>NC_137804.1:41997532-43361664 GCF_963383645.1 Muscardinus avellanarius
ACGGGGGGAGGGCAGGTAAGCGGGTCCATCCCTCTCCCCGGGGCCCCCTCTCCTGGACTCCTTGGGGGGGCAGGTAAGCGGGTCCATCCCTCTCCCCGGGGCCCCCTCTCCTGGACTCCTTGGGGGGGCAGGTAAGCGGGTCCATCCCTCTCCCCGGGGCCTCCTCTCCTGGACTCCTTGGGGGGGGACAGGTAAGCGGGCCCATTCCTCTCCCCGGGGCCCCCTCTCCTGGACTCCTTACGGGGGGGGGGGGCAGGTAAGCGGGCCCATCCCTCTCCCCGGGGTCCCCTCTCCTGGACTCCTTACCTGGGGGGGGGCGGGTTAGCGGGCCCATCCCTCTCCCCGGGGTCCCTGCTCCCTTTGCAGGCCTCCTTAGCCACAGACCCTCCCGCCCCCTTTGGCTCCTCTCCTCCGGGCCCTCCGCATCGCAGGACCCCTTCTCTCCACCTGCCCCAGGCTGCGCTCCCCCCTGCCCGCACCTGCTGTCTCAGCAGCTCCCGCACGTCCTGCAGCGCCGCGTTGGTCTCCTGTAGCTCCCGAAGTATCTGCGGGGCCAGGTCTCCGCCTGGGGCGACAGGGGGCGCTGGTGGGGTGTCGGGATGGGGACCCCCCCACGCCCACCCCTGTCTTCACCCCCAGGCCCTGGAGTCCCGGAACCCGAGGCCCTCCGGGGCCGTGGGCGGGGGGCGCCGGCCTCACCTAGCGGGGTCTGGCCCTGACCAGACGCGCCCAGGACGGACAGAGCGAGCAGCAGGGCGCAGGCGGCAGCGGGGCCCATGGCTGCGCGGGACCCTGGGCGCGGCTGGCTCTGCTGCCCACGAGCCCGCGGGCCTATTTATCCCCGCGGGGCGGCCGCCCCAGGGACAGCCCACCGCGGCCCTGCCCAGCTCCGGCCACAAGGTAAACAGCCGGCCCTGGGCGCAGCGTTCAAGTCTGAATCAGGCCCCGCGGGGAACCTCGGAGCCCTGCGTGGCCCGGGGAGGGAGTCAGGCCGCCTCCCATGTGCTGTTTTATTGAGTGGCTCCGCGTGCCAGGCTGAGGAACAGCCGGTCTTTTTGTGTGCTGTGTGATGCTGGGCCTGGAACCCAGGGCGTTCTGCCTCCAAGCCACACGCCCAAGCCTATCTGATTCTTACTTTTTTGAAACTAGGTCTTCTTAGGTTAATAAGCATCTCACTATTTGCTGAGGCGCCCCTCCCATCCTCCCGTCTCAGCCTCTGAAGTGCTGGGATTACAAGTGTGCGCCACCACGCCCTGCCCAACTTTGTATTTATTTTTATTTTGAAACAGGGTCTCACCAAGTTGCTGAAGGCATTACTAAGTTTCTGAAGCTGGCCTTGAAATTCCATCCTCCTGTCTCAGCCTCCCAAATACTAGGATTACAAACCAGTGTTACCATTCCAGCTACACTCTTTTTTTTTGTACTGGGGATGGAACCCAGGGGCATTCTACCTCTGAGCTACACTCTCAGACCACCAGACCTACTTTTTTATTCTTTATTTTGAAACCGTGTCTCACTGAGTTGCAAAGGGCCTCACTAAGTAGCTGAGGTTGTCAGCGAACCCGGATCCTCCTGTCTCAGCCTCCCGAATGCTGGGATTACAAGCGTGCGCTAGCACGCCCGGCTCCAGCTACACTCATGAGCTACAAAATACCGTGGACTCCTGGAGCCAGTGCTCCTTTCCTCCCCACCTTCCCGAATTCACATTCCTCTAGCCTACCACATGGAGCCACAGCCAGAGAAAGAGATGGTTCCAGGTGGAGAGAATGGCACGGGCAGAAGCCCCGAGGCAGGAATGAGCCTGGGCTGCCAGGCAGGGTGTTCAGATCTGGGGGCTCAGGACGAAGTGGGAGATAAATAAGGCTATGGAAGGGCAATGGCAGTGGTGTGCCGGGCTTAGTTATCTTCCTGGGGCAACAGGGAGCCACAGAAGGTGGAAGAGGAAAGGCAGCCCTGGAGGGGGAGGGCAAAGGGGAGCTGCCAACACAGCCCAGGCGCTTTCAGTGAGGTCCCTGTGCCACCGCACCCGCCCTGCCCGCCGTGCTCTGCGTCTCCATGAGCTCACCTCCTGTTTTGCTTGGCGCTCTGCACACCTGGGGGCCGCCCTGGGCCGGCCCTGGAGTTCGCAGGAAACCACAACTCCGGCAGGACCAGTGGGCTTGCGTGTGCCTCATGCAGCTGGGACGGGCGCACATGGAAGCCAGCCTCCAGCCCTCCGCCAGGCACGGGGCTGGGGCTTGGACACACGTGGGCTCAGCCCTGGCTGGGAGAGAGTGGGATGACCGCAGAGCAGACGTCTTGAGGATTTGATGAGACAGCGGAGACCCAGAGGACATCCCGGTGTCACACTCCGGCCTGCTGGACCCCACCAGTCCTGAAATCCCCCTTCTAGACACCCCTCTCTTCCCAAGTATGAAGCAAGCGCTGGCCTCGCATGACAGAGAAACGCACTGTCGGTGTCTCTAAGGGCCTTTGTACCTCCTCGGCCCACCATTTCAGACACCTCCTGTACCCTCCAGAGTCCAGCTATGACACCCCTCCTCCTCGAAGTCCCTGGCTCCAGGCAGGCAGCTCCCACCCAGCCCTCACCTAGACAGCTGGGAAGGTCCCTCCCAAAATGGGGGCTCCCGAGGAGTCGGGGTGGGTGCGGAGGACAGACTGAAGGGTTTGTTGAGCTGGGACGGCAATCCTGCAATCACTGACATTGCTACTGTTTCTCATAATTAATGTCACCCCTAGCTGGGCCGGGGGGGGGCACATGGGAGACTGGACAGGAGGACTATAGGTTCAGGAGCGCCCCCCACAATTTAGAAAGACCTTGTTTCAAATAAAATATAAGCCAGGCGTGGTGGCGCACGCTTGTAATCCCAGCATCCGGGAGGCTGAGTCGAGGATTGCAGTTCGCGGACAGCCTCAGCTACTTAGTGAGGCCCGAGCTCATGGCGACGCAGAGCACGGCGGGCAGGGCGGGTGCGGTGGCACAGGGACTTTGAAACAGTGAGACCCTGTTTCAAAATAAAGAATAAAAAATAGAAGCCGGGCGTGGTGGCGCACGCTTGTAATCCCCGCGCTTGGGAGGCTGAGACAGGAGGATCCCACAGGTTCGAAGCCAGCCTCAGCTACTTAGTGAGGTTCTCAGCAACTTAGTGAGACCCTGTTTCCAAATAAAATATAAAATAGGGCTGGGAGTATAGCCCGGAGGTAGAAAGCCTCTGGGTTCCACCCCCAGTACCACACACACAAAAAAAAAGAATAAAAAATAGGGTAGGGGTGTAGCTCGGAGGCTCAATGCCCCTGGGTTCCATCCCCAGACCCGCAAAATAAAAAGAACTGGGTATGACTTAGGTAGAACGCCCCTGGGTTTAGTGGAACCCAGGGGCGTTCTACCTCTGAGCTACACCCCCACCCCTATTTTTTACTTTTTCTTTCTTTCCTTCTTTCTTTCTTTCTTTCTTTTTTTCTCTCTTTTTTGGAACTAGGGATGACACCCAGGGGCATTCTATCTCCAAGCTACATTCTCAGCCCTATTTTTTATTCTTTTTTATTCTTTTTTTTTTTTGTGTGTGTGTGTGTGGTACTGGGGATGGAACCCAGAGGCTTTCTACCTCTGGGCTATACTCCCAGACCTATTTTATATTTTATTTATCTCACTAAGTTGCTGAGAGCCTCACTAAGTAGCTGGGGCTGGCTTCGAACCTGTGCGATCCTCCTGTCTCAGCCTCCCAAGCGCGGGGATTACAAGTGTGCACCACCACGCCCGGCTCTTTATTCTTTATTTTGAAACAGGATTTCCCTAAGGTGTGGAGGGCCTCTCTAAGTAGCTGAGCTGTACTCGAACGGTGATCCTCCGTTCTCAACCTCCCGAATGCTGGGATTACAAGCGTGCGCCGCCATGCCCGGCTTACACCCTATTTTAATTTCTAAAATTACGTGTGTAAACCAAGCGCGGCGGCATACCCTTGTAATCCCAGTACTTGGGAGACTGGGGCAGGAGGATCGCGGGTTCGAGGACAGCCTCAGCAAGTAGTAAGACTTTTATCAATCAAGTGAGACCCTATTTCAAAGACAAATATAAAGTAGGGCTGTGGTTGTAGCTTAAGGTAGAAGTCCCGAGTCCAATCCCCAGCACCACACACACACAAAAGGTGTGTGTGTGTGTGTGTGTGTGTGTGTGTGTATTTTACTGGGGATTGATTGAACCCAGGGGCATTCTGCCTCTGAACTCTACCTCTAGCCCTTTTTTAAATTTTTTGTTTTGAAACAGGGTCTCAGAAGCCTGTTGAGCCTGTCCTCCAACCTTCAATCCTCCTGCCTCAGCCTCCCAAGTACTGGGACCACAGGCATGCGTCACCACGCCTGGCTATTTTTTACTTTTTTTTTTTTTTTTTTTTTTTGGTGGTACTGGGGTTCCTGGAAGCCCTTCTACCTCCGGGCTACACTCCCAGACCTATTTTTACATTTTTATTGGGAAACAGGGTCTCCTAAGCCAGCGCGGCTTCGAACCTGCGCGATCCTCCTGTCTCTGCCCTCCAAGCGCGGGGATGACGAGCGTGCGCCACCACGCCCGGCTTTCCTTTTTTTTTTTTTTTTTTTTTTGCAGTACTGGGGTGGAACCCAGGGGCATCCTACCTCCAAGCGACACCTTCAACGCTATTTTTTTTTTTTTTTTTTGGCTCTGGGGTTCCTGGAAGCCCTTCTACCTCCGGGCTACACTCCCAGACCTATTTTTTTTATTTTTTTATTTGGAAACAGGGTCTCTTATGCCAGCGCAGCTGGCTTCGAACCTGTGCGATCCTCCTGTCTCCGCCTCCCAAGCGCGGGGATCACAAGCGTGCGCCACCAAGCCCGGCACCCTATTTTTTTTTTTTTATTATTCTTTATTTTGAAACAGCATCTCACTGAGTTGCAGAGGGCCTCACTAAGTAGCTGAGGCTGTCCGCAAACTGTGATCCTCGGGTCTCAGCCTCCTGAATGCTGGGATCACAAGCGTGCGCCACCACGCCTGGCCTGGCTATTTTTAAAATTTTGCAACAGGGTCTTGCTAAGTTGCAGGGGCTGGCCTTCAACTTGTGATCCTTCTGGCTCCCAAGTACTGGGATGATAGGCGCCAGCTGGGAAAAGTGAACCGTGAGGGATGGACAGTTCTGTGGAAACTGGTTAGCTGAGGGCCTGGCTCCAACATCAGTCTGGTTATATAATATGGAATTTATACGTTGCCACATCTCATATAGTTTTTTGGGGGGAAGGGTACTGGGGATGGAACCCAGGGAGATTCTACCTCCAAGCTACACCTCCAGTCCGATTTTTTTATTCTTTATTTTGAAACAGAGTCTCACTAAATTGTAGAGAGCCTCACTAAGTAGCTGAGTCTGTCTGTGAACCTCGATCCTCCTGTTTTAGCCTCCCGAGTACTGGAATTAAAAGCATGTGTGCCACCACGCCCGGCTTTATCTAGTTTTTTGTTGTTTTTTTTTTGTGTGTGTGTGTGTTTTGTTTTTTTTTTTTTATGGTATTGGGGATGGAACCCAGGGGCATTATACCTCTGAGCTACACCTACAGCCCTATTTTTAGTCTCTTTATTATTTTATTTATTTATTTATTATTATTTTTTTTTTTGATGGTACTGGGGGTGGAACCCAGAGGCTTTCTACCTCCGGGCTGTACTCCCAGACCTTTTTTATATTTTATTTGGAGACAGGGTCTCACTAAGTTGCTGAGAGCCTCACTAAGTAGCTGAGGCTGGCTTCGAACCCATGCGATCCTCCTGTCTCAGCCTCCCAAGCGCGGGGATTACAAGCATGCGCCACCACGCCCGGCTCTTTTTTATTTTTGAAACGGGGTCTCATTGAGTTGCGAGGGAACTTGCTAAGTGGCTGAGACCATCCCTGAACTGCCATCCTCCTGTCTCAGCCTCCCAAATGCTGGGATTACAAGCGTGCACGCTACCACGCCTGGCTTTTCAGTTTTTTTTTTTTTTTCTTTTTTTAGGTACTGGGGATAGGACCCAGAAGAAGTCTACCTCTGAGCTACACCCACAGTCCTAGTTTTTATTCTTTATTTTGAGACAGGGTCTCACTGAGTTACAGAGGGCCTCACTAAGTAGCTGAGGCTGGCCGCGAACCCGGATCCTCCCGTCTCAGCCTCCCCAGTACTGAGATTATAAGCGTGCGCCACCATTCCCCAGCTTCAATATAGTTTTTTTTCATATTTTTCTTGGAGGAGGGGGCCACAGGCTGAGGTCTTACAACCAGGATTTGAGCTGGAAAAGGTGACACCTCGCGCCTTTCAAGCACACAGACACCCTCCCTGCCCCTAAGTGACAGAATCCAGACTAGAAACGCCTGTCGGGCCCCTCATTAGCTCGGGGGCCCTGGACCTCCTGGCCGGCGCCCGGCCATTCCCGCTTTGCACTACGCCGGGCCCAGCGGTTCCGGGAGCCCGGCCAGGCTGGGCAGCGGGGCCGTGCCTGTTGATGGGGCCCCAGGGGCCCTTCCTGGCAGCAGCACTCTGGGTCAAGAGACATGCGGGCGCCCCCAGCTCCCTGCCTCCTGCCCGGCACCCCCTCCTGAATCCAGGGAAAGTATGTCTGTGTCGGGAAGCAGCCGCCCGGCTCTGGGCGGGCCCAGCCGCAGACCCAGGTCTGGGGAATTCATTAGGGCAAAAGGGAGGGGCACTTGGCCACCCCAAGTCCGGAGCAGAGGAGACCAGACTTAGCCTGCCTCCCTCAGACAGCCGCCCCAGCCTGCTCCTGGAGAAGGCCAGCCACGGGGTGGGGTGGGGGTCACAGCACAGAGTCCTGAGAACCCGCCCGGACTCCCCGAGGTCACTTCCTCAGGCCCCAGGCTGTCCCCAAGCATTTCAGGCTCTCTCTGCAAGAAGGCAACAGGAGCTGGGCACAGTGGCTCACTCCTGTGATCCCAGTACTTGGGAGACTGAGACAGGAGGATTGAAGGTTTGAGGCCAGGCTCAGCAATGTAGAAAGGTCCCTCAGCAACTTAGTAAGACCCTGTTTCTAAATAAAAAAAATAAAGTAGGACTGGGGGTGTAGCTCAGAGGTAAAACGCCTCCGACTTCAACTTTTAATACCAAAAAAAAAAAAATGTAAATAATTTTTTTCCGGTATTAGTGATAGAACCCAGAGGTATTTTACCTCTAAGCTACAGCCCCAGCCCTATTTTTTATTCTTTCTTTCTTTCTTTCTTTCTTTCTTTCTTTCTTTATTTATTTATTTATTTATTGGTGGTACTGGGGTTCCTGGGAGCCCTTCTACCTCTGGCTACACTCCCAGACCTATTTTATATATTTGAAACTTGGTCTCTTATGCCAGCGCGGCTGGCTTCGAACCTGCGCGATCCTCCTGTCTCCGACTCCCAAGCGCGGGGATTACAAGCGTGCGCCACCACGCCCGGCCTATTCTTTATTTTGAAACAGGGTCTCCCTAGGTTGCTGAGAGCCTCACTAAGTTGCTGCGGCTGGCTTTGAGCCTACAATCCTCCTATTCCAGCCTCCCAAATACTGGGATTACAGGTATACACCACCATGCATGCCAGCTCTTAAATAATTTATTTTTTCAGTACTGAGGGCGGAACCCATGGGCATTATACCTCCGAACTACACCCTCAGCCCTATTTTTTAGTCTTTTTTTCTTTTCTTTTTTTGAAACAGGGTCTCACTGAGTTGCAGAGGGCCTCACTAAGTAGCTGAGGCTGTCAGCGAACTGCGATCCTCCGGTCTCAGTCTCCCGAATGCTGGGATTACAAGCGTGCGCCACCACACCCAACTTCCTTAAGTAAATTTTTAAAAAGGGCTGGAGCTGCAGCTCAGATAGAAAATACCCCTGGGTTCAATCCCTAGTACCAAAAACAGAAGATGACATCAACAGTAAATATGGTGGCTACAATTAATTGAACAAGTGCCTAGTGCCTGAAACCTCCACGAGGCATTAGCAGGTTTTCTCATTCTGTTCGCGGCAAAGCCTCAGAAGTCAAGGGTTCATCGTGATGGGCAGTGGCGCACAGTCCTCCTCCTCCTCCTCCTCCTCCTCCTCCTCCTCCTCCTCCTCCTCCTTCTTCTTCTTCTTCTTCTTCTTCTTCTTCTTTTCTTTGTGTGTGGTACTGGGGATTGAACCCAGGGGCATTCTACCTCCCAGCTACACCCCTAGCCCTATTTTTTTTTAATTCTTTCTTTATTTTTTGTTGGTCTGGATGGAACCCAAAGGCATTCTACCTCTGAGCCACACCCCCTTTTTTTTTTTTTTTCCGCAGTACGGGGGATTGAACCCAGGGGCATCTACCTCCAAGCTATACCTCCAACCCTATTTTTATTTTTTTGGGTCTGGGGATGGAACCCAGGAGGATTCGACCTCCAAGCTACATCCCCTGCCCTAATTTTTATTCTTTATTTGGAAACAGGGTCTCACTGAGTTGCAGAGGGCCTCACTAAGTAGCTGAGGCTGTCCGCGAACCGCGATCCTCCAGTCTCAGCCTCCCGAATGCTGGGATTACAAGCGTGCACTACCAAGCCCGGCACAGATATGTACTTTTTAATTAATGAATGAAGTTTTACAGTGGTGGGAATGGATCCCAGGGCCTTGTGCATACGTGGCAAGTGCTAACCACTAAGCCACAACCGTGTGTGCGTGCGTGTGTGTAATTTTTTTTTTGTACCATAATTGAACCCAGGGCCCAGGGGCATTCTACCTCCAAGCTATATTGCAGCACAATTTCTTTTTCTTTTTTTCTTTTTTTTTTTTTTTTTTTGGTGGTACTAGGGTTCCTGAAAACTCTTCTACTTCCGGGCTACACTCCCAGAACTATTTTTTTAAAATATTTTTATTTGGAAACAGGGTCTCTTAAGCCAGTGCGGCTGGCTTCGAACCTGCCTGCATGATCCTCCTGTCTCCACCTCCCATGCATGGGAATTACAAGCGTGCGCCACCACGCCTGGCTACAATTTCTTTATAAATTTTATTTTTTTTATTACTTATTTATTTATTTATTTATTTATTTTTGGTGGTACTGGGGTTCCTGGAAGCCCTTCTACCTCCGGGGTACACTCCCAGACCTATTTTTACATTTTTATTTGGAAACAGGGTCTCCTAAGCCAGCGCGCGCGGCTGGCTTCGAACCTGCGCGATCCTCCTGTCTCCGCCTCCCGAGCGCGGGGATTACAAGCGTGCGCCACCACCCCGGCCAGCATTTTCTTTGTATCAGTGTTTTTGGGGTTTTTTTTTTTTTTTTTTTTTTTTGCACTACTGGGGATGGAACCCAGGAGCTTTGTACCTCTGAGCTACACCCCCAGCCCTATTTTTTTTTTTTTAGTCTTTTTATTTTTTATTTATTTATTTATGGGTCTGGGGATGGAACCCAGGGGCATTCAACCTCCCAGCTACACCCCCTGCCCTATTTTTTATTCTTTATTTTGAAACAGGGTCTCAGTAAGTTGCAGAGGGCCTCAGTAAGTAGCTGAGGCTGTCCTTGAACCGCGATCCTCCTGTCTCAGCCTCCCGAATGCTGGGATGACAAGCGTAGGCCACCGCGCCCGGCTTACTCTTTATTTTGAAACAGGGTCTCACTAAATAGCTCAGGGTCCCTCTAGGTTGCCAAGGCTGGCCTCAAACCTGTGATCACCTCGTCTCAGCCTCTCAAGTCCTGGGATTACAGACATGCTGCACCACGCCCGGCCTGTGGCATATTATAGAATGTGCTTGAGTATCTGTGGATTGGGGCATTGTGGGGCCCTGGGAACCAGGGCACAGAGGGACAGCGGGACCTGGAAGGTACTTAGCACTCCAGCACTCTACAGGTGGTCAAACCGAGGCTCAGAGATGCTGCGTGTCCTAACTGCTCCGTTTCACCCACAGCCCAACCGCAGGAGCGGGTCTGGTCCCGCAGCTCCGCCTGGGGAGAGGCGCCTGGGAGGACTCAGGGCCTGGAGCCCCTCCCGACCGCATCCCTCCCCACCCTCTCTCACCCCCGCTGGCCAGTCACAGGAGGCCTTGTTCAGAGGCTGATGGATGGCAAAGGGTGGCCTGTTTACCCACGGGGCAGGGACCCAGGCTGGGCAAGGAAGAGCCCTGGCCCAAGACTGGTACACAGTAAGTGCCCAATAAATGTTTATTGATGGGTTGGATGAATTTAAATCACTACATCCACCGGATGGAGCCTGACCCTGTGCCCCAGCCCACTGGTGGGACGGTCTTGGCTACGAGGCCCTGTGAGTGGCCTTGTGGGCAGAGAGGTCATGGGAGCTCGTGGCAGGGAAGAAGGGCACGGGGCTGCAGGGAAGGGAGCCTCGGCGCCGGTGGGGATGTGGCTGTCCAGACCCTCAAGGCCGCAGGCGCAGCAGGGCCGGGGCCCAGGGCGCCCGTGCACCCTCCGCCTGGGCTGCGCAGCTCCGGCGCGCTGTCCCTCCAAGCCCCCCCACGGCATTACGGTTGCCTCTTCTGGCCACCGTGCCCTCCCCACAGCGTGCCGCACGGGCAGTACTGGGTCACACGTGATAATGGCTGCCTCCCCCACTAGACCAAGCCACCCCTGTGCTCCCCACGGGGTCCCCAGCAACACACAGACATGTGCCATCAGCAGAGGTGGATGAGTGGCAGGTGGGTAAGGGTGAGTGGGTAAATGGAGCCGTGGGTCGATAAGATGGATGGGTGGGTGGGTGGATGGATAGACGGATGGATGGACAGACACTAGTAGCCAGCATTTACATTGCATTCATTCCTTTTTTTTTTTTTTTTTACAGGTCTGGGGATGGAACCCAAAGGCATTCTACCTCCGAGCTACACCCCCTGCCCAATTTTTTTTTTTTTATTCTTTATTTTGAAACAGGGTCTCATTGAGTTGCGGAGGGCCTCACTTAGTAGCTGAGGCTGTCCGCGAACCCCAATCCTCCGGTCTCAACCTCCCGAATGCTGGGATTATAAGTGTGCGCCACCACGCCCGGCTCTTTTTGGGTTTTTGAACCCCTGTCTCACTAAGTTCCTGAGGCCAGCCATGAAACTGCCTTTCTCCTGACTCAGCCTCCCAAGTACTGGGATTACAAGTGTGGCACTATGGCACTATGGCAGCTTTTGTTTTGTTTTTTTGTTTTTGTTTTTGGAGGGAAGGCACACTTGTAACCCCAGCATTTGGGAGGCTGAGATGGGAGGATGGCAGTTCGCAGAGAGCCTCAGCTACTGAGTGAGTCCTCTACAACTCAGTGAGACCCTGTTTCAAAATAAAGAATAAAAAATAGGGCTGGAGCCGGGTGTGGTGGGCGCACGCTTGTAATCCCCGCGCTTGGGAGGTGGAGACAGGAGGATCTCGAAGGTTCGAAGCCAGCCATGCTGTCTTAAGAGACCCTGTTTCCAAATTAAAAAGTATAAAAATAGGTCTGGGAGTGTAGCCCGGAGGTAGAAGGGTTTCCAGGAACCCTAGTACCACCAAATAAAATAAAATAAAATAGGGCTGGGCGTGTAGCTCAGAGGTAGAATACCTTTGGGTTCCATCTCCAGTACGGCAAATATAAACAAACAAACAAACAAACAAACAAATGGGCCGGGGCTTCAGCTCAGTGGTAGAACCCTTGCAAAGCACGGGTAAAGCCCCAGGTTCATCCTAAGTAATGCAAATAAATAAATAAATAGTCTGTACGAAGATATGCATAGTTTCCATGTAAATACTATTTCGCCTTTTATTTATTTATTTTGGTACTGGGAATTAAACCTAGGGACATTCTATCTCTGAGCCACACCCTCAGTCCTATTTCATTTTTATTTCTGTATTTATTTCTATATTTATTTCTATATTTATTTATTTATTGTGGTACTGGGGATGGGACCCAGGGGCATTTGACCTCTGAGCTACACTCCCAGCCCTATTTTGTATTCTTTATTTTGAAACAGGGTCTCACTGAGCTGCAGAGGGCCTCACTAAGTAGCTGAGGCTGTTGGCGAACCTGGATCCTCTTGTCTCAGCCTCCCGAATGCTGGGATTACAAGCAAGCGCCACCACGCTCAGCTAATCCTATTTTGTTTTTATTTAGAAACAGAGTCTCACTAAGTTGATGAGAGGCTCACTACTTCCTGAGGCCTCAAACTGGTGACAGTCCTGTTTCAGGCTCCCAAGTACTGGGATTACAAGTGTGTGTCACCACACCTGGCTTTATTCCAGTTGTTTTATTTTTTATTATTATTATTATTTGTCGTACTGGGGATTGAGCCCAGGGGCATTCTACCACTGAGCTACACCCCACCCCTACTTTTTAGTCTTTTTATTTTTTGAAACAGGGTCTCACTGAGTTGCAAAGGGCCTCACTAGTAGCTGAGGCTGTCTGTGAACTGCGATCCTCCTGTCTCAGCCTCCCAAATGCTGGGAGACCCTGTTTCCAAATAAAAATGTATAAAATAGGTCTGGGAGTGTAGCCCGGAAATAGAAGGGTTTCCAGGAACTTCAGTACAACCAAAAAAAAAAAAAATGGGCAAGGGGTGTAGCTTGGAGGTCAAATGCCCCTGGGTTCCATTCTCAGACCCACAAAAAAAAAAAAAAAAAAGATTAAAAAAAAGAATAAAAATAGGGCTGGGGATTATGCTCGAAGGTAGAATGCCCCTGGGTTCCATCCCCAGTACCACACACACACACAAAAAAAATCTGAGACCCAAGGTCTGGACAACCCTGGCCCATCAGGTCCTGCCCCAACTGCCTGCCTGGGTGGCGCCGAGTGCGGGGCCAACCTCTCTTGGTGGACGCAAAGGGGCTGCTGTTGCTCCAGCATATGTGCACAACTCTAGAGTAGAGGCCCTGTATTCCAGATGAGAAACAGTCATCCCTCATGGCCAGAGAGATATTGAGTGTCAGCTTTTTGCTCTCCTGAACCCAAGTCCACTCCTGCCCCTCAGCAGGGCCTGTGGGCTGGCCTGTTTTTTCCTGCCTGGCGCTAGGATTAATGTCTTGGAGGGGCGATGTCTTGGCCGGTGGTGAGTGTTTTTTTAACCTTTGCAGTTTCAGCCAGAGACTCAAAACCGAGGCTCTCTGGCCCCCTCGTCCAGCCAGGCCACACGGAGGGTGGACCCGCTGCATGCCTGGGCCACCGGGCCTCCCCACACCACACGAGCTGAGTCCAGCTGCACATCTGGACTGGGTTCCCGCCAGGACGAAAAGATCCGGGATGGGAACCATGGACCCTCCTGTCTGCACTGAAGTTGGGGTCAAGGGCTTGGTCCCAGGCCCTCTGCCCCTCTCCCCAGTGGACGCCACCCAGGCCTGGTCTTTGAAGGTCATTCACTCTTTACCCATGAGGCCCACGATCACATCTGCAGCCCAGCCAGCGCAGCCCAGATGTGTGAATCCAGCACAGACACTTCCAGTGTGACCCGGCCCTGATGCTCTGCCCCATCCCTCTGTCTCAGTCAACAACCCAGTGTCCCCGCAGTGCTGGCCCCGGGGCCGGCTGGCCATTTGAGCCTCCTTCCCCTCCTCCCTCCTGAGCACACCCGACAGGTCCTGTCTAATTGTTCTGGAAAACATATAAATCAAAACACTTCTGCCTCCTGGCACCACCACCTCCTGCCCGGACAGTCCCCGGCTTCCTCCCCGAGGCAGCTACCAAGGGGACGTCTCAGAATAAGCCGGCCCATGTTCCTTTCCTGGCCACACACCCTCTTTGGCTCCCTATTAGATTTTTTTTTTTTTCGGTTGTTATTTTGTGTGGTACTAGGGTCGGAACCCAGGACACTCTACCACTGGGCTCCACCCCAGCCTGTTTTGTGTTTTATTTTAAGACAGGGTCTGGCTAAGGTGCCTGGCTGACCTCTAACTTGCAATCCGACAGCCTCGGCCTCCACTTTTCATTGTTTGAAATGATCCTTGTTGGTTTCAAGGGCTTGGGACTAGGTTACCCCGGTGCCTCCCACCCCACCTGACAGCAGGTGGGGCTGGTGTTTTCTCCACAGACGGATGTGTCTGTCTCAACAGGCTGGGAACATCGCAGCCCTCCAAGTCTCCCCGCAGCCCCCGGGTTTTATAACTCATCACTTTGCCCTCAGTAGGTGTCAGGGTGGTCGGAGTCGTGACGGTACGGGGGGGGGGGTTACTCAAGCAGCTACAGGGGCCACGAGGAGGGACCTCTTAGCTGGGATTGGGGAATAAGAATCAGCGGGGGCAGCCTGGCATGGTAGTTCACGCCTACAATCCCAGTATGTGGGAGGCTGAGACAGGAGAATTGCATGTTCTAGGCCAGCCTCAGCTACTTAGCGAGGCTCTCAGCAACTTGGCAAGACTTTTTCTTTTTTATTTTTTTGCGGTACTGAGGATGGAACCCAGGGGCATTCTACCTCCGAGTTATACCCCCTGGCCTATTTTTTATTTTTTATTTATTCTTTTTTTTTTTTTTTTTTTTGGTGGTACTGGGGTTCCTGGAAGCCCATCTACCTCGGGGCTACACTCCCAGACCTATTTTACACTTTCTATTTTTAGAAACAGGGTCTCTTAAGCCAGCGCGGCTGGCTTCGAACCTGTGCGATCCTCCTGTTTCCGCCTCTCAAGTGCGGGGATTACAAGCGTGTGCCACCACGCCCGGCTATTTATTATTATTATTTATTTATTATTATTATATTTTTTGTGGTTTTAGGGTTCTTGGAAACCCTGCTACCTCCGGGCTACACTCCCAGACCTATTTTATATTTTATTTGGAAACAGGGTCTCTTAAGCCAGCTCAGTCTGGCTTCGAACCTGCGTGATCCTCCTGTCTCAGCCTCCCAAGCATGGGGATTACAAGCGTGTACCACCATGTCCGGCTATTCTTTATTTTTTTATTTTTTTTCCAGGTCTGGGGATGGAATCCAGGGGCATTCGACCTCCGAGCTACACCCCCTGCCCTATTTTTTATTCTTTATTTTGAAACCGGGTCTCACTGAGTTGCAGAGGGCCTCACGAAGTAGCTGAGGCTGTCTGCGAACCGCGAATCTCCAGGTCTCAGCCTCCCGAATGCTGGGATTACAAGCGTGCCCACCATGCCCGGCTTCCAGGCACTTTTAGACAAATTCCTGCGGAGCTGCTGCCTCGGAATGGCGAGGCCACCCACGGTCCACGCTGCAGGGCCCAGGGAGGTCCGGCCACCTGTGGGAGCCTCCCCGCCTGGACCCCAGGCCTCCCCTGGATCCAGCCACGGGTCTCCAGAAAGCCTCCGTCTGGCCGGCCACCCCCTCCTGGACTCTGAGGAGGCCGAGGACCTCTCTATTACTTTGGAATTTTCCTCCCAGGCACTGCCAGCGCCTTCAGGAATATATTAAAGGAAAAATTTTCCAGCCAATGCGGGGTGATTTTATGGCTGTTGGGGCCGGAAACCAGACCGCAGAGTGGAAAGGCCCGGTCACCCCGAGCGGCCCCGGCGCCCGGAGGCCTGGGTCCTACAGTCTGCCACGGTCGCTCCCGCCAGGCCCGACTGGAAGGCAGTCCGTCCGTTCAGGAGGCAGAGGTAAAGCTTGGCGCCGACACACTTGCAATCGTTTATTCACTTGACAAACATCTGCCGGGCTTCTGTGTCTGCACCTCTGGGTCAGATGCCGGGGAGTCTGTGGAGGAGGAAGGGTGTCCCCCACCCTTGGGGAGATGGCAGGAGGGTGGAAGGGGGTCCCAAATCACCCCCTTGTCACGGAGCCGGCCCGGGCGGGGAATGGCTTGCCTGAGAGGGTCCCAGGAGGAAAGTGAACAGCAAACCCCTTCTGAGCGAGTCCAAAAGCAGTTTCCTGGTTTTTAAGGGAGGAGAAATTCAGATAACATACAATTGATCACGTGACAGTGGACTTAAGGAGGCCGGGGCAATCCCCGTACCTGGGAGGCTGAGACAGGAGGAGCGCAGGTTTGAGGACAGCCTCAGCTACTTAGATTGTGTTTTTTAAATAAAAAATAAAATAGGGCTGGGGGTATGGCTCTGAGGCAGAATGCTCCTGGGTTCAACCCCTAGTACAAAACAAACGAACAAACACAAACACACACAAAATGTACTCACAGTGTGCAAACGCCACCTCTGCCTAGTTCTAGAACATTCCACCCCCATATGGAATCTCTTCCCCGTCAGCAGCTGGGCCCACTCCCCTCCCATGGTTTCTGGCAACCACCAATCTGCTTTCTTCTCTCTGAGTTTCCCTGCATTGGCCTCATCATGCCAATGGGGTCGCACGCTGTGTGGCCTTCTGTGTCTGGCTTCTGTCACTCAGCGTCACATTTTCAAATTTCATCTCCATTATATGTCAATGCTTTGTTCCTTTTCATGGCTGAATAATATTCCGCTGTATAGACAATTTCGTTTACTTATTTATTTCTTGTGGCCTTTGCATTGTTTCCACTTTTTTTTTTTTTTTTTTTTAGAACTGGGGATTGAACACAGGGCCCTTCTACCTTCAAGCTCCACCCCAGCCCCTTTTTTTTTTTTTTTTTTGTGGGTCTGGGTATGGAACCCAGAGGCATTTGACCTCAGAGCTACACCCCCCTGCCCAATTTTCTTTCTTTCTTTCCTTCTTTCTTTCTTTCTTTCTTTCTTTCTTTCTTTCTTATTTTTTGGTGGTACTGGGGTTCCTGGAAACCCTTCTACCTCCAGGCTACACTCCCAGATCTATTTTTTATATTTTTTTTATTTGGAAACAGGTCTCCTAAGCCAGTGAGGCTGGCTTTGGACCTGCGCGATCCTCCTGTCTCTGCCTCCCAAGCACGGGATTACAAGCGTGTGCCACCATGCCCGGCTTCTTTATTTTCATTTATTTATTTACTTACTTACTTACTTACTTATTTTTGGTGGTACTGGGGTTCCTGAAAGCACTTCTACCTCCGGGCTACTCTCCCAGACCTATTTTATATTTTTATTTGGAAACAGGGTCTCTTAAGCCAGCACAGATGGCTTCAAACCTGCGCGATCCTCCTGTCTCCGCCTCCCAAGCGTGGGGATGACAAGCGTGTGCACCACGCTGGGCTTATTCTTTATTTTTGAAATAGGGTCTCACTGAGTTGCGAAGGGCCTAAATAGCTGAGGCTGTCCGCAAACCGCGATCCTCCGGTCCCAGCCTCCCAAGTACTGGGATTACAAGTGTGCGCCACCAACATACGGCTTGTTTCTATTTTTTTTTTTTTTTTCCGTACTGGGGATGGAATCCAGGGGCATTCTACTTCCAAGCTACACATCCCCAGCCCTATTTTTTAGTCTTTTTTACTTTTTTCCCCCCTGCAGGTGTAGGGATGGAACCCAGAGGCATTCGACCTCCAAGCTACACCCCCTGACCCCTATTTTTTATTCATTTTGAAACAGGGTGTCACTAAGTTGCAGAGGGCCTCACTAAGTAGCAGAGGCTGGCTGTGAACCTGTGATCCTCCTGTCTCAGCCTCCCAAGCGCTGGGATTGCAAGCGTGTGCCAATGGACGCCCAGCGCCTTTTTAACTTTTGAAACAGTGTCAGCCGGGCGTGGTGGCGCACGCCTGTAATCCCCGCGCTTGGGAGGCGGAGACAGGAGGATCGTGCAGGTTCGAAGCCAGCCGCACTGGCTTAAGAGACTGTTTCCAAATAAAAAATATAAAATAGGTCTGGGAGCGTATCAGTACCACACCAAAAAAAAAAAAAAAAAAAAAAAGAGTTGCAAATGGCCTAAGTAGCTGAGGCTGTCCTCAAACTGCAATCCCTCCTGTCTCAGCCTCCTGAATGCTGGGATTACAAGCATGGGCCACCACGCCCGGCTAGTTTCCACTTTTAGAAGTGAACATCTAAGCCCCCAAATTTGTCTGAGTCCCTGTTTTCACCCCTTTGGGATCTAGACCGAGGAGCTTTTGGGCACTGTGGCGGTCCTGTGTTTAATGCTCGGTGCTGCCGGGCTGTACCCTCGGCGTCTCGGTCGGCAGCCGTCCTAGCCGTGGGGACAGGGTCCAGCTCCCCTTCGATCCCGGTCACCTTCTAACGCAGTGCACCGGTTCCTTATTTCTAAGAGGCTTGCTTCCTGTCCATCTCTGACCGAGGCCGAGAAGGTCCCTGTCCGCGGCCCTCAGTTTGCGCACGGGGCGGCCACCGCGAGGTGTGATTTACTTTCCTTCCCCCACACCTCCTAAAACAGCCACAGGGAAATTCCACCTTTGAGATCCAGCCTGAACCTACCTTCCTGATGCTCCGGCGGCGTGTCCCCAAAAAAGCAACCTGTGGCCTTAGAGCCGGGCCGCCTGCATTCCCCTCCACAGGCAGCACTTTCTGAGATCAGTGGTCGTCTTCAAAGGGGCCATTCAAAGAGGGGAGGGAGGGCGTGAACACACGCACCCATTTTTCTCTGCCCCTCCCAGGCGCCTGTGTGCCACAGGCACGTCTTTGAAGCATCGACGGGGGTCTGCGGAGGGGGCACCTGAAACTCACAAGCGTCCACTGTTGCTGGACCTGAGGTGAAGGAGTCGGGGCCCAGCTGGCTGGCCAGCTCTCTGCAGGCGGGGCGGCGTCCACACCACTCCCGGGCTCCGTGGCGGGCAGCTGGGAGGGGCGGCGGGGATGCCCAGCGGCTTTTCCCAGACCTGGGGAATGTGCCTCTCCGCGGCCAGGGCCGCCGCTGGCTCTCCAGGGACATCTCTTGGTGCAAGAGAAAAATTCCGTTTTCTAGGATTGGACGGCCGCCTTGGAGCGAGGGGCTGGGCGCAGGGCAGGGTTGTGAAGTCGGGACTTGGGGCTCCGGGGTGTGTCTAGGTTGGACTTGGTCACCTGGGGGGACCAGCTTGGGGGGCCCGCTTCTCCCTGGAATCCGGCCTGGGCTGGGAGACGAGGGGCCTGCAGGGGAGACCCGAGAGGACGTCTGCGTGGTTGGAAATGCTCGTTTCAATGGTAGATTGTTAAAATGGGGACAAAGGAGAGACAGGGGCCGGCCAGGAGCAAGCCCTCGCCTGACACGCGCGTCACTGTCAAACTACAGGGCGTTGGCACTGGGGTCCCAGTCCACAGGGGAGGCAGAGAGGCCAAGGCCTTGCAGAGAGGCCGCGCAGCAAGCGCAGGGCTGGGCAGACATGACAGCTGGCCTGCCCCAGTGACGGCCCGTCTGCAGCCAGCCGTGTCCGCAACACAGCTGCGTGCCATGCTCTGCCTGCCTGCCTGCCTTCCTTCCTTCCTTCCTTCCTTCCTTCCTTCCTTCCTTTCTCTCTCTCTTTCTTTCTTCTTTCTTTCTGGTACTGGGGATTGAACCTACTGGCATTCTACTTCTGAGCCACACCCTCAGCCCTCTTTATTTTTTATTTATGTACTGGGGATTGAACCCAGAGGCATTCTACCTCTAAGCTACACCCCAGCCCGGTTTTATTTCTTCTTTGGGAATAGGGTTTTATTAGGTTACTGAGAGCCTTGCTAAATTGTCAAGGCTGGCTTTGAACCTGCCATTCCTCTGTCTCAGCCTCCCAAGTACTGGGATTACAAGCATGTGCTACCTCACCTGTTTTTTTTTTAATTATTTTTGGTGGTATTGGGGCATGTGTGTGTTGTGTGTGTGTGTGTGTGTGTGTGTGTGTGTGTGTATATATATATATATATATATATTTTTTTTTTGGTGGGTCTGGGATGGAACCCAGAGGCATTCTCCTCCAAGCTATACCCTCTGTTCTCATTTTTATTATTTATTCTAAAACAGGGCCTCACTAAGTTGCGAAGGGCCTTGCTAAGTTGCTGGGGCTGGATTTGAACCTGCAATCCTTCTATCTCAGCCTCCCAAGTACCAGAATTTCAGGCGTGCCCCAACATGTCTGGCTTTTTCTGTCTGGCTTCTAAAACTCAGCTTTGCGTTTTCCAGGCTCAACCATGTTATAGCAGCCGTTAGTGGCTTCATCCTTTTTTACGACTGAGTAATGCTCCACGGTGTGGCTGGACCACATTGTGTGCATGCGTTCGTCAGGAGACGGACATGCGGGCTGTGACTTAGCCTCCTGGGTGCGGCTAGAATAGAAGCGCACAGCCGGGGTGGTTTCAAAACATCACAAATAAATGTTGCTCACAGTCCTGGAGGCTGGAAGCCCAGGACCACAGCACTGGTGGAGTCCAGGTCTGGTGAGGGTCTAGCATCTGGTTCATAGACAGCACCTCTGTGTCCTCACAGGGCAGAGGGGCTGCCTAGCTCTGTGGAGTCTCTTAAAAGGGCACTAATTTCACCCATGGGGGCTACGCCTACCATGCCATCCCCCTTTATGGGCCCGATTTCAACATGTATTCAGAGAGGCATAAACATGCAGCCCCTTTGTAGGGATGTGGGTTTTTTTTCTTTGTTTGTTTGCCTTTTAACTGTTATGAATAACAATTCTTCATATATATATATATATGATTTTTTTTGCAGTACTGGAACCCAGGGGCATTCTACCTCCGAGCTACACTCCCAGCCCTATTTTTTATTCTTTATTTTGAAACGCAAAGGGCCTCACTAAGTAGCTGAGGCTGTCCACAAACAGGGATCCTCCTGTCTCAGCCTCCCAAATGCTGGGATTACAAGCGCGCGCCACCACACTCGGCAGCCTCTGCCTTTTTAAGTGGAGAGTTTACTCCATTTTCATTTAGTGTATTTACTAATGAGGAACCATGTCCATTCCTCCATTACTGACTTTTGCGTTAGATATGTCCCAGTGTACTATCATGTCATTTTGTACATGCGAGTGCATGTAGACAATAAAAGATGCTTTGAGCTGGGCATGGTGGTATACACCTGCTTCAAAATAAAAAATAAAAGCCGGGCGAGGTGGCGCACGCTTGTCATCCCAGCATTCGGGAGGCTGAGACAGGAGGATCGCGGCTTGCGGACAGCCTCAGCTACTTAGCGAGGCCCTCTGCAACTCAGTGAGACCCTGTTTCAAAATAAAGAATCAAAAAAATAGGGCAGGGGGTGTAGCTCGGAGGTCGAATGCCCCTGGGTTCCATCCCCAGACCCGCAAAAAAAAAAAAAAAAAACCATAAAATAAAAAACAAAGACGGGCGTGGTGGTGCACGCTTGTAATCCCCACGCTTGGGAGGCTGAGACAGGAGGATCGCACGGGTTCGAAGCCAGCCTCAGCGACTTAGTGAGGCTCTCAGCAACTTAGTGAGACCCTGTTTCCAAATAAAATATAAAAAAAGGTCTGGGAGTATAGCCCGGAGGTGGAAAGCCTCTGGGTTCCACCCCCAGTACCACAAAATAAATAAATAAACAAACAATAATACAAACAAAGGACTGGGGTGTAGCCCCAGGTAGAACACCCCTGGGTTCCACTCCCGGTACTGTGAATACTAAGAACCAAGCCATAGAGTGCAAGGGGCACATTCGGGAGGCTGGGACGGGAAGATCGCGGTTCGAGGCCAGCCTTGGCTGCTCAGCGAGGCCCTGTTTCAAAATAAAGAACCAAAAAATAGGGCTGGGGGTGTCGCTCAGAGGTAGAATGGGCCTGGGTTCCATCCCCAGTACCGCAAAAAAAGAAAAAAAAAAAGTACAAAGGGCAGCAACAGCCTCGGGGGCGGCGGGGGCGGCGGACCCTGCGACGCCCCGCTCGCTCTGAGCACCCACTCGGCGCCCGGGGCCCGGGCGCGCAGCGAGGGGCGTGTCCTCGGGCCGGCGCGGCGGTTGGGCCCCGCCCTCCGCGCGTGCGCATGCGCGTCCCGTGGTGCCGCTCGGCGGCGGGCGCGGGCGGGGTCGGGGCGGCCGAGCGGAGCGCGCGCGCCTGCGCGGCGTCGGGCTCGCGCACGCGCACCTGCGCCGGCGTCGGGCTCGCGCACGCGCACGGCGGCGGCGGTTCCTGCGGGGGGCTGCGAGCGGCGGGCGGCTTCGAGGCGAGCTGCGGCGCTGAGGGGGCGGCGGCGGCGGCGGCGGCCGGCGCTCGTGGTTCTCGGCCCGGTCCGCTGCGGGGCGGGCGGGGCGGGAGGGACCGGCGCGGGGCGGCGGCGGCGGCGGCCCGGGGCTGCGGCCTAGGCCTCGGCGCGGCGGCGGGCTCGAGTGCGCGGCGCGGCCGGCCCGCGGGCCTGCGCGGCGGCGCCATGAGCGTGGAGGCGTACGGGCCCAGCTCGCAGACCCTCACCTTCCTGGACACCGAGGAGGCCGAGCTGCTGGGCGCCGACACGCAGGGCTCCGAGTTCGAGTTCACCGACTTCACCCTACCCAGCCAGACGCAGACGCCCCCCGGCGGCCCCGGAGGCCCCGGCGCGGGAGGCCCGGGCGGCGCGGGCGCGGGCGCGGCGGCCGGACAGCTCGACGCGCAGGTGAGCGGCACATGGCGGGGCCGGAAGCGGGCCGGGCCGCGGACCTGTCCAGCTCCGACGCGGGCCGGGCCGACCTGTCCTGGGAGCCGCGTGCGAGCCGAGCCGAGCCGAGCCTGGGCGGCCCGGCCCGGGAGGATCCCACACAGGCCGGGTCTGGGCGGCGGGACCTGCCCTGGCCCCGCAACACTGGCCGCGGCTGACCTGCCCCGGGGCCCCACGCGGACCCGGCCCAGGGCGACGGCTCTGTCGGGGTTCCGGACACCAGCCGGGCCCCACTTGCCCAGGTTCCCGTGCACCCTCCAGCCGCCCCAGGCCGGGCTGGCCCGCCCCGCAGATCCACGCTGGCCAGGCCGAGTCTGACCCAGCCTGCTGTTCTGTAGGGCCAGGCCTGACCTGCTTTGGATCGCTACTGTGGCTGGACCTGCATACTGGCCAGGGCCAAAGTCATCTGACCCACCTCCCCCGACTCTGACCGGCCCCAGTTCGCCGGTCCTAGGTCTCCCACTCTTACTGGGATCAGCTTATCGGCGCTGCCCCCCCCCCCATTTGGGCTAGTCTAGGCGGACCTGCTCTGGGTCCCCACTCAGGCCGGTCATGGTCTTGTTTTCCCCATTGCTAAGGCCAGAGTAACTTTTCCTGCCCCCCAGCTCTGGCAGGAGCCCCATCCCGCCTTCTCAACTCTGGCTGGCCCAGGTTCACCTATTACTATTACGGGTTCCTGCATACCTGCAGCCTCCTTCCCCCGTGGCTGGTGGGCCTTTGCCTGTTGTACTGCTCTGCCCTGAGGCCTTAGCCCCACACGGGTCCTGGTTAGGGGACCTGCTCTCAATCCCCTTCCGGATGGTGTTCAGGTGAACCTGCTCTCACTCCTTTTCCGGGTGTCTGGCCTGTCTCTGGCCCAGCCCGAGGTGACATGTCTCCAAGTTCCTCTCCAGCTGGGGCCATGGCCTGCTCTGGCCTGGCTCAGGGCTGGGCCCCTCTGGCAAGTCCAGCCTCCCTGTGTCAGCCTCTGACTGGGCACCCCTTCCCATTCAGTCACACCACACTGAGTGAATTCAAGTTTCTCAGTGTAAGGACCCTGGTAAGTGGAGGAGCAGAGACCGTGCGGCCTCCCTGCAGAAGCAGGTGCTCTCTGGCTTACTGGAGAGGCAGGTTGCATTTTGTTTTCCTTGGTTGCCTGTTGCTGAAACCAACCTGTTATGTAACTCAGCCCTGCCTTGGAAAAGTTTGAGTTTTGTTCCGCCAATGGGATGGCGATAGTGGGTTTTACATAAATGAGTGTGCCACGTCGGAAACTTTTATCTTTAGTGATGTGGATGTTTCGCAGAGGCTGCTTGGTTGTTTTCAAATTGGGGTTTGGGCTTTGAGGATCTGCAGAGTGTACTTCCTGGGCCTGGGTTCCTTCCTAGGGTGGGAGGGGGGTTGGCTGGAGACGGAACCACCAACCACCCACCTCTGGGTCTCTGATTGCCTTCACCTAGAGCTTGCTTTGTGCCTGGCACCTTCCTCGAGTTTATTTCCACGACTTCTCGGCCAGGGAGGAGCTACCGGACTCAGGTTGCCACAGGTGTCCCTCGGCCTGTCCTTGTGCTTCAGGGCTCGGGGAGTGGCCGCCCCCCATCCTCAGCCACAGTGAGCCTGTTCCTGGGGAGGGGTGCTCTGTGCTAGTTGGTTGAGTCACTTCTGTGGGTAGACCACCCACTTGGGCATTCTTTTAGCCGCTGATAGGAGAAAACATTTGACTCATTCTAACCTGAGAATCCTTAAAATAGAATGCCCACTAACGCAGGACATCAGGGGAACAGGTGTGCAAGTAGAGCTTTTTTCTTTTTCAGTTTTGTTTACATTTGGTGAAGGGAGGAAGAGAGGGAGTTGCCTGGAGGGTTGAGCTGGGTGAGGCCCCGCCTCCTCATAGTTCCCTGGCTTTGTAGGTCTCTGCTTCCCCAGCTGTAAAAACTGGGGGTGGCAGTTATATTTTTGTTCCTTTTAAAATAAGGGAAATCTGAATCCATGTGTAAATGACCAGACAGTGCTGCCTGAAAATTGTGTCCAGCAGGTGGGGAGGGGGAAAATAGGATCTCTGTCCAGCAGCCAACTGTGGGGGCCAGTGCGGGGGGGTGAAAGGTAGTGGTTTTATGGTAAACCCTTTTAACTATAGCTAACATAAAAGGGCAAACTTGCAACAACTTTGACTTCTGCTGCATTCTGTTGGCAATTAATTGTGGGTTGTATCCTCTTTGATTTGAAATCATCAGTTCACTTTTCTAAACTGGGACACTGTGCACAGACCATTGAGGGTCTAGGTCGGAGGTAAGCACTACCTTGAGTTCACTAGATCCTGAAGACATCCAGGTGTGGGTTTTTTTCTTTATTCTTGGGGCTTGAACCCAGGGACATTTTACCTCTTAAGCTACACCCCAACCCTATTTTTTATATTTTTATCTCCCCCCCCCCCGTACTGGAGATGGAACCCAGTGGGCATTCAACATCTGAGCTACACTCCTGGTCCTATTTTCTAGTCTTTTTATTTTTGAAAAGGGTCTCACTGATTTGCAAAGGGCCTCACTAAGTAGCTGAGGCTGTCTGCGAACCGCGATCCTCCAGTCTCAGCCTCCAGAATGGTGGGGTTACAAGTATGCGCCACCAAGCCCAGCTATTCTTTTCTTTTGAAATAGGGTCTCTCCAAGTAGCTGAGGCTGGTTGCAAACCTGCAATCCTCCTGTCAGCCTCCCAAGTACTGGGATTACAAGCATGCACAACCACACCTGATTACCCCCAGCCCCCCCTCCCTTTTTTTTGTGGTACTGGGGATGGAACCCAGGGGGATTCTACCTCTGAGAGACACCCCCAGCCCTATTTTTTATTCTTTATTTTGAAACAGGTCTCACTGAGTTGCAAAGGGCCTCACTCAGTAGCTGATGCTGTTCGTGAACCTGCGATCCTCAGTTCTCGGCCTCCCGAATGCTTACAGGCGTGCACACCACCCCCGGCTATTCTCTATTTTGAAATAGGGTCTCATTGAGTTGCAAAGAGCCTCACTAAGTAGAAGCTGAGGCTTTCCTCCAACAGGGATCCTCACCCTCCTGAATGCTGGGATTACAAGTGTGTACCATGGCTATTCTTTCTTTTGAAACAGGGTTTCACTAAGTTTCAGAGGGCCTCACTAAGTAGCTGAGGCTGGCCACAAACCTATGTGATTTTCCTGTCTCAGTCTCCCAAGTACTGGGATTACAAGCGTGCACCACTACGTCCAGTCCCCCAGCCCTTTTTGTTTTGAGGCAGGGGTTTGCTAGGTTGCTGAGAGTCTGGCAAGGTTGCTGACGCTGGCCTCATATTTGAGATCTTCCTGTCTCAACCTCCCAAGTTTTACAAGGATTACAGGTGTGCAGCATCACTCTTCCTTGCTTGTGTGTGTGTGTGTGAGATACTGGGGACTGAACAGAGGGGCATTCTTCAGAGTTAAAGCCCCACTCCTACTTTATTTTGAAACAGGTCTCACTAGTGATGAGGCTGGGCTTGAACCTGTGACCCTTCTGTCTTAGTCTCTCAGGTACTAGGATTACAGGTGTGTGCCGCTGTGCAGCTTTTCTTACTTAGCCTAACTCCGAGGACCCTCCCGTCTGTAGCCTAACTTTGGATGTGTATCTGGTGAAGAAGAGTGCTGTCTGCTTGTGTCACAGGAGAGCCTGATCTCAGGGACATAAACGAGTGAGAGTATGGCCTGAAAGCAGGAGGAGATGATCCCCTGTGTCGGGGTGGCATGGACTGCCTAAAACCTGGGAAGAGTTCCCTGGCTTGGATAAGGAAGTGGCTGTGTAGCCAGCCAGTCACTGGGGGCTTCTACTCTGCCCCTGACCTTTTCCCACTGGTGACTGGCTGGCAGCTGTCAAGGGCAGCCACTTTTGTTGCATAGCGATGTTGAAATAGAATTCACACGCTCTACAGTTTACCCCTGTAGTGTACAGTTCAGTGGCTTTTAGTATATTCAGAGTTGTGTAACTGTCACCAAAATCAATTTGAGAACATTTTAAACCCCCCTGAACATAAAATGCTGTATCCATTAGCCCCTCAGTCCTCCTCCTCCAGGCTCAGGCAACCATTGGTCTTTGCTTTCTGTCTTTGTGGATGTGCTTGTTCTGGACATTGGACGTCAATGGGATCATATAGTATGTGGTGTCTTGTGGCGCTGGGGATTGAACCCAGGGGCATTCTACCTCTGAGCAACACCCCTAGCCCTGTTTTTATTCTTTATTGTCTAACAGGGTCTCACTGAATTGCAAAGGGCCTCACTAAGTAGCTGAGGCTGGCTTTGAACCTGCGCAATCCTCCCGTCTCAGCCTCCCAAATGCTGAGTGGGATTACAAGCCACCATGCCTGGCTTATTCTTTATTTTTTGAAACAGAGTCTCATTGGGTTGCAAAGGGACTCACTAAGTAGCTGAGGCTGTCTTCGAACCGCTATCCTCCTGTCTCAGCCTCCCAAATGCTGGGATTACAAGCGTGCGCCACCATGTCCAGCTCCGATTTTGTTTCTTATTTGGAAGTGTCTCACTGAGTTGTGGAGGGCTTCACTAAGTTGTCAAGGCTGACTTTAAACCTGCTATCCTCCTGTCTCAGGCTCCCAAGTACTGGGATTACAAGTGTGCGCTACCATACCTGGCTTGTGTCTTGTGTGTGATGTTTTGTATGTGGCTTCATGTTTGTTTTTTCCACCTGATGTTGAAGGTCTTTACTCAAGCTAGCAAGTCCTCTACCACTGAATGAGCCACAGCCCCAGCCCTATTTCTGACTTTTCCTTGGCATAATGTTCTCAGAGTTCATCCAACATTATAGCATAGATCAGTGCTTCATTTCTTTTTGTGGTTGAGTAATATTCCCTTGTATGGACGGTTCACATTTTGTTTGTCCGTTTGCTGGTGGCCATTGGGCAGTAGTGCTGCTCTGAGCATGGCTGTGCAGTCCTTTGGGATGTGTGCTTTCAGTGCTGTCGCTGGCTCTGTGCTGCCCCTGCGCCCAGCCCTGTGAGGAGCCACTGAATGGCTCCCCACGTACTGCAGTTCTTGGTGGCGGTGCTGCCCTTGCCAGTTCTGCACAGTGAGTCTGCCTTAGAGTATGCATTAAGGTGGGGTGTGCATCCCACAGGGGTGGGGGGAGCAGGGATGAAGATGAAGACACTTTTTTTGGGGGGGGTACCTTACCTGGGCCCCTCTCTGACCTCCCAAAGGACCCTGAAAGGTAATTTCACAAGTCCTTTGCAGAGCTTAGGTAGCAGAACTTTTGGTCTGCACAATTGGTGTATTTCTTCTTAACTTGCTGATATCAGGTTTCCTCTGAATAGTGGAATTACCCCAAAAATTCACGAGGTGGGGACACTGCCGAGTAACAAAGAGGAGGGAACCGCTCACACACACCGGCATGGACGAGGCTCAGACTCATTCTGGAAGGCGCTGCCCAACTTGCAGTAGTGGGGAGTGGATGGGGTGGGAGGCACTGCTAAAGGCAGGGGAGCCATACTGGTGGGGCCACCGATGGGTGACGCTGTGCCGATCGTGGTGACAGCTCTATGGGTGTTTATATACGTTGCTGTATGCCAGGTTCAAAGATTAGAAACCTTAAACATACAGCCTTTGTTGCCTGTCAGTTATGCATCAGTGAAACTGTTAAAGAAAATTCCCACAGATACCCCACTGCCCACCGGTGCCAGGGGCTCTGTTTTGTTAAAGGCTACAGTGCCACCCGGGCCTCTGTACACTGCTGGTGAGACGATCCCTCCACCTCCTGTGAACAAGCAGGAAAATGAAGGTGTCTGTGCATGCAGCCAGCAGCTTTGTCCTGGAGAGCCCCAAACTGGCAACAGCCTGGCGGCCATTGGCAGGCAGGTGGACAGAGGATGTCCATCCCGTAGGGGAAGGCAAACCTGTTTTGGTTTTGCCAGCTTCTCTTGGTCTCAGCTCCCCTGAAGTGTTGAGGTTGGAAAGAAATACATTGCAGGCAGGAGTACAGTTCCACATCAGATCCTGTGCCGTAGTCCCTCGCAGGCAGGAACATAGCTCTGGATTGGTGCTCGAGGTCTGGAGTCCTGTCTCCTGCAGGTCAGGCCTGTGCCTAGACCTCCCTCCACTTGGAGCTGCAGTTGACTTCCCACGCTGGAGTTTTACTCCTCTGAGCTGGAGCCACTTCCTTGTTTTAAAACCACCATTTTAGCCAGGCATGGTGGTGCACACTTGAGGTCCCAGTACTTTGGAGGCTGAGATAGGAAGATGGCAGGTTCAAGGAAAGCCTCAGGAAGTAGTGAGACTCTCTTCAACCTAGCAAGACCCTGTTTCAGAATAAAACTTAAGTAGCTCAGAGGTAGAATGCCCCAGGTTCAATTCCCAACACCACAAAAAATAAAACAAAAAAGCCCCCGCCATCTTTCTCCATTGTATAAGGGACAACGTCTAGAACAAGCTCCTGCCTGTTGGAATTCCCTTCCCTTCCTTTCCCACCCGCCAGGCCCTCGCTGTGCATTTCCTCTCTAGTTTCTCTTCACGTGGCAGAGTACTAAGAATAAAAAGATGCTGCCTCATATTCACAGTGTCATCCTGACCACCTTGAGTTCATGACAGCTGTCCTGACTGGTCCTGGACCCAGAGTCGCCTTTCCTCCTGCCTTCTGAGCCTGGACCTGATGATCGTTCCCCACAGTCCTGGGTTTCCTAAGAGCGATGAGTTGTTTTTTTTTGCGGGTCTGGGGATGGAACCCAGGGGCATTTGACCTCTGAGCTACACCCCCTGCCCTATTTTTTATTCTTTATTTTGAAACTGGGTCTCACTGAGTTGCAGAGGGCCTCACTAAGTAGCTGAGGCTGGCCGCAAACCGCGGTCCTCCGGTCTCAGCCTCCCGAATGCTGGGATTACGAGCGTGTGCCACCACGCCCAGCAAGAGCGATGAGTTTAAAATGCACACGTGACCTTGCCCGGTGTGGTATTGTGAACTCTCAGGATACAGCTATGACTTCAGTGCACTGTGAAAACGGGAGGCCAGGTGCTGCTTACCTTGGGGAGCTTGGCAGGTGCTTGGGCATCTCCTTTCCCTCACTGGAGTTTGTTTCCAAATTGTTAAGACTGTTAAGACTAACCCACTGGGTTAACCCTTACAGTACTGACTCTAAAGGCTGAGACAGGAAGATTGCAGGTTAAAGGACAGCCTCAGCAATGTAGTAAGACTCTCAAAAACCTAACCGACCCTATTTCAAAACATAAATAAATAAATAAATAAATAAATAAATAAATGGGCTATGGTAGAGCCGGGCATGGTGGCGCACGCTTGTAATCCCAGCATTTGGGAGGCTGAGACAGAAGGATTGGCGTTCGCAGCCAGCTTCGGCTACTTAGTGAGGCCCTCTGCAAGTCAGTGAGACCCTGTTTAAACTAAAGAAAAAAGCCGGGCGTGGTGGCGCACGCTTGTAATCCCCGCGCTTGGGAGGCAGAGACAGGAGGATCGCGCAGGTTCGAAGCCAGCCGCGCGCGCTGGCTTAGGAGACCCTGTTTCTAAATATAAAATGTAAAAAGAGGTCTGGGAGTGTAGCCCGGAGGTAGAAGGGCTTCCAGGAACCCCAGTACCACCAAAAAAAAAAAAAAAAACTAAGGAAAAAAATCAAATCGGGCGTGGTGGCACACGCATGTAACCCCCGCGCTTGGGAGGCAGAGACAGGAGGATTGCGCAGGTTCAAAGTCAGCCTTGCTGGTTTAAGAGACCCTGTTTCCAAATTTAAAAAATGCATAAAATAGGCCTGGGAGTGTAGCCTGGAGGTAAAAGGGTTTCCAGGACCCCCACCCCAGTACTACCAAAAAAAAATCGAGCTGGGGGTGTAGCTTAGAGGTAGAATCCCACTGGGTTCCATCCCCAGTACCATAAAAGGTGGGGGGCTAGGGTATAGCTTGGGAGTAGAATGCCTCCTGGGCTCAATCCCAAATACAGAAAAAGAAAGGGAAGAAAAGAAGGATCCAACACTACAGTGAGTGGCAAACATGTAAAACAGTGGCGTGGGGGGGTATGGGGACGTTCTATTCCTAGTTACACACCAGCATTTATTTATTTATTTATTTATTTATTTATTTATTTATTTATTGGTGGTACTGGGGCTCCTGGAAACCCTTCTACATCTGGGCTACACTCCCAGACCTATTTTTATACTTTTATTTGGAAACAGGGTCTCTTAAGCCAGCGGGGCTGGCTTTGAACCTGCGCGATCCTCCTGTCTCTGCCTCCCAAGCGCGGGGATTACAAGCGTGCGCCACCCCACGTCCGGCATCCAATTTTATTTTTATTTATTTTTATTTTTTGTGGTACTGGGATTGAACTCAGAAGCACTCTACCTTATAGCTACACCCACCAGCCTTATTTTGTTTTATTTGGAAACAGGGTCTTGCTAGGTTGGTGAGAGTCACTGCTTGCTGAGGCTGTCTTTGAACCTGCAATCTCCTGCCTCAGCCTGCCTTATTTATTTATTTATTTATATTGTGGTACTAGGGATTGAACCCAGAGGCATTCTACCTTTGAACTACAACCCCAGCCTGATTTTATTTTTTATTTGGAAACAGAGTTTCGCCAGGTTAATGAGTCTCACTTCTTGCTGAGGCTGTCCTTGAACCTTCTATCCTTCTGTTTCAGCCTCCCAAGTACTGGGATTATAGGTGTGTGCCGCCACACCTAGTTCCCTGCCTTTTTTGTGATACTAGGGATGGAACCCAGGGGTCTTCTATCTGTAGGCTAACCCCAGCCTGATTTTATTTGGAAACAGGGTCTCACTAGGTTGAAAGAGTCTTGTTACTTGTTGAGGCTGTCCTCAAATCTACAATCCTCCAGTATCAGCCTCCCAAGCTCTGGGATTACAGATATACACCACCATGCCCAGTTCTGCGCCCACCTCCCCGCAGGTCTGGAGATCTGGGGATGGAACCCAGGGGCATTCGACCTCCGAGTTATCCCCCCCACCCTATTTTTTATTTTGAAACAGGGTCTTACTAAGTTGCGGAGGACCTCACTAAGTAGCTGAGGCTATCCACAAACCATGATCCTCTGGTCTCAGCCTCCCGAATGTTGGGATTACAAGCGTGCGCCACGCGCCTGACTTGTCGTTTTTTTAAGCTGCTGATTGAACTAGGGGCATTCTGCCTCCAACTACACTCCCAACTCGTTACTGCTTCACAACAGGGTCTTGCTAAATTGCTGAGGCTCCTGTTTCAGCCTCCCAAGTATTGGGATAATCATGTCACTTTACCTGGTTCCTTTTTTTTCTCTTTGTTTTGGTACTGAGGATTGTACCCCGAGATGCTCTTTCTCTGAGTTGTACCCCAGCTGTACTTTTGTCCCACTATACCACTGTTAACTAAAAGGCAAAGTTCTCCCTTACTCCAGCTCTGGAGCATAAAGAGAACAAAGAAACACTTTCTTAGAGCTTCTTTGAGGTCCGACTCACTGCCAGGGAGTCTCTTGTTTTAGCATGAGTTAGTGTGGTTGGGTAGATGAGCGGGCTGTGTGCCGTCCCGGCTGCGTGGTGTCTGATCCCTACATGCTTTGCCTGCCCTTTCCTCCCCTCTGGCTTGCCCTGCCATCTGGAGTTGCAGGCCCACAGCTTCCGGATACGTGCGGTTTCAGGGTCTGGCTGCCTTGGAGAACTATGTCACTGGCCAGTGGTCCCCAGTGGAAGACATGTGCTCACCTGAGGACCAGGCCTGTGTGGGGCTCGAGGTTGTGACTCTGCTCTGTGGGCATCTGTCTCTGAGCCCTGCCCGTTTGCATATATTTACTTTCATGCATTCTGTGCTGGTGCGGTCAAACCTCCCCCTCTTGGCCTTGAACTCTGGCCTCTGCAGGTTTCCTACTCAGCCTCACTGTGCTTGGAGGAGGGCTGAGGGCAGTAACACCAGCTGGCAGAGAAGGGCACCTTGGTCAGCTGCACTTGCTCTGTTAGGAGATTCCGCATGCTACCTTGCTGGGGTGCACTGAGGCCCCAGGGAGAGGTCCTAGAATGGGGAGTGGTTGCTGTGTAAGGCCATTTTGGGAGGTGGTGTGGCATGTGCCTGGGCTATAAGGCTGGTGTGAGCTGAGGGGCCCCACCGTTGCCTCAGACTGCAGGAGCTGTGACCAGGGCCCTGGGCAGTACACCAGCCCCACAGACATACGTGCATCCTACATGTGTGAGCCTGAAGCCCGCCTGGCATGTCAAGGCAGCAGGTACATGGACACCCCCTCTCCTCGGGCTTCAGACTAGAGCAGGCCAGAGCTGTCCACAGTGTTCTCGGCCCCCCTGGGCTGAGATGGGCTCCCCTCCTGCAGAGAGGCACTGTTGCAAGGGGCCTTGCAAGAAAAGGGCTGCACCCAGATGGTGGTTCATAGTTGGGTAGTTTGTGGCTGTCTCTAAGGCTGTGTGCTCTCCTCAGAACTGGCCAGTTCCTGATGCTGTCCATAGCTCCACATCAGGTCACAGCCCGAACTCCTCTTGGGTTGGGAGTTTCCTCTAAAATTCTGCTTCTTGCCGGGCGTGGTGGCGCACGCTTATAATCCCCGCGCTTGGGAGGCAGAGACAGGAGGATCGCGCAGGTTCGAAGCCAGCCGTGCTGGCTTAGGAGACCCTGTTTCCAAAAATAAAATAGGTCTGGGAGTGTAGTCCGGAAATAGACAGGCTTCCAGGAACCCCAGTACCACCAAAAAAATAAAAAATAAAAATAAAATAAAATAAAATTCTGCTTCTTCACAGACAGGGGCTTCTGGGTCATAGGGTCCAGCTGCTGACAACAGGTCCTGTGTCTTCCTGGTGTTGTGCAAATAGTAGCTTAGGAGCTGATGATGGGGCCAGGCTTCTCAGGATCCCTCTGGCTGCTGCCCAACGAGTACAGTGGTGTGCAGAGGGTTTGGGTAGCCTTCCTGGCTACTAAGGATGGCTCCTGTCTGGAGAATCAGAGGCTTGCAGAATACCCCCTTGGGGTGGAGGCAGGTCCCCTAGGTGCACCCAGGGTCCCCGGAGCTGTACTCTGCCTCTGCTGTCATTGACTCCTTGAAGTGTGTGTGTGTCTATAAATCCACAGACTCCTGGCCGACCACCTTGTCCTCCACCTGCAAACCTTGATGGTGAGCTGTCAACAACGGAGGGAGCAAGCCCCGCTCACCATCTTCTCCAGCCAGCGGTCAAAGGTCTCCTCCCTCTTTTTTTTTTTTTTTTTTTTTTGGTGGTACTGGGGTTCCTGGAAGCCCTTATACCTTTGGGCTACACTCCCAGACCTATTTTATACATTTTATTTTTGGAAACAGGGTCTCTTAAGCCAGCTCGGCTGGCTTCGAACCTGCTCGATTCTCTTGTCTCCGCCTCCCAAGCGCAGGGATTACAAGTGTGCGCCACCACACCCGGCTCTCTGTTCTTTCTTTGATGAAGGTTTTTTTTTTCTTCCCCAGTACTGGGAATGGAACCCAGAGGCATTCTGCCTCCAAGCCATACCCCCAGCCCTATTTTTTTTTAAACAGGGTCTCACTGAGTTACAAAGGGCCTCATTAAGTAGCTGAAGCTGTCTGCGAGCTGAGATCCTTCTGTCTCGGCCTCCCAGATGCTGGGATTACAAGCGTGTGCCACCATGCCCGGCTAGATGAAGGTTTTTTTAAGCCAGTGCCACTTGTTGCTGCGCCCTTCCTTCTGACGTCAACCACCTGATGAGTGGTATACTTCTGGAAGCTGAAGGGGGTATCTTTCCTTCGGAGCTACACTGCTGTGTTTAGACACAGTATTGATAGTGTTTATTTGTTTGTTTCAGGATCATCCAATACATGGGGCTCCCTCTCTCCATGATTGACTTCTTCCCTCCGACCAGTAGAGGTCCATCGCTGAGCTGATCTTTGCCCTAGGTTTCACTTTCCAGAGCAGCCTGTGAGGTGTCCACCTTCTAGGTGAAGCCCCCTCAGCCCAACCTGGCTCTTCCTTGTAGGCCAGGGGGCATTTGTCTCACAGAGCGGCTGACCTGGTGAGCTGAGGTCTCAGGCCACATGGGTACCAGTAGTTAGGAGAAAGGGGCTTCTTTTTTGTCAAGACGGAAAGTGGAAAGCAATATATGGGAACCACTCTGTTGGGTGGGACCTTGTGAAGTCCCCTTTTGTTTTTTGTTTTGTTTTGGTACTGTGGATTGAATGCAGGGGTATTGTGCCTCTGAGCTACATCCTCAGCCCTAATTTTATTAATTAATTAATTTATTTATTTATTTTGGTGGTACTGAGGTTCCTGGAAACCCTTCTACCTCTGGGCTGCACTCCCAGACCTATATTTATACTTTTTTATTTGGAAATAGGGTCTCTTAAGCCAGCGCGGCTGGCTTCGAACCTGCGTGATCCTATCTCCGCCTCCCAAGCATGGGGATTATAAGCGTGCGCCACCACGCCCGGCTAATTTTATTTTGAAATAGGACCTTGCTAGTTGCAGAGAACCTCACTGAGTTGTTGAGGCTGGCTGAGGACCTGTGATCCTCCTGTCTCAGCCTGCTGAGTATTGGGGTGACAGGCATATACCACTGTACCTGGCCCTTTTGTGTCTGTGTGGGGTATTGAGGATTGAACCCAGGGGCATTTTGCCTCTGAGCTACACCCCCATCCTTATTTTTCTTTTTTTTTTTCTTTTTTTTTTTTTTTTTTTGCGGGTCTGGGGATGGAACCCAGGGGCGTTCGATGTCCCAGCTACACCCCCTTCCCTATTTTTTATTCTTTATTTTGAAACCGGGTCTCACTGAGTTGCAGAGACCTCACTGAGTAGCTGAGGCTGTCCGTGAACCGAGATCCACAGGTCTCAGCCTCCCGAATGCTGGGATTACAAGCGTGAGCCATCACGCCTGTCTCCCATCCCTATTTTATTTTTATTTTGAAACAGTGTCCCACTAAGTTACTGAGGCTGGTCTGGAACCTGTGATCCTCTTTGTCTCAGCCTCCCAAGTATTGGAATTATAGGCATGCACCACCTGGTTAAGTTAAAAATGCCAAGTTCTAGTGCATGATGCAGTTCAGTGGTATGCTGGTAACTGGGTCTTCAGTTAAAATAATGAAAAAGGACATGATTAGGGGAAATGTGCATTTGTGTATCTAGACCAGTGTTAGAGCCACACTTTTTTGGGAGGAGGAGGATGGAACCCAGGGCCTTCCTACCACTGGACTACACTCTCAGACCTATTTTATATTTTTTTATTTGGAAACAGAGTCTCACTAAGTAGCTGAGGCTGGCTTTGAACCTGTGTAATCCTCCTGTCTCAGCTTCCCAAGTACTGGGATTACAAGCGTGTGCTATCACTACCGCGCCCAGCCACACTGTGTTCTTCTTGTGTTCTTTTTCTTTCTTTCTTTCTTTTCTTTTTTTTTTTTTTTTTTTTTTTTTGTGGTACTGGAAATGCCCAGGGGCATTCTGAGCTACACCCTCAGCCCGTGTGTGTGTGTGTGTGTGTGTGTGTGTGTGTGTGTGTGTGTGTGTGTGTGTGTGTTTTACTAGGGGTGGAACCCAGAGGCTTTTCTACCTCTGGGCTGTACTCCCAGACCTATTTTATACTTTATTTGGAAACAGGGTCTCACTAAGTTGCTGAGAGCCTCACTAAGTAGCTGAGGCTGGCTTCGAACCTGTGTGATCCTCCTGTCTCAGCCTCCCAAGTGCTGGGATGACAAGTGTGCACCACCATACCCGGCTAGTCTTTTTATTTTGTTTTATTTTATTTATTTAGTGGTGCGAGGGGTGGAAACCAAGGGCTTTTCTACCTCTGGGCTATACTCCCAGACCTTTTTTTATACTTAATTTGGAAACAGGGTCTCACTAAGTTTCTGAGAGCCTCACTAAGTAGCCGAGGCTGGCTTCGAACCTGTGTGATCCTCCTTTCTCAGCCTCCCAAGTGCAGGGATTACAAGTGTGCACCACCACGCCTGGCTTGTCATTTTATTTTTTGAAGCGGGGTCTCACTGAGTTGTGAAGGGCCTTGCTAAGTAGCTGAGGATGTCTGTGAACCGCAACCTCTGGTCTCAGCCTCCCAGATCCTGGGATTACAAGCATGTATCACCACGCCTGGCCCACACTGTGTTCTTGAGCAAGCCATGCATGTGGATGGGGGGAAAGCCCCGGTACTGGCCCATGGTTCTAGTGATCTGGAAAAGTAGATGTAGGTGTGTGCAGAGTGAAAGAGCGGCTACAGGTCCATGTTCTTGTGAGTGTGTGTTGGGGGGGTGCTTGTGCAGTTCTGTAGGTTTGGAATTTTGTTGAATACAAAGCTGGGGAGATGTCAGGCTTCTCTGGGCCTCCTGTATGCAGGCTCCTTTTGGGTGCTGGCCTCACAGCAGGGAGCAGGACAAGCAGGGCTCCACTGGGACCCCATGATGGGATCAGGAGGCCTGCCTGGAGGTGCCTGTGACCCAAGGCCTTTTGAAGGACACGGAGCCAGCCATGCCAAGGGTAAGAGGAGACAAGTGCAAAGGTCCTGGGACGCTGGCATAGGCAGGGACTGAGCAGGATGGTACTTGTGAAGTGTGGAAAGGAATCTGGTCTGAGTTGACACCAGAATGTGAAAGGGATGAATTTTGAATTCCTGGGCTTTCCTCTGAGGGAACATAGAGCCCTTTTTTCTTGCCTTCTTGCTGCTCTGATTGCATAGAGTTCTATTGTATCTTGTTAATTTTCTGGGCAAAAAACACATACAGGACTGATGAGCTCCACCGTTCTTAGGTGACCTAGAGCATAGTTTCTGTTGCAGCTGGGTTTGTCTCTGGAGCAGGACTAAAGGGCTTTGGGATCTGGTCCCAGGGCCCTTATATGGGGCTGGGTAGCTGACGCTCTCTCTTTTTTTTAATGGTACTAGGGTAGGAACCCAGGGGAATTCTACCTCTGAGAGACACCCCCAGCCCTATTTTTTGTTCTTTATTTTGAAACAGGGCTTCACTAAATAGCTGAGGCTATCCACAAACCGTGATCCTCCTGCCTCAGCCTCCCAAAGGCTGGGATTACAAGTGTGCGCCAGCATGCCCAGCTGGTAGCTGGCTTGAGACCTGCAACTGGAGTCTCAGGGAGGGGCTACAGGGAGCCTTGGCCTCTGAGCAGCGTGAGGACTTTCAGTGCCCTAGCAGCAGCTCTGTGCTGGCCTAGGACCCTCTTCTCCCTCACCTGTCCTGTCGCCCGGTATGGGTTGTGTCCCTCCTTTGTACCAGGCACGCTCCCCTAGAGCATTGATTTTTGTTTTTGTTTTTAGGTGGTACTAGGGATGAAACCCACAGGCATTCTATACCTCCAGCCCTATTTTATTTTATTTTATTTTTATTTTATTTTTTGGTGGTACTGGGGGTGGAACCCAGGGGCCTTCTACCTCCAGGCTACACTCCCAGACCTATTTTATATTTTATTTTGGAAACAGGGTCTCTCTCTTTTTTTTTTTTTTTGGTAATACTGGGGTTCCTGGAAGCCCGTCTACCTCCGGGCTACACCCCCAGACCTATTTTATACTTTTTTAAAATTTGGAAACAAGGTCTCTTAAGCCAGCAAGGCTGGCTCCGAACCAGCGCAATCCTCCTGTCTCCACCTCCCAAGGGCGGGGATTACAAGCGTGCACCACCACGCCCGGTGAAACAGGGTCTCTTAAGCCAGCAAAGGCTGGCTTCGAATCTGCGGGATCCTCCTGTCTCCACAGGGATTACAAGTGTGCACCACCACGCCCGGCTTTATTTTTTATTTTTAAATAGGGTCACGCTAAATCACAGAGGGTCTCACAGAGTTGCTGAGGCTGACCATGAACCTTAGATCCTCCTGTCTCAGCCTCCCAAGTACTGGGATTACAAGCCTGTGTCACCACGCCTAGCTTAAGAGCATTGTTTTAAGTCAGTAATAGTTTCTAGAGATAAATGTACTTTTAATTAATTAGTTTATTGTAGTATTGGGGATGGAGTTCAGGAGCATTCTACCTCTGAGCTCCATCCCCAGTCCTATTTTTTATTCTTTATTTTGAAACAGGGTCTCACTGAGTTGCAGAGGGCCTCACTAAGTAGTTAAGGCTGTCCTGGAACCATGATCCTCCTGTCTCAGCCTCCCAAATGCTGGGATTACAAGCGTGCGCCACCACGCCCGGCTTGCTTTTTAGATTAATGTTTAGCTTTAAAGTTTTCAGGGTGGAGGATGAAACTAATAAGCTGTCTATAGAACTAGCTCATATCAGAGCCAGGCCATTTCCAGGCGGAGGCAAGCCCTGGCGCGTGTACATGTGTGTGTAGGGCTAGCTGCAGGGGCTGCTGGGCCTTGGAGTGCGGACTCCTCTGTGGCTTTCCCGCTTGTCGGGTGCGGGAACGTCCACACTACACTGTCCCAGGGGTTCCTGGAGCACTCTTGGGTTTTTGTGCCTTATTACTCTGGGGTAAGTGCACTGCAGAGAGATGGGCTCTGCAGCCTTTGTGCAGCCCATTTGGGGAGGTGCAGGTTGTGGCAAGAGTTGGCAGGGCCAGCGTGCTCAGCTCAGGTGGTGGTGTTTGTATCACTCCACATTACAGTAAAGTATAGGTCCAAATGTCTGTCACCAAGTATTTTCTTGTTTTTCTTTGTGTGTGTGTGATAATGGGATTGAATCCAGGGGCATTCTGACTGAGCCACACCCTCAGCCCTACTAGTTGCTAAGAGTCTTGCTAAATTCCTGAGGCTGGCTTTAAACCTGTGATCCTCCTGTCTCAGCCTCTTGAGCAGTGGGATTACAGGCCTGAGCCACCACGCCTGGCTAAGATGTGTGTATGCACGCATGCATAGTTTCTGCATTCTACCCCTGAGCTCCACCCCCAGCCCTACTTTATTATTTTTTATGTGGTACTGGGATTTGAACCCAGGGGCATTCTACCTCTGAGTTATACCCCTAGCCAGCACTTTTTTATTTTTTATTTTGAAACAGTCTCACTAAGTTCTGGAGGGCCTGACTATGTTGCTGAAGGCTGACCTTGAATCTGTGATTCTCCTGTTCAATGTCCAGATTACAGGAGTCCTCCGTGCCTGGTTTGGGATATTTTTAATTTAATTTAATTTAATTTTGTGGTATTGGGGATGGAACCCATGGGCTTTCTACCTCCAGGCTATACCCCCAGACCTATTTTTTAATATTTTATTTGGAAACAGGGTCTTACTAAGTTGCTGAGAGCCTCACTCAGTAGCTGAGGCTGGCTTTGAACCTGTGCGGTCCTCCTGTCTCAGCTTCCCAAGTACTGGTATTACAAGCGTGCGCCACCACGCCCAGTTTTGGGATATTATTTTACATGTAAAAATTTATGAAACCTGGGGCTAGGGGCATAGCTCAGTGGTCGAGTGTTTATCTAGCATATGTGAGGTCCTGGGTTTCATCCCCCCAGAATAAACAAGCAAGCAAAACATGTACAGAATGTGATTGTGAATTTTAGGAGCTCTTCTGGACTAAAAGTTAGCAAACACCCCCCCTTTCCTCCCTCTTTATTCTCCTTCTCCCTCTCCCCTCTCTCTTTTTTTTTGTGCAGTACTTTTTTTCTTTTCCTGTACTGGAGATTAAATCCAGAGCCTCACATGTAGGCAGGTGCTGCCTGCTATACTCTCAACCCTTTTTATTTTGAAATAGGGTCTCACTAAGTTGCAGAGGGTCTTGGTAGTTGTTGAGGCTGGTCTTGAACCTGTGATCCTCTATCTCAGTCTCTCAAGTATTGGGATTACAGGCATGCACCACCAGCCTGGCTTGCAAATATTTTCTTTTTCCTCTTTTCTTTTTTTTTCTTTTTTTTTTTTTTCCAGTCCTGGGGATGGGAACCCAGGGGCAATCTACTAGCTCCAAGCAACACCCCCAACCCTATTTTTTTTACTTTATTTTGAAAGAGGGTCTCACTGAGTTGCGAAGGGCCTCTTTAAGTAGCTGAGGCTGTCCGTGAACTGTGATCCTCCTGTCTCCGCCTCCCAAACGCTGGGATTATGGAGTGCGCCACCACACCCGGCTGTATAAAATTTCTAGGAAAGGCGGCCTCACTGAGTTACAGAGGGCCTAAGTAGCTGAGGCTGTCTGCGAACCGCAATCTTCCAGGACTCAGCCTCTCAAATGCTGGGATTACAAGTGTGCGCCACCACACCCGGCTCTATTTGTATTTTTTATTTTGAAGCAAGGTCTCACTGAGTTGCAAAGGGCCTCACTAAGTAGCTGAGGCAGTCCGTGAACCGCGATCCTCCAGTCTCAGCCTCCCGAATACTGGGATTACAAACATGTACCACCACGCCTGGCTTCTTTTTATTTGGAAACAGGGTCTTGCTAATTGCTGACACTGGCCTCAAACCTGAGATTATCCTGATTTAGCCTCCCAAATATTGGGATTGCAGGCCTGAGCCGCCATGCCTGGGTTTTATTTTTATTTTGAAACAGGGTCTCTGGGTTGATGAGGGTCTCACTCTGCTAAGGCTGGCTTTGAACCCAGGGTCTTTCTCTCTCAGCCTCCCAGTACTAGGATTACTAGAACGCATCACCACGCCTGCTGAAGCTTGTGTGTGTGTGGTACTGAGGATTGAACCCAGAGGCATTCTTCCCCTGCACTGTACTTTCATCCCTTTTTTATTTTGAAACAGGTTCTCACTAAGTTTTTGAGGGCCACATTAAATTGCTGAGGCTGTCCTCAAACCTGCAGGCCTCCTGTATTAGCCTCTTAAGTACTGGGGCTACGTGCACCATTATGCACAGCTCCAATTTTTTTTCTAAACAAAGCAAAGTATGTAATGAGCTCTGTGATTGCTTCTAAAAAAGTATATTGGAGCCGGGCGTGGTGGCGCACGCTTGTAATCCCCGTGCTTGGGAGGCTGATACAGGAGGATCACATGGGTTCGAAGCCAGCCTCAGCTACTTAGTGAGGCTCTCAGCAACTTAGACCCTGTTTCCAAATAAAATATATATATAAAAGGTCTGGAAGTATAGCCCGGAGGTAGAAAGCCCCTGGGTTCCACCCCCAGTACCACCAAAAAAAAAAAAGTATGTTGGAGCCAGGTGTGGTGGCTCATACCTATCCCAGTACTTGGGAGGCTGAAACAGGAAAATCTCAGGTTTGTGGCAAGCTTCAGCTACTTAGGCTCTCAGCAACTTAATGAGACTGTTTCCAAATTTAAAAAAAAAAATAGTGCTGGGATGTAGTTCAGAGGTAGAAAATGCCCCTGGGTTCAACCCCTGTACCCCCAACAGACACACACACACACACACACACATTCATATTCTCTCTCTCTCTCTCTCTCTCTCTCTCTCTCTCTCTCTCTCTTTCTCTCTCTCTCTCTCACACACACACACACACACTCTCTCTCTCTCTCTCACACACACACACACACACACACTATATTAGATGACACCAGACAGTGAGGTGGTTTTGCAGTCTGAGCCAAGCACGTTAAAGACAGGTGTCCCTAAAAAATCCAGATGCAGCAGGGCATTGTGTCGCATGCCTGTGATCCCAGGTCTCGGGAAGCTCAGACAGAAGCAACTGAGCAACTTAGTGGAATCCTCTACAATTTAGTGAAACCATTTCAAAATAAATAAAATAGGGCTAATGTAGCTCAGAGTTAGAATGCCCCTGGGTTCAGTCCCCAGTAATGCGCGCGCGCACACACACACACACACACACACACACACACACACACACGTGTGCCTTGGCAATGTTCACTAGAGATTCCCCCCCACACCTCTGACTGGTGAGAACGGTGGGCAGAATGGTACCCTTGCAGGTCCTGTTCCCCCTCCAGGGAGGTGGCTGGGGGAGGCCTCCTCTTTCACTTGTCTGGTCCCCGCGTACCACTCAGGGTATGGTGGGAATCTTAGGGATCAGAGACCCAGCATCTGCCCTGGGCTCCCGCTAGCTCTTTCCTGGACTGCATTGTGCGTCCCGCTGTGTTCCACTGTAACCTTGAGATGCTGTGCTTCCTGACCAGCCTGGTCGGAGGCGATGGCTGACCTGTGGTCTAAGGCCACAGCTCTGCTCTGGGCTGCTGAGTCAGCATGTCCCAGAGGGCGTGACCGTGCAGTGCCCTGTGCAGTTCACAAGCTGGTTAAAATTGCCCTCTGTTGGCTTTTGCTGTTGTAAGGAGTAAGAGTGCAGGGTATGGCCTGGTTGAGGAAGGCGCTCAGTAGTTTCTGTTTCACAGTTGAAGACTATCTCCTGGGCACCTGGAGGTGTCAGTGGGTGTGGTGGGAGCTGTAGCCCGCACTGCTGGTGCTGCCTGAGCCCTCATTGTGCTGGGCCTGGCCCTCAGGGCTCATGCTCTGCATCTGTTCCTGGGCTGGGAGCGGCTTCCTAACAGTCATCTGGCTCCGGTGGCTCTCATCTTGGAAACACAGCGTTTTGCTTAGCATCCTAGTTATAGGCCATGGACTCTGCTCTGTGGCCAGGCAAGGGTCAACTGAGTGGACAGTGATGGGTGGGGTAGATACCCTAGGCTGCCAGGGCTGATTTTGATGGTGGGTTTGATAGGGAGGAAGAGTGTGAGGAATCCATTCAGCATAAACTAGACTGTCTCAGAGCTGAGAGAGAGCAGGCCAGGTCCCAGAGCCTCCGGCAGCTGGGCCTTCCATGGGTGACACTGCTGTCCTGCAGGTTGGACCCGAGGGCATCCTGCAGAATGGAGCTGTGGATGATAGTGTGGCCAAGACCAGCCAGCTGCTGGCAGAGCTGAACTTCGAGGAGGATGAAGAAGACACCTACTACACCAAGGACCTGCCCATCCATGCCTGCAGGTGAGCCGGTGGGGAGGTGGGCTCTGTGCATCCTAATGGGGGCACTAGCTGTTAAGTGAGTGCCGGGGGCTGACGGGTAAGAGCAGCAGGACCACAGAGGGATTGCTGTGGGATTCTTAAGATGCTCTGCTGCCTGTGCAGAGGAGAATTGGACGGGAGTAGTCGTGTGTAGACCTGCATGTTGACCAAATTTGGAATTCTTGTCTCCAACAGGGCCATCCCTTATGTTTGGACTTAATTTGCGTTTTTTGTTAATCACACATGAGGAAATTAAGATCAAAAGAGATAAAATAATTTTGCACAGGACACCTGGCCATTCAGGGCAGGCCTGGGCATGCCGGCCCTCTGTGTGCCCACCACTGCAGTCCCCACTGGCTGCTTGTAGGTTAACTCTGGAAAGAATGGCACTTTCCTCCAGCTCATGGGCTGACATTTGATTTTGGCGCACTGCTCATCGTAATTTACAAATGGTTTATGAACACGGTAGTGTGTCAGCTGTGAGTTGCAGGGTTACGCAGCTCAGCCCCTGGCCTTCCTGCAGTCTCCGTACTGTGAGATGAGGGGCTTCTCCCTCGCCTTGCCTTGGAGGACTGAGATTGACTCTTGGCTCTTTCTTTTTCCTTTCTTTTTTTGTGGTACACTAGGGATGGAACCCAGGGGCATTCTACCTCCGAGCTACACCCCCAGCCCTATTTTTCTTAATTTATTTTGAAATAGGGTCTCACTGAGTTGCAAAGGGCCTCACCAAGTTGCTGAGGCTGGCTGCGAACCACAGTCCTCCTGTCTCATTCTCCGAATGCTGGGATTATAAGCATGCGCCACTACGCCCAGTGGACTCTTGGTCTTGTATACAAGCATAACTCTGTGCAAAGCGAGTGTTTTTGGTATGTTGATTTTCAAAAATCCAGGCTGGAGTTGGGGGCCAGGTCCTCCCAAGGTGCTTTTTGCTTTTGCTTCTGCGCGGGCGCCTGATTTGTGCTGAGTTTCCTGGGAGCATGGCGCCCTCTGCCGGAGCCCAAGGCTCACTGTGCCCACAGAGTTGCAAGAGTTGGGGCTCCGGGAACATGAGGCCAACCGGGAGAGGCTTAGAATGGCCTTGGGCATCGAGGCCTCTGTGCTCTAGCCCCCTCGCCTGCTGGTAGCCCTGCCCAGGGCCTGGGAGCCCCACTCCTATGAGAGGCCACTGCCGCCTGGCTTCTCTGCTTTCTCCTCTTTGGGAGTCTACATTTGACCTGTGTGCCTTAGTTTCTGGGATTGTTGGGTTTGAATATATGCTTAATGAAAAACTTTAAAATGTTGTAAGAGGAGTTTTATGTCCTGCCAAATTAAAACCAGAGAACAACCTTCCAACTTTAACTGTTGATGTTTGGACTCTTTTAGTTACTGCGGAATACACGATCCTGCTTGCGTGGTTTACTGTAATACCAGCAAAAAGTGGTTCTGTAACGGCCGTGGAAATACTTCTGGCAGGTAGATAATCAAATCATGCATGTGTCTTTAATCAGTGGTGTGCTCAGATTTGTGTGTAAATTATGGAAATGTTGAAGTGGAGTGCAATGTAAAATCACGCTAACAAACCTGGTTTTTTTCTTCCTCTGTGACTGGTTTAACTTGAAACAGATGGTGGTGTGTGAATGCCTTAATGTATTTACCCTTGATTTATTCTCTGTGGTTCTTTTTATTATGCAAGTAGGGTTGGCTTAATTCTCATCCCAGTTTTTATTTCTCTTTCTCTGCAAGATGAGCTGCTGGCACGCCCGTTGGTCTTCATTATGGGGAGGCTGTTCCCAGGGCGGCCACGGGCACCCAGGGGAGCCAGTTCCTCAGAAGGCTCATTCTGGCCTGGCTCCGCAGAGGAGTCCTGAGGCTAATTCAGGCCAGATCCTGAATCATCGGATTAAATTAAGTTCACTTGACTGTCCGTGCTGGGCTCCCCTTCCTGCTGTTGATCAGCAGCAGCTGTGGCGGGGTCCCTTGTTCTGTGTTTGGGACAAGACGAGTGTCCTAGCGCGGTGCCAGGTTTCAGGAGGAAGTCAGCGATCATGGCCGGTCAGCTTCACTTTCTGCTGGAGAGCAGTGTGCAGAGGCTGCCCAGGCGCCAGCAAGGCAGCAGGACCTTTCTGGGGTGTGTTTGGAGAAAGGAAGTGACAAAGGCGGGCAGGTGTGCGCGTCGCACACAGCTCCAAGAGGCCAGGCACTGCGTCCTCTAGAGTTAGCCTCTAGTGTGTGGTGTTGGGACAAGGCCAGGAAGGGACTGGTGTCTTCAAGAGATTTTAGAAGGAACTCATCTTCAGGGTAAGCAAGATGTGTCTGCCCATTTTCAGGGTATCCCAGATAATTTGTGTGTGTGTGTGTGGTACTGGGGTTCCTAGAAACCCTTCTACCACCGGGCTACACTCCCAGACCTATTTTTATATTTTTTATTTGGAAACAGGGTCTCTTTTTTTTTTTTTTTTTTTTTTTTTGGTGGTGGTGTTACTGGGGTTGAACCACCCAGGGTCTTTTCTACCTCTGGGCTATATATACTCCCAGGCCTATTTTCTATTTTATTTGGAAACAGGGTCTCATTAAGTTGCTGAGAGTCTAACTAAGTAGCTGAGGCTGGCTTCGAACCTGTGTTATCCTCCTGTCTCCACCTCCCAAGCATGGGGATTACAAGCGTGTGCCACCACGCCTGGTCTATCCCAGATAATTTTAAGTGTTGTGTTGATGAGACTTCTTCTCATATAGGAAAAAGCAATAAAAACATTTCTGTGTTTTTGTGTGTGTGTGTGTGTGTGTGTGTGTGTGTGTGTGTGTGTGTATGTGGTACTAGGAATGGAACCCAGGGGCTTTATACCCCCGGCTACTTTCCCAGGCTTATTTTATATTTTATTTGGAAACAGGGTCTCACTAAGTTGCTGAGAGCCTCACTGAGTAGCTGAGGCTGGCTTCAAACCTGCACAGTCCTCCTGTCTCAGCCTCCCAAGTGCTGGGATGACAAGCGTGCACCACCACATCCTGCTCAAAAATTTTTTAGTGAGCTGGGCGTGGTGGCAGACGCTTGTAACCCCATCATTTGGGAAGCTGAGACAAGAGAATCGCGGTTCGCAGCTAGCCTCCGCTACTTAGTGAGGCTCTCAGCAACTTAGTGAGACCCTGTTTCAAAATAAAGAATAAAAAATATAGCTGGGTTTAGCTCAGAGGTAGAATGCCCCTGTGTTCCATCTCCAGTACCACCAAAAAAAATTTTTTTTCTTAGCTGGTAACTCCAACTTCCGGTCAGCACAGCCGAGAACCGGGCAGCAAGCAAAGGGCCTCCAAGAGCAAGCAGGCTCGGGCTGCCAGCACTGCAGCTTCGTGCAAGGCCTGGCAGAAAAAGTGATAGGCGGCCCCCTGCCCTCAGGGAGCCGCCACAGGGAATCGCTGCTTCTGATAAAATGCCCAGAGAAGTCTGGACTCGTAGGATGCCAAGGTGGCCATGGTTGGTTGGTTAGATAAGCCAGAGGGCCTTGTGGCGGCAAGAGTGGGTTAGAAGATGGCATGTGAGCTAAAGCTGGGGTGGTAGGAGGGTGGGACGTTCCAGAGAGAGAATGGTAAGGAAAGGAAGGTCTGGGAGCTGCAGCTGGCTTGCTCAGGACAGTTAGCAGGTATGGCTGGCTTGGCAGGGTGCAGAGTGCAGTGCAGGACCACACTGGGTGGGGGAGCCTTGGTCCCCCAGAGTGGCCGGAGCCCCGCGCCATCATTTTACTGTGCTCTGGCTCCTTGTATGTTCAGTTATCAAGGTTTCTGTTTTGCAGCAGTTAGGAGGGGCCGTGGCTCCTAGAAGTAGGCATAGGGGCCTTGAGAAATGACTGAGCAGAAGAGGACAGAGCAGAAACCCTCCTCTGTCCAGATGGCAGCCTGGCCCTGGCAGTAGGTTAAGTTGGGGCCTGGGGGGGTTGGGTTTAAGAAAGCCGGGAAACCCTGTGCCATGGTCGTTCCTTTAGTACAAAGGCAAGAGGGCTCACAGTTCAGGGCCAGCTGGGCAACTTAGCAAGACCCTGTCTCGAAAAGGCTGAAGGTATAGCTCAGTGATAGAGTAGCCCTGCATTCAGTTCCCAGTACTTAGAAAAAGAAAACCAGGAACTGAAAGGAAAAAAAAGGGAAAGGCAGCAAGGGCTCTGTGGAGCGTGTTCGGAAGGAAGTCTTCCACCAAGGCCGCCGAGGCGGGGCTGAGTTGTGCGCTCAGCGCAGAGCCAGTTCAGGGAGGGCTGCTCCCCGGGGAGGCCAGGTGGATGAGGTGTGACTGCCTCTGCTAATGGACCGTGACTGGTACCGGAACTTTTAACAGGGGCTCGAGAATTGGAAGTGGTGAAAAGCCAGACTCTGGGTGTTAACTGCACATCATTTCCTGATTTCAGCCACATTGTGAACCACCTCGTGAGGGCAAAGTGCAAGGAGGTGACCCTGCACAAGGATGGGCCGCTGGGGGAGACGGTGTTGGAGTGCTACAACTGCGGGTGCCGCAACGTCTTCCTGCTGGGCTTCATCCCGGCCAAGGCCGACTCGGTTGTGGTGCTGCTGTGCAGGTGGGTGTGGGAGCAGCTCTCCTGGGTGGCTCTGCGTAAGTCACAGAAAGTCTTGCAGAAACATTCTGTCTGGAGTTTTAGACTTGAGGGTCCCATGAGTAGGGAGATGCTATTTATTACTGAATTGGAAAGGACCATGATCACCTAAAAAGGCAGGATGGCTTCTTTGGGGGGGTCCTGACACCGGGCGCTCTGTGCCTGCAGGCAGCCCTGTGCCAGCCAGAGCAGCCTTAAGGACATCAACTGGGACAGCTCTCAGTGGCAGCCGCTGATCCAGGACCGGTGCTTCCTGTCCTGGCTGGTCAAGATTCCCTCTGAGCAAGAGCAGCTGCGGGCGCGGCAGATCACCGCCCAGCAGATCAACAAGCTGGAGGAGCTCTGGAAGGTACGCACAGAGAATGCGCGTCCGCCTGCCCCCTGAGCCCGCTTCCCACTAGACCTCAGTGCCCCCTGAAACGGCCAGCCCGGTGAGGCCACTGCAGCATTGGGAAGGATGCGCCAGAGTGACTTGAGGGCCCTGGACTGACCCACGTGGCCTGGAAAGGGAAGCTCTGTTGTTCGGAGGCGAGGTGGGCACAGGAGTGGGTGTTTGGGGACTAGCCTTAGCCCAAGGAGCCCAGGCCCATGCAGTTGGGAAGGCTTAGGATGCCGGTGACACGGCGAGACAGCTGTCCTGTAGGAAGGAGGTGGGGTGAGGAGAGGGCTCCACAGAAACAGGTCCTGCATCCGCTGCACATTCGCAGTGACTGCCCACTGCCTTTGGGTAAAATTAGTTCTACTGTCTAGGTTAGAGGCACATTTTTATTTCTTTTCTTTCTTTTTGGAACTGGGGATTGAGCCCAGAGGTTTTCTACCTTGAGCTACACCCCCATTTATTTTGAAACAGGATCTCACTAAGTTGCAGAGGGCCTCACCACATAGCTGATGCTGGCCGTAAACCCGTGATCTTCCTGTCGCAACCTCCCCAAACTGGAATTACAAGCATGCACCATGCATGGCCTAGGTTAGAGGTATTAATTCAGCACCCATTCAGAAATTTTAAAATAGGGTTTGTTTTTTTTAGATACTGGGAATTGAACCTAGGGGGCATTCTACCTCTGAGCTGCACTGCCAGACCTCTTTATTTTTTCTTTTGAGACAGGGTCTCACTAAGTACCCCAGGCTGACCCCAACCCTGCAGCCTGTAATCCTTTGTCTCAGCCTCTGAGTGGCTGAGATTGTAGGCAGAGCCATGCACTGGGCAATAGGATCTTGGTGTTACTTGGAGTGTAAATCATTTTTCAAGCATTCTCTGTCCTGGTACTTCTCCACTTTGGTTTTCCAGTTGCCCAAGTTTCTTCATTGTTCCCATATACTGTTCTGTCCCACTAGTGTAGAGCTCGCTAAGGGGAGAGGTCACCAATGGAAGAGCCTCATGGCCACGGGGTGCCAGAGCCCTGCCAGGTTAGGGGCAGCCTTTGAGATCCAAGCGTGTCCAGTGGGCCCCAGCTTCAGCCTGAAGCACCGTGCGTGGAGTCCCAAGCCCAGGGCGGGCTGTGCACATTGCAGGGAACACCACGCACTGCCTTAGTAACACCAGGCGCTCCCCAAACCTTCCCGGGCCATTCTGAAGTGTGGGCCATCTGTCCTTTGTGCCTCCTGGGCTCTGGCTTGTCACCTGTGGGTGGAGATGGGGCAAGCACTGTGCTGTTCTCCTCTCACAGGAAAACCCCTCGGCCACCTTGGAGGACCTGGAAAAGCCGGGGGTGGACGAGGAGCCGCAGCATGTACTCCTGCGGTACGAGGATGCCTACCAGTACCAGAACATCTTCGGCCCCCTGGTCAAGCTGGAGGCCGACTATGATAAGAAACTGAAAGAGTCGCAGGTGATGTGTGTGCAGGGCGTGGGGCTCCGGCTCTAGTGCGCGCGCGCTCTTTTTCTCTCTCTTTTTTTTCTCTCCTAAGGTTGGGGAGGGTGCTTTCCTCTCTAGGCTCTGGACCGGGACGGGACCATGGACCAGTGGCACAGCAGTTGTGTATGGTCAGTGCCCCAGCCATCGGAGCAGACGTCGGTCTGTTTGCTGTTTTTAAATCCAACAAAATCCCTTGCAGTCTGGTTTGCAGCTTTGCCTACAGCTACGAGTTAGACCTCGTGCCAGGTTCCCACAGAGAACATGTCCAGGAGACAGGAGCCCCAGCACGGCCCTTCTACCTACCTTCTCTCCCTCTCACAGCTAGTGCTCATGGTCCACGAGCCAGGAAGACGCCTCCTCCTGTCCTACAGATGGTCGCCGTATGTGGGTTCCGAGGTTTCTGACCGCTTCTCTCCCAGATGGCATTTCAGGCCGCGGGTGCCTCTTGCTATACCCAAAGTCCTGTGCGTGGCCGCAGGCTTGGCCTTTGTGGAAGTCACCGCCTCGGGTGAGCTGGACATGTGGCGACCAGGCCCGCGTCTGTGTGCAGGCTAACCGGGCTCTTGTTTTCCATGTGTTCAGACTCAAGATAACATCACGGTCAGGTGGGACCTGGGCCTTAACAAGAAGAGAATCGCCTACTTCACTTTGCCCAAGACTGACTCTGGTAATGAGGATTTAGTCATAATTTGGTTAAGAGGTGATTTTAAGTTTTAAAATATTTGTGACTATAAGTAGCATAAAACTCCTAATTCTGCCCTTGTACAGTGCCCCTTTATTTGACTGTTCTTGGTGGAAGCTCTGGCATGTGTTAAAAGCGCTAATTCCCTGCCTTTTTTCCTCACCGCAAGACATGCGGCTCATGCAGGGGGATGAGATATGCCTACGGTACAAAGGGGACCTGGCGCCCCTGTGGAAAGGGATCGGCCACGTCATCAAAGTCCCTGACAGTATCCTTTGTGTGCGCGGGGCTGGCCCTGGGTGTGTCGGCACTCGGGAGCTAGTCCAACGATCTCTGCGGCCTCGCCTGCGTTCGAGCGTGCGTGTGTGTAGGGGTATAGACTCTGGACTCTGATGGTGTGGTGATGGTTCTGCACATTGTCAGCATCTGGTACAGAGGAAAGATCTAAACCGGATGAGTGCTCTTTAAATACCATAAACCAATAGCCAGGCGTAGTGGTACACATCTGTTATCCCAGGACTTGGGAGGCTGAGACAGGAATATAATAGATTTGAGGCCAGCCTCAGCAACTTAGTGAGACCCTTTTTCAAAATAAAAAGGGTTGGGGATGTAGCCCAGAGGTAGACTGCCCCTGCTTTCAATCCCCAGCTCCACTAAAGATAAGACCATAAGCCGGGTGTGCTGGTGCACGATTGTAATCCCAGCATTTGGGAGGCTGAGACAGGAGGATCGTGGTTCGAGTGTAGCCTCAGCTACTGGGTGAGGCCCTCTGCAACTCAGTGAGACCCTGTTTCAAGATAAAGAATAGAAATACAGGGCTGGGGGTGTAGCTCAGAGGTAGAATGCCCCAAGGTTCCATCCCCCCCAAAAAAAGACCATAAACCAAGGGCTCCTGGGAAAGAGAAATCTGGCCTCGGACAAGGAAGCAAACTTAACTCGACACCAGATTATGGTGATGAGATCGCCATTGAACTGCGCAGCAGTGTGGGTGCGCCCGTGGAGGTGACCCATAATTTCCAGGTGGATTTTGTATGGAAGTCGACCTCATTTGATAGGTATGTCTGCTCCTTTCCATGGTGCCAGTTGATTGCATTTGCCACTGTTGTGGGGCTTCCACCTGCGGCCTTCAGGGACTCTGCGCTCTGGTCCTGGCAGCCAGGGACACAGTTCCTAGCTCCCTGGTACTGACCTGTACTGCCCCACAGGATGCAGAGTGCCCTGAAGACCTTTGCTGTGGACGAGACCTCGGTGTCGGGCTACATCTACCACAAGCTGCTCGGCCACGAGGTGGAGGACGTGATCATCAAGTGCCAGCTCCCCAAGCGCTTCACGGCACAGGGGCTGCCCGACCTCAACCACTCCCAGGTCTGTGGGGGCACCCGCTCCTGTGCCAGGGCCTCCGCGCCACCACTGTGTTTAACCTTGGTCTGTACTTGAAGGTCTACGCTGTGAAGACTGTGCTGCAGAGACCTCTGAGTCTGATCCAGGGCCCACCGGGCACGGGGAAAACTGTGACCTCAGCCACCATTGTCTACCACCTGGCACGGCAAGGCAATGGGTAGGAGGCGCCGGGGCTGGGCAGTGAGTGCGGAGCCCTGCGTGTCGGCAGCCTGGCTCAGTGTGGCCTTGGCGACTGCTTTAGAGAGCCTGCTGCCGACGGCGCGAGCACGGTGCTGGGCTCAGAATCCCTGAGGCCCCATGGCATGGTCAGGAGGCGGGGCGTGGACCAGGTCACTGGTGTCCCTTCTCAGGAGTTGGATCTCTTGAAAGCCGGTGGGGCGGCACCCCTGACGGCTGGTGCAGTGGCTCCTGGGCACCGTGTCACCTCCACTCGTAGGCACAGACCCAGGCTGGCGTCACTGCCTGTTGAAAGCCTTGGCTCATTACATTCACTGAATTTCCTCTGGGCAAGCACTGAGACGTTTGCATCTCGTTCCAGGCCTGTGCTTGTCTGTGCTCCAAGCAACATAGCTGTGGATCAGCTGACCGAGAAGATCCACCAGACGGGGCTGAAAGTTGTGCGCCTCTGTGCCAAGAGCCGCGAGGCCATCGACTCTCCTGTGTCCTTCCTGGCCCTCCACAACCAGATCAGGAACATGGACAGGTGTGTCCGGCCAGCCCCGCGGCTGTCGCCAGGCTCCGCGCTCACCAGCGTGCAGCGAGCTCCCCGCCCACTGACTGCTCTGTGCTTGCAGCATGCCGGAGCTGCAGAAGCTGCAGCAGCTGAAGGACGAGACAGGGGAGCTGTCGTCTGCGGACGAGAAGCGGTACCGGGCCCTGAAGCGCACCGCTGAGAGAGAGCTGCTCATGGTGAGCGGGGCCTGGCTGGGAGTCTGCACGGTGTCTCCCCCCCTCCCTCCCTTCCTTCCTTTTCTTGCAGCACTGGGGATGGAACCCAGGAACATTCTACCTCTGAGCTACACCCTAGCCTTTTTCTTTTTCTTTTTTTTTTTTTTTTTTGCGGGTCTGGGGATGAAACCCAGGGGCATTCAACCTCCGAGCTGCACCCCCTGCCCTATTTTTTATTCTTTATTTTGAAACCGGGTCTCACTGAGTTGCAGAGGGCCTCGCTAAGTAGCTGAGGCTGTCTGCAAATAGCAATCCTCCGGTCTCAGCCTCCCGAATGCTGGGATTACAAGCGTGCGCCACCATGCCCAGCTTGCAGCCCCATTTTTTATTCTTCATTTTGAAACAGGATCTCACTGAGTTGCAAAGGGCCCTACTAAGTAGCTGAGGCTCTCCGCGAACTGTGATCCTCCTTTCTCAGCCTCCCAAATACCGGAATTACGAGCGTGCATCACCACACCTAGCCCTATTTTTTTTTTCTTTATTTTAAAACAGGGTCATTAAGTTGCAAAGGGCCTCATTAGTAGCTGAGGCTGGCTGTGAACCCAGATCCTCCTGTCTCAGCCTCCTGAATGCTGGGATTACGAGTGTGTGCCACCACGCTTGGCAAGTGTACAGGGTTTCTAATGGCACCTTCAGGCCAGGACAGACTAATGCTCCTGTATCTGTCATTGCCTCATCCCCACAACTGAGGATACCCTGTGCCATGTGATTCCCACACCGTCAGCCCCTGTACTACTGGGACCTGATCTATGTCCCTGGGGGGTTGGTGGGTCTAAAATATTTTGTCTTGATTTTTTATTTATTTATTTATTTATTTATTTATTTATTTATTTATTTATTTTTGTGGTGCTGGGGGTGGGACCCAGAAGCATTCTAGCTCCAAGCTATACCCCCCAGCCCTATTTTTTAATCTTTATTTTGAAACCGGGTCTCACTGAATTGCAAAGGGCCTCACTAAGTAGCTGAGGCTGTCCATGAATTGCAGTCCTGTTTTGGTCTCCCAAGTACTGGGATTACAAGCATACACCACTATGCCTGGCTGTCCCACTTTTTTATAACAAACCAACCTACCAAAAGTGGAATCTCAGCCCTGGTGCAGGTCTTGTCAGCTCAGTACTGCCCCCTAGAGGCCGTTGTGAGATGTGTAGTTATATGTATGTAGAAAAGTCACCCCTAAACTCAGGTTGGAGGCAAGTTTGTAATCCCAATATTTGGGAGGCTGAGACAGAAGGATCACAGGTTCGAGGGCCAGCCTCAGCTATTTAGAGAGGCCTTCCACAACATAGTGAGACTCTGTTTAAAAATAAAGAATAAAAAATAGGACCAGAGATGTAGTTCAGTGGTCGAATGCCCCTGGGTTCCATCCTCAGTTCTGAAAAAGAAAAAGAAAAAAAAGGTCATTCCTAGCAAACCATGATTCTAGGACCTTAAGTTACTGGTCACAGCAGCCTGGACAGAAAAACACCTGGGTTCCATCCCCAGTACCACCAAAAGAAAGAAATACTGCAGGAGGGGAGCATGGAAGGAAATGCCCTCTGTGCCCTGCCCACCTACCTGCTGTCCTCCAGGACTGGCAGCACGTGCCATGCAGATGCCCTGATTTCTCTGTACCCTCTCCTCAGAATGCAGATGTCATCTGCTGCACCTGCGTGGGTGCCGGTGACCCGAGGCTCGCCAAGATGCAGTTCCGCTCCATTTTAATCGACGAGAGCACCCAAGCCACCGAGCCGGAGTGCATGGTTCCCGTAGTCCTTGGAGCAAAGCAGGTGGGCCGCTTTGCCCCTACTGCAATTTATTTGGAAACCAGTGTGTGTGGTTCTTAATGCAGTTCTTAATGCCTGGATCTTGTTTGTTAAAAATGTCTCCTGATGCTGGTGGGTGTCCAGCAAGGAGCACACGGAAGGCCCTTGTGGTGCTGGAGGGCGGGCTCGTGGGGCTGTTTGTCACGGCGTGTACTTTTTTTTTTTTTTTTTTTTTTTTTTTTTTTTTGTGGGTCTGAGAACAGGGTCTCACTAAATTGTGAAGGGCCTTAATAAGTAGCTGAGGCTGTCCGCAAACCGCGATTCTCCAGTCTCAGCCTCCCGAAGGTTGGGATTATAAGCGTGCGCCACCACGCCCAGCTAGGCCGTTTCTTGCTTGAAGTTTTTATTTTTATTTATTTTTTCGGTACTGGGGATGGAACCCAGGGGCATTCTACCTCTGAGCTACACCTCCAGCCCTATTTTTATTTTGAAATAGGGTCTCACTGGGTTGTTTAGGACCTAAGTAACTGCTATCCTCAGACTGCGATCCTCTGGTCTCAGCCTCCCAAATGCTGGGATTACAAGAGTGCGCCAGCGTGCCCGGCTGGCTTGAAGTTTTTAACATGTGTTGGCTCCCTCTGCAGCTCATCCTTGTGGGCGACCACTGTCAGCTGGGCCCAGTGGTGATGTGCAAGAAGGCAGCCAAGGCTGGACTGTCACAGTCGCTCTTCGAGCGCCTGGTGGTGCTGGGCATCCGCCCCATCCGCCTGCAGGTGCAGTACCGGATGCACCCCGCGCTCAGCGCCTTCCCATCCAACATCTTCTATGAGGGCTCTCTCCAGAACGGTGTCACTGCAGGTAATGGGTCTGCCTGAGGTGGGGCCTTCGGGAGAAGTGGGTGTCCAGGTTGGCCCAGGAGGACGAGTGGTCTTCCAGGGTCCTTCCTGAGAGGCCTGCCTAGTGGCGGCCATTGCATACAACACATTATGTGAGGTCTTGACAGGAGTGCCTCAGAGAAGAGTGTGGGAACCCAGGGTGTGGTGCAGGGAATCAGTGTCCTTAAAGTCCTGAGTCACGGCCAGGGGTGATAGTTCACGCCTCCAGTCCTGATACTTGGGACTCTGAGGCAGGAGGATTGCCGGTTCAGAGCCATTCCCAGCATCTTAGCAAGACTCTGTTTCAAATTTTAAAAATATAATAAAAGTGCTGGAGGTGTGGCTTGTAGGTAGAACATGCCTGAGTTCACTCCCTAGTACCCCCCCAAAAAAAAATCCTGAGTCACTTCCTAGGAATTCAGACAGGGCTCATACAGCCCCAAGCATGTCGTTGGGAACAGAAGTTCGGACACTGGCTTGGCTCTGTTGGGCGGTGTGTTAGGTGCTTGTAAAGGATTCTCAAAGCCCAGAATCCTGAACAGCCACTGACTGAGGTGTCTGTAGGGCCCAAGCTCTCCTTCCCGCCACCGCCTCAATGCTGGGGTTAGTGCTTGCCTGGCGCCACACAGGCTGTGGATTCTATCCCAGCACTGCAAAAAAAAATTATTTTTATTATTTTTTGTGGTACTGGGGATTGAATGCAGGAGCATACTGCTTCCAAGCTACACTCCCAGCACTGTTTTATTTTTTGTTTTGAAGAAACGGCTTTGTTAGGTTGCTGAGGGTCTCACTAAGCTGCTAAGGCTGGTCTTGAACTTGTGATCCTCCTGTCTCTGCCTCCAAGTGCTGGGCTTACACGCATATGCTGCTGTGCTTGGTAAATTCTTTTTTAAACATAGTAAGCATGTGTCCTGTGGTAGGCACCTTGCTCAATCAGGTTTACCAAGTAAGCACATGCACAGAACCAGTCCTCAATTCTAAAGAAGCCTGCCAGTCTGAGGCCCGCACGTGCCGCCGTGTGCAAGCCCCGGGGCCTGTGGGCACATGTGCAAGCCCCTGGGCTGTAGGTCTCGAGCCTTACCCTCTGGCCCTGCCTCCCTGAGACCAGCTGAATGGACTGTGCTCGTTGCCATCGGGACACCAGGGTCTTGGTATCTACGGTGACTGTCCGCCTTAGTGTCCGGCTCTGCTGCATCATATTTTTCTTCTAGGGGAGGGGCTGCTGTGAGGAAATACTGACAGTGTGAGGAAACACCCAGGCAGGCACAGCGTGCCCGCCGCTCTGCTGCTGCGGGCGTCAAGGATGCCCGGGGGGAGCCAGGGCGTGGGCACCCAGCACAAGCATGCCTAGCAGTGGCCGGTGGGGCAGGCTCCAGAGAGGTGCTGCCAGCAGGCGCGTGGCCTGGCTTCACCCTGAACTCCTCTGCCTGGACCTGGGTGCCCACCCATGGGCACACGCTCAAGCGCCTTACTCCCTGGATGTGACACGTCTTTCTCTCCTCTTCGTGGCAGCGGACCGTGTGAAGAAGGGCTTTGACTTCCAGTGGCCCCAGCCCGATAAGCCCATGTTCTTCTACGTGACTCAGGGCCAGGAGGAGATCGCCAGCTCAGGCACATCTTACCTAAACAGGTAGGCAGGGCACCGCCGCGAGGGCTCCTTCCCCCGTTTTCCTAAGCCCACCTGCGGATCTTTCCTTTGATCCTGGTTCTCCCGGTACAAAACAAGGGAGCATAGCTGAGGCCACACTGGCGATGCCAGCGGCGCCGCCCTCGTGGCCCCTGGGTCTGTTGAGCCGGGGCTGCCCCCCTTACAGCTCCACCTCCGGGATGGGGCTCATCGCTGAAATCGGGTTTTCTCAGGACGGAAGCGGCCAACGTGGAGAAGATCACCACGAAGCTGCTCAAGGCGGGCGCCAAGCCCGACCAGATAGGCATCATCACGCCCTACGAGGGCCAGCGCTCCTACCTGGTACAGTACATGCAGTTCAGCGGCTCCCTGCACACCAAGCTCTACCAGGTACGCAGGGTGCCCTGCTGCGTCGCCAGCACGCTCCCAGAGGCTGCTGTGTGCAGAATGTGGTTTCTAAGTAAACTTGAAAACGACTCCAAGGTTGAACAGGAAGGGAGCAGGTGGCGTTCGCACCTTTGTTAACCCCCAGGGCGGATGCCCCTTTGAGGGCGGGAGGCAGAGCTCTGGTCATCCCCCGGTGGCGATGAACCCCACGCAAGTCTCGGGCAAGATTGCAGGCGGCGTCTGTTCTTTCTTGGATTTTCCAGGATGGGCCTATGTGTGTGTTGTTGTTGAAGAACGAAAAGAAAATAGGGTATTGCTCAATGGTTAGTGCTTGCCCAGCACATGCAAGACCCTGGGCTCCCTCCCTGCTACCACAGAAAAAGAAAAATGAGCAGGAGAGTAAGGGACGGCCAGCCAGGAGGCCTCGGGCGTCTGCAGCCACCGGGTCCCTGCTGGCCAGTGGCGTTGGATGGCACGTGTCGTCTGGCCCCATGTAGTCGGGGGTCCTGAAGGAAAGCAGCCTCTGCCTCTCCGTGCAGTAGCCTGTCGGCTGACAGGATCTCTCTCTTTCAGGAGGTGGAGATCGCCAGTGTGGACGCCTTCCAGGGGCGGGAGAAGGACTTTATCATCCTCTCCTGTGTGCGGGCGAACGAGCACCAAGGAATCGGGTTTTTAAATGATCCCAGGCGCCTTAATGTGGCTCTGACCAGAGCCAGGTATGTGCCACCAGCGTTCTCTCTCGTCCTTGGCCTTCACCGTCCAGTCGGTGCGCAAGCCAGGGCGCCATGTCCACTTGGGGGAGTCATCTGTTTCTGGATCCTAGTGGTCATCTAGGGCCCTTACCGGCTGAGCTACAACCCAGTGGCCAAGGGCGAGTGTCCCCGCCACACCCGTAAGTCTACATCTGACGTTTTGGTCCTGTCTGCTCTGTAGTTACATAGGGTAGCGCTTCTGAGTTGATGGCGGGAGACCCTGAGAACAAGGTAGCCAGCGTGTTCGTCCCCACAGGACCCCAGGCTGCCCACTCCTGCGCCAGACGTGGAGGGCCAGCCTGTGGCTCAGTAACCGGGAGCCCAGCTCACGGCGTGGGTCGCAGTTGGCTTCGTCACCTCTTTGGGGTGCTGCCTTGTTTGTGGCCCTATCACGCAGGGCCCTTGGCACACAGGGTACCCTCGGGCTCCCTCGCACAGCTCTACACCTGTCTGCAAGCTCTTCTGCTGGCCAGTGTGTGTCCATCACAGAACACATGCAAGTGCGGGGCGGCAGCCTGTGCGTGGTCTGGGCCAGGGACTGGTCCCATCCCCTGCGTCCCTGCCCACAGAGGGCAGCACATTGGGTGACGAGGGCAGCGGGCTCACACCCATGCCCCGTGAGTCCTCGGCTGGGATGTCCAGGAGCCCCGTGGGCTCACTGTGCCATGCTGCGCCCTCACGCAGGTACGGAGTCATCATTGTAGGCAACCCGAAGGCCCTGTCAAAGCAGCCGCTGTGGAACCACCTGCTCAACTACTACAAGGAGCAGAAGGTGCTGGTGGAGGGGCCACTCAACAACCTGCGGGAGAGCCTCATGCAGTTCAGCAAGCCCCGCAAGCTGGTCAACACCATCAACCCGGTGAGCCACCCGCACAGCCGCCTCCGCCTCTGGCGGTCCTGCTGGGAGTCCGCGCTGCTGAGTCCTGGGTGGCCTCCTGCAGACACACCCAGCCGCTGCAGGCAGGCACACGGAGCGGGAGCCAGCGAGCCCCGAGCACTCCCACGCTGCCACCTCCGGGCACCTGTCCACAGCTCTTCCCTCTGTTGACATGACACATTCCTCACCTTCCTACAACTTTGCAGGGGGCCCGCTTCATGACCACAGCCATGTACGACGCCCGGGAGGCCATCATCCCAGGTTCCGTGTATGACCGCAGCAGCCAGGGTGAGTCCCATGGACCAGGTGTTGACGCTCCCACAGCCCAGCGGGAGCCGCCCTCAGTCTTGCTCCGTGGGTGGTCTGGGGGCCTTGGTCCAGGACGCTGCCTCAGTGAGGCGCTCCTCAGCGCCCCGTCAGAGCGCGGGTAGTTCTTCCCTGCTTTGTGAGAGCGAGGTGTTCTTCAAACACAGCAGCTCTGCTTTTTTGCCTCGGCGGCCTTTGGGTTGGCAGCACTGACCAGTCTTCCCCTGCCTTGGTTCACCTCACCGTGCTTTGCCGTGGGGAGCCACAGGACTCCTCCCTCTGCTGCCCAGCCGCTCTTCCCGCACACTGCCCCCTCTGCCCTGTAGGGCAAGGCACCACCCCATGGCCCCTGGCTCCTGGCCAGGAGCGCCTGGGCTTCTTTGCCTTTAGCCAGAGCTGTCAGGCCTCAGTTTCCCCGCAGTGGCTAGTGCACAAGTGATGTTCAGCTTTTTTGGCAGGACATGTATGGTGCAGGAATGCAAAATCTGCTGTTAAAAGAGTTTTTTGGAACTTTGCTGGGGGAACCCAGCCCCCCCATGTGCTGGGCCAGCACCTGCCCCAGCCCCACAGCAGACCTTTTGGTTTTTAGAGCTGCTGCAGGCAGGACCAGGCATGGGCTCCGGTGACACCTGCTGTTCTCTTGCAGGTCGGCCCTCGAACATGTACTTCCAGACCCATGACCAGATCGGCATGATCAGCGCTGGCCCAAGCCATGTGGCTGCCATGAACATCCCCATCCCCTTCAACTTGGTCATGCCACCCATGCCGCCACCCGGCTACTTTGGACAGGCGAATGGGCCGGCCGCAGGTGAGCGCCAGGTGGTGTGTGTCATCCTGTCATCTTGGCTCCTTCCTGAGGCCTTTGTGGGGCTCCCTGGAGGACAAGCCATGTCCTGGGCTGCGGTGCTTGTCTGCAGAGCCCTGGCCCTTGCAGATCACCTGAACTGTTGATTTTCAGGTCGGGGTGCCCCCAAAAGCAAGACCGGTCGTGGAGGGCGCCAGAAGAACCGCTTCGGGCTCCCTGGGCCCAGCCAGACCACCCTCCCACACAGCCAGGCCAGCCAGGACGCGGCCTCCCAGCCCTTTTCGCAGGGCGCACTGACACAGGGCTACATCTCCATGAGCCAGCCCTCCCAGATGAGCCAGCCTGGCCTCTCGCAGCCCGAGCTGTCCCAGGTGAGCTGCACCATGGCGGTGTGCACGTCCGCAGTGCCCGCCTGTGGGTCGCGCCGCCGAGGCCCTCCTGCCCTGGGCTCCTCGTTTCCCCTCTGCCTCACTTCCCAACCTTGTCTTTCAGGACAGTTACCTTGGTGACGAATTTAAATCACAGATTGACGTGGCGCTGTCACAAGACTCCACGTACCAGGGAGAGCGGGCATACCAGCACGGCGGGGTGACAGGGCTGTCCCAGTACTAGAAGGCAAGCCCCTCAGACCCTGGCCTCCCACCCGGCCAGGGCCAGAGCGCCCACACTGCCGCGGGGCGGGGGGGCAGCAAACACCTGGAGGCGGGCCCCCACACTGGGCCTGCGTGGGGCGGGGTGGGCGCAGGCCCCAGCTTTGCCAGCGGTGGCCAGGCTTCCTTATTTCTGGGATGTCCCTGGCTCCGTGATGTCCCGGGCTCCCCCACCAATGGCCGCCCACCCTGTCTCTCGCCCACAGGTGGCAGCGGAAGAGCTAAGCTACGTGGCTTAGTCCATCAGCATCTTATTCTGGGTAATAAAAAATAAAAATAAATGGATACCTGTTTTCCACTGCTAAAACTGAAGCACCAGTGTGTGAGCAACAGGAGAGGGAGGAGCATCGCGGGAGAGGAGGAGCGGCCGAGCGAGCGCCCCTGCTGGCACGCGGCGGCGGCAAGGAGACAGGGAGAGCGAGCGGGAGGTGGGCCGCGGAGCCACCGGCCAGGCCCGGCCCAGCTCGCTGCGTCCACTCCTGGGCCTGCGGCCAGGCGGAGGGAAGAAGACCCTCACCTCAGAGTAGCCCTTTCCTCTGATCTTTTTCTTTCTTTTTCTCTTTTATTGAAAGGGGACTACATTTTAGCAGGAAAAAAACTTGGCGTTTCTGTGCCCGGCGGGCTCCTAGCGGGCGGTGTCCGCGCCAGGCAGGGCCTGGGGAGTGCGGGCTCTCACTCCGGCTCCCAGAAGCCCAGGTCACGCAGCCTGTCTGTGTTCTCAGAGGGATTTCATTTAAAGAAAATATGGTTTTGGGTTTTTCTGTTTGTTTTTAAAAGATTCTTTTAAAGGAGTACTGAAAAATACTTTCCAAAGTTTGTCTCTAAGATCTTAGTGGTGGACCTGGGAGATGCAAGAAGCTTCCAGAAACGAAGCCTGCCCAACTGGAGCCGAATCCACACCTGTGCCGCGTCTCAAGGAGGATTTTGTTTTGAGTTGTAGCTTCTGAGCCACTGCGGTGGCAGGTCGGCGCACTGCAGCCCGCCGGCCTGGAGGCCTGGCACCACTGAACTCGGCACCGCTGCTGCCCTCAAGGAAGCGCGTCCCATGGGGCCTCAGCCAGGACCAGCGGGGGCCAGAAGGCACTGTCCCCACGGTCCTTCCCGAGGACACAGTTGGAGGTGGCAGCCACGGGGCTACCAGCCCTGGGAGGCATCTGGCCCCATGTTGGCTGGCCACACACAGAACCCACCCTGCCTCAGCCCCTGCCTGCCAGTGCAGCCACCAGCCCTGTGGCCTCTGCTTTTACAGAAGGAAATGAGCTGCCCAGAAGTAGACGGGTCCTGCTGCAGGCGGGGCGACCATCACCTCAGTTGGCACAGGGGCCCGGCCATGGGTTCACAACTCTTACCAGCTGGGGGACCTGCCCCCCCCTGGCTCCCACAGCAGGGGTCAGGCGTGTCTCCCTGGTGACCCAGGCCCAGGGACCCACCCAACCGCCCCTCCCTGCAGCCCAGGTCACTGGCCTGTCCCAGAGCATCCAGACTCCAGCTGGCAGACGGATGGGGATGCGCCCCTTCCTCGGCAAGGACTACTTATCCCCATCGCGTAGGTTTTGTTCCCTTTCGTAGGCGCGTGGAGGCGTAGGTAGGCGGGCTCTGCGGCCCACACCTGGGCGGCCACATCCTGCCCTGCCCTTTGGTTGGAAGCTTGGCCTCTGCTTCGTGCCCTTTGCTTTGTCCCACCCTTCCCGGCAGTTGTCACTTAGTTTCATGAATCCAAGAGCGTCCACACCAAGGCCATGTAACTTGATTTTTGGTCAATTTGTTTTAAGCTCTTTTGTCACCAATAAAATGTTAATAAAACAGTTTCTTGCGTTCAAAACATGGGGCTGGTAACACTGCAGGGCCGCGGGTGGCCCCGATGCACTGGGCCTTGCCGGTGGAGGATGGAGAGGGAGGCCGAGGGCGGGCGGGCGCTGGGCAGCGCGTGCCCTCCCTGCGGCACCAGGCCGCCGCCCGCGTGCAGGCCGCCGTGTTTATTGTTAGGTCCGCGCCCCTCAGCGGCAGCCGCACTCGTCCACCACCATGTCCTCGTAGTGCCGCAGGACCACGTTGTCGCTGTTGTCGAAGAAGAGCACGGAGATGGGCGACAGGCGCGCGGGCACGCAGCAGGGCAGGCCGGCGGCGCCCGGGGCGGCCGCGTGCATGAGCGCCCGCAGCACCGCGTGGTTGAGCGCGGGCGGCCCGCCGGGCCCGGGCAGCGTGGCGGGCAGCGCGCACGGGCCCTGGCAGTAGTTGGCCAGGAAGCCGCGCGGCGCGATGACCCAGCGGTGCCAGCCCACCTCGCGGAAGCTCACGTAGAGCCGCCGCGCGCGGCAGGCGGGCGCGGGCGCGGGCGGGGGCCGGGGCGGGGGCTCGGCGTGGCGCCGGGGCCGGCAGGGGCGCGGGTCCAGGGTCACCAGCAGCAGCGCGGCCTCGGCCAGCCGCGCGCAGGGCCCGGGCGCGCGGGGCAGCAGCGCCAGCGCCAGGCGCAGGCGGCGGGGCGCCGTGGCGTTGGGCGCCCAGGCGGCGCGGGGCAGCTCGGCGCGCACCGCCCGGCCCGGCGCGGGCACCGGCCGGCGCAGCAGCTCGGGCCCGGGCCCCGCGGGCGCCACGCGCAGCTCCCAGCCGCCCGCCGGGGCCGCCGCCGCCGCCAGGCGCAGCTCCAGGCGCGCGAGGCTCGGGCGCTCGGCGGGCTCCACGGCCGACAGGTCGAAGTCCACGGTCCAGCCCGGGCACGGCCCCGCGGCCGCGGCGGGCTCCGGGGGCCGGGCGGGCGCACCTGGAGGCGGAGAGAGCGGTTCGCGCGGCGCCCGGCCGGGAGCTGCGGGGCGCGGGCGGCGGGGGGGGCGGGGGGGCGCGGAAGGAGCCCCGCGGGGCGGGCGGCGGGCACCGCAGGCGGCGTCATTGGGTGCGGGGCGCGGTGGGGGCAGGGCTCGGGCTGCGGGCCGGCCTTGGGGGCCAGGGGGCTCGGGGCGCGGGCCTCCCTGGCCACTGGAGCCCGGCCCGGGGAGGTCGCCCCGGCCCGGGCGCAGGCCCCACTCACCGCGGTCCGGGATGTGGCGCACGATGTTTCCAGCGACCCCCAGCTCCTCCACGTGGCACGGCCGGAGAGTGGCCCCTGCAGGCGTCCGTCGAGGGCCAGTCCTGGCCTCGCGGGGGTCGCGGCGGCGGAACAAGCGCCACATGAGCGGCGGCACGGGCCGGGCCGCGGGGGCGCCCCGGGGCACGTCGCGCAGCCCGAGGGCTTGGAGCAGGGCTGCCGCGGGGCCTGGGGGCGCGGGGGCGCGGGCGGCGGGCGGCGGGGGCAGCAGCAAGACCAGGAGGAGCAGGAGGAGGAGGTGGTCGCAGCGGCCGCGCGCGGGTAGCATCTCGCTCCCAGGGCACCGCCGGAGTGGGCAGGTCCTCGGTGACCCGGGCCCTAAGGGCCGGGGGCGGGGCCGGGCCGCCTGGAAGGGCCCGGGTCCTGCGGGGCGTGTCCAGGCGGGCCAGGTCCCGGGGGCGGGACCCGAAGGCCCTGGGGTCCGGGAGTCTCCGAGACCCTGGGGGGTCGGGGCTCGGGAGGTGTGGCCTGGCCGGGCTTGGGCCTCCGCGGGCGTGACCCCCGCCAGGCGCTTAGGGGCGTGGCCAGAGGGGTGGGACCGAGCCTCTGGGGCGGGGCCGGGCTCCCAGGGGCGGGGCCTGGCTCCCAGGGGCGGGGCCGGGCTCCCAGGGGCGGGGCCGGAATCAAGGGGTTCAGAAGCGCTTGTCCTTCACCAGGCCGTTCCTCAGCGGCTTCCTGGGGGCCAGAACCCAAGCGCTAGTTAGGCTGGAGCCCCACGTGCCCCCCGTCCCCCCCACTCTCCACATCTCCCCACGACCAGTCCGTCGAGCTCTCCACGCCCCTTTGCCCCTCCTGGCCTGGACCTCACTTGCTGCCGCTCCATTCTCCACTCAAAGACCCCACCGTCTGCCCCGTCCTCACGTGGCCCCCTCACCTTGGCACCCCGTCCTTGCCTCCGCACCCCTCCCCCGCGGCCGCTGGAGAGCAGAAGCCGCGCCAGCCCGCTAGACCCAGCTCCTGGTTCTAGTCCCCTCGCTGAGTGGCGGAACAGGCCCACTGACCATGAATGCAGAGAAAGGGTACAGAGCTGGCACCATGGCGCACACCTGGAAACCCAGCGGGGTTCAAGGCCAGCCCCAGCATCAAAGCCAGGCCCTCAGCAACTTAGCAAGACCCTGTTTCAAAATTTAAAAAGCAGTTTGGAGGTAAAACACCTCTGGGTTCAATACCCAGTAACACACACACACACACACACACACACACACACACACACACACACACACACACCACGCGTTAAACTGGGCGTGGTGGCGCACCTTGTAATCCCAGTACTTGGAAGGCTGAGTGAGACAGGAGGATCCCAGGCTCATTGACAGCCTCGGCTACTTAGTGAGGCCCTCCACAACTTAATGAGACCCTGTTTCAAAGTGAAGAACAAAAAAATAGGACTGAGGATGTAACTCGGAAGTAGAATGTGCTGGTTAAACCCCCTGGTACTGCAAAAATAGATAAATAAAATAGGAGCCAGGCGTGGTGGCGCACACTTGTAATCCCAGCATGTGGGAGGCCGAGACAGGAGGATCGCAGTTTTTGGACAGCTTCAGCTACTTAATGAGGCCCTTTGTAACTCGGTGAGACCCTGTTTCAAAATAAAGAATAATAAATAGGGCAGGGGGTGTAGCTCAGAGGTAGGATGCCCCTGGGTTTCACCCCCCCCAATACCAAAAATACAATGCTCCTGGGTTCAATCCCTGGTGCCTCCCCCCTCAAAAAAAAAAAAAAAAAAAAAAAAGTTAAGAGGTTGGACAAGGCTACAGGATTTTCTCCAGCAGCCTCCAGAGGGAGCTCAGACCCACAGCACCAGGATTTTGGACTTCTGTTCTCCAAGAGAGGATTCTGTTGTTTTAAGCTACCCATTTTGTGGCACTTTGTTCCAGCAAGCCTATGAAAGTAACATGATACCCAATGCGATTTTTGATGACCTCTCATGCCTTTGTGTGTGTGTGTGGGGGGGGATTACTGGAGGTTGAACCAAGGCCACACCCTTTTTAAAAATATTTCTGTGTGTGGTACTGGGGATTGAGCCCAGGGGTATTCTGCCTCTGAGCTACAAACCCAGATCTTTTTTATTTCTTGTTTAGAAAAAGAATCTCCCACCGGGTGTGGTGGCGCACCCTTGTAATCCCAGCGCTTGGGAGTATGACACAGGAGGATGGCACAGGTTCAAAGCCAGCCTCAGCTACTTAGTGAGGCTCTCAGCAACTTAGTGAGACCCTGTTTCCAAATAAAGTATAAAATATAGGTCTGGGAGTATACCCAGGAGGTACTGTGTTCCACCCCAGTACCACCAAAAAAATAAAATAAATAAATAAAAATATCTTTAAAAAAAAAAAAAAGCCAGGCATGGTGGCTCATGCTTGTAATCCCAGTGCTTGGAAGGCAGAGACAAGAGGATTGTGGGTTCCCAGCCAGCCCCAGCAACTTGTGAGGCCCTCCACAACTTATTGAGACCTGGTTTCAAAATAAAGAATAACGCCGGGCGTGGTGGCGCACGCTCGTCATCCCCGCACTTGGGAGGCGGAGACAGGAGGATCGCGCAGGTTCGAGGCCAGCCGCGCTGGCTTAAGAGACCCTGTTTCCAAATAAAAATATAAAATAGGTCTGGGAGTGTAGCCCGGAGGTAGAAGGGCTTCCAGGAACCCCAGTACCATCAATCAATAAATTAATTAATTAAATTAAATAGGCCTGGGGGTGTAGCTTGGAAGTAGAATGCCCTTGGGTTCCATCCCCAGTGCCGCACACACAACAAAAAGTTAAGCCAGGTTGGTGGTGCACACCATAATTCTTGGACTTGGAGGCTGAGATGAATCACAAGTTTGAGGAAAGCCTTAGCAAGTAATGAGACTCATCAAACTAGTGAGACCTTGTTTCCAGATAAGAAATAATATCAGGCAGGGGGTGTAGCTCAAAAGCAGAATTGCCTTTGAGTTCAATTCCCAGTACCACACACACACAAAAAAATATTTTTTAGAATAATTTTTTTTTCAGTACTGGGAATTGAACCCAGGGATATTTTACCTCTGAGCTACACCCACAGCCCTATTTTTATTCCTTATTTTGAAACAGGGTCTCACTAGTTGCGGAGGGCCTCACTGAGCAGCTGAGGTTGTTTCTGAACCACGATCCTTCTGTCTCAGCCTCCCGAATGCTGGGATTACAAGCGTGCGCCACCACGCCCGGCTTATTCTTTATTTATTTCTTTTCAAATAGGACTTTTTTATTTGTCACTATTTTTTTTTTTTTTTAATGGTACTGGGGGTAGAACCCAGAGGCTTTCTACCTCAGGGCTATGCTCCCAGACCTTTTTTTTTTTATTTTATTTGGAAACAGGGTCTCACTAAGTTGCTGAGAGCCTCACTAAGTGGCTGAGGCTGGCTTCGAACCCGTGCGATCCTCCTGTCTCAGCCTCCCAAGCGCGGGGATTACAGGCGTGCGCCACCGCGCCCGGCTTATTTGTCACTATTAAAAGTCTGGACTTGTGAACAGATTCTTGGCCTGGCGGCTCACGCCCATCAGCTCACTCGACATTAGCGTCTGTCTCGTCCCCAGTAGCTTTTCCAGAACTGCTGCCTTCACCGGGGGCATTCAAACGTGGGCTTCTTCGGCATTTTTAACTTTTCTACCAAAGACATCATGAAGAGGATGAATAGATTGGCGAGCTTTTCCTCTGTCCATCCCAGTGCCATCTGGAATCAACGTATCGACTACCTCCTTTGACGTCATTTTGCACCTCGCAGGGCCAGATTTCCATCATCTGCCTCTGGAATGGGCCGACATGTTGGTGCCAAGCGGAAGAGGTCTTCTGTATTTGATTGTGGCGTTTTTTAGTAAAACCAACACAGAAGAGACGCAACAAATAGCCACTGGTAGTCTTGACATGGACACGAGCTTCCATCAAGGTTTTTTTTTTTTTTTTTTGCGGTACTGGGGGTGGAATCCAGGGGCATTCAAGCTACACCCCCAGCCCTATTTTGTACTTTTTAATCTGAAACAGGGTCTCACTGAGTTGCGGAGGGCCTCACTAAGTAGCCGAGGCTGTCCGCGAACCGCGATCCTCCGGTCTCGGCCTCCCGCGTGCTGGGATTACAAGCGCCCGCCACCGCGCCCGGCTTAACATCTGCCATTTTTTGACCCTGGAACACATCTTGCCCCGTGTAAGATCCATGCCATGCCAGTCAGGCAGGCAGTTTTACCCTGAACGTCCTCAGTGAGCAGCTTGAATTTCCTGAATACGACGTCGTCATTCCGCAGCTCAGCAAGGCTCACTTCAAACGCACGACCCTCGAGGCCAGCAGATGCAATTTTAGTTCGAGTCCTCGTGACTACGGCCAGTGCTTTCACGCACACCCGTCTTTCTTAGAAAATGGACCAACCGCTTTCTTCTTGGCTATCTTCTTGCCGCCTTTCGTAAGGCATTTGTTCTTGCCGACCGCCATGGTGCTGCTCGGAGAGCCAGAGGGCTTATTCTTCATTTTGAAGCAAGGTCTCACTGAGTTGCGGAGGCCTCTCTAAGTAGCTGAGGCTGGCCACGAACCAGCGGTCCTCCTGTCTCAGCCTCCCAAGTACTGAGATTACAAGCGTGCGCCACCGAACCCAGCTTATTTTTTTTTTTAATTCTGAAATGGGGCTAACTTTCTGAGGGCCTCGCTACGTTGTTGGGGCTGTCCTCCAACCTGTGAGTATCCTGTCTCAGCCTCCCCAATACTGGGATCAAAGGTGTGGCCACCCTGCCTTGTCCTCAGGAGGGTTCTAAACCTGCACCTCCTGGCTCTGCTCAGCGCTCCTTCCTCTCACCTGAGCCTGAGTTTACCGCTGCCTGAAACCAGAACTCCTCTGCCCTGGCTGGAGGGACACTCTGGTCAGCACCTCCCAGGACCCTCCGGCCTCCTGTCCTGCTGCTCTGGCTCAAGCATTCCCCAGGCCCTGCTCCTCACGCACCGGCCTCTCCGCCGGGCTGGGCTGGGCTGGGCTGCTGCAGCCGGCCCTCTGCTCTCCAGCCTGCGGCCGGAGCCCGCGCGGTGGACGGAGCCGGGCAGGCCGGGCTCGAGGGGGGGGCACTCACTCGGCTTTGCCGGCCGCGTCCGCCGGCTCGTACTCCCGCACGTCCTTCAGCTCCCGCAGCTGGCCGGTCAGCACCTTGGCGGCGAAGGCCACGATGTACAGGAACCAGTACACGTTCATGGCGGTGAGCAGCAGCAGCAGCGCGTTGAAGAAGAAGTAGAAGGGGATGTCGGGCACCGACACCAGGCTGGAGTGGCACGTGGCGTACAGGACCTTGAGCGGGAACCAGTACAGGCGGAACCAGAACCTGGAGCCGGCGGAGCGGGCGGCGGGTCGGAGGCCGCGGAGGGACTGGCCGGCCCGCGCTGTCCACGGGGCCCCGCCCCGGCCCGCTGTGGTCACACCAGGCCCCGCCCACCGCGCACACAAGAGGCCCCGCCCTCCCGCCCGGCCCCGCCCACTCAGGCGGGGTTCTGTCCCCTACCTAGCCCCGCCCCATGCTAGGCCCCACCCTCAAAGACAGCCCCCCCCACTACGGCGGGGTTCTGTCCCCTACCTAGCCCCGCCCCATGCTAGGCCCCACCCTCAAAGACAGCCCCCCCACTTCAGTGGGGTTGTCTCCTACCTAGCCCCGCCCCATGCTACGCCCCACCCTCAAAGACAGGCCACGCCCACTTCAGTGGGGTTGTCTCCTACCTAGCCCCGCCCCATGCTAGGCCCCACCCTCAGACAGGCCCCCCCACTTCAGTGGGGTTGTCTCCTACCTAGCCCCGCCCCATGCTAGGCCCCACCCTCAGACAGGCCCCCCCACTTCAGTGGGGTTGTCTCCTACCTAGCCCCGCCCTATGCTAGGCCCCACCCTCAAAGACAGACCCCCCCACTACGGCGGGGTTCTGTCCCCTACCTAGCCCCGCCCCATGCTAGGCCCCACCCTCAAAGACAGGCCACGCCCACTTCGGCTTCACCTCTCCTGCCTAGCCCCGCCCCGCCCCCAGATTCTAGACCCCGCCCCTCCGTTGGGCCACGCCCACCTCGGTGAGCACCCTCCCTCCCTCCCTAGCCCCGCCCGTCCCACACTCCAGGCCACGCCCAACTCAGCCCATCCCCTCGCGTGGTCGCGCCCACCCAGTAGTCCCTGGCAGGGCCCCGCCTTCCCTAAGGGGTCCACCAACCCCCAGGCCCGCCCTTCCCGCCCACACCGCAGGCCCCGCCCCTCCGGCCCCGCCCCTCCGGCCCCGCCCCTCGCGTCCGCCCCGCCACGCACCAGCTGAAGCAGAAGCCCAGGCAGCCCAGGTCGGCCAGCGCCGCGTGCAGCCGGCGCCACGGGCCGCCCCTGGCCTTGAAGTAGATGTTGAGCTTGGTGAACTCCAGCAGCACGTCGCTGACGTCGTGCAGGAAGAGCACGAGGACGCCCACGTTGTGGTACCTGCGTGACCAGAGGGGGCTCGCGGCCGCCGGGGCAGCAGTTCCCCGCCGGCCCTTTGCACAGTTTGTTTATTTTAAGCAAAGTCTGCCTAGGTTGCTGAGCGGCTCCTTGGGTTGCTGAGGCCGGCCTCCACCTGCAGTCCTCCTACCCAAGCCTCCCAAGAACTAGATGGTGGGCAGGTGCCACCACGCCCAGCTTTCTTTTTAATTTTCCTTTTAGAGACAGGTCTTGCTGAACTGCCCAGGCCGGCTGCGCCCGTGCACGACTGCTCCGCACCCCGGGGTGGCGGGGGTGACGGCGTGGCCACCGCCTGGGGCAGCGGGGCTAGAATGTTGCGGGTCGTGTGGCTGGGCCGAGGGCGCAGTGTGGGCAGGCCCAGGGATGCCGGCCGTGTGGGGGGCTCGCCCCAGCGCCCGGGAGGGATCCCAGTCTCCCCTGGGCGTCCTCCCCCAGCCCCCTCACCACCCGCCCCGGCTCCCCGCACCCCGCGGCCTCTGCAGCCACCTGCGGACTCACCGGAAGGCGTAGGAGGACACGATGAGGACCGAGGTGACCACGTGGTGGACGAGCATGACCACCGAGTCCTTGCGCCAGGCGTCCATGTACAGAGTGGCGTAGATGGAGTGGCCGTAAAAACTCCCCTGCAGCAGGTAGATGAACGCGATGTCCCGTGGCACGGCCATGCCTGGTGTCCAGTCTGGGAACAGCCCGAACGGGGTCAGGCACCCTCGGAAGGTCAGGCGCCCGGCCCTGTGGCCCCACAACGCCTTCCCACCAAGCCGCCCCCTGAACACCAGCCGGCCCGCAGGCTGGCCACCTACGTTTGTTTGTTTTTTGTTTCTGCAGTACTGGGTATTGAACCCAGGGGCATTCTACCTCCAAGCGACACCCCCTGCCCTATTTTTTATTCTTTATTTTGAAACCGGGTCTCACTGAGTTGCAGAGGGCCTCACTAAGTAGCTGAGGCTGTCCACGAACCGCGATCCTCCTGTCTCAGCCTCTCGAATGCTGGGATGACAAGTGTGCGCCACGCCCGGTTCACCTACATCTTTTTGTTCCTGATTCTCCACCCGTCTTGTGTGTGTGTGTGTGTGTGTGTGTGTGTGTGTGTGTGTGTGTGTGTGTGTGTGGTACTGGGGTTCCTGGAAACCCTTCCACCTCCAGGCTACACTCCCAGACCTATTTTATACTTTTTTTTTTTTTTAATTTGGAAACAGGGTCTCTTAAGCCAGCTAGTCTGGCTTCCAACCTGCGCGATCCTCTTGTCTCCGCCTCCCAATTGCGGGGATTACAAGCGCCCGCCACCACGCCCGGCTCCACCGGTCTTTTTTTAATTTTATTTTTTGTGGTACTGGGGATGAACCCAGAACCATTCTACCTTTGATCTATACCCTCAGCCCTATTTTATTTTTTTATTTGGAAACAGGGTCTCACAAAATTGGCGAGAGCCTTGCTAAATTGCCAAGGCTGGCTTCAAACCTGCAATATTCTTATCCTAGTCTCCAAAGTACTGGGATTACCAGGCATGCACTACTAGACACGACTCTTTTTTAATAAGTGTTTTTGGTTTTGGTACTGGGGATTAAATCCAGAGGCGGTCTACCTGTGAGCTATACCCCCAGCCATACATATATTTTTTTTGCGGGTCTGGGGATGGAACCCAGGGGCATTTGACCTCTGAGCTACACCCCTGTCCTATTTTTTATTCTTTATTTTGAAACAGCGTCTCACTAGTTGTGGAAGGCCTCACTAAGTAGTAGCTGAGGCTGACTGTGAACCACAATCCTATTTGAGCCTCCCAAACGCAAACGCTGGCATTACAAGCGTGCACCACCACACCCAGCTATGAGTTTTTATTTATTATTTGGAAACAGGGTCTCTCTAGGTTGCTTTCTGAGAGCCTCGCTAAATTCCCAAGGCTGGCTTTGAACCTGCGATCCTCCTGTCTCAGCCTCTCAAGTATTAAAATTGCAAGCGTGCGCCACCATGCCCAAGCTACAGTTTTAGATTTCTGGAAATTGTGAGCGATGGTATAAAGTTCTTATATGCCCACCCTAGTGGACACATATTCTCTTTAGTAACACCTTGCACTAATGTAGCACCTGAGATGTAAATAAAGTAATAGTTACTCCCCACCTCCAACCCCGTGATACTGAGGATTGAATCCAGGGGCATTTTTGAGCTACAACCCCAGCCATTACTATTACCACCATTATTATTTTGAAACAGGGTCTCACTAAGCCAAGCGTGGTGGCACACACCTGTAATCACAGTACTTTGGACGCTGAGATGGGGACCGCAGGTTCGCGACCAGCCTCAGCTACTTGGTGAGGCCCTCTGCAACTCAGTGAGACCCTGTTTCAAAATAAAATAAAAAATAGTGCTGGGGGTGTAGTCCGGAGGTAGAATGCCCCTGGGTTCCATTCCCAGTATTGCAAAAAACAAAAACAAAACCAGTCTCACTAAATTGCTGGGGCTGCTCTTTTTTTTTTTTTTTTTTTTTTCAGGTCTGGGAGTGGAACCCAGGGGCATTCTACCTCTGAGCTACACCCCCAGCCCTATTTTTTATTCTTTATTTTGAAACCGGGTCTCACTGAGTTGCAAAGGGCCTCACTAAGTAACTGAGGCTGTCCGCGAACCGCGATCCTCCAGTCTCAGCCTCCCGAATGCTGGGATTACAAGCGTGCGCCACCACGCCCGGCCTGAGGCTGGTCTTGAATCTGCAATCCTGCTGTCTCAGGTTCCCAAGTACTGGGATTAGACCACCACACCTGGCTAAGTCATTACCTTTTACAGTTTTAGATTTCTAGAAGCCGGGCATGGTAGCAGATACTTGCAATCCCAGTACTTGAGAGGCTGAAGACAGCAGGATGCCAGGTTCAAAGCCAGCCTCAGCTACTTAGCAAGGCGCTCCGCAACCTATTGAGACTTGTTTCCAAATAAGAAATTAAAAATCGGGCTTGAGGGCTTGGAGGTAGAATGTCTCTGAGTTCAATCCCCAGTACCAAAAAGAAAAAGAAAAATGAAAAAAAAAAAAACTTCTAGAAATTGTGAGCAGATGGTACAAGGTTACATCCTCCCCCAAAGTATAGATTCCACTTAGTAACACCTTGCATTCATGTAGCACATTTGTTGCAAATAATGAGGCAATACTATTACATTATTATTATTATTACTATTATTATTATTATTAGTAGTAGTAGTAGTAGTATATAGTGTTTGTGTCTGTGTGCATCTTTGTGTGTGTGTGTGTGTGTGTGTGTGTGTGTGTGTGTGTGTGTGTGGTACTGGGGATGGAACCAGGGGCATTCTACCTCTGAGCAACACCCCCAGCCCTATTTCTTATTTTTTATTGTATTTATTTATTTATTTTTGTGGTACTGGGGGTGGGATCCAGGCGTTTTTCTACCTCCAGGCTATGCTCCCTACCTATTTTATACTTTATTTGAAACAGGGTCTCACTAACTTGCTGAGTAGCTGAGGCTGGCTTCAAACCTGTGCGATCCTCCTGTCTCAGCCTCCCAAGTGCTGGGATTACAAGTGTGAGCCCGGCTTATTCTTTATTTTTTAAACAGGGTCTCACTGAGTTGCAAAGGGCCTCACTAAGTAGCTGAGGCTGCCTGCAAACCGCATTCCTCCTGTCTCAGCCTCCCAAACGCTGGGATAACAAGTGTGTGCCACCACGCCCAGCCCCTATTTTCTATTTCTAAACAGGTTTTCACTGAGTGCGGAGGGCCTCACTAAGTAGCTGAGCCTGGCCGTGAACCTGCAATCTTCCTGTCTCAGCTTCCCAAGTACTGGGATTACAAATGTGCACCACCACCATGACTGGCTTCTTTTTGTTTTTTGAAACAGGGTCTCACTAGGTTGCTAAAAGTCATGAGACAAGGCTGAGGCTGCCCCTGAGCCTGCGATCCTCCTGCCTCAGCCTCCCAAGTACTGCAGGCATGTGCCACCATGCCTGACCTTATTTTTATTTTTATTTATTTTATTTTATTTATTTTATTTTATTTTTTGCCTGTCTGGGGATGGAACCCAGGGGCATTCGACCTCCAAGCTACACCTCCCGCCCTATTTTTTTTTTTTTTTATTCTTTATTTTGAAACAGGGTCTCACTAAGTTGCAGAGGGCCTAAGTAGCTGAGGCTGTCCACGAACCGTGATCCTCCAGTCTCAGCCTCCCGAATGCTGGGATTACAAGCGTGCGCCACCACGCCCGGCTTCTTTTTTTTTTTCATTTTGACACAGTCTGGCCAATTTCCCCAGCTGGCCTGGAACTTGTGACCTTCCCAGATGAAATTACAGTCCTGGGCCACCTGCTCAGTTACATCCTTGTTAAAAACCTCGCTGCATTCAGAGGCACTCGGCCTGCAACATCTAGCCTGCAGGATTCGGCCTCTGCCTGGGTTTCTCTTGCAGGCCCCTCACTGACCTCCCGGTCTCCCTGCAGCAAGGTCCCCAGCTTCCCGCCCTTGTCCCATGCCGACTGCTCCCCAGCCCGGGCGGGGGCGCTCTCCCCAGCACTCCCTGGTGTTCTGACCACTCTTGTTTCTGCCCTGAAACAGTTCTCAGGCTCCCCCTGCGGCTCCTGCTCCTGCCCTGGTGCCCTCTGGGAATCCAGCAGCTCACATGCCCCAGGACAGCCCCGGCCAGCCCTCTCGGATCTCCTCACCCTGCCCTCTGCCCTTCCCCTTGGTCCAGGCACCGCCCCGGCCTCTTGGCCGACCACTGTCCACAGGAGCCTCGATGGCCGAGGACACGCAAACAGACCACACGACCCAGCAATGCCGCTGGTAAGTGTGTGCAGAGAGAATCGAGAGCAGGAACCCACGCAGTGCCCAGCAGTGCCATCTGCCACAGCCAGGGCCTGGCCCTAGGGGTGGACTGACACCAACACATCGGTACCCAGAATGTCACAGAGGAACCAGCCACAGTGCAATATGGATGAGCCCTGAAAACAGGGTGTCAAGCCAAAGGCTTGAAGGCAGAAGGCCATGGACGGGGTGGGTGTGGGGGGAGAGGACCATGGTATAGAAGCTTCCAGAACAGAGAGGGTTCAAGATGGCTGGACAAGCCAGGCGTGGTGGCGCATGTCTTTAATCCCAGCACTTGGGAGGCTGAGACAAGAGGACCGCAGGTTCAAAGTCGGTCTCAGCAACTTAGGCTCTCGGCAACTTAGACCCGGTTTCCAAATAAAAATAAAGTAAGGGAGGAGCCGGGCATGGTGGCGCACACTTGTAATCCCAGTACTTGGGAGGCTGAGACAGGAGAACTGCACAGGTTCGAAGCCAGCCCCAGCTACTTAGTGAGGCTTTCAGCACTTAAGTGAGACCCTGTTTCCAAATAAAATAGAAAATAGGTCTGGGAGAAGAGCCCGGAGGTAGAAGGCCCCTGGGTTCCATCCCCAGCACAACAAAAATAAATAAATAAATAAATGGTATATTCCAGAGGTAGAAGGCCCCTGAAATCCACTGCTAGTACCACAAAAAATAAAATAAAAAATAAAAGCTGGGAGTGTAGCTCTGAGGTAAAAATACCCCTGTGTTCAATCCCCAGTACCAAAAAATAAAAAATTAAAAAATCAACTCAAGGCAGAGTGCTGTGGCACACGACCATCACCCTAGCACCTAGGGAAGCTGAGGGGGGATTGCAAGGTGAATTTAGGGAGATCTTGTCTCAAAATAAAAAGTACTAGCGGGGCGCGGTGGCGCGCGCTTGTCATCCCAGCGTTTGGGAGGCGGAGACAGGAGGATCGCAGTTCATGGCCAGCCTCAGCTACTTAGTGAGGCCCTCTGCAACTCAGTGAGACCCTGTTTCAAAATAAAAAGAATAAATAAAAATAGGGCTGGAAGTATAGTACGGAGGTAGAATGCCCCCCCCCCGTTCTATCCCCAGGACTGCAATAAATAAATAAATAAAGTATAAGGAGCGGAGTTCAATTGAACACCCCTGGGATCATTGCCTATTATCACAAAAAGAATTCTAGAAGCCCGGAGACAACTCTCCCCCTCAGGTCCTCCTCCGCCCACTAATCCCTGCCAGCTGGGTCTGTCCGGCTACCGCCCTCAACTTGGACCCCGAGGCGAGGCCACGCCCACAGAGGCGGGTGTCACTGTCCCTCATCAAATACGTGGCCCTGGGCCCTTGGCAGCTGCCGACCTGCCCAAGCCCCTCTGCAGGTGCCCTACCCGGGCACCCGCGTGGCTTCTGAGGTCTAGCCCTGTTAGGAGGTGCAGCGAGGAGGGAGGGAGAGCGCGGGACCCGGCCCTCTGCGGACGGCACCCCGCAGGCCCGGTTACTGCAGAGTGGACCTGCTCCTGCAGCCTGGGCTCAGACCCGGCCCAGAGGTGGGGCCTTTAATTACTGTCCAGAATGGCCACCTCCCAGGCCCTCTGTCCACAGCCCACTCTGCAGAGGCTCAGACCCCCAAGCCCTGCCTGGCTCCCCCTCTGCCTTCCTGGCCAGGCACGTCCCCAGCCTGGAGGCCTCTCCCTGGCCCCAGAGCCTCCCGATTTTAACCAAACTGGTGAGACTAGCTGGGCGTGGTGGCACAGGCTTGTAATCCCAGCGCTTGGGAGGCGGAGACAGGAGGATCCCGCAGGTTTGAAGCCAGCCTCAGTTATTTATTTATTTATTTATTTATTTATTTATTTATTTATTTTGGTGGTACTGAGGTTCCTGAAAGCCCTTTTACCTCCGGGCTACACTCCCAGACCTATTTTGTACCTTTTTTATTTTTGGAAACAGGGTTTCTTAAGCCAGCGCGGCTGGCTTCAAACCTGCACGATCCTCCTGTCTCTGCCTCCCAAGCGCAGGGATTGCGGGGATTACAAGCGTGTGCGCCACCACGCCCGGCAAGTCTCAGCTATTTAGTGAGGTTCTCAGCAACGTAATGAGACCCTGTTTCCAAATAAAGTATAAAATAGGTCTGGGAGTATAGCCCGGAGGTAGAAAAGCCCTTAAGTTCCACCTCCAGTACCACAAAAAACAAAAACTGGCCAGAAACTTGACCTTGGGGGTTGGGCCTCAACCACAGGGTGGGCGGGGCTCCCCACTCTCCCGCTCCCACCTTTGCCCCAACTTTTCAATAGTCCCCTGCAGCCGGGCGTGGTGGTGCACGCTTATAATTCCCTGCGCTTGAGAGGCTGAGACAGGAGCATCGCACAAGTTTGAAGCCATCCTCAGCCACTTAGTGAGGCTCTCAGCAACCTAGTGAGACCCTGTTTCCAAATAAAGTATAAAATAGGTCTGGGAGTATAGCCCGGAGGTAGAAAGCCTCTGGGTTCCACCCCCAGTACCACCAAAAAAAAAAAAAAAGTCCCCTGTACTGCACCTTCCCAACTGATGGAGGGCTTCTTCGGGTACTGGGGATTGAACCCTGGGCATTCGAGTCTTTTTTATTTTGAAACAGGGTCTCACTAAATTGCTGAGTCCTGCTGAGTTGCTGGCCTCGGAGCTGGGACCCTCCCCCTCAGCCTCCCAAGTGCTGGGTGGTGTGGGCGCCGCGCAGCTGCCCCTCCTTTGCGCCTCCCCTCCAGGCCTGGTGTCCAGCTGCTGACCTGGATGCACTGTGGCCCCTCCGTGACCCCCAGACGCGGTGTGTTTCCTGGGGAGCCCAGCCTAGCCCTCGGTCTCCTCAAACCCACTTCTCAGGCTGTCTCACTTGCCCCCAACCTTGGCGAGGCTCCTCTCCCCTCACACCTGCCTCCAGCTGGCCACAAACCCCACCAGCTCCTCATTCTGTTTTTTGGTACTAGGGGCTAAACCCAGGGGTTCTACTTCTGAGCCCCCAGCCTTTTTTTTTTTTTTTGGCGGTACTGGAGATGGAGCCCAGGGGCATCCAACCTCCGAGCAACACCCCCAGTCCTACTTTTTATTCTTTATTTTGAAACCGGGTCTCGCTGAGTTGCAAAGGGTCTAAGTAGCCGAGGCTGGCCGCGAACCGCGATCCTCCTGTCTCAGCCTCCTGAATGCTGGGATGACAAGCGTGCACCACCACGCCCGGCTCCTCAGCCTTATTTTACTTTTATTTATTTATATATTTATTTTGAAAAAGGTCTCACTAAGTTGCCAAGGCTGGCTTCGAACCTGTGATTCTCTTGTCTCCATTGCCCAGGTACTGGGATAATAGACGTGCATCACTTAAATTCTTTTTTTTTTTTTTTTTTTTTTTTTTTGTGGTACTGCGAATGGAACACAGGATTTATTTATTTGGAAATAGGGGTTCACTAAGTTAAGAGCCTCACTAAGTTGCAAAGGCTGATTTCAAACCTGTGATTCTCCTGTCTCAGACTCCCAAATACTGGGATTACAAGCACTCAGCTTCCTTTTTATTTCATTTCATTTTATTTTATTTTATTTTATTTTTATGGTACTGGGGACAGAACCACAGAACCCTTAGCCCTATTTTTATTCTTTATTTTGAAACAGGGTCTCACTAAGTTGTAGAGGGCCTCACTAAGTAGTTGAGGCTGTCCAAGAACCATGATCCTCCGATCTCAACCTCCTGAATGCTGGGATCACAAGCATGTGTCACCACGCCCAGCTTCCTTTTTATTTTTATTTTATTTATTTATTTAGTTTATTTAGTTTATTTAGTTTATTTATTTATTTATTTATTTATTTATTTATTTATTGTGGTATTGGGGATAGAACCCAGGGGCATTCTACCTCCAAGCTACATCCCCAGCCCAATATATATATTTTTTTTCTTTCTTTTTTTTTTTTTTTTTTTTTTGGTGGGTCTGGGGATGGAACCCAGGGGCATCGACCTCGGAGCTACAGGGTCTCACTAAGTTGTGGAGGACCTCACTAAGTAGCTGAGGCTGTCCCCAAACCGTGATCCTCCTGTCTCAGCCTCCCAAATGCTGGGATTACAAGGTGGGCCACCACGCCCCTTATCTTTTATATTGAAATAGGATCTCGCTCAATTGCTGAGGTTGGCCTTGAGCCTGTAATCCTCCAGTCTCATCCCCTCAAATTACCAGGCGTGGCCCACCCTGCCAGCTCCACATTCTGAACATTTCCCCAGGCAACCTAGCCTTTTTCCTCCCTTACTCTGGGCTCTGGGTGTCCTGGCAGGAGCTCCCTCAAGCTCCAGCCTCAGTCCCCCCCTCTGCCTCTGCGGCAGATGGCAGTGCCCGCCACACAGGCGGGTCTGTCGGGCCTCGCCTCTGCCCGCGCACCTGGGGAGGCCTCAGAGCCTCACCGCAGCCCGAGGCCCAACAAGCATTGTGCCACTCCTCACCCCTTGGCCTGGCTGTCTTGTTTCTCATCGGGCCCTGGCCTCTCTCGACCACCCTCAAAGTCACCTTTAGTGCAGACATCCCTGTCCCTGTTGAAAATGGCCCCACCTGCCGCCTGAACACACCGCACCTCTCCCCTCTCTTTCCCTGTGGCCTCTCGCGCTAGTATCTCGGGCCAGCTACTGGCTGTGTCTAGCACAGCGCCTAGTACACAGTCACTCAACACACGCACGCTGAAACAAACCACTCGCCAGCACAACTAACAAGAAACCAGCCGCGAAGCCGGGTGAGGCGGCGCACGCTTGCGACCCCAGCATTCGGGAGCCGAGACCGAGGAGCACGGTTCATGACCAGCCTCAGCTTAGTGAAGCCCTTTGCAACGGAGCGAGACCCTGTTTCAAAATAAAGAATAAAAAATCGGGCTGGGGGGTATAGCTCAGAGGTAGAATGCTCCTGGGTTCCATCCCCAGTACCAAAAAAAAAAAAAAAAAAAAAAAAAAAAAAAGCAGATGTGATTCCAAGCCCCAAACCTTAGGTGAGATTAAGAAAGGGGATGGTGGCTAACTGGCTAGCCCTCCCCCTTCTGGGCTTCGCAAGGTGGCAGGGGCCTGAGAAGGGTGGCCATCTGCTCTGACTCAGTGCTACCAGGAGCCCCTTCGGGCTGTTCAGGTAACACAACACAGCACAAAACACCAGCCACGTGTACCCTGGGCTTCTCTAGCTAACACCGATAAACTCCGCTCTCCCTGCCTCCCTGGCCTGACAGGTGACATGCAGCCTTCCTGGCCAGCCTACCCAGTGCCTGCCTGGAGGATGCCCACCTTGAATCCACTCACCTGGCTCAATCCACTTCTCAACTCTGTCTCCCTGCCAAGGTGGGCCAGGGCACCAGGGACCCTCCTAGTGGAAGCGTTTTGCCACCCACAAACCCCATCCTGTCCAGGACTCAGTTAATTCCTTCTGGTGTAGAATGAAACTCAAACTCCTGCCAGGAACTGAGGCAGGCAATGCCCCATGCCCGGCCAGGGCCTTTGCACATACCGCTCTGGACCTCTGGAAGGCTCACCTCTAGTGCCCAGCTCCCCGGCTCCTGTGCCAGGGAGGGGTATTAGGGACTGAACCCAAGGGCCTTCTACCTCCAAGCTACATCCCCAGCCCTATTTTTAATTTTTTTTTTAATTTTTGAAACAGGGTCTCACTAGGTTGATGAGGGTCTCACTACCTGCTGAAGTTTTCCTGGAACCTGCCATCCTCCTGTCTCAGCCTCTCAAGTGCTGGGATTACAGGCATGCACCATAAAGCCCGGCTCTCTTTTGTGTTTTAACCAGAGCCCTCCCCCGCTCCTGCAGAGCTCCTACCATAAAAGACAGAGGGTGGGTCATGAAAGAAGGGGTAGTCAGTACAGAAGAGCAGGTAGGCACTGTAGCACCAGCAGCAAGAGTAGAACAGAAACTTCCAGGCGCTCTCCGGCATCTTGGCTGCATCTTTAGGCTGTAGGTGGCACCGCGTGGCCAGGGGCTGTGGGTGAAAATGTGGCGGCTGTTGGCACTGGGCACCAGGGGCCACTCCTTCTGGATGGGGAAACAGGCCCAGGGACTCCCCAGGCAGGGGCACACCAAGGAAGGCTGGCCCCCATGCCCGCAGCGGCTTGGAGAGAAACCAGAGCCCACGCTGGTGTCTGCCAAGGGCTAAACTTAGCACCCAGCTGTCGGGCCTCAGCCCTGTGCTGGGGAGGGGAGGCTGGAGGTCCAGAAGGGAGACCCAGAGGTTCGGCCTGGGGAATCTAGGGGGCCTGGGTCACTGGGACCCATGCCAGGAAATACAGAGGTGACCCCAGAGGGAGAGGGCACAGGGTGGGGAGGGTGTGTTGGGGTGACTTGGGCGGACAGAGAGGATGCTGGAAGGAAGATGAGGAGCTGGAAGGGTCTGGGAAGGAGGGCTTGGGGCAGCTCCGCCCCTTCCCCAGAGCTGAGGGGCCCAGAGGCACCGGAGCAGTTGTCATGGTGACAGCCAGAACCAGCTCCAGTAACCCATGGCAACCAGGCGGCTGCCAAAAAGATGAGCTCTGGAGAACCAGGCAGCCCAGCCCACTCCGCTGATTAGAAGGGGGGGGGGGCCGGAGTGAGGCGCACGCCCCACCCAGGGACCCAGGGCCCGCAGCGGGAGGTGCCCAGACCCAGCACAGGCCGACCTCGCTGCCCGCCGCCCTGGGAGTCCAGGAGTGGCTACACTACACCCCCTCCCCACCCTCCCCGGCCGGCGGCAGCTTCCCAGGTGGGTCCGACTGGCTCGCACGCCCGCCTCTCCTCCCAGAGCGCGTGGGGGCTGGGGTCTCCCCCTCCTGTGGACAACACCCCAGCCTGCCTCACAAGGGCCGGCCTCTTCCCAGCCTGCAGAGAAAGGCCCCTTTGTTGGCGCCGGGCGCTCGGTCCCCCGCAGTCTCCACCATCTCCAGTCAGGGCTCGCAGCCAGGGGTCCGGCCTCCCTTCCAGCAGCTGCGGCCACTGGGACCCCTCCCCAGGGAAGGAGGTGGGGTCAAGCGCCAATGTCACCACCGAGGTCATTCCCTGGCCTGAAGGGGGGGGGGGTCTCTCTGGAAACAGCGGCTCGGGCTCTCCACCTGGGAGCCCAGCGGTGCGGGCCCAAGGGCCTGACACCCCCCAGGAGGAGGCCCCGGCCCCGGGTACTGACCCGAAAGAGGCGCGCCGAGAGCCCCGCGCGCAGCGCCGTCCAGCCCAGCGCGCCCAGCGCCAGCAGCAGCAGCTCGGGCGGCGCCAGGTGCGCGTGCTCGGCCAGGCGGCGGCGCGCCAGCCCCCAGCCGCAGTCGGCGCAGCCCCGCGCGGCCGCCCGCGCGCTGCCCCAGCCCCGCTGCACCAGCTGCGCGTAGCTGGGCATGGGCTCGGGGCCCCCCGCCGCCGCCATGCCGGCTCGCCGCGGGGCCGCCGGAGGAGCGACCGAGGAGCGACGGAGGAGCGATGGAGGAGCCGCGCGCCCGCGTCACGCGCAGAGCTGAGCCGGGGGCGCGCGGCCGGCGGCGGGCGGGGGGCGTGGCCGAGGCACGCCCCGCCCCGCCCGGGAACAGGGGGGCAGGGTTTTTATCTATTTCGTTATGGGGAGCTGAATCCTGTTTTTATTTATTTTGTTATGGGGGAATTGAATCCTGGGGCGTTCTAGCTCTGAGCTACATCTCCAGCCCTGATTTTGTTTTTTTTTTTCTTTCTTTCTTTTTTTTTTTTTTTAATGTGTGTGTAGTGCTGGTGATGGAACCCATCACCAGCCTAACAACAACCTCAGCCTAACTTCTTAGTAGTAGTAGTAGTACTGGGGATGGAACCCAGGGGCCTTCTACATCTGGGCTATTCTCCCAGACCTATTTTTTTTTTTTCTTCTTTTTGTGGTACTGGGGTTCCTGGAAGCCCTTTTATCTCCGGGCTACATTCCCAGATCTATTTTATATTTTTATTTGGAAACAGGGTCTCCTAAGCCAGCACGCGCGCGGCTGGCTTCGAACCTGCGCGATCCTCCTGTCTCCGCCTCCCGAGCGCGGGGATTACAAGAGTGCGCCACCACGCCCGGCTCCCAAACCTATTTTTATATTTTATTAGAAACAGGGTCTCACTAAGTTGTCGAGAGCCTACTAAGTAGCTGAGGCTGGCTTCGAACCTGCGCGATCCTCCTGCCTCAGCCTGCTAAGTACTGCCTGCTTGGGAGGATTACAAGCATGCGCCACCACGCGTGCCTTGTTTTATTTATTTATTTTGTCTCTCAGTACTGAGGATTGAACCCAGGGGCATTCTACCTCCCAGCAACAACCCCAGCCTAACTTTTTATTGCTTATTATTATTATTATTATTATTATTATTAATTATCGGCACTGGGGATGGAACCCAGAAGCATTCTACCTTTCAGTTGCACCCCCAGCCCTACTTTTCTTTTTTTCTCGGTACCAGGGATGGAACCAAGGGGCATTGTACCTACGAGCTACATCCTCAGCCCTATTTTTTAGCCTATTTATTTATTTATTTTGTGAGTCTGGGGATGGAACCCAGGGTCGTTAGGCTTCCGAGCTACACCCCCTGCCCTTTTTTTTTTTTTTTTTTTTTTTGAAACCGGGTCTCACTGAGTTGCAGAGGGCCTTACTTAGTAGCTGAGGCTGTCCGCAAACCGCGATCCTCCGGTCTCAGCCTCCCAAATGCTGGGATTACAAGCGTGCGCCACCACGCCCGACTTCCCCTGCCCTATTTTGAAACAGGGTCATACTAAGTTGCAAAGGGCCTCGCTAAGTAGCCGAGGCTGTCCGCGAACCGCGATCCTCCTGTCTCAGCCTTCCGAATGCTGAAACTACAAGCGTGCGCCACCACGCCCGGATTGTGTTATGCTTTATATTGAAACAGGATCTTGCCAAGTCGCGGACGGTCTCCCTAGGTTGCAAAGGCTGGTCTCGAACCTGTGATCCTCCTACCTCAACCTCCCAAGTACTGGAATTGCAGGCGTGCATCAGGTTCGACTGCGCACTTCTTTTCTAGCAGCAAAAACCCGGATGCAGGATGCTGGGGGAGTGGACCTGGACCGCCAGCAGGGCCTGCAGTACCCGGGGTGGCCTCCCGCCCCGCGCGCCTGCGCCCACCGCTCAGTGTCCACGGCTTAGGGACGGTGGACACCTGCAGCCAGTCCCAGGCCAGCAACCCCAGCTCTTCCCACGCCTCTACCCGGGCCTGGACCTCGGGGTTCCCCGGAGCCCCCAGCGGCTCGAGGACCTGAGGCCTGATGCTCCGTGCACAGTCTCCGGACCCGTGGCCCTGACAGCATGAGGTGAACGGAGGATTAACAGAGCTCTGGCAGCCGGCCTCCCCTCGCGACCCAGCCTGCCCCAGTGCTCCAGGCCCGCAGAACACGGGCCGGGCAGGTCCAGCCTGCACTAGAGAGGTACGCCCGGCCAGGGCATGCTCCTACCTCCTGGGGTAGGGCGGGCCTTCTGGAGGGTGGACCCAGTCCTGGGACCACCCAAAGGTGGGGACCTCAAGAAACTGGGTACGGATTTTATCTTCCTTGAGGCCACGCCAGGCGAAGCTTCTCCATCCTCCAAAGAGGCCCTGTGTCCAAAGCCCCCAACAACCACCTGTGAGGATGCTGGTCAGCTCTGTTGGGGACAGCGCCATTCCAGCCCCCAGCATGTCCCCTGCCTGGCCTTCAAGTTGCAGGATGCTGAGAGGGCCCTGCAGGGGCTATGGTGGGTGTCTATAGCCTCCAGCCCCTGGCCTGCCCTTCCCTTCAGGTGCCTGGGTAGAAACAGGGTGGGCTGTGAACCCTCAACTCCAGTCCCACAGCTCACCCCCTTCAGTTGCCTCAGCCAAGCTGGACACCTGAGCTCCTGCCCTGGCCCACCTGCCCCATCTGTCTGTCTGGCCCACCTGCTCCATCTGTCTGACGTCCTGCTGCTGTCTGTTTCACAAATAGGACTTTTTTTTTTTGCCAGGCACGGTGGCACAATCTCAGCATTTGGGAAGCAGAGACTGAAGGATCGCGGTTTGAAGACAGCCTCAGCTCCTTAGTGAGGCCCTCTGAAACGAAGTCACTAGGCCCTGTTTCAAAGAATAAAAAATAGGGCAGGGAGCCGGGCGTGGTGGCGCACGCTTGTAATCCCCGCGCTTGGGAGGCAGAGACAGGAGGATCACAGATTCACAGCCAGCCTCAGCTACTTAGTGAGGCTCTTAGCAACTTAGTGAGACCCTGATTCCAAATAAAGTATAAAAATAGGTCTGGGAGTATAGCTCGGAGGTAGAATGCCTCTGGGTTCCACCCCCAGTGCCACCAAAAAAAAAAAAGAATTAGACGTGGGCTGGCACACAAATTTATGCCGTGTCAAGGTCGTGACCATCTTCCCGCATCAGGCTGAAAATGTCACCCCTGGACAGTTGGGCATATTCAATCATGAATCTGATCTCCAGCTCTGAAAGATACATGGTACAGGATTCGGTTGTTTCAGTAATATGTGAAACCTTAAAAAAAAAAAAAAAAAAAAAAAGGAAAGAAGCCGGGCGTGGTGGTGCAGGCTTGTAATCCCAGTACTTGGGAAACATCCCAAAGTCTCCTTGGAGACTCAGAGTGGATTCTTGTGAGTCGCTGTAAGAGAAAACAAAGACCAAGCTGGGTGTGGCGGCGCACGCCTGTAATCTCAGTACTTGGGACGGTAAAACAGAGGACAGACTCAGCAAGTAGTGAGAGTCCCATCAACCTAGTGAGACCCTTTTTCAAAATAAAATAACAGCCTCAGCTATTTAGTGAGGCCGGCCCTTTGCAACTCAGCGAGACCCTGTTTCAAAATAAAGAATAAGAGCCGGTGTGGTGGCGCATGCTTTTATTTATTTATTTATTTATTTATTTTTTGGCGGTACTGGGGGTGGAACCCAGGGGGCTTTCTACCTCCGGGCTATACTCCCAGACCTATTTTTTTAGACTTTATTTGGAAACAGGGTCTCACTATGTTCCGAGAGCCTCACTAAGTAGCTGAGGCTGGCTTCGAACCCGCGTGATCCTCCTGTCTCAGCCTCCCAAGCACGGGGATTACAAGCGTGCGCCACCACGCCCGGCATGGCACCTGCTTTTAATCCCAGTACTTGGGAGGCTGACACAGTAGGATCGCACAGGTTCGAAGCCAGCCTCAGCTACTAGTGAGGCTCTCAGCAATTTAGTAAGATCCTGGTTCCAAATAAAGTATAAAATAGGTCTGGGAGTGTACCCCGGAGGTAGAATGCCCCTAGGTTCCATCCCCATGCCCAGTACTGAAAAAAAAAAAAGAGTGAAAGAAAGAAAAAGAAAAAAAGAAAAGAAAGAAAAGAAAAAGAAAAAAAGCCAGGCATGGTGGCGCAAGCGTGTAATCCCAGCATTTGGGAGGCTGAGACCAGAGGATTGAGGTTCATGGACAGCCTCAGCTACTTAGTGAGGCCCTCTGCAACTTAGTGAGACCCTATTTCTTTCTTTTTTTTTTTTTTTGGTGGTACTGGGGGTGGAACCCAGAGGCTTTCTACCTCCAGGCTACACTCCCAGACCCATTTTATAATTTTATTTGAAAACAGGGTCTCACTAAGTTACTGAGAGCCTCACTAAGTAGCTGAGGCTGGCTTCGAACCCGTGCGATCCTCCTGTCTCAGCCTCCCAAGCGCGGGGATTACAAACACGCGCCACCACGCCCGGCAACCCTATTTCAAAATAAAGAATAATAATTTAAAAAAAATGGGCAGGGTGTAGCTTGGAGGTTAAATGTCCCTGGGTTCCATCCCCAGACCTGCAAAAGAAAAAAAAAGAAAAGAAAAAGAAAAAAGAAAACTAAAAAGAAAGACACAACAGGACTAAAACAGTAATGAAATTTGGCAGGGCAAACTTTTTTTGTGTGTGTGGTACAGGAGTTGGAACCCAGGGGCATTCTACCTCTGAGCTACACCCCAAGCCCTAATTTTTAATTCTATTTATTTATTTATTATTTATTTATTTATTGGTGGTACTGGGGATGGAACTCTTTTACCTCCGGGCTACACTCCCAGACCTATTTTATATTTTATTTGGAAACAGGGTCTCTTAAGCCAGCGCGGCTGGGTTCAAACCTGGGCGATCCTCCCTGTCTCCGCCTCCCAAGCACGGGATTAAAAGCCTGTGCCACCACGCCCCGCTTATTCTTTATTTGGAAACAGGGTCTCACTGAGTTGCAGAGGGCCTCACTAAGTAGCTGAGGCTGTCAGTGAACGATGAACCGCGATCCTCTGGTCTCAGCCTCCCAAGTGCTGAGATCACCACGCCCCGCTCCTTGTCACACTTTCTTTAATCGCTGCCTCTGGGATCTTTTTTTATTTTATTTTATTTATTTATTTATTTATTTATTTATTTATTTATTTATTTAGTGGTACTGAGGATGGATCTCAGGGGCCCTGTACCTCTAGGTTACACCCCAACCCTATTTTATATTTTTTGTTTGGAAGCAGGGTCTCATTAAGTTGCTGAGGCTGGCTTTGAACCTGTCTCAGTCTCTCAAGTAATGGAATTACAAGTGTGTGCCACCACACCCAGCTCATTGGAACTATTTATTTATTTATTTATTTTTATTTTATTTATTTATTTATTTAGTGTGTGTGTGTGTGTGTGTGTGTGTGTGTGTGTGGTACTGGGGGTGGAACCCAGAGACTTTCTACCTCCAGGCTATACTCCCAGACCCATTTTATATTTTATTTGGAAACAGGGTCTCACTAAGTTGCTGAGAGCCTAAGTAGCTGAGGCTGGCTTCGAACCTGCGCGATCCTCCTGTTTCAGCCTCCCAAGCACGGGGATTACAAGCGTGCACCACCACGCCCGGCTTATTTATTTATTTATTTATTTATTTATTTATTTATTTTGCAGGTCTGGAGATGAAACCCAGGGGCATTCTACCTCTGAGCTACATGCCCAGCCCTATTTTTTATTCCTTATTTTGAAACAGGGTCTCACTGAGTTGCAGGGGGCCTCACTAAGTCGCTGAAGCTGTCTGTGAACCGCGATCCTCCGGTCTCAGCCTCCAGAACGCTGGATTACAGGCGTGCGCCACCTCGCCCGGCTCATTGGGACCTTTTCAGCATTTGGGAGGCTGAGACAGGAGGTTTGCAGTTCGAGAACAGCCCCAGCTACTTAGTGAGGCCCTTTGCAACTCAGTGAGACCCTGTTTCAAACTAAAGAATAAAATAGGGCTGGGGTGTAGCTCGGAGGTAGAATGCCCCTGGATTCCATCCCCAGTACCACAAAATAAAGAAATAAAGAATAAAAAATAGCCGGGCATGGTGGCGCACGCTTGTAATCCCTGCGCTTGGGAGTGAAGACAAGAGGATCGCGCTGGTTCGGAGCCAGCCACGCTGGCTTAAGAGACCCTGTTTCCAAATTTAAAAAAATATATAAAATAGGTCTAGGAGTGTAGCCCGGAGGTAGAAGGGCTTCCAGGAACCCCAGTACCACCAAAAACAAAACAAAACAAAAATAAACAAAAATAAATAAAAAATAGGGCTGGGAGTGTAGCTCAGGGGTAGAATGCCCCTGCATTCCATCTCCAGTACTGCAAAAAATAAAAATTAAAAAAAAGGACAGGAGATGTAGCTTAGCAGTAGAGCACTCCTGGGTTCAATCCCCAGCACCACACACACACACACACACACACACACACACACACACACACATGGTGAGTGGGATGATGGTGGGGTGCCGGCCCTGTGCAGAGGCTGTGTGGGCGCCATCTGGATGTCTGTCTGCGTTAGTCTGGGGTAAGGGAAGAGCTCTGCGGGGCCCAGGGGAGCCGCATTCCAGGCAGTGGGAACAGCTCCTGCAAAGGCCCAGGGGCAGGGCCGCGCTTGGCATCTTAGAGGCAGGGGGAGGCCAACAGGAGACGGGAGGATGTGAGGTCGGGCAGGAGGTCCCTGTGAGGAGCCAGCTTTTCTACTGAGGGAGATGGGAGCTGTGGAGGGCTGCAGGCAGAGGGAGAAAGGTTGTAGTGTGGGCAGATCCCTTTGCCCTCTGCGTGAGGTGTAGAAGCCAGCACTCTCTCTCTGTAGCACCATGCCGGATGGCAAGAACAAATGTCTTCCTGAAGCTGGCAAGAAGGGAGCCAAGAAGAGAGCGTTTAGCAGGGCATGGTGGCCCAAGCTTGTAATCCTTGTACTTGGGAGGCTGAGACAGGAGGTCCCAACATGCAAAGCCAGCCTTGGCAATTAAGGGAAGCTCTCAGCAATTTAGTGAGACCCTTTTTTTTGCAGTACTGGGGATGGAACCCAGGGACATTCTACCTCCAAGCTACACCCCCAGCTCTATTTTTTATTCTTTATTTGGAAACAGGATCTCACTGAGTTGCGAAGAGCCTCACTAAGGAGCTGAGGCTGGCCATGAGCCGCAATCCTCCCTTCTCAGTCTCCCAAATGCAGGGATTACAAGCGTGTGCCACCACACCCAGCCTTTTTAGTCTTTTTATTTATTAAAAAATTTTTTTTTTTTTGTGGTACTCTGGGTGGAACCCAGAGGCTTTCTACCTCCAGGCAACACTCCCAGACCTATTTTATATTTTATTCAGAAACAGGGTCTCACTAAGTTGCTGAGAGCCTCACTAAGTAGCTGAGGCTGTGATCCTCCTGTCTCAGCCTGTCAAGAGTGAGGATTACAAACATGTGCCACCACGCCCGGCTAGTCTTTTTATTTTATTATTATTATTATTGGTGGTACTGGGGATGAAACCTTTCTACCTCCAGGTTATACTCCCAGACCTATTTTATATTTTATTTGGAAACAGGGTCTCTTAAGCCAGCGTGGCTGGCTTCGAATCTGTGCGATCCTCCTGACTCTGCCTCCCAAGCGCGGGGATTACAAGCGTGGGCCTCCACACCCGGCTACTCTTTGTATTTTTTGAAACAGGGTTAGCCGGGCGTGGTGGCGCACGCTTGTAATCCCCGCGCTTGGGAGGCAGAGACAGGAGGATCGCGCAGGTTCGAAGCCAGCCGCGCGCGCTGGCTTAGGAGACCCTGTTTCTAAATAAAAATATAAAATAGGTCTGGGAGTGTAGCCCGGAGGTAGAAGGGCTTCCAGGAACCCCAGTACCACCAAAAAAAAAAAAAAAAAAGAAACAGGGTCTCACTGAGTCACAAAGGGCCTCACTAAAGAGCTGAGGCTGTCTGTGAACTGCGATCCTCCGGTCTCTGCCTCCCGAATGCTGGGATTACAAGCATTTACCACCACACCTGGCTCTTATTTTATTTTGAAACAGGGTCTAAGTTGGTGAGACTCTCACTACTTGCTGAGACTGTCCTGGAACCTGGGATCCTCCTGTTTCAGCCTCCCAAGTACTGAGATTACAGGCATGCGCCACCACACCCAGCTGGATTTTTGCTTTCTTTCTCTTACAGCGACTCACAAGAATCCACTTTGAGTCTCAAAGGAGACTTTTTTTTTTTTTTTTTTTTTTTTTTTTGCTGGTCTGGGGATGGAACCCAGGGGGCATTTGACCTCTGAGCCACACCCCCTGCCCTATTTTTTATTTTTTGCAGGTCAGGGGGTGGAACCCAGGGGCATTCTACCTTTGAGCTACACCCCCTGCCCTACTTTTTATTCTTTATTTTGAAACCGGGTCTCACAGTTGCAGAGGGCCTCACAAAGTAGCTGAGGCTGTCCGCGAACCGTGATCATCAGGTCTCAGCCTCCCAAATGCTGGGATTATAAGCGTGCGCCACCACGCCCGTCTTTTATTGTTTATTTTGAAACTGGGTCTCACTGAGTTGCAGAGGGCCTAAGTAGCTGAGGCTGTCGGCGAATTGCGATCCTCCGGTCTCAGCCTCCTGAATGCTGGGATTACAAGCGTGCGCCACCACGCCTGGCTTCAAAGGCGACTTTGATATGTTTCAGTGATGCATAAATTGTTAAGGCTGTGCTTAAAGCCAGGCGTGGTGGCGCATGCTTGTAATCCCAGCGCTTGGGAGGCTGAGACAGGAGGATCGCACAGGTTGGAAGCCAGCCTCAGCTACTTAGTGAGGCTCTCAGCAACTTGGTGAGACCCTGTTTCCAAATAAAATATAAAATAGGTCTGGGAGTGTAGCCTGAATGTAGAAAAGTCCCTGGGTTCCGCCCCCAGTAACACACACATACAGCGCTTAGATACAGAATTGCCCCATTTTAATGGACTTTTTTCTTGCAGCACTGGGGATAGAATCCCGGGGCACTCTACCTCCCCCAATCCTATTTTTTATTCTTTATTTTGAAGCCGGGTCTCACTGAGTTGCTAAGTAGCCGAGGCTGTCCGCGCACCGCCATCCTCCGGCCTCAGCCTCCCGAATGCTGGGATTATAACACGCGCCACCGCGCCCGGCTGACGCTTCCTCCTTCTAAATTGTCGCCAGGTCTTTTCAATGATAGCGAGACTGCTGACGACACGCCCCCCAAGCACTGGGACTGCAAGTGTGCGCCACTATGCTCGGCTTGTTTGATGTTGTGTGTGCTACTAGTGATTGAACTCAGGGGTGCTCTAATGCTTTTGACTTTTTACTGTGAAACAGGGTTTCCCTATGTTGCTGAGGCTGGCCTCAACCGGAGATCCTCCTGTCTCTGCCTCTCCAGTATTATGATTATGTATCAAATACTTTGTTCCTTTTTTTTTTTTTTTTTTGGCACCAGGGTTGGAACCCAGGGGCATTGTACCTCGGAGCTACACTCCCAACCCTATTTTTTAGTCTTTTTATTTACTTATTTACTTTTGCAGGTCTGGGGATGGAACCCAGGGGCATTCGATCTCCGGGCTACATCCCCTGCCCTATTTTTTATTCTTTATTTTGAAACTGGGTCTCACTGAGTTGCAGAGGGCCTAAGTAGCTGAGGCTGTCCGCGAGCCGCAATCCTTTGGTGTCAGCCTCTCAATGCTGGAATTACAAGTGTGCGCCACCATGCCCGGCTCAGTCTTTATTTTTTATTGCTTTTTGTGTGTGGTGCTGGGGATAGAACCCAGGGGCTTTCTACATCTGGGCTACACCGCCGGACCTATTTTATATTTTTATTTGGAAACAGGGTCTCACTAAGTTGCTGAGAGCCTCACTAAGTAGCTGAGGCTGGCTTCCAACCTGTGCGATTCTCCTGTCTCAGCCTCCCAAGCGTGGAAATTACAAGCGTGCGCCACCATGCCCGGCTTAGTCTTTAATTAATTAATTAATTAATTAATATTTTTTTTGTGGCACTGGGGTTCCTAGAAGCCCTTCTACCTCCAGGCTACACTCCCAGACCTATTTTTATATTTTTATTTGGAAACCGGGTCTCCTAGGCCAGCGCGCGCGGCTGGCTTCAAACCTGCGCGATCCTCCTGTCTCTGCCTCCCAAGCATGGGGATTACAAGCATGCGCCACCACGCCCGGCGTCTTTTTATTTTTGAAATAGGGTCTCACTGAGTTGTGAAGGGCCTCGCTAAGTAGCTGAGGTTGTCTGCGAACCGCGATCCTCTGATCTCCTGAACGCTGGGATTACAAGCATGCCCCACTACGCCCAGCTTTTTCTTTTCTTGAAGCAGGATCTGAGGTGTGGAGGACTAGCCTTGAACCTCGTACCCTCTGTCTCAGCCACCCCATTCTTGGGATCACAGAAATGTGCACCACGCCTGGCCCCCAGCGTGGGGAGGAGACAAGCCCAGCTGCCTGAGCCTGGTCAACTCGGGCTCAGCTCAAAGCCAGAGGCGATGCTGCTGCGGCCGGCCAAGGGGCTGGACCCGATGGAAGGCGTCCCTGTGGGGCCCCAGGCCTGCAGGTGCTCTGGCCTTCCCAGTGGCCGCCCTCCCCACTCCTGCCACGCTATCTGGTCACCACGGCACCCATCGGTAACAGGAGAGGCCCCAGCTTGGTCTCTCCCATTTCTTTTTGGCAGGCCTGGGGCAGGAATGGAGAGTCCTGGTGCTGGCCGCAGGGACCAGGGTACCGGGGTGGCTAAGGCCGGATGGGTGGTGCCCAGGTTAGCCCTGAGTCTGGCATCCCCTGAGGAGAGGCCTCCTCTCCCTCCCGTAACTAACCCTGGGCAGGAGCTGGGGCTGGGGCCACCAGGTACTGGCTTCAGTTTCAGGCAGTGGGGCCCCACGTTCCTTATCTCTTCCAGAGGAGGTAAGATGGGCTCTGGCCTGCAGCCAAGGTCAGCGCTCACTGGCCTCCTCGCCCAGCGAGGCCTCGGGCCTCTGAAGGATGTGGCAGCGTGGCTGCCCGGGAGCCTGGCTGCCCGCAGGGCTCAGCAGCCTCCGCCCTCCCCAGCACCTCTTCTTTCCTCCCTCCATCGCCTACACGTCTCTCCCTGGGAGCACCGGGAGCAGGTGCCCACTGCATGGCCCAGGGCCCAGCCCAGCCAGGCACCAGGACCGGCCAGGCGGCAGGCAGGGGCAGGGCTGTGATGAATGACAATTCAGGGCCGCTGTGTGCCACCTCCCACGCCCGAGGGGCCCTTCAAGGAGGACCTGTGCCCTGGTTTCCCTGCGTGCCGCTCCAGGCTGCTCAGGGCAGGCCGGGGCGATTCTGTGGGGTGGGGGCTGGGCTCTGCAGCTCGGGGGGCTGTGGGACTGCAACAGCAGAGTGGGGCCCAGGACCTGCCCTCCGGCTCTGAGTTCTACCCACCACAGTGACCAGAGCACAGGGCTGAGAGTCAGATGTTTAATGGCAGAAGAGGGACGTGGCGCTGGGCTGAGGGCAGGAGGGACAGCAGGGTGCGCAGTCCTGCGGCAGCCTCAGACGCTGGGAGCATACTGCAGCACCAGGCGGTCAAAGTCGTTCTCCTGAGGAGGGAGAGGGAGGGCGGCGTGGTGAGAGCCTTGACCTGCGCAGCCTCCCAGCAGGCGCAGCCTCTCCAGCAGGCGGGCTCAGGGCTCAGGATGGCGCTCACCTTGGCCTGATACTCCTTGATGAAGGGGTGCGCCCTGTGGGCGTCCTTCAGCTGTGACAGGTAGCGGTTAGTCACCTGTGGGAGTGGGGCCAGGTGAGCCCAGTGGCTCCTAACTTCGGGGTCAGGGAGTCTCCCATTGCCCCATCCCCTGAGGCTCCACAGTCTACCCTGGTCATGGGGGGCCTGGGGTTGGGGGTACCATGGGAACCTTGCCTGGGCCTGGGCAGTGGTCAGGAAAGGCCCAGGAGGGACGGAGGTCATGGCAATGGCCAGGTTGGGGCAGACTCAGGAACGGCTTTTGTTCTGGGTACCTCAGACCACGGCATACCCAGGGCTGGGGATTAGAGGCTGGACCCTGAGCAGTACCCTGGCCCGCGCTCCAGGCACCTGTCTGGCCGTGTCCCCACGACTGGGGTCCAGGCCACGTCAGGATCTCCGGGCCTTGGTGGTCAGTGCACCCTTGTCCTGCTCCTCCTGGGGTCCTTCCCAGGCACGGGTGAATGAATGGTCACCGCCCTCAGATGAGGGTGCGCTGGGCCCTTTTCCTCCTGGGTCTTGTTCTCTCTGCCTGCTGGCTCAGGCGCCTGCTGAGCCCTCGGGCGGCTGACCCACCAGCTGGCCAGGAGCCCGCCCTTGACTCAGGCAGGTCTGCAGCCTGCAGGGGCAGGCCCACACCAGCGCGGGCCGGGCGCGGCCTACCTCAGGGGGCTTGCCCAGGTGCTGCGACAGGACGATGAGGTTGATCAGCGTCTCCGGGTGACCGCTATCCTGGAACACAGGCAGACATGGGGCTGACAGGGCCACAGCCTCAGGAGCCCCGGCCCGCCCGCCCACGCCTGGGCAGCACGAGGACTCTTTTCGCCCTGGGGTAGGCTTGCGCCCCACGCAGGGCCACCCCACACTGGCCAGGCCAGGCTGGACCGAGTCCCCAGCACTCTGCAAAGGAGCGAACTGTGCGTGAACGGTGCCACAGGCGGCAGCCCACCCTCCCTCGGCCCCACGTGGGCTGGACCCTGAGCCTCAGTTTCCCTGTCTGCAGACTGGCCTGGGACACTTGCTTGTCCAGAGAAGTGTATTTACAGAAAAAATCTCAGTCACTGGGCCCAGGCCAAGTGACTCCGCTCCTGTGGCCCAGCAGAATGGGCTTCAGGAGGCGCCCCGCCCCGCCCTTCCCCGGGCACGCTTGGCTGGAATATCTTGGGAAATTCCCAGAACTCCCAGCAGGCGACCCACTGGGCACACCTGCAGCTCCCAAATCCTGGGAATCAGATCAGGGCCCTGGAGGCCCCAAGGCAGGGATGCAGGAGGCAGGGAAAACAAGCCATTGGGACACACGTGCGTGTGCGCTGGCCACAGCCACCCCACAGGCTGGGCATCAGTGCCACCTAACCCACCACGTGAGGCGGCAGGAGCGTGCGCTCAGCCTCAGCAGCGAGCCAGGGAGGGAGGGATGCTCGCCAACCTGGGCCCCTGGGGAGGGGGCTCTGGGGCTGAGCACAGGTGGCAGCTGGGAGTCATTATGAGGTTCAACAGCCCCCAAGGGAAGTGGCCACATGGGGTGGAACCCAGGAAGGGACACAACAAGGCTGGGAGGCCACCAGGCCAGGGGCTGCTCACAGCCCTGACCTCAGATCTAGACGGAGCTTGTGCTGGTGCAGCTCAGGGGCTCAGCGTGTGCTTATCACTTACAATGCGTCGGGGTCCATCCCCATCACCACAAGAGCAATGAATGAACAGATACATGAATTCAGACGTGCTGCGGGAAGGACCTATAAGAAGGCCCAGCCAAAGCCGGGCGTGGCGGCGCACGCTTGTAATCCCCGCGCTTGGGAGGTGGAGACAGGAGGATCGCGCAGGTTCGAAGCCAACTGTGCTGGTTTAAGAGACCCTGTTTCCAAATAAAAATATAAAAATGGGTCTGGGAGTGTAACCCGGAGGTAGGATTACCAGGAACCCCAGTACCACCAAAAAGAAAAAGAAAAAAGAAAAAAGAAAAAAAAAGAAAAAAAAAAAGAAAAAAAAAAAAAAGGAAGGCCCAGCCATCAGTTGGGCATGGTGGCACACGCTTGTAATCCCAGTACCTGAGGCTGAGACAGGAGGATCGCAGGTTTGTGGCCAGCCTCAGCTACTTAGTGAGACTCTGCAAGTGAGTGAGACCTTGTTTTAAAATAAAGTATAAAAGCAGGGTGTGGAGGCCCATGCTTGTAATCCCAGCATTTGGGAGGCTGAGACCAGAGAGTCTCAGCTACTTTGTGAGCCCTCCGCAACTTAGTAAGACCCTGTTTCAAAATAAAAACTAGGGCAAGGGGTGTATCTTGAAGATTGAATGCCCCTGGGTTCCATTCCCAGATCCTCAATAAATAAAGAAATAAGGCTGGAGGTGTAGCTTGGAGGTAGAATGTCCCTGGGTTCCATCCCCAGTACAGGAAAAACAAAAAAAGTTGCCGGGTGTGGTGGCGCACGCTTGTAGTCCCCGCGCTTGGGAGGTGGAGACAGGAGGATCGCGCAGGTCTATTTTGGCTCTATGACCTTCTTTTCTTGTGTGTGAAACTGGGGATGTAACCCCAGGGGCATACTCTGAGCTACACTTTAGCCCTATTTTTTTATTCTTTAATTTGAAACAGGGTCTCACTAGTTGCAAAGGGCCTCACTAAGTAGCTGAGGCTGGCTTCGAGGGTACGCCACAGCGCCGGCTTCTACATCTTTCTTTTGAAGACAGCCTTCGTAGAGCGGAAAGGGGAGGAAAGGTTCCTACCAGCCTCGCCTGTTAGATCATCAATGAGCCCACAGGGAACCGGCTAATGTCCCTTCTGACCACAAAGCAACACCACTGTCACATGGCCTCATCCCTAAGGAGACATGGCTGCCTTGGTTGGACTTGGGGACACCTCCTGCCCGCAGTCTCAGCCCAATTATCATCTCTCCTGACTCAGAACCCAGACGAAGATGGCCGGCAAGCGCTTAGGAGGCTGAGACAGGAGGATCGCGCAGGTTCAAACCCAGCCTCAGCTACTTAGTGAGGCTCTCAGAAACTTAGTGAGACCCTGTTTCCAAATAAAATATAAAATAAGTTTGGGCGTATAGCCTGGAGGTAGAAAGCCCCTGGGTTCCATCCCCAGTACCACCAAAAAAAAAAAAAAAAAGAACCCAGACGAGGAGCTGCACTTGGGACGGGAGCTGGTCATCAGGGAGGGGGCAGTGAGGATAGGCTGGGGCACCGTACCTGCTTAGCTCAGGCCAACAGAGGCCTCATGGCCTGAATGCCCCCTCAAGAGAAGCCTAGGTGGGGATTTCCATCTGTGGCCCCCAGAATCTTATCCCGGCAGGGACTTCGACCTGTGAGCCCCACCTTGGCTCTTGGGCCTTCAGGGTGTCGGCCTCCCAGGTGGAGTGCCTACCTTGTCCAGCGCCTCCTGCAGCGCGCCCTCAGCTGCCTCCCAGCGGCCCTGAGCCATGTGGCAGGCGGCCTGCCCGTTGAGCAGCAGCAGTGTGGGTGAGCACTTGTCAGCCAGCTCCTGGAAGATGTAGTAGGCGTCCTGCAGCTTCTCGCCGCCCTGGGGGTAGATCTGTGTCAGGACTTGCTTGAAGCCTGGCCCGACCCCTACCTGCTGTGAGACGCTGGGCGCATAATTCCTTCCTTTCTTCTTCTTCTTTTTCTTTTTTTTTTTTTTGTGGTACTGGGGATGGAACCCAGAGGCATTCTACCACCGAATACACCCCCAGCCCTATTTTTTATTCTTTATTTGGAAACAGGGTCTCACTGAGTTGGGAAGGGCCTAAGTAGCTGAGGCTGTCTGTGAATCACGATCCTCCTGTCGCAGCCTCCCAAATGCTGGGATTACAGGCAAGTACAACCACACCCGGCCTTTTATCTTTTATTTTGAAACAGGATCTCACAAAGTTGCAGAGGGTCTCACTAAGGAGACCCTGTTTCAAAAACAATAAAATGGCCGGGCATGGTAGGGCAGGCTTGTAATCCTAGCATTTGGGAGACTGAAACAGGAGGATCACGGTTCAGTTTGCAGACAGCCTCAGCTCAGAGGTAGCTGCCCCTGGGTCCCACCCCCAGTATTGCAAAAATAAAATATAGCTCAGAGATAGAATACCCCTGGGTTCAATCCCTGGTATTACAATAAATAAAAAAAATAGGGCTGAGATTGTAGCTCAGAAGTAGAATGCCCCAGCCAGGCGTGGTGGCGCATGCTTGTAATCCCAGTATTTGGGAGGCTGAGATGGGAGGATTGTGTTTCGAGGACAGCCTCAGCTACTACTTAGTGAGGCCCTTTGGAACTCAGTGAGACCCTGCTTCAAAATAAAAGAATTAAAAAAAATAGGGCTGGGGGTTGTAGCTCAGAGGTAGAATGCCCCTGGGTTCAATCCCCAGCACAGAAAGAAAGAAAAGAAAAGAAAAGAAAAGAAAAGAAAAGAAGGAAAGAAAGAAAGAAAGAAAGAAGGAAGCCAGGTGTCGTGCCATACTCTTATAATCCCAGTACTTTGGAGGCTGAGATAGGAGGATCACAGGTTCGCAGCTAGCCTCAGCAACCTCATGAGACCATCTGCAACATACTGAGACTGTTTAAAAATAAAAATGGAGCCGGGCGTGGTGGCGCATGCTTGTAGTCCCTGCGCTTGGGAGGCTGAGACAGGAGGATCGCACAGGTTCGAAGCCAGCCTCAGCTACTTAGTGAGGCTCTCAGCAACTTAGTGAGACCCTGTTTCCAAATAAAATATAAAAAAGGTCTGGGAGTATAGCCCGGAGGTAGAAAGCCTCTGAGTTCCACCCCCAGTACCACCAAAATAAATAAATAAATAAATAAATAAATAAATAAATAAATAAAATAAATAAAAATGGAGCCAGAGTTGTGGCGCACACTTGTGATCCCAGCGCTTGGGAGGCTGAGACAGGAGGATTACACAGGTTCAAAGCCGGCCTCAGCTACTTAGTGAGGCTCTCAGCAACTTAGTGAGATCCTGTTTCCAAATAAAAAAAGTATAAAACAGGTCTGGGAGTATAGCTTGGAGGTAGAAAAGCCCCTGGATTCTACTCTCAGTACCACAAAATAAATAAATTGATTAAATAAATTTAAAAAATAAAAATAAAAAATGGGGCTGGGGGCGTGGGTTACAGGTAGAATGTTCCTGGGTTCGATCCCCAGTACCACACACAAAAAGAAAAGGAAAGAGAAGAAAGGCCCAGACAGTAGAGTGACTCAGAAAGGAGGCTGAGTCCAGAGTCCAGGGTTGCAGGGTGTGGAACCCAGCCTGGGAGGGAGGGAGAGGATACTGGACCAAGAGCCGGAGAGCAACACTAGCCACAAAGCCCAGGCACTAGGGAGCGGACACCGCCAGGCTGCAGACACAGGTGCTATCTGGGAAGCCACCAGCCTGCGGTTCTGCCCATCCCATCTGCCTCCATCTGTCTGCTCTGGCCAAGCCGCCTGGATGCCAGAGGCCTGGGACGGGGTTGAGATGGACATGAACTGGCACAGTGAGATGCCAGCCACAGGCCCTATGCAGCCGGCACCAGCCTCCCTGTTACCCCCCCGCACCCCCCGGAAGGTTCAGAGCTCACCACGGCCAGGTTGACCCAGGCGGTGGCCAGCTGGGTGAGGGTGGCATCTTCGTCCTGGTCCTGCATTTTCTTCAGCTCCTTCCTGGGGTGCAGGAAGGGTGCCACTGAGCGCCAAGGTCCCACCTGGTGCACACTGTCCTCACTCGGAGGCCCTGGAGCCTGGAGGCCCCAGCACATACTCCCTGCCCCATGGGTTCTACGACGAAGTGTCTTCCCTGCCACGGGCAGGCCCAGGGACCCCAGGGGAGACACAGCCTGAGAACAGACGCTGCCGCGACGCAGTGGCACAGGTATGGCAGAGCGATGTGGTGTGTGGTGCTGGGATAGAACTGGCCCCAGGCAGCGCCCCCACCTCTTAGCTGCAGCCAGGGCCTCAGGATACGCAGCAGAGGAGTCCTGCCAGCCACCCCCACACAAAGCCCACCCACCACGCTGCAGCCTCCTGGAGGAAAACGCAGGCCCTGGTCCCTATGGTGAACTGCAGGGCAGGCTGGGGAAGGGTGGCGGGTCACCTGGGAGACGTGGCCTGAGAATGAGCGGGGGTGACCAGGCACAGCTCCCGGGCACGGGGTCCTGACAGGTGGGAGGGGCTCACCGTGCCAGGTCCAGGCGGTCCAGCTTCAGCAGGATCTGCACCGTCATGGCCATGCTGTGGGGGGAGGGGGGTCAATGGGCCCGCAGAGACTATGCCCCCACACTGCACCTTCCGGGAGAGTCCGACTTCACCCTCCAGGTCTCATACCACTGGCTCCAGGCTGTGGGAGACACCCTGTTTCCAAACCTCACACCTGCCGCAGGGTCTCTGCAGGGCTCCAGTCCTCAGCTGCTGCAGGAGGACCCCGTGGGCTAGAGTGGCAGGGGAAGCCCTGCCCTGGGCTTCCTGCACCCCGAAACAGGGGCACTGGGGAGGGGACCCCACAGGGAAGGAAGCTGTGCCCACCTCCACTTCTACGTGGGCATCAGAACCCAATGCCCCGCACCAGGCCCCAGTCCTCCCAACCCTCCCACTCCTCTCTCCTGCTTCCCTCTGGGCCCAGAGCTGGGGACACCCCATGTTCTCTCACCCACAGAGCAACGCCCTGCCTGGCTGGCTGCAGCTGACTCCTTCCTTACTCAAGGGCCATCTCTGTTTTTTTTTTGGCGGTACTTGGGGTGGAACCCAGGGGCATTTGACCTCTGAGCTACACCCCCAGCCCTATGTTTTATTCTTTATTTTGAAACAGGGTCTCACTGATTTGCAAAGGCCCTCACTAAGTAGCTGAGATCGACTGTGAACTGCGATCCTCCTCTGTCAGCTTCCAGAATGCTGGCATTACAAGCGTGAGCCACCATCCCAGCCAGGTTCTCTTTTTGATGCTGGGACTGATCCCAGGGCACCAGCCGGAGCCACACCCCCAGCCCTTGTTATTTTACTTTGATACAGGGTCTCGCTAAGTTGCCCAGTGTGGCCTGGAACTTACAGTCCTCCTGCCTCAGCCTCTCAAATACCTAGGATTAGCGGAGCACGGTGGTGCACGCTTGTACCCAACATTTGGGAGGCTGAGACAGGAGGATCATGGTTCTTGGACAGCCTCACTACTTAGTGAGGCCCTCTGCAACTAAGCGAGACCCTGTTTCAAAATAAAGAACAAGCCGGGCGTGGTGGCGCACGCTTGTAATACCTGAACTTGGGAGGTGGAGACAGGAGGATGGCACAGGTTCGAAGCCAGCCTCGCTGGCTTAAGAGACCCTGTTTCTAAATAAAAAAATATAAAAATAGGTCTGGGAGTGTAGCCCGGAGGTAGAAGGGTTTCCAGGAACCCCAGTACCACCCAAAAAAAAAAAAAAAAAAAGAACAAAAAATAGGACAGGGGGTGTAGCTCAGAGGTCAAATGCCTCTGGGTTCCATCCCCAGACCTGCAATAAATAAATAAATAAATAAATAAATAAATAAAACAGGACTAGCCAGGCATGATTGCACGCTTGCAATCCCAGGACTTGGGAGGCTGAGACAGGAGGATCACAGGTTTACAGCTAGCTTCAGCTACTTCATGAGACCCTCGACAACTTAGTGAGACCTTGTTTCAAAATAAAGGAAAAAAATTAGGGCAGGATGTAGCTCAGAGGTAGAATGCCCCTGGGTTCAATCCCCACACCATAAAAACAAAAAACAAAAAACAAGTAGGCTGGGAGCATAGGCTAGCCCTATTTTTTTTTTAATTCTTTATTTTGAAACAGTCTTAGTAATTTGGAGAGCCCCACTAAGTAGCTGAGGCTGGCTGCAAAGCTGCAATCCTCCTGTCTCAGCCTCCCAAGTCGTGGGGTTACAGATATGCACCACCAGGCCCGGCTAAACTAACTGACTGATTAATTAGTTAAGCTTTTTTTGTGGTGCTGGGAATGGAATCCAGGGACATTCTACCTCTGAGCTACATCCCCAGCCCTAATTCTTTTTATTCTTTATTTTGAAAGGGTCTCACTATGTGGCTGAGGCTGTGTGCGTAAATGAATTAGTTTAAATAGATGCTTTGGTGCTGGGCTGTATCCCAGGGCCTCACGTGCCAGGCAAACCCTAACCAATGGGCCACACCCCCAGTCCCACTTCGAGGCTGCTGCGGTCCCTCTGTGGGTGAAAGCAGGCTTGAACAACAAGTCTGACTAAGGAGGGAAGCAAGGCGGGAGCAGACGGGTCGGCTGAGGAGGCGGAGGGCCGATGTGCCAGGGCACCGTGCGGCTCTGGGGCGTCCCCGGCGGCAAAGCGTACAAGGCAAAGCCCCGGCTCCAGGCCAGGACCGGAGCAAAGACTGCAGGCGCTGGGGCTGAGCAGAGACAAAGGTGCTTTCTCCTCTGCTTGTGGGAATGGAGGACTTCCAGCCCTGGGCGCTAACCCAGCCAGGCAGGAGAATGTTCCTGGCCTGAGCCTGGGAGGCAGAGCCCGGTTTCCAGGAGGACGCAGCAAGGGGCACACAGCCACCCCTGCCCTGCTGTGCCCTGAGGTGCAGAGCCTGCGGGACACCTGGCTGCCACTGAGGGTTCTGAGAGGCACCCTTAGGGAGTGACCAGGGCGCCAGCTGTCCTGAGTGGGGCTGGGGGCTCCGTCCTGCTTCCCACCCGCTGTGCTGTGATAGGGCACGAAGGGCCTGCCCGGAGCCCAGCCACCCAGCTGGACTGCCCAGCCTCCAGCCCGCCAGCAGCGCCCCGCTGCCCTCTGTGGGTTACAGCAGCAGAGAGAGAAGGCCCACCCTCCCAGCACGAGGGAGTTCCAGGCCACAACAGCCGGCCACTCACCATTCCAGGCTGTCCCCCTGGTGCAGAGTGCGCAGGGCTGCGTCGGGGTTCTGGTCGTGGAAATAGACCGAGGCAGCCATGAGCAGGAAGGTGGTGTTGGTCACATCCACGCTCCTGCTCATCTCCCGATCCAGCTCGGCCACGATGGCGTCCCTGCAAGACATGGCTGCTCAGGGCTGGGACGGGCAGGGAGCCTCACACTCGCGACCTGCAGGAGCAGACGGGCCCAGAGAGCAGGTCAGGCCCCAGGGCACACGGCAGCAGGAGGCCGAGCAGCCCTGGCAGGCCCGGTGGGTGCCAAGTGGCATGAGCCTTGCTACCTTCACCCTTAGGCACTTCTCCACCCCTGCAGATGGGGTGACTGAGACTGTGGGAAGCGGGGCTGGGTGATCCAGGCCTCGCGGAGAGGATACACTGCAGGAGGGCTGCGTCCGCTCTGCCCGGAGAGCAGCACGGTGGCCGCCGGGCTCTCGAGTCCTTAGTGTCGGGGCTGTGCTGAGCGGACCGAGGTTGCCTGGCCTGACTCTGGCTGTCCTAGGTGGCAGGAGGGGATGGAACCCAAGCATAGATGTTTTACAAACACAGAACCTGGCGTGGCACTCCTGGCCTCCACCTGCGCTCCAGGGAGCCTCTGGGGAGAGCGGGCCAGCTGGGCGAGCAGCTCTAATTAGGTAAGTCCCAGTGCGCCCACGTTCCCGCTGCCTGTTGTCTCAGGGCAGGCTACCATGGCCATGCAGAGGGCTGAGCAGCAGCTGGCGGTGTGCCCAAGGACACACATCACAGCATCTGACCATCCTCACAGGCACCCTCCCCTTTCGGTGTTGGGCGTGGAAGCCCAGGCCCCCCGCACAGGCTTTGCACGTGCTCTAACACACACACACACACACACACACACACACACACACACACACACACACACACCATCCCCAGCACCCTTCGAAGTAGTGCTCATCGCCCCGTGACTATGCAGGCAGGGAAAGCAGTCATGGAGGGATGGACACCCCTGCCCAGGTGCAGGACAAGCAAGTCTGGGAGAAAGCCTGTGGCCTGGGCCCCTCCACCTGGCCAGGTCTCACCTGCGGCTCTCGGTGGCCAGATACTCAGCAAACATGCGCACAGCCTGCAGCTCAGGGGCCGAGGAGGGCTTGATCTCGTCCAGGACCACGCCGTACTTCCTCTGAGGTGGGACAGACATGCATCAAGAGCCATGAAAGACCCCCACAGGCAGGCACACCAACCCCCCCCACCCTGTGGGTGAGGGAGGAGAAGCAGGCATGTCACCCGGGGTCAGGGCAGCACCACCCAACGAGGGGATGGAGCCGGAGGCCTGACCCTCACGCCGTTCTTCCTGAAGGCCTTCGTTATCACTTTTATTGTTTGTATGGTACTGGAGACTGAACCCAGGGGCATTCTACTTCTGAGCTACCCTCCAAACCCATTTATTTGTTTGTTTGTCTTCGGTTCTAGGCCCCTTCGAGCGGCCTTTTACTTTGGAGCCCCATTTCTTCTTCTTTTTTTTTTAATTTTTGGTGGTACTGGGGTTCCTGTAAGCCCTTCTACCTCTGGGCTACACTCTCAGACCTATTTTTTATATTTTTATTTGGAAACAGGGTCTCTTAAGCCAGCGCGGCTGGCTTCGAACCTGCCAGATCCTCCTGTCTTCACCTCCCAAGTGTGGGGATTACAAGCGTGCGCCACCACGCCCCGTCATTTTTTTATTCTTTATTTTGAAACAGAGTCTCACTAAATTGCACATGGCCTCGCCAAGTAGCTGTGGCTGTCCGAGAACCTGTATTCCTCCCATCTCAGTCTTCTAAGTAGTGGGATTACAAATGTGTGGCACCATGGCCGGCTGTATTATGTGCAGTACTGGAGACTGAATGCAGGGGTGTTCCACCAGCTCCACCGCTGAACTAATGTTACACCCCAGCCCTTTTTTTTTGTATGTGTGGTGCTGGGGACCAAACCCAGGAACATTCTACCTCTGAGTTACACCTACTGCTCTACTTTTGTTTTATTCAGAAGCAAGATTTTGCCAAGTTGCTAAGAGCCTCATTAAGTTGCTGAGGTTGGCTTTGAACCTGCGGCCCTACTCTTTAGCCTCCCCAACACTACTGGGTTACAGGTGTTCACCAGCAAGTCTAGCTTTTTTTTTTTTAAAAGACAGAGTCTTTGGCCGGACGTGGTGACACACACTTGTAATCCCCGCACTTGGGAGGCTGAGACAGGAGGATGGTACAGGTTCGAAGCCAGCCTCAGCTACTTAGTGAGGCTCTCAGCAACTTAGTGAGACCCTGTTTCCAAATAAAGAACAAAATAGGTCTGGGAGTATAGCCCAGAGGTAGAAAACCTCTGGGTTCCACCCCCAGTACCACCATAAAAAACAACAACAAAAAAACAAACAGCCTTGGCTGGGCGTGGTGGCGTGTGCGTGGAATCCCAGCATTCAAAAGATGAAGATTGGAGGGTGGTAGTTCACAGATGGCCTTAGCTGCTCAGTGAGACTCTGTTTCAAAAATAAAAAGACTGAAAAATAGGGCTGGGGTATAGCTAGGAGGTAGCCTGCCCCTGGGTTCCATCCCCGGTACTGCAAACATAGCTAGGACCTCGGGCACACGATACCACGCCCGGCTTGGATTGTTTCCAGAACATGGGAATATACTCTTATTGTATTACCACTTAACGTATTACAAGATAATCATGCTTTTTTTTTCTTCTTTCTTTCGTTTTAGTGAATTCAGGCAACTATCTCTGAACTACACTCCCAATCCTGTTTTATTTTTTATTTTGAAACATGATCTAAGTTGCGGAGGGCCTAAGTTGCCGAGGCTGGCTTTGAACCTGCAGTCCTCCTATCTTAGTCTCTCAAGTACTGGGATTACAAGCGCACGCCTCCACACCCGGTATGGTCATGCATTTAAAACAGTCCAGTGCCTGGTGCCAACTGTAGACTCCAGTTTACTCGGTGCATCAACAAATGTACTCAACAGGGCTGGGGGTTGCTCAGAGGTTAGCACTTGCCTAGCGTGCAAAATGCCCTGGGTTCTATCCCCAGCTCTGCAGACTAAGTGTATTCCACTAGCACAAGATGTTTATAAAGAGCAAAACATGTGCGGGGAAGGAAGTACAGGGAACTGTATGTATTATCTGCTCAGTTATTCTATGAACCTAAAACTGTAATAAACTAACAATAACTATCAACTGCTTTCCTTTTCTTTTCTTTCGTGGTACTGGGGATGACACCCAGGGCCATTCTACCTCTAAGCTGCACATCTGTCCTATTTTATTATTTTATTTTGAAACAGGGTCTCACTAAGTTGCGGAGGGCCTGACTAAACTGCTGAGGCTGGCTGTGAACCTGTGATCCTCCTGTCTAACCCTCCCAAGTACTAGGATTAGAGGTGGACGCCACCACAACTGGCTGCTAATTGTTTTTATAAAGGGAATACCAAGAAATCCTAACACGGCTCCCTGTCCTGGCTGTCCAGGGCCACAATGACAGAGACACTCACGTATGGCTGCCACGCCCACCGCTCTTGTCCAATTACAGTGGGCAGCCGGGCGTGGCGGCGCACGCTTGTCATCCCCGCACTTGGGAGGCAGAGACAGGAGGATCGCGCAGGTTTGAAGCCAGCCGCGCACGCTGGCTTAGGAGACCCTGTTTCCAAATAAAACTGTAAAAATAGGTCGGGAGTGTAGCCCAGAGGTAGAAGGGCTTCCAGTAACCCCAGTACCACCAAAAAAAACAATTACAGCGGGCAGATTCCTGCTGTCTCCCAGGCCCACGGCCACACTGTGGCACCATCCTGCCCTGGCACTTTGTGGGTTACTGTCCTGTTGTGGGGGTCCCATCGTCTCAGTCCCGGCTACACTCACCTGTGCAAGGTATGCTCTGTACAGGAAGACATCCCTCTCCACGTCCCTCTCTGGGCTTGACAGCTGTGGGAACACAGGCAGGTCAGGAGACGGGAGACAGAACCCACATGGGGCTATGATGGGAAAGGGTGGCCTCCCAGCCCTGGACCTTTGGAGGCACAGGGCATCCTCTGTGAGAGGACGGTACAGTCCTCGCCCTGCCAGTAAGGAGCCAGGGCAGAGCCCGACCTCTGTCTGCAGGACACATGGCCTTGTACAGTTGTATAGCTTACCCCCAGTTTGCTTATCTAAAAGACAAAGCTTTAATTTTTATTTTGAAACAGTGTCTCACTAAGTTGCAGAGGGCCTTAGAAGTTGACCACCTCCCAACCCCCCCCAAGTTTCCTATTGTTTATTCTTTATTCTTTATTTTTTATTTTGAAACAGTCTCACTCAGTTGCAGAGGGCCTCACTAGGTAGCTGAGGCTGGCTGCAAACCTGTTATCCTCGGATCTCAGCTTTTTAGTACTGGGGTTACAAGAGTGTCCCACCACACCAGGTTTTAAAAACAACCAACACAGCCGGGTAGGGTGGTGCAGAGACAGGAGGACTGCAGGATCATGACCAGCCTCTGCCACTTAGTGAACCCTGCTTCAAAATAAAGAATAAAAAACAGTGCTAGGAGGATAGCTCAGAGGTAGAATGCCTCTGGGTTCAACCCCCCCGTAACGAAAAACCAAACCAAAATAAAAACCAACACAGAGAGGAAGGTTTGCCTCTCTGACGCCAGCCCTGTCCCCAGCAGGATCTTGGCCGAGCTGCCCCAACACAGGGTTAGTGGTCTCCAGATGGTCAGCGAGATTGCGGGCAGCACTGGGGTGGGATATGCAGGCCACCATCTCAGCCCGGCCACTGCGAGTGGGAACAGGGGGTGGAACGAACTTCAGTCCACATTCACACTGCAACTCACTGTTCTGCCCTGCGGCCAGGAAAAGACTCCAAGCTCCCTGCCCTTCCCCCGGCCCGTGCCCCAGGGAGGGGCGAGCAGCAAAGGTGTCCTCACCACAGGCCAGGTAGACCTGGCGCTAGCCCGACTCAGGTCAGTGCTGCTGAGAGGCCCAGTGGACAGGCTGGGCATCTGACTATGACTTGGAAAACAGGGTCTTGCTAAGTGTTAGGGACAGGAACATGGTCTTCTAAATAAGTCTCTCTCATGTGACTCTGGTAAAAACAACAGCCAGCCTGGGTCCCCGAACCCCCCTTCTCTGTAAGAAACAGAGAAACCAGGTGTGGTGGCACATGCTTATAATCCCAGTACTTGTGAGGCTGAGACCAGAGGAACAAAGGTTTGAAGTCACCCTCAGCAACTTAAAGAGACTCCCAGCAACCTAGCAAAACCCTATCTCCAAATAAAATAAAAAGTGATGGGGGAGCCGGGCGTGGTGGCACACACTTATAATCCCAGCATTTGAGAGGCTGAGATAGGAGGCTCACAGGTTCACGGCTAGCCTCAGCTACTTAATGAAGCCACTAGCAACTTAGTGAGACACTGTTTCAAAATAAAGAATAAAGCAGGATGTGGTAGCGCATGCTTGTAATCCCAGCACTTGGGAGGCTGAGACAGGAGGATTGTACAGGTTCAAAGCCAGCCTCAGCTACTTAGTGAGGTTCTCAGCAACTTAGTGAGACCCTGTTTCCAAATAAAATATAAAAATAGGTCTGGGAGTATAGCCCAGAGGTAGAAAAGCCCCTGGGTTCCACCCCCAGTACCATCAAAAATAAATAAATAAATAAATAAATAAATAGAATAAAAAATCAGGCTGGGAGTGTAGTTCAGAGGTAGAATGCCCCTGGGTTCAACTCCCAGTATAAAAAAATTTTTTTTGATGGGGGTATAGCTTAGAGGTGGAATGCCCCTGGGTTCAAACCCCAGCACATACACAAAAGAAAGAGATGGCTGGCTTGGGTCCCCAAACCCCACTCAGTAAGAATCAAAGGATCACAAAGACAGTATGACACTAAGTGGGACACGGGGTGCCCCAAGATCTGAGGCCACCCTTCCAGTTCACCTGTCCTGTGTGCACAAAGGCAGGGCACTACTAGGCCTGCAGGACCACCACGGCCCCAAGAGACCCCCGGGCGCACTGGGGGGACGGGATGGATGTGCCAAACCCAGCCTGGGAGTGTGGCCCCGTTGTAGAGACCTGCCTAGGTAGGAATGCCATTCCCAACCTGCTGGGTATAAGGCTGGACGAATAAGAACGATTGCTAATTATTAGAGTGGCACGAACACCTCCCTGTATGAGGGATCGAAAACCTCCTTCTTCTTTTAAGGGTACTGGATTGAATTCAAGGGCATTCTACCTCCCTCCAAGCTACCCTTCCACCCCTATTTTGTTTTTTATTTTGAAACAGGGTCTCACTAAATTGTGCAGGCCCTCGCTAAGTTCGCGGCAGGCGACGAACCTGAACCTGCGATCCTCCCCCCAAGTACTGGAATTACATGAGCCATCACATCTGGCTCTGCTTCTTCTTCTTCTTCTTCTTCTTCTTCTTCTTCTTCTTCTTCTTCTTCATTATTATTATTATTATTATTATTATTTTGGTGGTACTGGGGGTGGAACCCAGGGGCTTTTCTACCTCCGGGTTATCCTCCCAGACCTATTTTTATACTTTATTTGGAAACAGGGTCTCACTAAGTTGCTGAGAGCCTCACTAAGTAGCTGAGGCTGGCTTCGAACCCGTGCGATCCTCCTGTCTCAGCCTCCCAAGCGCGGGAATTACAAGCGTGCGCCACCACGCCTGGCTTATTTTGTTTACTTTGAAGCAAGGTCTCGCTGTTTCTCGCTGAGGCTGGTCTCGAACTTGCGATCCTCCCGTCTCAGCCTCCCACATATAGACATAACAGGCATACGCCACCACGCCTTTTGATCGATAACATTAAATGTTACTGCTTCGGGTTTTGTGATGGGACAGCAACTCCACCTCGCCGCACTCGGAAGAGGTACATGGAAAAGAGATGCGGCAAGGAGAGGAAAGGCACGGCCCGAGGCCGCCAGGAAGCTCCTCGGCCTCCAGGTCCCCGCCCCGGCGCGGCCGCACCTTCACCCGCTGCGCCTCGTTGATGCACTGCTGGTAGCTGCCGATGTAGAAGGCGTTCTTCACGTCGAACAACTCGTCCACGTCCCCAGAGCCGCCAGAGGCCGGGCCGGGGGCCGGAGGCGCCATAACGCTATCTTCTCACCGGCTCCTCTTCCTCAAAGACACGTCGGCCGGAAGCCGGTAGCAAGGCATCATGGGAAATGTAGTTTCCTCCTTTAGCGTGGCTTTGAGTGAACCAATGGGAGGCTCTAAACGGGAGCCCGGGGGCGGGTAACGCCACGCGCCCCGTGGGGCATCTTGGGAATTGTAGTTTGGCTGGATCCCGCGAGATTAGAATGCGGTCTAGGCTGGGATTGGTGGAGTGAGTTGAGGAGTGCGGGACCACGCAGAGAGCAGAGCCAATAAACGGGAGAGTGTTCGTGACGTTATAGGCATGCGCCGGAAGTGCTGCTCACCTGGTCCTTTCGGCTGGCGGGGAGGATGGCCGGCTTCGCGGAGCTTGGGCTGTCGTCGTGGCTCGTGGAACAATGTCGGCAGCTAGGTTTGAAGCAGCCCACGCCTGTGCAGCTCGGTTGCATTCCCGCCATCCTGGAGGGTGAGTGGCCCGGGAGCTTCCGGAGAGGCGTCTCTGCTCTTCTCGCCACCTTTGCCCAGGCAGGGCCAGCGTGACGAGGGGCAGCCTGGGATATTAGCCTGGGCTCCAGAGGCTGCCCGAGTGTGTTGGCGTCTACCTGGACCTCTGATTCGCCGTGTACACGTACACGTGATGTCACCTCTGAAAACCTCTGAAACTTTCTTGTATGGCTAGGAAGGGAGAGTGATGGATGTTTAATTGGCAACGTCGATGCGGGGTGTGGTGGTACAAGCCTGTAACCTCAGTACTTGCAAGGTTGAGACAGGAGGATCGCAGGTTCGAGGCCAGCTTCACCAGCTTAGTGGGACCCTCAGCAACAGCCAGACCCTGTTTCAAAAGAAACAATAAAGGAGTCGGGGGGTATGACTCAGAGGCAAAATGCCCCTGGGTTCAATTCCCAGTACCACAAAGGGGGAAAAAAAAAAAAAGGAGCAAATGTAGCTGTTGAAGCTGTGCTTGATGTGGCTAAGGGACCAGCTCTCTGCACCCGAGTGTGTTGACACTGTTCTGCCCTCCTCCAGGGCGCGACTGCTTGGGCTGTGCCAAGACAGGCAGTGGCAAGACGGCAGCATTTGTCTTGCCCATCTTACAGAAGCTTTCTGAGGATCCCTATGGCATATTCTGTCTCGTCCTGACGCCCACCAGGTAAGCCCCCCATGCTTCCCTTGCATGTGAATTAGCCAGCTGTGTTTTCTTGAACAGACACCTTTACTAAACTCTCTGAGCACCTTCTCTGTGGGATGGAAATCATACCTGCTTTTTAGGAGCACTGCAGAATTTTTTTAAAAGATGGTGTTTGAGCCGGGTGTGGTGGCGCACACTTGTCATCCCGGCGCTTGGGAGGCTGAGACAGGAGGATCGCGTAGGTTCAAAGCCAGCCTCAGCTACTTAGTGGAGGCTCTCAGCAACTTAGTGAGATCCTGTTTCCAAATAAATTATAAAATAGGGCTGGGGAGGTAGAAAGCCCCTGGGTTCCACCCCCAGTAACACACACACACACACACACACACACACACACACACACACAAGAAAAGAAAAAGATGGTGTTTGTGTCAAGTTTTTGAATAGGGTTTCACTCAGTAATCATTGGCTGCCAGCAGTCTTACAGGCTGAAAAATTAAAAGGTGTTCTACGCAGAGGGCCCGGTGTGCAAAAGTGTGAGAGAGACAGGAGGCAGGAAGGGTACTAGGGATCATCGGGCATGGCCTCAAACCAGCCGCGCATGGTGGCACTTGCTTGTAATCCCACCAGCATTTGGGAGGCTAAGACAGGAGGACCACGGTTCACAGACAGCCTCAGCTACTTAATGAGACCCTTTGCAACTCACTGAGACCCTGTTTTAAAACAAAGAATAAAAAACAGGTTGCCACTAGGTTGCATATCCAGTACCACAGGGAAAAAAAATAAAGAAGAAGGGCCTCAAATGCCAGGCAGAAAGGGTTGAATTGATTCTGAGGATGTAAACAGGAAAGGATTAGACAGGAGCCAAGAAAGTGGGGTCATGAACCCAAAAAGGCCTGAACAGAGCAGGTACTAGAGGATACCAAGTAGGGGCCTTGAAGACAGGTGACCCCAGAGGAGAAGAGGCTGCTGGCTGGGTCTCTGGCTTGGGTGACTCAGAGTCTTGATTCCAGCATTACTGAGAAGATAGGGGAGGAAGTGTAATTTTGGTTCAGAGGAGATGCGTAGGCTGGGCCGTGGAATGTTCTGTGTTTGGTCCCTACAGGTTCCAGTGCTCAGCATCAGGGCCTTTGTGCAGGGGATGTTGGGAACCAGTAGAGGGTGCGTGAACAGGAGAGGGTGAGACAGGGGCCAAGGGCTCTAGAGAAGCCAGAGGTGGAGTTGGGAGTGGGGATGAGCCCAGAACTGTGACTTGACCCACCTGGCCTCTTCCCCCCCGCAGGGAGCTGGCCTACCAGATCGCAGAGCAGTTCCGGGTGCTGGGGAAGCCCCTTGGTCTGAAAGACTGCATCATTGTCGGCGGCATGGGTATGGGAGTGGTGGGCTCTGGGCGTGGAAGCCCCTCAGCCTCGGGCGCCCTGTTCAGCCTCACCCCTCACTCTCTACCCCAGACATGGTGGCCCAGGCACTGGAGCTCTCCCGGAAACCACATGTGGTCATCGCCACCCCTGGGCGCCTGGCTGACCACCTCCGCAGCTCCAACACCTTCCACATAAAGAAGATCCGCTTCCTGGTGAGCCGGCCTGGCCTGGCCTCTCTGACCTCTGGGGCTGGAGTTGCCTGTGCACACAGGATCAGACCTTGGGCATGGATTCATCTCTTTAGGAAACACAGGTCCCCAAAAAACCATGGGTTATCCAGTAAAGTGCTAGAAAGGGTAACTAGGGCCCTCAGGGAGCAGGAAGGGAAGCGGTGCTGGAGGAGATGCTGGGCAGGGCCTTGCTGAGGAGGCTCCCTTGAGCCAGACCTGGAGGGAAAGACCTGCAGGGCCTGCCCAAGCCTGGCCCGGGGCCATGGTGCCCTCACCACAGCGTCCTTCCTGCCTCCGGGGCTGCAGGTGATGGACGAGGCTGACCGGCTGTTGGAGCAGGGCTGCACTGACTTCACTGCGGACCTGGAGACCATCCTGGCCACCGTGCCGGCCCGCAGGCAGACTCTGCTCTTCAGCGCCACGCTGACCGACACTCTCAAGGAGCTACAGGGCCTGGCCACCAACCAGCCCTTCTTCTGGGAAGCTCAGGCCCCGTGAGTGCCCTGGCAGGGCAGGTGAGGGCAAGACTGCAGCACCACTCAACCAGAGGGGAAACTGAGGCCTGGGGGCCTTCCTGTCCCCAGGGTACGCACCGTGGAGCAGCTGGATCAGCGTTACCTGCTGGTGCCCGAGAAGGTCAAGGACGCCTACCTGGTCCACCTGATTCAGAGCTTCCAGGATGAGCACGAGGACTGGTCCATCATCATCTTCACCAACACCTGCAAGTAAGCGAGGGGCCTCAGCCTGCCTCAGCGCCCTGCCCAGCCTGGGCTGAGGTCATGCCCTCTGAAGCCAGGTCGGGTTGTGGGGTTGCTTAGCCCAGCCTGCGTGGAAGGGTGGGGAGCCCCTACGGAGCATCTCAGCGGCGTGGTCACAGGAGACGGGCGTTGGGCCTCCGGCGCTCTGCCAGGAAGCCGTGACGATGAGCAGAGGCCTGCCCGCTGGGCCTCGGCACTGCCACAGACCTGGGGCCAGTTCAGACTAGCTCCTCCCTGACTTGTTTGGAGATGTGGCCAAAAAGCCCAAAGATACAGCAGAGCAGAGGTGAGGACAGTGCATGCCTGGGCTCCCAGAGGAGAAGGTGTGTTCGTAGACCAGCTGTCAGGCAGAGTGGGATCTAGCTGCCGTGGGCTGGGCCACTTTGGGCTTTCTTGTTTGTGGGGTGCTAGAGAACAGACTCGGGGCCTTGTGTATGCTGAGCACACACTGCCACCTCGGTACGCCCCAGCCCGGGGGCCAGTTCTTGTTGCTTCAGGCTCAGGAAGGGACCAGCAGAGAGACCAGTGGGCGGGCAGACTGACCCCAGTGCTCCCCGTTTCTATGGGGCCCGGGGCCGCCTTGGCGCAGTGTCTCTGGGTGGGGAAGACACGGAGGGGCAACAGCGCGTCTTTCCGCCAGAGCCTGCCAGGTCCTGTGCATGATGCTCCGCAGATTCAACTTCCCCGCCGTGGCCCTGCACTCCATGATGAAGCAGGTAAGCGGCCGTGGCGCGGCCCCACCCTCCGTCCTGCCACAGACCCCCGCTCGCTGTCCCAGGCTGTTCTCAGGGCTGCCGCTCTGGCTGGACGCTGGGCCCCATGAGCGTGGGGCCGTCCTGGCCTCCTCCTCGGCTCCAGGCCTCGCTCACTGAGCGCGCCCCTTCCACTCACAACTCTCCCCCGCTGGTGCAGAAGGAACGCTTTGCTGCTCTGGCCAAGTTCAAGTCCAGCCTCTACCGGATCCTCATCGCAACAGATGTGGCTTCCCGGTAAGCAGCCCGCCTCCGCCTGCCTGGGACCCCACGAAGGGCTGCTAGGCGGGGATGCTGGTCCAGGTTGGATCGACTGGTCCCAGCTTCTTGCTGTGTGACCTTGGGCAAGTCTCTGCCTCAGTTTCTCAACTGACTTACCTCTGCCTCCAGGGGCCTGGACATCCCCACAGTTCAGGTGGTCATCAACCATAACACCCCCGGGCTCCCCAAGATCTACATCCACCGAGTCGGACGGACGGCCCGTGCAGGTGAGCACAGGGCGGGTCAGCAAACAAGGCGGGCGGCCGTGGCTACCTGCGCCTCCTCTGTGCAGACCCCAGGGAGCCAGAGCCCTTGCTGGCCAGGCGTGGATGTGGCTCAGCCCTCAGGCAGGAGAAGCCAGGTGGCACTTGTGAGTGGGGGAAATTGGCTTCAAAAGCAAAGGCAGAGGCAGGCGTGGTGGCCCAGGCCTGTCATCCCAGTTCTTGGGAGGCTGAGACAGGAGGATCGCAGGTTTGGGGACAGCCTCAACAAGTAATGAGGCTCTCATCAACCTAGCGAGACCCTGTTTTCGAAATAAAGAATAAGTCGGGCATGGTGGCGCACACTTGTAATCCCAGCATTCAGGAGGCTGAGACAGGAGGATCACGGATTGCGGACAGCCTAAACTACTTAGTGAGGCCCTTTACAACGCAGTGAGACCCTGTTTCAAAATAAAGAATAAAAAAATAGGGCTGGGCGTGGTGGCGCACACTTGGAATCCCCGCGCTTGGGAGGTGGAGACAGGAGGATCGAGCAGGTTCGAAGCCAGCCTCAGCTACCTGGTGAGGCCCTCAGCAACTTAGTGAGACCCTGTTTCCAAATAGAAATATAAAAATAGGTCTGGGAGTGTAGCCCGGAGGTAGGGTTTCCAGGAACCCCAGTACCACCCCAAAAAAAGGCAGGGGTATAGCTCGGAGGTCAAATGCCCCTGGGTTCCATCCTCAGACCCACAAAAAAAGAAAAGAGCACACACAGGGCTGGGAGTATAGCTTGAAGGTAGAATGCTCCTGGATTAATGCCGGGCGTGGTGGCACACGCTTGTGATTCCAGCGCTTGGGAGGCTGAGACAGGAGGATCGCACAGGTTCGAAGCCAGCCTCAGCTACTGAGTGAGGCTCTCAGCAACTTAGTGAGACCCTGTTTCCAAATAAAATATAAAATAGGTCTGGGAGTATAGCCCAGAGGTAGAAAGCCTCTGGGTTCCACCCCCAGTACTACCAAAAAAAAAAAGAATGCCCCTGGATTATATCTCCAGTTACGCAAGGAAAAAAAAAAAAAAAAAAAAAAAACATGGCTAGGCAGAAGGTCCTGTCTTGAAATAAAACGAGGCCGGGTGTTGCTCAGGGATTATTAGCACTTGACCATCTTGCACAGGTCCTGAGTTCCATCACCAGTACTGAAAAAAAAAAAATCGAAGCAAAACTCAGCAGCAGAACCGGGCCAGCCTGCTCTCCACAGCCCATGCTGCACCGAGTCGAACAGCCCCCAGGGTCGTGGTGTGCTCTTCCCAGTCCCCACCTCCCTGTTTCTCCCCCAGGCCCCTGTTCCCATCAGGGCCACAGTTGGGGCCCAGCAGATGGGTGAGGAGCCCTGGCAAATGTGCAGTTTGGCCCCTGGTGGTGGCCCTGCCCCCAGGACCCAGGGAATCCACCATCTGTTCCCCAGCCCCGCCACAGCCAGGGTGGTGTTCATGAGAGCATCTCATGCCAGGAGAGCTTCCAGAGGCTGGACTGAGCCTGGCCTTTGGCCCTGGGCTGGCACTTCTGTGGCGCGAGCCCTGCTGCCCCAGAGGAGAGGCGGTGAGGATGGAGACTCCTCAGGCCGCCATGGGGGTCACGGGCCTCGTTAGCAGTGCCAGTCCAGCTGAAGCCACTGTCATGGAAACAGGAAGCAGAGGGGCTGGGCACAGAGACCCCGCTGATGTCTGACATGCCTGGGCCGGAGCGCCCTGGCAGCCAAGTTGGAAGGGAAGCGGCTAGCCCAGCCAGGCTGCCAGGAAACCTGCCTCTCCCCACCTGGCCCCCTGAGACCGTACCCCCTCTCACTACACTCTTGTTCTGCACCTCTCCAGGAGCCAGGGCTGCCTACCTGTCAGCACCTGCCTCCTGGGCCCATTCCTGTAACTGCTGTGTCCCCACAGGACGGCAGGGACAGGCCATCACGCTGGTGACACAGTACGACATCCACCTGGTGCACGCCATCGAGGAAGAGATCAGTGAGTGGGGCAGGGGTCTGGGACAGCACGGGCTTAGGCAGGGACACGTCACATCCGGGCTTGGATTGGGCCTCCTTCCTGTGGGCTGCGGGCCTTACTTTGGCCCAGTTACCAAACGGGCTGTCAGCAGCTGGAGGTCATGTGTGATGAGAATGCACCTCAGCTTCTCAGACCAAATATGCAGCTGGTCCCCAAGACCCTCCAGCAGGACAGAAGGCGCCATGGTGGCCGGCCACAGCTTCTCCAGGCACTGCAGGCTGTTCTGAAGTCAGACGCCTCCACTTAATGGGGGCGGGGAGGGCTGCTGTGGAACCCAGGGCTGCTCTGCCTCTCAGCTGCACCCAGTCTTATTTTTTATTCTGAAACAGGGTCTTGCCACATTGCCAACAGCCTCTCCAAGTTTAGCTGAGGCAGGCTTTGAATCTGTGATGCTCCAGGCGAGTATTTTTTTTTTCTTGTACTGGGGATTGAGCCCAGGGGCATTCTACCTCTGAGCTATACTTCCAGACCTATTTATTTTTATTATTATTATTATTATTATTATTATTATTATTACTCATTTGAAACAGTCTCATTAAGTTGGCCGTCCTGTCTCAGCCTCCCGGATGCTGGGATTACAAGTGTGCGCCACCACGCCTGGCCGAGGATTTGACTTTAAAGACACCGCCTCCGCTGGGTTAAATGGTGTGTGTCTGGGCTCCACTACTCTGGTGGCCGAGGCAGGAGGATTGCAGGTTCAAGACCAGCCCCAGCAACTCGGCAAAACCCTGTTTCCTTTTTTTAAGACTCTGTTTCACATTGAAATAAAATAGGGCTGGGAGTTTGGCTCAGAGGTTGCAGATCCTAGTTCAACCTGCAGGACTAAAAGCAAAAAGTTCCTAAGGAATGAATACAGTTGCTCCTTGGTGGAGGGTGGGGATTGGTTCCAGGTCCTCAGGGGCATTACCAAACTGTAGGAATGCTCAAGTCTCTTGTATATAATGGTACAATGTTTACATAGAATCTACTATATCCTTCCACAAACTGTGAATTCTCGCAGGTGACTAGGAATACTTGATAAAAGGTAAATACTATACCAACAGCTGTTAGTGTATAGTTCAGGGAATGAACAGGAGAGAATGATGCTGGAGTGTAACTCAGTGATAGGATGTTCGCCAGCTTGCGTAAGGCCCTGAGCTCTGTCTCCCGCACAGAAGGAAAAAAAAAACACCTGCAATTTTGCTTCTTTTTTTTCTTTTCTACATATTTCCCATCTGGGATTGGTTGAATCCATAGGGGCAGAACCCATAGGTGCTGAAGGCTGCTGGTTCAGTCCTAAGCAGTTCACGCTCCCTTTGGTCTGCAGTCCCTGAGCCGGCCCACCAGACTTCCTGGCTGTGGCCGCCACGTGGGCTCACCACCGGTCCCTGTGCTGCCCGCCCCTGTCCCCACAGAGAAGCAGCTGGAGGAGCTGGTGGTGGAGGAGGCCCAGGTGCTGCAGATCCTCACGCAGGTCAACGTGGTGCGGAGGGAGTGCGAGATTGTGAGTGTCGGCGGGGGCTGAGGGCACCTGGACCTTGCGCCTGCCCCCTTGAGGACACCCTGTGACTGGACTGTCCTTCCTAGAAACTGGAGGCAGCCCACTTCGACGAGAAGAAGGAGATCAACAAGCGGAAGCAGCTGATCCTGGAGGGGAAGGCGAGTGCTGGGCCCCGGGGGGCAGGCGGCCGGGCGGGAACCCAGCTCAGTGGCTTCCTGGTCCTTCCCCACCCAGGACCCCGACCTGGAGGCCAAGCGCAAGGCTGAGCTGGCCAAGATCAAGCAGAGAAACCGGAGCTTCAAGGAGAAGGTGAAACAGAGGCTGCAGCAACAGAAGGCCCAGGGAGGGCGTCCGCCCAGGGCTGCCGCGCCCACCCAGGGCGGTGCCTGAGGCCCTGCTCTGCCTGGACTCTCACCAACGGTCTCCTTGAGGAGGTTCTGGGCCAGCCCAGTCCTCATAAGGGGCCCAAAGATGCCCACACCCCACAGCCCCTGTCGGAGCCCAGCTCGAACCAGGCCGCGGTGGAGGAAAGCCAGGGTCTAAGGCCACTCGGGGTGGGCCCGAGGGCTTTGAGCCTTCTGCAGGAGGTGTTCAATAAATGGGTCTTCACACATCCTCGGCCTGGCTCAGAAGAGGGGCAGAGAAGTGGGTACCCCAGGGCATCTTGTCCCCCGTCCCTTTCCATCCTGAGGGGTAGAGCCTTGCATGCCACGCTAGGTGCTGGCTGTCAGCCGCGTGAGCCCAGTCGGCCAAGTGCCTTCCTCTGGTCCTGGGTTTCCTGGCCCAGAAATGCGCTCAGCAGCAGCCCTGCTCTCCAGCCCCGCCTGGGGTTTGGGTGGCGACGGCCTTGTCCCTGGTGCCAGGGCTGTGTGCCTGGCGCTACTTCCCACTTCTGGGCTTGTGGCCGGAGTACAGGGGGATCAGCATGGCCACACAGGATGGCAAGTCCAAGGGTACGGACACCCCGTGTCTGCAGGTGGCCCAGCTGCTGTGGGTGCAGGACAGCTCAGTCTTGTTGAGAGGAGGCAGGTGCCCACACACCACACACACACAGCCAGCCTTAGAAATGTAATCTGGGCATAAGCGTGTGCCCGGGAATCTAGAAGTTCTACACAGTGAGCAGCTCAAAACAACCCCCAAGCTGAGAGGCCAAGGCTGGCTGGGGAGCTGGGGCCAGGCCCCCCTGGGCTGCATCGAGCCCCCCAGGCCCTGCCATGGTGAGCGGGCCCCAGTGCCGCTCGTGGCCAGCCCGTACTCCAGGTGGGGTCTCCTGTGGAACCGGCTCCTAAGGCCCTGGCTCCGCTCAGGGCGCAGCCTCGGCTAGGCGGGCCAGGCCTTCTCGAAGCTCACTGAGTTCAAACAGCCGGACGTCCAGCAGCTGCGCAGCCCGGCCCACCTCAGCCCGTGCCCGCTCCCGCTCTGCCCGGGCCTCTTCCAGGCTGCGCTCGGTTGCCCGCAGCTGGAGCTCCAGCTCTGCGTTCCGTGTCTCCAAGTCCTGCAGGGACGGATGGGGGCTGGGTCAGGGACCCCCAGCAGAGCTCAGGGTCGCCAGCCTGCCTGGCCATCAGCCTCTGAGCGCCATCCCCCAGTTCACACAATGAACTGGGCCCCATCTTTCTCTGCCCCCTCCCCCGGCCAATTTGAACCTTGCAGAACCTTAATATTCCTCTGCTTAGGTCCCGGCTGTGGCTTGCTCTCCTGGGGACGAAGGGTATCCCCCTCCCCAGTTCTCTGGCTGGCTTTGTGTTTAGTCATCACTGGGGACTTAGTGATGCTGTGCCTGCTGCCCAGGGACACTCTCCACCTGTTTCCTCGGGAACCTCGGGGGCACCAGCTGCTTCAACATCTCCATAGACTGCACAGACCCCATAAACACTTCTCAGAGGCTCATACACACTTGGCAAAAGCCAAGCCAGTCCAGATGCCACTGCAGAGACTTGAATCCAGCACTGGAACCAGCAGGAACTCGAAAACTGCTTGGCAAAAACCACCACTTACGGAGCTCAGGCAATCTGTGGTTCCCTCTTCCCGTTCCCACGACTGGGGAGCTGCTGTCCCGAGCCGGCAGATGAGGAAGCATGGCCCCAGGTCCCTCCTGCCATGGGGCTGGCCGCCCATTCAGTGGCCCCACACACCTGCACTTTTAGCTGGGTCTCTTCCCGCTCGGGGGCGTCTGGAGCCTCTCGGGCCCCTGCGGTCTGGTTCTTCAGCGTCTGGATCTCCTAGGGGAGAAAGGTTCGGGTTCAGGGTCTGTTCTGGGGCTCCTGACCCCGGAGGAGGGAGCGTGAGGCTCACGGCCCTCTCCCTGCTCACCTGGTCCTTGGTTTGCACCAGTGCCTCCAGCTGCTCCACCGACTGGGAGGGCGGCTCCTTCTCCACCACGGGGGGCGTCTCTGCAGCAGCCTGGGCCTCCAGCTCAGCCACCTACACCCACAGAATGCTCGGCTTGGCCCCCAGCTTGCCGCCCCAGGCCTGGAGAATCTGCCTCCTGCACAGTAGGGCCTCATGCGTGCTGGGCAAGCATTTTACCACCTAGCCTTTTTCATCGTCAATCTCCCCTGAGTTGCCCAGGTTGGCCTGAAACGTGATTCTCCTGCCTCAGCCTCCCAAGTTGCTGGGTTCAAAGGCGCCCACCACTCATCGGGAGTCCCACCGCCGCCTCTGGGCTGCTTCAGCATCCAGTGGTCCGCTCGGGGCGACCCTCACCACAGACCCACTTCACAGAGCAAGAGACAGCTCTGGGGAGGGACCTGCTGAGGAGCCCAGGGCAGACGGGATGGGCGGGGAAGGGCCGGGTGGGGTGTCCGCGCGAGGGGGCCCTCACCCGCTGCCGGAGCCGCTCGGCCTCCGCACGCTGGGCCTCTAGCTGCTGCCTCCACTGGGCAGCGGCGGCATTGGCCTCTCGCAGGGCGCCCGCCAGCTTGTTGTTGCTGTCCTGCAGTGCGAAGAATTCGGCCTCCCACTGCACCTCGCCCACAGAGCTGCAGAGACACTGGGGTCGGCGGGCAACAAGGGCTGGGGGCGGAGCCGAAGCGGCACTGCGCTGGGGAGTGGGCGTCTGCTGGCCTGGGACTCGGACTACAGGGGCACCAGGCAGTCCCCAGGGAAGGCCAGGGGGTGTGGCCAGGAGTGCGGGGGCGGGGCTAGCCCTGAGGGCGTGGCCGAGGCCGGAGCCTGTGGGGCTCCTCCGGAGGCAGGGCCGGGCCGGTCTCCTCCCTCCCTAGGTCTAAACCCAGATTCCGCCCCAGGTCCCACCCGCTTGGCTTCTGAGACCCGGGGCCTCACGCCTTCCCTGCCCCGCCCCGCCGAGCGCCCGCCCCCACAGGCCCCTAGACCTCTCCGCGTCCTGGTGCCAACATCCCCCCATTCAGTTATGCCCAAGCCCCGCCCCCCGCCACTCCCCAAGCCCCCCAACTGCCACGCCCACCGTGGGCCACGCCCCTTAAACTTTGTAAGCCCCGCCCCACTGCCTTGCCCCACCCCGGCGTGTTAAGTCCCGCCCTACAGGAAACACCCCCCCCTGCCCCGCCCCGACACTGTCGTCACGCCCACCGGGCCAAGCCTAGCCACACACCCCGCCCTTCCCGTAAGCCCCGCCCCTGATCCCGTAAGCCCCGCCCCTGGTCCCCTAAGCCCCGCCCCTCACCCCTCCGACAGCATCTTCTTCAAGCGCTCTCGCTCGGCGGGGCCCGGAGCGTCTGCGCTCTGGCTCCGGAACAGCTTCTCCTCTCCAGGGCCGTTGGCGCTGACCAGGGGGCTCGGGGGCACCTGCGGATGGGGGCAGGTCGCGGTTTGCCATGGCTTCCGTCAAGGACGGGTTCAAAGTCAGGGTAGAGGTCAGGGTTGATGTCACTGGGGTCCTGAGTTGAGGTCAGAGGGTCTGAATTGGCCCGTGGACCCCGGCAGCCCCTTCCCAACTGTGTCTTCTCTCCCACTCCTCTCCTCACTCACCCTCCAGGGCTCCCTAGGGCCCCTGAACTGGAATTCTGAGCCCCTTCCCCCAGCTTCACTGACCCCTCAAGGGCAAGTCTGAGGCACTGTCTGCAAAGCTAACCCCTGCCAGAGCTGGGAGAGCTGGTCCCCCAACACTGTCCTTCCCTGGGGCCAAATTTCTACGTCGCATTGAGAATGAGGCGGGAAGCCCACCAGGCTGTGGTGTGTAAGCCACGCCAGCCCCCAGGGCAGAGGCCAGGTGCTTTCTCTCCTCTGTAATCCTTAGACTCCACACAAGCGCACACACTGCCCCAAAAGGGACGCTGGAATGAATGACAGGAGGAACCACGCGGGAACGACCACTCTGCCCCCACGTGGCCATTCCATCTCTCAGCCACCAGATCCCACTTCCTCGCCCAGGCCTGCCTGTCCCCGCCAGGCCAGGCCCCAAGGGGCTCCATGGCCACCCGTGGTTTTAGGTCACTGGTTCTAGGCACCACCAGTGCCTGGAGCCCCAAGATCAGGCAAGTGGCTGGCCGGTTGAGGGGCGCCCTGGTGGGCATGGGGAACTGGGGATGCTGACCTGGTGTGAGGCCAGCCCTAGGGCTGGGCTGGTAAGCTCTCCTCCATCCTGAGATTTCTCCCGAGCCAACCTGGCTGCTTCCTTCACTTCCTGGAACTTTTCAGCAAACTGGAAGTGGGGTGGGGGGAGCAGGGAGTCAACAAATCCTCCAGCCCCCTCTCCAGCCTCCCACCAGGTCACCCCCACCCACTGCGATCCCTGCCACCTTGGAAGGGACCTCTGCACCACCCCTTTTCTCACAAGCCGGAGAGCAGAGTGGGTATCCTGGTGGATGGGTGGACAGGGTGCTCACAAGGTGGACTGAACACCCCCAGCATTCCCTTTCCTCTCAGGCTCACTTCAGGGAGAGCTTCAGCCTGGTGCTAGCCTGCTTTAAAACCTGCTCATGCCGGGCGTGGTGGCGCACGCTTGTAATCCCTGCCCTTGGGAGGGTGAGACAGGAAGATGGTGCAGGTTCGAAGCCAGCCTCAGCTGGCTTAAGAGACCCTGTTTCCAAATAAAATATAAAATAGGTCTGGGAGCGTAACCCGGAGGTAGAAGGCCCCTGGGTTCCATCCCCAGTACCACCAAAAAACAAAACAAAACAAAAAACCTGCTCATGTCTCTTTATGACAAGGAGGAGATATGGGAGCTCCAGAGAGGCGCAGACAGTCAGCGTAGTCCCCTCACCCAGATTTTTTTGTTTGGGTACTGGGGATGAAACCCAAGGCATTCTACCACCGAGCTATACCCCCAGCCCCATTTTTTATTCTTTATTTTGAAACAGGGTCTCAATAAGTAGCTAAGGCTGTCTGCAATCTGTGATCCTCCAGTCTCAGCCTCCTGAATGCTGGGATTACAAGCGTGCCTAAATTGGGGAGGACCTCACTAAGTAGCTGAGGCTGCCCGCGAACCGGGATCCTCTGGTCTCAGCCTCCCGAACGCCGAATGCCGGGATTACAAGCCTGCGCCACCACACCCGGCTCTTTTTTCATTATGACACATTTCCTTCATTAAAAAGTAAGTTTTTAGCCAGGTATGTTGGCACATTCCTGTAGTCCCAGACACTCTAGAGGCTGGGGCAAGAGAATCACTTGAGCCCAGGAAGCTGAGAAGGACCCTAAATCCATAAAAGTAAATACGTTTATTTATTTTTAGGGCCTAGGGGTATGGCTATGGGGAAGAGTGCCCAATTAGCACGTGCAAGACCCTGGGTTCAATGCCCAGCATCCCAAAAGAAAACCTTTTTTTTTGTATTGGAGAGTGAACTCACAGGCATTCTACCTCCATGCTATCTATACCCACAGCCCTTTACCTTTTTTAAATTTTGAAACAGGGTCTTGCTAGGTTGTTGAGAATTTCGCTAAGTTGCTGAGGCTGTCCTGGAACCTGCGATCCTACTGTCTCAGCCTCCCAAGTACTGGGATTACAAGTGTGGGCTACCACGCCCAGCTTCCAGCAATCATTTAAGTCATCTTTTATTTTATTTTATTTTATTTTTATTTTTATTTTTTGGTGGTACTGGGGTTCCTGGAAGCCCTTCTACCTCCGGGCTACACTCCCAGACCTATTTTTACATTTTTATTTGGAAACAGGGTCTCCTAAGCCAGCGCGCGCGGCTGGCTTCGAACCTGCGCGATCCTCCTGGGATTACAAGCGTGCGCCACCACGCCCGGCCTTAAGTCATCTTTTAAATAAAACATTTACAGCCATTTACACCACTGAACTTGTGAAAAGTACCTGCTATAATCCCTGAGGGGAGAGAGGATCTCAAAAATAGCCCCCTGGATTTAATCCCCAGCACCACAAAAACAAGACAAAACAAAACAAAAAAACAGCCCGAGAGTAACTTAATATTCATGTGGGGGGAAAAAAAGAATGTCAAGCCCTACCTTGTGCCACCCACAGAAATTAATTTGAGACCTAACTTGGAAAGGAAAATTATAATTCATCTAGAATAAAACAGAGAAGAAAACCGTCAGGGCACAGAACACATTAACCATAAAAAGAAAAAAAAATCCACAACGGATGCAGGCAGTGCTACAGCAGAGAAACGGTGGAGGGTGGAGGGAGAGTGGGCACAGCTAGCCCAGCCCCCGTGAGGCCCAAAGAGCCGCAGGGCGTACCCCAAATCAGAGCAGGTGGCCGGCAGAACCAGACCTAAGTCAGAGACCTGCAAGGGGCTTCCGACTCATCTAATTCTTTCTGTGTGTGTGCAGTGCTGGGGACTGAACCAAGGGGTCCTCTGCCACTGAGCTATACCAGCCCTATTGTTTGTTTGTTTGTTTGTTTATTTAGTATGTGATACTGGGGGTGGAACCCTGGGCTTTCTACCTCAGGGCTATATTCCCAGACCTATTTTATATTTTATTTGGAAAAAGGGTCTCACTAAGTCGCTGAGAGCCTCACTCGGTAGCTGAGGCTGGCTTCGATCCTCCTGTCTCAGCCTCCCAAGTACTGAGATTACAAACCCGCGCCACCACACCCGGCTTTTATTTTTTAATTTTTTTTTTTTTTTTGGTGGTACTGGGAATGGAACCCAGGAGCCTTCTACCTCCGGGCTATAATCCCAGATCTATTTTATATTTTATTTGGAGACAGGGTCTCTTAAACCAGCTGAGGCTGGCTTCGAACCTGCACGATCCTCCTGATCCTCCTGTCTCCCCGATGTGCGCCACCACGCCTGGCTCTTATTTTTTAATTTTAAAGGAGAGTCTTGGTACCTGGCCCTGCTCATCGAATTCCATGTGCCCGATCTGACCCAGGCTCAGCCCTGCCCTCCGCCCCTGTCCTGCCCACCTGCGTCAGATGCTGTTCAGAGGCGAATCCAAGGCCGTAGACCGTGTTAGCTCGACTGTCCGCCCACTGCCCAAACTTCTGGGATGTTTTGGTGAAGGTCATGTTGGGAGTGACAGTGCTGTTGATGATGGCCTGGGGGGGCAAAGGTCAAGGTTGAAGGGCTCAGGTGACCATTAACCCCTGGAGGAATGACTCCCACCTTGCCTGAGCCACTTCAGGAAGAAGTGACTGGAACCCAGAAGGGCCCAGGGTTCCCTGGCCAGGACCCTGGCACCTCCAACCCCCAGACCATGCCCGACCTTGGCGCCGCCGATACTGATAATGCGGTAGACATTGCGGGTGGCATCGTAGAAATAGGAGACAGTGAGTGCGTGCTTGCCCGCGGGGATCCAGTTCCTTTTGGTGGCCGGGTCTATCTGGAACACGTGTGCCCGGGTGCTGAAGATTGGTTGCTCCCTGTGAGGGTGCAGGGTGCTTAGTAGGGGGGCACACACCCAGCGGCTGGGGCCAGGTGGGGTGGGTGGGAGATTACCTGGCTGTGGACATTGGTCAGCTGGGCAGAACAGGCTCCAAGGGTCAGCCAGAAGGTGGTGAGAGCAGCTGGTGTGGCCCCTGGGGACAGAAGGGGCCTGTGAGTGTCCCTTCAGGACACACGGGCCCAATCTCAGGACCCACTGCCAGGTGTACCGGCCACCACTACGATCCAGCAGGTAAGACAGTCGATCCAGATTTCAGAGGCAGACACCATCTTCTCCACGTGAGGGAAACCCTGAGCAGGAGAGGGCTCAGGGTGGCAGTACCAGCCCCTGCTCCTCCCATCCCTGGGTCTGTCCAACTTGGCTCAGTCTCTAGCTCATTCACCATCTAAATGTCTGCTGGAGAGCCGGGCGCGGTGGTGCACGCCTGTAATCCCAGCATTCGGGAGGCTGAGACCGGAGGATCACGGTTCACGGACGGCCTCAGCTACTGAGTGAGGCCCTCTGCAACTCAGCGAGACCCGGTTTCAAAATAAAGAATAAGCCGGGCGTGGTGGCGCACGCTTATAATCCCCGCGCTTGGGAGGCTGAGACAGGAGGATCACACAGGTTCGAAGCCAGCCTCAGCTATTTAGTGAGGCTCTCAGCAACTTAGTGAGACCCTGTTTCCAAATAAAATATAATATAAAATGGGTCTGGGAGTATAGCCCGGAGGTAGAAAGCCTCTGGGTACCACCAAAATAAATAAATAAATAAATAAATAAATAAATAATAAAAAATAATAGGGCAGGGGTGTAACTCCAAGGTCAAATGCCCCTGGGTTCCATCCCCAGACCAGCAAAAAAAAAAAAAAAAAGAAATCGGGGTGTGGGTGGGATGGGGGTGTAGCTCAGAGGTAGAATGCTCATAGGTTCCATCCCCAATACTGGAAAAAAAAAAAAAAAAAAGAAGTCTGCTGGAATAGGCATGGTGACACACACCTTTAATCTCAGTACTTGGGAGGCTGAGACAGGTGGATTGCTGGTATAAGGGGAACTTCAGTAATTTAGCAAAGACACTTAGCAACCTAGCAAGACCCTGTTTCAAAAGAACAACAACAACAACAAAAAGGGTCTGTGAGTGTAGCTCGGAGGTAGAATGCCCCCCTCAGCTCCCTACCTGAGACAGAAGTACAACTCAGAGTCGGAATCCAAACCCCCGAGCCAGGCGTGGTGGTACATGCTTGTAATCTCAGTACTTGGGAGGTTGAGTCAGAAGGATCAAAGGGTGGTAGCCAACCTCAACAATTTAGTAACCCCCTCAGCAACTTAGTGAGATGCTGTTTCAAAATAAAATCGGGTGGGGGTGTAGCTCAGAGGCAGAACTACCCCTGGTTTCAATAACCAGCACCAACCGGGCGTGGTGGCGCACACTTGTAATCCCCACGCTTGGGAGGCTGAGACAGGAGGATCGCGCAGGTTCGAAGCCAGCCTCAGCTACCTAGTGAGGCTTTCAGCAACTTAGTGAGAACCTGTTTTTCCAAATAAAATACAAAATAGGTCTGGGAGTATAGCTCGGAAGTAGAAACAAAAACATAAAAATAAAATATAATAAAAAAATAATCAGGCCGGGCATGATGGCGCACGCTTGTAATCCCCGTGCTTGGGAGGCTGAGACAGGAGGATCACACAGGTTCAAAGCCAGCCTCAGCTACTTAGTGAGGCTCTCAGCAATTTAGTGAGACCCTGTTTCCAAATGAAATAGAAAATAGGTCTGGGAGTATAGCCCGGAAGTAGAAAGCCTCTGGGTTCCACTCCAGTACCACCAAAAAAAAAAAAAAAAAAAAAGAAATCAGCACCAAAACAAAACAAAAAACCTCAAATCCAAGGTGGGTGTGGTGGCACACGCTTGTAATCCCAGCATTCAGGAGGCTGAGACAGGAGATCGCGGTTCGCGGACAGCCTCAGCTACTTAGTGAGGCTCTCTGCAACTTAGTGAGACCTTATTTCAAAATAAAGAATAAAAAATAGGGCAGGAGGTGTAGCTCGGAGGTCGAAATGCCCCTGGGTTCCATCCCCAGACCCGCAAAACAAACAAACAAACAAAACCCCCCCCCAAAAAAAAACAAAAAAACACTCAAATCCCAAAGAACCTCCAGAGAGGTTAAAAGACAAGATGTAGCCAGTAATTTACCAAGCAATTTAGCAAAACCCTGTCTGGAACCTAGAGGCATTCTACCTCCAAGCTCCACTCCCAGCCCCATCTTTTATTCTTTTTTATTTTATTTCATCTTTTGCAGTATTGGGGATGGAACCCAGGGGCTTTGTACCTCTGAGCTACATACACCCCAGCCCTATTTCTTAGTCTTTTTTTTTTTTTTCATAGTACTGGGGTTCCTGGAAGCCCTTCTACCTCTGGGCTACACTTCCAGACCTATTTTATACTTTTTTATTTGGAAACAGGGTCTCCTAAGCCAGCAAAGCTGGCTTGGAACCTGCGTAATCCTCCTGTCTCCACTTCCCAAGAGCGGGGATTACAAGTGTGCACCCCCACACCCGGCAATCTTTTTATTTTTGAAAAAGGGTCTCACTGAGTTGCAAAGGATCTTGCTAAGTAGCTGAGGCTGTCCATGAACCGTGATCCTCTGGTCTCAGCCTCCTATATGCTGGGATTACAAGCTTGCGCCACCAGGTCAGGCTTTTTTTTTTGTGTGTGTGTGGTCCTGGGAGTGGAACCTGGGGGCCTCTACCTCAACCTATTTTATATTTTATTTTGAAACAGTGTCTCACTAGGCTGGCTTCTAACCTGTGTGATCCTCCTGTCTCAGCCACCCAAGTACTGGGATTACAAGCATGTGCCACCACACTCAGCTTCTGGCTCTTTATTCTTTATTTTAAAACAGGGTCTCAGCCTGGCTTGGTGGCGCACGCTTGTTAATCCCAGTATTCAGGAGGCTGAGACAGGAGTATCACGTTCTTGGACAGCCTCAGGTACTTAATGAGGCCCTCTGCAACTCAGTGAGATCCTATTTCCAAAAAATAAAAATAAAAAAATAGGGCTGGGGGTGTAGCTCCGAAGTAGAATGCCCCTGGGTTCCATCCCCAGTACTAAAAAAGTAAAATGAAATAAATAAATAAAAGAGGGACTCACTAAGTTGCAGAGGGCCTCAATAAGTTGCTGAGGGTGGCCAGGAACCTGCGATCCTCTTGTCTCAGTCTCCCCAAGTACTGGGATTACAAAGGCTTGCCGTTTCAAAGGAAAAAAAATAAAATAGGGCCAGGCGTGGTGGCGCACGCTTGTAATCCCCGCGCTTGGGAGGCTGAGACAGGAGGATCGCACGGGTTCGAAGCCAGCCTCGGCTACTTAGTGAGGCTCTCAGCAACTTAGTGAGACCCTGTTTCCAAATAAAGTATAAAAAAAAAAGGCCTGGGAGTATAGCCCGGAGGTAGAAAAGCCCTTGGGTTCCACCCCTCGCACCACTAAATAAATAAATAAAATAAAACAAAATAAAAAGACTAGCTGGGTATGGTGGTGCACACTTGTCATCCCAGCACTTGGGAGGCTGAGACAGGAGGATCGCACAGGTTCGAAGCCAGCCTCTGCTACTTAGTGAGGCTCTCAGCAACTTAGTGAGACCCTGTTTCCAAATAAATATTTAAAAAAGGGGGGGTCTGGGAGTATAGCCCGGAGGTAGAAAGCCTCTGGGTTCCACCCCCAGTACCACCCAAAATAAATAAATAAATAAAATAAAATAGGACTGGGATGTCGCTGGGAGGTAAAATACCCCTGGGTTCAATATCCAATACCAAGGGGGGGGGGAATAAAAAGTCAAGACGTAGCCCCCAGGCAGAGGAGGATGGGCGAGGCCGGGTGACCACCAGCCTGGGCGGGATGCCGAGACCCCAGCCTCCGAAGGAAATAAGAAGAGCCCAGCGAGGGCAGGGCAGGACCCCGCCGGCAGGAGGGGGCTCCTGCGCCCCCACCCCGGAAGCCAGCAGCGCAGACTTCCCGACCCCCGAGTCCCAACCTGCACCCCGGCCCTGCGGGGGCCGGGAGAGGGGCGGGGGCGCCGCGGGGTCACAGGTCAGAGATCCAGCCCTGGGGGGCCGGGGGCTGCGGGCGCGGGTCCCCTCCTGCCGGGCTCGGCCGGGACGCCCAGCTTTGGGGAGAGTTACTCACCGGGCAGTCACGCGCAGCCCCGGGGGCGGGGGTCCCCCGACGCCGCCCGGCCAGGGCGCCCCGACTCCGGCCCCCGGGACTCCCCGGACCCGCGGGCCGCTCGGGTCTGGGTCTAGAACTTGGGCCCCGCAGCCCCAGGTCCGAAACTTTGGAGACCTGGCGCGGGTGCGACTCCAGAACTTCGGGGCCCCCCCCGCCAGCCCGCCGCCCCGGGTCCGCAGCTCCCTCAGACGCCGGGGCGCGAACCCGCGGCCCCCGCGCCTGGCCCCGGGACCCCGCGCCCCCCGCGGGAGCCCCAGCGCCGGCTCCGGGGTCCCCGCGCCCCCTCTCCTCCCGGGCCCCGACGCGCTCACCCGCTCCGGCCAGGCTCGGCGGCCAGGCCCCCGCCCGCGGCGCCCCACGAGTGTCGGGGTGCAGCCCGCGGCGCCCGCTCGCTCTCCGCCCCGCCGCGCCTTTGTCTGCGCCGCCTCCGGCCCCATCGCCGCGGCCCCGACGCGGCCGCCGCCCGCCCCGCCCCCGCCGAGGCCGCCCCGCCGCGCCCCCTGCCGGCCGAGCGGGCCCGGGGCGGAGGAGCGGGGGCCCGAGGCTGGGGGTCGCGGGAAGCGGTGCACGGAGTTGGGCAGAGAAGTGACCTCACCGTCCGGTGGCAGAGCTGGCCCTCCGCTGTGATGGAGGCTAAGCCCCTCAACCACCGGCTGGAGGGTCCACTGGTGGGTAGCCTGGTGTGCACACCATGGGTGTCCTGGGTGTTGATAGGAAAGGGGGGCGACCCGGCCTGGGAGATGGCTGGAAGCGGGACCAGAGGGACCAGAGGGACCAGAGGGACCAGAGGGACCAGAGGGTCAGGCATCTCCAGGAGCTGGGGGGCTAGCTCAGTGATCACGCGCCTGCGGGTCCGCAGGTCCTGGGCTCTGACCCCAGCACACAAAGGAATAAATGTAGCCACGGCCGCTCCAGAGGCTGAGACAGGAGGCTCACTTGAGCCCAGGAGTTGGAGTGGTGGTACACGCCTGTAACCCCTGTACTTGGGAGGCTGAGACAGGAATATGGCAGGTTTGAGGACAGCCTCAACAAATAGTGAGATCCTAAACCAGACGTGATGGCGCAGGCTTGTAATCCCAGCATATGGGAGGCTGAGACAGGAGGATCGGGGTTCACAGACAGCCTCCACTACTCGGGCCCTTTGCAACTCAGTGAGACTCTGCTTCAAAATCAAGAGTAAAAATAGGGCTGAGGGTGTAGCCCCGGGTTGCATCCCCAGTGCCACAAGTAAAGAAAGAAAGAATTAAAAAAAAAAAAAAAAGGGCTGGAGATGTCACTCTAAGGTAGACTGTCTCTAGGTTCATCCCCAGTACCAAAAAAAAAAAAAAAAAAATAGTGACACTCATCACCCTGGCAAGATCCTGTTTCAAAATAAAAAATAGTAACTCAGAAGTAGAATGACCCCCTGGGTTCTGTCCCCAGTAGCATACACGCACAGAGGCTAGGGGTATAGCTCAGAGGAAGAACAACCTGGGTTCGAGTCTCAGTACCCTGCCCCTCACACACACAAAGAAGAACCGAGATGGCTGGATTGTTACTAAGGTTTCTATGCTGAGGGCTCAACAATCAAGGGCAGGGAATGTGCTGTCCATGCCCCCCCCCAGCAGGTAATCACCCCATCCTGAGCCAAGGCCTGAGGCTGTCACCTCTGGCCACCAGGAGCCCCCTTTCCCACACAAGCTAAGGCAGAGCTGAACCTGGATCTGCCTCCTCTGTTCTGAGGCCTCCTGTGAATCACCCCTGTGAATCCTGTTGCTGTTTTTTGTTTGTTTGTTTGTTTGTTTTGTTTTGTTTTTTGAGATACTGGGGATGGAGCCCAGGGGCATTCTATCTCCCAGCTACACCTCTAGATGTGTGTGTGTGTGTGTGTGTGTGTGTGTGTGTGTGTATGTGTGTTACTGGGAATGGAACCCAGGGGCTTCTCCACCTCCAGGCTACACTTCCAGACCTATTTTGTATTTTGTTTGTAAACACTCTCACTAAGTTGCTGAGAGCCTCACTAAGTAGCTGAGGCTGGCTTCGAACCCGTGCGATCCTCCTGTCTCAGCCTCCCAAGCGCGGGGATTACAAGTGTGGGCCACCACACCCGGCTTTATATATATTCTTTAATTTGAAACAAGGTCTCACTAAGTTGCAGAGGACCTCACTAAGTAACTGAGGCTGTCTGCAAACCCAGAGCCTCCTGTCTCGGCCTCCCAAGTACTAGGCTTACAATTGTGTGCCACCATGCCCAACTCCTTTTGTGTGTGTGTGTGGGGGGGGGGTCTAGGGATGGAACCCAGAAGCATTCTACCTCCGAGCTACACCCCCGGCCCTATTTTTTTTTAGTCTTTATTTTGAAACAGGGTCCCACTGAGTTGCAAAGGGCTCACTAACTAAGTAGTAGTTGAGGTTGACCGCAAACCCAGATCCTCCTGTCTCAGCCTGCCAAATGCTGGGATCACAAGTGTGAGCCACCATGCCTGGCTTATTCTTTATTTTGAAAGTCTCACTAATTTGCAGAGGAACTCACTAAGTAGCTGAGGCTGTCCGCCAACCACAATTCTCCAATCTCAGCCTCCTGAATGCTGGGATTACAAGCGTACGCCACCATGCCCAGCTTCTTAATTATTTTTGTGTGGGTGGGTGGCACTGGGGATTGAACCCAGAGGCATTCTACCTCTGAGCTAAACCTCCAGCCTGATTTTATTTCTTATTTGGAAACAGGGTCTCACTACGTTGCAGAGGGCCTCGCTAAATTGTCAAGGCTGGCTTCAGACCTGCAATCCTTCTGTCTCAGCCTCCCAAGTACTGGGATTACAAGTGTGTGCCACCATGCTTGGCTCCAGAAGCATTCTACTTTTGAGCGACACCCCCAGCCCTATTTGATTTATTTGTTTGTTTATTGTGGTACTGGGAATTGAACCCAGGGGCATTCTACCTCTGAGCTACAACCCCAGCCCTACTTTTATTTTTTTAAAACAGGGTCTCACTAGTTTGATGAGAGTCTCACTACATGCTGAGGCTGTCCTCAACCTACAATCCTCCCGTCTCAGCCTCCAAATACTGGGATTCCAGGCATGTGCCCCACACCTGGCTTCTTTTTTTTTGCAGGTCTAGGAATGGAACCCAGGGGCATTCGACTTCCAAACCATACCCCCTGCCCTATTTTTTATTCTTTATTTTGAAACCAGGTCTCACTGAGTTGCAGAGGGCCTCACTAAGTAGCCGAGGCTGTCCGCAAACCGCGATCCTCCTGTCTCAGCCTCCCGAATGCTGGGATGACAAGCGTGCGCCACCACGCCCGGCTTGCTTTCCTGTTTCTTGTGCGTGTCAGGCCCAGGTCTGAGTGTTCCTCTTGGGCAATGCCATCCTAGAACCCAACTTCACCCGGCACCAGCGCGAGGACCCTGAGGCCCCGGCTCTGCTCCCAACTTCACAAGGCATGTGGGCAAGCAAAGGACTTGGCTTCGTTCTCAGGCCCAAAGCCATGAAATGCTCGAACATTGTAGGGAACAAAGAAAATACCGTCTGTTCTGTTCAGAGAGTGACTTTTCCTTATTACCAACAAAATAATTTTAAAAAATAAAGTAAGTATCTGGGACAGGTGCCGGCTGGGCCGAGTCTTCTAGAAGCTGTTCATGGTTGCCAAGTGCAGGGCTGGGGCCTGGTGGCTTTTCTGGGGGGAGGGGCCATTGGGGGAGGGGTCCCCGGCCGACTTTGTTCTTTATGTGGGCAAGAAAAAGTGTGTGTGTGTGTGTGTGTGAGAGAGAGAGAGAGAGAGAGAGAGAGAGAGAGAGAGAGAGAGAGAGACAGGCAGACAGACAGACAGCAGGCTGGCTGCTTCCCTGGCCCCCTCTTGGGCCTCTGGGAAGGTTTAGCCAGGGCCCACCTGGAGCAAACTCAACCTGAAGCTGTCCAGCAGGCCAAGGGGGCAGCGTCCTCACCTGGGAATAGGCGAACGGTTGCCGGGCAGAAGGGTGAGAGGGGATGAGCTTCCTGTCCTAGGAGGAACCAAGCAGGAGCCAGAACAGAAATGTCTATTACGGGTCAGGCTCTGGTCCCTGCCTGGTTAAACCTGACCCAATTGTTGGGCCAGAATGAAATTGTCTCTCCTCTCTGGAGGCCTCCTGTCCTGCCCTAGCCGGGTCTGCGGAGCTCACCGGCCGCAGGAGGCTGGTGGGCAGCTTCGGGGGGCCTCTCACAAGGGCTCCTGAGCCCCCGTGGCCTCAAGTCCCGGAGCCAGCAGTGCCACCTTGAAGAAGGCACATTCCCGCTCCATGACTCAGTTTCCCCATCCACAAACTGACATTGTAAACAGCACCCAATGCTGAGGTCTACTGTCAGGATCCAGCGCTTTCTTAGGTGAGAAGAGCCTGGCCCTGCGTTGGCTGTTTTACACATGATTCTTTGTGATAGGTGGTTTCATTCCTGAGCCAAGTTCCTAAGATTTTCTTTTTTGGGGGTTGAAGGTCCCCAACCAGGAATGAGTTAAGGACAGAAATGGGTCCCACCTGGCAGGATTGCCTCAAAGCCTTTAGCGGCCATCCCTCTCTTCCTCTTCCCATTCCCTGAGCCTTGGCTAGTTGGGCCAGCCTTCAGAGCTGAGCCTCCTGGCGAACTCCTATTCACTTCCCCAAACCCCATCCCCAGTGCCCACCGTCCATTTCCTCGAAGCCCTCAACACTCCATTTCTCTTCTGTTTCAGCCCTAACTCCATGGGACTGGGGATATCTGCTTCCAGCTCTGAACCCCCCCAGCCTGTGCACCTCCCGTGAGGTAGACACCACCGAGAGGGGAACTTGGTGATGTCACTTTGCACGGAGGAGACCCTGCCCTAAATTCAGAACTTGACTTCTACCCAAGGACAAATTTTACTCTTTCAACAATCAGCCTGCGGAGGCGATGGAGCCCGGTGTCCTCTAGCTCCAGGGTTCCAGCACCTGGTGGTGGACGGCCCAGGGCCAGGATGGGCTGGGGTGGAGGAGCGGCCCTTAAGCCCCTTCTGAGTGCTGAAAACGGGATGGAAGTCCAGGTTCCCGCAGACCTAATTACCCTAATTTGCCACACGCGCGCTAATTGCCTCCTGGGAGCCAGGTGGCTGGGCGGGGCGCCCCACTTTGGGGAGGTAGGTCGGTCGCCCGATTATTTTTGGATTCAGTGTCCTTGACAGCTCCCACATCCACCCGCGTGAAGGGCAGAAAGTGGGGCGGGGAGACTGCAGCCACATCGGGAGCGACCGGGGACTCGGGGTCCCTGGGGCTTTGGGGCGCAGGGGCCTGGCCAGGGGCCCCGGGGTCCTTGGCGCCTAGTCAGAGGCAGTGAGGTCCGGACGGGCTGAGGATCACCAACTGCGTGCGAATTGTCTGAAAACCTGTTTTATTTGTATTAATCTTTGATACAGGGGTTGAACCTAGGAATGTGCTACCTCTGATCTGTGTGTGTGTGTGTGTGTGTGTGTGTGTGTGTGTGTGTGTGTTGCTGGGAATCGAACCCAGAGGCATTCTACCTCTGAGCTACATCCCCAGCACTATTTTGTTTTTATTTTGAAACAGAGTGTCACTAAGTACCTGAGGCTGGCCCCAAACCTGTGATCTTCCTGTCGCAGCCTCCCAAGTACTGGGATTACAAACGTGCGCCATCACACCTAGCTTCCCAGCCTTTTTATTTTGAAACAGGGTCCCACAAAGTTGTTGAGGCTGTTTGTTTCTTTATGGTACTGGGGATTAAACCCACAGGCATTCTACCTCTGAACTATACCCTCAGCCTTTTTCTTTTTCTTTTTCTTTTTTTTCTTTTTGTGGTATTATGGATTGAACCCAGGGACATTCTACCTCAGAGCCACACTCCTAGCCCAATCTTTTTTCCCCCGGTACTGGAGATTGAACCCAGAGGCATTCTACCTCTGAGCCACATGCCCAGCCCTATTTTTTGAAACAGGGTCTCACTGAGTAGCAAAATCCTCACTAAGTAGCTGAAGCTGTCTTCGAACCTCCATCCTCCTGTCTCAGCCTCTAGAATGCTGAGATTACAAGTGTGTGCCACCAGGCCTATCTTATTCTCTACTTTGAAACAGGGTTTCACTAAATTGCAGATACAATCGTGACCCACTATGCCCAGTTATTTTATTTTGAAACAGGGCCTCACTAAGTTGCTGAGGCTGGTTGTGAACCTTCAATCCTCCTGTCTCAGCCTCCCAAGTACTGGGATTACAGGCCTGTGCCACCATGCACCACTAAAACTCAGTGTGTGTATGTGTGTGTGTGTGTGTGTGTGTGTGTGTGTGTGTGTGTGTGTGTGTTCAGTACTGAGGATTGAACCCAGGACATTCATCTCTGAGCTTTATCCTCAGCCTTATTTATTTATTTATTATTTATTTGTACTGGAAATCAAATCCAGGGACATTCTACATTCCAGATACATCCAAGCCCTTTTTATTTTTTGTTTCAAAACATTGCAGCCTCCAACCTGTGATCCTCTTGTTTGAGTTTCCCAGTTACTGGGGTTCCAGGCATGTGCCACTGTGCCCAGCTCTATTTTTATTGTGGAGCAGGGTCTTGCTAAGTTGCTGAGATTGCCCTTGAACCCGACATCCTCCTGTCTCAGCCTCCCAGATATGCTGGGGTTACAAGTGTATGCCACCCATACTGGCCGAAAGTCTTATTTATTTATTTACTTATTTACTTATTTTTTTGGTGGTACTAAGGGTGGAACCCAGGGCCTTTCTACCTCCAGGCTATACTCCCAGACCTATTTTATATTTTATTTCGAAACATTCTCACTAACTGAGGCTGGCTTCAAACCTGCACGATCCTCCTTTCTCAGCCTACCAAGTGCTGGGATTAAAAGCGTGTGCGGACCCCGGGCGTGGTGGCGCACGCTTGTAATCCTGGCGCTTGGGAGGCTGAGACAGGAGGATCGCGCAGGTTCGAAGCCAGCCTCAGCTACTGAGTGAGGCTCTCAGCAACCTAGTGAGACCCTGTTTCCAAATAAAATATAAAAAAGGTCTGGGAGTATAGCCCGGAGGTAGAAAGCCTCTAGGTGCCACCCCCAGTACCACACACACACACAAATAGAATAAAATAAAAGCGTGTGCCACTACGCCCCGCAGTCTTATCTTTTTTTTTTTCTTTTCTTTTTTTGTGTTACTGGAGATGGAACCCAGAGGTATTTTACCTCCGAGGTACACCCCCAGCTCTTATTTTTTATTCTTTATTTTGAAACAGGGTCTCACTGACTGCAAAGGGCCTAAGTAGCTGCGGCTCTCTGTGAACCCCCATCCTCCTGTCTCCACCTCCCAATGTAGGAGTGCTGGGATTCCAAGCCAGGCGAGGCTGAAAGTGTATCTTAAACACAGCGCCATAGGTGGGAGCGGGGTCTGGGGATGCTCAGATGGTCCTGGTTTTGAATCCGGCTTCTGTCTTTCAGGAACTCTGTGTCCTGGTCACCAGGCTGCTGCGGGCGGAGGGGAGTGAGTCGGCTGCACAGCCCCTGGCAGGGCCTGGGCTGGACTTGCTGGCGGGGCTGGAGCTGGGTCAGGGGAGGCGTGGGCCCCGGGAGCAGGGCCGGCTGCCCCGTGAGGGGCCTCGCTCTGCTCTGAGGGTGCTGGGGAGCTGTGGGAGAGTCTGGAGCCAAGGGGGAGGGATGTCCTGAGATTTAAAAAACTCTGCCTGGGCAGAGTTTCAGCTCTTGGTTGGGAAGGCAGTGTCGCACACGTGCAGACCCGCCTCGCCCTGAGCCTTAAGGCCCCCTTCTGGGCCATCCTAAGACTCAGGTAACCCCAGGCCAGGCGGGAGGCCCCCACCCCGGGCGCCGGAAGCTCCGGGCCGCGGGCCATGCGGCGGGCAGCCGCTCTGCCCCGCACCTCCCACGGGCCTTCTGTGGCGGGGAGGGAGGGAACAGCTGCGAACGGGCGCGGGGGCCGGGGGCGCGGGGGGCCGGGGCCGTGTTCCCGCTGGGAGCCGGCCCACGCGGCCCGGGCCCCTGTTCCCGCAGCGCGGTGACTAAGCCGCGGCCTCCTCTTCTCCCCACCCAAACCCTCGGCTTCCCCAGCCCTTGGGCCTCAAGGCTCAGCTCCACCTGTGGAAACCTAAGACGCCCTGCGCCCGGGCCCCCAACTCCACCAGGCCTGGCCCTCGGATGCGGGCGTCGGCCCTCCAGTGGGGAGCCCCGCGGGGTCCAGGGCCCGGAGGAGGAACGGAGCCCTGCTGCTGCTGCCCAAGGCTGGCCCCTGAGGCCCTTTGTCCCTCTTTTTGGAGGAGGGGGAGTAATGGGAATTTAATTCAGGACATTCTGAGCTACACCCCAGGCCTACTTTTTTTTTTTTTTTTTTTTTTGGATACAGGGTCCCTAGGTTGCAGAGGACCTTGCTGAATTGCTGAGGCTGGCTGCAATCGTCCTGTCTCAGCCTCCTGAGCACTGGGATGTGGGCATGTGCTACCACACCAGGCCTGGGCCTTTTTCTTTCTTTCTTCCTTTCTTTCTTTCTTTCTTTCTTTCTTTCTTTCTTTCTTTCTTTTCTTTCTCTTTTTCTTTCTCCTTTCTTCTTTCTTTCTTCTTTCTTTCTTTCCTTTTTTTTGGTACTGGGGGTGGAACCCAGGGGCATTCTAACTCCAAGCTTTACCCCCAGCCCCTATTTTTTATTCTTTATTTTGAAACAGAGTCTGAGTTGCAAAGGGCCTCACTAAGTAGTAGCTGAAGCTGGTTGCGAACCTGGATCCTCCTGTCTCAGCCTCCCTTTCTTTTCTTTCTTATTTTGTGGTACTGGGGATGAAACCCAGGGGCATTCTACCTTCAAGTTACACACCAGCCCCCCCCCCCCTTTTTTTTTGCAGGCCTGGGAATGGAACCCAGGGGCATTCTACCTCCAAGCTACACCCCTGGCCTATTTTTTCTTATTTTAAAAAAAAAAATATATATATATATATTTGGTGGTACTGGGGTTCCTGGAAACCCTTCTACCTACGGGCTACACTCCCAAGACCCATTTTTATATTTCTATTTGGAAACAGGGTCTCTTAAGCCAGCGTGGCTGACTTCGGATGATCCTCCTATCTCCGCCTTCTAAGCGCAGGGATTACAAGCGTGTGCCACCACGCCCGGCTATTCTTTATTTTATTTTATTTTTTTAATTTTTATTTTTTTTGGTGGTACTGGGGGGTGGAACCCAGAGGCTTTCTACCTCCAGGCTATACTCCCAGACCCATTTTATATTATATTTTATTTCGAAACAGGGTCTCACTAAGTAGCTGAGAACCTCACTAAGTAGCTGAGGCTGACTTCGAACCTGCGTGATCCTCCTGTCTCAGCCTCCCAAGCGTGGGAATTACAAGCGTGCGCCACCATGCCTGGCCTATTCTTTATTTTATTTTATTTTATTTTTTTGCGGGTCTGGGGATGGAACCCAGGGGCATTCGACCTCCGAGCTACAGCCCCTGCCCTATTTTTTATTCTTTATTTTGAAACCAGGTCTCACTGAGTTGCAGAGGGCCTCACTAAGTAGCTGAGGCTATCCTCGAACCTTGATCCTCCAGGTCTCAGCCTCCGGAATGCTAGGATTACAAGCGTGCACCACCACGCCTGGCTTTATTTTAAAACAGGGTCTCATTAAGTTGCTGAGGCTGTCAGCAAACTGTGATCCTCCGGTCTTAGCCTCTCAAATGCTGTGATTACAAGCATGCACAGCCAAGCCCGGCTCTATTTTTTATTCTTTATTTTTATTTATTATTATTATTATTTTGTGGTACTGGGGATGGAACCCAGGGGCATTCTACCTCAGAGCTATACCCCAAGCCCTATTTTTTATTCTTTATTTTGAAACCGGGTCTCACTGAGTTGCAGAGGGCCTCGCTAAGTAGCTGAGGCTGTCCATAAACCAGATCCTCCGGTCTCAGCCTCCCGAATGCTGGGATTACAACCTGCGCCAGCACACCCAGCTACTATTCTTTATCTTGAAACAGGGTCTCACTGAGTTGCAAAGGGCCTCACTAACTAGTACCTGAGGCTGTCCATAAACCAGATCCTCCCATCTCAGCCTCCCAAATGCTGGGATTACAAATGTGCACCACCACGTCCATCTGTATTCTTTATTTTGAAACAGGGTCTCACTGAGTTGCAAAGGGCCTCACTAAGTAGCTGAGGCTGGCCGGGAACCCACGGTCCTCCGGTCTCAGCCTCCCAAGTACTGGGATTACAAGGAAGTGTGCGCCACCACGCCTGGCTCTGAAGGTCAGTCCCTGCAAGGGCCTCTGGAGAAAGCACCTCACCCTCCTTCCTGCCCAGTGCTGCATTCCTCTCGCCCTTTCTCACAAGACCCTCAACCAGCCGGGCGATCCCAGCATTTGGGAGGCTGAGACAGGAGGATCGCAGTTCGCAGACAGCTATTTAGCAAGGCCCTTTGCAACTCAATGAGACCCTGCTTCTAAATAAAGAATAATAATGCCGGGCGTGATGGCGCAGGTTTGTAATTTCCACGCTTGGGAGGCAGAGACAGGAGGATCACGCAGGTTCGAAGCCAGCCGTGTGCGCTGGCTTAGGAGACCCTGTTTCCAAATAAAAATAGGTCTGGGAGGGTAGCCCGGAGGTAGAAGGGCTTCCAGGAACCCCAGTACCTCCAAAAAACCCCCCAAAAACTAAATAAAGAATAATAATAAAAAAAAGTGGGGCTGGGGGTGTAGCTCAGAGGTAGAATGCCCCCAGGTTCCATCCCCAACAGTGGTCCGCAGGTCCTATCTCTGAAATCCCAGACACCAATAGGAGGAAGGCAGCTGCTTCCTGATGTGCGGATCCTGTCAGGGCTGGGGAAGAGGTAAAAGGGAAAGAGGTGAAAGGCTCACAGTGCGAGCCTGGTGTAAGGGTTCACACGTGTGTTCCCAGGGACTTGCTGGAAGGAGGTCACAAGATTGAGGCCAGCCTGGGCAGTTTACCAAGATACTGTCTCAAATTAAAATTAAAAAGGCTCAAGCCAGGTGTGGTGGCGCACGCCTGTAATCCCAGTACTTGGGGGACTAAGACAGCGGGATCACAGGTTCGAAGCCAGACTCAGTAACTTAGTGAGGCTCTCCACGATTTGGGGAGGCCCTGCTTCCAAACAAAAATAAAAAGCCAGGCAGGTGTAGTAGTACATGGCTATAATTGGGAGGCTGAGACAAGAGGATTGCAAGTTCAAGGCCAGTCCCAGCAATGTAGGGAGACTCTGTTTCAAATAAATAAATAAATAAATAAATAAATAAATAAATAAATAAATAAATAAATAAAAGAAGCCAGGCTTGGTGGAGCACCCTTGTAATCTAGGCATTCCGGAGGCTGAGACAGGAGGATCGCAGTTCACAGACAACCTCAGCTACTTAGTGAAGCCCTTTGCAACTCAGTGAGACCCTGTTTAAAAATAAAAATAAAAAATTGGGCTGGGGGTGTAGCTCAGAGGTAGAATGCTCCTGGGTTCCATCCCCAGCACTGCAAAATAAATTTAAAAAGAAGGAAAGAAAGAAAGAAAGAAAGAAAGAAAGAAAGAAAGAAAGAAAGCCAGCCGGACGTGGTTGTGCATACTTGTAATCCCAGCATTCGGGAGGCTGAGACCTGAGGATAGCAGTTTGTGGCCAGCTTCAGCTACTTAATGAAGTCCTTTGCAACTCAGTGAGACCCGGTTTCAAAATAAAGAATATAAAATAGGGCAGGGGGTGTAGCTTGGAGGTTGGATGCCCCTGGGTTCCATGCCCAGTACTGCAAAATGACACAAAAGAAAAACAAAGCAGGGCATGATGGCACATGTTTGTAATCCCAGCGCTTGGGAGGCTTGGACAGGAGGATCGCGGTTCATGGACAGCCTCAGCTACTACTTAGCGAGGCCCTTTGCAACTCACTGAGACCCTATTTCAAAATAGAGAATAAAAAACAGGGCTGGGGATATAGCTCAGAGGTAGACTGCCCCTGAGTTCCATCCCCAGTACTGCAAAAACAAAAATCAAAAAACAAAACCAAAGCCGGGCGTGGTGGCGCACGCTTGTAATCCCCGCGCTTGGGAGGCTGAGACAGGAGGATCGCGCAGGTTCGAAGCCAGCCTCAGCTACTTAGTGAGGCTCTCAGCAGCTTAGTGAGACCCTGTTTCCAAATAAAGTATAAAATAGGTCTGGGAGTATAGCCCGGAGGTAGAAAGCCTCTGGGTTCCACCCCCAGTACCACCAAAAAATCAAACAAACAAACAAAACCAAAGCCGGGCGTGGTGGTGCACCCTTGTAATCCCCCGCGCTTGGGAGGCTGAGACAGGAGGATCGCACGGGTTCGAAGCCAGCCTCAGCTACTTAGTGAGACCCTGTTTCCAAATAAAATATAAAAAAGGTCTGGGAGTATAGACCGGAGGTAGAAAGTCTCTGGGTTCCACCCCTAGTACCACCAAACAAAACAAAACAAAAAAACAAAGCAAAAACAAAGAACCAACCTAATACAATGTACGTACTGTGGACATAGCTGTTAAACTGTATTATTTAGGAAATCAGTACTTGACCCCATGTAAAGGCCACATGCAGACTTGATACACTATTGTTTAGAAAACAGTGACAAGGAAAAAAGCCTGTGCATGTCGGGTGCGGATGCAGTTTTCTCCCATCAGTTTGATTCGTGGTTGGTAGAATCCCCAGATGCAAACCCGTGATCCAGAGGCTAACTGTATAAACACAGAGGCTGAAAGGACTTTTTTTTTTTTTTTTTTTTGTGGTACTGGGGTTCCTGGAAGCCCTTCTACCTCCGGGCTATACTCCCAGACCTATTTTATACTTGTTTTTAATTTTCAGAAACAGGGTCTCTTAAGCCAGCGTGGCTGGCTTCGAACCTGCGCGATCCTCCTGTCTCAGCCTCCCAAGCGCGGGGATTACAAGCGTGCGCCACCACGCCCGGCTAAATGGCAATTTGTACTGACTGAGAAGGCAATCGACAGGAAACCAGGTTGGCCTGGGGTACCTGGGTGGGGGTGCTACTGTCTCTGGGATGGGCAGAAATGCTAGGAAGTGGCATTGGAGCTGAGACTCATGCGAGGAGAGGAAGCCAGGTGCACAGAAAGCCAGAGGAAGCGCAACCCAGGAAGAGGGCAAGAGGGCGCAGCATGTGCCAGGGCCCAGGGGTGGGGAGGAGGGTGAGCAGGAAGTAGGGTGGGGGGCTGGAGCAGGAGTGAGGACCCTCAAGGGAGGGGCTGAGGGAGGGCTTAGGGAGGTACTGGATTTTCTGGGTGCTCAACAGGGTGTCTCCTGATTGAGAAGATTTGAGGGAACCAAGCCGATGGGGGCGGGGGGGGGGTGGTGGTGGTGCTGGAGGCCTGGCCAGACCCAAGATAGATCCAGACCCTCTGTGTCGGGCAGGGCTTGCTGCAGAGGGCCTCGGAGCTCCCCTCAGTTGGCAGGTGCTGGCCCACAGCATGAGCCTCAGCCTCCCTCCCTCCCTTACTTATTCATTCATTCGTTTGTGCATTTATTTATGTACTTTTTATTTATATTTTGGCACTGGGGATGGAAGCCAGGGCATTCTACCTCTGAGCTAGACCCCCAGCCCTGTTTTATTTTTTATCTTGAAACAGGGTCTCACTAAGTCGCTGAGACTCGCTGTTAACCTGGGATCTTCCTGTCTCAGCTGTCCAAGTACTGGGATTGCAGGCATGTGCTAGCAGGCCCCGCCGTGGCCTCCCCTTGGAGAGCTGGACAGCCGCACACACCCTGGGGAAAGGCAGGAAAAGTAAGCATATAAAAGGTGAGGTTGGGTGGGCAGGGCAGGGCCTGTTGCCTTTCTTTCTGCAGGAAGGAGGCTCCGCACCTCCCACTGGCCAGCTTCCTTTGGCAGCTGACCCTGACCTTGAAAACTATTCTGTTTTGCTGAGGCTGCACAGCTGGCCGGGCTGGCCCTGTCCCGGGTGGAGAGGGACAGATGAGGGTTGAGCTCCAGGCTCCGGGTAAAGATCCCCGCAAAGTGGGCTTCTCAGAGAGTTCCTGTGCAGCAGCTGGGGACACAGTGAACCTGGATCCTAGCTCACTCTGCATACAGAAAGTCAGCCGTGGGTGAAGTCTGTTCTCTTTATTTATTTTTATTTATTTTGGTGGTACTGGGGATAGAACGAACCCAGGGGCCTCCTACCTCTGGGCTACACTCAAAGACCTATTTTATATTTTATTTGGAAACAGGGTCTCTTAAACCAGCAGAGGCTGGCTTCGAACCTGCGTGTCTCAGCCTCCCAAGCACCGGGATTACAAGTGATTACAAGCATGTGCCACCATGCCTGGCTTTGTTCTTCATTTTGAAACAGGGTCTCACTGAGTTGCAAAGGGCCTGTTTTATTTTATATTTTTTTAACTGGGTCTCTAAAGCCAGGCGTGGTGGTGCATGCTTGTAATACCAGCACTTGGGAGACAGGAGCATCAAACAGGCTCGAAGCCAGCCTCAGCTACTTAGTGAGGCTCTCAGCAATTTAGTGAGACCATTTCCAAATAAAATATAAAATAGGTCTGCAAGTGTAGCCTGGAGGTAGAAAGCCTCTGGGTTCCATCCCAGTACCATAAAAATAAATAATAAACAAACAAACAAACAAACTGGGTCTCACTAAGTTGGGAAGGGCCTCTATACATAGCTGAGGCTGTATGCAAACCCTGATCCTCTGGTCTCAGCCTCCCGAATGCTGAATGCTGGGATTACAAATGTGCTCCACCACACCGGCCGGGCTCTTCTTTTTACCTCACTAATAAGTACCCTCTTCCCAAATCCTGAGATTACAAGCGTGTACTACCATGCCTGGGTGCCTGTCTTTTTATTTTTATTTTTTATTTTTTATTTTTTGCGGTACTGGGGATAGAACCCAGGGACATTCGACCTCGGAGCTACATCCCTGCCCTATTTTTTTATTCTTTATTTTGAAACAGGGTCTCACTAAGTTGTGGAAGGCCTAAGTAGCTGAGCTGTCTGTGAACTGTGATCCTCCAGTTTCAGCCTCCCACCACGCCCGGCTCCTTATTCTTTATTTTGAAACAGGGTCTCACTGAGTTGCAAAGGGCCTCACTAAGTAGCTGAGGCTGTCCGCGAACCACGATCCTCCTGTCTCTGCCTCCTCCAGAATGCTGGGATTACAAGTGTGTGCCTCCACGCCCAGTTTGCCAGGACTCTAATGGGCTGTTTAGAAGGATTAACACAGAGGCCTAACAGAGACCCTCCCCCACAGACCCTACTTCTCCAGGCCAGGCTGCTTCTATCTGGCCTTCCTTCTCTCCTGCTGTGGCCAGCCCTGGCTCTGGCAGGTGGCCACACACAGTGAGGAGGAGGGATATCCTCATCTCCTTATCCAAAAATAAACTGTGGCCCTGAATGGGTAAACAAGAAACTGGGGCAGAGGAGGGGCCGGGAAGGGAGGAAGATGCCTTTGCTGGGGAGATGCCTGAGGCCTCCATGTCCTGCTGCCCCCAGCCCCTCCAGCGCCTGGCACCGCTGCCCCTCTTGCAGGCCTGACCACCCCTTTCCCACGCAGGCACCACAGTCATGCCAAGTCTGTCCTCACTCTCTTAATCAGGTCCAGCTTTTTGTAAGTGTAGCGGGACCTCTGTTTAGAGTACAAGATGTGCCTGACGACCCATTTAACAGACAAGGAAACTGAGGCTCAGGAAAGGGGATGGAGCAGGCCCAGGGGCTGCGGGACTGTCCAGGGTCCTCTGTGTGCGGACAGACAACCTTGCAGTGGAGGTGTCTGAAAGGCAGGGCCGGTGTGCAGAGCGGCAGCGCTCAGGAGGGAGCAGGCCTTGGGCTGCGGCTGTGCCTGTCAGTGCGCAGGGCCTGTGGCCCCAGGGTGCCTTTAGAGCACATGCATGGCGCTTCTGCCATAGCTATCAAGCGTTTTTTCTCTTTTGGTAGTTGGGATTGAACCCAAGAGCATTATACCTCCAAGCCACATCCCAGCCTTTTTATTTCTGTGGTATTGGGATGAACCCAGGGACATTCTGTGTACCAGTACTGGGAACGGCCTAGGAAGATTTGAGAAAGCTATGATTATTATATTTCAAAAATCTGTGAAAGCCAGGCGTGGTGGCACACGTTTGTAATCCACGCGCTTGGGAGGCTGAGACAGGAGGATCGCACGGGTTCGAAGCCAGCCTCAGCTACTCAGTGAGGCTCTCAGCAACTTAGTGAGACCCTGTTTCCAAATAAAATATAAAAAAAGGTCTGGGAGTATAGCCCGGAGGTAGAAAGCCTCTGGGTTCCACCCCCAGTACCACCAAAAAAAAAAAAAAAAAAAAAAAAAAATCTGTGAAAGGACTTGGTTTCTGCCTAAAAGCAGGCAACTATTCCAATGTAAATTGACTTAGATAAAAGTATTTAACAAGTCAATAGGAGAGGGGAGCTAGGGCTTCCTCTTTCTAAAAGACAGATCTACACAGTCTAGCCAGGATGGGAGGAGGGGTCGGCCTTCATGAAAGGAGACACCTTGCCACACCTTGCTGGGGGAGGAGCCTTACAGGGACGTTTACTACGTCAGAATTACATAAACAAGATGGAGGTCATGGGTATAAATGTCTGGCCCACATGTTGTATCTTGGGTGGGGCATTCATTTGCAATCCCCCCAACCCCCCTGGCATGGGGCTGTAACTATCTTCTGTATTTCTATCTTTTTAATAAACTTTAAATCTTCAGCAAGAGTCCGGGCTAAAGTGTTTTTGCCCTTAGCTCAGGACAAGAACCCGCGGTTTTTCTGTTTTTGGGGTTTTGTTGTGGTTTGAGGGAAATTGTGTCCGGGATCTTAACAGGGGTCTCTGGGGACAGTTTCCCCAAAACCATATCATCCCACACTGTAACATATTTCACCATAGCATTCTACCTTCAAGCTACACCCCAGCTGTATTTTATTTGTATTTTGAAACAGGGTCTTGCTAGATTAATGAGAGTCTCAGTATTTACTGAGGCTAGCCTTGAAACGGTGATCTTCCTGTACCAGCCTCCCAAGTACTGGAAGCACAAGGGGCCTTCTAACTCCTAGCTCCACCCCCAGCCCTATTTTTTTATTCTCTTTTTTGAAATAGGGTCTCACTGAGTTGCAAAGGGCCTCACTAAGTAGTTGAAGCTGGCCTTGAACCAGGATCCTCCTGTTTCAGCCTCCCAAATGCTGGGATTACAAGTGTACACCACCACACCCAGCTTTATTTTTTGTCTTGAAGCAGGGTCTTGCTGAGTTGCTGAGGCAAGTTGCTGAGGCTGGCTTCAAACCTGGGATTCTCCCATCTCACCCTCCCAAGTGCTGGGATAACAGATGTGCACTACCAAGGCTCTTTTATTTTTGGTGGTATTGGGATTGAACCCTCTGAGTTACACCCTAGCCTTATTTTATCTTTATTTTGAAACAGGGTCTCACAAGGTTGGTGAGAGTCTCACCACTTTACTACTGAAGCTGTCCTGGAGCCTGTGATCCTCATGTGTCAGCCTCCCAAATACTGGCATTACAGGTGTGCACCACCTTTTTATTCTTTCTTATGTAATTAATTAATTAATTTCTTTTTTGGTACTGGGTATGGAACCTAGGGGCATTCACCTCTGAGCTATACCCCCAGCCCGTGCCAGGCATGGTGGCGCACGCTTGTAATCCCCGCGTTTGGGAGGCTAAGACAGTAGGATCGCACAGGTTCGAAGCCAGCCTCAGCTACTTAGTGAGGCTCTTAGCAACTTAGTGAGACCCTGTTTCCAAATAAAATAGAAAAATAGGTCTAGGAGTAGTGGTAGAAGGCCTCTGGGTTCCACTCCCAGTACCACCAAAAAAAAAAAAAAAAATATATATATATATATATATATACCCCCAGCCCTATTTTTTATTCTTTATTTTGAAACAGCCTCACTTAGTTGCAAAGGGCCTCACTAAGTAGTAGTTAAGGAGGCTGTCCTTGAACCCTGATTCTCCTGTCTCAGACTCCCAAATGCTGGAATTACAAGAAGTGTGTGTCACCACAGCCAACTTTTTATTTTTTATTTTGATAGGGGGTTTCATTAAGTTGCAGAGGCCCTCACTAAATAGCTAAGGTTGGTCAGGAACCTGCGATCCTCCTGTCATGGCTGCAATTTACAGTTTAATTGTGGCTTTAGGTGTGAGTGTCTCTGTGGCGGTACTCGGGGAGAGGGACAACCCGGGGTAATCCACAACCTGGTGCCTGCCCGGGCTGCGCGCCCGTCGCCATGCCCAGAAGATTGAAGAAATCAAGGATTTCCTGCTCAGGGCCAGGCGGAAGGAGGCCAAGACTGTCAAGATAAAGAAGACAGGATAGTGTGAAGTTCAAAGTTCACTGCAGCAGGTACTTTTATGCCTTGGTCATCACAGACATGGAGAAGGCAGAGAAACCCAGGCAGTCCCTGCCCCCGATTTGGCGATGAAGGAGCTGAAATGAGCTGAACTGTATTAAAAGCTTTAAAGTAAAAAACAGTAATAATAATTGTGGCTTTAAATATTGGATGAAGAGCCAGGAGTGGTGACATGTTTGTAATCCCCATACTTAAGAGGCTGGGACTGGAAGATCATAGGTTCAGGGTCAACCTCAGCTACTTAATGAGGCTCTCTGCAATTTAGTGAGATCCTGTTTCAGAATAAACAATATGCCAGGCATGGTGGTACACACTTGTAATATTAGTACTTGGGAGGCTGAGACAGAAAAATTGCAGGTTCGCAGCCAGCCTCAGCTACTTAGTAAAGCCTTCCGAAACTTAGTGAGAAAAGAAAAGCTGGGCGTGGTGGCGCACGCTTGTAATCCCAGCATTGTGGAGGCTGAGACCGGAGGATCACAGTTCGCGGACAGCCTTAGCTACTTAGTGAGGCCCTCTGCAACTCAGTGAGACCCGGTTTCAAAATAAAGAATAAAAAAAATAGGGCAGGGGGTGTAGCTCGGAGGTCTAATTGCCCTGGGTTCCATCCTCAGATCCACCAAAAAAAAAAAAAAATAATAATAGGGCTGGGGATTTAGCTCAGAGGTAGAATACCCTTGGGTCCCATTCCCAGTACCACACACACAAAAAAATATTAATTTAAAAAATTTTAAAAATTAAAAAAAAAGGGCGAGGGAGGGCTGTAACTCGAGATAGAATGCCCCTGGATTCAATTTCCAGTCTGCCCCCCTACATACAACAAAATTGTTGGATGAAGAGTTTTACTAAGAAGAATCAATCTCGCGCTCCTCGAGCGTGTGGGTAATGAAGGAGGGAGCAGACCCATTGCTGCGTCCGGAGATGCCAGAGGACTGTCTTTGAACAATGGCCCGGGCGGAAGCTCTGCTTATTCATCCATCAACACAGGAAGAGACCGTCTTGGCTCAGATCTGATCCTTTTTCTCCCAAGACCACAGCTGCCTGCGAAAACAAAGGCCAGCAATTGCACTTCCTTCTTCTTACTTCCTCTTGGGCATTCTTCAGCAAATTTTTCTTTCAGCCTGCAAGGGCATGCATTCTTGTTCATGTGCATTCTTTTTGTCTTTTTTTTGGGTGCAGATTCTATCCTTTACTGGGGCATTCTACCTCCGAGCTACTCTCCCAGCCCTATCTTTTTTTTTTTTTTTTTTTTTGCGGGTCTGGGGATGGAACCCAGGGGCATTTGACCTCCGGGCTACACCCCCTGCCGTATTTTTTATTCTTTATTTTGAAACCGGGTCTCACTGAGTTGCAGAGGGCCTAAGTAGCTGAGGCTGTCCGCGAACCGCGATCCTCCAGGTCTCAGCCTCCCGAATGCTGGGATTACAAGCGTGCGCCACCACGCCCGGCTTATTCTTTATTTTGAAATAAGGTCTTAAGTTGCAGAGGGCCTCACTAAGTAGCTGAGGCTGGCTGTGAACCTGCGATCCTCCTGTCTCAGCTTTCCAAGTACTGGGGTTACAGGCCTGAGCCACTGCGCCTGGTTTCATATGCATTCTTTTTATTATTATTATTATTTTTTGGGTCTGGAGATGGAACCCAGGGGCATTCAACCTATGAGCTACACCCCCTGCCCTATTTTTTATTCTTTTTTTTTTTTTTGGTGGTACTGAGGATGGAACCCAGGCTACACTCCCAGACCCATTATATATATATATATATATATATATATATATATATATATATTTTTTTTTTTTTTTTTTCTTTTTATGTGGAAACAGGGTCTCTTAAGCCAGCGAGGCTGGCTTCGAACCTGCGCAATCCTCCTGTCTCCGCCTCCCAAACACGGGGATTACAAGTGTGCACCACCACGCCCAGTTTTTTATTCTTTATTTTGAAACAGGGTCTCACGAAGATGCAGAGGCCTCACTAAGTAGCTGAGGCTGTCCGGGAACTGCGAGATCCTCCAGGTCTCAGCCTCCGAATGCTGGGATTACAAGCATGCGCCACCACGCCCGGCTCATGCACATTCTTGTTCAGAGGAGACAGTCATTGTGCTCCAACACAGCCAACATTCCTATATACAGTTTACAAAAAATTTTTTTCAAAGCTGGGCATGGTGGTACATACTTGTAATCCCAGTACTTGGGAGCCTGAGACAGGAAGATCACAAGTTCACAGCCAGCCTCAGTTACTTAGTGAAGTTCTCTGTAAGTTAGTGAGACCCTGTCTCAAAGAATAAAAAGTAGGGCTGGGGGGTGTAGCTCAGAGGTAGACTACTGTGTTTAATCCCCAGTACTGAAAAAATTTTCAGTAAAAAATAAAAACCATGCTACATTGCATTTTTTTTTTTTTTTTTTTGCAGTGCTGTGGATGGAACCCAGAACCGTGCTCATGCTAGGAAAGTGTTAACACTAGTACTACTAAGCTACATCCCAGCCCTTTTATTTTGTGGTACTGGGGGTTGAACCCAGGGGCATTCTTCCTACAACCTATACCCTCAGCATATTTATTATGGAACTGGGGATTGAACCCAGAGGCATTCTACTTCCGAGTTATACCCCTAGCCCTATTTTTATTTATTTACAATTTATTTTTTTGTGGGTCTGGGGATGGAACCCAGGGGCATTGTAACTCCAAGATACAACCCTTGTCCTAATTTTTATTCTTTATTTTGAAACAGGGTCTAAGTTGCAGAGAGCTTTACTAAGTAGCTAAGGCTGTCCACAAATGGTGACCCTCCAGTCTCAGCTGGGATTACAAGCATGTACCACCACACCCAGTTTATTCCTTATTTTGAAGCAGTCTCACTAAGTTGCAGAGGGCTGAGGCTGACATTTATTTATTGTGGTACTGAACCCAGGGGTCTTCTACCTCTGAGCTACATCTTCAGCACTATTATTATTGTTGCGGGTCTGGGAATGGAACCCAGAGGCATTCAACCTCCAAGTTACACCCCCTGCCCAATTTTTTATTCTTTATTTTGAAATGGGGTCTCACTGAGTTGCGGAGGGCCTAAGTAGCTGAGGCTGTCCGCAAACTGCAATCCTCCAGTCTCAGTCTCCAAAATGCTGGGATTACGTGTGCGCCACCACGCCTGGCTCTCAGCCCTAGTATTTTATTTTATTGTGATATCAGAGAGTGAACCCAGGGCATTCTACCTTTAAGCTATACCCCCCGCCATATTTTATTTTTACTTTGTAAACAGAGTCTCACTAGGTTGATGAGTCTTAATATTTGCTGAGGCTATCCTTGAACCTGTGATCCTCCTGTCTCTGCCTCCAAGTCCTGGGATTACAGGCGTGCAGCATCATATTAAAAAGACTGTATTTCAAAGCAGGGGCTTGCTCAGTTACCTGGCTGGTGTCCAGCGTGCCATCCTCCCGCCTCAGCCTCCTGAGTCACTGGGAGACAGGTGTGCGGCACTGTGCCTGCTGGCAGGAGCACACTGACGGTGACATGAGCATGTTGAGGCTCCTTGAAGGGCGATTCTCCAGGGTCACTCCCTGCGACCTGGACTCTAGATCTGAGGTCTTTCATCTTGCCAAGGGGTTTGGGTGGGAAACTGTTTTAGGAGGGAGTTGACTAGAAACCTTAAGGCCAACTCCGGCTAACAGGCCAAGATGGACATGGGCCAGCTTGCAGAGGGCTGCTGCTCATCCTAAGGACCCTACAGGTGATACTGTCCTGACATGCACAGGGGGAAGCCGAGGCTCTGAGCCAAAGAGAAAGTCATCAAGTGGTAGAAGGCGAGCCGGGCCCGGTGGTGCACACTTATAATCCCAGCATTTGGGAGCCTGAGACCAGAGGATCGCAGTTCTCAGACAGCCTCAGATACTTAGGCCCTCTGCAATTTGGTGAGAACCTGTTTAAAAATAAAAAATAGGGAGCCGGGCGTGGTGGTGCAGGCTTGTAATCCCCGCGCTTGGGAGGTGGAGACAGGAGGATCGCGCAGGTTCGAAGTCAGCCGCGCTGGCTTAAAAGACCCTGTTTCCGAATAAAAAATATAAAAATAGGTCTGGGAGTGTAGCCCTGTGGTAGAAGGGCTTCCAGGAACCCCAGTACCCCCCCCCCACACACACACACACAAAATAGGGGTATAGCTTGGAGGCCCAATGCCCCTGGGTTCATCCCTAGACATGCAAAAAAAAAAAAAAAAAAAAAGAAAAAAAAGAAAAAAGAAGGTAGAAGGCGAAAGGCAGTGTTGGGAGTACTGCTCAGTGGTTAGCGCTCGTCTAGCATGCCCAAGACCCTGGTTCCATCCCCGGCCCTGGAAAAAAGAAGGGAAAGTAGCGACAGCAGCTGAACTCTGGAAGGTGAAACTCCCCTCCTTACATGTGGCCTGCAGCCCCAGGAAGGAGGGAGGCGTGACTCCTCTAAGTTGAATTGGACGACTGTCCACAGAGCTCAGCTCCAGAGGTCCCTGTCCTGGGCTCTGCAGGAAGTGGCGGGTGCTCTGAGCTTGGTTTGGTGGGAAACAGCAGTGTGTAGGCACATGCATGCATAATGAGTGGCTAGGTATGCGTCTGTGCTCCTATGTGTGTGTGGATTGTGTGCAGATATGCGTGCACACACTGTGGAATGCATGGGCATGTACATTTGTATATGCATGTGCAATGGGGAGCTTCAAAACCAGATGAAGAGCCAGGTGTGGTGGTGCATGACTGAATCCCAGAACTTAGGGGTTGAGACAGGAGGAATGCAGGTTTGCAGGCAGCCTCGGTAAATTAGTGAGGCCCTCCAAAACCTAGGGAGACCTTGTTTCTAAATAAAAAATAAAACAGGGCTGGGGAAGGACCCTTCCATCCATCCCCAGTACCACACACAAAAAAGCAAAGACTATGCTGGGTGTGGTGGCACATGCTTGTAATCTCCGTGCTTGGGAGGCTGAGACAGGAGGATCACACAGGTTCGAAGCCAGCCTCAGCTACTTAGTGAGGCTCTCAGCTACTTAGTGAGACCCTGTTTCCAAATAAAATATAAAATAGGTCTGGGAGTATAGCCCAGAGGTAGAAAGCCTCTGGGTTCCACCCCAAGTACCACAAATAAATAAAAATTAAATTAAAAGTTAAAAAAAATAAAAAGCTGGGTGTGGTAGTACATGTTTGTAATCCCAGTACCTGGAGATTACTTGGAAGGCTGAGACAGAAGGATCCTGCAAGTTCAAAGCCAACCTCAGCTACTTAGTGAGGCTCTCAACAACTTAGTGAGACTGTTTCCAAATAAAATATAAAATAGGTCTGGGAATATAGCCCAGAGGTAGGAAGCCCTTGGGTCTCATCATCCCCAGTACCACACACAATAAATAAATAATAAAATATGAAATAAAATAAAAAAAAAAGAGCCAGGTGTGGTGGTGCATGCTTGTAATTCCAGCATTTTAGAGGCTGAGACAGGAGGATCGTGGTTTGCGGACAGCCTCAGCTACTTAGTGAGGCCCTTTGTAACTCAGTGAGACTATTTCAAAATTAAGAATAAAAAATAGGGCTAGGGATGTAGCTTGGAGGTAGAATGCCCTTGGGTTCCATTCCTAGTACCTACCACTAAATGAATAAATAAATAAATAAATAAATAATAAATAAATAAACTAAAAAATTGGGCTGGGGGTATAGTTTAGAGGTAGAATGTCCCTGGGTTCCACCCCCAGTACTAGAAAAAGAAAAAAGAAAAAATAGGGCTGGGGCGGGTAGCTCGAAGGTAGAACGCCCCTGGGTTCCATCCCCAGTACAAGATAAAAAGCCAAAGGACTGGGGGTGCAGCTCAGTTCCTTAGAGGTGAGGCCGTGAGGCTACTTGACCCCCAGGTGAAGAGGGGGGCACGGCAGGGGCAAGTTGAGGCCCTGCAGGGCCTACTGGACCCCAGCACAGCAGTGACACTTTTAGGAAGATCCCTGTGGGCAGAGGGGAGGCAACGGGCAGGACCTTAGGGAACTGGCACAGGGTCCCACCTCCATTATCCTGTAGTGTCCAGAGGACCCGCAGGACTGGCAGCAGAAGCCTCGTCTGGCTTAGCTGAGGCAGTGGGCCCTGGGCCACTGGCTCTGTTTCTGAGAAGCCTCTCAGGAAGCTCCCTCACCCTGTCCCCACAGGAACCAAGGACCGAGTTGGGGGAGGACAGGGCAAGCCTGACAAGAGGCGCCATCTTCCATGTCTTCTGACAGGTCTGATTCTAAACACACCCAGGGAGATTGCACACAACTGGTTTCCTCTACATTTATTGCAACTGCTAAATGACAATGTCCACAGCTTCTTAGATTCTTAAAAAAAATAAAAAACAAAACACACTTGTGTTTGGTAAAGTCACACGTCTTGTAGGTTTTACCAGGAACGAGACTAACTCTACAGGACTTCCAGTGTTGGAAACAAGCCAGAGATGGAAGCACCCAGAGCGGCGGGCGAGCACCTCCCAGATGCCTGTTGTCCTCGTGAAAGGGACCCTGGAACTAGAACGACAGAAAAGACAGCGTGACTCTGAGGAAGCCACACACCTGTAGGTCCACGGGCAGCTGCTCCCTCCCTGCAGAGGCCTCGCAGGAATGAGAGATCTGCAGGCCACCACAGGACATGCTCCTGCGGGCCGTCACTGCCTCAGTCTCTGGAGAAGGCGTGTCCTGGTGCTTAGGGCGCTCTCTAGGCTGGGCACTGGGAGTCCTTAACACCAGCCACAGGCTTGCTGAAACAGCAGCAGCAGGAGCCAGGGGGCGGGACCTGCACACAGCGGCCCTCAGCATTTTGCTGAGGCTGGCCAGAGGTACTGGAGAGAAGGGGGTGTCTCACTCAGGGCCAACGGCCACTTCTCAAGGCCACCAGGGACTGACTCCCTCTGAGTCCCATCGTTTACCTGACCCACGGCCAACATGGAAGCTGCTGGAAAGGTGAGGAAGAGAAGAACAGATGAACCCCCTGCCTGGGCGCCCCATACCTGGTTCACCTCCCACCCTGCAGGCTGGCTTAGCTGCTGAAGCAACAGGAGCGACCAGAGGTGAGCTGCCCCCCGCCTCAGTGGGACAGCAGAAGAGGGAGCAGGCTTGACATCCTAACTTGGCCTGGCCTCCTGCTGTCAGCAGGTACTTAAAACTTCAACACTGCTGCTTTATGAAAGGTTGAGAAGCCCCAGCCTGAGCATTCTGTGTGGAGTTAGGAGCTGCAGAATGCTGGGAACTCTGGAAGACTGCAATCTAGGCCATGAAGAGCAGATAGCAGTGGAGCTCCCGAGGGCAGCTCTCCTGACCTTCACAAAGTCACAGGGCAGCGATTCTGTGACTGTCAACATCAAGGATGTGGTCCTGGAGAATTCACAGCCTGCCCTTTGCAGGGGACACTTGATACACACATGAAAACCCAACTGGCCCGGCATGGTGGCGCACACCTGTCATTCTACCCACTCAGGAGGCAGAGGCAAGAGAACTGCAGTTTGAGGCCAGCCTGAGCAACTTAGCAAAATCTGTCTCAAAATAAAAAAGGCTGGGGGTACAGCTCAGTGGTAGAGTGACGCTGGGTTCAATCCCAGTGCCATAAATAAATAAATAAATAAATAAATAAATAAATAAATAAATGTGGGGTTGGGGATTTAGCCCAGTGGCAGAGCACCTGCCTAGCACATGCAACGCCCTGGGTTCGATCCTAGACCCTGAAAAAAAAAAATTAAATAAATAAAAATTTAACAAAGGAAAAAGTAAATAAATAAATGTTAAGAAATCCAAATGTAGTCTGTTTTCTTCGTGGGTTCTACAGACATAAATTTTGGGGGAAATTTCATTCATTTAATGGCTACTTACTCCCCACTGAGCAAAGCTATATAATACTGCTGCTAAAGATTGGCAGGGTCCCTGGAGGTGTTTGAAGCAAATAGATGCTACTGGTAACATGTTCAAATAAAGCAAGTATCTGCACCATCAGAGATCTCCATTCAGAGCTGTAGTACCAGCGCACAGACAGGGAGGTCACTGGTTGGTTTCCTTTGTAAATTCTGGAGAAAAAGAAAGCAATCTGCTCAGGAGTCTTAAGACGCGAAGGCACCACCTTCTGGAGGTGATCCATTGCTCCAAGTATTTGGAAGACAGGACAGGCAAGTGTAGTGAGGATGGGGCATGTTTTTCTTTAAGAGAAAGGCAGACCCACGTTGGAAACTTCCGTTCTTGCTCTCGTACACAACGAGCCGAGCCGCGCGCAGCTCAGGCAGATCCAGGCGGGGATGCTGGTGTGGGAGTGGTAGCTGCTCCAAGGCGTCTCTTTCTCATCAGTGGTTCTCATCTATTCAGGAAGAGAACACGTTCGTTCACAACTGCGCTGGAAAATCATGGGTGAAGAGGAACTCAACAAAGTGTAGAAAGATGGAGATCACAGGCCCAAGGCTTTCAGAGAGAAGGGTCTGAAGACTCTCACAAGCGGTGTGGCCAACGGCTGCTCCCTGCTCGGCTGGCATCTGAGCTTGCCCTCAGGCTTCCAGATGGCAAGGCTGCCCGTAACCAGGGACAGTCGGTGTCCCAGCTGTGTCACGCGCAGATGACTGTCATCTGTGGGAGAAAACTGGAGCAGAGGAGTGCCAGAGACGTCTGGGTCCCAGGAGAGTGCATCCTCAGAGCTGGCCCAGAAGCCACGGCCAGCGCAGAGGGCGGGATGGGCAGGCCGCACCTCAGCTCCTGAGGCCCATAGCACCTTCAGCAAACCTGAGGCAAGAGGTGGGCCATCCGCACCGAAGGCCTTGGAGTTCCCTCACAGCACGGTGTGCTTTTTCTGATGCTTGCTTTGGGGCAGTGTCGAAGCACATCACGCATCGGCTGGGCAGAGGCCCCGCACGTACCTATTTGTTGGCCCGCTTGTGTCTGTACATCTGCATCATCCTCTGGCGGAACACGTCGAACGTGTCTTCTTTATACTCCTGTCCGTCAGCACCCAAGCCCTCCCCTTCCGAGGCAGTTCCCCTGAGGAGGGAAACGCAGAGTGAGCTGTGCCCCTGGCTCCAGAGCCCAGGACATGGGCAGGCGCCTTCAGTGAGACCCAGGAATGCAGGACACAACGGGAGACATCAAAGAAGGGGAAACTGGGATCCAGGCCCCAAGGAGGCCCAGCGCCCTGGTCAGCGGAGCCCCTGGCCCTGCAGTGGACAACATGCCTGCTGCAAGTCACTAACAAGTTTCAGAACTTGGGCCTGTGTTCTCCCACTCTGCAGGCCTGCCAATGGCTTCCCCAGATAAGGGAACCTGGTTCCAGGCCGAACACCACACATACTCAGCTTTTGACTGTGACTAATGGGGCTGGAGCCAGCAGTGCAAGGAGCAGCTAGAGTCTACATGGGTGCAGGACAGAGCCCTGCACACGTGCGTGTGTAAATGACCAGCTTTTTATCCAAAGACTCCTTCTGCTAAAGAAAACCCAACCACTAGCTACTGTCTGCCACCCTCAACCTGGGGAACCAGGACTTGGGGTGCAGGTCAAAAGCCTAAGGGCCAGAATCCTGCACACCTGTCCTGGGCCACACGTACATGCTGACTGGCTCCCGGATTCCCTTCCCTCGGGAACCCAGGCCGTGGCCCTCCTTCCAGCCCATCTTTTGTAGCATCTGGAAGCCCAGGTTCTTGTCTGTCAGCTTCTGCTGAACGAAGTCCAGGTCCTTGGGTTTCTGAGGAGAGAGGAGCAGGGCATGGGGCTGCAGGTTAGTACCCAGGCCAGACTGTTCCGGGTTGCACCCGGACACCCCCATGCCCTCCTGATCCCTGACTCAGGATGATCAACCCCTTCACCTTCTCGCTTCCCTGAAGCGTCCTGGGGGCTGCTAAAGGTCAGAGGCCAGGGGCATCTGTGTTCAGGTCAGTAGGAAGGGTACTGAGAGGAGACCTGGACACAGCATGCCCTGTGAAGATCAGAGGCACTAAGGGCAGGGTGCTTCCTGCACCCCTCTGGTAAAGCTGAGGGAGGGCAGGGAAGTGTGGCCTGGGAGGATCTTTGTGGACAATCTATTTAACAACCATGGTGCCCGGTTCTCTGTGCTAGGGCTGGGCCGAGGACAGCAGTGGCCTCCTTGTCACTTGCTGTCACCAGTGGGAGCGAGGCCCAGACACACACGGGCACGGGGAACCTGCTGAGTTCAGCTCCCGGGGCCTATTGGTGTCTCCACATGCACCCCTGAAGCATGTCTTCCCTCCATCTGGAGGGCACCCACTATAATCTGAACCAAAAGATGATGGCTCCTTCCTGGGACAACCCAGGCCAACTCCCCTGGGGTTGCCTGTGCTTGGTTTTGCTCTTTTACCCCAGGGAGCCGATGTCAAGTGGCTGCCACCACTTCTCATCACCTCCCTGGTTCCTGCCCCACACTGGTCCAACTCCTAGCCTCTTCCTGGGTCCCTGCTCTACCTACCCCATCCCCCAGGGTGCTCTCCCCCAGCGACCAGTGCCAACACTGTCCGTGGCCCTGTATGGCCTGGGCACTGCCACCCTGTCGTTGCCCTGGACCTCTGCCCAGGCTCTGCTCTCCAGGCTGCGGCAGGCTGCTCCCCACCTCCTCTGGGCCTGTGCTGATGCTCCCTGCCTTCCCGGATCCAGCTGAGAGCTGCACTGCCCCCTCATGCCCTCCCTCAGCCTGCTCCTCTTTATCAATGCAGCCGCACCTGCTCTTGTCCCACTGCTGCCTCTGCTCTGGGTACACAGCGGTGCTGACTGGTTAGTGTGCACCCTGCCCTGCTTGCTAGCAGCTTTGCACACACACCCTTTACTGTGTGGCACTTGGTACTGAGCCCAGGGCACTGTACCTCTGAGCCCTATTTTTTTTTTTTAATAAATAGAGGGCCACACTAAATTACAGAGGCTGTCCTCAAATCTGCAATCCTCCTATAATTTCAAGTACTAGGATCACAGGTGTGCACCCCTGTGTACAGCTTGCACCCACTTTTTTTTGGGGGGGTACTGGAGATGAAACCCAGAGGCATTGTAACTCCAACTTATACCCATAGCGCAATTTTATTTAATTAATTTGCAGATTTGGGGATGGTACCCAGGGGCATTTGACCTCTGAGCTACACCCCCTGCCCTATTTTTTATTCTTTATTTTGAAACAGGGTCTCACTGAGTTGCAGAGGGCCTCGCTAAGTAGCTGTGGCTGTCCGTGAACCACAGTCCTCCGGTCTCAGCCTCCCGAATGCTGGGATTACACGAGTGTGCCACCACGCCCAGCCAATTTTATTTCTTATTTGGAAGCTATGTCTCACTAAGTTCTGGAGAGCATCACTACGTTGCCAGGCTGGCTTTGAATTTGTGATCCTCCAGTCTAAACCTCCATTGTACTGGTATTAAAGACATGCATTTGGCCTTTTTTTTTTTTTTTTTTGGTGGTAGTGGGGATGGAACCCAGGGGCCTTCTACCTCCGGGCTACACTCCCATACACACACACACACACACACACACACATATTTGAAACAGGGTCTATTAAGCCAGCGGAGGCTGGCTTTGAACTTGTGTGATCCTCCTGTCTCTGCCTCCCAAGTGCGGGAATTACAAGCGTGTGCCACCACGCCTGGCTGCATTTGGCTTTTTTTTTAAAAAAAATGATACTGGGGAATGAACCCAGGGGCATTCTACCTCTGAGTGGCACTCCTAGCCCTATTTACTTATTTATTTGGTGCTGGAGAATGAACCCAGAGGCATTCTACCTCTGAGCTATACCCCCAGACCTATTTTTTTTATTCTTTACTTTGGAACAGGGTCTCACTGAGTTGCAAAGAGCCTCACTAAGTAGCTGAGGCTGTCCATGAATAGCGATCCTCCTATCTCAACCTCCTAAATGCTGGGATTACAAGCATGTGTCACCACACCTAGACCTATTTTTTATTTTTGGTGCTGGGGATTGAACCCAGGAGCACTACACCTACAGCCCTATTTCCTTGTGTGTGTGATACTGGGGGTGGAACCCAGGGGCTTTTTTACCTCTGAGCTATACTCCCAGACCTATTTTATACTTTATTTGGAAAAAGGGTCTCACCAAGTTGCTGAGAGCCTCACTCAGTAGCTGAGGCTGGCTTTGAACCTGTGCGATCCTCCTGTTTCAGCCTCCCAAGCGCTGAGATTATAAGCATGTGCCACCACGCCCAGCATTTTTATTCATTTATTTTTGTGGTGCTGGGGATTGAACCCAAGGACATTATACCTCTGAGCTATACTCCCAGTCTGATTTTTTTTGGGTATGGTACCAGGGATGAAACCCAGGAGCATTCTGCTGCCAAAATACATTCTCAACCCGGTTTTTTATCCTTTTTATTTTTTACTTTTTGTGGTACTAGGGATGGAACCAAGGGGCATTCTACCTCTGAGCCCTATCTTTTATTCTTTCTTTCCTTCTTTTTCTTTTTTTTTTTGGTGGTACTGGGAATGGAACCCAGGGGCATTCTACCTCTGAGCTATATCTCCAGCCCTATTTCTTTTTTTATTCTTTATTTTGAAACAGGGTCTTTACTGAGTTAGAAAAGACCTCACTAAGTAGCTGAGGCTGGTCGCAAACCTGGATCCTGCTTTCTTAGCTTCCCAAATGCTGGGATTACAAGGATGTGCACCACTCCTGGCTTTTATTGTTTATTTTGAAACAAGCTCTCACTGAGTTGCCAAGGTCCTCACTAAGTAACCGAGGCTGTCCTTGAACAGTGATTCTCCTGTCTCAGCCTCCCAAATTACAAACTGGGATTACAAGCATGCGCCACCACGTCCAGCTTATTCTTTATTTGGAACAGGGTCTAGGGATGGAACCCAGGGCCATTTGACCTCCGAGCTACACCCCAGCCCTATTTTATTCTGGGATTACAAGTGTGCGCCACCATGCCTGGCTTATTCTTTATTTTGAAACAGGGTCTCTTTAAGTTACGGAGGGCCTCACTAAGTAGTTGAGACTGTCCGCAAACTGCAATCCTCCAGTCTCAGCCTCCCAAATGCTGGGATTACAAGTGTATGCCACCACGCTGGCTCTTTTTTTCTTTATTTTGAACAGGGTCTCACTAAGTTGCAGAGGGCCTCAGTAAGTAGCGGAGGCTGGCCACAACCTGCAATCCCCGTCTCAGCCTCCCAAGTACTGGGATTACAAGCATGTGTCACACTCGGCTCTTTTTTTTATTTTGAAACAGGGTCTCACTAAGATGCTGAGGGACTAAGTTGCTGAGGCTGTCTTTACACCTGCGATCTTCCTGTCTCAGCCTCCCAAGTACTGGGATTACCAACATTCGCCACTGTGCATGGATTATTTTTGTCTGTCTGTTTTTGGTACTGAGGCTTGAACCCAGAGGCACTCTACCCCAAGCTAACCCTCCAGCCCTGTTTGAAACAGGGCCTGGCTAGTTGATGAGCCTCATTATTTGCGGAGTCTGTCTTTGAACCTCTGACACTCCTTTCTCAGCCTCTCAAGTACTGAAACCAGAGATGTGTGCACCATACTCAGCTTATATTTTTAATTTTGAAACAGGGTCTTATTAAGTTGCTAAAGGCTTTACTAAGTTGTTGAGGCTGACAGTGAATCTGCGATTCTTCTGTCTCAGCCTCTCAAGTACTGAGATTAGAGGTGTTCGCCGCAATGCTCAGCTTTATGCTATATGTCCACTTTTTTTTTTTTTTGTGGTACTGGGGATGGAACCCAGAAGTTTTCTACCTCTGAGCTACCCCCACAGCCCTATTTTCTTTTTAATTCTTTATTTTGAAACAGGGTCTCACCAATGCAAAGAGCCTCACTAAGTAGCCTTGAACCACGATCCTCCTGTCTCAACCTCCCAAATGCTGAGATTAGTGTGCCACCACGCTCAGCTACCACCCTTCTATTCTCTGGACAGTTTGAAAAAGTTCCTGAAAGCTGGGCGTGGTGGCACACGCCTGTAATCCCAGCATTTGGGAGGCTGAGACCAGAGGATCGTGGTTCATGGACAGCCTCAGCTACTTAGTGAGGCCCTCTGCAACTCAGTGAGACCTGGTTTCAAAATACAGAATAAAAAAAAAAAAAATAGGGCAGGGGCTGTACCTTGGAGGTCAAATGCCCCTGGGTTCCATCCCCAGATACCCCCCTCAAAAAAAAAAAAAAAAAAAAAAAATTCCTGAAAGCTAGATGTGGTGTTGTACACTTGTAATCCCAGTACTTGTGAGGCTGAGACAGGAGGATTGTAGGTTTGAGGGCAGCTTTGGCAAGTAGTGAGCCTTGTATCAATTTAAGGAGATCCTGTTTCCAAATAAAAATAAAATAGGGCTGGGGGTATAACTCAAGAGGCAGAATGCCCCAGGGCTCAATTCCCAGTGCCACAAGAAAAAAAAAAAAAAAAAAAAAGCCCCTGAAAGAGGTCTATTTTTTTTTTTTTTTTTTTTGGAACTTCTCAGTCAGCTAGAAATATTACCAATGCAACCAGGTATAGTGGCACACGCTTGTAATCCCAGTACTTGGGAGGCTGAGACAGAAGGATCACACAGGTTCGAAGTCAGCCTCAGCTACTTAGTGAGGCTCTCAGCAACTTAGTGAGACCCTGTTTCTAAAATAAAAGATGAAATAGGACTGACAGTATAACTTAGAGGTAGAAAGCCTCTGGGTTCCATCCCCAGTACCACAAGAAAAAAAAAAAAAAAAATTCCTGAAAGCTAGATGTGGTGTTGTACACTTGTAATCCCAGTACTTGTGAGGCTGAGACAGGAGGATTGTAGGTTTGAGGGCAGCTTTGGCAAGTAGTGAGCCTTGTATCAATTTAAGGAGATCCTGTTTCCAAATAAAAATAAAATAGGGCTGGGGGTATAACTCAAGAGGCAGAATGCCCCAGGGCTCAATTCCCAGTGCCACAAGAAAAAAAAAAAAAAAAAAAAAAAGCCCCTGAAAGAGGTCTATTTTTTTTTTTTTTTTTTTTTTTGGAACTTCTCAGTCAGCTAGAAATATTACCAATGCAACCAGGTATAGTGGCACACGCTTGTAATCCCAGTACTTGGGAGGCTGAGACAGAAGGATCACACAGGTTCGAAGTCAGCCTCAGCTACTTAGTGAGGCTCTCAGCAACTTAGTGAGACCCTGTTTCTAAAATAAAAGATGAAATAGGACTGACAGTATAACTTAGAGGTAGAAAGCCTCTGGGTTCCATCCTCAGTACCACAAGAAAAAAAAAAAAAAAAAAAAAGAGAAAAGAAAAAGAAAAAGAAAGAAATATTACTGTTGTTTACTTTTTTTTTTGAGATGAGGTCTGGCTGTATTGCCCAGGCTGATCTTGAACTCTGGGGCTCAAGTGATCCTAGTGCCTCAGACTGCTGAGCGCTGGAACACAGGTGCACCACCATCCCTGGCTTTGAAATGTAACTACAGCTATTCGCTTGCAGCAGTTCCTTTAAAGCTACAACACTTCCAACCACCTACCATCCCAGCTTAAGGACTTAAGCTCACCTTTTTTTTGGACATGGGCCGGCCCCGAGGCCTGTCATAGGCTATTCGCACTGGTTCATGGACTGGAAGACAAAAGATGAATTATTATACACATGCGCTGTCCCAATTTCCTTACAGGAACTGAACTGTCATGACAGAGGAGCCTTGTGCCTGCCCCATGTGGCTGTGACCCACAGGCAGGCACGGAGGCTAGACATACCCGGAGCCAGCACTCTGGCCTAAAGTGAAGGGCTCAGCCAAGAGTCTGAGGGCCCATCTTGCAACAAAGGCCCTGCTGCATGAGCTTTTTTGCTTTTTATATTTTTCTTTTGTGGTACTGGGGATGGAACCCAGGGGCATTCTACCTCCAAGCTACATACCCAGCCCTATTTTTTATTCTTTATTTTGAAACAGGGTCTCACTGAGTTGCAAAGGGCCTCACTAAGCAGCTGAGGCTGTCCACAAACCCAGATCCTCCTGTCTCAGCCTCCTGAATGCTGGGATTACAAGCGTTCGTCACCACGCCTGGCTGTCTTCTATTTTTTTTTTTTTTTTTTTGTGGTACTGGGGGTGGAACCCAGAGGCTTTCTACCTCCGGGCTATACTCCCAGACCTATTTTATACTTTATTTGGAAACAGGGTCTCACTAAGTTGCTGAGAGCCTCACTAAGTATCTGAGGCTGGCTTCAAACCTGCGCAATCCGCCTGTCTCAGCCTCCCAAGTGCAGGGATTACAAGCGTGCGCCACCACACCCGGCTATGTCTTCTATTATTTTTGATGAAAGGGAGATGAGCAAGACTTCCTTACTTCATGGACCGCCAAAGAACTGAGAGCATCCACAACTAGAGAACTGCACCCAAGCAGACACACCCAGTGGGCATTCTGGTGAGAAGCAGAAGGGCTTGGGGGAACTGTACTACAATGCCAAGGCCTGCACACAAGCACAGGACTGTTCCCAGAGGATGTTGCCGCCAGTGAATGTGACATGACAGTCTCACAGGAGCCTGTGGGTGCCCTCGATAGCTGCAATGACTAGGTCCACCCTGTGTGCCCTGACTTTACTGTCATGGCAGGAAGCTGGCATCACCACACAGGCCTCTGTAACTCAGAAGGCAGACCACCCCTAAGGTCAAGAAAATGGCTGGGTGTCTCAGGCCAATAGTTAAGACTCCTTCCAGCTGGGCGTGGTGGCACATGCTTGTAATCCCCGCGCTTGGGAGGCAGAGACAGGAGGATCGTGCAGGTTCGAAGCCAGCCGCGTGCACTGGCTCCATTAAGAGACCCTGTTTCCAAATAAAAATATAAAAATGGGTCTGGGAGTGTAGCCCAGAGGTAGAAAGGTTTCCAGGAACCCCAGTACCACCAAAAAAGACTCCTTCCAACAGACTCCCAGCCCTAACAGGGACAGCTAGCAGCTCATGGAATGCCAGGAGATCCAGGCTAGTGAAAAGTGTCTCAGAGCAGCAACTTCAGACCACCAGGAAACATGAGTCATGAGCTGACACTTTGGAATGGTGTGCAAAACTGCTCAAAACAGTTCTGATTAAAAGCACAAAACCTAGCTGGGCATGGTGGCACATGCCTGTAATTCCATTGGGAGGATGAGATAGGAGGATCGATTGAGGTTTGAGTATAGCCTCAGCAAGTAGTGAGACTCTCATCTACTTAGACCCTGTATTCAAATAAGAAATAAAATCAGGCTGGGGGTGCACCTTGGAAGTAAAATGCTCTGAGTTAAGTCCCCTGTACCAAAAATAAAACAAAACCCCCATAAACCAAGCTGGGTATTGGTGGTGCACACTTGACATCTCAGTACTTGGGAGGTTAAGACAGGAGGATGGCAGATTTGATTGCCAGCCACAGCAATTCAGTGAGATTTTTTTTTTTTTTTTTTTTTTTTGTGGTTCTGGGGTTCCTGGAAGCCCTTCTACCTCTGGGCTACACTCCCAGACTTGAACCTGTGTGATCCTCCTGTCTTCGCCTCCCAAGCAGGGATTACAAGTGTGTGCCACCACACCCAGCTCAGCGAGATCTTGTTTCAAAATAAAAAATAAAAAGGGTTGGGGTATAGCTCAGGGAAAGGATACTCCTAGCCTCAATCCTAGTACCACCAAAAATAAAAAAATGAAGATAAGCTGGGCATGGTGGCACACACTTGTAATCCCAGCATTTGGGAGGCTGAAGCTGGAGGATCGCGGTTCGTGGTCAGCCTCGGCTACTTAGTGAGGCCCTCCGCAACTCTGTGAGACCCTGTTTCAAATTAAAAAGAATAAAAAATAGGGCAGGGGGTATAGCTCGGAGGTCGAATGCTCCTTGGTTCCATCCCCAGACACACACACACACACACACACACACAAAAGAAAAAAAAAAAAGAAGATAAATACATAAACTAATAAGATAGGGCAGGAGCTGTAGCACAGTGGTAGACCATGTGCTTAGCATTCGTGAGGTCCAAGGCTAATCGCAAGCATTGAAGAAAAAAATAATACAATGAAGGCCATGCTGTGACCACTTGGGGATCAACTGCGTGTGGACCCCAGAAGCACATGCTGATTTCCTGCCTGGGGCCCTGGAGGTTTTGGAGAGGTCCTACCAGAACTTTGAGGAACTCATAGGAAGGGGTAGACATAATCAGAGGTGGAATGGTGACAGCAGCTTATGGGTCAGGTCAATCTTGGGACTGAACTAAGGTCGGGGCAGTGACCACTTCAGAAGTGGCCCGTCCACTACCCGTAAGCAGAACCGTGCTGCAACAGGCGCGTGCTCACCTTCTGGCTCCTGGATCAGACACACCCTCTTGGGAGCAGGGATCATGCCAACTTTCAGTGACTTGCTGCTGATCCTCTTCCGGGGGAAGCAGGTGCCAGGGGAGGCCTGCGACAGGCCAGGAGCTCCGGTTAGGTCGTCCTCAGTACCTTCTCCAGGGAGGCCATCGGTGGGGAGGCTGCCCTCAGCCTTGCTGGGACCTGCCCTGGAAGCTACCCCTTCTTCCCCCTCTTCCTCCTCTTCCTCCTCCTCTTCCTCCTCTGGCATTGCCTCTGGGCTCTCCAGTTCAGTCTCCTGCTTCGGGCGCCGGTCCTGCAAGTCTCCCTCCCCTTCCACACGCTCTGAGGGGCTCTCCTGAGAGTCCGTGCTCTCACCACCTCCACTGACTTGCAGGCTGAGCGGTGATGGCATGAAACAAATTGACGGACACAGTTCAAATACCTTCTTCCGATAGAACTTGAAGGCAGAACTGTCTTGGTCATGCAGAAACCTGGAACATAGATGAAAGACACTGGTTAATGAAAGACATCTCGAAGCATTTTATTTTATTTTATTTTTATACTGGGGATTGCACCTAGGGGCAATTTATCTCTGAGCTACACCTCTAGCACTATTTTTTTTTTTTTTTGGCTAGTCCAGGGTCATTCGACCTCCAAGCTACCCCCCTGCCCTGTTTCTTTTCTTTTCTTTTTTTTTTTGTGGTCTGGGGATGGAAACCAGGGGCATTCTACCTCCGAGCTACACCCTCTGCCCTATTTTGTTATTCTTTATTTTGAAACAGGGTCTCACTGAGTTGCAGAGGGCCTCACTAAGTAGCTGAGGCTGTCTGTGAACCACGATCCTCCAGTCTCAGCCTCCTGAATACTGGGATTACAAGCGTGCGCCACCATGCCTAGCTTCCAGTCCTATTTTTTTATTCTTTATTTTGAAACATGTCTCACTGAGTTGCAAAGAGTCTCACTAAGTAGCCGAGGCTGCCCATGAACTGTGATCCTCCTGTCTCAGCCTCCCAAATGCTAGGATTGCAAGCATGCACCACCATGACTGGCTTTTTATTTTTATATTTATTTATTTACTTATTTATTTATTGCAGTATCAGGGATGGAACCCAGGAGCACTGTACCTCCGAGCTACAACCCCGGTCCTATTTTTCAGTCTTTATAATTTTTGAAACAGGATCTCACTGAGTTGCAAAGGACCTCACTAAGTAGCTGAGGCTGTCCGTGAACTGTGATCCTCCAGTTCCACCTCTCGAATGCTGGGATTACAAGTATGCACCACCATGTCCGGCTCCATGTATGTATGTATATGTATGTATGTATGTATTCATTTATTTATTTTTGGTGGTAGTGGGAATGGAACCCAGGGGCCTTCTACCTACGGGCTACACTCCCAGACCTATTTTATATTTTAATTTGGAAACAGGGTCTCTTAAACCAGTTGAGGCAGGCTCTGAACCTGCACAATCCTCCTTTCTCAGCCTCCCAAGCGCAGGGATTACAAGCATGCCCACTACTCCCAACATTTTTTTTTTTTTGAAACAGGGCCTTGCTAGGTTGATAAGTCTCAAAGATTGCTGAGGCTATCCTCAAACTTGTGATCCTCCTGTCTTAGCCTCCTAAGTACTGGGATTACAGGCACTGCCACTAGGCCCAGCTCAGCATTTTTATTCTCTGAAACAACCTGGGATGGATTCAGGAAAGCTGGGTGGGAAAATGGAGCGAACGACCTGGCCTCCTCCCACCCAGCAGTGGTCTTATGGCATAGCTTGTGACAAGATGGTATAGTGAGGAGAACTCTCACTGTGGAACCAGACCCATGAGGGCTCACTGCTGTCCAGGTGGAGGTGGAGGAGTTTATCGTACCAATAAGTCTTCTGAGAGATGTCTATGCTGGGAAGGACATTCAGAGAGAGGGCCGGAGCTGCTTCCGACCTTGAAGGCAACTCGGCAAGACTCAGCGCACTGATTAGAGGAAGTGTGCTTGCCTCCCAGCCTGGCATTCCCAGCTGCTTCTCAGGAGCCAGAGTTGCTTCATTAACCCTTTAAGCAGGAGCCTGCATCTCAGTGCTCTCACAGAGGAGTATGGCATGCAGGAAGTGGCGAAGGTGCTGGGACACGCTCAAGCATGGGAGCCAAGTCTGGCCCAGGCCCTGCCTCACCTGCCCAGTTTTGTACTGGGGCCTTCATACTCTCAAGTACAGGGCAGGTAGAGATGCCGAGACCCTGGCACCAGAGAGCTGTGGCCATTGAAGCATCATCGGCTGCAGCACCTGCTCCTGAGCCCTGCAGTGCAGCCATATGGTGCCTCTGGCCTGGTGGCCACTTGTTCACTCAGCCACACTCCACAGGCACAGAATCCAGTTGGACTAGGAAGGAGAGCCCTTGGCCCTACGGCAATGCACCTTCACACAGATGCCAGTTTTAGCCTACTAAATGTAGAAATCTATTCCAGTAAAATCAACTTTCCCTGGATTGAGACAAGATGATTCTGGCATTCATTAAATAAATACACAAGCCAGATGTGGTGGTGCTTAGGAGGCTGAGACAGGAGGATCGCAGGTTCAAGGACAGCCTTGGGAACTTAGTGAAGTTTGCAGCAAATTGGCGAGACCTTGTTTCAAAACAAATAAAACAGGTGCCAGGCATGGTGGTGCATACTTGTAATCCTAGCATTCAGGAGGCTGACACAGAAGGATCATGGTTCAAGGCAAGCCTCAGCTACTTAGTGAGGTCCTTTGTAACTCAGTGAAACCCTGTTTCAAAATAGAGAATAAAATATAGGGCTGGGGATGTAGCTCAGAGGTAGAATGCCCCTGGGTTCCAACCCCAGTACAAAAAAAAAAAAAAAAAAAAAAGAATAAAAAATAGGGGCTGGGAGTGTAGTTCAGTGGTAGAATGCCCCTGGGGCTAGGCATGGTGGCCCACCTTGTGATTCCAGCATTTGGGAGGCTGAGACAGAAGGATCACGGCCCACAGACAGCCTCAGCTAGTGAGGCCCTTTGCAACTCAGTGAGACCCTGTTTCAAAATAAAGAATAAAAAAAAATAGGACTGAGGGCATAGCTCAGAGATAGCAGGCCCCGGGTTCCAATCCCAATACCGGGGGGGGGGGGGGGGGGGGAAGCCCTGACGCCGGGCATGGTGGCGCATACTTGTGATCCCTGCGCTTGGGAGGCTGAGACAGGAGGATCGCACAGGTTCAAAGCCAGCCTCAGCTACTTAGTGAAGCTCTCAGCAACTTAGTGAGACCCTGTTTCCAAATAAAATATAAAAAAGGTCTGGGAGTATAGCCTAGAGGTAGAAAGCCTCTGGGTTCCACCCCCAGTACCACCAAAAAAAAAAAAAAAAAAAAAAAAAAAAAAAAAAAAAAAGCCCTGAAACACAGAATCTGATGAAAATGCCCTCTCAAGTCACTGTAAAAAATATGAGCTGGAGGTGGGCAGCTGAGACAGGAGGATCACAGGTTCGAGGATATCCTCAGCAAGTAGTGAGACTCTTATCAAATAGTGAGATCCAGTTTCCAAATAAGAACTAAAATCAGGCTGAGGGTGTAGCTTGAAGGTAGAATGTCTTTGGATTCAGTCCCTATACAACAACAAAAAAAAGAGCCGGGCATAGGCATGGTGGCCCACACTTGTAATCCTAGTACTAGGGAGGCTGACACAGGAGGATCATGGTTATCTGTCAGCCTCAGCTACTTAGTGAGGCCCTCTGCAACTTAGCTAGACCTTGTTTCAAAAAATAAAAAATAGGGCCGGGCGTGGTGGCACACGCTTGTAATCCCCGCGCTCGGGAGGCAGAGAGAGGAGGATCGCACAGGTTCGAAGCCAGCCGCGCGCGCTGGCTTAGGAGACCCTGTTTCCAAATAAAAATGTAAAAATAGGTCTGGGAGTGTAGCCCGGAGGTAGAAGGGCTTCCAGGAACCCCAGTACCACCAAAAAAATAAAAAAAAAATAAAAAAAATAAAAAAATAAAAAAAAAATAAAAAATAGGGCTGGGGATGTAGCTCAGAAGTAGAATGTCCCTGGTGTTTTTTTTTGTTAATGGTCTGGGGATGGAACCCAGGGGTATTCGAGCTCTAAGACACACCCCCTGCCCTATTTTTTATTCTTTATTTTGAAACAGGGTCTCATTAAGTTGCAGAGAGACTCACTAAGTAGCTGAGACTGTCCGTGAACTGTGATCCTCCAGTCTCAGACTCTGGAATGCTGAGATTACAAGTGTGTGCCACCATGCCCAGCTTCCCTGGTGTTTTTAATGAATGGTGTTAGAACAACTGGATAGCTGAATAGCTGTCTAGAAAAAAATTTTTGGTGTGTGTGGTACTGGGGATGTAACCCAGAGGCATTCTACCTCCAAGCTACCCCCACCCATATATATATATATATATATATATATATAATTTTTTTTTTCCAGGCCTGGTGATGAAGCCAGAGGCATCTGACCTCTGAGCTACACCCCCTGCCCAATTTCTTTATTCTTGGTCTCACTGAGTTTCGAAGGGCCTAAGTAGCTGAGGCTGTCTGTGAACCACGATCCTCCGGTCTCAGCCTCCCAAATGCTGGGATTATAACCGTATGCCACCGAGCCCGGCTCCCACCCCTATTTTTTATTCTTTAGTTTAAAACAGGGTCTCATTGAGTTGCAAAGAGCATCATTAAGTAGTAGCTGAGGCTGTCTGTGAACTGTGGTCCTCCTGTCTCAGCCTCCCAAATACTGGGATTACAAGTGTGGGCAACCACGCCCAGCTATTCTTTTTTTTGAAACAGGGACTTACTGAATTGCAAAGGGCCACATTAAGTAGCAGAGACAGTGAACTGCGATCCTCCTATCTCAGCCTCCCAAATGCTGGGATTACAGGTGTGTGTCACCATGCCCGGCTTAGAAAAACGTTTTAGGATGGGCATTATGGCACACCTACAATCCCAGTGACTCAGGACCTGAGGCAGAAGGATCACAAATTTGGGGTTGACCTGGGCAACTTAGAGAGATCTTGTCATTCCCCCTCCCTGAAAAAAGAAGGCTGGAGATGTAGCCACTGGCAGAAGGCTTGCCTAGTGAGCACAAGGTTGATTCCAGTGATTAAAAAAAAAAAAAGCTATGACGAGTGAGGACAGGGGTACGCACCAGAGGTCAGGGTTGTCTGTGCTGTTCTCTATGCTGAACTGCTCAATCTCAGGTCCCACCTGAGCCACAAATCGGGCCAGTTTCTCTGCAGTCTCCATGGTCTTCATGTCAACTGCAAAACACAAGCCACAGCTCCTGAGCTTCTGCTCCCTACATTAGCGTCCAGGGCAAAAGGCTCACTACAAAGACAACCCATTTGGCCTTCCGCACCACCTTCCCCTTCACCAGGGACTCTGCAGCTCTGCCCACAGAGGTAGACTTTGCTCTTCCCCTCTGAATCAGCAGTGGCCAGTTCCAAACCTGGGACTTGCAGCCTCAAGTATCCACTGCCTCCCCTGGAGCCTGCTTCACCTGCCAGGTGAGCGTACCTGGCCTGGCTGCTGGGGCTGACAGGCATGTGGCCCAACTCACTGACACTCAGACTTCCAGGGACACTAGGCCCCTCATGGGGCAAGCAACAGTGTAGAGCAGTTCCCAACAGAGTGACCAGCAAAGAAGGTAGGAATTGAGTGTTTTCCTCTCTGAATTCCCAACTAGGGCTGAGGGGCAGCACGAGGCAGAGGGTGGGCCCTGCATACAAGAGAAGGTATGGCTTAGGGCAACCCGGAGAAGCAGAGGATTAAGTTAGTCAACTCAGAAGCTGGCAGGTCAGTTAAGCTGAGCAGGGAACCACAATGGTCAGGTGAGGAGGAGGGAGAAAGAGAAGGGCAGGCACACAGTCAGCCCTCTGTGCCAGAGCTTCTGCACTTGTGGATTCAGCCAACTGTACATTGAAAATACTCAGAGGACTCCGGGCGCCTAGCATGTGTGATGCTCTGAGTTCAATCCCCAGTACCACACACACACAAAAATCAACAGATAGGTGTGGTGACACATGCCTATATGCTCAGCACTTGAGAGGCTGAGATAGGAGGATCGCTTAGGCAACTTAGTGATGCCCTAAGCTGTTTCAAAATAAATTGGGCTGGGATGTATCTCAGAGGTGAAACACACCTGGGTGCAATCCCCAGTACCACACACACATAAGGACTTCCACATCACCTTAAGAACTACAGAAGCCAGGCGTGGTGGCGCACATTTGTAATCCCACCATTTGGGAGGCTGAGACAGGAGGATCACGGTTCGCAGCCAGCTTCAGCTACTTAGTGAGGCCCCTTTGCAACTCAGTGAGACCCTGTTTTAAAATAAAGAAAAAAAAAATAGGGCTGGGGGTGTAGCTCGGAAGTAGAATGCCCCTGGGTTCCATCCCCAGTACAGCAAAAAAAAAAAAAAAAAAAAAAAAAAAAAAAGCTACAGAAGTAGCTTAGTGGTAAAGTACCCTGTGATCTATCCCTAGTATCCTCTTCCCCATCACACCAAACAGAAATACTAAAAAAAAACTCCATCTATAATAAACACATAGAGATTTTTTCCTCATCCTCATTCCCTAAATAATATAGTATAAACAACTATTTACATAGCATTTTTGTTGTATTCGGTTTTAAAAGTACTTCAGAGATGAGTTAGTCTATGAGAGGATATTTAGGTTCCTGCAAATGCTATGCCACCTTCTAGAAGAGACTTGGGCAGCGATGGGTTTTAGTATCTGTGGGGGTCTTGCAAGCAGTCCCCTGGAGATACCGAGTAGGATCACAAGCACAGGGTGCAGACGGGCTGCCTTGACATTAGAACCCTACTGGGAAGCACCTCACATCAGCTAACCCTCTGGACAGGACAAGATGGTTGGACTCACCTGGGGACCTCCAGAGAAGCAAGACAGAAGTGCTCCGCAGTGCTGGCCCTGGCCAGGCCCCTATGGCTACTGCTGCCCAGGCCCCTGAGCACTGCACTACCCATCCTGAAGAGAACCCTGAGGTTAGAGTCAGGATGGGATCCAGAGGAAGGGTCAGCAGTAAGCACTCACCATCAGCAACTGCGCAGGTAGAGGAGATGTGAGGGGCTTCCGATATATCCTTCCCTGCTGGCCTAGGGGATAGGCCCGAGGCTTCTGGGCTGGGGCCCTGATGGGAGCTTCTGGCTGGGTCTGCTGGGAAGTCTCTGGCAGCACTGTCTGCGTCTGGCAGAGACAGCTTTGCTTGTGAGGAGCCTGGAGCCTGCCGGCCCTGGTGTTTCAGCCTGGTGCCCGAGGACAGGAGGGTCTGGGTCCCAGTGGTCGCTCTCCTGGCCTTCCAGCCCCGGAGCCCCTGGGCACGGAGAAGCCGCCGCCTCTGCCATGGGAGGAGTCTCTTCTTGAGGCTTCGAACCGCCTGAGCGTACAGCATGGCCCGCACCGCACACTCAGCCGAGGTCGGCTTCCGGTCAGGTCCTTGCAAGGTCTGGCTCACCCGCTGAGTCTCTGCCAACTTAAGTTTGTAATATTTATACTCCAGGCTGTCTTCATCAGACAAAAACCTATATGACAAGATGAGCATAGAAGGACAGTTGTGAAAACACCATGTTCCTGTAAAGCCTTTCTAAGTGGTGGGCTCCTTGTGGCTCAATGAGGACTCCCACTCTCCTTAGGGTAACCACAGGACCCCTGAAATTTTTGCCCATGCATTGGCTGATTTTTATTTTTTAAATTCGGTACTGGGGATGGAACCTAGGGGCATTCGACCTTCGAGCTACACCCATAGCCTTATTTTATTTTTATTGCAGTATTGGGGATGGAACCCAGGGACATTCTACTTCCAAGCTACACCCCAGCCCTATTTTTTTTCTTTATTTTGAACAGGGTCTCACTGAGTTGTAAAAGTCCTCACTAAATAGCTGAGGCTGTCCAAAAACTGCAATCCTCCTGTCTTAGCCTCACAAATGCTGGGATTACAACCGTGTGCCATTACGCCTGGCTGAATTCATTCTTGATTTCCATCACCCATATCCCTGAGGGAGCTCACAGCTCATGGGGCTTTTTAGCTTTTTTTCTTTTCTTTTTTCTTTTTGCAGGTCTGGTGATGGAACCCAGGGGCATTCTACCTCCGAGCTACACCCCCTGCCCTATTTTTTATTCTTTATTTTGAAACCAGGTCTCACTGAGTTGCAGAGGGCCTCACTAAGTAGCTGAGGCTGTCTGCGAACCGCGATCCTCCGGTCTCAGCCTCCCAAATGCTGGGATTACAAGCGTGTGCCACCACACCCAGCTTTTTTCTTTTTTGATACTGGGGTTGAACTCAGAGGCATTCTACTTTTGTGCTCTACCCCTAGCTCTATTTTATTCTCTTATTTAACATTTTGTGGTATGGGGGTTGAACTCGGGGCAATTTACCTCTGAGCTATACTCCTGGCCCTATTTTATTTTTTATATTTTGAAACAGGGTCTGTGTTACGGAGGGCTAAGTTGCTGAGGCTGGTCTCGAATCTGCAACCCACCAGTACTGGGATTACATGTGTGTGCCACCAAACCTGGCTGCTCTTGGGGCCTTGTAACACAAAGCAGTTACATTGGAGCCTGGGGCTGCAGGCCTGACAGTATGTTATGCCACCAGCACCACAGCAGCAGAAATGATGCCCTGCAAACAGTTCCACCAGGCTGAGCACTGGGTAAGCATTCCACTGTGCTACGGCAGGTCTAACAGACCCATGGGGATGCGATGGGGAGATTATGCCCCAGCCACGAACTCATATGACTCATGGTCATAATCACACCAATAGTAGAAAAAAGAAGCAGGGAGTGGTGGTGTACACTTGTAAACCCAGCATTTGGGAGGCTGAGACCAGAGGATCATGGTTCGTGGACAGCCTCAGCTACTTAGTGAGGTCCTCTGCAACTTAGTGAGATCCTGTTTCAAAATAAGGAATAAAAAATAGGGCAGGGGGTGTAGCTTGGAGGTCAAAATGCCCCTGGGTTCCATCTCCAGACCCGCCAAAAAAAAAAAAAAAAAAAAAAAAAAAAGTGCGGGGGGTTGTAGCTCAGAGTTAGAACACCCCTGGGTTCAATTCCCAGTATCACACACACATTCATAATATGTAATATGGCCAGCAGATGGCAAGCTACAAAAAAACACGTCAACAGGTGTTACTCAATTGCTCCCGGCACACATGTTCATGCCTACTTATTTCCACCATAGTTTGAAAAAATATAAACCAAACAATAATTAATTCTGGGGAATAGGATAGAAAGGAGTATGGAGAGGGATATTTCACATCATTTATAAACTGCTGTTCCTTCAGTATCCTCAGAGTTCTAGGACTTCCACAGATACCAAACCCACAAATGTTCAAATCCTTTATAAAATGGTATCGAAGGGCCGGGTGTGGTGGCACACGCTTGTAATCCCCGCACTTGGGAGGCAGAGACAGGAGGATCGCGCTGGTTCGGAGCTAGCAGCGCTGGCTTAGGAGACCTGTTTCCAAATAAAACATGTAAAAATAGGTCTGGGAGTGTAGCCCGGAGGTAGAAGGGCTTCCAAGAACCCCAGTACCACCAAAAATAAATTAAAAAAAAAAAAAAGGTATCGAATTCGCACAGAAGTTACATGCAATCATCTGTAGAATTTTTTTTTTTTTGGTGGTATTGGTGTATAAAATCCAGGAGCAGTCTACCTCTGAGCTACACATTCCTCACCCCTATTTTTATTTATATTATTACTAAATAATAATAAATAATAAATAGGGCTCTGAGATACACCCCCAGCCCTATGTATATGTATATGTGTGTGTGTATATATACATATATATATATATTTCTCCCCCCCCCCTTGCGGGTCTAGGGATGGAACCCAGGGGCATTCAACCTCCGAGCTACATCCCCTGCCCTATTTTTTATTCTTTATTTTGAAACAGGGTCTCACTAAGTTGCAGAGGGCCTCACTAAGAAGCTGAGGCTGTCAGTGAACTGCGATTTTCCTGTCTCACCTTCCTGAATCCTGGGATTACAAGTGTGTGCCGCCACGCCCGGCTCACGCCATCCGTTTTATATGATTCAATGATCCAAAGTCTGCAGACAAAAGAAGCCAGGTGTGGTGGCGCACGCCTGAAATCCCAGTACTTGGGAGGCTGAAACAGGAAGACCGCAGGCTCAAGGACAGCCTCAGAAAGTAGAGAGACTTACAACCTAGCAAGGCCCTATTTCAAAATAAAAATAGAGATCGGAGGATTGTGGTTCATAGACAGCCTCAGCTACTTAGTGAGGCCCTCTGCAACTCAGTGAGATCCAGTTTCAAAATAAAGAATAAAAAATAGGGCAGGGACTGTAGCTCAGAGGTCAAATGCCCCTGGGTTCCATCCCCAGACCTGGGAAAAGTAAATAAATAAATAAAACAGATGGCATACATCTGTAATTAATCCAAGTACTTGGGAGATTGAGATAGGAGGGTCACAGGTTCAAGGACAGCCTCAGCTAGCAGTGAGACTCATCAACCTAAGTTCCTGGTTCCATCCCCAGTACCTGGTTCCATCCGCAGTACAGCAAAAAACAAAAATAAGTAAATAACATTTTAAAATATGGCTGGGGGTGTAGCTCAGAGGTAGAATGCCTCTAAGTATTCCATCCCCAGTACCTTAAAAACAAAGAAAGAAAGAAAGAAAGAAACAACAACAACAAAAAAACCCTAGCCAACCTAGTAGAATATAAACACTCTATAAATCACTGTTATATTGCATGTGTGTGTATGTGTGTGCACGCATATGGGTATTAGGGATTGAACCCAAGGGCGCTGTACCACTGAATTATATCCTCCAGCCCCCTTGTTTTTTTGTTGCAGTACTGGGGATTGAACCCAGGGGCATTCTACCCCCAAGGTACATCAAAAGCCCTAATTTTTTTTTTTTTGGTGGTACTGGGGTTCCTGGAAACCCTTCTCCTGGCTACACTCCCAGGCCTATTTTATATTTTTATTTGGAAACAGGGTCTCTTAAGCCAGTGAGGCTGGCTTCAAACCTGCACAATCCTCCTGTTTCCACCTCCAAGTGTGGGGGTTACAAGCGTGCGCCACCACGCCCGGCCCTAATTAATTATTTATTTATTTATTTTGTGGTACTGGGGATGGAATCCAGGGGCCTTCTATCTCCGAACTACACTCCCAGACATATATATATATATATATATATATTTTTTTTTTTTTTTGGGGGTCTGGGGATGGAACCCAGAGGCATTTAACCTCCGAGCTACACCCCCTGCCCAATTTTTTATTCTTTCTTTTGAAACAGGGTCTGAGTTGCAAAGGGCCTCACTAAGTAGCTGAGGCTGGCTGCGAACTGCGATCCTCCGGTCTCAGCCTCCCGAATGCTGGGATTACAAGCGTGCGCCACCACGCCCAGCTCTATTTTATATTTTATTTGGAAACAGGGTTTCTTAAGGCAGCTGAGGCTGGCTTCGAACCGGTTCAATCCTGTCTCAGCCTCCCAAGCATGGGGATTACAAGTGTGTGCCACCATGCCCAGCTTATTCTTTATTTTGAAACACGGTTTCACTAAGTTGCAGAGGGCCTCACTAAGTAGCTGAGGCTGGCTGAGAACCTGTGTTCCTCCCTTTTCAGTCTCTCAAATATTAGGATTACAAGTGTGTGCCACTCTGCCCAGCTACCCACTTATCTTTTTTTTTTTTTTTTTTGGTGGTACTGGGGGTGGAATCCAGAGGCTTTCTACCTCCGGGGTATACTCCCAGACCTTTTATATTTTATTTGGAAACAGGGTCTCACTAAGTTGCTGAGAGCCTCACTAAGTAGCTGAGGCTGGCTTCGAACCTGTGTGATCCTCCTGTCTCAGCCTCTCAAGCGCGGGGATTACAAGAGTGTGCCACCATGCCCGGCCTACCCACTTATCTTTTTGAAACAGGATCTCACTAAAGTGCAGAAGCCTGGCCAAATTGCTGAGGCTGACTGGAAACCTGTGATCCTCCTGTCTTAGCCTTCTAAGTACTAGGATTATAAGTATGTGCCAAAAGCCCTGGCTTCCAGCCCTGCCTTTTTTTTTTTTTTTTTTTGGTGGTACTGGGGTTCCTGGAAACCCTTCTACCTCCGGGCTATACTCCCAGACCTATTTTTATACTTTTTATAAAAAAATTTGGAAACAGGGTCTCTTAAGTCAGCACAGCTGGCTTCAAACCTGCGCGATCCTCCTGTCTCTGCCTCCCAAGCGCGGGGATTACAAGTGTGCACCAACACGCCTGGAAACTTTTTTTTTAAAAACAGGGTCTCACTAAGTTGGTGAGGCTGGCCTTAAACTTGCCATCTTCCTGTCTCAGTCTCCCAAACACTGGGATTACAGACATGTGCCATCACTCCCAGTTTTTTCTTTCTTTCTTTTTGGTGGTACTGGGGTTCCTGGAAGCCCTTCTATCTCCGGGCTACACTCCCAGACCTATTTTTACATTTTTATTTGGAAACAGGGTCTCCTAAGCCAGCACGCGCGGCTAGCTTCGAACCTGCGCGATCCTCCTGTCTCTGCCTCCCAAGCGCGGGGATTATAAGCGTGCGCCACCTCGCCCGGCACTCCCAGTTTATATTGTATTGTTTATACCATGATGAGAAAACAAAGTCTAGCCTGGCTTGGTGGCACATGCTTTTAATCCCAGAATTTGGGAGGCTGAGACAAGAGGACTGCAGTAGCTGAGGACAGCCTCAGCTACTTAAGTGAGTCCCTTTGCAACTCAATGAGAACCTGTTTCAAAATAAAAGAATAAAAAATAGGGTGAATGCCCCTGGGTTCCATCCCCAGTACTGCACAAACAAAAACAACCCAGTACCAAAAAACAGTCTGTCCACTTTTCAGACATGCAGTTTTTTTTCCCTGAACATATCTGATCTGCAGAGATTTTATCACATTCAGATACCATGTGAATATTTTTATTTTGTTTTGCTTTGTAGTACTAAGGTTCAACCCAGGGCCTTGCATGCACCAGGCAAGCACTCTACCACAGAGCTTCAGCCCTGGCCTACTCAGTATTTTGAGACAGGGTGTGCTAAATAAATTCCCTAGGCTGGCCCTGAACTTGCAAACCTACCTCAGCCTCCTGAGTTGCTGGGATGACAGGTGTGCAACACAGCTGACACAACCAGTTTTTTTTTCCCCAGAGCACTATATATTTTGTTTTCCATTTCACTCTCAGCTTCTCATTCCTGTCAGTCCTCCTCCTGGTGCCTCTGAACTGCTCTCGTTTGCTCCAGTTCTTAGAATTAGCTCAGCCAGAGCTCTCCATCCCTACTACTTTTTGTTTGTTTGTTTGTTGTTTGGTGTGTTTGTTTGGTGGTACCGGGATTCTTGGAAGCCCTTCTACCTCCGGCCTACACTCCCAGACCTATTTTTTATATTTTATTTGGAAACAGGGTCTCTTAAGCCAGGGTGGCTGGCTTTGAACATGCACGATCCTCCTGTCTCCGCCTCCCAAGCCTGGGGATTACAAGTGTGTGCCACCACGCCCGGCATCTACTTTTTTATTATTCATTTTTGTGGTCCTGGGGATGGAAGCCAGGGGCACTCTCCCTCCGAGCTCCACCCCAGCCCTATTTTTCATTCTTTACTTTGAAACAGGGTCTCACTGAGTCGCAGAGGGCCTCACTCAGTGGCTCTTGCAGTCTCACTCCCTCCTAAGTGTCCCTGGGGAATAGTGTGTACCTGTTGCTTTCTTCTGGATGTTTTTCATTTCTTTTTCTTTTTGGGGTACTGGGTATTGAACACAGGGCATTCTAACTCTGAGCTATACCTCAAGCTCTATTTTGTTTTATTTTGAAACAGGGTCTAAGTTGCAGAGGGCCTCCACTAAGTTGCTGAGGTTGGCCTTGAAACTGTGATCCTCCTGTCTCAGCTTCCCAAGTACTGGGATTATAGGCGTGCACTACCACGCTCAGCTTCTCATTTCAAGTCTGGCTCCTTTCACTCAGAAGTGGTTTAGATCCAAGTTTTATATTGTTGGTGCTGGTTTCTAGCCCCCTTTTATTTTGAAATAGGGTCTCACTAAATTGTTGGGGGTCTTGCTAAGTTGCTGAGGCTGGAATCCAACCCGAGATTCTCCTGTCTCAAGTGCTGAAATTATAGGGTATACCACTGTACCTAGCAGTGAATGCATTTTTTTTTTTTTTTTTTTTTTTGCGGACCTGGGGATGGAACCCAGGGGCATTCGACCTCCGAGCTACACCCCCTGCCCTATTTTTTATTCTTTATTCTGAAACCGGGTCTCACTGAGTTTGCAGAGGGCCTCACTAAGTAGCTGAGGCTGTCCGCGAACCGTGATCCTCTGGTCTCAGCCTCCCAAATGCTGGGATTACAACCGTGCGCCACCACACCCGGCTCTGGTTTTTTTTTTTTTTTTTTTTTTTTTGGTGGTAATGGGGTTCCTGGAAACCCTTCTACCTCCAGGCTACACTCCCAGACACCTATTTTTTATATTTTTATTTGGAAACAGGGTCTCTTAAGCCAGTGAGGCTGGCTTTGAACCAGTGCAATCCTCCTCTCTCTGCCTCCCAAGCGTGGGGATTACAAGTGTGTGCCACCATGCCCGGCTCTGTTTTTTATTCTTTATTTTGAAACAGGGTCTCACTAAGTTGTAGAGGGTCTCACTATGTAGTTGAAGCTGTGTGTGAGCCTGTGATCCTCCATTCTCAGCCTCTCAAGTACTGGGATTACAAGTGTGTGCCACTACATCCGGATCTTGTTTGCCTTTACTGTAAAACACAGGTATCATATTTATGATGCAAACTGTAATGTTACAGTGCTGTTTTGTGCACAAGAGGCAGGAAGGCAAAAAGGAAAGCACAGTGTAATAGACATTAGAAGTTGCAAAAAAACTGCTGGGCATGGTAGCGCATGCTTGTCATCCCAGCATTCAAGAGGCTGAGACTAGAAGATGCAGTTCGCGTACAGCCTCAGCTACTGAGCGAGGTCCTGCATAACTTAGTGAGACCCTGTTTCAAAAATAAATAAATAAGAAGGGCTGGGGGTGTAGCTTGGAGGTAGAATGCCCCTGGGTTCCATCCCCAGACACCCCCCCCCCAAAAAAAAAAGGAAAAGAAAAAGAAAACAGAAGTTGCAAAAGATTATTACGACACATCACTCAGTGTACTGTGTGCTCTCGCACGCATGCTGCACCGTGCCCTCAAATGGCACAGTGGGGACTAGGCGCTGCCTGTTACTGAACCTGGCCTGGGGCTCCTCCCTCTGGGTGACACTGCTGCTCAACACAGAATCTTAGCTTCTGTCTTCAGCACCAGCAGAATGCTCTAGGGGAGGGTTAGCATGGTCAGAACTGAAGGACCTACCAGTAAGCAGGGTCCTCCTGGAGGAGAGATCTCTCTTTGGGAGATAGAGTGCCTTCAACAATGCGTGTGACAAGCTGGTCAATGGTGTCCACCACCTTGCGATCCGCTCGTTGGGGGATTGCTGGAACACACAGAATGGCTTTTCTGAGAAACACACTGGACCACGTGCATCCTGGAAAGACTAGGAGAGTGAGCTAGGGCTTTACACTGAACCTAAGGAGGAACTGGCAACCAAAACCCTCATATATAAAACATCAGCACTGAAAAGAAGAAAATTGCTGGGCGTGGTGGTGTACGCTTGTAATCCCCGCGCTTGGGAGGTTGAGACAGGAGGATTGCGCAGGTTCAAAGCCAGCCGCCCTGGCTTAAGAGACCCTGTTTCCAAATTAAAAAAAAAAAAAAAAGTATAAAATAGGTCTGGGAGTATAGCCCGGAGGTAGAAGGGTTTCCAGGAACCCCAGTACCACCAAAAAAAAAAAAAAGGAAAGATATAAAACACACTTTTTTGTGATACTGGAGACTGAACCCAGGAGCATTCTACCTCTGAGCTATACCCTTAGCCTCTTTGGAATTAGAGGCATATGCCACCATACCCAGCACATAAAATAAATTTAAAAAAAAGATCCAAGCTGGGCGTGGTGGCGCACGCTTGTAATCCTGGCATTTGGGAGGCTGAGACTGGAGGATTGTGGTTTGCAGACAGCCTCAGCTACTTAGTGAGGCCATTCACAACTCAATGATACCCTGTTTCAAAATAAAGAATAAAAATTGGGCAGGGGCTATAGCTCAGAGGTCAAATGCCTCTAGGTTCCATCCCCAGACCCGCAGAAAAAAAAAAAAAAAAAAATCCAGCCGGGCGTGGTGACACACCATCATAATCCCAACATTCGAGAGGTGGAAACCAGAGGATGGAGGTTTGTGGAAAGCCTCAGCTACTTAGTGAGGCTCCTTTGCAACTCAGTGAGACCCTGTTTCAAAAATAAAGAAGAGCCGGGCATGGTGGTGCACGCTTGTAATCCCTGCGCTTGGGAAGCAGAGACAGGATTGTGCAGGTTCGAAACCAGCCTCGCTGGCTTAAGAGACCCTGTTTCCAAATTTAAAAAAATATAAAAGATAGGTCTGGGAGTGTAGAAGGGCTTCCAGGAACCCCAGTACCACCAAAAAAAATAAAAATAAAAAATTAGGGCTGGGGGTGTCACTCAGAGGTAGAATGTCCCTGGGCTTCATCCCTAGTACCGCAAAAATAAAATAAAATAAAATAAAAAGATCCAAGTCAGGTCCTGTGGTGCATAGCTGTAATCCCAGCAACTTCGGAGGCTGAGGCTGGGTGACTGCTGGCTCGAGGCCAACCTGTGCAACATAGCGAGACCCTTTCTCAAAATAAAATTTAAATAAGGGCTGGGGCTGTAGTTTAGTGGTAAAACACCTAACACTGTCCTACCCTCAGCACTACAGAAAAGAAAAATACACGTTTCCTAATGAGGAAGGGAATACACACACACACACACACACACACACACACACACACACACACACTAATTCCCACAGGAAAGAGTAAGGACTGGGGGAGCAGTTCAGTGGTAGGGCACTTGCTTAGTATAGAAAAGAACCCTAGCAAGGCCTTGGGTTCTAACCCCAACACTACAAGAAAAAAAAAGTCAATGGCTCCAGGTTAGGGATTCACACAAAAAAATTGCTAAATGTATGAAAAGAAAAACTTTTTTTTTTTTTTGGTGGTACTGAGGGTGGAACCCAGAGGCCTTCTACCTCCAGGCTATACTCCCAGACCTATTTTATATTTTATTTGGAAACGGGGTCTCGCTAAGTAGCTGAGAGCCTCACTAAGTAGCTGAGGCTGGCTTCGATCCTCCCATCTCAGCCTCCTAACATCTGGGATTACAAGCGAGCGCCACCATGCCCGGGTACAAGAAAAACATTTTAGAAGTGTGTACTTCCACCAGTCTGTGTAAATTTATAAGGCCACCAGTAGCACAGAAGGGCAAGTTCCCTCAAGTAATGTCTGTTTGGCATCCTAGATTTGCTGGCTTTAATAACACAGAATGGTCTATTTGCTCATTTAATTAAACTCACTCTTGAACGAGAGATTTTCCAGTTTGTGCTATGAATAAATGTATGGCCTGTTACTGCCTGTGCCTGACTTGCAGATTTTTTTTTTGCGGGTCTGGGGGTGGAGCCCAGGGGCATCCAACCTCCAAGCCACACCTCCTGCCCTATTTTCTATTCTTTATTTTGAAACAGGGTCTCACTGAGTTGCAAAGGGCCTCACTAAGTAGCTGAGGCTGTCTGTGAACGGCGATCCTCCGGTCTCAGCCTTCTGAATGCTGGGATTACAAGCGTGTGCCACCACGCCCGGCTTGCCTTGCAGCTTTGAATATATTTTATTTACTGTCTGTAGCACTGGGGATTAAACCCAGGGCCTTGCTTGGGCTAGGCAAGCACTCCACCACCAAGCTCTACCCCCAGTCTCTTTGGGCCTATTTTATTTGCGGTACTGGGGATTGAACCCAGGGACATTCAACCTCCGAGCTACACTATCAGCCCTATTTTTTATTATTTATTTTGAGACAGCATCTCATTAAGTTGCTGAGGGCCTAAGTAGCTGAGGCTGGCCTCAAACCTGAGATCCTCTAGTCTAAGCCTCCAAGTACTGGGACTACAAGTGTGCACCATGACGCCCAGCTTTGGGCCTCCTTTATTGTTTGATATAAGCTCTCACTATGTTGCCCTGACTGGCCTTGAACTTCTGGACTCAAGCGCTCCTCTTTCCTCAGCCTTCCCAGAACTGGGATCACAGGTGTGTCATATTGCCTGGCTGAGCTTATTTATTTATTTATTTATTTATTTATTTATTTATTTATTTATTTTGCGGCACTGGGGATGGAACCCAGGGGTATTCTACCTCTGAGCTACACCCCCTAGTCCTATTTTTTTATCCTTTATTTTGAAACAGGGCCTCACTGAGTAGTGAGACTGTCCATGAACTGCAATCCTCTTGTCTCAGCCTCCTGAATACTGGGATAGCAAGCGTGCGCCACCATGCCCGGCTTGGCTGAGCTTATTTAAAATCACTCTTGTGATTTTAAATCCACCAGTGTGGCCAGGCATAGTGGCGCACTCTTGTAATCCCCGCGCTTGGGAGGCTGAGACAGGAGGATCACACAGGTTCGAAGCCAGCCTCAGCTACTGAGTGAGGCTCTCAGCAACTGAGTGAGACCCTGTTTCCAAATAAAATATAAAATAGGTCTGGGAGTATAGCCCGGAGGTAGAAAGCCTCTGGGTTCCACCCCCCAGTACCACCAAAACAAACAAACAAACAAACAAACAAACACCAGCGTGTGTTCTTTCCACAGGATAAATTAATCCTCAAATGTCACATTATTGCTAAGCACTTCCCTGTGTTTTCTTTCTTCTCTGTTGGCTCTCATTTTTTCAGAACTGCTCATTTTATGTGGTTTTACAAAAGAATATGAAGTGCAAACCAAAAGCTTTCAAAGACAATGAAATTTGGGGATTATTGAGAATTTGGTCATCTCTAGTGAGGCTGACTATAAAAAGGCTACAAGGGGTCATGGCTCTGGCCAGTGATCCTATTCCTGAGAATTTATCCTTTGAAGGAAAATAAAAAAAAGAGCTGGGTATGGAGGCATACTTTTGAGTTCAATTCCCAGTATCACAAAAAAAAAAAAAAAAAAAAAAAAAAAGCCAGGCATGGTGGCGCATGCTTGTATAATCCCAGCACTTGGGATGCTGAGACAGGAGGATCGCGGTGCGCGGACAGCCTCAGCTCCTTAGTGAGGCCCTCCGCAACTTAGTGAGACCCTGTTTCAAAATAAAGAATAAAAAATAGGGCAGGGGGTGTAGCTCGGAGGTTGAATGTCCCTGGGTTCCATCCCCAGACCCGCAAAAAAAAAAAAAAAAAGAAAAGAAAAGAAGAAAAAGAAAGGGAAAGAAAAGAAAAACAGTAACAAGCAGTACATCCACCTGAAGATGTCATTTGGCATTTTCAACAGGAATGGGCACAGTGTGGGGCAGCCACATGCTCATGACCATTCAGTAGCCCCTGCGGGCATGGGCCTGTCGACAGTCATCAAGCCCTGCAGACACAGAGCCAAGGCCAGTGGACTGATCACACATGACCTCAGATGTCTGGCCCGAGAGCCTCTCCGAGAGGCAGTGTGAGAACTCTTAACAATCATGCAACAGAGCAAAGAGCAGCCTTTCCCCAGCCATCAGCACTGCATGACGCCATGGAGGGTAGTAGGCTGCTTTGGGTGTGGGTGTGGGTGTGGGTGTGTGTGTGTGTGTGTGTGTGTGTGTGTGTACTGGGGTTCCTGGAAGCCCTTCTACCTCCGGGCTACACTCCCAGCCCTATTTTTTATATTTTCTTATTTGGAAACAGGGTCTCCTAAGCCAGCGCGTGGCTGGCTGTGAACCCGCGCGATCCTCCTGTCTCCGCCTCCCAAGCGCGGGGATGACAAGCGTTGCCGCCACGCCCGGCCTGCTTTGGGTTTTGATAGCCTTCCCCTCCCTTCCGCAGTGTCCCTCAAGGTCTCGGTTACACTGCATCTTGCTCCTGCATTTCAGGGAGGAAGAGGTGAGGCTTCACCCTAGGCTCACTTTTGGAAGGACCCCCCAGGGAGTGGCCATGGCTGTCATGGGTGGCGAGACCTGTCCACTGTCTAGTGCAGCCAGGGCTCCATAAGGATGAGGTGGAGTGGAGTGGGGGTGGGGAGGAAGTGAGAGACGAAGGAGACAAGCCCTGCTGGCGGGCGGCAGCAGAGGCTAGAAGCCACTAGGGGGAAAGTACTTCCTCACTGGTCACAGCAGCCAAGCCGCATGGGGACTGTGCAGCTCTTCACCTCTGTCTCTGTGAGCAAGAGAAAGGGTGAAGGAAAGCAAGAGCCCATTGTTTCTATTCCTATCTATTGGCTACCACGTGTACTAAAGTAATCTACTGACTTTGGAGAGTCTGGAAAAGGAAGCGGGTAGAAAGGTGTCCCCACCACCTGGAATGGCCCAGCCGGTCTCTGCACCTCCTCAGTGCAGCCCCTCCAACCTAGCACAAGAGTAACTGGTGTCTGACAGTTTTGCTCCTTGTGCTCAGGCCACCTGGGACTCCTCAGCGATGGTGTCCAGTGTTCTCTATTCTTTCGATTAATGTCAGGGGAAGGGGAGTTTGGGGGGTGTTGGCACAGAGAATCTTAACTTTGATGCCCTCATGAAAAAATATAGGTAAAACTGTGTAGTGTGAAACTGAGCCCTGGCAAGGGCCACAGCTTTCCACCAGATTCTCAAAAGAAGCCTGATTGGAAACATTCTAAGGACTTCTCTGGGAGAATAGTTCTAATATATAATCTCAGAATGAATGGCAAACATCCAACTGGCCTGGAGAGCTTTCTACTAAAATCCTCATCTTTTTCCAGTTGGCTAAAGAACTTCTGTGTAAGAATCTCAAAGAATATAGGAGGCACTACCCAAAACCAGGGAAACACGCCTGGACACATACCAACACCCCTGCCTTCCTCACCACCACGCAGACTGCTCGCAGTCCTGGCCAGAGTCTCAGATTTCACAGGAGGAACGGCTCTGTCCTCTCCTGTCCACTCCACTTCAGGCTTCTTGACCCGCAAGGGACACCCGCTGGTGAGCAGCCAGGCTTTCAGGTGGTCGATGTACTCTCTCCCAAACAAAGTGGAGTCCTCGAAATTTGGAAATGAAGCAGGAGAGGGAGCTATATCTTGGAGACCAACAGCTTCTAAGATTTTCTCTTGCCGGAAAGAGGAGGCCAAGGAGAACGTCTGTCCCAGAAGGGCCAAAGACTTCCGGCAGAGTGAATTGCTGGTCTCCAGGGCGATAGCCAGGTCCAAGGGGCTAGTAAGGGCCTTCATCTTCACACTCAGCTCGTAGGCATTGCAGGCCATGAGCAAGGGCGTGGCACTCTTCAGAAGCCGATCCTGAAGCCGCATTATGTATTTATCAAAGGGCTTGATAATCTCAAAAAAGCAATTTTTGGTCTTCACAGCACCTTTGTCTAAAAGCATATTTAAAAATTCATTATCAACTCTGGGTGTTTTCAAAGCAGAGTGCTTTAGAAATTTGATAGTAAAAAAGCAAAAATCTCTGTGCTCTGGTTTTAAGGAGCATTTGAATGAGGCAAGCATTTTAGCACAGGTCTCAGTTTCAAGTTCAAAGAGAGTCTGGAAGAGTTGAGTAAATTTAACATCATCTTTTATGGTATGGAATCCTGCCCATTTGATTATTTCTATCCCAAATCTTGAAAAAACATCTGACTTATCTATGATGTCAAAGCTCATCTTTCTTCTGGGGAACCGAATGTTCTTCAGATCGAGCCCCAAAGGGATCTTCTGAGTGGGGAACTGGATGTCTTCTGTCCCTGGGTTTGTTCCGAGGGTCACATCAGGACTTGTGTTTTTCTGGATTTGATGAGTGCCCTGAGTTTTGGAAGTAATACGATTTATAGTGGAAACTTTTTTCGTGGTCACATTTCTCAGTGTGACAAGTTTCCCGACACTCCCCTTGGTTGTGAGCAGGCCCTGAGTGTCCCTCTTTCCTAGGAGGGGGCCTTCCTGATCAACGATGTTTAGGACGTGGCCTCTGGCCTGGCCCTGACCACTACTCCTGGGCACAGAGTCAGCCTCCCCTGGATGGTCCACCTCGTAATCCCGACTTTCCTTCTCTAGACATTCTTTCTCCATCAGCCTGGAGGAGCCCAAGTCCCCCAAGACAGCAGAAGGTCGAAAATTATACTCCTGTGACCAAGAGGATTCTTGGGAAACTGGACGGCCAAAGTCTTTCTCCCAAGAGCCACGGAGTGCAAATTTCCAGTCCTGAGAATGGAAATGTCCCAATTGCCGGTGGCCAAAGAGCTGGTCCCGCGAGTCAGGGTGGGCAAATTCAAGGTCCCGGCCACATTCTTTATGAAAATAGCTGTCATCACTGATAGTAGGGTTGTTCAGTTGGAAGGAGGGTCCTGCAAACACATCACCTCTCAGGCCCTCTCTCCCAGCTTCTCGAGGGTGAGCTATAGACCCACCAAGGGAGTACCTGCTGTCACTGTGAGCATCATCATACATATCTGCTCTGGATCTTGGGACTGTCCTCAAGCGATCTGAAATAAATGAGTCAAAAAAGACAAAACACTTTAGACCAGAAGTTGCAAGCAGATGCACCATCTATCTACCACTAGTCAGAGGTGCTTATATGCTTTAGTGTTTTTTGCAAATTCAGATCGTTGCCAATATTGTTTGTTTGTTTATTTATTTACAGTACTGGGGATTGAACCCAGAGGCATTCTACCTCTCAGCTGCATCCCCCAGCCTTTTTCTTTCTTTTTCTTTTTGCAGGTCTGGGATGGAACCCAGAGGCATTCGACCTCCAAGCTACACCCCCTGCCCTATTTTTTATTCTTTATTTTGAAACAGGGTCTCACTGAGTTGCAAAGGGCCTCACTAAGTAGCTGAGACTGTCTGCGTATCGTGATCCTCCTGTCTCAGCCTCCCAAGTGCTGGGATTACAAGCGTGCGCCACCACGCCCTGCTATTTTTTATTCTTTATTTTGAAACAGGATCTTACTAAGTTGCAGAGGGCCTAAGTAGCTGAGGCTGGCCACAAACTTGGGATCCTCCTGTCTCAGCCTCCCAAGTACTGGGATTACAAGCACGTGCCACCATGCCTGGCTTATTTTTGATTTTTTTTTTTTTTTGGTGGTACTGGAGGTGGAACCTAGAGGCTTTCTACCTCCAGGCTATACTCCCAAACCTATTTTTTATATTTTATTTGGAAACAGGGTCTCACTAAGTTGCTGAGAGCCTCACTAAGTAGCTGAGGCTGGCTTTGAACCTGTGTGGTCCTCCTGTCTCAGTCTCCCAAGCACGGGGATTATAAGCGTGCGCCACCACGCCCAGCATTTTTTTTTTTTTTTTTTTGCAGTACTGAGGATGAAACTCATGGGCACTCTACTCCAAGTGACACCCTCAGCCCTATTTTTTTTTTCTTTACTTTGAAACAGGGTCTCACTGGGTTGGAAAGGGCCCAAGTAGCTGAGGCTGTCCGCAAATCAAAATCCTCCAGTCTCAGGCTCCCAAATGCTGGGATTACAAGCATGCGCCATCATGCCCAGCATTACAATCACTTTTAGGTTTTTTTATTTTGTTGTTGCTGTTTTGGTACTGTGGGTGGAACCCAGGGACTTTTCTACCTCCAGGCTATACTCCCAGGCCTATTTTATATTTTATTTGGAAACAGGGTCTCACTAAGTCGCTGAGAGCTTCACTAAGTAGCTGAGGCTGGCTTCGAACCTGTGTGATCCTCCTGTCTCAGCCTCCCAAGCGCAGGGATTACAAGCGTGCGTGCGCCACCATGCCCAGCTATTTCAATCACTTTTCAATCACTATTTCAATCACTGAAAGAAAGGAACCAAATACCCTAGACCTTTTTCTGCCTCTTCCTCTTCCCCCTCCTCTTCTCCCTTCTTCTTCTTCTCCTTCTCTTTCTTCTTCTTCTTTTTTTTTTTTTTTTTTTTTTTTGTGGTACTGGGGATGGTACCCAGGCAGGGGTATTCTACTTCTGAACTATACACCCAGCCCTATTTTTTATTCTTCATTTTGAAACAGGGTCTCACTAAATTGTGGAGGGCCTCATTAAGTTGCTGAGGCTAGCTGTGAACTGTGATCCTCTCGTCTCAGCCTCCCAAGTACTAGGAGTACAAGGGTGCACCACCACACCTGGGTTCTTTTTTATTTTTATTTTTTTTGCGGTCCTGGGGATGGAACCCAGGGTCATTGTTCCTCCAAGCGACATTCCCAGTCCTATTTATATTATTATTATTTTTCTTTTTTTCTTTTTTTTTCTTTGTGGTACTGGGGTTCCTGGAAGCCCTTCTCCCTCTGGGCTACACTCCCAGACCTTTTTCTTTTTTTTTGGAAACAGGGTCTCTTAAACCAGCGAGGCTGACTACGAATCTGCGTGATCCTCCTTTCTCCGCCTCCCAAACACGGGGATTACAAGCGTGTGCCACCATGCCCGGCAGTATATTATTATTTTTCTGAAACAGGGTCTCACTGAGTTACAAAGAGCCTCACTAAGTAGCTGAGGCTGTCCACTAACTGCAATCCTCTTGTCTCAGCCTCCTGAATGCTGGGATTACAAGTGTGTGCCACCATGCCTGGCTTTTTAAGGGACAAGGTTTCACTATACTGCCCAGGCTGGTCTCAAACTCCTGGGCTCAAGAAATCCTACTGCCTCAACGTCCTTAGTTTCTGGGACTAAAGGCACGTGTTACCACATCCAGCTTAACCTGAATTTCTTTTCTTTTTATAGTACTGGGGATTAAACCCAGGGGCCTTCTACCTCTGAGTTACACCCCCAGCCCTAATTTTTTATCCTTTATTTTGAAACAGGGTCTAAATTTCGAAAGGTCACACGAAATTGCTGAGGCTGACCCCGAACAGTGATCCTCCTATCTCAGTTTCCCAAGTAGTGGGATTACAAACAAGTGGGATTACACCACACCTGGCTTAAACTTTTTTGGGGGGAACTGGGGATGGAACTCAGGGGCATTTGACCTCTGAGTTACACCCCCAGCCCGATTTTTTATTCTTTTATTTTTAAAGAGGGTCTGAGTTGCATAGGGCCTCACTAAGTAGCTGAGGTTATCTGAGATCCATCTATCTCAGCCTCCCAAATGCTGGGATTACAAGTGCGAGCCACTACACCCGGATGGATGGATGGATATATATATGGAATTGAATCCAGGGGCATTATACCTCTGAGCTACATCCCCAGACCTATTTTAGTTTTTATTTTTGTTTGTGTGTGGTACTGGGAATTGAGCACAGATGCCTTCTACCTTCAAGCTATACCCCTAACCCAATTTTAGTTTTATTTTAAAACAGGGTCTTGCTAGATTGATGAGAATCTCACTACTTGCTGAGGCTATCATTGAACCTGTGATCCTCCTGTCTCAGCCACCCAAGTACTAGGATTACAAGCCTGCACCACCACGCCTGGCTCCAGTCTATTTTTTATTTTGAAACAGGCTCTCACTAAATTGCTAAGGGTCTCAATAAGTTGCTGAGGCTGGCAGCTGATCAGCCAGAGATCCTTCTATCTTAGCTTCCCAAGTACTGCTATTACAGGTGTTTGCACCATACCCAGTTAATCTGGACTATTTATTACAATAGGAATACTTCTGTGTTTCCACTTCTATCTCACGGTAAACAGCGTTGGGGTGTGTGTGTGTGTGTGTGTGTGCGCGCGCGCGCGCTGGGGATTGAACCCAGGGGCATTCTACCTCCAAGTTTTTTGTTTTTGTTTTTTTGTGGTACTAGGGATGGAACCCAGGGACATTCTACCTCCGAGCTATACCAGCCTTATTTTTTAATCTTTTTATTTTTTTGAAACAGGGTCTCTCTGAGTTGCAAAGGGCCTCGCCAAATAGCTGAGGCAGCTTGGGAACCATGATCCTCTAGTCTCCACCTCCCACAAGATGGGATTACAAAGTGTGTACCACCATACCTGGCTGGGTTTTTTGTGTTTTGTTTTGTTTGTGTGTGTGTGTGTGTAGTACTAGGGATTGATAATAAAATAATAAAATAATTTTTTACTTGGCATTCTATCTCCATGTGTGTAGTACTAGGGACTGAATCCAGGGGTATTCTACCTCCTAGCTACACTCCCAGCCCAAATTTTTATTCTTTATTTTGAAACAGAGTTTCACTAAGTTTTGGAAGGCCTTACTAAGTATCTTAGCCTGACCAGAACCTGTGATCCTCCTGTCTCAGCCTCTCAAGTACTGGGATTACAAGCATTCTCCATCACGCTTGGCTTATTTTCTTTTACTTTGAGACAAAGACTCACTAAGTTGCAGAGAGCTTAACAAGATGCTGAGGCTGGCCAGGAACCTACAATCCTCCTGTCCTAGCCTCCCAAGTACTAGCATTACATGCATATGACACCAAGCTGGTCAGCAGAAAGGTTTTACAGAGGCTACCCATGATCACTGACTATCAGGGAGAATTCTGGGCCCACAGTGCCACCATGAGGTAGGAGCCTGGGCTGACACCACACCCATCATAGCCAAGCACCTGTTCCAAATCTGGCTGAAATGAAGGTTTGCCAGCCTGTTAATACTGTTTCTGCAGCTGAAAAATCAGAGAGTGAGGCAGGGAAAGGGGAGTTAGAAGGGAAGTCATTTTAAGAGAGATCCTGGAGCCAAGCGGGTGGCACACACATCCCAGCATTTGGGAGGCTGAGACAGGAGGATCGCAGTTCGCAGACAGCCTCAGCTACTTAGTGAGGCCCTTTGGAACTCAATGAGACCCTGTTTCAAAATAAAGAATAAAAAAATAGAGCTAGGAGTATAGCTCGAAGGTAGAATGCCCATGGGTTTTATCCCCAGTAAAACACACACACACACACACACACACACACACACACACACACACACACACACAGACTCTGATAGAAAATGAATAGTGTCTCCCTGTTCTCCTCAAGTGCAAGAAAGGAAAAAAGAGCCAGGTAGGGTTTGCAGACAGCCTCATCTGCTTAGTAGGGTTCTTTGCAACTCAGCAAGGCCCTATTTCAAAATAAAAGAATAAAATAAACCAGGCGTGGTGGAGAATGCTTGTAATCCTAGTACTTGAGAGGCTGAGACAGGAGGATCACAAACAGCTGAGGCTGTCTGCCAACCACGATCCTCCTGTCTCAGCCTCCCAAATGCTGGGATTTCCAGGGTGTGCCCCCATGCCTGGCTTCTGATATTCAAACTTCTGAATCAGAGTGTACAACCCAGTAAAATAATCAAATGAAAAGGGAAAGAGAGGTAGTTATGGGCTGAGACTACAGACCCAACTTTTGTGCAAAGCCAAGTTAATTTTGTTCAATGACCATTTATTGAACACCTACTGTGGCAGGCACTGAAATTACTGAAGGGAAAAGTGAGCTTTAGTGGACTTGTCAATTGGCGAAGTCAATTATATAAAATGTACCAGGTAAATACTAAGAGCAAAAACGAAGTGGGCAGGAATGCCCAGAAAAAATTTCACATTGAGGGGCCTGGTAAGGGGACAGCTCTGACAGCAATGTATGTAGCAGCAGTAGCAGCAGCCTGGTATGAGGAGCCAGGTAATGCAGTCCTGTCAAGAGGACGTCTTCCAGACAGAGGGAATAGACAGACCTGTGGAGAGACCAGTGGGGCCAATGTGCCTAGTAGGGAACAGAGGGAACAAGAGGCAAAGTGGTAGAAAGTGACCTCCAAACCCTGCGCACACTGAAGTCTGCGGGGGATCTCCAGCCCTGGACATCCGTATTTAATTAATGAGGATGTAACCTGGCCCTGGCATTGAGATTCAGTTACTTTTTAAATTTTTTTTGGTGGTAACAGGAACTGAACCCAGAGGCATTCTACCTTGGAGCTACACCCCCAGCTCAACTTTATTTATTTGGAAACAGCGTCTCACTAGGTTGATGAGAGTCTCACTATTTGCTGAGGGTGTCCTTAAACCAGCCATCCTCCTGTCTCAGCCTCCTACGTACTGGGATTACAGGCATGTACCACCACATCCGGCTTGGCATTGAGTGAGTGAGTGAGAGAGAGAGAGAGAGAGAGAGAGAGAGAGAGAGAGAGAGAGAGAAAGATAGATTGTGTGTGTGTGTGTGTGTGTGTGTGTGTGTGTGTGTGTGTGTGTGTCTTGCTGGGGATTGAACCCAGTGGTATTCTTCCCCCAAGCTATACCCTCAGCACCATTTTATTTTTTATTTATTCTTTTTTGTTTTTTTGTTTTAGTACTAAGGATTGAACCTAGAGCAATTCTACCTCTAAGCTATGCCCCCAGCCCAACTTTTTTATTTCTTTGTTTTTTTTTTTTTTTTTTTGCTGGTCTGGGGATGGAACCCAGGGGCATTTGACCTCCGAGCTACATCCCCAGCCCTATTTTTTATTCTTTATTTTGAAACCGGGTCTCACTGAGTTGCAGAGGGCCTCACTAAGTAGCTGAGGCTGTCTGCAAACCGCGATCCTCCAGGTCTTAGCCTCCCGAATGCTGGGATTACAAGCGTGCGCCACCACGCCCGGCTCTTTATTTCTTTATTTTAAAACAGGTTCTCAGCTGGGCATAGTGGCGCACTTGGGAGGCAGAGACAGGAGGATCGCACAGGTTCGAAGCCAGCCTCAGCTACTTAGTGAGGCTCTCAGCAACTTAGTGAGACCCTGTTTCCAAATAAAATATAAAATAGGTCTGGGAGTATAGCCTGGAGGTAGAAAGCCTCTGGGTTCCACCCCCAGTACCACCAAAAAAAAAAAAAAGAAAGAAAACAGGTTCTCAGGTTTCTGAGAGCCTCACTAAGTTACAAAGGCTGGCTTGTGAAGCTATGATCATCCTGTCTCAACCTACCAAGTATTGAGATTACAAGTGTGCACCACCACGCCCAGCCTATATTTTGGTTTGGAAACAGAATCTCATTAAGTTGCTGTGAGCCTTGCTAAATTGCTGAGTCTAGACTCAAACCTATGATCCTCCAGTATCAGCCTCTCAAGTACTGGGATTTTTTTTTTTTTTTGGTACTGGGGATTGAACCTAGGGGTATTCTACCTTCAAGCTACATCCCCAGCCTTATTTTTTATTTTGAAACAGGGTCTCACTAAGTTGCAAATGGCCTAAGTAGCTGAGACAGGCCTCGAACCTATGATTTTCCTATCTAAACTTCTAAAGTACTGGGATTACAAACCTGTGTCACCATACCTAGGAAGTACTGGGATTACAGGCATGTGCCGCTACACCAGGCAGGCAGGCATGGAGATTTCTATGTATCTTTTTGTGTGGTACTGGGGATGGAACCAAGGAGCTTTCTATTTTTTATATTTTTTATTTGGAAACAGAATCTCACAAGTTGCTGACAGCCTAAGTAACTGAGGCTGGCTTAGAACCTGCACAATCTTCCTGTCCAGCCTCCCAAATACTGGGATTATAAGCATGTGCCACCATGCCCGATTTAGGCATGGAGATTTCTTTTCTTTTTTTCCCAGTACTGAGAATTGAACCCGGGGGCATTCTACTTCTAAGCTACATCCCCAGCCCTATTTTTTATTCTTTTTTTTTTTTTTTCAGCACTAGGAATGGAACCCCAGGGATATTCTACCTCCGAGCTATACCCCCCAGCCCTATTTTTTATTCTTTATTTTTAAACAGGGTCTCATTAAGAGGCTCTCACTAAGGAGCTGAGGTTGTTTGCAAACTGCAATCTTCCTGTCTCAGCCTCCCAAATGCTAGGATTACAAACGTGCACCACCACGCTCGGCTCGCCTTCTTTCTTTCTTTTCTCTTTTCTTTCTTTCTTTCTTTTTTTTTTGGGTGGTATTGGGGGTGGAACCCAGTGGCTTTTCTACCTCCTGGCTATACTCTCAGACCTATTTTATACTTTATTTGGAAACAGGGTCTCACTAAGTTGCTGAGAGCCTCACTAAGTAGCTGAGGCTGGCTTTGAACCTGTACGATCCTCCTGTCTCTGCCTCCCAAGCTCTGGGATTATAAGCATACGCCACCACACTCGGCTTTATTCTTTATTTTTTTATTTATTTATTTTTTGTGGTACTGGGGGGTAGAACACAGAGGCTTTCTACTTCCCGGCTATACTCCTAGACCTATTTTTTTGTATTTTATTTGGAAACAGGGTCTCACAAAGTTGCTGAGAGCCTAAGTAGCTGAGGCTGGCTTCAAACCTGCGTGATCCTGTCTCAGCCTCCCAAGCGCTGGGATTACAAGTGTGCGCCACCACGCCCAGCTTATTCTTTATTTTTTAAACAAGGTTTCACTGAGTTGTAGAGGGCCTCACTTAGCAGCTGAAGCTGGTCGCGAACCTGATTCCCCTGTCTCAGCCTCCCAAGAACTGGGATCATAAGCATGGGCTTCCACGCTCATCAAGGCATCGAGATTTCTAAAAGGCCCCCAGAATGTTCTCAGTGCAGCAAAATTAGGAAGCCACTGTGATAGGAGAGGTGATAGAGTACCAGAAAGTGAGGTCCACATGGGACCTGAATTTACATGGGTGACATGAAAAGCCACCAAAGGGTTCTGAGCAGAAGGATGACCTCACTGGTTGCTGTTCAGAGAAGAGAGTACTGGTGACAAAACTAGGCACAGATGTGCCAGCAAGAAATCTACCATGGTAATCCAGGTACTGATAATGGTATGGATGGCACAATTAGGGCAGGAAGATTGAGGCAGAGAGTGGTAGCTGGATTCTGGACATTTTCCATGCCCCGAGGGGAATCAAGTCGGAAGCAGAGAGACCCATTTCAGTCAAGAACTGATAAGAGCTTAAACCTGAGCAGAAGTTGTAGGGATGGAGCCAGATGGATTCAGGAACCTTTCTTCAGGGGCTGGGGTGTAGGTCAGTAGCAAAGAATTGTTTGTTTGCCATACGCAAGACCCTGGGTTCCACTCTCAGTTCAAGGACAGCCTCAGGAAGTAGTAACACTCTCATTAACCTAGTGAGACCCTGTTTCAAAAAAAAAGGGGGCCGGGTGCGTGGTGACACATGCAATTCCAGCATTCAGGAGGCTGAGACAGGAGGATCACAAGTTCAAGGCCAGCCTCAGCTACTTAGCGAGGCCCTTTGCAACTCAGTGAGACCCTGTTTCAAAATAAAGAATAAAAAGCCAGGTGTGGTGGCGCACACTTGTAATCCCAGTACTTGGAAGGCTGAGACAGGAGGATGGAACAAGTTTGAAGCCAACTTCAGCTACTTATCTAGTGAGGCTCTCAGCAACTTAGTGAGACCCTGTTTCCAAATAAAATATAAAATAGGTCTGAGAGTGTAGCCTGGAAGTAGAAAGCCCCTGGAAGAATTAAAAAATAGGGCTGGAGGTGTATCTCGGAGGCAGAATGCCCCTGGGTTCTATTCCCACTACCATAAAAAGCAGTGCAAGGATCAGAGCAGTTTCTGATTTCATATTTGCCCAAGGCACTGAAATCCTGTCCTAGCCCTGAAATACTCTGTCCCCAGCTGTCTCCCAAAAACACTTTACCTTGAGCTTTAAACTGAAGAGTTTCTCCTACGGTCTCGCCACTGGGGTCCACATGATATCGTTTGGCTTTTTCTTGTAATACAGCATCAAGCGTCTCCTGTGCAATTCGCCTTGCTGCCATGTTTCTTTGCCCTATGATGAGAGAAAAAGACCTAATAAGGATAACAATGCACACTCGCATGGCCTGCTGTATCTCACCTAATCCTCAAGGTAACCAAGCAGTAATACAGAATCCTTCTTCCAGACTTCAAACACAGGATGGGTTCTTTGAAGGGGATTGCTGCCCACAGGAGGCTCACAGATCTGTTGTGAAACGGAGCAAGACCAGCCTTCTCTTAAGCCCATTTAGTTGGAAAGTGTTAAAAGAGGGCCGGGCATGGTGGCATGTGCATGCAATCCCATTCATGGGAGGCTGAGACCGAAGTATTGTAGGTTTGAGGTCAGCCCCAGCAACTTGGCAGAACCCTATTTCCAAAAAAAAAAAAAAAAAAAAAAAAAAAAGTAGAGCTGGGGGTGTAGCTCAGAGAATGCCCTGGGTTCCAATATCAGTACTGCAAAAATAAATAAATAAATAAATAAAAATAAATAATAAGTAAAATTGGGCTGGGGGTGTGGCTCGGAGGTAGAATGCCCCTAGATTCAGTCTCCAGCATGAAAAAAAGAAAAAAGAGGCTCCAGAGAAGTAGTCCTATTTCTGGGGTTGCTGAAGAGCAGGAATCAGTAGGGACATACCCTCACTAACAGTGGTTAGGAAAGATGTGATCACTCTTTCCCCGTTTCACAGACCGAGGGAGAGGCACCCAGAGCTTCCTGTGCCTCTGGACAAGTGAGTGGAAGAATCTCCACCTGGCAATATACAGCCAGTGACAGAGCTGGCAGTGTGTTAGGAACTGGCACGATCTCTTTTGCTTCTTCAAAGGACCCACTTCAGTGGGCCCAGCTAGGCACGGTGGCACATGCCTGTAATCCTAGTACAGGAGGATTGCAGGTTCCAGGCTAGCCTCAGCTATTTAGTGAGGCCCTCCACGACTCAGTGAGACCGTTTCCAAAATAAAATAAAATAAGGCTGGAGGTGTAGCTCAGAGGTAGAATGCCCCTGGCTTCAATCCTCAGTACAAAATAAATGAACAGGTGGGTCCAGTTATGAATGACATTACACAGAGAAAAGGGCAGGTTCAGGCTGTGACCCACCCAAGGTCAGGCAGACAGCACCCGAACTTGGCAAATGGGGCACTAGCAGTGGGGACAAAGCCCTTGAGATTGAGTTAAAAAAAAAAAAAAGCAAGAAGCAGCATTTAAGAGTTCAGTGGCTGGTTCCCCGGTCACCACCATGTCCTGGCTTCCTGACAACTCCAACTTCGAGGCGCAATCTGCCTTAGAGGCATTTTTATGGCCGTGGCCGCTTTCCCCAGCCTGCGGCCCTCTGACCCGGGGGTGCCCCTGTTCTCTAACGACGAAGGGCAGCGCGTCCAGCCAGGTCACCCAGGGCCAGGTCACACGAGGGAGCCCCACCTGTGCGCGCCTGGCCCGGGCAGGGCCCGCACCGCTGGGGCCCGAGCCGTCTAAAGGGGCGGGGGCGACGCCCGGCCGCCGTTACCGCCCCACGCACCGGCTGCTCCGGGCTCGGGAGGAATGAATGGACGAGTGACCCGCTCATCCCTTCGGGCGCGGCCCGCCCTGCCCAGCTTGGGCACTGAGAAAAAGGGTCGCCGAGCCCGAGGCCACCGACCGCCCCCCAAGGCTCGGCGGGCACCGGGCCGAGTTGACGGCGCCATCTCGGGGCCCCGGGCCAGTCGAGCCGAGACCGACCCCACCGCCTCCGGGCCACCCACCGCCGCAGCCGGGGTCTGGGCCTCACCCCGAGCCCTCCGCGCGCGGAGCCGCCCCCGCCTCCGCCGCCTCCGCCGCCGCCGCCGCCTTCGCCTCCTCAGGCGCAGCCGCCGCGGGAGGCGGAGACATGCAAATTAGCCAACGGTCTCCGCAGCACCGCCCCGCGCAGGCGCAGACACAGGCTGCCGCCTCCGCCCCTTACTGCGCAGGCGCAGGCTGCCACCGCCTCCCCCTCCTGCGCAGGCGCAGACTGACACCACCTTCCCTCCCCCCTCCTGCGCAGGCGCGCTGCCACCGCCCCTCCTGCGCAGGCGCACTGCCCGCTTCTTCTGGGCGAACGCTCCCTGCTGGGGGAGGCGACGGCGGTGAGCGGCCCAGGAAGGGCGGCAGAGACGCTGCCCCGACACCCACTCTGTGGCCCTTTGGGCTTTACCTGCGCGTGCAGCCACCCGTGGCAACCCAGGAGCGACCTGACGGGCTCGGAGGCCGAGGGAGGCGGCCCCGCTGCGCCTGCGCATGTACGGCGGCCGGAAGGGGCCGGAGGCGGAGCCGCGGGTGACAGCTGCGAGCCCCACCCACGTGGCTTCGCGGACCGGGTGAGAAGCGGCTGCCCATCTCAGTCGCTGGAGCTCCAGGGCTGGGTGGCGGGGTGGGGTTGGTGACCGTGGTGCGCCCCTCGGGATGTTGGCTCTGGGGGAGGAGAGAATCTTACAGAAACCACTGGGAGCCCAGACGCTTCCCGGAGTCTTAGCGTTCATCATATTCCTTAGGCACCTGTGTGCTGAGTGCGTGAGGCGTGTCGGGCAGGGAGGCTAGAAGGTAAAAGCAAATAGGTGAACCACGTCGCTCTAGACACAAGCGATGCTGTGTTACGGGGTAGGGCAGAGTGGTCTTGAAGAGTGTCCCTTGGGTAGCTGGCAAGGATGAGGGAGAGGCAAGGGTGCCCAGTTAGGAAAGATTATGAGAGAAAGTGCTGGTAAGAAGACTGTGTTTGGTTCTAAGGGCATTGGGAAGCTACTGTAGGGTTTCAGGCAGGTGAATCAGGTGGGCTTTGTGTGTACCTTCTGGTGCAGGGCGTGGCAGGAAGGCAAGTGAAGCTACTCATGGGTGGTCTACCTGCATTCGCGCGCGCAAACACACACACACACACACACACACTCATATTGTCACACCAGTATCTGTGTTAAATTTCATTTGCAATGTGGTTGTATAAGAGAAGGATGTGGTGGTGCAACACCTGAAATCCCAGTACTTGGGAGGCTGAGACAGGAGGATCGCAGGTTCAAAGACAGCCTCAGCAATTTAACCAGGCCCTAAGCAATTTAGTGAGACCTTGTTCCAAAACAAATGAGACTGGGGGTGTAGCTTGGAAGTAGAATGCCCTTGAGTTCGATCCCCACTACCACCACCACCAAAAAAGAAAGAAAAAAAAAAGAAGAAAAGAAAAAGCTGGGCGTGGTGGTACACCCCTGTAATCCTAGTACTTGGGAGGCTGAGACAGGAGGGTCACAGGTTTGAGGACAGCCTCTGTAGTATGATTCTCATCAGCCTAGTGAGACCCTGTTTCAAAATAAAATAAAAAATAGGGCTGGGGGTGTAGCCCGGAGGTAGAACGCTCTGGGGCTCAATCCAAAAAGGGCCTTTGAGGGCTTGGGGGGATTTAGGCTGAATATCTCTAGAAAAGAAGTCTTGAGGTCTGGAACATAATCCAGCATACTCCAATGTACCTGTGTGCCAATGGCAAACACAGATAAATGTGGCAAAAGACTACAGTTGATAAAGCTAGGTGAAGGATATAAAATGTTTCTTGCCAAGTTACTATAAGTTTAAACAGAAATATATATTAAAGAAACTTGGAACTAATTTCAGAATGCAAAGTTAGCATTACTGTTATAAATAAGGCAGGTGTGTGTGTGTGTGTGTGTGTGTGTGTGTGTGTGTGTGTGTGTAACACAGGGGATTGAACCCAGAGACATTCTACCTCCAAGCTGCACCACCAGCCCTATTTTTTTATTCTTCATTTTGAAACAGAGTCTTACTAAGTTGCCTAGGGCCTCACTAAGTAGCTGAGGCTGGCTGGGAACATCTCAGCCTCCCAAGTACTGGGATTACAAGTGTGCTGCCACCACACTCAGTTTATTCTTTATTTTGAAACAGGATCTCACTAAATCGCAGAAGACCTCACTAAGTAGCTGAAGCTGGCCAAGAACCTGTAATCTCCTGTCTCAGCCTCCCAAGTACTGGGATTAAAAGTATATGCTACCACACCTGGCTTTAATTCTTTCTTTTCTTTTCTTTCTTTCTTTCTTTTTCTCCCTTTCTTTCTTTCTTTCGCGGGTTTGGGGATGGAACCCAGAGGCATTTACCTCTGAGCTACACCCCCAACCCTATTTTTTATTCTTTTATTTTGAAACAGGGTCTCACTAAGTTGCAGAGGGTCTCACTAAGTAACTGAGGTTGGCCACACCCGGCTGATATGTTTGTTTTAAAAAGGAAAAAAGAGCCAGGTGTGGTGGTTCATGCTTGTAATCCCAGCATTTGGGAGGCTGAGACAGGAGGATCGCAGGTTCACAGCCAGCCTCAGTTACTTAGTGAGGCCCTCTGCAATTTAGTGAGACCCTGTTTCAAAATAAAGAATAAAAAGGGAAGAGGGGGGAAGTTCAGTAGAAAAGTGCCCTTGGGTTCAATCCAGTTTGAAAAAAAGGAAGGAAGGAAGGAAAAAGGGAGGGAGAATGGGAAGGAATGAAGGAAGGAAGGAAGGAAGGAAGGAAGGAAGGAAGGAGTTGCTCACCTCTGTTAGGATATGGGACGGAGTGAGGCCTGTTCCCCTTAGCTACAAAAGGAAGACACCAAGTATTAAGTGTTAATAACCCAACCGGCACCCCACACACACAACAGCCAGGGCTGGTGGCTGCTTCCTGGACTGTGCAGATGGAGAACATTCCATTGTCATAGAAAGGTCCACAAATACTGAGGCTGAGTTCTTGGAATGGCGACTTCTCAAGTCAAAGAGGCAGGTGTGCTCGGTTTCTTTTCTGAAGACTTGAGATCAAGAAGGGGACTTTCTTCCTCACCAGCCCTTATCAGGGTCCATTTCTGTCCTGGCTCTGCCCCTTCCCATGCCCATGGTGCTGAGGCTCCAGCCCAGAACCTTGCCTGTAGTTAAAATGGCTGGGTTAAGTTGGGCGTAGTGACACACACCTGTAATCTCAGGTACTAGGGAGACTAAGACAGGAGGATCACAAGTTCGAGGACAGTCTCAGTAAGCAGTGAGACTCTCATCAATCTAGTGAGACCCTGTTTCAAAACAAAACTAAAATAGGGCTGGGGATGTAGTGTGGAGGTAGAATACCCCTGGGCTCCATCCCCAGTACCACACATACACACAAAAAATGTCTGGCTTATAGCTCAGTGGTAGAGTGCTTGCCTGGCATGTGCAAGGGCCTGAGTTTCATCCCTGGCAATGCCAAAGGAAAAATGTAGGAGTCTGAGGTTTCCCCTCCCAACTGTATTGAAGCTTAATATATATCATGCATAAATTGTACCATATATGTTAAGGAACATATTTGTATATTTTTGTTATACGAATTGAAGACTAAGATTACATATGCCTATGTTGCTATGTTACATAATATTAATCACAGTCACCTTAGCTAACATATTCATTATCTTTTTTTGTGTATGTGGTACTGGGGATGGAACCCAGGGGCATTCTACCTCTGAGCTATACCCATACCCCTATTTTTATTCTTTAATTTTTTTTTTTTTTTTTTTTGGTGGTACTGGGTTCCTGGAAGCCCTTCTACCTCCGGGCTACACTCCCAGACCTATTTTTACATTTTTATTTGGAAACAGGGTCTCCTAAGCCAGCGCGCGCCGCTGGCTTCGAACCTGCGCGATCCTCCTGTCTCTGCCTCCCAAGCGCAGGGATTACAAGTGTGTGCCACCACGCCCGGCTTTATTCTTTAATTTTGAAACAGGATCTCATTAAGTTGTGGAGGGCCTCACTAAGTAGCTGAGGCTGACTGTGAACCTGTGATTCCCCTGTCTTAGCCTCCCAAGTACTGGGATTACAAGCGTGCACCACCACACCCGGCCCAGCTGTGAGACCCTGTTTCGAAACATAAAATAAAAAGGAATGGGGGACTGGGGTGTAGCTCAGAGGAGAGTATCCCTAGGTTCAATACCCAGTAACACACACACACACACACACACACACACACACACAAGTACATACAAACATACGCACACATACACATGGGGCTGGGCTCAGGGTAGATAGCCACTGGGTTCAATTTCTTGTTCAAAAAAAAAATCTAAGCTGGGCATGGTGGCACACGCTAGTAATCCTAGCATTCAGGAGGCTGAGACCGGAGGATTGCGGTTTGCAGACAGCCTCAGCTAGTGAGGCCCTGTGCAACTCAGTGAGACCTGGGTTCAAAATAAAGAATAAAAAATAGGGCAGGGGGTGTAGCTCAGAGGCCGAATGCCCCCAGGTTTTATCCCCAGACTAAAAAAAAAAAAAAAAAAAAATATATATATATATATATATATATATATATATATATATATATATATATATATATCTCCTAATCTACTCTGGTAGTTAATGTCAAATATACTTATCCATAATAGTATGGATTCTATTTTGATGGATGGCAGGTAAGCCAGGTGTGGTGGCACACACTTGTAATCCCAGTACTTGGGAGGCTGAGACAGGAGGATCACACAGGTTCTAAGCCAGCCTCAGCAGCTTAGTGAGGCCCTCTGCAACTCAGTAACACCCTGTTTCAAAATAAGAAATAAGGTGGGTATGGTGGCGCACGCTTGTAATCCCAGCATTCAGGAGGCTGGGACCGAAAGATTGTGGTTCACAGACAGCCTCAGCTACTTAGTGAGGCCCTTTGCAACTTAGTGAGACCCAGTTTCAAAATAAAGAATACAAAATAGGGCAGGGGGTGTAGCTTGGAGGTCGAATGCCCCTGAGTTCCATCCCCAGACCTAGGGAAAAAATATATTCCTTATTTGTAGGTGTAGCTCAGATGTAGACTTCCTCTGGGTTCAATCTCTAGTACTGCAAAAAAAAAAAAAAGTATCTATGCACATCTACATATATGGAGCCTCACGCCTCTCTCTGTACTTCTGGAAGTTCTTGGGATATTGGGGTACTCTTCTTTTTTTTTGGGGGGGCGGTGGTGGTACTTGGGGTGGAACCTAGAAGCTTTCTACCTCTGGGCTACACTCCCAGACCTTTTTTATACTTTATTTGAAAACAGGGTCTCACAAAGTTGCTGAGAGCCTCACTAAGTAGCTGAGGCTGGCTTCGAACCCGTGTGATCCTCCTGTATCAGCCTCCCAAGCGCGGGGATTATAAGTATGCGCCACCACGCCTGGCTAGGGGTACTCTTCTTTCCTGTGACCTGGATGGTAAGAGCTTCTTGAGGGTCATCACAGGACTCTGGCCCCTGTACAGTGCTCCGTACATGGTGTTTTCCAGGTGACCAGGTGCCACAGTTGCCCCGTGCCTTGGAGAGGTTGTCCTCGGGCCTTCGCAGCTCAGCAGGCAGAGATGGCCTCCAAGCGCATTGCCCAGGAGACCTTTGATGCGGCTGTGCGGGAGAACATTGAGGAGTTTGATATGGGGCCAGAGGAGGCAGTGAAGGAGGCCGTGGAGCAGTTTGAATCGCAAGGTAGGCAGTGCTCTTGGCTCTTTGATGCCAGAGAGTCTGAGCCAGACTCCCGTCCTTCTGGCCGGAAGCTGGCTTCCTGCAAGCTCCATCCCCGCACTGGCCCCAGCTGCGCTGGGCAGGGTCCTCCTCCTCTTTGCCTCCACCTCACAAGGACATTTCTGAGCCACTCCAGGTCTCGTTTTCTTGGTCATTTCCTTGAAGGATTTTTCCCCAACCCTGGGACCCAGGGTTGCCCTTCCCCTGCCCACCTCTCCCTAGCTTGAGCTCAGAGTGGCAAAGGGTGGCAGTCCCCAGCCATGGAAGCAGGTGATATGCCCATGACAAGCCATGAAAGAGAGGGGGTATTTCAGAGCCCCTGCCAGCCTGAGCAGGAGCCAGAGGGTTACAGCAGCCAGTAAGAACCCATTTGGGGTCACCTATCATGCGCCAGGCCCTCGGGCAAAGGCCAGTTGCTGGGAATGAGCATCCATCTCCTCCTCTTGCCCCATCCTGAATCTGACTCCCCATTGGATGAGCCCAGTCAAGAGCCAGAGGGCAAAGGAGATAGGGTTCAGCCTCAGAAGTTGGCCTGCCAGGTGTGTAGTGGGAGTGTCCAGCTCAGTGGATGCTGGCAGGGGGCAGAAGGTCATGGGTCCCCGCACACGTCGTCCTGGCAGAATGTGCTGCCTGGCTGCCCAGAAGCAGCGTGTGGTGATGCAGCCTCCCGAGCAATGGCTGTTGCCACCCTGCTCCATTGCCTGGTGCAGACACGTAGCAACATACCCTCAGACCATCCCTGTGTCTGCGTGGCTCCTGGACCTGGCCTGTGCAGGAGCAGGTGGGTGAAGACCCTTGGAATGCCTCTAGAATAGGCGCTTCAGCAGGAGGGACGGAGTGACCCCACTGGCAGGCAGAGGCAGCAGCTGTCACTTGTTACTCCTGCCCCTGCAGGGGTTGACCTGAGCAACATTGTGAAGATCACACCTAAAGTGTCTGCAGAAGGCGCCCAGGAGCCTGTCCACGAGGTCCTGCAGGTAGGCGCGGGCAGCCTCATGAAGGCCCACATCCCCTGGAAAGGTCTTGGGGGTGCCTGGTGCAGGATGCAGGATGCAGGCTCTGAAGGTGGGTGGGTGGGTGGCTGCCCAGCATCTGCAGCCAGGTCTCCCCCAGCCCATTTGAGGACAGTGTAGCCCCTAGAGGACTGAGGTCATGTGAGACTGCTGCTCTGCAGCCAGCATCCCTGGCACGCTCCTGGTTGACCCCAGGTCTGAGAGCAGCGTCTCTGGCCTCCCAGCCTCCCAGTGTGAGACAGACAGGAATCACAGGAAGAGGGCAGAAGGCAGCCACTTGCTCAGCACCAGCTGTGTGTGTGTGTGTGTGTGTGTGTGTGTGTGTGTGTGTGTGTGTGTTTGAATCTGGGGGTATTCTACCTTCCAGCCCTATTTTTACTCTTCATTTTTTATTTATTTATTATTTTGGGGGGCAGGTCTGGGGATGGAACCCAGAGGCATTTGACCTCCAAGCTACACCCCCTGCCCAATTTTTTATTTTTTATTTTGAAACAGGGCCTCACTGAGTTGTGGAGAGCCTCACTAAGTAGCTGAGGCTGTCCACGAACTGCAATCCTCCTGTCTCAGCCTTCCAAATGCTGGGATTACAAGCGTGCGCCACCACGCCTGGCTTATTTTTACTCTATATTTTGAAATAGGGTCTCACTGAGTTGCAGAGGATCTGTCTAAGTAGCTGAGGCTAGCTGCGAACCTGCAATCCTCCTGTCTCAGCCTCCCAAGTACTGGGATTACAAGTGTGTGCCACCATGCCCAGCTCTCAGCACCAGCTGATTACCAACATTTATGAACAGTCCTGCAAGGCAGGTGGTGTCTTTGACTTAGAGGTGGAGCCGTGGAGGCCAGGGCTGGGCCCAGACCTCTCCTGTGACCCAAGCCGGGAAGGTGATGGTCCCAGGTGACTGCCTTCCTTGAGGTCGTCCATCAGGCTGGGCAGAACAGCTGAGGGCATGGTGCTGTACAGGGCGCTTTCCACCTGCCCACTTGCTCAAGCTCCAGATGACATCCATAGAGATGGGGCAGTTATCCACATTCCATAGGGGAGGAAACTGAGGCACCAGCAGACAGAAATGGCTCCCTTGGGATGGAAGCAGTGCAGTGACAGAGAGGAAGGTAGGGGCCAGATGTGGCGGCACATACCTGTACTCCTAGTACTTGAGAGACTGAGATGGGAGAATTATAGGCCTGCAGGCAGCCTCAGCAGTTTAGTGAGGCCCTCCACAACCTAGTGGACCCTCTTTCAAAAGTAAAAAAAAAAATAGATACTGGCGTGGTGGCGTACGCTTGTAATCCCAGCATTTGGGAGGCTGAGGCCGGAGGATCGCAGTTTGTGGACAGCCTCAGCTACTTAGTGAGGCCCTCTGCAACTCAGTGAGACCCTGTTTAAAAATAGAGAATAGAAGATAGGGCAGGGGGTATAGCTCAGATATCGAATGCCCCTGGGTTCCATCCCCAGACCCGCAATAAAATAAAATAAAATAAAAAGAGTCGGGCATGGTGGTGCACACTTGGAATCCCAGCATTTGGGAGGCTGAGACAGGAGGATCACAGTTCATGGTCAGCCTCAGCTACTTAGTGACGTCCTTTGCAGCTCACTGAGACCCTATTTCAAAATAAAGAATAAAAAATAGGGGTGGAGGTATGGCTCTGTGGCAAAATGCCCCTGGGTTCCATCCCTAGTACCACAAAAATAAAATAAAAAATAGAGCTGGATTTACTTCCCAAGTGCTGGGATTACACTCCCAGTACTCAGGAGGCCGAGGCAGGTTTGAAGCCAGACTCAGCTACTTAGCAAGGCTCTCCAAAACCTAGTGAGACCTGTTTCCAAATAAGAAATTTTAAAAATTGGGCTGGAGTTTTGCCTAGAGATAGAATGCCTCTGAGTTCAACCCCCAGTACCACACATAAAATCCATCCATCCATCCATCCATCCATCCATAAGAAATAGCCAGGCATGGTAGTGCACACCTATAATACTAATACGTGGGAGGCCGAGGACAGGAGGATCACAGGCTCAACACTAACTTCAGAAACTTAGTGAAGCTGTCAACCACTTAGTGAGATTCTGTTTCAAAATAATAAAGCCGGGCATGGTGGCGCACGCTTGTAATACCATCATTTGGAAGGCTGAGACCCGAGGATCGCAGTTCACGGATAGCCTCAACTACTTAGTGAGGCCCTTCACAACTCAGTGAGACCCTGTTTTAAAATAAAGAATAAAAAATTGGGCAGGGGTATAGCTTGGAAGTTAAATGCCTCTGGGTTCCATCCCCAGACCCGAAAAAAATAATAATAATAATAAAATAAGGCCAGGCGTGGTGGCGTACGCTCGTAATCCCAGCATTTGGGAGGCTGAGACAGGAGGATTGCAGTTTGAGGACAGCCTCAGCTACTTAGTGAGGCCCTCCGTAACTTATTGAGACCCTGTTTCAAAATAAAGAATAAAAAATAGGACATGGGGTGTAGCTCGGAGGTTGAATGCCCCTGGGTTCTATCCCCAGAACCGCAAAATAAATAAATAGATAAATTAAATAAAATAAAAATAGGGCTGAGCATGTAGCTTGGAGGTTGAATGCCTCTGGGTTCTATCCCCAGAACTGCAAAAATAAATAAATAAATAAATAAATAAATAAATAAATAGGGCTGAGCATGTAGCTCGGAGGTAGAAAGCCCCTGGGTTCTATCCCCAGTGCTGCAAAACAATAAAAAAAAATAATATAAATAAATAAAAATAAGCCAGGCATGGTGGCCCACGCTTGTAACCCCAGTACTTGGGAGGCTAAGACAGGAGGATCGTACAGGTTTGAAGCCAGCCTCAGGTACTTAGTGAGGCCGTCAGCAACTTAGTGAGAGCCTCTTTCCAAATATAAGTCTGGGAGTGTAGCCAAAAGTAGAAAGCCTCTGGGTTCCCTCTCCAGTACCACAAAAATATAATAATAATAATTAAGAAAGGAATAAAGGGAAGGAAGGAAGGGAAAGGAGGGAGGGAGGAGTGAAGGGAGGAAGGAAGGATGGATGGAAGGCAGGCAGGCAGGCTGGGGTATAGCTTGAGAGTAGAATGGCCGTGGTTTTAATTCCCGGTACCACACACACACACACACACACACACACACACACACACACACACACACACACGGTGGAGCATGTCCCTTGTCTCGGCTGTGAGGAGGCCGAGGCACAGATAGCTTGAGTCCAGAAGCTCCAGGCCAGCACAGGTCGCAGTGAGACCCCTGGGGGTTGGAGGCAGAGCCAGCCTGGGGCATAGAGCCAGCGCTGCCTGAGAGTGAGGCGCTGAGCGCCCCTGCCCTGCAGAGGCCCTTTGAGTGCTTCCTCCTTGCTGTCTGTGCTGGGGATGGAACCTAGGACCTTCCCATGCCAGGCAGGTGCTGACCCCTGAGCTGCGCCCAGCCCCTGGCTTATTTTATTCTCTTACATTGTAACATGCTCGATTAGATCTACAAACCCAAGGTTGGGAAGGGCTGGCTGATGATAAGTATCTGCCTTTTATGGAGTCAAGGCCAAGTCAAACCTCTTGGCTGATGGCTCCTGCCAGGTGCCCTCGCCAGGGCTGGCAGGTCTCAGAAGCTTGGGGCGGGCAGTTTCATCTCTGGCCTGTGCTGAGGCCTGTCCTGAGGGCACGTCATCCAGCGGCAGCCAGCCTGGTCTGCTCTGTTAACGTTGCCCCACCCCCACCCCGCGGCTGAGTTTGATTCGGGTACATCAACTGTGTGTGCAGTGTGGTTTCATTTGGCAGATGCTTAGTAAATATTTGTGGAGTGAATAAGAGGTACCGCACAGAGACATCCAGCCAGGTGGGGCTGCTCGCTCCCGCCCTCCTCTGAGAGCAAATGATGGCGCTGCATTGGTTAGTTACGCCGTGTAACAACCGCACCGTGGCCTTTTCATTGCTTCTCATTATTCTCTGCCTGGTCGGGCTCACCTGAGGCCTCTCCAAGGGAGCCAGGGCTGGGATGTCCGTAGGTCTGTAGTCTCAAGTGCAGTTCCTTCGCAGGGACAATGATGGTTAGGCCCTTCTCTCTAACTGCCTGTGGTCTCTGACACTCAAGGCTCCGAAAAGGTATAGGCGTGGGCAGACATGGTGGCGCATGCCCGTCACCCCAGCTACTCCAGAGCCTGAGGCAGGAGGATGGCAAATTTGAGGCCAGCCTGGACAACTTAGTGAGACTCTGCCTCAAGATAAGATGAAAAAGGATGGGGGGTGCAGCTCAGTGGTGGAGCGCCCCTGGGTTTAACCCTGAGCACTGCAAAAAAAAAAAAAAAAAAAGTAAAAGAAAAGTACAGCTGTGGAAAGCGCCTGGCTAGAGCTGGTACCACATCTCCATCCCAGGCTCAGACCCTGGGAGGGGAGCCCGCAACACATAGGCACAGCCACCATGACCCTGAGGTGGCACGGGGCCAAATTGACATAGGGCTTATCCCTCACTTCCCAGGCCCTGGGTGACCTGCAGGAGGCCGTGGCCAGCTCTTGCGCCCAGGCTGTGTCAACCCACCTCTCCCGCTTCTGTGACCAGTGCAAGCAGGACAAAGCCTGTCGCTTCCTGGCAGCCCAGAAAGGGGCCTACCCCATCATCCTGGCGGCCTGCAAGCTGGCCATGGCTGGCGACCAGGGCCTCCTGCTCCAGGCCCTCAGTGCCCTGTCGGCGCTCATCAGTGGCCAGCCCGACCTCCTGGACACCCAAGGCCTGCAGCTACTGGTGGATACCCTGGCTCGGCACAGTGGCGAGGCCACTCTGACCTGCTCCGGACTCCGCTGCGTGCGACACGCCTGCCTGAAGCACGAGCAGAATCGGCAGGGCCTGGTGAAGGCTGGCGTGCTGCCCCTGCTGACCAATGCCATTGTCCGGCACGGCCAGCAGCCTGACGTGGTCAGGGAGGCCTGCCTGGCCCTGCGCATCATGACCTTCGATGATGATATCCGTGTGCCCTTCGGCCACGCCCACGACCATGCCAAAATGATTGTGCAGGAGAACAGAGGCCTGAAGGTGCTCATCGAGGCCACCAGAGGTAGGAACAGCAGCGGTCAGGGGCACAGTGAGCCGGTGGCTATGGCCAGAGCAGGGAATGGCTCTGCCCGAGCACATATGGGCCCCTAGAAAGACCCATGCCAAAAAAAAAGATGATGAACATCAGGCCTAGGACTGCCTCAGGCATGGCTGGCTCCAGGCCCTACTTGATTGTGGCTTCACGCACACGGCTGCCCTAGTGGAAATGAGCCCAGGCAGTTCCTGGTGGACGTGATAGAGGTCTGCATCAGTACCTGCCCATGGGCGCCAGGGTGGGTGTCGGCCCGTCCCTCTGAGCTTCGCCTACAGTGCTGGCGTTGCATTTCGCCCACGTTAGCTTGGCCCGTGTGCCCCTCTGTTGCTTCCTGTTGCACTTCGAAAAGTCATTCCCACCCCAAGACCATAAAAATAGTCTCAGATGTTTTATTTTAGCCGTATTATGGTTTTCTTTTTTTAGGTGAGACTGTCAGCCTGTCTGGAGTTTATTTGGACTCCAGTGGAAGGGTGGAGGGGGATGGTGCTGGCGGCCCCTGCAGCAGCCAGCAGGGGGCAGTGCAGGCCGGGGCTGCCCGTAGACCCCAGTGCCACCTGGGCCTCCACGCCCAGGCCTGGCCCTCTCCCAGTGCCCCTGCCCTAACAGTGCCCTTCTCTCCTCCAGCCTTCACCGACAACCCTACAGTCCTGGGTGACCTGTGCGGCACCCTGTCCCGCCTGGCCGTCCGCAATGAGTTCTGCCAGGAGATCGTCGACCTCGGGGGCCTCAGTGTCCTTGTGACTCTGCTGGCCGACTGCCACAACCACCAGGTGGGCCCAGAGCCAGAGGGTGTGAAGCTTGTTCCCTCCTTGTTCCCCTGATGAGGGCTGTTGGCCCCCTGGGTCCAGCCAGGACAGATCACCACATCTGCCAACCCAGAACTGAAGTTTGGTTGTACTAGTCCAAGGTTTTGTAGCCCAAAAAAAACCTACCTGCCTTCTTGTACTTTTTTTTTTTGTACTGGGAATTGAAACCAGGGGCATTCTACCTCTGAGCTACACCCCCAATCCTTTTTTTTTTTTTTTTGCAGTCTTGGGGATAGAACCTAGGCGTATTCTACCTCCTAGATACACTGCAGCCCTATTTTTTTTATTCTTTATTTTGAAATAAGGTCTCACTAAGTTGAGGAGGGCCTCACTAAATAGCTGAGGCTATCTGCAAACTGTGATCCTACTGTCTCAGCCTCCCAAATGCTGGGTTACAAGTGTGCACTCCATGCCTGGCTTCCCAGTTCTATTTTTTATTCTTTATTTGGAAACAGAGTCTCACTAAGTTGTAGAGGGCCTCACTAAGTAGGTGAGTCTGTCCACAAACCTTTGATCCTCCTGTCCTAGCCTCCCAAGTACTGGGATTACAAGTGTGTGCCACCATGCCTGGCCCTGGTCCTGTATTTTATTTTTATTTTGAAACAGGGTCTCACTAGGCTAATGAGAGTCTCAGTTTTGCTTAGGCTGTCCTCGAACCTGCAATTCTCCTGTCTCAGCCTCCCAAGTGTTGGGATTATAGGTGTGTGCTACCATGCCCAATTTGTTATTCTTTATTTTGAAAAACGATCTCACCAAGTTGCCTAGGCTGTCCATGAACCTGTGATACTCCTGTCTCGGTCCCCCAAGTATTGGAATTACAGGTATGTGCCACCATGCCTGGCTCATTTTTCTTTTTCCTTTTTCTTTTTGGCGGTGCTGGGGAGGAGCCAGGGCCTATCACTGGGCTGCTGCCCACTCTCCTTGGGCCCTGCTGTCCTGAGGAGGGTAGGGGGTCCGGCCGCCTGAGCACCTGGCTTGGACTAGGTTTCTGCATCAGCAGCCTCCCTTCCCTTCTCCATGTAGCAGCCAGAGACTACTCTATGCAGGCCACCCTCACTGTCCAACAGAACTGCCCTGGGCCCTGGGCCACAGCCCTAGATGCTCAGCCACAGGCAGGGCAGGGATGGCGGTGACTGGGCCTCGCCCTCCGTGCAGGACCTTGTAAAGCAGGTGCTGAGTGCCCTCGGGGCCATTGCGGGCAACGACGATGTGAAGGACGCCATCGTCCGTGCCGGCGGAGCAGAGTCCATCGTGGCCGCCATGACCCGGCACCTGGCCAGTCCTCAGGTACCACTCCGGCAGTGAGGGTGGGGGCTCTGGGTGTCCTGGTTCACTGCCTACACCCCAGGAACTTTGTTGGACCAGGGCCCTCCTCACCCCGAGAGCCCAGCCATTGCCCGGTCGCCCTGCGGCCATAGTGAGCTGATGGGGGTCTCAGGGCCGGGGTTCTGGCCTCTACTCATGCCCTCCCTCCCTGCAACCCTACAGGTGTGTGAGCAGAGCTGCGCCGCCTTGTGTATGCTGGCCCTGCGGAAGCCAGAGAATAGCCAGGTTATCATGGAAGGCGGAGGGGCCCTGGCAGCGCTGCGGGCCATGAGGGCGCACCCCCAGGTGTCCAGTGTGCAGGTGGGGGATGGGTGAGGACTGAGGAGGGAGGGGGCAGTGGGGCGGAGAGTGCCTGGCAGGCGTGTGGGGCAGGGGACATATGGGGTGGGGGGGCAGGAGCTGGTGTGCAGGTGGGGGTGGGTAGACATTGGGGTCAGGAGGGGGTGTAGGCAGGGGATGTGTGGGGCTGGAGGTCTGGGACAGGAGGGGCCATGGGGCAGGAGGCTGGTGTACAGGCAGCAGCTGGGGCCCCTTCCATCACGACCCGAGCCCACAGGGCCTCCTTCCTCCTTATCTTCAGAATTTTGCTAAGCTCACCCAGGACACCTCCTTTCCTGTCCTTTTGCACTGTCTTTTCTGGGGTCCTGGGGATGGAACCCAGGAGCTCATACATGCCAGGCAAGTGCTAACCACTGAGCCACACCACGGCCCTTCTTTTAACTTTGTTCTGAGACTGGGTCTCACTAAGCTGCCCGGGCTGGTGCAGGGTCCTCTAGCACGACAGGTTCAGTCCCATAGGGAATTTTGCTACAGGAGGATACGTATAGCTTCCAGGCAAATGCAATGTCGTCTTACAGCAAAAACTTGGGGAGACTGTGGGTTGGTATCTGTGGGAGGTCCTGGAACCAGTCCTGATGGTTGGCTGTAACTGAGAAACAGCCTGGTGCGCACTACCCACATCCCATAGTCTGGGAGCCCCCATTCCCAGGCGCCTACTCCCTGGCTCTGGGCCAGCCTCAGGGGACTGGGGACAACCACTTACATGTCTGAGGTGGAGTCTAACATCTGAGAGGGGTGCCAGATGCTGCCCTGAACCATCCCTGCCCTCCACGCTTCCTTGAGGGTGCAGTGGAAAGGTGGGCCTGGCCGGTGTAGCATCTAGCTGCCACAGCCCCCTCGGGGCCCAGAGGTCAGAGTGGACCCCATCCCAGGAGCTCAGAGCCTGGATCTCCCACAGAAACAGGCCTGCATGCTGATCCGCAACCTGGTGGCCCGGAGCCAGGCCTTCTCGAAGCCCATCCTGGACCTGGGAGCCGAGGCACTCATCACACAGGCCCGCACCGCCCACCCGGATTGTGAGGACGTGGCCAAGGCCGCCCTTCGGGACCTGGGCTGCCACGTTGAGCTCCGGGAGCTATGGACAGGCCAGAAAAATGACCTGGCGCCGTGACCCCAGGCGCAGTCGGACTGTGACCTCGGTGAGTTGCATGACTCAGGAACGAAGAGAGAGTGAGACCTGTCCCTTTGCCCGCCACCATCCATGCCCCTGCGACACCAGGTGTTTTCTGGCGGGCACTGAGCAAAGGCTGTGTGGTGGAGGGCGTGGGTGGTCAGCCCCAGCAGTGTCAGCTCTGTGGTCCTGCCTTTCCCAGGCCCTTCCCAGCATTCCACTGCCCGCCTGGCGCTCAGCAGCCACTGCCTCAGAGCAGAGCCGGCTCGCAGGACTGGGGCCCTGAAGCTGCCTCCTCATTTTTTGCCTGTGAAAAGGGTCCCAGACCCCCAGGCTCATCTGTCCCCAGGGTCTGGACATCTGTGTATCTGGTAATAAAGGACTGTTGGAGGGGTCTCCTCTGTAGCTCAGCTGAGTGTGCAGGGCTACAATGGTGGTCTCAGAGAGCAGGCGGGAGGGACATTGGCAGAAGTCACCAGGAAAAGCAAAGGAGGTTGGAGAACAGCCAGGCACACGACCTGCTGTCATCCTGAGCCAGGCAGGCGCCAAGACCTGGCCAGGGTCATTGTTCCCAGTACGCGGCCACACTAGGCCCAAGGCTCAGCGTGCAGCCTCTCACTGCCCTGTGGCCTTGGGCAAATGACAGGACCTTTCTGTGCTTCAATTTTTTTTAATTTTTTTTTATTTTAATTTTAATTTTTTTGGTGGTACTGGGGTTCCTGGAAGCCCTTCTACCTCTGGGCTATACTCCCAGACCTATTTTATATTTCATTGGGAAACAGGGTCTCACTGAGTTTCCGAGAGCCTCACTAAGTAACTAAGGCTGGCTCCGAACCAGCGCGATCCTCCTGTCTCTGCCTCCCAAGCGCGGAGATTACAAGCGTGCGCCACCACGCCCGGCTTAATTTTTTAATTTTTAATTTTTTTGTACTGGAGATTGAGTTCAGGGGCATTCTGCCTCTGAGCTACACTCCCAGCCATATTTTTAATTCTTTATTTTGAAACAGGGTCTCAAAAGTTACAGAGGTCCTCACTAAGTAGCTGAGGATGGCTGCGAACAGTGATTCTCCTTTCTCAGCCTCCCAAGTACTGGGATTACAAACTTGCACCACCATGCCTGGCTCCCAGGCCTTTTTTTTTTTTTTTTTTTTTTCATCTGTCCTGGGGATGGAACCCAGGGGCATTCTACCTCTGAGCTATACACCTAGCCTTATTTTTTATTCTTTATTTTGAAACAGGGTCTCACTGAGTTGCAAAGGGATTCACTAAGTAGCTGAGGCTGTCCTCAGCTGAATGCCCCTGGGTTCAATCTCCAGTACTAACAAAAACAAAAAAACAGAAAAAGTGGCCAGGTGCAATGGGACAATCTGTGATCCCAGTACTTGGGAAGCTGAGACAGGAGGATTGTAGGCCCAAGGCCAGCCTCAGCAATTTAGTAGACACTGTTTCAAAATAAAGAATAAAGCCAGGTGTGTCACACACGCTTGTAATCCCAGGGTTTGGGAGGCTGAGACAGGAGGATCACACAGGTTCGAAGCCAGCCTTAGTTACTTAGTAAGGCTCTTGGAAACTCAGTGAGACCCTGTTTCCAAATAAAGTATAAAATAGGTCTGGGAGTATAGCCTGGAGGTAAAAAAGCTCCTGGGTTCCACCCCCAGCAACACACACACACACACACACACACACACACACACACACACACTATATACATATATATATAAAGGGTTGAAGGTAGGCGATGAGGCCCCTCTGAGGGGTGCCAGGTTGGGCACGTGTTGGGTCCCTGGACACTGCACCACCCCTGTGGTGTCCCGACCCTCACTGGCTGGGTCTCTCCAGCAGTCCCAGCTCCTCTCTGAGCCTCTGTCTTCCCATGTGGCATGGACCTCATCACATCTGTGCCCATTACCCAGTGCCCGGTGTTCTGAGGCCCCTGGCAGCCCTCCTGCGCTGCAGCTCAGAGGTCACGTCACGGACACCGCGCAGCTCACATATCCCAAGTCAGCGGGGTTGGGGAGCAGCCTGTGGTCTCTTGGGTGCCAACACCTCCTCCTACACCCCAAGGCCTCTCTTCCCTCCATCTCCCTCTTGCTCAGCCCTCCCCTTGCTGCAGAGCTCCCCTTCTCTCCCACAGGGCCTGAATTCACCCCGTCTGTGACCTCAGGACAGGGCCTCTCCTGAGGCTCTGGTTTCCATGGAAATCAGCCAGTGCAAAGGGCTGGAGTGGAGGGCACCTCCCTGCTTCCCCTCCCTGCAGTGTCCAACCTTCCCGCCAGCTGGAGGGGCCCTGCCCACTCTCAGGGCAGACAGGAACCTCAGACAGGCCCCTGCGCTGGCCCCAGACACCTGCTCATCTATGGCATGGGTGCTACTGGGGTATTCCCCAAGAAGCCTGAGGCACAGGCCCTGTCATCACCCCTTACTTGCTTCCCACCAGCCCATGGGCTTCCAGCTGTCCTCCATGTAAAACCCCAGAGGCTCGGCATGGCCTGGGCTTTGCCGTCTTCCCAGCCACACTGGCCTCCCCACCCCAGGGCCTTTGCACAGGTCAGGCCCTCAGCCTGGAGCACCCTCCGCAGCGCTCCCCATGGCCGGCTCCACCTGCCTCCAGGCTTCCTCTTCTGTCGCCCTTTGAGGAAAGCCCTGTCCTAGCAGCCCTCATTGGTAAGGTCACCTCATTAGGGAGGCCTCCTTTCTTTCCTGCCTTCCTCATCTGTTAGCTGGCTCTGGGCAGGCCCTTGTCCCCTGCTGTGCTCAGCTTCCTGTACATGTTTTTGAACCACACCTGAATCAACCTAAGAAGCCCGGGGGAGGAAGGTGGGTAGAGGAAAGGCCTCTGTGGGCCAACGTCTTCGCCTGGGCTCCCAGCCAGCTGCTCTGGGAGGCGGGAGCTCCACTCTATCAGTCTGCCCCACCTGGACCTGAGGAAATGGGCGTCTTTGCTGGGTGCCCCCAACCCAGACGGGGTGGATCTGCCTGAGACATTTTACTGGAGTTGGTTGGCAGGCCTGGGCTCCCATCCCTGCTGGCAGTTCCCCTCCATGAGCCTTAGCTGCTCATCTGACCTGGGGCTGGGGCTGTCACTGCAGGGATGAGCCATCAACATATGGTGCCCCTCCTCCAGGGAGCACTTTCTGTCCTTGAGAGCTGACAGGAGAGGAGTGCGGGCACCTTCAGGCTGTGCCTTGACTGCTGTGCACCCAGGGACAAGGGCCTGGCTTCTCTGAGCCGAGTGATGCACCTGGACCTTGGTCTGGCTTCACAGTCCTCATGGCCCTGTCCACATGGCTCCGTCCATCCAGGGAAGGGCGCAGGGTCCTGGTAACACCACCACTGTCTTCTCATTGCCAGAGGTTGTGGCTGTGTACTCCAATTTCCAGATAAGAAAGCGGCTGACTGAGCCCAGCATGATAGTGCACACTTGTAATCCTAGTATTGAGAGGCTGAGGATCCCAGGTTCAAGGACAACCTCAGTAAGTATTGGGACTCATCAACCTCGTGAGACCCTGTTTCAAAATAAAAATAAAATAGGGCTGGGGGTGTAGCTCGGAGGTAGAATGTCCCTAGGTTCAATCCCTAGTCCCAGTAAAAAAGTTTGACCCCCATTCAAGAGGCCACACAGAATGAGGCTCCAGCTCAGTCTTCCTTCCCCCACCCTCACTGCCATTGCCTGACCTCAAAGGGCTTCGAGCTCAATTGACACTGCATCTGGCCTGGGACCTCAGAAAGCCTGGAGGCAGAGAGTGTCTTGCCTGAGGCCAGGAGGCCGAGCTGGGATCCTGGCCTTCCTGGGTTAGCAGCGGTGTCGCCGGGGTGTCCGTGCCTGCCGTTGTCCAAAGGTGGCAGGGAGGTGAGCCGTTGCCAGCCTGCTGACAACCGAACAGAAGCCAGGGCCCAGTAGTGCCTCTGGCACTCAACTGAGGCAGCCCGCCTGGACCACTGCCTGACCTTTGCCTTCGTTGGCACCATCCCCAGGGGCACCGTGGGCCCTTCCAGGAGCTCTCTCACGCCCCTCCCAAGACCTGGCAGGCCTGGCTCCTCCAGCCTCCGGAGCTGCTTCTCTGGTTGGCAACCTCTACTCCGCGGCTGGTCTGTGTCCTTGGAGCACTGTTTACAAAAAGGGAAACAGGCCCCAAGAATGATCACAGACACATCGCCTGCATCCAGCCAGCACTGACTGAGGATCAATTGTGTTTCACTTCCATTCCATTAATGCCATCCTGGTAGGCAGCCAGGAAACTGAGGCTGGGAGTTTGAGTCACTCGAAAGTCCTGTGGCCAGTACGTGATAAAGAGCAGGGCTGGGGTGTAGCTTGGTGGCAGAGTGCTGGGCGAGTGTGGGAAGCACCGCAAAGAGCAGAGATTCAAAGCCAGTCCTGGTCTCCTGCGCGACAGAACACTGGCTACAGGAGACGCGGTTCCCTCATCTGCAGTGTGGACACCATCAGCTGCACCTGGAAGGGAAGGCTGCGTTGGAGAAACACCTGACTCAGCCAGGGCAGGACCCCAGATGTTTAGCAGACCAGCTTTCTCCACTTCTCCAGAGGACAGAATGGGGAGCAAGACCTGGAGTTTGTGAGGCAGGACGCAGCAGCTGGGGGTGGGGAGTACATGGAAAGGGGCCGGTGGGATATATCAGGAGGCAGTGATGGCCAGAGCCCAGTGTTTTCCCTTTCAAAGATGTCTGTCATGAACACTTTTTTTTTTTTTTTTTTAGGGTCTGGGGATGGAACCCAGAGGCATTTGACCTCCGAGCTACACCCCCTGCCCAATTTTTTATTCTTTTTTTTTTTTTGGTGGTACTGGGGGTGGAACCCAGAGGCTTTCTACCTCCAGGGCTATACTCCCAGACCTATTTTATATTTTATTTGGAAACTGGGTCTCACTGAGTTGCAGAGGGCCTCACTAAGTAGCTGAGGCTGGCTTCGAACACGTGCGATCCTGAGCGCGGGGATTTCAAGCGTGCGCCACCGCGCCCGGCTTATGAACACCTCTTTTGAAACGTGGAACGAACATTTAGAAGAGTTTTCACAGTCCCAAAATGTAAGCCAGTATTCAGCTCAACCTTATGCCCTCCCAAGATCCTGGTTTTGAACTTAATCTCCACCAATCCCAACCCCCACTTGAAGGAAATTAGAGCCCGTTTCTAACCTCTCCATTCTGAACATTAAGTATACTTGGTGAGTCAGAGAACAGGGTGAGCCGTTGACTGGGCAAAGATTCTAACCCAGGTCACTAAGGCTGTTCGTCCACTCTGGCTTACTCCAGTTCCAAAAAACAGATGGGGTAACTAGAGTGGTGTATGACCTCGGGCGAGGAGCTTGACCTCTCCCTGTTCTAGTTTCTGTAGAGGTCAGTGGTCGCTTTGATCTCTTGGGATTGGGGTTAGATTCCGCCAATTTCGCAAAAAGTTTAGCGGGGAGGAGGTTCAACAGGGACGCCTTCGGGCTCCGTGGAGGAGAAAGCTTGGACTCAGAGAATGACAGTCACCCGATGCGGGTGAGTGGGACACTAGCCGGAGGTGCAGAGGACGGCTGAGTGACCTCCAGAGAGTTTCTGCCCTCCATGTCCTGTGCAGAGGAAAAGTACGGAGGGAAGGGCTGGAGGATTATCCAAGAGTCCTTCAGCTGTTACGTCCAAGTTCACGGCCAGAGGAGGAGGTCCCACTTCGGCGTTGGGTGGCCAGGGGACAGCCTTCGCCGGAGCCTCGGGGGACCGTAAGGGGCGCTCAAGGCAACCTCCCGCAGCAACCCCCGGGGTCAAACTGCACCCGGCCAGCTCCAGCTCAGCCTGGGTGCGCTCCGCCTACGGCTGCAGCGACTAGCCGCAGGGCCTGTCCGTCTGAGCTTGCACAACCAATCACTGTTGCCCTCAAGGCTACTCCCTCCGTTCCTCTAGGCTCAGTTCCGCCAGTCGCGCTAACTGGCTCAGAGCCCCGCCCTTGATCCCACTGATTGGTCCATAGGAATGCCCGTTTGTGACCAAGGCGCCAATCCTCGCCTGCCTCTAGGCCCTGCCTCCCAGGACCTAGTACCCTGCGGGAACGGTGAGGAGGACCCGAGCCTCTCTCAGTAGCCCAGCCTTCGTCCCTCTTATTCGTCTTTCGGGCCGTCCGTCCGCTTCATGTTCGCCAATTCCCGCACTTCCCAGCGCTGATTGGATGTAGAGCAGCCAATCGGAAGGCAGCGTGGGCCCCTCCCTTGGCGCGCGCTGCGGGTGCGCGAGGCGGGGCTGTGGCGGCTGGAGGTGGCGGCGCGACGCGTCGGGGCAGGTGAGCTGAGCGCGGGGGGCACGCGGCGGCGCAGGCGGCAGGGGCCCGCGCTCGTCAAGTCGAGCCTGGACATGGGTCCCATCTTGGGCCGCAGGGCGGGGGCGGAGGTGGGGCGTGACAGCGGCGTTGCGAGGGCTGAGAGGTTAAAGACCTCCCTGGACCCCGACCCTCCGTGTCTGCCGTCTCTGGAGCCAGATCAGGGCCACTAACTCTCAGCACACCCACACCTGACACCTGTCCCTTCCCCCTGTCGCCCCTCACACACACTTGAGACCGTCCTTCTCGCTGACATGTCTGCTCCCCTTCTCCCATGCCCCCCACCCCACAATCCCTAAGCCCTGCACAGTTGGGTCTGACATCCCTTCGCACGTCTCACATCCGGCTCCCACTCATGAACATCCCCAATGTCACTGAAACTGTCCGCGAAAACGTCACACCTGGCACCGTGACCCCCGCAGCTCCATAGGAAACTCCACAACTGGGCCCACACCCCGTGTACCCGCAGTGAGCCCATGATCTCTCGCCACTCATCTGGACCTGACCTCTCACTGACCTTCCTCATATCCAGGCCCGTGCCTCCCCACTTTCAGCAACCTGGGTGGGTACCCAGGTACCATCCGCACCTGCCCCATGTCTCTCTTAGCACCTCCCCAAACTCTCCTTATCCCCGTTTTCCCACCTCACATTTCCTCCCAGGTGCACCTATTTGTACCCTTCTCTGTATTAGTCCTCCCTGGATCTCCCGGGTCCAACATTTACCCAGGCCTAGATGTCTTAAGATCACTGCCACCTTCCCTCCCCAAAACCTAAGCCCACCCAGGGTCTATCTTTTAATTTATAGCAGTGCTTGACAGATATAATTTCTGAGCTTAGAATAATCCTATCATCCAGACAGAACTCAGAATCATTCCCATTTTGGCAGCCACAGACCTAAAGCCACCTGGGTGCTGGAGGCTGAGCCCACCCCTTCCCTAGCGCTGCTGACCTCCCTGGGAGGACTCCCCACCCCTGCCCATCTGTTGTGTTTATCTCCAGGGTTTGCAGGGAGGAAAACTGCGCCCCACCCCCAGTCTCTTCTCAAGAGTCGTGACTTTGACTGGATCCCGAGAAAGGCTTAGCTGAAGGGGGCAGCCCATGGGTGGCTGGCTGCCGGGTACGAGTGAGTCTCCAGGCTCTTGGGCAAGTGTGGAGGAGCAGGAGCTGGGTAGGTTCAACATCTGGGGCGCTATTGGCCCGGGCACAGCAGGGGCCCCTCTCTGACGGGTGCAAGTTTGGTGAGGCCGCCAGACAGAGAGAGTAAGGAAATACTTTCCAGAGTTAGGCCAGCTACGATTTCAGTTCTTTGCAGCTAAACTGCAAACCCGGAGCCCACATGGTGCCGGGAATAATGGTTCCTCTGGAACTCGGCAAGTTTGCTTGAGTGATTTGCATGTGTGCGGCCCAGAAGGAGGCCAGCCGCTTTGCTGTTGAAGGCTGCAACATGCCCCTTCCTGTAAGGCAGCCACGGTGCCTCTTACTCCACCTCTTTCCCTGCACGATGATGCCAGAACGTTCTACAGGGTCATGTCACCTTCAGCTTCTCTCCGGGAAACTGAAGCCATTGGGATTTTCCATCCAACTACTAAAGGGATTATTTTAAATGTATGTGGGGGGAGGACTAGGGATGCAGTTCAGTGGTACAGCACTCGCCAAACAGGTCCTGGGCTCCATCCCTAGCACTGCAAAACGCAAACGGGGGGGTGTGAGGTGTATGTTTGTATATATGTGTGCTTATGTGTGTGCATGTATTGTACACACATGTGCATGTGCATATGTGTGCTTTTTCATACGTATATATGCATAGTGTGTATATAATTAAACTTTGACAATGTAATGGATGTATGTAATTCTTTAAAAAGCCAGTTGAGATAGGCATATAGTTAAAAGTTAAGCAAGTCTCCCTCTGTCTGCACCTAGTCCCGCTCCATGACCTGCTGTTAAAATAATTTTCTTTCAGAAGTAGTCTGTGACTGGGGCAGCGTTTGGTGGGTATTTGTCTATTCCCCTTTTTTGGTGGTACTGGGCTTGAACAAAGAGGCATTCTACTTCTGAGCTACATGTCCCCAGCCTTTTTATTTTTTGTTTTAAAACAGAGTCTCTGTAGGTTGCCGAGAGTCTCTGTATGTTGCTAAGGCTGGTTTTTGTTTTTGAGTCCCAGTGGGCTTTTATTGAGTTAAATTAACAACAAAAAAGAAAAAATAAGTCAAATCATCATCTCTCCTGAACCTTTTAACTCAGTAGACCCTGGTGCTGAGGCTATTCTTGAATCTGTGACCCTCCTGGCTCAGCCTCCCAAGTACTGGGATTACAGAAATGTACCACCATGCCTGGCTTCCACCCCTTTTGAATCACTGGTTGGGCTGGGGATGTTTAAATCGGTGGCAAAGCACACTTACCTAGCAGGCAGGAAGCCCTAGGTTCCATACCCAGCACCACCAAAAAAAAAAAAAAAAAAAAAAAAAGAAAGAAAGAAAGAAAACACATTATTACTACTCTTGTTGTTGTTGTTGTTTTGTGGTACTGGGGATTGAACCCAGAGGAATTCTACCTCCAAGCTACACCCCAGATCTTTTTATTTTTTACTTTTGTTCTAAAACAGAGCCTCACTAGGTTGCTGGGAGTCTCACTACATTGTTGATGCTGTCCCTGAACCTGTGATTCTCCTGTCTTGGCCTTCCCAAGTGCTAAGATTACAGGCTTATGCCACTATACCCTGGTGCACTGGATTTTTTTTAAAAATTGTATCTATTTATTTATTTATTTTGGTGGTACTGGGGGTGGAACCCAGGGGCATTTCTACCTCTGGGCTATACTCCCAGACCTATTTTATATTTTATTTGGAAACAGGGTCTCACTAAGTTGCTGAGAGCCTCACTAAGTAGCTGAGGCTGGCTTCAAACCCGTGCGATCCTCCTGTCTCAGCCTCCCAAGCGCGGGGATTACAAGCATGCGCCACCACGTCCGGCTTGGTGCACTGGGTTTTAATGAATGGAGATATCAATTCTATCTATAGCCACTCCCCTATCAGTGGCTGTTTAAGCTGCCACCCATCTTTTGCCATTACAAACTGAACTACCTTATTGCATGGATGCATGTATCAGCAAATTGGAGTGAGTGTGGGCAGACTCCAGCTGTGCACAGGTCTTCAGCACCTCTCTCTGAACAGAGTTTAGGTCCAGCCCCTTGACTTCCTAGCAGGGGCCAGGCCAAAGGGCGCGTCCCACCAAAGGCTCAGCCTTCCTTCTCAGCTGCTAAGCTGGAAGACCTGTTTCCTCAGACCAACGCAGCTTTGTCGGGAGTCCTGACCTGCACTAACTGCTGGGTCCTTTTATTCACCCCTCTCCCAGATACTCTGGCCCCAGGGCAGAGTTAAACATTAGTCTTATGTTTCTCTTCCATCATCAGACTAAAGTTCAGGAAATGTTTGAGTCCCTCCTCTGCTAAGCTCTGAGGAAAAACCTGCATTTGGGATTTTTTTGCAAGAGAGATCACCTGAGATCCTGGGGAGGGGGAGGACTGAGGTGTGTGTGTGTGTGTGTGTGTGTGTGTGTGAGAGAGAGAGAGAGAGAGAGAGAGAGACAGACAGACAGACAGACAGACAGACAAACAGACACAGATATTGGGGATGGAACCCATCTACCTCCGGACTATTCTCCACATCTATTTTTTTTATTTGGAAACAGGGTCTCTAAGTAGCTGAGGCTGTCCACGAACCGCGATCTTTCTGTCTCAGCCTCCCAAATGCTGGGATTTCAAGCGTGCGCGACCATGCCCAGCTTCTACTATTTTTTTTTTTAACTGGAGTGTAGCAAAAGAAAGGTGAGGGTATATGAGGCCGAGACAAGTCAGCTCTTTAGCAGCTGTTTTAAGATTCTCTGTGGGGGCTGAGATTTCTCACCGTCGGTGCCGGTAGACGGTTGTCGTCAAGCCAAAGCCTCTGAAGAGTGTAGGTCAGGTTTTGATCCCTCTCTTCTGTTTTAGCAGTTAGACAAGATGAGAGTATCACTGAATTGATCAAAACTATTGGCTTTGTTTGGGTTTTGCAAGTCAGCTCTTTATTTTTACTTATTTTACTTCTTTTTTTTTTTTTTTTTTTTTTTTTTTTGTTCCTGGAAGCCCTTCTACCTCCGGGCTACACTCCCAGACCTATTTTCACATTTTTATTTGGAAACAGGCTGGCTTCGAACCTGCGCGATCCTCCTGTCCCCGCCTCCCAAGCACGGGGATGACAAGCGTGCGCCACCATGCCTAGCTATTTTACTTTTTGATACTGGGGATGGAACCCAGGGACATTCTACCTCTGAGCTATACTCCCATGCCCGTTTCATTTCTATTTGGAAACAAGGTCTCGCTAAATTGTGGAGGGCTTCACTAAGTTGCTGAGGCTGACCATGAACCTGCAGTCCTCCTGTCTCAGCCTCTCGAGTACTGAGATCACAAGTGCGCGCCACCACACCCAGCTCAAGTGAGCAATTTATAACATGTATTGCATTTAGGAATGGGGTTAGTGCTTGCCTAACCTGTGGGAGGCCCTGGGTTTCAGCCCCAGCACTGCAAAATAAATAAATAACCCGAGCATGGTGGCGCACACCTGTAATCCTAGTACTTGGGAAGCTGAGACAGGAGGATCACAGGTTTGAGGCCAGCCTCAGCAAGTAGTGAGACTCTCATCAACCTCACGAGACCCTGTTTCCAAATAAGAAATAAAAAAAAATTGGGCTGGGGGTATAGCTCAAAGGAAGAATATTCCTGGGTTCAATACCCCAGTACCACAAAAAAGTAAAATTTTTAAAAGCATTTTATTTTATTTTATTTTATGGTGGTACTGGGGTTCATGGAAACCCTTCTACTTCTGGGCTACACTCCCAGACCTATTTTTTTGTACTATTTTTAAAATTGGAAACAAGGTCTCTTAAGCCAGCAGGGCTGGCTTCGAAGCAGTGTGATCCTCCTGTCTCCGCCTCCCAAGCTCAGGGATTCCAAGTGTGCACCACCACGCCCGGCGCCAAAGCACTGCATTTTTAAATTAATTAATTAATATCATTTTTTGCATTAGTGGGGATTGTACCCAAGGGCATTCTATTTCTGAGCTTAACCCCCAGCTCTAATTATTATTATTATTATTATTATTATTATTATTATTATTATTTTTGGCACTGGGGATCGAACCCAGGGCACGCGCTTGCAAAGTGAGTGTTTTGCCACTGAGCTACATCCTAGCCTCTACTTTTTATTTTTTATTTTGAAACAGGGCCTCACTAAGTAGCTGAGGTTGGTCATGAACCTGTGATCCTCCTGTCTCAGCCTCCCAAGTATCGGGATTACAAGTGTATGCTAACATGCCCAGTCATTTTTAAATTTCTTCTGTGTGTGGGGGGGTCTGGGGCTGGAACCCAGGGGCATGTTTTGACCGCCAAGCTACACCCCCTGATCTATTTTTTATTCTTTATTTTGAAACAGGGTCTCACTAAGTAGCTAAGGCTGTCCATGAACCACAATCCTCTAGTCTCAGCCTCCTGAATGCTGGAATTATAAGCATGTACCACCACACCCGGCTCAGCTTTTTAATTTTTAATTAATTAATTTTTTTAGTGGTACTGGAGATTGAACCCAGGGACATTCTACCTCTGAGCTACACCCCCATGTCTACTTTTTATTCTGTGTGTGTGTGTGTGTGTGTGTGTGTGTGTGTGTGTGTGTGGTGCTGGGGGTAGAACCCAGGGGCTTTCTACCTGTGGACTACACTCCCAGACCTATTTTCTATTTTATTTGGAAGCAGGGTCTCACTAAGTTGCTGAGAGCCTCACTCAGTAGCAGAGGCTGGCTTCGAACCTGCGCGATCCTCCTGTCTCAGCCTCCCAAGCGCTGGGATTGCAGCGTGCGCCACCACACCCGGCTTTATTCTTTATTTTGAAATAGGATCTCCCTAAGTTGCAGAGGGCCTCACCAAGTGGCTGAGGCTAGCTGCAAACCTGTGATTCTCCTGTCTCAGCCTAAGTACTGAAACTATAAGCAGGCACCGCCATGCCTGGCTTATTTTTTAATTTTAAGTGTAAAATACTTCATTTAAAAGTATATCATTAGCTGGGCATGGTGGCGCACACTTGTAATCCTAGCATTCAGAAAGATTGCGGTTAGTGGGCAGCCTTAGCTACTTAGTGAGGCACTCCACAACTTAGTGAGACACTGTTTCAAAAAAAATAAAGAATAAAAAATAGGGCAGGGATTGTAGCTCAGAGGTTGAATGCTCCTGGGTTCCATCCCCAGACCTGCAAAAAAAAAAAAAAAAAAAAAAAAGTATATCATTAAGTTGGGCGTGGTGGTGCACACTTGTAATCCCAGCATTTGGGAGGCTAAGACAGGAGGACCGCACAGGTTCAAAGCCAGCCTCAGCTACTTAGTGAGGCTCTCTGCAACTTAGTGAGACCCTGTTTCTAATAAAATATAAAATAGGTCTGGGAGTATAGCCCAGAGGTAGAAAAGCCTCTGGGTTCCACCCCCAGCACCACCAAAATAAATAAATAAATAAATAAATAGGGCGAGGTGTAGCTCAGAGGTAGAATGCCCTGGATTCAGTACCCAATATCACACACACACACACACACACACACACACACACACACACACACACACACGCACACACACACACACACCATCCAGCCAATAGAACATTGTCCCCTGGTGACCCCTCCATGGTCACTGAGCTATTTTTAAAATATGCTTATCAAGGTTTGTTTCTTCACTGAGCACCTTTTGCTGAGACTGTCCCATTCTGAGTACTCGGATCCTAGGGGCTGTGGAAGGAGGGAGAGTGAGAGAAAAGGAGAGAGACAGATTAGAAGAAGGGAGAGAGAGAAAGAAGGAAGTAGGGGAAACTATATTCACCTAACTTTCTCTTTTATAGAATATTGCTATAGTTGCCCTATTTTATTATTAGTTACTTTTGTTACTCTTATGTGCATAACTTATAAGTTAAACTTTCTCATACATATGTATATAAAAGGGAAAAACATAGCATATAAGATTTGGTACAGCCAGGCGTGGTGGCGCACACTTGTAATCCCGGCGCTTGGGAGCAGAGACAGGAGGATCACGCAGGTTCGAAGCCAGCCGCGCTGGCTTAAGAGACCCTGTTTGCAAATAAAATATAGAATAGGTCTGGGAGTGTAGCCCGGAGGTAGAAGGGCTTCCAGAAACCCCAGTATCACCAAAAAAAAAAAAAAAAAAAAAAGATTTGGTACTATCTGTACTTTTAAGCATTCGCCGGGGGTCTCAGTACATATCCAAGGGTGTTCTAAATCCAGTGACTCCTAGGGTATAGCTCAGAGGTAGACTGTCCCCTGAGTTCAATCCACAGTACCACAAATAAATAGTCATAATTACCACACACACTCCCTCAGTGACAAGTGGAAAGATGGTCCAGGCAAATATAGCAGGCGGACAGATCAAAGGTGGTTATCTGGGGCCCATTAGCGAAGCTCAAAGCTCCCCTGCCCCCGTGACCTGCAGAGCTGGCCCCTCTGCACCTGGCCATCTCTGTCTAGTTCTAGGACATTTCTATTCCCCCCCCCACCAAAGATACTTGTCAGCTGTCACGCTCCACCCAGCGCCAGCCCCTGACAGCCACTGATCTGCTTTCTATCTCTGCATTTATTTGCCCGTTCTGGACATTTCTATAAATTGAATTATACGATAAGAGGCTTTGGTGTCTGGTGTCTTTTACTGGGATCGTGTTTGCAAGGTTTGTCCACATCGGGGCATATGCAGTACTTCGTGTCCAGCTTGTCAGTGTGAGGCTTGCTAACCATTGGGGCCCACCCCAGCCCCCCGATGCAGTGTCTATCCACGTCGTCAGGTCGTGGCATATGTCACTGTGACTTGCCGTGCTTTGCTGCTGGGGAGCCATAGCCTCACAGGTGCAGGGGACATTCCTCAGAGGCCTCATCCCTGGCGGGGTGGCCGGGGTTCCAACTAGGGCCGCTCTCTGGTCGCTGGCCTGTGTGCCAGCACCCAGCCAGGAGCCAGGGCTGCTTCCCCTCCTCCTCCTGCTCCGTGTTGGGCTCCTGCTGGGCCTCTTCATCTTAGGTAGAGGCCAGGATAGTAGGCTGCTCAAATCGCACAAGGAGCAGCCGTGGTTTCCAACGGTTTCTTCCAGGCCCTTGGCTGTCTTCGTCCAGGTTGGGGCTAGAGATTCTCTGGCTGAGCGTGTCTTACTCGTCAGGAAAATAATATGCAAGTTGGGTTTTTTTTGTTTTTGTTTTTGTTTTTTGGTACTGGGGATTGACTCCAGGGGCCTTCTACCTCTGAGCTATCCCCCCAACCCTATTTTATTTTTTATTTTGAAACAGGGTTTGAATTGCTGAGGCTGGGTTCAAACCTGTGATCCTCCTGTTTTTTAGCCTCCCAAGTACTAGGTTTATAGACATGCACCAACACAACCAGTTAGGAGTGTGTGTGTGTGTGTGTGTGTGTGTGTGTGTGTAGCACTGGGGAATTGAATGCAGGGGCATTCTGCCTCCAAGCTACATCCCCAGTGCTATTTTTTTTTTTTTTTTGGTGTACTGGGGCTCCTGGAAACCCTTCTACCACTGGGCTACACTCCCAGACCTAATTTATATATATATATATATATATATATTTTATTGGAAACAGGGTCTCTTAAGCCAGCAAGGCTGGCTTCGAAGCAGCGCGATCCTCCTGTCCCCACCTCCTATGCGCGGGGATTATAAGCGTGTGCCACCACACCCGGCGTAGCCCTATTTTTTTTTTTTTTGGCAGTACTGGGGATGGAACCCAGAGGCATTCTACCTCCAAGCTACACCGCCAGTTCTATTTTTTGGTCTTTATATTTTTTGAAACAGAGTCTCACTGAGTTGCAAGGAGCCTCACTAAGTAGCTGAGGCTGTCCACGAACCACGATCCTCCGGTCCCTGCCTCCTGAATGCTGGGATTACAAGCGTGCGCCACCACCTTATTTTTTTTTAAACTGGATCTCACTTAGGTTGATGAGTCTCACTACTTGCTCAGGCTGTTCTCAAACCATGCTTGACTCTTATTTTTTATTTATTTTATTTTTTTAAATTTATTTATTTTTTTGGTGGTACTGAAGGTGGAACCCAGAGGCTTTCTACCCCTGGGCTATACTCCCAGACCTATTTTATATTTTATTTGGAAACAGGGTCTCACTAAGTTGCTGAGAGCCTCACTAAGTAGCCGAGGCTGGTTTTGAACCTGTGTGATCCTCCTGTCTCAGCCTCCCAAGGGCGGGGATTACAAGTGTGTGCCACCACGCCCCGTTTATTTTTTATTTTGAAACAAGGTCTCACTAAATTGCTGGAGCTGGCAAGTACTGAGATTACAAGCATGCACCACCACGCCTGGCTCTGTATGCAAGAGTTATTTATTTCTGTGGTACTGGGGGGTGGAAGCCAGGGGCCTTCTACCTCCAGGCTACACCCAGACTTACTTTTTTATTAGGAAACAGGGTCTCACTAAGTTGTTGAAAACCTTACTAAGTTTCTGAGGCTGGCTTCGAACCTGTGATCCTCCTGTCTCGGCCTCCTAAATACTGAGATTGCAAGTGTGTGTCACCAGGCCTGGCTCTGTGCAAGATTTTCTCTGGGGTTTTTCAGAGGGGAAGATGCTGGGAATGGAACCCAGGGCTGCCTTGCACGGACAAGGCAAGCGCTGACCACTGAGTAGCACGGCCAGCCCTTCCAGAACACTTCCAGACCCCGCCCAGCTCCTCACATGAACCTGTCTCTCATGTTGGTAGGCTCCTGCCAACAGGCTCCTGCCCCTGCTGCGTGGTCTAAAGCAACACAGGCAGACGGCTTTCTGGAGAGTTAGCTCAGCTCATGTTCTGAATTTGAAGAATGTGCCATAGAACGGGGAAGAGGATTGCACCCTGGAAGGAGGCCCAGGGCAGCGTGCTCAGCTGAGCAGCAGCCAGGATGGTCTTCTGGGGTAAATATTGACAGAAACAACTCGGTGGGCAGTTGTTGCTGGTCCTGGAATGTTCTGGAGCTGAAGAAGGAGCCCTGGACTCGGAGCGAGTTCTAGTCTCAGGTGCTGTACCCCCAGACATAGGAACTGAGCGCTGAGCACCAGGCCCCGTGCCTGAGAGGCCCGCAGGGTGACGGGGCAGCAGCGCGGGCTGGCTGCGAGCTGTCGGGCCCACAAGGCCCCCAGCCTAGGCCACCTGGAAGGCGTGTCTATCCTGGGGGGTTCTGAGTCAGAGCTCGGCGCTCTGCTTTTCTAAAGATGATTTCTAGGGGCAGACTTCTGTAACCTAATCTGTGCTCTCTGTCCCAGCACCCAGATCTTTTTTATTTTTATTTTTTGTGGTGTTGGGGATTGAAATCAGGAATATTTTACATTCAAGTTACACTCCCAGCCCTAGTTTCTTTTTCTTTTTCTTTTTTTTTTTTTTTTTTTTTTTTTGGTGGTACTGAGGTTCCTGGAAGACCTTCTACCTCCGGGCTACACTCTCAGATCTATTTTATATTTTTATTTGGAAACAGGGTCTCTTAAGCCAGCGAGGCTGGCTCCGAACCAGCGCGATCCTCCTGTCTCCGCCTCCCAAGCGCGGGGATTACAAGCGTGCGCCACCACGCCCGGCTAGTTTCTTGTTTTCAGTTTGAAACAGGGTCTTGCTAAATTGCTGAGGACTTCACTAGGTTGCTAAGGCTGATTTTGAACGTGTGATCCTCTTGTCTCAGCCTCTCAAGCACCGGGATTACAGGCATGTGCTACCATATAAAAAAAATTATTTTTATATTATTTATTTATTTATTGGTAGTACTGGGAATAGAACCCAGGGGTATTCTACCTCTGAGCTACACCCACAGCCCTATTTTTTATTTTTTATTTTTTTGGAAACAGGGTCCCACTGAGTTGCTGAGAGCCTCAGTAAGTAGCCAAGGCTGACTTGGAACCTACACAATCCTCCTGTCTCAGCCTCCCAGGTACAGGAATTACAAGCGTGCACCACCACGCCCGGCTCTGTATGTATGTATGTATGTATGTATGTATGTATGTATTTATTTATTTATTTATTTATTTTGCAGTACTGGGGATGGAATCCAGGGGCATTCTACCTTTGAGCTACACTCCCAGCCCTATTTTTTATTCTTTATTTTGAAACAGAGTCTCACTGAGTTGCAAAGGCCCTACTGAGTAGCTGAGGCTGGCCACAAACTGAGATCCTCCGTCACAGCCTCCCAAATGCTGGGATTACAAGCGTGTGCCACCACACCCAGCTTTACCTGGCTATTTATTTTTCATCTTTTTTTTTTGGGGGGGGAGGTACTAGGGTTGAACCCAGAGATCCCATCTGAGTACTGAGATGGAGCTGGGATCCCAACAGCCATCCATAGCCTTGTCTCCAGTGACCTAACTCACCAGGCCCCACCTTCTAAAGGTCCCAGCACCTCCCAATGGGACCACAGGCTAAGAACCAGGCCTTCAACACCTGGGCTTTGTGGGGAGCGCACTACGTCCAAACCATGTCCCCCCACCTCAGCTGTCTGTCCCCAAGCGCTGGGCGTATCATATGCATGCGGCTCTGCCCTGGTGTGTGTGGCCACCTGGTCTCTGACTGTGGGTACCACCCCAACTCCTGTCTGAGCTGTCTGCATGGAGTCCCCACAGCAGGCCCTGACTTGGGCTGGTGGCTTGACAGAGGAGCATTCCCAGCTGGGAAGGGGCTCAGCCGGCCCCAGATCTCCCTGCCTGGGGGAAGTGTGTTATCACATGACCGTGACCTCCCAAGTGCCCAGAGTGGAGGTCACCTGGCCAGGGCGCAGGTCGTGGATGCCTGCTCTTTGCTGGGAAGAACATCTGGCTGAGCCTTCCAGGGCTGCTCTGCAGATGTGGCCATATCCCAGTCCAGGCGCCACGCGCAGCTGTGCACTTGGGTCTGACAGGAGGATCACAGGTTCGTGGCTAGCCTTGGGTGGGGTTCAGGGACATATAGCATCCTAAAGGCTGATTAAAAGAGGGAGCCTGGCAGGGTGGCACATGTCTGTAGTCCCAGGACTTGGGAGAGTGAGACAGGAGGATCACAAGTTCAAGGACAGCCTTAGCAATTTATTGAGATCCTGTTTCAAAATAAAAAATAAAGCCAGGCGTGGCGGCGCATGCTTGTAATCCCTGTGCTTGGGAGGCTGAGACTGGAGGATTGCGCAGGTTTGAAGTCAGCCTTAGCTGGTTTAAGAGACCCTGTTTCCAAATAAAATGTAAAATAGGTCTGGGAGTGTAGCCCAGAGGTAGAGGGCTCCTGGGTTCCATCCCTAGGAACACCAAAAATAAAAAATAAAAAATAAGCTAAGGTGGGGTGGTATAGGCCTGTAATCCCAGTACTTGGGAGGATGAGGCAGAAGGATCGCAGGTTTGAGGCCAGCCTCAACAACTTAATGAGACCCTCCACAACTTAGACCCTGTTTCAAAATAAAATAGGACTGAGGGTATAGGTCAGAGGTAGAATACCCTTGGGTTCAATCCCCAGTACCACACACACACAAATAAATGAATAAAAATACAAAATGGCTGAGGATATGACTCAGAGGCTCAGAGGTAGAATGTCCCTGGTTTTAATCTCCAATATCTGTCTCTCTCTGTCTCTCTCTGTCTCTGTCTCTCTCTCTCTCTCTCTCTCTCTCTCTCTCTCTCTCTCTCTCTCTCTCTCACACACACACACACACACACACACGGAGGGACCCAGCAAGTGGCTTGGAGAGGTCTTCAGGGCCTGGCTTCTGCTTGCTTGTTTGAGAGTGGTTTTAGATGTACAGGATCATCGTGACGATGGAGCAGAGAATTCCTGAGCTCTGCACGCCTGCCGTCTCACACCAGGGTGGCACATGGGTCATGACGCACGAGCCAGTATCGAGACATAACTATTCACCAAAGCTCACATTTATTCACATTTCCTCCATTTCCCCAAATGTCCATTTCGGCCCCAGGGTCCCACTGGCCTTTTGTGCCTGAGTCTGCTTGGGCTGGACAGGTTTCTCATATCATCCATCTTCCCTCCCTCCCTCCCTCCCTTCCTTCCTTCCTTCCTTCCTTCCCACTCCCAGGCCTATTTTATACTTTATTTGGAAACAGAGTCTCACTAAGTTACTGAGAGCCTCACTGAGTAGCTGAGGCTGGCCTCAAACCTATGTGACCCTCCTGTCTCAGCCTCCCAAGTGCTGGGATTACAAGTGTGCGCCACCATGCCTGGCTGTCATACCTGTTTCTGATCTTGGCAGTTTTGAGAAATCTGAAAGTCTGAGGGCCCTTTACCTTAAGCTTTGCTATAAAGAGCAGGCAGCTGGGATACTGTCTAAGGGTTTCTGTGGGTGGTGGCTTGGGATCCAAGCGGACACAAGTCCACCACTTGGCCTGGTGGTAGCACTGGTGCTGAGCAGCCCTGGGCAGGCGGGTGCCCTGTCCCCCAGCCTCCTGTCTCTCTCCACTGTCATCTCAGCCAGCCACTTGCACTTTCTGAGCCTGCCTGCTCTGTGATACCAGGTTAAAGAGAGAGTCCTGTCCGTGAGTCAGTGACCAGTCCAGGGGCTGGTGCAGGAGAACAGGCCGGCCATCCTCTTCCTCACCGGGAGGCAGAAGCCAGGCTGGGAAATCCATCCTGGTGACCTCAGGCATTTGGTCTGGCTCAGGGGCAAGTGTATAGGCCACAGGCTTTCAGCGTGGGGACCCCACCTCCCTGCCCACCCTGGCTCACCCACCCCTCTTGCCCCCCAGGACCCGGTCCCCCGCCATCCTGAGCAGGCCTGGGATGGGTAATGGTGTGAAGGAAGGCTCGGTGCGCCTGCAGGAGGATGCTGGGGCCGTCCTGCCCTCGCCCGTCTCCTCAAAGGCAAGTAGCCCTCCCACGGGGTGTCCCCATGCCCCCTGGTCACAGCGCGTGGCTCGTGATCCCCGAGCACATCGCTCCTGCTTCCTTGCCCCACACCCTATCCCGTGGGCGCCTCTTTCCGTCTCTGTTCCCATTGCCCCGACACCACAAGGGCTTTAGTGGAACCCACTGGTCATTTCCATTCCTTTGAAAGTCCCATTGGTGACATGAATCCAGCCAGCAGGAAGCCAGAGCCTCTCAGGAGAGGACTTGGACATGGGAGGGCAGTTCCCCTGGGGTTTGTGAAGAGCGAGAAGGGGTGTGTGAGGGGGTTGCTCCAAGCTCTAAAGACCACCTCTGATGCCCACACTTCATTGAGGAAAATGCCCCCTCTTCGATGAGATCTGCCGGACCTCGCTCACTGCGGGACCGGGCTGTCCCTGGCCCAGGAGCTCCCCCGGGGAACCTGGAGCACAGGCCGCCCCAGCCCCATGCCCTGACCTTACTGGACACCACATGGGCGGCTCTTAAAGTCCACAGGGTCAAAGCTCTGATGATGTCATCCTGAGGTCCTGACCTTTCCCCAAGTTCCAGGTGTCCCTGTGGAGCACTAGACAGACGAGAAACTCATGTGCCTGGGTCACCTGTGAGCTCACCGCTGGGGCTGAGGCACAGGCAGGTGTCTCTCAGAGGTAGCGGATGCCAAGCCAGATGTGGTGGTGTACATCTGTAATCCCCATACTTAGGAGGCCAAGACAGGAGGATTGCTGGTTTGAAGACAGCTTTAGTAACTTAGAGGGATTCAGCAACATACTGAGATCCTATTTCTTTTTTCTTTCTTTTTTCTTTTTCTTTTTTTTTTTTTTGGTGCTTGGGATGAAACCCAGAGGCCTTTTACCTTCAGGGTATACCTCCAGGCCTATTTTATTTTTTATTTGGAAACAGGGTCTTGTTAAGTTTCTGAGAGCCTCACTAAATTGCTGAGGCTAAGCTTCAGACTTGAAATTTTCCTGTCTCAGCCTCCCAAGTACTGGGATTACAAGCGTGAACCACCATTCCCTACTGGTTCCCCCTGTTTAAAAAAAAAAATGCCAGTGTGGTGGCACACACTTGTAATCCCAGTTCTTGGGAGGTTGAGACAGGAGGATCACAAGTTTGAGGACAGCCTCAGCAATGCAGTGAGACTCTCATTAACCTAGTGAGGCTCTGTTTCAAAATAAAGTAAATAAATAATAAAATAAAGTAAAATGGGGATGTAAATAAGGAAGTAAATAAAGTAAAATAATAAAATAAAATAAATAAAGTAAAATAGGGATGGTGGGGGTATAGCTCAGAGGTAGTGTGTCCCTGGGTTCAAACCCCAGTGCCCCACACATACACAAAGAGCTAGAGATAGTGGTGCATGCTTATAATCCCAGTATCTGGGAGGCTGAAACAGGAGGATCTCAGGTTTGCAGCCAGCCTTAGCAACTTAATGAGACCCTCCATAATTTTGTGAACACCTGTTTCATGAGTTTTGTTTTGTTTTGCTTTCAGTACTAGGGATTAAGCCCAGGGACATTCTACCTCCAGGCTGCACCCCCAACCCTATTTTTATTCTTTATTTTGAAACAGGGTGTCTCTAAGTTGCAGAGGGCTTCACTTAAGTAGCAGAGGTTAGCCACGAACCTGTAATCCTCCTGTCTCAGCCTCCTAAGTACTAGGATTACAAGTGTGCACCACCACACCTGGCTGTGATACCCTGTTTTAAAATAAAGAATAAAAAGTAGGGCTGGGGGGAAAAAAAGTAGGGCTGGGAGTGTAGCTCAGAAATAGATGCCTCTGGGTTCAGTCCCCAGAATCCCTAGCACAATAAGTAAATAAATAGACAAATAAGGTCTGGGAATATAGCTCAGTGGTAGAGCACCCCTGAGCTTCCAAGTATTGCACACACAAAAAAGTTGCTTTTTTTTTTCCTTCAGTACTGGGGATTGAGCCCAGGGGTATTCTACCTCCGAGCTATACTCCCAGCTCTATTTTTCTTTATTTTGAAACAGGGTCTCACTAAGTAGTTGAGGCTGCTGTGAACCTGTGATCCTCCTGTGTCAGCCTCCCAGGCACTGGGATTGGTGCTGAGTTTGTGACCACTGACTGCATGGGAGATAAGCTGGTGGTGGAAACAGAATGGACACCCCACCCGGCACCAGCAGGGCGTGTCTGGGGTCATCTGCTTGCCCACAGAGCATGGCCTCTGCTCCCAGGCCTTGGGAAGAGTGGTCATTTCAGTTGACTCAGCTGGTTGAGCCTTGGAGCTGCTGCCAGGACCAGCATGGAACATCCGTATCTCTCAAAACTCACTGAAGCCGGAAGTCTACAACCCGGCCCATGTGACCCAGAAAAGGCAGAGGTCCCCAAAGATATGGAGACTGGACCCCACTGCCTTGGCCTTGGGAACCTGGGATTGCTGTGGGATTTCTTTCTTCAGGAGGACAGGGCTTGGCCAGTGGAGAAGACGTGTGCACATTGAGGGAACAGAGCCTGGATCTTATGGGGCCAGGCTGTAAGCATGGGTCCAGGACATGCAGGCACAGGTCCCCGAGCTGGGCTTGGCCGGGAAGAGGGCACCTCACCTCAAGATGAGAACAAGGGGCCAAAGAGGTCATCCAGGTGCCTGAGTTGGTCAGGGCAGCCAGAACTCAGGGGTGAGATTGCTCAGGGACCTCCCCCTTCACCCTCAAGCTGACACCCTGCCAGGTTGTCTGTCCTGGGCTGCCAGGGGTCCCCCTCAGTTGTCTCACACCCTCCCCCATCCCTGCAGCCTCCCGGGCCCCAGCCTCTGCCGTGCCTGTCCTAGGCACCTGGGGGAGCGGCCACCTCTCTGGTCAGTTAAGATGTCCTGGCCACCCTTTTTGCTTCCCCATTTCTTTGGGCCCAGGCCAGCCTCCCAGCCAGGCCCTCCCTCCGCCTGGGCTTTGCTGACCTCGAACTTGTGTTCTGTCACAGAGAGACCATAGGCAAGTACTCAGCTCCCTGCTGTCCGGGGCCCTGGCTGGTGCCCTGGCCAAGACGGCTGTAGCTCCCCTGGACCGAACCAAAATCATCTTCCAAGGTAATGCCCATCTGCCTGCCCTCTGCGATAGAGAGCCCCATCGGCCCTCCCAGCCCCACGGCTGCAGGTGCCGTCTGTGGCCGCACCCTGCCCGTCTCTGTCCTGTCTGCTGTACATCACTGTGCCTGTTTTCTCGTGAGGACATCAGTCACTGCGTTGGGGCCACCTGCACCCAGCGCAACCTCGCCTTAACTCCAGCAAGTCTGCCAAGACCCCGTTTCCAAATAAGGTCACCTTTACAGGGGCTGGGGCTCGGGATGTGGACATAGCTTCGGGGTGGGGGTCACAATGCAACCCAGAACAGAAGCCACCTCTCCCCTCTGTGGAGCCAGAGCCATCTGCAGACGAAACCTTTTCCCCCACCAACGGTCACCAGTTCCTTCCCCTCGCCGTGCCTGTTTCCTTATTTGCAAAATGGGAGCACCAACTCCAGCCTCTCTCTGGGCTGGTGTGGGGATGAAGGAGCGACAGGACACAGGTGTGGACCACAGCCGAGGGGCAGCCTTCCTCCTGGCCACCACAGCAGGCACGGAGAGCGCTGGGCCGGCAGGGAGCCAGGTGACAGCTGGCAGGCAAAACCTGTGCCCACCTGCACATGCGAGGTGGCGTGGGGTGCCAGGCCAGGGTTCATCCTGGCCCTTGAAGTCAATACTTCTGGATCCTTTCCAGACGTCCTCATGGCCTGGCATGCCCACCCCAGGGTGGCCCAGGGTACTGGGGAGAAGCCAGCCAGCCAGGCAGCCTCAGGGCAAGGGGAGGGGGTGCAGAGAAGGGGAGCTGCCGGGGGAGTGTGTTCTCAGGAGCCGATACCCCCAATGCTCCGACCAGACCCCACTGTGGGGTCTCACAGAACGGGGGTTCTGCCCTATGCATCTCATAGACTTTCTTGTGCTCTTGTTTCTTCCAGTGTCTTCAAAAAAGTTTTCTGCCAAGGTGAGCTGCTGGGTCCGGGACCCTGGCCTGGGCGGGCACACACCCGCCCCGAGTGCGGGGGGCGGGGACACCGCTGCTGCTGAGGTTGCCCTTTTGCTCCCCGCCCCGCCCTTCCCTGGGCCAGCCTCTGGCCAGTGCAGGCCCCCCCTGCACCTCTGGGGATGTGCTGTCCCCCACCCTGGGACAGGCGATGGGGTGCGCCCGTCCACCTCTGCGTTTTAGGGCGCTCTACCTGCCGAGTTGGTGCACACGTGGGCAGGTGGGGGTAGAGGGACATTGACCTGCCTCTCCCCAGGAGGCCTTCCGGCTCCTCTACTTCACCTACCTCAATGAGGGCTTCCTCAGCTTGTGGCGTGGGAACTCGGCCACCATGGTGCGTGTGGTGCCCTACGCCGCCATCCAGTTCAGCGCCCACGAGGAGTACAAGCGCATCCTGGGCCTCTACTACGGCTTCCAGGGAGGGTAAGGCCCCATGCTGGCCTGCCTGGCCACGCCCTCGCCTGGGCCCTGCCCTCACCCACCCTGCTCCGGTCCTGCCTCTGGGCCACCTGACCTTGGTCTCACCCCAGCTCTGGCCACACTCCCGCCCACCAGGCCATGCCCCCACCCATATTTGGCTATGCCCCTTACCCACCTGGCCACGCCCCACTTGGCCTGGCCTCCACATGCCCAGCGACACAGGCTCCTCTTGGCCACGCCCTCGCCTCAGGCTGGGCCACGCCCCTCCCGCCTGGCCACGCCCCGGGCTCTGGCCTTGTACTTACTCACCTGGCCACACCCTCGCTCCTGCCCTTCCACGCCCCTTGCCCACCCAGTCACACCCTCCTCTGGCTCTCTCCGTGGTGCCTCTCCCTTTCCGTCCTTTGCCCATTCCTTTGTTTGGTGCCTGGCACCCGCCCTCCACCAAGAACCTAAGTCCCTGCGGTGCGGGCCATCGTGTTCCCAGAGCCTTAGGGAAGAGACACCCACTCATGGGGAAGGTAGTGGGGGAAGAGGCCGCTGTGCAGATCTCCAGGTCCCGCCACTCGGGAGCTCCGCGGGCTGAGTCGCCTGCCCGGCTGGGTAGGCCTCTGTGACTGACAGCCCCGCGCTGGGGTCTCCCTCCCAGGGCCCTTCCCCCTTGGCCTCGCCTCTTGGCCGGAGCACTGGCTGGAACGACCGCTGCCTCACTCACCTACCCCCTGGACCTGGTCAGAGCGAGGATGGCAGTGACCCCGAAGGAAATGTGAGTCCAGCAGCCATATCCCTGCCGCCTGCACGGGCGGGGCTCGGTGTCGCTTGGGGCCCCCAAGCAGAAAGCCCTGCTTCAGGCCCTGGGCCTCAGTGTCCAGCTGCACAGGACACTGAATTGAGGGCTCCACCCTGACCCCACCTGACTCAGCTTCCTGAAAGGCAGCCCTCTGCTCTCACCTGGGGCCAGCCTCTGCTTGCATTAGACATTTTGAATTGGGTACAGGTAAGCGAAAAATGCCTAAGAGTAGAAGAGGCAGAGGGTGCAGCTTGGAGCAAGGACACCTGCCTAACTCATGATCCCAGGATTTAGGAGGCAGGAGGACCACAGGTTCGAGAACAGTCTCAGCAAGTGTGAGATGCCTGGCGATCTCACAAGACCTTGCTTCTAAATAAAAAAAAAAATAGCCGGGCGTGGTGGCGCACGCTTGTAATCCCGGTGCTTGGGAGGCGGAGACAGGCGGATCGTGCAGGTTCGAAGCCAGCCGCGCTGGCTTAAGAGACCCTGTTTCCAAATAAAATATAAAATAGGTCTGGGAGTGTAGCCCGGAGGTAGAAGGCCCCTGGGTTCCATTCCCAGTACCACACACCAAAAAATTAATTAATTAATTAAAAAATTTAAAAATAGAGCTGGGGGAGTAGTTCAGAGGTAGAATGCCCCTGAGTTAAATCAACCCCCAGTGTCACACAAAAAAAGCCAAGCGTAGAGCACATCAAAGAAATTTCTTTTTTCTTTTTCTTTCTTTCTTTCTTTTTTTTTCTCCTTTGCAGCACTGGGGATTGAACCCAGGGTCTTGTGCGTGCGGGGCAAGCGCTCTGCCGCAGGGCTACGTCCCCAGCACATCAAGAAGAAGTTTCCACCATGAAAGTACAGCATGTTCTTACCAGTGAATTTCTTTCTTTCTTTCTTTCTTTCTTTCTTTCTTTCTTTCTTTCTTTCTTTCTTTCTTTCTTTCTTTCTTTATGGTACTGGAGATTGAACCCAGGGGTGTTCTACCTCTGAGCTACATCCCTAGCCCTATTGTTTGTTTGTTTGTTTGCGGTCTAGGGATAGAACCCAGGGGCGTTCTACCTCTGAGTTACACCCCTAACCTTATTTTTTATCCTTTATTTTTGAAACAAGGTCTCACTAAGTTGTGGAGGGTTCGCTGTCTGCAAACCACGATCCTCTGGTCTCAGCCTCCCGAGTGCTGGGATTACAAGTGTGTGTCATCACACCCGGCTTATTTATTTTTTATTTATATTTTATTTTTAAGTACTGGGGTGGAACCCAGGGGCATTCTACTTCGGAGCTATACTCCCAGCCCTATTCTTTTATTTTGAAACAAGGTCTCAGTAAGTTGCAGAGGCCCTCACTAAGTAGTTGATGCTTGAGGAACTGTGATCCTCCTATTTCAGCCTCCCAAGTATTGGGATTGCAAGCACGGGCTACCATGCCTGGCTCCTATTTTATTTTTTATTTTGTGGTGCTGGGGATGGAACCCAGGGGCATTCGACCTCTGAGCTACACCCTCTGCCCTATTTTTTATTCTTTATTTTGAAACCAGGTCTCACTGAGTTGCAGAGAGCCTCACTAAGTAGCTGAGGCTGTCCACGAACCGCGACCCTCCCGTCTCAGCCTCCCAAATGCTGGGATGACAAGCGTGCGCCACCACACCCGGCTGCCCGGCTCTATTTTTATTCTTTATTTTGAAACAGGGTCTCATTATTAAGTTCCAGAAGGCCTCGCCAAATAGCTGAGGCTGGCCACGAACCGCGATCCTCCTGTCTCAGCCTCCCAAGTACGGGGATTATAAGCGTGCACCACCACAACGGCCTCCTATTTTATTTTTTAGGATCTTGCTAGGTTGCTGACAGTCTTACTAAATTGCTGAGGCTGTCCTCGAATCTGCAATTCTCCTGTCTCAGCCTCCCAACCACTGGGATTACAGGTGTGCACTACTATGCCTGGCTATTCCTTGCTACACTTCAAAGCTTTCCCACCCAGCCCAGGCTCAGGCAGCCCAGGGAGCCCCAGGACTTGGGGCCCAACTCCTCCCCAGGCTGCTGAGCCCAGTGCTGCACCCACAGGTACAGCAACATCTTCCACGTCTTCATCCGCATCTCCCGAGAAGAGGGGCTGAAGACGCTGTACCACGGCTTCACACCTACTGTGCTGGGGGTCATCCCCTATGCCGGGCTGAGTTTCTTCACCTATGAGACCCTCAAGAGCCTGCACAAAGGTAAGGAGAGCCGGGGTCAAGGGGAGCAGCATTGCGGAGGCCAGCCTTGGGACGTGCACTTGGGCCAGGGCCACACAGACAGGGAATGGGCGGAGGACCGAGGCATGGGCTCCTCTAGGTGGGGCCAAAGACGGAACCAGGTGTCTCCAGGCACCGCTGGGAAAGCCAGCTGTGTCAGAGTGCTGGAGGTCACCTCTTCTCTGTGCACATGTAGGTGCAACGCTACTGCAAAAGTGAGATGCAGAAGGGCCGGGCGTGGTGGCACACGCTTGTAATCCCAGCATTCGGGAGGCTGAGACAGGAAGATCGAGGTTCACAGACAGCCTCAGCTACTTAGGCCCTTTGCAACCCAGTGAGACCCTGTTTCAAAATAAAAAATAGGGCTGGGGATGTAGCTCAGGGGTAGAATACCCCTGGTTCCACCCCCAGTACCAGGAGAAAAAAAAAAGAGAGAGAGAGAGAGAGAGAGAGATGAGCCGGGCGTGGTGGCGCACGCTCGTCATCCCCGCGCTTGGGAGGCGGAGACAGGAGGATCGCGCAGGTTCGAAGCCAGCTTCGCTGACTTAAGAGATCCTCTTTCCAAATAAAAATATAAAAAATAGGTCTGGGAGTGTAACCTGGAGGTAGAAGGGTTTCCAGGAACCCCAGTACCACCGAAACAACAACAAAAAAGAGATGTAGGGCAGCTGTCCTCCATGGAGTAATAGAACCATGCTCATACCTGCAGCCCATGTGAACAGGTGTTAACATTGGCTTTTTTTTTTTCTTTTTTTTTGCGGGTCTGGGGGTGGAACCCAGGGGCACTCGACCTCCGAGCTCCACCCCCTGCCCTATTATTTTTATTCTTTATTTTGAAACCGGGTCTCACAGAGTTGCAGAGGGCCTCACTAAGTAGCTGAGGCTGTCCGCGAACCGCGATCCTCCGGTCTCAGCCTCCCAAATGCTGGGATTACAAGCGTGCACCACCACGCCCGGCAACATTGGCCTTTTTTGCTCCCAGATTTTTTTTTCTTTTTTTATTAAATAAAACAAAAGCCGGGCGTGGTGGTACACGCTTGTAATCCCCGCGCTTGGGAGGCTGAGATAGGAGGATCGCACAGGTTCGAAGCCAGCCTCAGCTACTTAGGCTCTCAGCAACTTAGTGAGTAGTGAGACCCTGTTTCCAAATAAAATATAAAATGGTTCTGGGAGTATAGCCCAGAGGTAGAAAGCCTCTGGGTTCCACCCCCAGTACCACCACACACACACACACAAAAAAAAAAAATGTAAATAAACAAGCCAGATATGGTAGCACATGCCTATATCCTGGTACTTGGGAGGCTGAGACAGGATGATCACAGGTTCGAGGACAGCCTCAACAATCTGGTGAGACCCTCAGTAACTTAGTGAGACCCTGCTTCAAAATAAAAAATAAAAAGGGCTGCAGGTGTAACCTAGTGGTAGAATGCCCTGGGGTTCTAACCCTAGTACCAAATCAAAAATACCTGATACAATATAAACGCCATGCAAATAGTTGTTATACTATATTGCTTATCTAGGGAATCCTGGCCTGATATAATGGTACATGCTGTGTACATAGTTGCTGTACTATATGGCTTAGGGAAAAATGACAAAAAAAAGCCTCTATATGTTCAGTTCAGACACAGCATTTTGCTCTTTCAAACATTTTCAGCCAGGCGTGGTGGCACACACTTATAATCTCAGTACTTGGGAGGCTGAGACCGGAGAATCACAGGTTCACAGCCACCCTCAGCCACTTAGTGAGGCTCCCTGCAACTTAGTGAGACTCTGTTTCAAAATAAAGAATAAAGGCCGGGCCTGGTGGCTCACGCCTGTAATCCCCGCGCTTGGGGGGCGGAGACAGGAGGATGGCGCAGGTTCGTAGTCAGCCACGCTGGCTTAAGAGACCCTGTTTCCAAATAAATAAATAAAAGGTCTGGGAGTGTGGCCCGGAGGAAGAAGGGCTTCCAGGAACCCCAGTACCACAAAAAAATAAATAAATAAAAAAGAAAGAAAGAATAAAGCTGGGTGTGGCTTGGGAAGTTGAGACAGGATCGCACAGGTTCGAAGCCAGCCTCAGCTACTTAGTGAGACCCCGTTTCCAAATAAAGTATAAAATTGGAGCCGGGCGTGGTGGCGCACGCTTGTAATCCCAGCATTTGGGAGGCTGAGACCAGAGGATCACAGTTCGCAGACAGCCTCAGCTACTTAGTGAGGCCCTTTGCAACTCAGTGAGACCCAGTTTCCAAATAAAGAATAATAATTAAAAAAAAAAATAGGGCAGGGGGTGTAGCTTGGAGGTCGAATGCCCCTGGGTTCCATCCCCAGACCCGCAATAAATAAATAAATAAATAAATAAATAAATAAATAAATAAATTGGTCTGGGAGTATGGTCCCCAGACCCACAATAAATAAATAAATAAATTAATTAATTAATTAAATTGGTCTGGGAGTATGGCCCAGAGGTAGAAAGTCCCTGGGTTCCATGTCTAATACTGCCAAAACAAACAAAAAGTGCTCTAGAAGCCGGGGGTGGTGGCACACATTTATTTGTTTTCTTTTTGCTTTTTTTTGGTGGTACTGGGGATAGAACCCTGAGGCTTATTACCTCGGGGCTATACTCCTAGACCTATTTTATATTTTATTTGGAAACAGGGTCTCACTAAGTTGCTGAGAGCCTCACTCAGTAGCTGAGGCTGGTTTCGAACCCGCGCGATCCTCCCGTCTCAGTCTCCCAAGCGCGGGGATTACAAGCATGTGCCAGCACACCCGGGTTTTTTATTTTGTTTTGTTTTGTTTCGTTTTTTGTGGGTCTGGGGATGGAACCCAGGGGCATTCAACCTCCGAGCTACATCCCCTGCCCTATTTTTTTGTTTGTGTGTGTGTGTGGGTCTGGGGATGGAACCCAGGGGCATTTGACCTCCAAGCTACACCCCCTGCCCTATTTTTTATTCTTTATTTTGAAACAGGGCCTCACCGAGTTGCAGAGGTCTCAGTAAGTAGCTGAGGCTGTCCGCAAACCGCGATCCTCAGGTCTCAGCCTCCAGAATGCTGGGATTATAAGCGTGCGCCACCACACCCGGCTTGTTTTTTTATCTTTTATTTTATTTTTTCACATTTGTAATCCCAGCATTTGGGAGGCTAAGACAGGAGGATCATAGTTCATGGCCAAACTCAGCTACTTAGTGAGGCCCTTTGCAATTCAGCAAGACCCTGTTTCAAAATAAAGAGTAAAAATCAGTGCTGGTGGTGTAGCTCAAAGGTAGAATGCCCCTGGGTTCCATCTCCAGCACCGCAAAAAAAATCAACAACACTAAAACTCCTAGATCTAAACTCAGGACCGCAGATGTTCAGAAAGCCCCTATGGAGCCGGGTGTGGTGGTGCACGCTTGTAATCCCCACACTTGGGAGGTGGAGACAGGAGGATCGCACAGGTTCAAAGCCAGCCACTCTGGCTTTAGGAGACCCTGTTTCCAAATAAAAATATAAAAAATAGGTCTGGGAGTGTAGCCCAGAGGTAGAAGGGCTTCCAGGAACCCCAATATCACAAAAAAAAGAAAGCCCCTATGGATCAGTTGTACCCCTCTTCCCTCTCTCAGTGTAGGTCCGTCCTGTGCTAGACAGGTACCCATCCCATGGTTTATTTCCTACCTAGACATTGAGCAGGGACTCCCTTGGGGTGTTAGGACTTCATTATATGATTATTATTATTATTTTTTGCATTACTGAGGATGGAACCCAGGGGCATTCTACTTCTGAGCTACACTCCCAGCCCAATTTTTTTATTCTTTTTTTTTGTGTGTGTGTGGGTCTGGGGATGGAACCCCAGGGGCATTTGAACTCTGAGCTACACTCCCTGCCCTATTTTGTATTATTTATTTTTGGAACAGGGTCTAAGTTACAGAGGACCTCACTAAGTAGCTGAGGCCATCAACGAATCGCGATCCTCCCGTCTCAGCCTCCCGAATGCTGGGATTACAAGCGTGCGCCAACACGCCCGGCTTTTATTCTTTATTTTGAAATAAAGTCCCACGAAGTTGCAAATGGCCTCACTAAGTAGCTAAGGCTGGACACACACCTCGATCCTCCTGCCTCAGCCTCCTAAGTGGGATTACAAGTATGGACCGGACGTGGTGGTGCACACTTGTAAGCCCAGAACGGTCACGTGTTCAAGGCCGGTCTCAGTAACACAGTGAGACTTTCAGTAACTTAGCAAGATCCTGTTCCCACATAAAAAATAAAATGGGGCTGGGAGTATAGCTCAGAGGTAACGAGCCCTTGGGTTTAATTCCCAGCACTTAAAGGAAAGGAGAGGAAGGGGGAGCGATAAGGACGTGAGGAAGAGGGCGTGGGCTGTGCGTGCGTGCGTGCGTGCGTGTGCACGTGTGGGTGTTCAAGTGTGCCTTTGCAGGTTGCTCGGGCACACGCAGATGCGCCCCGTCCCCTCACGTCCTCCCGCCCTCACCCCCAGAGTACAGCGGCCGCCAGCAGCCCTACCCCTTCGAGCGCATGGTCTTCGGGGCCTGCGCGGGCCTCATCGGTCAGTCGGCCTCGTACCCGCTGGACGTGGTGCGGCGGCGCATGCAGACGGCCGGCGTCACGGGCCACCAGCACGGCTCTATCCTGAGCACACTGCGCACCATCGTGCAGGAGGAGGGCGCGGTGCGCGGCCTCTACAAGGGCCTGAGCATGAACTGGCTCAAGGGCCCCATCGCCGTGGGCATCAGCTTCACCACCTTTGACCTCATGCAGATCCTGCTGCGGCACCTGCAGAGCTAGGGCGCCCTGGGGGTCAGCCGCTGCGGGCGCCCTTTTAGCTTCCCGTGCCAGTCGGGAAACAGTGCGCCTGGCTCCGGCCTGGGAGCCGGTCGTGGCACTTTGTGGAAGGAAGAGGAAGGCCGGGCGGCCCCAGCTCCGCGTGTCTGAGCGCAAAGGATGGATCGGGAAGTGCAATGTGGGCCGTGGAAACCACTGCTGTCCCTTCCCCTTTCCCCAGGGGCAGGCACTGTCTCCCCAAGGTATCCCCCAAAAGCCAGCTCCGCCTCCTGGCAGCGAGTCATCTGGCACGTGGCTCGCTCGAGCCCTGTCTGCACTGGGCTCAGAGCTCGCCCTACTCCCTCTGGCCCTGGCGAGCGTGTGCCCGGCCTCCAGACTGCGCAGGCGCCGCTCCTGGTGGCCAGTCCCCTGCCCAGGATGGGATAAGCCTCGTCCTCTGCTGCAGTTTCAGAGGCAGCCTCACCCAGCCACCCACCAGCCTTCTGTGCCGTGCCCCACGTGCCAGCCTCGTGGTCCACACGGCCTCCCAGAGCCAGCCAGGCTCCGGGGCCAGCAGGGCTCAGCAGCAGGTCTCCCTCGCTGTTGCTTCCTCCCTAGTTTGTGGCCCCACTACCCCCACCCAGCAGAATTTGGCACAGACCATGGCGGAGCACCACCGAGGTTTGGGTCTGACCCCCAGCCTGGCATCTGCCCCTAGTAGCGCCCAGCCACCTCCCCCAGCCCTGTAAGCTCTGCCCACCCACTGAACCTCTGCAGGTCAGGTCTGCGGCCTGTACCTTCTGCTCAGCTGACATCCGTGCCTCCTGCTAGGCATCCGTGCTGGCCAGGACACGCACCAACGGCGGTGGTTTCATTCCCATGAATGGAGTACAAGGGGTCTGGTAGCCTTGGTCTTCCTAGATTAGGGGACCCTGGCAGCTGGGGGGGCATGAGGGTTGGAGCCCCACTAAGTGCAGCCTCATAGAGAAGTGGGGACTCAAGTACCTGTCCTAGTGCCGTCTGCAGCGGTGATCTCCTGAGCCCTCCCTCCTGCGGCCGTGAAGGTGCCCTGGCCTTCCCGGTGCCACCCCCCCCCTTGCACTCCCCGACCCTGTCCTCCCCAATAGCTGTGGCTGTGAGGGACTGGTCTGAATGTCTAAGGGAGATGGGCGGGGACGGCCCCTGGGTGAGGGTACAGGGGCTGTCCCCCCAGCAGGCGACACCAGTGGAGGTGGGAAGTGCCCTCCTCCGGGCCACAGGCTGGGCAGGGGAGTTGGCGTCAGGGCCTCAGGTCCTTTGACCTCAGTAGGTCACACCTGGGGGCTCTGGCGGTGGGCAGGGGCCGGGCAGCCCGCACAGGGCCGCGGAGCCTCAGGCCGGCCCCTCCCTGCCAGTCGCCAGTCCTGCGCTGGAGTTATATTTTGATGCCATGAAGACACTTTGTTTATATATAATGTTTATATATTTTAAAGATTTGTGCCAAGAGAGTATATTTAGTAAAAATATAAATCACTTCTTCTCCTGCTCCCCCTGCCTCTTCTGCCAGGAACCTCCAAACAGGGCTGACATTATTTTAACAAGGGTAGTTTTTATTTTTATTTTTTTGGTGCTGGGAATGGAACCTGGGGCCTCACACATGCCAGGCAGATGCTCTGCCACTGAGCTGCGCCCCGCACTGCCCTCCCCCCTTCCTTCTCCCAGTAAGTGCCCTGTGGCCTCCAAAAGCCATCAGTGGCGCACAGCCTTCCCCCAGCCGGTGGACGGTTCATATGAAGTGGCTTGCTCCTTTGTCTATTCAGAAGAGCAGCTCATCACTCAGACGCGCGCGCACACGTGTGCACACACACACACACACACACGCAGTGAGGTTACACCCGCCTGCCCCAGGACCAGTGCCCCAGCACTGCAGTGACAGGAAGATGGAGAGTCCCGGCTGCGTCTTGCAGTTGGGGACACTGAGGCACACTGAGGGCACGTGTCCTGTGGGCCCTAGGCCAATATCAAGGCCCCAGGGAGGCTTGTGGGTAGCTAGGCGCCTGCCAGCTGCTGGTGGAAGTGGAGGCCAAAGAGGCTAGCCAGCAGCTGGCAGGCGGCGGTCCACCAGACCAGGTAGGTCAGGACGCCACGGAGGAACAGTGGCGTGAGCAGGCCACCCAGAACCCCCGCGATCTGGGCCGCAGTCTGCTGGGCCTCGTCCTCCCCGGGCCTGACAGGGACAGTGCTGGCTGAGGCGGGGACGAGGGACACTGGAGAAGCTGGACCCAGGCCCCACGAGTAGCCGCCTGCAAGAGGAGGGTGGTGGGAGTTAGAAGGGGTCAGCCAGGGGAGTCATTCCACCATGCTAGGCTCTGCCCGAGGCCCTGCCCCTGCCTCTGCTGCCGGCCTGACCTCAGCTCAAGCCCCGCCCCCACCCGTCAAACAGCCCAGCCCTTCCCAAGCTCCATCTCCACACACCTGAAGGCCACCCCTGCCCAGGCCCCACCCCTACCCCAGGCTCCACCTCTAACCAGTACTTGTGGCCACGCCCCTGCCCAGACCCCTCTTCTACCTACCTGCTGGACTGGCCCTGGTCCGGGCTCCGCCTCTAACCCATAACTTGGCCCACAGGCCCCGCCCCTGCCCACCTCCTGGCCCCGCCCCGCCGCATCTCACCCAGGGACTTGAGCAGCAGCGTGCAGTTGAGCGTGAGGATGAGTGGCGTGAGGTACTGCAAGCTCACCACTGTCACGTAGCAGTAGACGCGGACCACCTGGAGGACGGGCAGCAGCGGCGGCTGCAGCAGGGGCCCTGGCCGCTCAGGTGGACCCCACGCTCCCCCAGGGCCAGGAACCTGGGTCTTCTCCTTACCCGCTGCTGGATCTCGCGGGCCTCGATGCGGCCGGCCTCCTTCCGCAGCTGCTCCACGCGGACCTTGGCCAGGCACAGATAGGCCTGCAGGTGGGGCCGGGTCACCCCCAGCCGCAGCAGGCACAAGGCCACTAGCACCCAGAGGCGCACCGAGTCGAAGGCTGAGTCGGACAGTCTGTGGAGAGCAGGGTGGGAGCAGGGGCAGGGCTGGTGAGCCTCCCCACGCAGGACCCCTGGGCCCCTGGGCTGGAACCAGGTGCCCTCCCAGCACCCAGGTACGCACAAGGGCAGGGGCGTCTCCCCAATGGGTGCCTGATGGAGGAAGTCCCGGGCAATGGGCCTGGTCCAAAACCACAGGATGAAGAGGGGCGACAGGAAGCTCGTGTGCAGGAGGAACCTGGGGGCAGCGGGCGGTGAGGTCCAGGCCTCCCTCACCCCCGCCTCTCCCCTGAGCATCCCACCCCACCAGTGAGCCACGTAACTGCAACACGGGCTGGTCCTCTGACATCGTTAGTGCATCTCGGTGGGTCTGGGCCAATCGCAGGCTGGGAAAGGCGAGGAAGGCGCCCAGCGCGGAGCCCACCACGGCTAGTCCCACGCGGATGGACAGCTTAGCCACAGGGAGCCTGGGGAGAGGGGCAGGCCATCAGGCTGCAGCGCGCGCGGGGGGGGGGGGGGGGGGGGCTCAGCCTGCCCTGCCTCCGCCCTGAGCCCCAGGACTCACGCCCAGTCCCAGCCCTGCTGCTTCAGAAGTGGCCCCAGATTCTCGGTCATGCTGGCCAGGCCTGGGGAGAAAAGAAGTGCACGGATTTTCAAAATCTGGAGCCCTCTCTGCCTTCCTCCAGACTTTCCCCACAGGAGGGGTGTAGGCGGGGGCGGGCCTTGTGCCACACATGGGGAGAATATATATATGTATATATATAATATATATATATTTTTTTTCCTGTAGTGTTGGGAATGGGACCCAGGGCTGGGCACAGGCAAACACTCTACGACTGAGCTGCACCCCCAGCACTGCAAGACAACTCTGTGCCCTAGTTCTGCGGGGTTTTTTTCAAGAAATAGAAGAATGATCCAGGCGTGATGGTGCACACCTGTAAACCCAGTACTTGGGAGGCTGAGACAGGAGGATTAAGGATGAAGGGTTCTCATGGAGGAAAGCCCCCTGGAGCAAAGAGTCTTCAACTTAGGCCCAAAGATTTTTCCACAGATTTAAGAGCAAATAAGTATGAGTTCACAATAAGAATCACCAACCCTACAAGGAAACAAGTCACCATCAAGAAGAGTCAGCAAAAGCCGGGCGTGGTGGCGCACGCTTGTAATCCCAGCATTCGGGAGGCTGAGACTGGAGGATCGCGGTTCGCAGACAGCCTCAGCTACTTAGTGAGGACCTCTGCAACTCAGTGAGACCCTGTTTCAAAATAAAGAATAAAACACGCTTGTAATCCCAGCATTTGGGAGGCTGAGACAGGAGGATCGCGGTATGCACACAGCCTCAGCTACTTAGTAAGGCCCTTTGCAACTCAGTGAGACCCTGTTTCTAAATAAAGAATAAAAAAATAGGGCTGGGGTGTAGCTCGGAGGTAGAATGTCCCTGGGTTCCATCCCCATTACTGCACAAAAAAAAAAAAAAAAAAAAAAAAAGTCAGCAGGAAAAAGGTAAGTTTAGTAAGTTTAGACCCTGAGGACTTCAGAAATGAGTTCCATGAATTGTAAGGGAAATAAAAGGTGTAGTCACAGAACGGTACCATCAGGCTACCTCCAGAGGACCGCAGAGGAATTCAGTTAAGCTCTTCTACAGAAAAAAAAAATGTTTCAAGATAACAGGTTGTTAAATGGCACATTAGAAACAGTGAAAGGAGGAACTGAGGGTTCAGAAGATTGATCTGAAGAAATCACTCAGCCTCTAAAGCAGAAGGTGGGAAAAATAAAGAGAGGCCGAGAGATAAAGTCGACAGACCAGGAAGCCCAACATTAGACAAATCAGAGCCTTGGTGTGCGGGAAGAGGGGATGGAGGAGGAGGAGCTCCTGGAAGACAGTGAATGAGAAGGTGCAGAATGAATGGCATACACAGAGTATATCAAACCAGATAAATAACAGGAAATCCATACCCAGACACACTGTAGCAGAACTGTGGGACACCAAAAAACAGACCACAGAGCAGCCAGGGAATTAGGACAGATCACCTGTAAAGGAACAACAGTTAGGCTGATGTCAACTGCACCAGAAAGAGGATAGGAGAGTAAGGAGAAAGTAAGAAGGTAGAACCCAGGCCAAGAGGCCTGCCACTACACTAAATGTAAGCGGGCTAAATTTGAAGTTAAATAACAGATTCTCAGAATCCACTGAAAAGATACAGCTACAAGGACTAGGGGTGTAGCTCAGTAGCAGAGTGCTTAACTAGCCTGGGTGAGCCCCTGGGTTCTATCACAGCACAAGAAACAGGAACAGGGCAAGAGAAAGGAGGGAAGAAATAAAAGTATCCAGCTGTATTTTAAAGGACCAACAACACATATCTACATAAGGTTACTGGAAGGTTGGAAAAAAGGGGATGTTAAAAACACGAGGATAGCCGGGCGTGGTGGCCCAGGCTTGTAATCCCAGTACTTGGGAGGCTGAGACAGGAGGATCACAGGCTTGCGGCCAGCCTCAGCTACTTAGACCCCTTGTAATTCAATGAGACCCTGTTTTAAAAATAAAAGATAAGCCAGGCGTGGTGGCGCACGCTTGTAATCCCAGCATTCGGGAGGCTGAGACCAGAGGATCGTGGTTCGCAGACAGCCTCAGCTACTTAGTGAGGCCATCTGCAACTCAGTGAGATGCGGTTGCAAAATAAAGAATAAAAAAATAGGGCAGGGGGTGTGGCTCAGAGGTCGAATGCCCCTGGGTTCCATCCCCAGACCTGCAAAAAATAAAAACAAAAATAAATAAATAATAAAAATATAAGGCTGGGGGTATAGCTTGGAGGTAGAATGCCCCTGGGTTCTATCCCAGTACTGAAAAAAAAAGGGTTGGAGACTATATTAATATTAATAAACTACTAAGACTTAAGTTTTATTAGAGACAAAAGGGACCAATAAATTATGATAAAATGCTGACTCGTCAGGAGCAATTCCAAACTTGAACACACCTTGTAAATAGCCTCAAAGAACACACTGATGGAACTACACAGAGAAACTAAAGAACCTTAACATCCCAGAAGAAGATTACCCCTCTTTTGACTAATAGGTCAGAGAAAAGTAAGAAAGGCAGAAGCTTGCCAGGAGTGGTGACCCTGTTTCAAAATAAAGTAAGAGCCAGGCGTGGTGGCGCATGCTTGTAATCCCAGCATTTGGGAGCTGAGACAGGAGGGTTGCGGTTCACGGACAGCCTCGGTGACTTAGTGAGGCCCTTTGCAACTTAGACCCTGTTTCAAAATAAAAAGTACAGCTGGAGGTGTAGCGTAGAAGTAGAATGCCCCTAAGTTCCATCTCCAGTACCACAAAATAAATAAATAAATAAATAAATAAATAAGAACTGGCCGGGCGTGGTGGCGCACGCTTGTAATCCCCGCACTTGGGAGGCGGAGACAGGAGGATCACGCAGGTTCAAAGCCAGCCACGCGCGCTGGCTTAGGAGACCCTGTTTCCAAATAAAAATGTAAAAATAGGTCTTGGAGTGCAGCCAGGAGGTAGAAGGGCTTCCAGGAACCCCAGTACCACCAAAAAAATAAAATAAAAATAATAAGAACTGGTGGTATCACTCAGGGATGTAGAATGAGCCTGAGTTCTATTCCCAGGCCAATATCACAAAACAAAAACAAAAACCTTCCACGATCTAGCCTTTTGAACAGAAAAACCATTGTTTTGTATGAATATGGGAAGGCGGCGCCCGAGGGTCCCTCTAGTGGGAGGAGGACCATGACGGAGAGTGGTTTTCGTTCTTATACTTTATGGCTTTTACGCCATCCGGCCATTTCCCCCAAATTAAATTAGGGAGACATTCAACACGGGCTGCCAGACAGGACAGAAGTTCGGCACAAGTTCTTGTGTGAAGAGCCAGTACCAGGCACAGACACCAGAGACAGTGAGAAAGGGGACATCTTCACGTCCCCGGCTCAAGAGGGTGCCCAGGGCCAAGCGTCCGAGGCTCGCACGCCTGTGCTCAGCAGCTCTGCCCTCGGCACTCAGAACTCCAGGTGCTACCGGGGCATGCCAGTCACTACACACGCGCGGCAAGCGGCTGCCCGCTGGGCACCACACCCACCTGGCTCCAGGCCCAGCTCCAGCATCTCCTCTGGGACCACCTGCACCAGCATGGCCAGGAGCAGGAAGAGAAAGGCGGAGGTGAAGCAGACCGACCGCTCGCCGCCCCCGGCACTGAAGTACAGCCGCGTCACAGTCAGGAACACTTTGCTGGGGATGGAGCTAAGGCAGCCCTGACTGCACTGGGGTTTCAGTGCCTGCAGCCCGAACCCCTGGACCCCTGGCTCCAGGGGACAAACTGGCCTGGAGTTTGGGTTTGTGTGGGGGGTACTTATTAGGGAGGTGGCCTAAGGGTCTGTGGCCAGTTAGAAATGGCCACCGTGCAGGTGGGGGTGCGGCTCCCTGGTGGGGTGCTTGCCCGGCATGTGGGAGGCCCTGTGTGGTTCCCCCCCCTAGGTGGCATTCCACCCCTTAGAAAATCTCAGAGAGCGCCGGGCACAGTGGCACATGCTTGTAAGCCCGGTATTTGGGAGGCTGAGACAGAGGGATCACAGGTTCGTAGGTCAGCTACTTAGTGAGGCCCTCTGCAACTTAGTAATGGGACCCCATTTCAAACTAAAACCTAGGGCTGGCGGTGTAGCTCAGAAGTAGAATGCCCCTGGGTTCAATACCCAGGACCACACAGAAAATGCTCAGAGATACAGGTACTGTGCCACCAACCTGCCCTCATGGATGCCCAGGCGCTTTCTGGAACGATTGTGAGGCTTTTTTTTTTTTTTTTTCCAGTACTGAAGATGGAACCCAGGGGCATTCTACCTCCAAGCTACACCCCCAGCCCTATTTTTTATTCTTTTTTTTTTTTTGGTGGTACTGGGGTTCCTGGAAGCCCTTCTACCTCCGGGCTACACTCCCAGACCTATTTTTTATACTTTTTTATTTGGAAACAGGGTCTCCTAAGCCAGCGCGCGCGGCTGGCTTTGAACCTGCGCGATCCTCCTGTCTCTGCCTCCCAAGCGCGGGGATTACAAGTGTGCGCCACCACGCCCGGCTTATTCTTTATTTTGAAACAGGGTCTCACTGAGTTGCAAAGGGCCTCACTAAGTAGCAGAGGCTGGCTGTGAACTGTGATCCTCCTGTCTCAGCCTCCCGAATGCTGGGACTACAAGTGTGCGCCACCACGCCTGGCCCATTGTGAGCTTTGAGGCAAGCGTCCATCTCCCCAAGCCCACTCCACCTGAGTGACTCTCTCTTTGAATGTTCTCACACTTAGGCCCCCCAAGTCACACTTTGGCCTCTGATGTCTATGCAGCTTTGATGACTTGAGGGGGGCAGAAGGCTTGGAATGGGGCGGGCTACTTGGAGTAAGCCATCTCCTCTGGCTCAGCTGCCCGCCCACCCTCAGAGCATGCGGCTGCTTTACTGAGTTTGGGGTGTGATTTTAGGGAGAGGGGCGGCCCCAAGTGGGGAGGAAGGATACATGGAGAAGGCCACAGTGAGCAGACACCAGAACACCGCGATGTTGGTCTCCTTGGCCGGGCCCCGCACGTAGTAGTAGGCCTCGGTGAAGAGGTACACGCCGCCCGAGTACACCGCAAAGTCCACGAACCACTGATACTCCAGGAAGAAGCGCAGGACTGCGGAAGGCGGGCGCTCTGCTCAGCTTCCAGGAGGCCTCTCCCTGCACCCCCAGGGCTTCTGGCCTGAGGGGCCAGAGGGAGGGGAAGTGGTCACGGGGCGGGCTGTCACCTAGCACATCCACGGTGGTGAGGGGACAGGTCTCCAGCTGGAATGGGGCATCTCGGGGCACCAACAACGGCTTGTCCTCGCCAAGGCCATTGGCCCACCTGAGGGAATGGGGACACAGGAGGGAAGGTGAGCACCTAGAAAAGGCGCTAACCCCCAACTCCAGCCGGGTCCCCGCTGCACCCACAGAAGCAGGGCCAGTGAGTACTGGGTGCTACCTCCACTCTGACGGGTCCACCCATTCGCCTGCCCCAGTGGCAGCCAAGGTGTGGGAGCAGGCCTGTGACGGGCCGAGCACGGGGTGGGGCGCTCACCGCTCCTTCCTGCCTCTGGGCTTCTGCTTCCCAGCCAGGGCCCGGACCTCCTCCTCCGATGGGTGCTTGTATCTGAACAGACTGAGGGACAGAGTCAGGGTAGGTCCGTCATGGTGGGAGGGCCAGGGAGCCCCAAGCCCGGGTTCCAGAACAAGAGTGGGGCCAGTGCTGGGCCAGGGGCAATTCTGGGGAGACAGTGGGACCCACAGATCCAGGCCCAGTAGGCTTGGGGATCCTGGACACTCCTGAATCTGCAGGCTAACTCTCCTGGGGGAAAAAATTTAGTTTCCACCAGATTCTCAAACCGGGCCAGAGATCCAACCAGGGACAAAGAAGGCTGCTTACTGGGGGCACGAGGCGGGGTGAGGCCGCACAGTGTGCACCTCCGTCAAAACAGGTCCAGCTGTGAAGTTTGTTGCACGTCAATTGTATCTCGATAGTTTTCACCTCAAAAAATGCAGCAGGGCCGGGCGTGGTGGCGCACGCTTGTAAGCTTGTAATCCCAGCATTCGGGAGGTTGAGACAGGAGGATTGCAGGTTCGCGGCCAGCCTCAGCTACTTAGTGAGACCATGTTTCCAAATGAAGAATAAAAAATAGGCCTGGGGGTGTAGCTCGGAGGTCCAATGCCCCTGGGTACCATTCCCAGTACGGCAAAAAAAAAAAAAAAAAAAGGAAACGTGAGGGAGGGCTTGGGGATCCAGAGGAGACAGGACCAAGCTCCCCTGACCAATGGGGGTGGGGTTTAAAAAACTCAAGGGGTATGGCCTCCTGGAGCCCTTGGAGAACTGGAAGGGTGTGGCCCGGGCTCCTCCCACCTGCCAGGCAAGGTTGGGGAATCTCCAGGTGCACGGCCCCAGGGCTCCTCCCACCCAAGGGCTGGGCCTTAAGGGGCGTGACCTCAGGGCTTCTCCCACTTAGGAGACGGCTTGAGGAATTAAGGGGTGCAGGCCAGGGCTCCTGCCACTCATGAGCTGAGCTTGCGGAACTTAAGGGATGTGGCCCCGTGGCCCCTCTCACCTGTGACTTGGGCCTGGGGAACTTTAGATATGTGGCCCGTGGCCCTTCCCACCTGTGAAGCACAGCTCTGGGGCGCTCGAGGGGCGTGGCCAGGCCCCTCCCACCTAGGAGGCAGGGCTTGGGGAACCCGAAGGGCGTGGCACCAGGGCTCTTCCACCCTGGGGGTGGGGCTTGTGAACCAAGGACGCGGCCCTGAGGCTCCTCCACCGGTGGGGAGTGGTGCCAAAGGCCCCTCCCACCTCAGGCAGGGCGGGGCTCACCTGCCGTTGCAGAGCAGCCAGCGGGCGAAGGAGCAGTGGGGCGCCAGCCTGTGCATAAGAGTTGCGGTGAGCAGGGTCACCACCAGCTGCACTCCTAGGACCGCCTGCGGGAGTGGACATGATGGGCAGCGCCTGCTGGGAGGTCACGAGCTGCCTCCTGCGGCGCCCAGGCTATTTATAGAGAAGTCCGGCCAGCGGAGGATTGCAGGCCCCTGGCTGCGGGGTGTCTTGGGGAAGGGACCCGAGGAGAGCCTTTGCAGCAGACCCTGGCCTTCGCCTGGCCTGCCCACCCTGCATGTCAGAAGCCAGGAAACACCCCCCAACCACCACCACCCAGGACTGGCCAGAGCACGGGGAGGTGGAGACCAGAGGCTGGACGCAGGCTGGGCAGGGCTCACCTCCAGCCTCTGCTGAGCGCTGCAGGTATCAACCTGCCCGCATCTGTTTTCTCATCGGGAGATGCGATGCTTCCTACTTGTCTGCAGGTGTTCCTTAGGCCCCCAAGCAGCTCCTCGCCCACTTCCCTTGCCCCCAAGCACACACTGTATCTCTATTCTCTTCCACCTTACGGTGTCCCCCATGGCCGGGCACCCTCGCTCCCTGTCCCTCCCTCACAATCAACCCCCTGGAAAGCCACCCTACACTCCAGACCACCGCTTGTTTCAGTATAAAGCCCTACGGGGTTTTGTTTGTTTTTTGCGGTGCTGGGGATGGAACCCAGGGGCATTCGACCTCTGAGCTACACCCCCAGCCCTATTTTTTATTCTTCATTTTGATACAGGGCCTCACTAAGTTGCAAAGGGTCTCACGAAGGAGCTGAGGGCGTCCGTGAACCTCGATCTTCCTGTCTCCAGCCACCCAAATGCTGGGATTACAAGCGTGCGCCACCACGCCTGGCTTGCTCTCCGAGCTTAAGTGGAATTCATATATATATATATACATGAGTACGCATGTGTGTGTGTGTGTGTGTGTGCACGTGGTGCTGGAGACGAAATCCAGGATCTCTGAACATGCTAGGCAAGTTCTCTACCACTGAGTTACACCCCAGAACCTTGGAGTCCTTTAAAAAAAAATTTATGAAGCCGGGCATGGTAGCACACCCTTGTAATCCTAGCATTTGGGAGGCTGAGACTGGAGGATTGTGGCTCACGACAGCCTCAGCCACTTGGTGAGACCCTATTTCAAAATAAAAAATAGGGCAGGGACGCCAGGCGTGGTGGCGCATGCTTGTAATCCCCACACTTGGGAGGTGAAAACAGGAGGATCACGCAGGTTAGAAGCCAGCCTTGCTGGCTTAAGAGACCCTGTTTCCAAATAAAATATAAAAAGTAGGTCTGGGAGTGTAGCCTGGAAGGTAGAAGGGTTCCATCCCCAGTACCAAAAAAAAAAACAAAAAAAAACAAAAAAACAACAACTTTATGACACCAGGTGAGGTGGTGCATACTTGTAATCCCAGTACTTGGAAGACTGAGACAGGAGGATTATGAATTTGCAGACAGCCTCAGTAACTTAGTGCGGACCTATGCAACTTAGGGAGATTCTGTTTCAAAATAAAGCCGGGCATGGTGGCGCACACTTGTAATCCCAGCATTCGGGAGGCTGAGACAGGAGGATCACAGTTTGCGGACGGCCTCAGCTACTACTTAGGGAGGCTCTTTGCAACTCAGTGAAACACTGTTTCAAAATAAAGAATAAAAAATAGGGCTGGGGGTGTATTTCAGAGGTAGAATGCCCCTGGGTTTCATCCCCAGTACTGCAAAAAAAATAAATAAATAAAAATAAAAAATCAAGCCTTGAGAGGCTGAAACAGGAGGATTACGTGGGTTCAAAGCCAGCCTCAGCTACTTAGTGAAGCTCTCAGCAACTTAGTGAGACCCTGTTTCCAAATAAGTAAAATATAAAATAGGTCTGGGAGTATAGCTCAGAGATAGAACGACCCTGGATTCCACCCCCAGTGCCACAAAAATAAATAAGTAAACATACAAATAAATAAAATACAAGGTTTAGCTCAGAGGTAAAATGTCCCTGGGTTCAATCCCTAAAACCAAAAAAATAAAAAATAAAAAAAAAGGCACCAAGGGATGGAGCTGAGGGTGCCCAGTTCTTTCATTCATTCTGGGACCCCAGGCCATTTCTGGGGGTGTAACTCAGAGGTAGAATGCCTCTGGGTTCAATGTCCAGTATCACACACACACCAAAAAAGAAAAAAAAAAGTATAATAAAATAAAAAGTAAAAAGGACTTTTAGTATAGCGCAGAGGTAGAAAACCCCTGGGTTCAATCCCCAGTACCACACATACACACAAGTTATAGCCAGGCATGGTGGCAAATGCCTGTAACCCCAGTACTTGAGAGGCTGCGACAGACAGTAGGATCGCAGGTTCAAAACCAGGCTCAGCAATTTACTGAGTCTCTCAGCAACATCACAAGACCTTGTTTGAAAATGAAAAACAAAAATGCTGCCTAGGGATCCAGGTGTGGCGGCTCATGCTTCTAATCCCGGCATTCGGGAGGCTGAGACCGGAGGATCGCAATTCGCGGACAGCCTCAGCTACTTAGGGAGGCCCTCTGCATCTCAGTGAGACCCGGTTTCAAAATAAAGAATTAAAAATAGGGCAGGGGGTGTAGCTCGGAGGTCGAATGCCCCTGGGTTCCATCTCCAGACCTGCAAAAAAAAAAAAAAAAAAAAAAAAGGCCGCCATGGCCTCAGCAACTTAGTGAGACTCTCTTTTAAAAAATGGAAAAAGTCGGACGTGATGGCACACTTGTAATCCCAGTATTTTACTCAGAAGGCTAAGACAGGAGGATTGCAGGTTCAAGGGCAGCCTCAGCCTCAGCAAACAGTGACACTCTCAATGACCTAGCAAGACCCTGTTTCAAATTTTTTTTAAAAAATAGCCTCAGCAAATAGTAAGACTTTCAATAACCTAGCAAGACCCTGTTTCAAAAAAAAAAAAAAAAAAAAAAAAAAAAAAAAACAGGGCTGGGGGTGTAGCTTGAAGGTAGAATGCTCCTGGGTTCAAGTGCCAGTGCCACACACACACAAAAGAAAAAAGACTAGGGGTATACCTTGAAAGTAGAATGCCCCTAGGTTCAATCCCCAGTACCACAAATAACAATAACAATACCCAGAGCCACACCTTCCCCTCCTGCAACCCGGCCTGAAGCCATGCTCCACTTCCAAATACCCTCTAAATCGGTGTTTGTCCTCGGTGCTCACCCTAAAGCCCTTCTTCAGAGACCCCCTCCCCCTAGGAGGGCCAGACCGCCTTCCCAGCCCCTCAGGTCTCCTGTCTCCCCCTTCCCCCAAGCTGGAAGGCTCAGGGTTGCAGGGGTGTCGCCCTCCCACGGTACCACCAGCCTGGCCAGCAGGAGCCAGGTGGTCAGATCTAAAAAATAGGCGCTATGAGCTGGGTGTGGTGATGCACGCCTGTAATCCCAGTACTTGGGAGACTAAGACAGGAGTATCACTGATTTGAGGACAGTCTCCGCAATTTAGCAAGACCTTCAACAACTTAGTGAGACCCTGTTTCAAAAATAAAAAATAAAAAAAATAAAGTAGGGCTGGAGGTGTAGCAGAGTTCTGGGTTCAAATCCCCAGTACCTAAATAAATAAATAAATAAATGCGCTGCAGGACGTAGCTGAAGATACCCGAGCTCTCTTCCGTTGAGACCCCGGCCCGCTTCTCAGCGGCTCCCCCTGCCCCGACATCACTCCGACGCCCGCAGGGACCCCCAGTGCAGCCAGTGGGGGCAGCCTCCAAGACCCCGAAGACCTCTGACTCCAGAGTGGACTCCAGGACCTCAGACCACCTTCTCCCGGGACGTGCTCAGTTCCCCAGACGCCTCCTTAGAACCCTAAACCACCAGGGCGAGCACGCAGAGGATCCGGGTTCCCTCGCACTACCCCCAGCTCCGCAGTGAGAATGGAGAGTGACTTCCAGTGCGACCCTGGGATCTGCAGAGCTCCCAAGCCCCACAGAGGAGCTCTGTCCCCTCGGAGTGTCCTGGATCCCCCAAGGGACCGCAGAACCCCCCACGCCGAGGGACACTCACCATGCTGCTCCTACGAGCTCAAGACGCGGACTCACGGGCCCAGGGCTCGGCTCCGCAGAACTCAACCTATCAGAGAGTGACTCCCATCTGACGAGCAGCACGTGCAGCCAATCATCAAGTCCAAGGTACAAAAAATCACGCGGGACAAGGGCTTGCTCGCGTTGCATGCCGGAAGTTGTAGTTCTAGCACGCTGGACCAGCTGGAATCCCTCTTCTAGTCTGGACTGTGTTTGGGGTGCCAAGGCGGCGGGCTTCTCTGAGGCTCAACCTCTCTCTTCACCTGCACCTTTCTCGCAGATATGCACGGAAAACATCCACTCCTCCATGCACTGTCTCCTGGACTCCCCGGATCAAGACATGCAATGGCTCACACTGATCAGGTTTCTAAGTGCTAGGGCTGAACTGAGATTCTTGAATCATTTATTTATTTATTTATTTATTTATTTATTTATTTAGTGGTGCTGGGGGTGGAAACCAGAGGCTTTCTACCTCCAGGCTATACTCCCAGATCTTTTTTATATTTTATTTGGAAACAGGGTCTCACTAAATTGCTGAGAGCCTCACTAAGAAGCTGAGGCTGGCTTCGAACCCGTGCGATCCTCCTGTCTCAGCCTCCCAAGCGCGGGGATTACAAGCGTGCGCCACCACAACCGGCACGAGATTCTTGAATCTAATGTAAACCTGTCTGACTTACATTTATCTTCGGAGCTACTGCGTACACTGTAGTACAGCTCACCTTTGCAAATGCGCCCTGTATGGGACCGTAGTATCTCCAAGATTGTTTTCTCCTGGAAAATGATTTATTCTGTCATCCAAATCTCCTATTTCGCTCCGTGGTTTTCAACCCATTATTTCAGAAACACCGCGAACTTTGCACACATGCAAGGAGTGGTACTGGCCTCACCGGATGCGCAGGGCCTGAAACCACTGGAGATGGAACCCAGGGACAGTCTGCCCCAGAGCTACACCCCAACCCTATTCTTTTTTGTTTGTTTGTTTGTTTGTTTGTTTGTTTGTTTGTTTTGCGGTACTGGGGATGGAACCAGTACCTCCGAGTTCTACCTCCGAGCTACACCACCAGCCCTATTTTTTATTCTTTCTTTTTTTCTTTCTTTCTTTCATTTGACCTGCGAGCTACACCTCCTGCCCAATTTTTTTTTTTTTTTTTTTTTTTTTTTTTTTTTTTTTTTTTTGGTGGTACTGGGGTTCCTGGAAGCCCTTCTATCTCCGGGCTACACTCCCAGACCTATTTTTACATTTTTATTTGGAAACAGGGTCTCCTAAGCCAGCCCGCGGGGCTGGCTTCGAACCTGCGCGATCCTCCTGTCTCTGCCTCCCGAGCGCGGGGATTACAAGCGTGCGCCACCACGCCCGGCTCTGCCCAATTTTTTTTTTATTCTTTATTTTGAAACAGGGTCTCACTGAGTTGCGGAGGGCCTAAGTCGATGAGGCTGTCCGCGAACCGCGATCCTTCGGTCTCAGCCTCCCAAACGCTGGGATTACAAGCGTGCGCCACCTTGCCTGGCTTTCCTTTCTTTCTTTATTGGTACTAGGGGTGGTGTGGGGAGCCATTAAGGTCTTCACCTTATCTTGTCTGACCTTTATTTAAAAGTGCACTTCTGACTGTCCTCGGCACAGAGTCTACAAGGGTATGGAGTCACGGAGGTTTCAAAGTAATTAAGAGTCTGGGAATGATCGGTGCTAGATAAGATTAGATTTATGTTTTACCAGGGTATTGTTTGACTTGCCCATGATATATGTACCTCGTACTTGCCTTTCTTGCATTCCTGTGTAACCCCCAAAGCTAGAAACTGTATAAATACCATGAGAGAATACACTCGTGGCCCCAGTAGTGACTGGTGGCCCTCCCGTGCTTGAATTCTTGAATCCTCACTTCTCTCTTCGGAACCTGAATTTCTGCTGGCTGGACCCGGCAGGGTGGAACCCAGAGGCTTTCTACCTCCGGGCTACACTCCCAGACCCATTTTTATATTTTATTTGGAAACAGGATCTCACTAAGTTGCTAAGGCTGGTTGTGAACCTGTAAGCCTCCTGTCTCAGCCTCCCAAGTACTGGGGTTATAAGTGTACCTTACTACTTTTTTTTTTTTGGTCTGGCACTGGAGATTGAATCCAAAAGCATTCCACCTCCATGATACACCCCCAGCCCTATTTTATTTTGTCTGTTTTTTGTTGTACGGGGGATAAAAATCCAGAGGCATTCTACCTCTGAGCTACACCCCTAGCCATTTGTTTTCTTTTTGGTGGTTTTACTGTGTGTGAGTGTGTGTGTGTGTGTGTGTGTGTGTGTGTGTGTGTGTCTGCGGAACTAGGGTTGAACCCAGAAGCATTCTACCTCTGAGCTACACCCCAGTCCTATTTTTGTTGTTGTTGTTGTTCTTTATTTTTATTTATTTATTTATTTATTTATTTATTTATTTATTTATTTTTGGTGGTACTGGGGTTCCTGGAAGCCCTTCTACTTCTGGGCTACACTCCCAGACCTATTTTTACATTTTTTTTATTTGGAAACAGGGTCTCCTAAGCCAGCGCGCGCGGCTGGCTTCGAACTTGCGCGATCCTCCTGTCTCAGCCTCCCAAGCGCGGGAATTACAAGCGTGCGCCACCACGCCCGGCTGTTGTTCTTTATTTTGAAACAGGGTGTCACTAGGTTGCAGAGGGCCTCACTAAGTAACTGAGGCTGGCCATGAATCTGCAATCCTCCTGTCTCAGCCTCCTTCTGCCCTTTTTCTTTTGTACTGGGGATTGAATTCAAAAGCATTCAACCTCTGAGATATACCCCTAGCACTATTGTGTGTGTGTGTGTGTGTGTGTGTGTGTGTGTGGTACTGGGGATGGAACCCAGGGGCATTCTAACTCCAAGCTACCCTCCCCAGCCCTATTTTTTCTTTATTTTGAAAGAGGGTCTCACTGAGTTGCAAAGGGCCTCACTAAGTAGCTGAGGCTGAATAGGAACCATCGTCCTTCTGTCCCAGCTTCCCAAATCCTGGGATTACAAGCGTGTGCCACCACACCCGGCTAATTTTTTTTTCTTTATTTTGAAACAGGGCCTCACTAAGTAGCTGAGGCTGTCTGCAAACCTGTGATCCTCCTGTCTCAGCCTCCCAAGTACTGGGATTACAAGTGTGCGCCACCACACTTGAGGGTATTTTTTTTTCCAGTACTGGGGATTGAACCTAGGGGTATTCTACCTCCAAGTTACACCCCCAGGCCTATTTTTTATTATTTATTTATTTATTTATTGGTGGTACTGGGGTTCCTGGAAACCCTTCTACCCTTCTACCTCCGGGCTACACTCCCAGATATATATATATATATAATTTAAATTTATTTATTTTTTAAATTTGAAAACAGGGTCTCTTAAGCCAGCGAGGCTGGCTTCGAACCTGCGCAATCCTCCTGTCTCCGCCTCCCAAGCGCGGGGATTACAAGCGTGTTATACCAGCATTTGGGAGACTGAGACAGGAAGATCACGGTTTGCAGATAGTCTCAGCTACTTAATGAGGCCCTTTGCAACTCAGTGAGACCTGTTTCAAAATAAAGAATAAAAAATTGGGCAGGGGATGTAGTTCGGAGGTCAAATGCCTCTGGGTTCCACCCCCAGACCCACACACACACACACACACACACAATAAATAAATAATTTAAAAAGTGGGTATAGCTTGGAGATAGAATACCCCTGGGTCCCATCCCCAGTGCCACAAAAAGAAAAAGAAGAAAGAAAGAAAGAGAAAGAAAGGAAGAAAGAGAAAGAAAGAAAGAAAGAAAGAAAGAGAGAAAGGAGAAAGGAAAAAATCGGGCTTGGGGTGTAGTTCAGAGGTAGAATGAATACCCCTCGGTTCCAACCCCAGTCCTGCAAAACAGAAGGAAATTTTGTCTTTTACTTTCGCCTGGAGGGTGTTATACCTTGAGATGCCACCTCGTGGTCGATAACGGAGGTGCAGGCTGCCCTGAATGGAGGAAGCAGCGCAGGGTCCACCGGCCCAAGGGGACCCCAACCTTAGAAAACACCCATTTTATTATTTTTTATTTTGGGGACTGGGGAGTTGAACCCAGCAAAATTATACATCCTCCAGCCTACACCAGTCCTATCTTATTTTTTGTTTTGAAACAGAGTCTCTGCTTTGTTGCTTAGAACCTCATTACATTGCTAAGGCTGTCCTCAAACTTGCAATCCTCCTGCCTCAGCCTCCCAAGTACTGGGATTACAAGTGTGCCCCATCATGCCTGTTTTGTTTTGTTTTGTTTTGTTTTTGGTGGTACTGGGGTTCCTGGAAACCCTTCTACCTCCGGGCTACACTCCCAGACCCATTTTTATATTTTTATTTGGAAACAGGGTCTCTTAAGCCAGCGCGGCTGGCTTTGAACCTGCGCGATCCTCCTGTCTCCGCCTCCCAAGCGCGGGGATTACAAACGTGCGCCACCATGCCCGGCTATGCCTTTTTTTTTTTTTTTTTAAACAGGGTCTTGCTGAATTACTGAGGGTCTCACTTACGTTGCTGAAACTGTGATCCTCCTGCCTCAGCTTCCCCAGTACTGGGATTACAGGTGTGCACCACTGCACCCTATAATTGTTTGTTTCATTTTGAGACCGGAACTTGCTGTGTGGCCCAGGCTGGCCTCAAACTTCTGGGCTCAAGCAGTCCTCCTCTCCCAGTCTCCTGAATATCTGAGCCCTCAGGTGTAATCCACCATGCCCAGCTAAGTCCAGACCTTAATGAACCTCATGCTGGGTGCCTGGACTGGGCACTGACTCCAGGAATGGCGCAGCTTCTTCTCCACCATAAAGGTGAGATCCAGAGACTAGGAGGGAGCTCTCTCTCTGGATCCTGCGGTGCCTCAGTTTCCCCCCAGGGAACGCCCAGCGCCGGCTCTTCTCCCCCTCCTAAGTCACTCCTTCTGTGTTCAGTTTTCTGAGAGGCCGAGACTGTGACAGAAGGGGCCCGTAGGTGGGCAGCTTCTCACCCACGTGGGTGAGCAGGGTCCTCGTGGGAGGGGTACACAGAAGGGTTGGCATCACAGGGGCACAGTTTGCGCCCATGAGATCGGCAACGGGGCGACCAGGGGCTGCGTGCGCTGCCTGGCCGCCGGGCTCCAGGCCACTGGACTGGGGAGAGCAGCTTGGGCCTCCGCTGGTCGGGAGAGGGACAGGAGGGAGCAGGGAGGGAGGACTCAGGGCTTGAGTCTAGACTGGGTGAAAGAAGTCTAGTTCATTGGGACGTGGTCCAGAGGGCTTGAAGGCCTCATGGGGACCCATTTCCCGCAGGCATCTGCAGTGAGCAGGTGCCAACCCCGCTGACCTCATCCAGTTGCCCTGGGCCCCCCTCTCTCCAAGTCTTGGGGTCTCCAAATGTGGACTGTCTCCACCTCTTTTTGTGTATGTGTGGTGGGGGAAATACTGGAGATTAAACCCTGGGGCCTTCTATCTCTGAGCTGTAACCCCAGCCCTTTGGGTTTGTTTGTTTGTTTTTCAGTATTGGGGATGGAACGCAGGGGCGTTCTGCCTCCGACTGACACCCCCAGCCCTATTTTTTATATTTATTTTGAAACGGAGTCTCCCTCAGTTACTGCGGACCTCACCACGTTGGTGAGGCTGAACTCAAACCCGAGATTCTCCTGTCTCAGTCTCCCAAGAACAGGCTTGCACCACCATGCCCGGCTCTATTCTGCAAGTCTTTCCCTGTGTAGAAAAGTGGAGGACTTTCCTGCAGATGCCCCCGCATGGGTGCTGGGGTGAGGAGAGGGTACTAGGTAGGGCACACAGCCTCACCTACCCTGGCAGAGCTGGGTTGATCAGCTCTGGACCCTGCAGACGGGGGAGGGCCGGGTCTCATCAGCATCTGTGCCAGCACTCCGTCCATCTTCCTGTTCAAATCTGTGACTGCCGAGCCGGGCGTGGTGGCGCACGCTTGTAATCTCAGTACTTGGGAGGCTGAGACAGGAGGATCGCGGTTCGCGGTCAGCCTCAGCTACTTAGTGAGGCCCTTTGCAATGGAGACCCTGTTTCAAAATAAAGTATAAAAAATAGGGCTGAGGTGTAGCTCAGAGGTAGAATGCCCCTGGGTTCCATCCCCAGCACCAGAAAAAAAAAAAAAAAATCTGTGATTGCTACTCCACGCTTTTCCCCCTTGGGGTTGGGACGCACAGAGCTTCCTGGAGGGGACATGGCACTAGGTCTTGGAAGGTGTGGGAAGAAAGTTTAAACAGAGGTGAGTGGGTGTGGTGGTGCATGCCTGTGCTCCTGACACTTGGGAGTCTGAGGCAGGAGGATAGCAGGTCTGAGGCCAGCCTCAGCAAGTTAGAGACTCTGTTTCAAAGTAAAATAAATAAATAAATAAAAATAAAAAAATGAGGGGCTGGGGATAGCGCTTGAAGGTGGAGCTTCCTTGGCCTCAATCCTCAGCATGGGGAAAGAACTGAAAGCCAGCCTGGTCCTGGGCTGGGCCCCGGCCACCACCGCCACCTGCGGGCTGCTCCCTGCAGGGCTCCTGCGGGGCCACCTGCCCCTCCACCCACTGTCCCTGGCTGCAGGGGGACCCCAAACCAGGACGAGGTGAGAACTAGACCTCTGGGGAACTTAGGGGTTCTGAGCAGCGACAGAGCCGTCCGGTGCATGGAACCACGTGTGTTTTATTGGTGTATGGCAGACAGGAAGGAGGGCAGGAGGGGTCAGGCTCCCGTCCAGGGTCCCCGGCCGGCGTGAGGAGTCCCGGGAGCCCCAGCCCGGCGGAGCCAGGGGGCCGGCAGTGCCGCCCTGTCCACTACCGCGGCCAGCCGTCGCAGGGCAGCCGTCGCAGGGCCGCCCCCGGCCGCAGCGGCTCCGCCAGGGGCCGAGCGAGGAGCAGCGGGTAGGGGAAGGACTTGGGAAGGTCGCCGGGTCCTCCGGGGGCGGGCGAGAGGCGCTCAGACTTGATGCTGACGGGGGGCGCAGGCGGGGAGGCTCCGCGGGTGGGGGGGCCCTCGTCGCCCAGGCTGCGGCCCCCACTGCAGAGGAGAGCGGGGAGCGGCGGGCTCAGCGCCGGAGGGGTCCGCGGACCCCCCCCACCCCAGCGCAGGCCACTTCCGAGCAAGGCCTTCCGAGCAAGGGGGGGGGGGGCTGCGCCCAGCTCTGCGGGGCGCGCGGGTACTCACCTGGGCTGGCCCAAGGGGGCGGGGGGCGCGTCCACCCGCGAGGACTGCCAGGGGGCCAGGGCAGGGGGCTGCAGTAGGCCGGGCGGCGGCGGGGGGTCCCCCAGGCCGTATTCTGGCGGGCGAGAGGGGCCACCTGAGCCGAGGGGCGTCTCGGAGCCTCCCGCCCGCCCTCCGCTCCCGGTTCTGGCGGGGGGCGCCGTGGGGACCCCTCCCCCGCAGGCAGGCCTGGGGGGGGCGGGCGTACCTGGGGGCCCTGCCGGGAGGAAGGGGAAGCTACCCAGAGAGGGTCCTGCGGCCGCGCTGGCGCTGGGGCTTTGCAGACTGCCGTACAGGCTTCTCTGTGCCGAGAGAGGGTGAAGGGGAAACTGAGGCCCGCGCCCGGGCCACCTTGCCTGCCCTCCGCAGCCCCCTCCCCAGCTCCCTGGCACTCACCGAGGCGCTCAGAGCCCCGCGGGCCGCGGCCAGGCCCCCGGGCAGGTCGGGCCTGCGCCCATCGGACGCCAGGTACAGCGGGGGCGGCGTCTTGCAGCTGAGGGGGCTCGGCGAGAAGAGAGGGTGAGGCGGGCCTGGAGGGGTCCGGAGGCGCGGGTCACTCACGGCCCAGAGCCAGCCCCCGCCCCGGCCCCTTCCCCTCCCCTGGGTACTCACCGGGGGGCCCGGGTTTGGGGGCTGCTGGGCGGAAGGGAGACGGGCGGTTCTGCGCAGGCAGGGCCTCTCCAAGCCCACCAGGGTCGCAGCCTGGAGGAGGCAGGGCCCCGTACACCATGTCGGGGCTGGGCATGGCCGGGGCTGCAGGCTGTGGACAGAGTGTGGCGTGGATGCCGCATTCCAAGAGAGGTGCCCCAGTGCACCCAGGGCCTTCAGCAAGCTCCCGGCCCTGATCCAGGACACCCAGCTGTCCTCCCATCTGGCCTAAGGCCAGGCTCAGCCTCTCCTCACCAGCTGAGACCTCTCACTGGGCAGAGCTGGCACAGAAGGGGCTGCCTGGGGTATCTGATGACGCAATGCAGTATAGAAGGAAGGGGTACTGCCTGTTGGACTCCTGTACATCTTTAAAGCCCCAGTTACAAGGCCCACTGTGGCAGAGACCCGCCTCCAACTGGCCTCTAGGTCCCTCTGAGTCCCGGCCTCAACCACTAGGGGGCAGGCAGGGGTCACTTACGTAGAGCCGGGGCCGGGGCAAGGCCGGGTCCCCTCCGTCACCCGCCAGCCTCCGCAGCTTCTCCCCGGGCCCCTCGGGCCCCTCGTCCGCCTCCAGCTCGGGCCCCTCCAGGCCCACGCCCCTCCGCTTCAATGTCTATGGAAACAAGAGATGACAGCATGGGCCCTCGCGCCCTACCCAGGTGGGGAACCGCTTTCCCTAGAAGAAAAGAACCTTCCCTGCCCAGCTCTGTGGGTGGGGCAGAATGCCGGCCAAGCCCCAGTGAGTTACCGCAAGGCAGTTCTACTCGGGAAAAGACCAGAGGGGCCCAGGGCCCACCTAGATCACACAGCAAGGCCAAGATGCAGTCCTAACGCTGCTGAACTCTGCGGGGACCCTCCATCCTGCTCCCGCATGCAGTGGGCGCTTAATAAATGCTGGGAGATTGAGCTCCTGAGGGCCTTACAGGCTATTCTGAGCAGCCTGCCCTGGGACCACAGAACTGCCCCCTCCTGGCCCTGCGTGTGCATGCGTGTGCGTGTGTGTGTGTGTGTGTGTGTGTGTGACAACAGATTGAACCAGGGGCATAGGGGCACTCTACCTCTGAACTATACCCCCCAACCCTACTTTTTTTTAAATTCTTTATATTGAAACAAAGTCTCACTGAGTCGAAAAGGGCTTCACTACGTAGCTGAGGCTGTCCGCAAACCCAGATCCTCCTGTCTCAGCCTCCCAAGTACTAGGATTTCAAGCGCGCACCACCACGCCCGGCTCCCCCAGCCCTTTTCATTTTAAGACAAGATCTCGCCGAGGTGCCCAGGCTGGCCTCAAACTCGCCATCCTCCTGCCTCGGCCTCCGGAGCCTCTGGGATGGCAGCATGGCATCCGTGCCCGGTCATGTTACTTCCATGCCGGGCAGCTCCTCGCCCCCGAAGCTGGTTTCCAGCAGCGAGGCTGCCAGCCCCCGTGTCTGCGGGCGCGCGCAGAGCCACCTGCAGGATGTCGGCGTTGGTACGGCTCTCGTGCGGCTCGCTGTACTCCGTGTACTTGAGCAGCACCCGGTCCATGTCGGTGCTGGCGTACTGGAAGAGGCGGTTGGCGCTGTTGAAGATGATGAGCGCGATCTCGCAGTCACAGAGCACGCTCAGCTCGTAGGCCTTCTTCATCAGCCCGAACTTCCGCTTGGTGAAGGTCACCTAGACGCAGAGCCCACAGGGCGGGAAAGCGGGGGTGAGGATGAGCCGGCATGGGGGCAGTGGAGGAGCCCTGGGACGCGCCTTGCAACTCCGTGCCTTCCACACTGTTCTTCCTGGTTACCTGGCTTTTTCTCATCCTGGCAGACTCCTATCAGTGCTTCAAAACCCAACCCAAATGTGCCCTCCCCTTTAGAAAGCTTCCCCAGTTCTGTGCCTGCCTCTGGCCTCGCCCCATGATTTGAGTGTGTCTATGTCAAGTTCTAGCACCTCTAAGACCTGGCTCCAGCCATCAGAGAGTACCAGGAAAATGAGCAAAGACTCCATTTCAAACTCCTGATGTTGGGTCAAGATTCGTCCCTTCCAGTTCCCCAAATGCCAGGACTTTGCTCAGACCAGCCTCCACCAGGAACGCTCCTCCAACCAGCGCCAGCCCCGAAACGCACCTGCCGGTTCCTTTGGTCCAGGATGCGTGAGATCTGTATTTTTTTCCTCCCCATCCTGCCTCGCCGGGCAGAGGGGACTTGACCTGGGGGGCAAGGAACAGAAGACAGAGTGGGCGAGTGGAGCGGGGGGCGGCGCCCAGCTCCCTCCTGCCCTCCGCCTGAGAGAGTCAAGGCCACTTGCTTCTCCCTGTCTGTGACCGGCCCTAGGCTATGGCAGATGCTCATAAGCACGTGCAGCCCAAGGCCACAGGAGGAGAGGTTGATCACGAGCAGATGCCCTGCCCCAGGCTTAGCAGAACCCAGCCGCCTCCCCAGGCCTCTGGGTTTCCCCACCTGGGCCTTGCACGCATCGCCTGGTGTGGTCAGGAGGTCATGGGTCAGGCTTTGTGAGGTGTTCAGGCCTGCCAGGCATAGAGCAGGTGCCACATGTGCAACTGCTTGCAGAAATATTAGTAATGCTGGGCATGGTGGCACACCCCTGTAATCCCAGTACTTGAGAGGCTGAGACGGGAGGATTGAAGGTTTGAGGACAGCCTCAGCAACTTAGGCCCTGCCCCTCTCTCTCTCTCTCTCTCTCTCTCTCTCTCTCTCTCTCTCTCTCTCACACACACACACACACACACACACACACACACACACTCACTCACACAACACAAAGAAAAGAAAGAGAAAAGGAAAAAGAGTGGGTCCAATGGGAAGCCTGACCCACACGCAGGCGGCCGGGGTGGGACGCCATCCCAGCTGTGGGACCCAAGTTGGCGCGATGGTCCCGCTGGCCAAGGCGCAGCACCTTTGCCCTCGCGGGGGTCTCTGGGCAGCAGAGCTGGCTGCCGGCCCAACCCCAGCCTCACTTGCTAAATTTGAGCTCCCGGGCTATTTTTTACCCCTGGCCGGAATGGGGCATGTTCCCACGGCTGGGCGGTGTGGCCCCACCCCGCGGGTCCCTGGAGGCTGAAGGGGGCAGCGGGCCGGAGGTCCTCGTGCCAAGACAGCTCCGGAAGTGCCCCACGCCTGGGCTCCCATGGGAGCCGGCCAGACTGGAGCTCGGCCCTGGGTCACTCGAGCCTGGAGGACCCAGATCCACATTTCTCCCTTTTATGTTGTTGTGGTACTGGGGATGGAACCCAGGGCCCTTCTACCTCCGAGCTCTACACCTTCAGCCCTATTTTTTTATTCTTTAATTTGAAACAGCGTCTCACTGAGTTGCAGAGGGCCTCACTAAGTAGCTGAGGCTGGCCGTGAACTGCGATCCTCCTGTCTCAGCCTCCCAAATGCTGGGATTACAGGCGTGCGCCACCACGCCAGGCTCGCTTTGTCATTTTAGACGTGAACACTGAGGCTGGGATTGGGTCCAGGAGCTGGGAGTCTCTGAACTGACACCTAAGAGCAGAGGCAGGAAGTGGGTTCCAGGCAGAAAGAACAGCAAGCAGGGTCTCACAGCAGGGGCTGTGAGAGCAGGGGGAGGAGAGGAGGCTGGCTGGGCCAGGCCGGGCCTTCTGAGCCCCCAAGGGCTGCAGGGTTTGTTCCAGGGGTGAGTGAGAACTGAGAGGTTTTGTGCAGAGGTAGGATGGTGCTTAATTAATTAATTTATTTATTTTGGTGCTGGGGATTGAACTCAGGGGCATTCTACCAACAAGCTACACACTCAGCCATATTTTATTTGGAAATAGGGTCTCTCACGAGGTTGCTGAGAGAGTCTTGTTATGTTGCTGAGGCTGTCCTTGAACCTACGATCCTCCAGTCTCCGCCTCGCAAGTACTGGGATAACAGCGTGCGCCTCAGCTTATTTATTTATTTTTGAGACAAGATCTAGCTCTGCTGCCCAGTCTAGCCTGCAACTCGAGGGAGCCTCTTGCCACAGGTGCACTATGCCTGGCTTGATTTACCAAATCGGCCTTCATTAAGTATCTCTAGCTGGGCGTGGTGACACACCTGTCATTCCAGTACTTGGGAGGCTCAGACCAGAGAATCGCAGGTTCAAGCGGCCTCAGCACTGTAGTGAGATTCATCAGCCTAGCGAAACGCTACTTCAAAAAGAGAGGTCTGGGAAAAGCCGCGCGTGGTGGCGCAAGCTTGTAATCCCAGCAGTTGGGAGGCTGAGACAGGAGGATCGCAGTTCGAGGACAGCCTCAGCTACTACTTAGTGAGGCCCTTTGCGACTCCGTGAGACCCTGTTTCAAAAAAAGAAGAATAAAAAATAAGGGGTGTGGTGGCGCACGCTTGTAATCCCAGCATTTGGGAGGCTGAGACAGGAGGATGACAGGTTTGCAGCCATCCTCGGCTACTTAGTGAGGCCCTCACAGCTTAGTGAGGTCCTGTTTCAAAATAAAGAATAAAAAATAGGGCAGGGGGTATAGCTTGGAGGCAGAATGCCCCTAGGTTCCATCCCCAGTATGCCAGAGAGAGAGAGAGAGAGAGAGAAGAGAAGAGAAGAGAAGAGGAGGAGAAGAGAGAGAGAGAGAGAGCGATCGAAACCCCAATCTTTCACGAAGCTCTCCAGCCATTCCTTTGGACTCCCCTGGTCCACAGTGCGCCCCCTTCCAGTTCTGACCCCATGGTGCTGGCATGGGATATATATATATATATATATATATATATATATATATATATATATATATATAATCTCCAGCTTTAATTCCTCCAACCTAGAAGTTCCATTGGGTCAGGCCCAGGAGCGACCAAGACTTCATGATTGCACCAGGTCCAGAGAAATGTGACCGACACCCCGACAACCCCCCTCCCGCACCCAGTTTCCCTCAACAACTTCCTCTTCGACTCCCCCAGTGGATACCCTGACCAGAAATACACGCGCAGGCCGCAGGGGCATGCAAATCCAGCCGCTCGACCTGTCTGCGGCCCAGGTGCGAAGGGGGCGCGGAGCGCGGGGGCGGACAGCCCGCTCTTATATCTGTCCTCGCATGCAAATCCCCACCCCGAGCCGCAGAGCCGGGCCTGTTCTCCAGGTGTCAGCGTGATCGGAACTTCGGGGAGGAGGTGGAGGCACACGCTGATGGCGCTGAGCAGGAGGGGAAGCTGAGGTTTGGGGGCCTCTGAACACGCGCACCCTCCCCTCTTCTCCAGTCAGAAAGCTGAGTGAGAACAGGAGTCCCAGAGGGAGATGTCGCCGCGCCCAGAGGCCGAGGCCCGACAAGGCTGAGCTGCAGTTCCCCAGCTCCCCCACCCTTTATTTTTATCCCAATACTCAGCACCGATTATCAACCCATGCCAAGCTAAAATGACCTCAGAAGTAAAAAGGATAAACAGGACGTACTGACGCAAGCTTGTAATCCCTGTACTTGGGAGGCTGAGACAGGAGGATCTCAGGTTCCAGGTCAGTCTTAGCGAGTTTGCCAAACCCTCAGCAACTTAATGAAACTGTTTCAAATTTTTAAAAAGTAGCAGGGTGTGGTGATGCACCCGTCCCAGTATTTGAGAGGCTGAGACAGGAGGATAGCAGGTGTCCACCTCCTCAGCTACTTAGTGAGGCCCTCTGCAACTTAGTGAGACTGTTTCGAAATAAAGAATAAAAAATAGGGCCCAGTGTAGTGGGGCTTGTAATCCCAGCATTAGGGAGGCTGAGACCTGAGGATCATGGTTGGTTCTTGGACAGCCTAAGCTACTTAGTGAGGCCCACTGCAACTTAGTGAGACCCGGTTTCAAAATAAAGAGTAAAAAATAGGGCAGGGGGTGTAGCTGGAGGTCAAATGCCTCTGGGTCCCATTCCCAGAACTGCAAAAAAAAAAAAAAAAAAAAAATAGGGCTGGGTGTGTAGCTCGGAGATAGAATGAATGCCCCTGGGTTTCATACCCAGTACTGCAAAAAAGAAAGAAAGAAAGAAAGAAAGAAAGAAAGAAAGAAAGAAAGAAAGAAAGAAAGAAAGAAAGAAGCAGGGCTGGGGATGTAGCTCGGAGATTGAATGCCTCTGGATTCAATCTTTAGTACTGAAAAAAATATATTTTTTTCTTTTAATGAAGCAAGGTGCCCGGTGTGGTGGCGCAAGCTTGTAATCCCAGCATTTGGAAGGCTGAGACAGGAGGATTATGGAGGCTGTCTCCAAACCACAATCCTCCAGTCTCAGCCTCCCGAATGCTGGGATTACAAGCATGTGCCACCATGCCCGGCTTGAGACCCTGTTTCAAAATAAAGAATAAAAAATAGGGCAGGGGTATATCTCGGAGGTTAAATGCCCCTGGGTTCCAGACCCACAAAAAAAGAAAGAAAGAAAGAAAGAAAGAAAGAAAGAAAGAAAGAAAGAAAGACTTAAAAAAAGTAGGGTTAGGGCTGGGGGTGTAGATTGGAGGTTGAATGCCCCTTGTTTCCATCCCCAATACCACAAAAGATAAAGAAAGAGAGAGAGAAAGAGAAAGAAAGAAAAGAAAGAAAGAAAGAAAGAAAGAAAGACAGACAGACAGACAGACGCAAGGCATGGTGGCACACCCTTGTAATCCCAGCATTTGGGAGGCTAAGACAGGAGGATCGTAGGTTCGCGCCAGCCTCAGCTACTTAGTGAGGCCCTCCACATCTTATTTCAAATACAGAATTTAAAAAAAAATAGGGCTCAGTTCCATCCCTCGTACCACACACCCACAAACACACGCACACAGCTGTGCATGGTGACACATGCTTATAATCCCTATACTTGGGAAGTGGCGCTTGGAGGATCACAGATTTGTGGCCAGCCTCATCAACTTAGCAAGACCCTGTTTCCAAATAAAAAATAAAAGAGGGCTGGGGGTGTAGCTTGGAGGTAGAATGCCCCTGGGTTCCATCCCCAGTACCACACACACACACACACACACACACACACACACACACACACACACACACCAGGTGAGACTTAGACCTGAATGTGAATGAAGCCTGGAGGCTGAGGCAGGAGCAGCTGGGCAGGAGCAGTCTGTGGGGAGGACGGAGGGGGAGGTGGTGGGGGCGAGGTTCAAGGTGCTTGGATCCACAGGGATCCGTGGTCACAGGGAGGAGTGTGGGCAACAGGGCACCATGGGGTTTGGGAAGAGGAGTGTTCTGTTTTTTTTTTTTTTTTTTTTTTTTTTTTTTTTTAAGTACTGGAATAGAATCCGGGGCCTCACGCATACTAAATAAATGTTCTACATCCCCAAACCTCATTTTAAAAGTTCTTCTGATGCCGGGCGTGGTGGCGCACGCTTGTAATCCCTGCGCTGGGGAGGCGGAGACAGGAGGATCCCACAGGTTCGAAGCCAGATGCGCTGTCTTAAGAGACCCTGTTTCCAAATAAAAATATAAAATAGGTCTGGGAGTGTAGCCCGGAGGTAGAAGGGTTTCCAGGAACCCCAGTACCACCAAAATAAATAAATAAAATAAATAAAAGTTCTTCTGAGCTGGGCGAAGTGGCCCATACTTGTAATCCCAGTACTTGGGAGGCTGAGACAGGAAGATTGAAGGTTTGAGACCAGCCTCGGCAACTTAGTGAGGACCTCAGCAACTCAGCAAGATCCTATTTCAAAATTTAAAAAAAAAAAATTGGGCTGGGGGTGTAGCTTAGAGGTAGAATGCCCCTGGGTTAGCCGGGCGTGGTGGCGCACACTTGTAATCCCAGCATTTGGGAGGCTGACACTGGAGGATCCGGGTTTGTGGACAGCCTCAGCTACTTAGTGAGGCCCTTTGCAACTCAGTGAGACTCTGTTTCAAAATAAAGAATAAAAAATAGGGCTGGGGTGTAGCTGGGAGGTAGAATGGCCCTGGGTTTAATCCATAGAGCCACCTCCAACCCCCCAAAAGTTCATCTGGTTCTCATACCTTCTGGGGAGGGGATGGAGGTGACCCCTGGGCGCCTGGCCAGCCGTTATTAGCCTGAGCAGGGTCTCCTCATGACCCGGCGGCCCTTCTCCTCTGTCCATGCCGCAGAATGGGCTCGTGCTACGGGACCCCATTCACCAGGGGAAGCACTGGCTGGGAGGCCTCGCTCCCGAGGAGCAGCGTCTGAGCACACAGATTGTTCCAGGTGGTGGGGTCGACTGATCCTCCCTCCCTCCTTGGTGCTAGGGATGGAACCCAGAAGCATGCTACCTCCAAGCTACACCCCCAGTCCTATTTAAGTTTTTTTTAAGTTTCTTTTTTTTTTTTTTTTTCGAGTCTGGGGATGGAACCCAGGGGCATTTGACCTCCAAGCTATACCCCCTGCCCTATTATTTAGTCTTTTGTTTTATTTTGTATTCAGTACTGGGATGGAACCCAGGGTCATTCTACCTCTGAACTACACCCCCCAGCCCTATTTTTTATTCTTTATTTTGAAACAGGGTCTCACTGAGTTGCAAAGGGCCTCACTAAGTAGCTGAGGCTATTCGTGAACCGTGATCCTCAGGTCACAGCCTCCCAAATGCTGGGATTACAAGCGTGCGCCACCACGCGCGGCCTTTTATTTTTTATTTTGAAACAGGGTCTCACTAAGTTACGGAGGGCCTCACTAAGTAGCTGAGGCTGTCCATGAACTGTGATCTTCCTGTCTCAGCCTCCTGAATGCTGGAATTACAAGCGGGCACCATCACACCCAGCTCTATTTAAGTTTTTATTTGGAAACAGGGTCTTGCTAAGTTGCTGAGGACCTTGCTAGGTTGATGAGGTTGTCCTCAAAGCTGAGATCCTCCTTTCTCAACACCCCCAAACACTGGGATTGCAGCCCTGTGCTGCTGCACCTGGCTACCAAAAGATTTCCTTAGGTCTGGGATGTAACTCCTGTACAGTGCTGGCCTAGTGTGCATAAAGCCCTGGCTTTCATTCATTTGGGGGGGGGCACATCTATGTATTTAAAAACCCATGTACTCCCCCACTCATGGCTGCCACGGGAACCACGATTGTTCAGGCAGGAGCCAGGTCATAGAGAAAGGGTGGGGCAGGGTCCTTCCTGGTGGGAGTCCTGGGCCTGGACAGGAGCAGAGGCTGCAGGTGGGCAGGAGTGGGCTCTTTGGCAACTGAGGGGCCAGATGCGTGGGGCATGTGACCAGGGTTGGGAAGGAGCCAGGGTCCCCGTCCTGAGCACTGGGGCTCTGGGGGCAAGGAAGATCTCATGAGCACCTGGAAGCTTATAAATTTTCTGTGGCAACCAGGCACGGTGGCGCATAGCTGTCATCCCAGTACTTGGGAGGCGGAGACAGGAGAATTGAAAGTTCCCAGCCAACCCTCAGCGACTTAGGGAGGCCCTCGGCAAATCAGTGAGATCCTGTTTCCAAATAAAAAAATTAGGCCGGGTGTGGTGGTGCACGCTTGTAATCCCAGCATTTGGGAGGCTGAGACAGGAGGATCACGGTTCGAGGACAGCCTCAGCTACTTAGTGAGGCCCTTTACAACTTAGCGAGACCCTGTTTCAAAATAAAGAATAAAAAATAGGACTGGGAATGTAGCTCAGAGGTAGAGTGGCCCTGGGTTCCATCCCTAGTACTGAAAAAAAGAAAAAGAAAAAGAAAAAAAAATTAGGTAGGGTTGTGGGTACAGCTCAGAGGTAGAATGCCCCTGGCTGGTTCAATCCTCAGTACCAAAAAAAGAAAAAAGAAAAAGTTGTGGTAATAACTGCGGTCACTATGTCCATTAACAAACATCCCTCTGAAGACCCTTCTAGCTCTAGAGTTTTGTTTTTGTTGTTGTTGTTGTTGTTTTTGGTGGTACTGGGGTTGCTGGAAGCCCTTCTACCTCCGGGCTACACTCCCAGACACCTATTTTTTATATTTTTATTTGGAAACAGGGTCTCTTAAGCCAGCGAGGTTGGCTTTGAACCTGTGGGATCCTCCTGTCTCCGCCTCCCAAGCGCCGGGATTACAAGCGTGTGCCACCACGCCCGCCTCTCGCCATGGAGTCTTGCTTCCCTAGCCTGGGGAGGCTGGGACTCCCGGGTGAAGGGGACTGGGTGGACTCTCCCACCCGTCGGTTCTGCCTCTCCTCCTGGGAGCGCTTTCTCATCCATAAATGTTGATGGGAATTCTCCTCCTCCGCTGGGACAGAAAAGAGGACAGTCCTTTGACCTTGTCCCCTTCCTTCCCAGAAGCCAGTGTTGGAACTTGGGGTGCTGAGCCACCTCCCCGGCCACCTCAAACTCCTCTTCCTCCCCCACGAGCTGGGTCATACAGTTCTGAGTGCAAAGGCTTTGCTGCTAGCCAGGCGTTGATGTGCATGCCTGTAATCCCAATACTTGGGAGGCTGAGGCTGGTGGATCAGAGAGCTGAGGCCAGCAAGTTAGTGAGGCCCTCAGCAAGTTAGTGAGGCCCAACATAGGAAGCTGGGCATGGTGGAGCATGCTTGTAATCCCAGCACTCGGAGGCTGAGACAGGAGGACTGCGGGTGCACAGCCTCAGCAACCTCATGAGGCCTTTTACAACTTAATGAGACCCTGTTTCAAAATAAAGAATAAACACTAGGGCTGGGGGTGTAGTTCAGAGGTAGAATGCCTCTAAGTTCAATCCTCAGTACCAAAATAAAAAAAAAAAAAATTGGGCTGGAGGCGTAGCTTAGCGGTTCAATCTCCAGTACCACAAGGGGGGAAAAAAAAAGGAGCTTTGCAGAGAAGAGTTGGGGGCCGTGTGCCCCCTTCTCAGGACGCTGGCAGAGTCCCTCTGTCCATGAGACCTCTGTGCCGGCCTGGCGGGAAAGGAGAAGTGAGAGGCAGGTGGGTGGCAGAGGCCTCGGCCCGCGGGACGGGGAGGGGGCGCGGGAGTGGCAGGCACCCCGCCTCACGCAACCCTGGCTGCGGTTACATCACCTGTTCCCCGAGCTCCTCATTACCAGAGACAGGAAGCGCCCCTTGGAAAGAGGGACACCCCCACCCCTCTCCTGGGGGCCAGAGCGCTCTGACCCCAGCTGCGGCGACCCCCCTCCCCTGCCTCAGTCCCCGCTGTCTCCTCCCCAGGGAGCTGGGGTGCACAGGTGTGGGGTACCGTGGGTGACCTGGGGGCCTGCAGTCCCCTGGAGCCCTGCACCTGTCCTTTTGGGGGCCCTGAAGCCTCAGTTTTCCCCCAGAAAGTGGGGAGAGTCTGAGCTGCCAGGAAGCTTTGGGGTCACCTATCCGTGGCCCTTGGTGGGGGGCTCCAGACCAGAGCCAGGGCTTCAGACAGGCCCAGACAAGGGTCAGGGGTGTGTCTGGTGGCCAGGGAGAAAGCTGGCCTAAGTGGATAGAGTGGAGGTATTGGGAGCTTCCCCAACACAGAGAGACCCCCAGATACACTCAGAGCCCCTTGGAATTCACAGATGCCTGAAACACCATGGATCTGCCAAACGTACACAGGCTTCCAACATGTGAGCATCCGCCTGCTAAAGCCCGCAAACACACACAGCTCGCCAGGGATGGAGTGCACCCGTGATCCCAGCGACACAGGAGGATCACAGGAGGCTGACACAGGAGGATCGCGTTCGTGGCCAGCCTCAGCAACCTAGCAAGACACTGTTTCAAAATAAAAAATAAAAACGGCTAGCGAGGTGTGGCGGCATATGCTTGTTATCCCAGCATTTGGGAGGTTGAGACAGGAGGATCGCGGTTCGAGGCCAGCCTCAGCTACTTAGTGAGGCCCTTGGCAACGCAGTGAGACCTTGTTTCAAAATAAATAATAAAGCGCCGGGCGTGGCTGCGCACGCTTGTCATCCCCGCGCTTGGGAGGCAGAGACAGGAGGATCGCGCTGGTTCGGAGCCAGCCTCCCTGGCTTAAGAAACCCTGTTTCCAAATAAAAATATAAAAATAGGTCTGGGAGTGTAGCCCGGACGTAGAAGGGCTTCCAGGAACCCCAGTACCACCAATAAATAAATAAATAAATAAATAAATAAATAAATAAATAAATAAATAAATAAAAATAAATAATAGGGCTGGGGGTGTAGCTCAGAGGTAGAATGCCCCTAGGTTCCATCCCCAGTACCGCCAAAAAAGGGGGGCTGGGTGTAGCTTGGAGATAGAATGCCCCTGAATTCAATCCATAGCCCCCCCACAAAACACTATATATAGATCACAAGATGCACATACCCCTCCAAATCCACAGGTGTCCAGAGACAAATCCCCCAAAACACGGCTCGGCACATGCACACCCCAGACATGCACAGAGCCTCTGACACAAGCTAAGCCTTCCAAACTCACTCAGAGCCCCCAACATCAAACCCCCAAATACAGAAGAGCCCCAGGCACACAGAGCCTCCCAAACGCATCCGGACCTTTGAACACACGGACCCCCACCAGAGGCAGCCTCCCAAGCACTCGCAGGCAGGCACTTCCCCTCCGTCCTGATCCCCATGGCCGCACACACCCTCAGACACAGAGGGGCCTCCTGAGGTGTGGCCCACCTTCTCAGGGCAGGGCGGGGCAGGGAGAGAGGAGCTGGGGCTGGGAGGTCTGAGGGCATGGGGTGTCTCTGAATCCTGGAACTCCACAGTGTTCTGTCTGGAGAAGACTCCATGGGGTCCCTTTGCCCATAGGTCCCTCTGGTATCCATGGCAAGAGAGAGGTGCAGTTGGGGTCCCCTTAGCTCTGCACTCCCCTGCTCCTGCCGGAGAGGCACAAACCTGGGGTAAGTGAAACCTATACTCTGCCCCACGAACTCGGAGGCTGGGGCTGCGGGTCCAGCTGTCCGGCATGCCAATTCTTTTTTTTTTTTTTTTTTGTAGTACTGGGGATGGAACCCAGGTGCCTTCTATACCCCCTAGCTATACCTTCCAGACCTGTTTTTTATTTTTTATTTTGAAACAAGGTCTCACTGAGTTGCAAAGGGCCTCACTAAGTAGCTAAGGCTGTCCGAGAACTGAGAACCACGATGCTGGGATTACAAGTGTGCATTACGAGTGTGCACCACCATCCCTGGCTCCAGCATGCCAATTTTGTTAATTTGTCTCCTTTTATATTCATTCTATTGGGGATTTGATTATTTATACTTTGCAGTGCTGGGACAGAACCCAGGCCCTTGCACATGCTAAGCAAACGCTAACCACTGAACTACAGCCCCAGCGCCCCTTTTGCGGTGCTGGGGATGGAACCCAGGGGCATTCTACCTCTGAGCTATAATCCCAGCCCTAGTTTTTATTCTTTATTTTGAAACAGGATCTCACTAAGTTGCAGAGGGCCTCAGTAAGTAGCTGAGGCTGTCTCAGTCAGCCAAGTACTCGGTTACAAACGTGCACCACCATGGCCGGCCCCAGTCCTTTTGATTTTACTCTGAGACAGGATCTTGCTAAGTTGCCCAGGCTGGCCTTGAACTTCCCATCCTCCTGCCTCAGCTTCCTGGGCAGCTGGTATGACCGGCGTGGACCACTGTGCTTGGCCAGTTTTGGGGGTTCTTTGTTGCTGTCTTGACTACCACCTGGCCACACTTGCCTGTCTCCTCCGATGGCAGGGTCTGTCCTCCCCAACTCTTGGCATGCTATAGGTCCCACTTTTGGGGATGAATGAACAACTGTTTAACAAACAGAAAAAACAACCAAGCCGGGCACGGTGGCATACACCTGTAATCCCAATACTTGGGAGGCTGAGACAGGAGGCTCGCAGATTTGAAACCTGCTTCAGCAACTTGGCAAGACGCTTAGCAACTTAGGGAGATTCTGTTTCCAAATAAAAAATAAAGCTGAGCGTAGTGGCACACACGTGTAATCCTAGTACTTGGGAAGCCGAGACAGAAGGATTGCACGTTTGAGGCCAGCCTCAGCAACTTAGGGAGACCCTAAGACTTTATTGCAAAATTAAAAAAATATATTTTGGAGCTGGGCGTGGTGGCACACGCTTGTAATCCCAGCATTTGGGAGGCTGAGACAGGGGGATTGTGGTTCACGGACAGCCTCGGCTACATGGCGAGGGCCTTTGCAACTCAGGCATGGTAGTGCATGCTTTTAATTCCAGTACTTGGGAGGCTGAGACAGGATTGCAGGTTCAAAGCCAGCCTCAGCAACTTGGTAAGACACTCAGAAACTTAGGGAGCCCCTGTTTCCAAACAAAAACTAAAGCCTAAAGCGGGGTGTGGTGGCACACACGGACACCTGCCTGTGATCCCAGTACTTGGGAGGCTGAGACAGGAGGGTCGCAGGTTCGTGGCCAGCCTCAGCAATTTAGTGAGACCCTCCACAACCTAGTGAGACCCTGTTTCAAAATAAAAGAATAAAATAGGGCTGGAGGTGTAGCTTGGAGGTAGAATGCCCCTGGGTTCAATCCCCAGTACCACATACAGACACAAATATGTATGTATGTAGAGGGCTTGGGGTGGAGCTCAGAGGTAGAATGCCCCTGGATTCAACCCCCATTTCCAAAAGGAAAAGACAGAGAGAGAGAGAGAGAGAGAGAGAGAGAGAGAGAGAGAGAGAGAGAGGGAACAAGGGTGACTTATTCAGTGCTGCAGATGGAGGCCAGGGCCCACACGTGCTAGCTGAGTACTTTGCCATGGGGTCCAGTTCTCAGTTTTCTCCTAAATACCTTGTGGCCCACAACACAACTAGACAGTGCCAGTGCTTCTCTCAGGCCAAGGAACCACCATCCGGGGAAGAAGGGAACTGAGCCGGAGCTTTCCCTGCGCGAACCTAGCCTGCCACAGGCAGGAGCACCTGCCCAGCGGGCTCAGCCTGAGCCCAGGCATGGAGACCCCACCAGACACCAGCAGAGGCCCGACCCTGCTGACCCAGACCCACGTGGGACTACCCAGGCCTCCAGCAAGGGCCCCTGAGCCTCCCAGGGCTGCAGGGACGGCCCAAGACTTCCCTCTCTTTGTTCCAGAGAAAGAGCTCCCCGTGGGGCCTCAGAAATTCATCCCCAGGGACCCTGGCCTCCCTGCTTGGGAAATTAGCACATCTGTCAGCACGGGCTGGGCGGAAGGGACTCTGCCCACAGCCTGGCAGCTCCCAGATGCCTGGGGCGAGACTCTGGGCATCCCCAGGCCCTGCTGTCTACCCCCAGAAATATCAGTGACATAGAACTGGGCATGGTGGCACAAGCTTGTCATCCCAGTACTTGGGAGGGAAAGCCAGGAGGATCTCAGGCTCAGCTACTTAGTGAGGCCTTCTGCAACTTAGTGAGACCCTGTTTCAAAATAAAGAATAAAATAATGTTAGCCAGGTTTAGTGACACATGCTTGTAATCCCAGCATTCGGGAGGCTGAGACAGGAGGATCGTGGTTTGTGGCCAGCCTCAGCTACTTAGTGAGGCCCTTTGCAACTCAGTGAGACCCTGTTTCAAAATAAATAATAAAAAATAGGGCTGGGGGTGTAGCTCAGAGGCGGAATACCCCTGGGTTCCATTCCCAGTACCCCCCTACACACACAGAATAAAATAGGGCTGAGGGTGGAGCTCAGAGGTAGAATGCCCCTGGGTTCAATCTCCAGGACCACAAAAAAAAAAAAAAAAAGGAAAGAAAGAGAGAAAAGAAAACTAGCGTCTGCTACTTATTGAGACACTCTGACTTAGCGAGCCCGTTTCAAAATAAAGAATAAAAAATAGGACTAGAGGTGTAGCTCGGAGGTAGAATATCCTCAAGTTCCATTCACAGTACCAGAAAAAAAAAGAAGAAAGAAAGAAAGAAAGAAAGAAAGAAAGAAAGAAAGAAAGAAAGAAGAAAGACACAGGACAAGTCTGCTGGCTGAGAGAATGGCAGGCGTGGGTCAGTGCCTTGGACCAGGCTTTGTGGGGGAATCAAAAGCAGGAGGTCGAGGCCCGGGAGGGCTGGGGCCTTCCTGGGGGCTGGTCGTAAGCTTGAGGGCAAAGCCAGGCAGGATGTGGAAGCAGCCTTCCTGATGGGTAGAATCAGTGCTAAGGCCCTGAGGCAGGTGTCAGCCAGGCAGGGGCAGGAGTGGCGGAGGCTGGCCTGTCAATACCGGGCAGCTGGAGACAGGGGTGGCTGGGACTTGGGGGCAGGGTGAGGCCGTGCACTGCAGAGCAGTAGGAAGGCGTGTGAGCAGGGTAGGCTGTGTTCTGAAACAGGATTTTCAGAATCATCCATGGCCATTGTGAGGAGAAAGAAAGCTTTCTCAGGAGGACAGGATGGAATCCGGCGGGAGATGTCGGGGCCTGGACTCCTCACCCCAGCCCAGCCCGCATCTTGACCTCCAGTCGGCCAGTGGGGGTGGGCCTGGAAGGGACTCACTGATTGCAGCCCGCACAGCGCTTCCTATGACTAAGCGCCTACTGTACGCGCAGGCGCACACTCCACCTCATTTATTATTATTATTTTTTGGTGGTACTGGGGGTGGAACCCAGAGGCTTTCTACCTCCGGGCTATACTCCCAGATCTTTTTTATATTTTATTTGGAAACAGGGTCTCACTAAGTTGCTGAAAGCCTCACTAAGTAGCTGAGGCTGGCTTTGAACCTGTGTAATCCTCCTGTCTCAGCCTCCCAAGCCCGGGGATTACAAGCCTGCGTGCGCCACCACGCCCGGCTCGCTCCGCCTCATTTACACCCAGGACCTCCTGGGCCACAGACAGCTTCTGGAAGCGCAGGTACGTCAGAGGAGGTGGGCTCCTCCCAGGACCACACACAAGACCCCCAGGTGCCCATTAAGCCTAGGCTGGCACCCCATCATGTGTACCCCAAACTCACTGCTCCTGCCCAGGATGGGAAGCAGGCCTGCGTTTGTTCCATCACGGGGTCCAAGATACTCACTCCTGGGCCTGGAGTATCAGGGCGTTTGTTCACACGAGTCCCTGGGACACAGGCCACAGAGGTCCCTCGGGGAAGAGAAATAAGGTACAACTCCCAGTGTGTGCCTGTGGGGATCCCCAGGCTACTGGGGAGGCATGAGTGCCCTGACCCCTAAAAGGGGGTCCTAGTTGGGCATGGTAGGGCACACCTATAATCCCAGTACTTGGGAGGCTGAGACAGGAGGACCACAGGTTCGCGGCCAGCCTCAGCAATTTAATGAGGACCTCCCCAACTCAGTGAGACCCCATTTCAAAATAAAATAGGGCTGGAGGTGTAGCTCAGAGATAGATTATTCCTGAGTTCAACCTCCAGAATCACACACACACACACACACACACACACACACACACACACCCAGAAAATAAAAAGAACTGGAGAGCCAGGCACGGCGGCACGCACCTGTAATCCCAGTACTTGAGAGGTTGAGACAGAAGGATCACAGGTTCACTACCAGCCTCGGGAACTTACTGAAGTCCTGTCTCAAAATTAAAGGAAAAAAAGGGGAGGTGTAGCTCAGAGATAGAATGCCTCTGTGTCCAATCCCCAGCACCACAAAAAAAAGGGTCCTACTCCTCGCTCTGTCTCCAAGCGCACATACGCCTCCAGTCTTCCAGAAAGCTGAACTCCTAACATGTCCACGCACATGGCCTCCAAGCTGAGGCGAGGAGTGATTTAATTCCCTTTCTCCTTTCAATTTGCATTTAGTAAACTTCCATCTGATGGGGTAACAATTTAAGCAAATAAATCATTAGCTGAAGATGGAACCCAAAGCCGGGCGTGGTGGCGCACGCTTGTATTCCCCACGCTTGGGAGGCTGAGACAGGAGGATCGCGCAGGTTCGAAGCCAGCCTCAGCTACTTAGTGAGGCTCTCAGCAACTTAGTGAGACCCTGTTTCCAAATAAAATATAAAATAGGTCTGGGAGTGTAGCTCAGAGATAGAAGGCCCCTGGGTTCCATCCCCAGTACCACAAAAGAAAGAAAGAAGGAAGGAGAGAAAGAAAGAAAAGGAAAGAAGGAAGAAAGAGAAAAGATGGGAAGTCGAGATTGGCCTCAATTTGCTCTGCTCACAAATGCAGGGGCGGAGCTCAGAGAGGGGCATCCTCCGACTGGAGGCCACACAGAGAGGAGAGGAAGCCAGGGTCCCTCACCCCTGGCTGGGTGTCTCTATCTGACTATCTCCTCCTCCTCCTCCTCCTCCTCCTTCTCCTCCTCCTCCTCCTCCTCCTTTTCTTCTTCTTTTTTTTTTTTTTTGTGTGTCTGGGGATAGAACCCAGAGGCATCTAACCTCCGAGCTACACCCCCTGCCCTATTTTTATTCTTTATTTTGAAACAGGGTCTTACTAAGTTGCAGAGGGCCTCACTAAGTAGCTGAGGCTGTCCGCAAACCGCGGTCCTCCGGTCTCAGCCTCCCGAATGCTGGGATGACAAGCGTGCGCCACCACACCCGGCTTCTCCTCTCCTGAAAACCAGCTTCCAGCTGCCAAAAATGAGACCCCTCAAGGCCCTAAGTGTCCCCCAAATTCTGTTTTCTGGAGGGCAAGATTCAGTCCTGACTCAGATAAGTAGCCTGGAACAGGAGGAAGCCAGCTGTCCTTTCCAGAGAGAATCCCTTTTGTTTGGCCTTTAGGGTCAAACCTCAAGTACCAGTTCTTCCAAGTCTAAATGCTTTTAGAACCTAGGCTGTGTCTCTCCAAAAATCTGAGAGAAGCCAGGCACAGTGGCACACACCTGTCATCCCAATATTTGGGAGGATGAGACAGGAGGATGGCAGGTTCACTGCTCGCCTCAGCAACTTAGTGAGACACTGTTTCAAAATAAAAGTAAAATAGGGCTGAGGGTGTAGTTCAGAGGTAGAATGTCCCTGGGTTCAGTCCTCAGTAACCCCCATCCCCCAGCCCTGCACATGAGTCTGAGAGTTTGTCTGTTTTTTTTTTTTTTTGTTTTTTTTTTTGTTTTTTTTGGTATTGGGGATGGAACCCAGGGCATTCTACCTACCTCCGAGCTAAGCTATACCCCCAGTCCTATTTTTTTATTCTTTATTTTATTTTTATTATTATTATTATTTTTTTTTGGTGGTACTGGGGTTCCTGGAAGCCCTTCTACTTCCGGGCTACACTCCCAGACCTATTTTGACATTTTTATTTGGAAACAGGGTCTCCTAAGCCAGCGCGCGCGGCTGGCTTCAAACCTGCGCGATCCTCCTGTCTCTGCCTTCCAAGCGCAGAGATTACAAGCATGTGCCACCGTGCCTGGCTTTTTTATTCTTTATTTTGAAACAGAGTCTCACTGGCCAGGTGTGATAGTGCACGCTTGTAATCCCAGCATTTGGGAGGCTGAGACAGGAGAATCGCGGTTTGTGGCCAGCCTCAGCTACTTAGTGAGGCCCTTTGTGACTCAGTGAGACCCTGTTTCAAAATAAAGAAGAATAATATTAAATAAGGGCTGGGGAGCCGGGTGTGGTGGCGCACACCTGTAATCCCTGCGCTTGGGAGGCTGAGACAGGAGGATCGCACAGGTTCGAAGCCAGCCTCAGCTACTTAGTGAGGCTCTCAGCAACTTAGTGAGACCCTGTTTCCAAATAAAATATAAAATAGGTCTGGGAGTATAGCCTGGAGGTAGAAAGCCCCTGGGTTCCACCCCCAGTACTGCAAAAAAAAAAAAAAAAAAAAAAAAGAAAGAAAGAAAAGAAAGGAAAAGGAAAAGGAAGAAACAGTCTCACTGAGTTTCAGAGGGCCTCACTAAGTAGCTGAGATTGTCCAACAACTATAATCCTCCTGTCTCAGCCTCCCAAATGCTGGGATTACAAGCGTGCGCCACCACGCCTGGCTTTAGTCTGAGAGTTCTTGTCCCTGATGCCAAGGGTCCCTGGGTCCTGAACATCCCCAATGGAGGCCCTTAGCCGCGTCAGGCATGAGGCCCAGGGCCTGCAGCTGTGCCAGGGTGGCCAGGGACCTCGGTGGCAACACCTGCAGCCCTGACCCTTGAGGGGAGCCGTGATACACCATGCTAGGTCTCAGGCACCGACTGGCAGGCTCAGAAAGTGTGCCTCTTGTCCCCTGTACCTATGTCTGCGTGCACTGGGGCGGGGGAGGGGGTGTGCCCACGCTCTTGCTGTGGCATGGGAGGGCTCATCCCTGTGGGGTCGCCCATGGAGCAGGGGAGGGGGGCTTGCAGATGCCAAAGAACTACAAGGTTTGGCGATATCATCACACTTCTGAACACATCTCTTCAGCTCAAATCTCCCCAGCTCACATCAAAACCTCAGGCACACCGCCCTTGGAAACACAGCCCCGTGGACACACACCTCTCAGACACAACGTTCGTGCTCAGCCCACGACGCCTGGGATTCGCACCCCGCCCCACGCACACCCCTTACACACACGCCCTCGGAAGCAAGCACGGACGCACACCGCTCTCCTAAGCAGCCCGGCGCGCCGAAGCCCACTGACCCGCCCCTACCCGACCCCCACGCACCTGCTGGGCCCTGGGACTTGGCGCGGAGACCAACCGAGGAGATACGGAGCTCGGGTGCCCGCGGCCACAGGTGCCTTCCCATGGCGGCCCCACCCCTGAGAGCTGATTGGGCGGGAGGGCTCGTTTGCATAGAGGCAGTACCACTGTGGGCGGGCCTTGGGCGTGGCCCCGCCCCAGGGCTCAAAGCTGCAATCCCAGGCGCTGAGGACTGGGCATGTAGCTGTGCGAGGTTGACTGGGCTTCCCGCCCCCACCGGGTGCCCCGACCTCACTGCAGACTCCTGACCCTCCTGCGCTCCTGCCTGTGACTTGGACTCTTTTCCTAACTCAGAGCATGACTATTCCCAGCCTGGGGGGGGCGGGGGATCAGGGCTGAAATACAACTTTATCCCGGATCCTGTGGGCCCTAGGGACCCAGCCCTTCTCGCGGGCAGCCCTCGGGCAAATGGACAGCCAGACCTGTCCCACAGGAGGGAGACAGATCCTGGGTGACGGAGCCCGCGCCCGCCGTGCCCCCCGGCTCACAGACCCGAGAGCATCACACTTCTGCTACCATCTGGCACTTCTAAGGCTGGTCCCCAGCCCAATCCTCTCTGACTTCTCCCCAGGTCCCAGCACCACAGGCCCAGGCCCAGGAGGCTCAGACAGAGGTTGATGAGTAAATCAAAGTGAAAAGTAGTGTCGCAGCCTGGCATTGTGGCATAAGCTTGTAATCCCAGCATTTGGGAGGCTGAGCTGGGAAAATTGCAGTTTGCGGCCAGCTTCAGCTACTTAGTGAGGCCCTGTGCAATTCAGTGAGACCCTGTTTCAAAATAAAGAATAAAAAATAGGGCAGGGGGTGTGGCTCGGAGGTCGAATGCCCCTGGGCTCCATCCCCAGACCTGCAAAAAAAAAAAAAAAAAAAAAAAAAAAAGTAGTAGTGTCGCATCAGGGATGAAGATAGCTCTGGCCCAGGATATTTGGAGAAGCTTGCAGTCTAAAGAAGGCAATCTCTCTATACCCCATGCCATCCCTGAGGGGACAGGGTTGGACCGGAAGAAAGGATTCAGAGGCTGGGACAGGCCAGAATTGGAGACCAGAGCTGGGCCAGAACGACTGAGGAGGACTTCCCAGAAGATGGGGCATTTGTGCTGGGCTTTCAAGTATGAGCTTGCTACTGGGAGATGGGCTTAAGCGGGAACAGACCTTGCAAGGCAGTGGACAGCAGAGTGTATTTTGGCCGGGTGGAGGGTAGGAGAGAGATGTAGCTAATTCTGCTGGGACCCAGGCAGGGACTTGGAGGTGGACAGGAGGATTTTGGGGAAGACGTAGGGGAGAGCAGACAGGTTCCAGTAGCCGCTGATGTCCATCTCCTTGGGAGAATAGAGGTGGCTGGACTCCTGGGCCCAGTGGGAGGCATATAGAAGAGGCCAGAGCCCAGGGGACACTGAGCCCAGGGGCCAGAGCCCAGAGGCCACAGCCCAGGGAGAGGGGCTGGGAGCTTCATAACTCTTCCCACACCTTGGCGTAACTGTGACAGGTATTTGGACCTTATCCTGGTCACAGCTTTCTCTGCGGCCATAAAAACGAGGGTTCACACTGTGTCAGGGCAGGTCCCCCACCACACCCTGTGTCCCCAAGACACACAGGGGCTTGGGCTGGGGGCTTCTGCCTTGGCTCCAAGGTGTAGAATGAGGCTCAGGAGCGTGGAGGTGGCTGGGGAGCCCTGGGCCCCCCGAGGAATGTTCTGTTTACTCGCGGCCTCTGATGCAACAGGCAGGCTCTGGTTACGTGAGGGCTGAGGGTGGCAGCTGGAGCAGCCAGTGCATGGTGGGAAAGGCCGGGGCCTCCACCTCCCCTGCCGTGCCTTCTTCCATCACTGACAGCCCCGTCCCAGTAGTGTCTCCTTCCCATCTCAGCCTGTTCCTTTCCTGCCCCCTAGCAGGGGTGGGGTCAAGCCTAAACTTCAGCCTCTCAGGAGGAGGCGGCTGGGAGACAGAGAAGCTGCTCCCGGCCCCCAGAATGTCAGCAGAAAGAGAAGGCTGTGTGTGTGTGTGTGTGTGTGTGTGTGTGTGTGTGTGTGTACTGGGTGTTGACCTCAAGGACATTATACCTCTGAGCTATGCCTCCAGCCCTTTGTATTATTTTTTATTTTGAAACTGGATCTGGCTCAGTTGCTGAGGCTGGCCTCCCAAGCACCCAAGCTCGCACAGTGGCCTGTGGGCAGGGAGAGCCCCGAGCCCTGCCCGACTCTGTCAGGTGCTTCACCCCCGAGCTGCTTGCTGTGTGAAGGGTGGGACCCTGCGGCCCCTCCAGGGACACCAAGCTCGAAGTGCAGCTCCTCACCCTCTCAAGCCTTCCTCCCTGCTTGGGAGCCCTGCCCTCGCTGGGAGCATGCCTCCAGCCCAGGCCCCCCAGTGTGGTGCCACAGGGCTCTTCTGAAGGACTGCAGAGTCTTCAGAGGGGTGGGGGCTGAGCCTGGGCCCCCACAGCCTTGTTAGGGTCTATGGCAGGCCAAGAAAGGGGCTTCTGAGGGCTCCAGATTAAAACCAGGGCTTGAACCAGGAGCTAACTAAAGCCCGATTCTCCTCCTGACGGCTGCAGAGGCGGGGACGGGCTGCCCACGTGGGTCCTTTCAGCCCGTCTGCAGACTCCAAAGAGCTCGGAGGAAGCCCACATCCCACTCAGAGCTGGGCTTCCTTGCAGATTCTTCCTGGCCTGGTGGGCACTGGGTTCCCACTTGAATACCCATGGCATGGGAGGCTCATCGCCCCACACCTGCCCGCCTCTCTCTGGGGCTGTCTGGACGCAAGGCCTACTGAGCAGGGTCTGGGAGGGAGGCTGGGAGCTTTCCTTTTATTTTTTGGTGGTACTGGGGGTGGAACACAGGGGCTTTCTACCTTTGAGCTGTACTCCCAGACCTATTTTATATTTTATTTGGAAACTGGGTCTCACTAAGTTGCTGAGAGCCTCACTCAGTAGCTGAGGCTGGCTTCGAACCTGTGTGATCCTCCCGTCTCAGCCTCCCAAGCGCGGGGATTACAAGCGTGTGCCACCTCGGGCTTGAGGCTGGAAGCTCTTCTTTCTCTTCCTTTACCCCCTGGGGACTGAACCCAGGGGCAGTCTACCTCTGAGCTATACCCCCAACCCTATTTTTATTTCTTTTGAAACAGGGTCTAAATTGCAGGCCAAAGTTACTGAGGCTGGCGGAGAACCATTGACCCTCCTGTCTCAGCCTCTCAGGTACTGGGCTTCTGTGTGTTACCGTCCCCGGCTTAGGAGCTTTTTTTCTTTCTTTCTTGGATTGCACCCAGAGATGTTCTTCCACTGAGCTATACCCCCCAGACCTTCTTTTTAATTTTATCTTAACACTAAGTTATGGCGGAGCTCTTGTTCTTGATGGTGTGGGAGCAGATGGGAGGCCCTGCCGGGTAATCCGGGGAAACCCGAGCCTGGACGCAGAAGGTTGGGTGGGTCCTAGTTCCCACCAGAATCCGCCTGGCAGGACCATGCCGGCTTGGGGCCGAGAACCGGGACAGGGCTTCGCCTCTCGCGCCCTCTGGCGGCCGGCAGGAGCGGGGCGTATTCCAGGCTGAAGGGCGCCCGCGGCCCACAGACCGAGTGGAGTAAGAGGTGCCAGACAGCCCGGGGTCCTGCTCAGACCCCCTTTTCCTGTGGTACTGGCAATGGACCCCAGGGGCATTCTACCTTCACGCTACACCCCAGCCCTATTTTTTATTCTTTATTTTGAAACAGGGTCTAAGTTGCAGAGTGCCGAAGTAGCTGAGGCTGGCGGTGGACCTGGATCCACCTGTCTCAGCTTCCCAAGTGCTGGGACTACAGGCGTGCACCACAGCGCCCGGTTTTCGATTTTATTTTAAAACATGGTCTTGCTGCTAGGTCGCTGAAAGACTTGTTAAATTGCTGGGGCTCTCCGGGGACCAGGGATCCTCCTGTCTCTGCCTCCCAAGTGCTGGGATTACAGGCGTGCACCACCACACCCAGCTCTGACTCCTTTTGAAGGGAGAGGGCTGTCAGCGCTGGCTGGAGTCCCACTCCAAGACTGGCATGGCTCCGAGTCTGGGGGAGACCTGGACCCCTCAGGACGGCCCCCATCAGCTTGCAGTGTGTGGCCTGGGCCGGCGCAGGATGCCCTGAGCACAGAAGCGCTCCCTGGCACACAGAAGGTGGACAGCACTAAGGACCAAGGACACAGGCAATGCTAACTGTCTTCAGACGGAGCAGAACCCTAACAGTACTGGACCTGAGGCTCCTCCCTGCCCCAGACTGTCCCATGACGGGTTGAAGCAAGAGGGCAGCAGAGCCCCCAGAGTCCCTCGGAGGGCAGAGAATGCCTCACCCCCAACCCGTGTCCTTGCCCCCTCCACAGCACCAGGATCCCAGCAGGCCCCACTGTCTCTCTGAGGAAGCCTCTGGCCCTTACCACCCCAGGTGCTAAGCTGGAGCTCCCCTTGAGAAGTGGGTTGGGGTGCAGCCTGGCTATACCCCATGCCCATCTATTCTAACACATCTCCCTGGAACAAAGATTCTGGGGCTGATGCCTTGTGGACCCACACTGGCCCAGAGGTGCCCTCTTGGACCCCGGGCCTGTGGGACCTCGAGCTGACAGGCTCAGTCGCCCCTCTGCAGAGGGCCCCAAAGCAATGCCAACAAAAGGGTAAGCAAAGGTTGGCGAAACTGAAGAGCAAGACTGGTGAGCGCCAGGCGTGGCTGGATCCAGGGCCCGTGAACACTTGCAGGTGTCCTTGTGCCAACCCCCTCCCCTCCTAGCTCAGTCACCCAGTGGGAGCAGTTCCTTCCTCATGCTTCCAGCAAGCTGAGGAGCCCTCCCGGGGTCACCGGCCCTTCCGTCTCCCTCCGTCAGCTGGTAGGGAAGGTCCAGTCCAACTTTCCTCATCCCCATGGAGAAAAGCAAAGCAGAGGGGCAGCAGCCCCACGCCACGCAGCAGTCAGGAGGAAGGGCTGGGCCCCAACTAGGGGCGCGCTGGCCGCATGGATTGGCACAGGGCACCGCTCGGTGGGGCCTCTCCCCATCTGTATTTGGGTGACCCCTGCCCTGAGGGGCTGAGGATGAATGGCGACCCCGTGAAGGCACAGCACGGGGCCAGGCAGGGTCGTTGTCGGGCAGTGATGGGTGAAGGGAGTGTCTCTGGCCGACAGCTCCGCATTCAGTCCCTGCTGGGTCCTGGGGGGGGCAGTCCAGGGCCCCGCCCTATCAAGTCCCACGAGGTGGTGTCCAGGGCCCAGTGTGTCCAGCAGAGCAGCAGGCGAGGGCTCTGAAACTTGGGGTCAGAGGGTCTGGCCAGGACTCCTGGTGCGTTCAGGTATGCCTCAGTTTCCTCTTCTGTAAAATGGGCGGTGCCCTGACCCTGTGAAGGTCACTGGTGGCCCTGGAGGGAGCAGCCAGGATGGGGGTGGAAGGCTGGGCTCAGGGAGAAGGCGGGACCAGGGGCCTTGTGTGCAGCGGGGGCCCAGCGGTGGCAGGGGTAGCAGTAGAGGCCACGGGGCTCTGGCAGAGACCACAGCACAGTGGAGGCCTGCCACGCCCTGCCCAGGCCACAGAAGTCATGGGCACTGTGAAATGCGAGGTCCAGGGACGGCGTGTCAGGACCAGAGCCGATTGCCGCAACACCCACCCATCAGTGTCCTGCGGGAGGGGCCCTCGGCTGGGAAGCTCCGGCTCTGCTCTGAGCCTCCCCGGGGTGTGATCTCTGTGGAGGGCAGGCCTGTGGCCTGGAGGTGGCAGGAAGATGGCAGAGACGAGGGAGGCTGGTGAGGTCCCGAGTAGGACACTCTAGGTCTGCAGGCGCCCCCTCCCTGAAGCACCCACAAGCCTGCCCAAAAGGTATGAAAGCCCGCCTTAGTATAGATGCCACAGGCGCGTTAGTTCAGAGGCTCCGGCCACCACGCACTGACCTGGGCGGGGGCGGAGGGGCCTCCAGGTCTCCCAGGATCAGGCTGAGGAGGGCGCGGGCAGCTCTTCGGGGCTGGAACAAAACATGGGCAGTGTCCCTGACAAGGACGTGGGACCCTGGGGCTGCTCAGTGGGCTGGGCTTGGGCACACTTGGAGCAGCGGCCCGCCTTGGAGGCCAGGCTGGGCCAAGCCCCCGACTTGCAGGAGTGAGGGGCCACCCATGTCTTCAGAGCCCCTGCATTCATGAGAGGAGAACTGGAGGGTGTTTGGACACTGGAGCCCTGACTGCAGAACAGGGCGGGAGGAAGGCCTATAGGCCTATCACACTGGCTTGGGATTTGTTCTTGGCAAGCCTTTTTTTTTGGTGGTACTAGGGATTGAACCCAGAGGTATTCTACCTCCCAGTTACATCTCCCATTCTATTTTAATTTTGAAACAGGGTCTCATGCTAGGTGTGGTGGTGCATGCCTGTAACCCCTGTACTTGGGAGACTCAGACAGGAGGATCAAAGGTTCAAGGACAGCCTCAGCAAGGAGTCGAAAACTCAACCAAGTGAGACCCTGTTTCCAAATAAGAAGTAAAATCAGGCTAGGGGTATAACCTGGAGATGGAATGGCTCTGGGTTCAGACCCCAGCACCCCCCTCCCCCCCCCACACACAGGGTCTCACTAGGTTGATGAAAATCTCACTACTTGCTGAGACTGTACTCAAACCTATGATTCTCCTGTCTCAGCCTCTCAAGTACTACTTGGGAGACTGAGACAGGAAACTCACAGGTTCAAGGACAGCTTTAGCAAGTAGTGAGACTTATCAACTGAGTGAGACCCTGTTATAAAATAAAAATAAAATAGGACTGGGGGTATAGGTCAGAGGTAGAATGTCCCTGGGTTCAATCCCCAGTACTCTCCCCCCAACAAAAGCTGGGTACTACTTGGGAGGCTGAGACAGGAGGACACAGGTTAGAGGACAGCCTTGGCAAATAGTGAGACTCTCATCAACCTAGTGAGACACTGTTTTAAAATAAAGATAATCCAGGCATAGTGGTGCACTCAGTGAGGCCCTCTGCAACTTAGTGAGACCCTGTTTCAAAATAAAGAATAAAGAATAGAGTCAGGCTTGGTGGTACATGCTTGTAATCCCAGCATTTGGGAGGCGGAGACAGGGGGATCGCAATTTGAGGACAGTCTCAGTTACTACTTAGTGAGTAAGGCCTTTCACTACTACTCAGTGAGACCCTGTTTCAAAATAAAGAATAAAAAATAGGGCGGGGGGTAGCTTTGAGGTAGAATGCCCCTGGGTTCCATCTCTATCCCCATCCCAGTACTGAAAAAAATAAATAAATAAATAAATAAAATAATAAAAAATTGGACTGGGAGGTAGCTTGGAGATAGAATGCCCCTGGGTTCAATCCCCAGCACCACACACACACACAAAAGGTCTGGGGGGAGCTTGGAGGTAGATCGCCTCTAGGTTCAATCTCCAGTATCACACACACAAAAAAGGGCTGGGGGTGTATCTCAGAGGCAGAATGCCCCTGGGTCAAATAATACCACTAAATGAGAGAATGAATGAATGCCTGGTGGGGGTCAGGCATGCCAGCAGGAGCAGGACACAACCCAGGGCATGGCATCTGGGTGCTCCAATGAGTGTTTATTAAGTTACAAAGCAAGGCAAAAACCCAAAGAGCTGCTTCAGCTCGGAACCACCCCTGGCCGGGGTCAGTCCCCCTGGGCCCTGCTCTCCTCACCTGCCCAGCCCTTCTCTGCCCCTAACACCCTGCAGGCGACCAGCGCGGCCCCACGCCTGAGTTTTCAGGCCCCTTCATGTGAGACACCGTGCTCCTTCGCTTCCTTCACAGCAGGTCTGAACGCTCTTGTCTGTCAAGTGCCTGTGGGTGGCTGTGTTTCCTGCGAGCCCACCTGTCCGGATCCCGCCATCCTTAGTGTCTGGCTACAAACCGGGCACGCAGCAGAGCTCCAGCCCTGGGTGCTACAGAAACACTGAGACCAGGAAAGAGGATTTTCTAAGGAGCCAGACGCAGCGGTTCCTGGCGGAGCTGTCAGGTGCGTCACAGGAGGAACTGAGGGTGGCGGCGGGCAGGCGGTCTGAGGAGCTACCTGTGGCCCTGGGCGGTGGCATTCATGTGGTCGCGGATGCTGATGGCCTGTTTGAGCAGACCCTCGACACTGCGAAAGTAGACGCTGCTGTCGACCAGGTTCTTGACGGCGCTGAAATGGAAGCACAGGCCTGATCAGCCCCCAAGACTGCCAGCAGGCCTTGCAAGGCTAAGAGCCCAGTGGGCGCCTCGGTCATTCCTTGGGCTGCCCAGAGGGTATCACTTGGATTTCTGTGCTATAGGTATCTATGCAACAGAGTACACCAAGGCCAGACAGACACAACTTTAATTTCACCACTGCTGGAACAAATAAAGCTTTGAAGGGGGTATCATCATAAAAAGATGGCCTCAAGAATATCTCTCTAGAGCAAGTAAGTGCTCTGTGCTTCGTGTGCCTAGCAAGCTCAAGGTTCTGGGTTCTATCCTGAGCACCACAGAACACAAGAACAAAAAAATCCCGCTTCCATCTGGCATGCTCGCGCACACCTGTAATCCCAATACTTGGGAGGCTGAGCCAGGAAGAAAGCAGGTTCGGGGCCACCTTCAGCAACTTAGCAAGACTTTGTTTCAAAATAAAAAAATTTGGCTGGGCGTGGTGGCGCACGCTTGTAATCCCCGCGCTTGGGAGGCGGAGACAGGAGGATCGCACTGGTTCGGAGCCAGCCTCGCTGGCTTAAGAGACCCCGTTTCCAAATAAAAAAATATATAAAATAGGTCTGGGAGTGTAGCCTGGAGGTAGAAGGGCTTCCAGGAACCCCAGTACCACAAAAAAAATTTTTTTTAATTTTTAAAAAAGGGCTGCAGGTGGAGCTCAGAAGTAGAAAGCCCTGGTTCAATTCCCAGTACCCAAAACATAAGAATTAATAAAATAAGAAAGTAGAAGCCAAGAGTATGGCTCAGTGGCAGTGTACAAGCTTAGCATTTTTTTTTTTTTGGTGGTACTGAAGGTGGAACCCAGGGGCTTTCTACCTCTGGGCTATACTCCCAGACCTATTTTATATTTTATTTGGAAACAGGGTCTCACTAAGTTGCTGAGAGCCTCACTAAATAGCTGAGGCTGGCTTCGAACCTGTGTGATCCTCCTGTCTCAGCCTCCCAAGCGCGGGGATTACAAGCGTGCGCCACCGCGCCCGGCTACATGCCTAGCATTTTTAAGTTTGTGTCTTGTCCTCCCCGCAAACCTTGGTTTGTCCATGGAATGAATCTTCTGGAATCTTCCTTTTACTACAAATGTAAAAAGTTTATTTTGCCCAGGCATGGTGGCGCACACCTGTAATCCCAGTACTTGGGAGGCTGAGACAATAGGATCGCAGGTTTGAGGATAACCTTAGCAAGTAGTAAGATTCTCATCAATCTAGCAAGACACTGTTTCCACAAAGAAATAAAATCAGCCAGATATAGTGGTACAGGCTTGTAATCCCAGCATTTGGGAGGCTGAAACACAGGATTATGGTTTGCGGACAGCCTCAGCTACTACTTAGTGAGGCCCTTTGCAACCAGGTGAGGTCCTGTTTCTTTCTCTTTTTTTTGGTGGTACTGGGGGTGGAACCCTGAGGCTTTCTACCTCCGGGCTATCCTCCCAGACCTATTTTTTATATTTTATTTGGAAACAGGGTCTCACTAAGTTGCTGAGAGCCTCACTGAGTAGCTAAGGCTGGCTTCAAACCTGTGCGATTCTCCTGTCTCAGCCTCCCAAGTGCTGGGATTACAAGCGTGCGCCACCACTCCCGGCTGTGAGGTCCTGTTTCTAAATAATTGGGTTGGGGGTGTGGCTTAGAGATAGAATGCTCCTAGGTTCCATCCCTAGTACAAAAAAAAAAAAAAAAAAAAAAAAAATCAGGCTGGGGGTGTAGCTTGAAGGTAGAATGCCTGAGTTCAATCCCCAGTACTACAAAATAAGTAAATAAAAAAGAGAAAGAAAAAGCCCATTTTGTCAACCTCTCCTTTGTGATCTGAAGATCTAGAGAAAGTTAACTAGATGGCCCTCCTTGTGCTCTGGGCCTCCCCCAGATGCCCGACAGACTGTCTGTAATCCTGGCTGCTAGAAGCGCTGGCCTCCTATTGGGCAGTCCCTCCAGGAATCCCTACCACCTGTCCTGTGATGGGCAGGGAGGGGCTTTGTGCGCACAGTCCTGGGCTGGAAGCCACCACTGGGCCAGGTGAGTCACGACGCAGCCCAAATCGCTACTGGGGGGAATGTGGCAGGGCAGCTTGGGGGCAGCGTGCTGGGATGCCCTGAACACCCAGTAGGCCAGAACAGTGGAGGCTGGCCCGCCAAGGGGCAGGGCGGGGTGGGGTGGGGGGCCGGGCTGCACTCACCTGCAGGCATACTCCACAGTGTAGATAGCTCCCTGGCTCTGCTCCTCCCAGCGCTGCATGTCGGCCTGTGGCGTGGAGGGGAACTGTTAGCAGGGGAGGCTACTTCCTGGAGGGCTCGCCTCTCAGCTCTTTCTTCTTTTATTTATTTACTTATTTTGTCTCGCCCATGCTAGCCAAGCACTAACTACTGAGCTATATAGCTCCAGCCCCTCCCAGCTCTTGGCTGGGGCTTCCAAGTCCTCCCTTGATTGTAGAGGTCTTTCTTCCTGCAACGTAAGTGACTATCATGCCTCAGGGTCTTTGCACTGGCTGTCCCCTCTGCCTGGCACACCCTCCCCTGGGGGTCTTCCCTTACCATGCGGGTTGTAACTTGTGCAGATCCTGCTGTCTCCTCCAAAACCTGCCCTGGATATGTCCACCTATGGCTTGATCTGGCTCAGCTGTCATGTGCTTTCCTGCCTTGTCTCCCGTCCTGATAGGCCCTGCTCCACACAGCAGGCCCCAGCTCAGGGGGCTCGGATCCTGGAGAGGTCCATGGCAGGGGTGGGCCAGGGCTCACCTTGTGCTGGGCCAGCTCGGGCAGGGAGCGGCGCACGTGCTCCTGCAACCGGTACAGGGCCACAGACGGCTCGTTGGCCAGCACGTAGACGCTTTCAGTGAACTTGTCCGTGACTGGGTCCAAGATCAATAGTCAGCAGGGAGGAGGTGGGGACAAGGGGATAAAACATCAGACTTCTGATTGCCCCACCTGTGAGTAGCCAGAGCAAAGAAGAGCACCAATGTCTCCACCATCAGCTGTGGTCCCTGCAGTCACAGGGATGGGTTCCGGAGGCTCACAGCAGCAGGTCCTCACTCCAGGGAACCTTCACACATCCTGAGAAAACTCTTGGTCTCTCTCCCTGCCTGTTCAGTGCACTTTGACTTCCTTTTACCCCAATGACATACCTGAGACTTTTTTTTTTTTCTTGGAGGTGGGTGGGTACTGGGGATTGAATGCAGGGGCATTGCCACTCCAAGTTATACCCCTACCGCCTTTAATTTTCTTTTTAATTACTAATTAAAAAGAAATCAATTAATTTTTTGCAGTACTGGGAATGGAACCCAGGGGCATTGCACCTCCAAGCTACACCCCCAGCTCGATTTTTGGCTAAGTTCCTGAGGCTGGCCTCCAACCTGTAATCCTCCTGTCTCAGCCTCCCAAGTACTAGAATTACAGGCATGGGCCACCAGGCCCAGCTTAAGACTCCTCCTCTTCAGGACCAGCCTGAGACTCTATTTCTTTCTTTCTTTCTTTCTTTCTTTCTTTCTTTCTTTCTTTCTTTCGGTACTAGAGATTGAACCCAAGGGCATTCTACCTCACAGACCTTTTTTAAAAAATTACTTTTATTTATTTATTTATTTATTTATTTTTATTTATTTATTTATTTATTTATTTATTTATTTATTTTGCGAGTCAGGGGATGGAATTCAGGGGCATTCGACCTCCGAGCTACATCCCCTGCCCTATTTTTTATTCTTTTTAATTTAAAACGGGGTCTAAGTTGCGGAGGATCTCACTAAGTAGCTGAGGCTGTCCAAGAACCACGATCCTCCAGTCTCAGCCTCCCGAATGCTGGGATTACAAGAGTGCGCCACCACACGCGGCTCATCACAGACCTTTTTATTCTTATTTATTTATGACTGATACTGGGAATTTGACCCATAGGCTCTCTACCTCTGAGCTACACCCTCAGCTCTTTTTATTCTTTATTTAGAAACAGGGTCTCACTAAGTTGCTCAGGCCAGCTGTGAACCAGCGACCCTATTTTTTCAGTCTCCTATATACTGGGAGTACAAGCATCGGCCACCGGGTCCGGTGACCTTTTTATTTTGAAACAGAGTCTTGCTAAATTGCTGAGGCTCGAGCCGGGCGTGGTGGCCCGCACTTGTAATCCCCGCGCTTGGGAGGCTGAGACAGGAGGATCGCACAGGTTCGAAGCCAGCCTCAGCTACTTAGTGAGGCTCTCGGCAACTTGGCGAGACCCTGTGTCCAAATAAAATATAAAATAGGGCTGGGAGTATAGCCCGGAGGTAGAAAGCCTCTGGGTTCCACCCCCAGTACCACAAATAATTAATTAATTAAGTAATTAATTAAATAGCTGAGGCTGGCCTCGAACCTGAGACCCTCCTGTCTAGGCCTCCCAAGTACTAGGAATACCAGTGTGTGCCACCACACCTGGCCTGAGATAGTTCTTCATAGAATGCCCACAGGACCCGAAAGGGCCTGGAAGCCTGCCTCCGCACGGCCCGCGGTCACGACTGACCAGTGCGGGCCAGGGAAGCCTGCGTCCCTCGTTCCACGAGCTCCCCGCGGGGCCGGAGGAGGCATCCGCCCCGTCCGTGGTCCCTCTCCGCACATCTCTCTCTCCCGCTCGGTTAACCACACACAACCTCCGGTCCAGGGCCGGCAGCCGCGCCCTCCCCTCCGCCACTCTCCCAGGCCCACGCTTTCCAGCCGCGCCCGGCGAGTTCCCGCCCCTCCAGCCAGCCTCAGCCTACCTTTCTTCCCCTTCAGCTGCATTTCGGGCTCCTCCATCGCGACCGCCGCCCGCGCACCCGGGGAACGGAAACCGGAAGTGCGGCCGCCGCCTAAGCCGTCCCCGGGGAAACGGGACGCCCCGCCGCTCCAGTTCCGGAGTCAGAGCCCGCTCTTCCCGTTCCTCCCTCTCCCCGGACAGGAGAGGAGCTGTGGGACCGGGGAGGGAAGGAGGTAGACCTGGGTGGGTGCGAAGGGACCCCTGAGGCTCCTGAGAGGCACTCAGGCAGAGGAGCGGCCAGGACTCCCCTCCCGACCCCTCTTTTTCCAGCCCGAGTAAAGGAAAAGCCTACACCTTGTCCACTTCGGACCCTCTAAGCTTCCTCCTCTTGTCCCCATGTCTCTGAGCGTGTCCATAAGCACCCGGGGCCACAGGAGGGACATTGTGATGGGAGGTGTCAGTGCTAGGTCTCCCCTTTAAATCTCGGGGGCCCCGCCTACTTCCCCGCCCTCCGCCTTGATGAGGCTCCGCCTCCCCGACCGCAGCTGAAACTCATTGGTTTTGAGGGCTGTGGGCGGAGCTTGGGCGTGGCGGGGCGCAGGCGCAGTGAATTCTTCAGCGCTCTCTGAGGGCCCGCCCCCTACCTCCCAAGCCGAGGTGTAAAGAACGCGCAGGCGCAACTGCACAGGTTTGGTCCCAGCGGAAGCCACGCCCCTTCTCCCGTCTTAAGGGGACCCAAGCAGCTCCGGCTGCTCCGGCCCTTTCGCACTTTTGGGGGGCGGGGGTGCGCAGGCGCAGTGGCGGAGCCCTGGAGTGGGGGTAGCGGTTGCGTATCAAGTTGCTCTCTGTCCCGGCAGAGGAAGGCACATCGCTGAGGGTCCGATCTCCTGCCTGCTCCCCCCCATATCCATTCGAGGAAAAAAGTTTGTGAATTGGGTTCCCAACTTGTGGGAGACCAGGGCTTGGGGCGCGGGGGCACGGAGGAGGTGAGTGGGAGGTGAGTGGACCTTCTGGATTGGCTGGGGAGGGATGGTTGGAGACGAACCAATCGCATCTTGTGTGGAGCCCTGACTCATTTCTGGCGAACCCCACTAATAACCACAGGGACCGTTTACTAAGCTCTGCCCGTGTCAGACCCTCTGCTATGCCGCTGACCGACACTATCTCATTTAGGCTTCATTTCATCATTATATTGGGGAGGAAACTGAGGCACGGTGAGGGTAAGTCCCCTGCCCAGGTTCTCAGCCTGCAAGTGTAGGGATTCAAACCCAGGCAGTGGATCCCAGAACCCTGGCTTTAAACCACTGCAGGTGCATTGATGGTGGGGAAGAGGAGGTCTGAAAAGTGGCTGGTACCTTGGTTGTAATTTCCTGCACTGGCAATCACCCTAAGTCTGTTTGCCAACTTAATAAGTGCTGTTGGTAATGACTCTCTCTCCCCTCTGGGGCTCCCTCCAGCTTCCTCCCATGGAGCCTGCCCAGCCTGCAGAGGACCTCACCCAGACCGGGCATTTGCCCACCCCCGAACTTGGGGACCCTGAAGACCCTGGGGATGAAACCCCGGACAGCTCGGACACTGTGGTCCTCAGTCTCTTCCCCTGCACCCCGGAGCCAGGGAATCCCGACACAGATGCCAGCATCTCCTCACTGCAGGGTAATATTGACTCTGGAATTGCCCTCTGGGCTATGAGCAGGGATATTGCGCCCCAGGTGAAACTTTTGTCTTTAGGGCCCTTTAGTTAGGATATGCCTTCTTCCCTCCCCACCCTCCGAGTGTGGTTTATTTGTGTTTTGCAAAGTTTTTGTCTATTTTATTGTGGCAAAATATACATAACACACAATTTATCATTTGAACTAGAATTGCCGTACAATTCAGTGGCATTTAGCACATTCTCAGTTGTGCAGCCATCACCCCAATAGAAAACCTGGTCCCCATGAGCGGTCAGTGCCCTTCCCTTTCCCTTCCCCAGCCCTTGACAACCGTGACCTGCTCTCTACCCTAGATCTGCCTGTTTTGATGGTCTCATGAGTGGAATCATGTGTTACGTGACCCTAGGGGTCCGGCTTTTTTTCACTCCTGTACTCAAGGTTTCATGTTGTAGCCTGGATCATTGCTTCATCCGTTTTTCTGACTGAATAGTACTCCACTGTTATCCACTGAATAGTACTCCACTCCAAATGCTGGGATAACCGGGCTTCTTTTTTCAGAGACTGTGAATAGCTCTCCTCTGAACATTGTGAAACAGGGTCTACTCAGGCAAAGGGCCTGAGTAGTAGCTGAGGTTGTCCGCAAAACGCGATCCTCCTGTCTCAGCCCCCCCAAATGCTGGGATAACAAGCGTGCGCCACCGCACCCGGCTGTTTTTTTTTTAATTTTGAACCAGGGTCTTGCTCAGTTAACTGTTTGCTGGCTTGCAACCTGTGATCCTCCTGTCTCAGCCTCCCAAGCGCTGGGGTTTCAGGAATGTGTCACCATGCCTGGTTTCTGACTATTTCTCCTGAGCACTTACGTGGGCTCCAAGCTCTCTTCTCCTGTGCCGTGTGGGTTCCTTGCACCAGGGCGGCAACCTGGTTGCTGGGAATATCAGGATGGAGAACACATAGGAGCTGGGTATTCTGAAGAACCGGCAGCTGTCAGGCACTGCTTTCAGCAGCCCTGAGCCTGCCTGTTTTCAGGCCTCCAGTGATGGGCGGAGCTGAGACCCTTCCCTCTCCGCAGGCAGCTCCCTGAAGCACTCCACCACCCTCACCAACCGCCAGCGGGGCAACGAGGTGTCAGCCCTGCCGGCCACCCTGGACTGTGAGTGGGGCCCTGGAGGGTGGGAGACGCAGAGGAGCAGCTGCGAGCGGGTAACCTGCGGCACAGAGCCCGTGGGGCCGGTGAGGACTCTGCCTCTCTCCGGCCCCCAGCCTTGTCCATCCACCAGCTCGCGGCCCAGGGGGAGCTGAGCCAGCTGAAGGAGCGCCTGCGGAAAGGTGCGTGTGAGCCCCGCGTGCAGCCCGGCCCTCCCGCCCCACTCGCGGCTCCTCCTCGCGGGGAGGGTGCAGCCTGGCGCCTCCCTCCCTCGCAGGTGACAACCTCGTCAACAAGCCGGACGATCGGGGCTTCACGCCCCTCATTTGGGCCTCTGCGTTTGGAGAGATCGAGGCCGTGCGCCTCCTGCTGGAGTGGGTGCGTCCTGGCCGGCGGGGGCGGGGGTCCTGGGGCCGTCCCAAGCTGCCCTGCGCCCTCCCTCACCGACCCCGCCGCTCCCCCAGGGCGCCGACCCCCATATCCTTGCCAAGGAGCGAGAGAGCGCCCTGTCTTTGGCTAGCATGGGCGGCTACACGGACATCGTGGGGCTGCTGCTGGAGCGGCACGTGGACATCAACATCTACGACTGGGTGAGGCGCCGCCCGTTCTCCACTCCTGCCCTTAGACATTATGGAGGACCTGCCAGGTCGACCTGCCCTCACACCTGATAAAAGCTCCCAGCTGGAGGGAGACAGACACATCCACGGGCAGTTGAGAGTGAATGGCGCTGTGATGGCGGGTGCACAGGCAGCTGCAGGAGCTCAGAGAGGCTTCCTGAAGGAAGGGGCATCTAAACCAAGACAAGTAGGACGGTCAGGCAATGAGCAGGAAGAACCACACTTAACTGGATGCCAAGAGCGTGGGGCACTGTAAGATCTAGGAAAGGAAGGCCTCTTGGTGTCCCCTTCTCTCCCCCAACAGAACGGAGGCACACCCCTGCTGTATGCTGTGCGTGGGAACCACGTGAAATGTGTTGAGGCCTTGCTGGGTGAGTACAAGCCCGGCCCTGGGACCCTGAGCCACGCGTGGCCGGTCGCCTCTACTCGGGAGGTGGCGGGACGCAGGCCCCGGGGTCTGGCTGACGCTCTGCAGGCCTGGGGACTGCAGTCACGTTCTGTGGAAGAGCCCGAGGCTTGCAGAGGCCGGGCTCTTGTTCCAAGTCACGGGGCGGTGCAAGCTGGAGACTGGGTCAGCGGGGTCCCTGCCGGCTTGTGGAGCCCCCGGCCCTGCCCAGCCCAGTTCTACTCCGCAGCCCGCGGCGCTGACCTCACCACTGAGGCTGACTCCGGCTACACCCCGATGGACCTGGCCGTGGCCCTTGGATACCGGAAAGGTGGGCCTGAGGCCCGGGGTTGGGGGCGGGGTGGGGTGAGACGGACGACATAGCTGGACACCGGCAGTGAGAGGCCCAGCCCTGCAGCGGGCCTGTATGGTAGCCCGTGTCCCACCGCTCTAGCAGGACGCCCAAGTGTGGGTAGTTGACTTAGGCCCATGGTCCCGGAGGCTGGCAACTCAGGGTCAGTGGTCGTGACCAGTGAGGGCCTTGGGTTGCTTCAGCCAATGGAAAGCGAAGGGCAGAGGAAGGGGCTATAACCCCGTCTGGTACCCAGCCGGGCCCCCCTGGAGGGAGGGAAGTCATGAATCCCTCCACGAGAGCTCTGCCCACAGCCCAGACACCCCCTGACATCGGGGACGGCCCAACACAAGTTTGCTGAAGACAAAGCATAGCAGATCTCAAAATTCCACACATACTGCCCCCCAAAATAGAGGTAGTCAGGGAGGGCTTGGGGGGGGACCTTAGAACTACCATGCATCCAGGTGGGAAGAAATACAGAAGCCTAGCCAGGCATGCTCACCAAGGCCAGGCCAGTCCCTGCAGGGGATGGTGTGAGCGGGGTCCGTAAGCAGACCCCACCTGGTCCACCTCCCTATCCACAGAAAGGGGAGATCCTAACAGAACCCACCCCTGGGGTCGTGGAAGAACTGAGGGCTCAGGAAATATCCCTGCTTTCTCACTTTTTGGAGCTGGGGATTGAGCCCAGAGGCATTCTACCTCTGAACTACATCCCCAGCGTTATTTTTTATGTGTGGAAACCCGTCTAGCCAGGTTGCCGAGAGTCTCATCAAGTTGCTGAGGCCGTCTTCAAACCCGTGATCCTCCTGTCTCAGCCTCCCAAGTACTGGGATTACAGCCATGTGCCACCATGCCCTCCTCTCTTTAGAGCCTTTTGATTTTGAGGGGATGGGTACTCCATGTCTGGCTTAGGAGAGCTTTGTTTGGGACAGAATCCGTCCTTACAGCCACTCGTCTTTTCACAAAAACCACACATCACCCATTTCGTTAATGTATTTTATGAGGGGTGATGCGTGCCTATAATCTCAGTATCTGGGAGGTTGGGACAAGAGGGTCACAGGTTCAAGGACAACCTCAGCAAGTAGTTTGACTCTCATCAACCTAGCAAGACCCTGTTTCAAAATAAAAAGCAAAATAGGGCTGGGGATACCAAAAAAAAAAGTATTTTTATGCTGGGCATGGTGGCTTAGGCCTGTAATCCTAATACTTGAAAGGCCGAGACAGGAGGATTCCAGGTTCAAGGCCAGTCTCAAATATTTAGCAAAACCCTGCACAACTTAGTAAGATCCAATTTTTCTTTTCGGTACTGGAGATTGAACCTAGATTGAACAAAACCCTAAGCCCTATTTTTTATTCTTTGTTTTGAAACAGGGTCTCATTAAGTTGTGGAGGGTCTCACTAAGTAGCTGAGGCTAACAGAGAACCTGTAATCCTCCAATCTCAGCCTCCAAGTACTGGGATTACAAGTGTGTGCCACCACATCCAGTTTAACAAGACCTTTTTTTTTCTTTGGTGGCGGTACTGGGGTTCCTGGAAAGGCTTCTACCTCCGGGCTACACTCCCAGGCACCAATTTTTTCTATTTTTATTTGGAAACAGGGTCTCTTAAGCCAGCGTGGCTGGCTTCAAACCTGCACGATCCTCCTGTCTCTGCCTCCCAAGCGCAGGGATTAGAAGCGTGCGCCACCACACCCGGCATAGCAAGACCCTTTTTTTGTGTGTGGTACTGGGATTGAACCCAGGGGCATTCTATCTGCTAGTGACACTCCTAGCCCTTTTTCTTTTTCTTTTTTTTTTTTTTTTCGGGTCTGGAGATGGAACCCAGGGGCATTCGACCTCCAAGCTATACCCCCTGCCCTATTTTTTATTCTTTATTTTGAAACCGGGTCTCACTGAGTTGCAGAGGGCTTCAGTAAGTAGCTGAGGCTGTCAGCATACCGCAGTCCTCCGGTCTCAGCCTCCCAAATGCTGGGATTACAAGCGTGCGCCACCACGCCTGGCTTCCCAGTCCTATATTTTATTCTTTACTTTTTTGAAATCGGATCTAGCCAGGCGTGGTGGCGCACGCTTGTAATCCCAGCATTTGGGAGGCTGAGACAGGAGCATTGCGCAGGTTCGAAGCTAGCCTCAGCTACTTAGGCCCTTTGCAACACAGTGAGACCCTGTTTCAAAATAAAGAATAAAAAATAAGGCTGGGGGTGTTGCTTGGAGGTAGAATGCCCCTGGGTCCCATCCCCAGTACTACCAAAAAAAAAAAAAAGAAAGAAAGAAAGAAGGCAGGCGTGGTGGCGCACACTTGTAATCCCCGCTCTGGGGAGGCAGAGACAGGAGGATCGTGCAGGTTCGAAGCCAGTCCCTCTGGCTTAAGAGATCCTGTTTCCAAATAAAAATAGAAATATAAAAATAGGTCTGGGAGTGTAGCCTGGAGGTAGAAAGGTTTCCAGGAACCCCAGTACTGAAAAAAAAAAAAAAAAAAAAAAAGAAGGAAGGAAGAAAAGAAACAGGGTCTCACTGAGTTGCAAAGGGCCTCACTAAGTAGCTGAGGCTGTCCAGGAACTGTGATCCTCCTGTCTCAGCCTCCCAAATGCTGGGATTACAAGCGTGCGCCACCATGCCCACCTAGCAAGACCCAATTTTAAAACAAAAACAAAACTATTTTGTTTTATGGTGCTGGGGAATGTACTCAGGCATCCTACATCCAAGCTATATTCCCGGCCCCAATTTTTATTCTTCTGAAACAGGGTCTCACTAAGTTGCGGAGGGCCTCACCAAGTATCTGAGGCTGGCCACGAACCCGGATCCTCCTGTCTCAGCCTCCCAAGTACCAGAATTACAAGCATGCACCACCAAGCCCAACTAAAAAAGTATTTTTATAACTCTGAAAAGGCTTCTTGCAGAAGGCCCTGGGTTTCATCGCCAGCTATGTAAAAAAAGAAAAAAGAAGAAGAAATGTACTTTTACAAACTTAGGAAAGAAAGAAAGAGTTTTTACAAACTTGTGGGAGCTGGGGGTTCTGGGATGAAGCCTCCATCCTGAGAGCCGTGCTCTGAGAAAGGCGCGGGCCCCTTTCGTCCTCAGAGTGGGTCACACACCCAGGTCAGCCCCAGCTCATGGTCACTTTTCCCACCACTACCAGTGCAACAGGTAATGGAGAAGCATATCCTTAGACTCTTCCACAGCGACCTTGGGCCCAGCGACCCCGAGTGACACACCTGCCAGGACTCAGACACTCAGGGAACAGCAATCCACCCAGAGCTGGGAGAAGCCAGAACTGGCTCCAGGGCAGCTCCAGCCGGCGGTGGGAGGGGCACTGGCCCCAGAAGAACCAATAAACCTTTTTCTGTGCGGAATTCCAGGGCTCAGCTGTGATTGGGGGTGGGGGGAGGCTTCCTGGAGGTGGCGCTCCTCTTCACAACACCTTCTCCCCCAGCACGCGCAAGTGGTAGATGACCACGCGGCCAAAGAAATCTGTGGTGTCCTCAAATGTCACCTGCAGCTGGTCTACCTCGGCCACCGGCACTGTGAAGGTGTGAGCCTGGTCAAGGGAAACATGGGCTTTTGTTTCTTTTCTTTCTTTCTTTCTTTCTTTCTTTCTTTTTTTTTTTTTTTTTGGTGGAGGGTGCTGGGGATTTAACCTAGGAGCATTCTACCTCTGAGCTCTACCCCCAGCCCTTTTTACATTTGATTTGAAACAGGGTCTCACTAAGTTGTCAGGGCCTAAGTTGCTGAGGCTGGCCTTGAACCAGAGACATGAGTTCTCTGTTCCCACAGCCAGTCTCCCCCTTCCCAGATCCAGCTCAGATCCCCCAGTGTGCTAGGTGCCCAGGTAGGCTGTGTCCTCTCTGAGTAGGTGTGCACAAGCCCTCACCCCTCTTCTTTTTTTTTTTTTTTTTTTTTTTTTTTGAGTAGCAGGGATGGAACCAGGAGCAGTCTACATCCAGGCTACACCCCCGGCCCTTTTTATTTTGAAACAGAGTCTCATTAAAGTTGCTGACAGTCTCCCTAAAGTGCTGAGGCTGGCCTCCAAACTGTGATACCTCTGTCTCAGCCTCTCAGGTACTAGGATTATAGGCACGGTCCACTGCGTTGGCTTCTGTTTTTTTGTTTTTTGTTTTACTAAGGATTGAACCCAGAGGGAGGGATTTTTACCTCTGAGCTACAGCCCTAACCTATTTATTTATTTATTCCGTTACTGGGGATGGAACCCAGGGGCAATTCTACCTCCGAACTATAGCCCTATCTTTATTTATTTATTATTTACTTATTTATTTATTTTTGTGTTCCTGGGGATGGAATGCAGGGGCATTCTACCTCCGAACTATAGCCCTATTTTTTTAATTAATTAATTTATTTATTTTTGCATTCCTGGGGATGGAACGCAGGGGCATTTGACCTCCGAGCTACACCCTCAGCCCTATTTTTTATTCTTTATTTCGAAACAGGGTCTCACTGAGTTGCAGAGGGCCTCACTAAGTAGCTGAGGCTGTCCGAGAACCGTGATCCTGTCTCAGCCTCCCGAATGCTGGGATTATAAGCGTGCGCCACCACGCCACCACGCCGGCTTTCATTTGTTTTTGAAACCCGGCCTTGCTAAATTGCTAGGGTGGCCTCCTACTTGCCATCCTCCCATCTCAGCCTCCCAAGTGCTGGAAATACCAACATTCACCACTATGCCTGGCTTCACCAGCTGCAATTTCCCCAAGAAGCAATGCAGGCCTTAAGATCACTTATTTGCTTAACATGCCAGGGTTCCCACTCAGGTCCCCAAAGCATGTAGAGGAACAGGGCCCACACCCCTGAGGATATCTGAAGCGAGTTGTTGTCCTCGGGGTAGAAGTCCACAATTTTATGGGGAGCCTCGCCCTCCTGCGACCCTGCAGTGGAAAAAGGGGTAGAGAGTCCAGGGTGCCCTCCCCAGTGCCGACCCCGAAGACCTGCCCCCCAGGGCCTTCGAGTACCTTCCAGTCGGCCCCGGCGGCTGGAGAAGCCCCCCTGGAACTGGATTTGCAGCTGGGAGACACGGATGCGCTGGGGGAATTTCAGCGTCACCCACTGGGTGGGTCCCTAGGAGCAGACGGGGAAACTGAGACCTGCCTCACTCCAGACTGGAGCTCCGAGCTGCCGCCTCTCATTCACATGGGGCAGGAGGCTGGGCACACCGCCCTCTGCCGCTCACCCCTGTGCCCGGCTGGGGCTCCCTGGACCCTGCGGCCCACCTGGTCTGAGTTCCAGCAGGTCTCCTCATCCTGGTCAAACAGGTGTTTCTTCCCGAACTGCCGGGTGTTGCGGTTCAGCACCGAGCTCACCCTTGGGGAGAAAAGGTCAGGACCATGAGGGCCACTGGCCGCCCACCGCGCCCTCGCCCCGGGCTCTCGTCCCTCACCTGCTCACTGTTTCCGCACAAACCAAAGAGTGGGTCATCTCCGTCCTACCGGCCGCAAGATCAGGGGCTGAGCTCCGTAACACCGGGTTCAAGTCTTGGGGCACTCCTGTAATCCCAGGATACGGAAGAGAGGCTGAGATCACAAGATCGCAGGTTCGAGGACAGTCTCTGCAACTTTGGCCCTCGGCAACTCGGCGAGGCTCGTTTAAAAACAAAAAATAAAATGGGACTGGGGGTGTGGCTCGGAGGTAAACCGCCCCAGGGTTCGATCCTCAGCACCACACCCCTAAAAAAAAAAGACAGGAGGTGCAGCTCAGGGTTTAGTCCATCAGTACTGTAAAAAGAAAAAGAAAGCAAGAGTAAGAAACAGGTTCCCCGCGGCTCTGCGGCCACCGGCGCTACCTGAGCCAGGCCCCTTGCCCGGCGCGCTGCAAAGCCGAGAGCCCGACCGGAACCGCGTGGGCACGGCGCATGCGCGCGCCGGCCCCGCCCAGCCGCCGCCCGGGGGCGGGGCTTGACTGCCTCTGACCTCCGGCCCGCCTCTTAAAAGAACCGCGCCGCGCACGCTTGTAATCCCAGCATTTGGGAGGATCGCGCTTGGCCTCCAGCCTCAGCTACTTAGTGAGAGCCTTTCACAAAATAAAAGATAAAAAGTAGGACTGGGGCTGTATAGCTCGGAGGTCGAATGCCCCTGGGTTCTACCCCCAGATCCGAAAATAGAAAACAATACAAAAAAAAAAAAAAAAAAAACCCGCATCCAGTTAATGAGGTTCTCTTGGAACTGGAAGAAGAAAGGAAGTTTGTTCGTCACTGCGCTATTCCCTCGGTGCTCGCGGTTATAAAGCACTGGTTTTCAGAGCCCATAGATGTCCTATAGTCTTGTCTTTCTACTCGCAGAGGTTGGCTGAAGGCATTCCCTAACTACCAAGGCAGCCTGAGACCACCCCCCGCTCCTCACTGCCTCCCAGAGGCCAAAAGGAAAGTCAAGGAAGAAGCCAGGGTATAGGGATCCGCAGTCTCCATCACCTCCGGGTGTGGAACCCAGGAGGCCTGGCCTCCAAATTCTTCTTCCCAGCAAATGTTACTAGCTAGAACATGGGGGAAGACTGTTGGAGCAGTGGGCATGTGAGGTAGGTTTTGAAGGATGAACAGGAGTTTGTCCAGCAATATTCCACAAAACCTCAGATACCAGACAAAAGATATGGTTCTGGGATTTACCACCTACTGCCACGCCCTTGGGTCCGGCTCAATGCCTGGTGGTGCCAGAGGTGATGAGAGAGGTGCTAGCTTCAGCCTCATCCCCAGAGAGCCCCAATCTGGGCAAGACAGAGAACTAGACATAGACACTCCCAGAGGAGAGATGGGGTCCACGTGGAGGAAGGGCTTCCTGGAGGCAGAATCTGGGTCTGGGCGGTCATTTCAGGGAGGGGGATGGCAACTTGATTAAAGATCATGGATTTGAATAAAATATGTGGAGCCATGTCCTGCTGGGCCTGGAGCAGAGTTTGGGAGAGGGCAGGACACCGCCATCTCCTGAATAGATGCTCCCGGATGGAGCTGCTGCTGGCAGGGGCTCTGGCCCCTAGCATCCGCCCCTCTCTTCAGGGCTGGGGGAGGGTCTCTGGCATCCTACTGGCGCCTCCCAAGCCCACCTCAGGAGGGGAGCTGGCTGGGAAACTGGGTCACCAGCTGTCCCGTCAGCCCCTGTCTACTAGAACTTCCTGCCAGGAAGGATTTCTAGCCTTCAGTTATGGTCTGGTGCCATCCAGACCCGACTTTGAGGGTCTAAGCTGGCAGGAAGCATCCCACCCTCCTCCAAGACAAGTTAGGAAGGTCTTGGACCCTGAGGGCTCAGGTCCAGCTGATCCTTGGCCCAGACTACTCACCGGCTATGTGGCCATAGGTGAGCATCTTGACCTCTCTGAGCCTCGGTCCTCTCCTATGTGAAGGGGGGTCAAGGATACAGTAGGTTCTTTGCTTGACCTCTAGCCACCATGCATGACACTTGTCTCCCACATTGGCTCTTTAAGCCTGTCTTGGCTGGTCTGTGTCACCCCCCCCCACTAAAGAGGTCATAGCACGTTGGCCAGGCCCCCAGGCCTCATATCACTCCTGGTCCTGGCACAGGGCCACTCTGCCCCCTGGGACAAGGCCAGCTCCTTACCCGCTTCCCGCCTCGCCCCCCCTGGCGCCTGGGTATGAAAGAGGCTCCTGTTTCTCCAGGGAATTAGCAGCTCTGCGTCTGCTGCCAGGAAGCCAAGAGTGCCCATTCATTCTCCTGAGTGAGCAGAGATTGAGCGCTGCCGCCCTACCCGCTCCGGGGGCCAGGAAGGGAGCTCCGGAAGGCCAGGAGCAGCTCCTCTGTTAAGAGAAACGGAGTCACCAAAAGGCAAAGTCATGGGCCTGGGGATCACCTGGGGAGACCGGCGTACACACCCCAGGCTGACTTTGGAAGTTCCTGCGGCTGGACTTAATCCTGTTTTCCAGAGGAGGGGGCGGGAGAGAGGACCAGGGGCTGCCGAGGTCACACAGCAAGTTTGGTTCGGTAGAAACTCTCTTTCTGTGTCTCCCACTCCAGGGAAGGCAGCTGCACCTGCCCAGGAAACAAGCCCCACCGTCCATGGTCTGCCATCCTAGAAGGGCCTTTAGGGAGCTCAGAGCCTTGATTTCCCCAAGGGAAGGGATCAAGTGGTTGCCCCAAGGTCTCAGCCCTCAGGGAGCGGGTGACAGCGTCCCCAGGCCCAGAGCCCCTGGCTGTACAGGTTTGGGTCTGATTCGTCTGTCAGAGTCCAGAAGGGCCTGATTGCTTGAATGGATGCCTGCTTGAGCCAGCTTAGGTGGCCACACCTGGTGGGACGAGCCGGGGTCACACTGGAGGTGACTGTGATGGAGGAATTTGAAGAAATGAAGTGTGCATGCATGGGGACACTGGACGTCGTGTGTGGTTGCTGGACAGAGTCCGGCAGGGCTGTGCATCCTGTTGGTGACATCCATGCAAAGTGACTGTGGTCACATGCTGGCAGGTGTGCCCATTATGGAGACGTGCCCAGGTATGAGCGGTGTGGGCTGAGCCTGGAGGGCCTCCAAGCAGTTGGCTCACAGCTGTGAGTGCCCAGGTATAGCTAGTGGGTGCCCATATGGCTTGTACATGGCCGGATGTGACTGATAAGTCCCATGGTGGCACATTCCTGTAATCCCTAGTACTTGGGAGGCTGAGACAGGAGGATTGCAAGTTGAGGACAGTATTAGTGATTTTAGCAAGACTCTCAACAATGTAGCAAGACTCTGTGTCAAAAACATAAAAAGCACAGGGCGTGGTGCCGCACGCTTGTAATCCCAGCATTCGGGAGGCTGAAACCTGGAGGATCGCGGTTCGCAGACAGCCTCAGCTACTTAGTGAGGCCCTCTGCAACTCAGTAAGACCCGGTTTCAAAATAAAGAATAAAAAATAGGGCTGGGGGTGTAGCTCGGAGGTCAAATGCCCCTGGGTTCCGTCCCCAGACCCGCAATAAATAAATAAATAAATAAATAAAAATAAAAATAAAAAGCCAGGCATGGCACATGCTTGTAATCCCAACTTGGGAGGCTGAGACAGGAGGATCACGCAGGTTCAAAGCCAGCCTCAGCTACTTAGTGAGGCTCTCAGCAACTTAGACCCTGTTTCCAAATAAAGTATAAAATAGGTCTGGGAGTAGAAAAGCCCCCGGGTTCCACCCCCAGTACCACCAATAAATAAATAAATAAATAAATAAACCCCAAAAGGTAGAACACCCTGGGTTCAGTCCCCAGTACAAAATAATAATGGTAATACTAATAATAGCAATAATAATAGTCACAATAGTAATAATAATGTGGCTCGTGAGTGCCCAGATGTGACTTGAGCACGCCCAGGGATGACTTGTGTGTGCCCAGGTGTGACTGGCGCATACCCAGATGTGATGTTTGGCCCAGGGAAGGCGTATACTAGCCAACCGTGCTGTTAGGTGACTGCATGGCCGTCGTGGCCGGTGACATTCTGCGTGACCTGTCCATGTATCCAAGGCACTTTGGGTAACACGAGGCCCCTGAGACCAGCTCTCCGAGAGGTCCCCCAGCTTCTGCCCCTCCTCTACCCAGCCTACTGGCAGCAGCTGCTGGCCCTGAGCCCCAGTCTAGGGGACAGAGAAGGCTCTCAGGGCTGGGTCGGGGGACTTGCCCAATCCCAGAGCCGCCTATAAATAGCTCTTTGAGGCCAGCAGATTCCCAGGCGAGGTTGCGCCTTCAAGTCCTGGCAACATCCCCGCCCCGGGCCACAGGCCAGCCCCTCAACAGCCCTGGCAGCAGCCAGCGAGACCGGGATGGGGGGCAGCTCAGCCCTGCGGCCATGGGCCCGAGTCCCACCTGGCCCCTGCCCATGCCATGCAAACCTCAGGTGACAATCCTAGCTCCCCAGGCCTCAGTTTCCCCCACAACACCCAAAACAGGCAAGAAAATGACAGCATCACTGTCTATACATTTACTTCTTCTTTCTTCCTTCCGGTGACCCATAAGGCAGGGACTGTGAATGATTCCCAAATGGGGAAACGGAGGCATGGGAAAACAAGATGACTGGCTCAGAATCACATTTTTAGGAGCAGCAGGGAAGGGATTTTATTTGTTTCTTTATTTTATTTCTTTATTTTATTTATTTATTTATTTATGCGGTACTGGGGATGGAAACCAGGGGCATTCTATCTTCCAGTGACACCACCAGCCCTATTTTTTTTTAATTCTTTTTTTTTTTTTTTTGGTGGTGGTATTAATGGGGGTGGAACCCAGAGGCTTTCTACCTCCAGGCTATACTCCTAGACCTATTTTATATTTTATTTGGAAACAGGGTCTCACTAAGTTGCTGAGAACCTCACTAAGTAGCTGAGGCTGGCTTTGAACCCGTGCGATCCTCCTGTCTCAGCCTCCCAAGCGCGGGGATTACAAGCATGTGCCACCACACCTGTCATATTCTTTATTTTATTTTATTTTTATTTTTATTTTTTTTTTGGTACTGGGGTTCCTGGAAGCCCTGCTACCTCTGGGCTACACTCCCAGACCTATTTTTACATTTTTATTTGGAAACAGGGTCTCTTAAGCCAGTGCGCGCAGCTGGCTTCGAACCTGCGCGATCCTCCTGTCTCTGCCTCCCAAGCGCGGGGATTACAAGCGTGCGCCACCACGCCCGGCATATTCTTTATTTTAAAACAGGGTCTCACTGAGTTGTAAGGGGCCTCACTAAGTAGCTGAGGCTGGCTTCGAACCCGTGCGATCCTCCTGTCTCAGCCTCCCAAGCGCGGGGATTACAAGCGTGTGCCACCACACCTGTCATATTCTTTATTTTAAAACAGGGTCTCACTGAGTTGTAAGGGGCCTCACTAAGTAGCTGAGGCTGGCTTCGAACCCGTGCGATCCTCCTGTCTCAGCCTCCCAAGCGCGGGGATTACAAGGGTGCGTCACCACGCCTGGCTTTAATTCTTTATTTTGAAACAGGGCCTCACTGAGTTGCAGAGGGCCTCGCTAAGTAGCTGAGGCTGTCTGTGAACAGCGACCCTCCGTCTCAGCCTCCCAAATGCTGGGATTAAAAGCCTGCGCCACCACGCCCGGCATGAGAAGGGGTTTTAACCTTGAACTCCTGGAGGCCGAACTGCTTTCTGGGTTCCCACTCTGGCCTCACTCCCCAGCTACAGCTGTGTCCCCCTTCGCCCCAGCCTGGCCAGCCAGTTAACACTCACATCTGCCGTGGTACCGGACTGGTATTTCTCCTCTTTGACATGGTGCCTTGCTGGGCATTGAGTGTAGCCCCGGTAGGTCCCAGGGGGCGGCTGGTGTGCCTGTTCCCTCTTCCCTCGCCCTTCCTCCCCCTCATTGGTAATCTCAGGAAGCTGTTGGCCTCCCTCAGACCATGACGTACTCTCAGAGATGCCCACAGACACATGCACAGATGCAGAATGCACACAGGGTGGGGACCAGCACAGCCCAATTTCAATGTTGAAACACCACGACCCCAGGAAGGAAGTCTTGCAGGGAAGGGGCCTCCAGGCCCCCAGCCCTCATATCTGCTAGTGTGTGTGTGTGTGTGTGTGTGTGTGTGTGTGTGTGTGTGTGTGCATGCAGATGTGTGAGTGTTTCTAGGAATTGAACCCAGGGACATCCTTTTTTTTTTTTTTTCAGTACTAGGGATTAAACCCAGGGGCATTCTACCTTCAAGCTACACCCCCAACTCTCTCTTTTATTTTGTATTTTGAAACAGAGTCTCCCTAAATTGCAGAGGCCTCACGAAGTAGCTAAGGCTGGCCTCAGATCCAATCCTCCCGTCTCAGCCACCCAAGTACTGGGATTACAAGTTTATGCCACCACGTCCAGCAAGGCCAGGGGCGTTCTACCTCTGAGCTACAACTACAACCCAGCCTTAATATTGTTGTTGTTGTTGTTGTTGCGGTACTGGGGATGGATCCCAGGAGCATTCTACTTCCCAGCTGCACCCCCTGCCCTATTTTTTATTCTTCATTTTGAAACCGGTTCTCACTGAGTTGCAGAGGGCCTCACTAAGTAGCTGAGGCTGTCCGCGAACCGCGATCCTCCAGGTTTCAGCCTCCGGAATGCTGGGATTACAAGCGTGCGCCACCACGCTCGGCTTATTTTTATTAATTAATTAATTAATTTATTTATTTATTCAGTACTGGGGGTGGAACCCTGAGGCATTCTACCTCCAAACTACACCCCTAGCCCTATTTTGCCCTATTTTGCCCTATTTTGTCTCCTCCTCCTCCTCCTCCTCCTCCTCCTCCTCCTTCTTCTTCTTCTTCTTCTTCTGTACTGAGGATGGAATCCAGGGACATTCTACCTCTGATCTACACCCCAGCCCTATTTTTTATTATTTATTTTGAAACAGGGTCTCACTGAGTTGCAGAGGGCCTCACTAAGTAGCTGAGGCTGTTGGCGAACCGGATCCTCCTGTCTCAGCCTCCCGAATGCTGGGATTACAAGGATGCCACCAGCCACCATGCCCGGCATGTATTCTTTATTTTGCTTTTTTTTATTCATCTGTAATAAGTCATTTTTATTTTTTCCTTTCTCCAAATCATTACATAACTTTTATATTTCTTTTTCTCAACTTTTTTTATTTATATGTGGAACATATTAAAATTGTATACATTTAGACTGTGCTTGGTGCCCTCTCCCCCCTCCCTGGTTCCTCTTCCCCCCTTCCAACAATGAGTGCCCAGGTTAACCGTGCTATATTTATACTTTTACACATATTCGGATGTAGCTCCTCCATTGATCAACCTCAGCCTTCTTCCTCTCCTCTCCTTCCGTTCTAGTTTTGCTGAGATTTCCCTCCATTATCTGCAGTCCCTCTGGTTTCTTTCTTTCTTTCTTTCTTTTTGTGGTACTGGGGTTCCTGGAAGCCCTCCTTCCTCCGGGCTACACTCCCAGACCTATTTTATATTTTTGAAACAGGGTCTCTTACGCCAGCACGGCTGGCTTCGAACCTGCGCGATCCTCCTGTCTCCGCCTCCCAAGCGCGGGGATTACAAGCGTGCGCCACCACGCCCGGCTTTCTTTCTTTTTTATTTTTATTTATTTATTTTTTATTTTTGGTGGTACTGGGGTTCCTGGAAACCCTTCTACCTCTGGGCTACACTCCCAGACCTATTTTATATTTTTATTTGGAAACAGGGTCTCTTAAGCCAGCACGGCTGGCTTCGAACCTACACGATTATCCTGTCTCCGCCTCCCAAGCACAGGGATTACAGGTGTGCGCCACCACGCCCGGCTTTCTTTCTTTTTTATTTTTATTTATTTATTTTTTATTTTTGGTGGTACTGGGGTTCCTGGAAACCCTTCTACCTCTGGGCTACACTCCCAGACCTATTTTATATTTTTATTTGGAAACAGGGTCTCTTAAGCCAGCACGGCTGGCTTCGAACCTACACGATTATCCTGTCTCCGCCTCCCAAGCACAGGGATTACAGGTGTGCACCACCACACCCAGCTGGTATTCTTTATTTTGAAACAAGGTCTCACTAGGTTGTGGAGGGCTTCACTAAGTATCTGAAGCTGGCTGCAAACCCACAATCCTCCTGTCTCAGCCTCCCAAGTACTGGGATTACAAGCATGCACCATCACACCTGGCTTATTTTTTATTTTGAAAGAGGGTCTCACTAGGTTGCTGGAGGCGTCACTAAGTTCTTGAAGCTGGTCATGAACCTGCGATCCTCTTGTCTCAGCCTCCCAAGTGCTGGTATTGCCAGAGTGCACCACCACACCCAGGCTTGTATCTAGGTTCTTAAAAGATTGGAGTTTTCAACCAGTTACAGTAATGCACACCAGTAATCCCAGCATTTGGGAGGCTGAGATAGGAAAATCTCAGGTTTGAGGCCAGCCTCAGCAATTTAGTGACACCCTGTTTCAAAATTTAAAAAACAAACTTCTGGGAGTGTGGCTCAGAGATGGAACATCCCTGGGTTGAATCCCCAGTGTTATAAGAGAATAATAACAATAATCTGGGTGTGGTGGTGCATATCTATAATCCTAGTACTTGGGAGTCTGAGACAAGAGGTTCACAGGTTCAAGACCAGCCTTAGCAATTTAGTGAGACTCCCAACAACCTATCAAGACCGTTTCTTTTCTTTCTTTCTTTCTTTCTTTCTTTCTTTCTTTCTTTCCTTCCTTCCTTCTTTCTTTTTTCTTTTCTTTTTTTTTTTTTGGTGGTACTGGGGGTGGATCACAGGGTCTTTCTACCTCTGGGCTATACTCCCAGACCCATTTTATATTTTATTTGGAAACAGGGTCTCACTAAGTTGCTGAGAGCCACACTACGCAGCTGAGGCTGGCTTTGAACCTGTGCGATCCTCCTGTCTCAGCCTCCCAAGCGCAGAGATTACAAGTGTGCGCCACCACGCCTGGCTTCTTTTCCTTTCCTTTCCTTTCTTTCTTTCTTTCTTTCTTTCTTTCTTTTTTTTTTTTTTTTTTTTTGCAGGTCTGGGGATGGAACCCAGGAGCATTTGACCTCTGAGCTACACCCCCTGTCCTATTTTTTATTCTTTATTTTGAAACAGGGTCTCACTGAGTTGCAAAGGGCCTCACTAAGTAGCTGAAGCTGTCCACAAACTGCGATTTTCCCATCCCAGCCTCCCAAATGCTGGGATTACAAGTGTGCGCCACCACGCCCAGCTCCAAGATCCTGTTGCAAAACAAAAAATAGCCAGGCGTGGTGGCATAATCCCCGCGCTTGGGAGGTGGAGACAGAAGGATCGCGCTGGTTCGGAGCCAGCCTCGCTGGTTTAAGAGACCCTGTTTCCAAATTAAAAAAAAAAATACAAAATAGGTCTGGGAGTGTAGCCTGGAGGTAGAAGGGCTTCCAGGAACCCCAGTGCCACCAAAAAAAAAAAAAAAAAAAAAAAAAAAAAAAAAAAAAGGGCTGGGGGTGTAGGTTGGAGGTAGAAACTTTCTGGTTCAATCCTCAGTACCACAAAGAATAATTAAAATGAAGAAGGAGGAGGAGGAGATGATGATGATGGTGGTGGTGGTGATGATGATTGGGGTCTCTGGTCAAGAACACAGGCGTGTGCTGCCCCAAACAAAAATATTCTTATATTCTTGTAGTGGGATGTGGTCACACACACTTGTAATCCCAGTACTTGGGAGGTTGAAACAGGAGGACTGAAGGTTCAAGGACAGCCTCAGCAAGTGCAGAGACTCTCATCACCTGGAGAGACCCTGTTTCAAAATTAAAGTAGGGCTGAAGGTGTAGCATGGAGGTAGAATGCCCCGGGTTCAATCCCCAGTACCGGGAAAAAAAAAAAAAAAAAAATCTTGGGCTAATGAACCGCAGTACCTGGTTCATAGTGTGCTCCATAAATGGGGATTGTACAGAGGAACGAATGAATGAATGAATGAAGCATTCTGCTGGAGGCAACTCCGGGCTGTACCACACCGGAGCTCCCGCCACGCCTCCTCCTACCAGCTGCAGGACTGAGTTGTCTGCCTACAGTCTATGAGCCTCAGTTTCCTTCTACTTACCATAAGCCTAGGTGACTCGGGCATCCCGGGCTCCAAACCCCAGCTCTATCTGCCCTTCCCCTCAGTGACCTTGGCGAACAACTCTGCCCACCCCCGGGACTCAGTTTCCCCACCTGTACAATGGGGCGGGCCCCACCGCGGGACTTGGCTGGGGGGCACTTAGGGTTCAGCGGCGGAGAGGGCGGGGTTGGGGAGTTGGGTGTCGACTTCCCGGGTGGGGGGGTGGGCGCGTGTTGGAGAAAGGGTGGGGGAACTTGGGGCAGAGGCAGCGCCCCCCTGGCGCAGCTGGAGGCAGGGGCTGGCGGGGCGCATGCGCAGAGCGCCCGGCGGCCCCTTTATAAGCGGCGAGGCGGCGGCGCTGGGCGAGCAGAGCGCAGGGCGCAGGGGCTGGACGAGCGGGGATCGCGGAGCGCCGCGTCCTTTGTGCCCGGGATGCGTCTGCGATAGGAGCCAGGTGTGGGGGGCCGCCGTGAGGGGGGACGCGCCGCGCCAGGAGAGGACCCTCAGCATTAGAGACGGAGTCCGGGTTTGGAGAGGGGGTCTGGGATTGGGAGGAGACCCCAGAATGAGGAGGGGGTGGGGGAGGGGAGCCGGGGGTTGGGGAGGGAGCCGGGGATGTCAGGGGATGTGCACAGGCAGGGAAGGTCGTCGGGGATTCGCAGACAATCCCCCGGTGGGGAGGGGTCCGGGCTGGGGGAATCTCAGGATCAGGTAGGAGGCACTGGGACCAGGGCCAGGGGAGGGGCGCCCCGAGTTTAAAGAGAAGAGGACGCCCAGCGGTTGAATGGGGGACCTCCTGAACAGGGTGCCCCTGTGTCTGAGCAGAGACACCCAGTATTTGAAGTGGGGATTCCCAATCGGCAGATGAATCTTCCCAGCTGGGCTGCAGCGGCGAGGGGACCCCTCAAATCAGCCCGAGCCCAGTGGAAGGGGGTCTGAGCTGAGAATGGAAAGACCCGGGAAGGGGAGTCGTCGTGTCCCCGTCCTTTTGGACCAGGTCCTGCCACATTCTTACTCAGTGGGGAGGTTCGGGGCCCCCCAAGGTGGTCCTCGTTTTCTCCACTGATCTGGAGTTGGGGTGTTGTCTCTCCACCCAGGGAGCTCTCTGCATGTCCCAGGTGAATGCTGCCCCCACCCCGAGAGCTCTCAGGTATGGATCCCCAGGACCCATGAGGGGACTGGCCCCCAGTCAGGAACCATCCTGGGCAACTCCACATCACAGCTTGAGGGACCCTGACCTCACCCCGGCAGTCCTCTCTGTATGCATAAATGCAAATGGAAGCCTGGGCTTGGCTTGGGGGCACAAGCCCTGGAAAGGGGGGTGCCTGGCACCCCCAGCCCCAGCCTGGCAGGAGTGACCCCATCCCTGCACATGGGCTTTGTTCCTTTCAGCGGTATCGATGGGAAACAGTCAGGCTGACGGGAGGGTTGGCGCTGGGCCCCAGACGGGTATGTGGGGTGGGGAGGGGGTGGGCGCACGGACTCTGCAGCCCAGCAGCTTCTGGGCAGTCCCACACGGACGCTCCCCTGGCTCGAGTGGCGAGGGCTCTGCGTGTGCGTCTGCTGGGGCAGGCGGCGAGGAGGGGGTGTGCCAGGGGTCCCCTGCGAATCCATTATGACTCTGGTTGGTGTCTTTGTTAGAAAACTTGTGCCAGGGGCCACATCGGCAGCTGGCCAAGTGGCGAGTGCCCGAGGGTCACCAGGGCCGTGGTAACGCTCTTTGGCCCGTGGCGCGGGCTGCGGTGGCGTGGGGCCCCAGACAGCGGTGTGGGTCTTTGTGTAGACGCTGTGTGGTGCATGTGCTTTCACCCGTCAGAGGGTGCGACTGTGTGTGCACCCCGCCTAAACACAGCCCCCAGAGGCACGGCCAGTCACAAACACGCAGGACACATGCCAACAAACTCACCCTGGCTCCTGTCTCCTGGGACACTGATCCAGACCACCCCTCCCCCAGCACCCTGCAGGCCCCTCTTGCATATACATGAGCCTTATGCATCATTCATGAGGGGCGGGCCCCAGACAGCTGTGTAATGCTCACCTCTGGTGGCCGGGGAGGAGGTATTTTAAGACGAGGGTGTGGGTGTGTGAGGGTGAGCGTGGAAGGCAGTGGGGAGGCGGTGTGCACCTGAAACTGTGTCTGTCACCGCACTGGGCCACCTCAGGATATTTTTAGTGCATCTATGAAGCTTTGTGTACAAAGCTGTTTTTAAATTTCACATGTCTGGGACTTAGCAAGTCTTAGCTGATTTCATCCTGAATCAGGTCTGTGCTGGAAGATCTTTGTTTTAAGGATGGAGAGACTGAAGCACAGAGAGGCCAAGCAGCTTGTCTAGGTTATACAGCTGTGAGACAGGGGCTGAGGAGGCCGGGATGTGTGTGTGTGTGTGTGTGTGTGTGTGTGTGTGTGTGTGTGTTTGGTGGTACTGGGGGGCAGAACCCAGGAGTATAGCCAGGCTATGCTCCTAGACCTATTTTATATTTTATTTGGAAACAGGGTCTCACTAAGTTGCTGAGAGCCTCGCTAACTAAGTAGCTGAGGCTGGCTTCGAACCTGCGCGATCCTCCTGTCTCAGCCAGGGATCTAACCTGAACCTTAACCCCCTCGTTGTGTGTGTATGTGAAGGGATTTCCTGGTCTTGCCCCCTCCTCAGGACAACCACTGAGGTCCCCCATGCTGGCTTGGGAGTCCTCAGTAAGGAGACATGAGGACAGCCTGGAGGGGAGGCAGAGGTGGCTAAAGTTGACAGCTCGGTAGTTGGGCCACTGGCCCAGGGCCTCAGCCTCAACCTCTATTATGTTGTGCAACACCCCCCCCCCCAAAAAAAAAAAACCCTCTAGCCCTCTCTGAGCCCTAAGGCATTATGTGAGCAGGCCTGCCGCAGAGACCCAGCAGGTGGGCAGTGGGGACACTAGTCCACATATTTCAGCACCACGGACAGGTCCCCGGCTAGCTTGGGGGGGGCACGGGTAGAAGACATCTCAGAAGGGATGAGCTGACCGCCCGGCCTCCCACTCTAGACCCCACGAGTCCATCCTCAGGCTGTTTTGTGTGGGGGGAGGGGTTGAACCCAGGGGATTTCTCAGCTACACCTCTAGCCCTTTTTTCTTTCTTTCTTTCGTTCTTTCTTTCTTTCTTTCTTTTTTTGTGGTACTGGAGATTGAGCCCAGGGGCATTTTACCTCAGAGCTATATCCCCAGCCCTATTTTTTAATAATATATGTTTTTATGGTACTGGGGTTCCTGGAAACCCTTCTACCTCCGGGCTACACTCCCAGACCTATTTTTTTACTTTTTAAATTTGGAAACAGGGTCTCTTAAGCCAGCGCAGCTGGCTTCGAACCTGCGTGATCCTCCTGTCTCCGCCTCCCAAGCACGGGGATTACAAGCGTGCGCCACCATGCCTGGCCTTATAATGTATTTCGAAACAGGGTCCCACTAAGTTATGGAGGATATTACTAAGTAACTGAGACTGACCATGAACCTGCCATCCTCCTGTCTCAGCCTCCCAAATACTGGGATAACAGGTGTGTGCCACCACACCCAGCTGGGCTATTCTTTCATAGGAGTATGCTTTCATGTGACCTTTTAATTTCCCATCCGCTCCCACCTCCTGAGTCCAACTAAGGGGGTCCTAGGGAGTGGGAGGCTTTGGGGAGGAGCAGCCTCCCAGATACTTAATGCCTGGGAGATTGAGGTTCAAAAGGATTCTGTGATCCCAGTCTGCGGAGTGGACGTCAGTCCCTGGGGATGCTCAGTATTGCCCGGGGACCACAGCTCTGTCTGTGTGTCTGCAAGGTCTCTGGGGGCCTAGGAAACAGCCTCACTAGACTGCTTGAAGTCTGGGAGGGCGGGATGAGCAGGGTGAGGCCCCTTCCTCCAGCTGGGGCTTGAAGTTCCTCAAATATCCCGGAATCCAAGAATGGAATCTCGGTGACAACCAAATTCTGGAATCGAAGCTGAGAATCGTGCCAGTCAGCAAACCAAGATGAAAGGCTGGCTGTCAGGCAGGACACCAGCCACGGGGACGGGACCCTGGGAAGAGGATGAGGGCCAGCTGCTGCCTTCCATGGGCATCCAGTCTGATAGCACAGGCTGCCTGGTGGAAAATAGGCTCGCCATCCTGCCTGTGTTAAGCTCAGTGATGCTAACAGCAGCTACAATAAACTCCTTTAAAGCATTTTCTTTTTTTTTTTGCAGTACTGCGGGTGAAACCCAGGGGCATTCTATCTCTGAGCAACATCCCCAGACCTATTTTTAATTTTTATTCTATTTATTTATTTATTTATTTATTTATTTATTTATTTATTTAGCAGGTCTGGGGCTGGAACCCAGAGGCATTTGACCTCCCAGATACAACCCCTGCCCAATTTTTTATTCTTTATTTTGAAACAGGGTCTCACTGAGTTGCAGAGGGCCTCACTAAGTAGTAGTTAAGGCTGTGCATGAACTGTGATCCTCCTGTCTCAGCCTCCCAAATGCTGGGATTACAAGGGTGCACCACCATGCCTGGCTTGCATTTTACATATACTGACTCATCTATCCCTTCCAACCATCTAGTGATAGCCCCATCAGACTCACAAAAGAAAGGGAGGCACAGAGGAGTTTAGCTAGGTGCCCAGGGCCACACTGGAAGGAAGTCAAATCAACCCAGGTCTGGTCACTTTGCGGCCCTTGCTTCTGCCTAACAGGGCTCCACTGCTTGGATTCCTTTTTGTTTGGACTGGAGATTGAACCCAGGGACATTCTACCTCCAAGCTACACCCCCAGCTCTATTTATTTATTATTTTTTGCGCTACTGGGGATGAAACCCAGGGGCATTCTTCCTCCGAGCTACACCCCCAGCCCTATTTTTATTCTTTATTTGAAACAGGGTCTCACTGAATTGCAGAGGGCCTCACTAAGTAGTAGTTAAGGCTGTGCATGAACTGTGATCCTCCTGTCTCAGCCTCCCAAATGCTGACATTACAAGCATGCGCCACCATGCCTGGCTTTTTTTAAACAGCTACATTGCTGAGACTGTCCTCGAACCTGTGACCCTCTTTATTCAGCCTCTCAAGTACTGTACACCATCACCCCCGGCTTCTGCCGCTTGGATTCTGAAGCCAGATGGGCCTGGGTTCGAGTCCTGGCTCAACCCCTGCTTACATACTCTGTGACCTTGAAGAACAGCCTGGCCTCTCTGAGCTCCCGTTCCTGATCTGCTAAGGGGTTGGTTCTTCCATGTTGTGGTTCTGGGAGGACTGGACCATGACTCACTCCCCCGTCTGCATTTCCCTGCAGGTCCAGGATGGCGGCCACACCTGCCCTGGCCTTGGGCCTCCTGATGCTACAGATGCTGCTTCTTGTGGCCGGGGACCAGGGTGAGTCATCTGTGGGCAGAGTCTGCACTCCTCAGCCACAGCCCAGGAGCTGGGGGAAAGACAGGATGGAGCTGTTACATTTCCCAGCCTTCTCCTGCTGAGCCCCTGCCTTGGTCTAGAGAATAGAACAAAAATAGATGAAAAAGGTCTTTGAAGAAGTCAAAAGAGAACAAGATACCTGAGAGGTTATTTTTAGTCATTACCAGCAGATGCCGGAGGTTCCTGTCTCTCACAAGTTTGCTGAAATGAACTGAATAAGCCAGAGAAATGAAGAGAATAGTGCAGAAATTGATTAGTGATGTCTGTCGAGGGTGCAGCAATAGAAATAAGGGTATGTGTGTCTGTACTAGCATATAACCAATGGTGGTCAAGAGCCCACGCTTTAACCAGACATGGTGAGATACACCTGTAATACCAATACTTGGGAGGATGAGCCAGGCAAATCATAGCTTCCAAAACAGCCTCAACAACTTAGTGAGACCTCAGCAACTTAGCAAGACCCTATTTCAAAACAAAAAATGAAATGGGGCTGTGGATATAGCTCAGAGGTAGAATGCCCCTGGGTTTATTCCCCAGTATCACACACACACACACACACACACACACACACACACACAGTCCTGCTCAGTGGTCTTCGGCAAATACAACTATCTCTCTGAGCCTCAGCTCCCCAAAAAAGAACACAAGACATCACCATTTCTGCAGATTATGAACATCAAATGAACTAATTGCTATAAAATGAACTAATGCTATAAAATGCCTATGATAAAGCAGCCAGGGATGGTGACACACACCTGTCATCCCAGTACATGGGAGCTGAGACAGGAGGATTACAAGTTTGAGGTCAGCCTCCGCAACTTAGCATGATCCTGTTTCAAAATAAAAAATAGAAGCCGGAAGCCAGGCGTGGTGGCGCATGCTTGTAATCCCAGCATTTGGGAGGCTGAGACAGGAGGATCGTGGTTCACGGGCAGCCTCAGCTACTTAGTGAGACCCTCTACAATTCAGTGAGACCTGGTTTCAAAATAAAGAATAAAAAATAGGGCAGGGGGTATAACTCAGAGGTCGAATGCCCCTGGGTTCCATACCCAGACCCGCAAAAAAAAAAAAAAAAAAAAAAAAAGAAGAAGAAGAAGAAGCCCGGTGATGTGGCGCACGCTTGCAATCCCAGCATTCGGGAGGCTGAGACAGGAGAATCACGGTTCGTGGACAGCCTCAGCTACTTAGTGAGGTCCTTTGCAACTCAGTGAGACCTTGTTCTAAAATAAATAAAAAATTGGGCTGGGGGTGTAGCTCGGAGGTAGAATGCCCCTGGGTTCCATTCCCTGTACTGCAAAACAAACCAATAAATAAATAAAGTAAAATAAAAAATAGAAAGTCTAAAAGGTGTAGCTCAGAAGTAGAATGTCCTGCGTTTAATTCCCAGGACCAGGAAAAAAAAAAAAAAAGGTACTCCAGAAATACCGTTTCCCTTCTTGTGGCCACCTTTACTTAATTTGTGGGTAAACTGAAACTCAGAGAAAAAACAAAGTGACTTCCTTGTGGCCATATATCCAGACAGCCAACCCCTCATCCCTATTAGAGGCCTCTGGCATTTACATTTCCTTCCTTCCTTTTTAGTACTGGGGATTGAATCCAGGCCCAGGAGCATTCTACCTCCAAGCTACACCCCAACCAATTTTATGTTTTATTTGGAAACAGTCTCACTAAGTTTCTGAGGGTCTTGCTTAGTTGCTGAGGCTGGTCTTGAACCTGTGATCCTCCTGTCTCAGCCTCCCAAGTACTAGGATAACAGGTGTGCACCACAACGCCTGGCTGTTCTTCCTTTTTTTTTCTGGGCTGGGGTGGAACCTAGAGCCTGGCTCCTGCTAGGCCAGGACTCACCACCGTGCAGCACCCAGCCCTGGAGCTTGGACTTTGAGTAGAGGCAGGAAACCTAAGGGATTTGTCCCTGTTACTGCCCTCTGCCCAGTGATGCTCATAGGGTGGGGGTGCATGGCCAGTCTTCTCTTCAGGGAAGTTGGCAGCAGCAGGCCCTTCCTCCCTCCCTCCCTCCCTCCCTTCCTTTCTCTCTCTCTCTTTCTCCCTTCCTTCCTTCCTTCCTTTCTCTCTCTCTTCTTTCTTTCTTTCTTTCTTTCTTTCTCTCTCTCTCCTTTCTTTCTTTCTTTCTTTCTTTCTTTCTCTCTCTCTTTCTTTCTTTCTTTCTTTCTTTCTTTCTTTCTTTCTTTCTTTCTTTCTTTCTTTCTTTCTTTCTTTCTTTCTTGATACTGGGGATGAAACCCAGGGGCTAAACTTTGAGCTATACCCCCCAGCCCTAATTTTTATTCTTTATTTTGAAACAGGGTCTCACTGAGTTGCAGAGGGCCTCATTAAGTAGCTAAGGCTGTCTAGGAATCACGAGCCTCCTGTCTCAGCCTCCCAAATATTGAGATTACAAGCGTGTGCCACCACACCCCTGGGTTCCATCCCCAGTACCAAAAAAAAAAAAAAAAAAAAAAAATTGGTCTTTCTTTTTTCTCTTTCTTTCTGCTTTTTTTTTTTTTTCTTTTGTGATACTGGGGATGGAACCTAAGGGCATTCTACTTCTGAGCTGCACTTTATTTATTTATTTATTTATTTATTTATTTATTTATTTATTGTGGCACTGGAGATGAAACCCAGGGGCATTCTACTTCCAAGCTACACCCCCAGCCCTATTTTTTATTCTTTATGTTGAAACACAGTCTAAATTGCAGAGTGTCTTCATTAAATAGCAGAAGCTGGCCTCGAACCTGTAATCTTCCTGTCTCAGCCTCCTAAATACTGGGATTACAAGCATGTGTCACCACACCCTGACTAATTCTTTACTTTGTTTGTTTATTTATTTAGGTAGTAGGCAAGGGCATTCCACCTCTGAGCTTCACTCCCTGACCAATTTTTATTTAATTAATTAATTTATTTTTTGTGGTACTGGGGATGGAACCCAGGGACATTCTACCCCTAAACTATACCCTCAGCTCTATTTTTTTTTTTTTTCGGGTCTGGGGATGGAACCCAGGAGCATTCAACCTCTGAGCTAAACCCCCTGCCCTAATTTTTTTCCTTTTATTTTGAAACCGGGTCTCACTGAGTTGCAGAGGACCTAAGTAGCTGAGGCTGTCCGCGAACCGCGATCCTCTGGTCTCAGCCTCCCGAATGTTGGGATTACAAGCATGTGCCACCACGCCCGGCCTATTTTTTATTCTTTATTTTGAAACAGGGTCTCACTGAGTTGCAAAGAGCCTCACTAAGTAACCAAGGCTGTCCACAAACCACGATCCTCCTGTCTCAGCCTCCCAAATGCTGGGATTACAAGCATGCGCCACCACGCCTGGCTCCAATGTTTTATTTTGAAACAGGGTCTCACTGAGTTGCAGTGTCCTCACTAAATAGCTGAGGCTGGCCTTGAACCTGTGAATCCTCTGTCTCAGCCTCCCGTCCTGGGGTTACAAGCGATCACACCACGCCTGCTGGCAGGTTCTCATTTCTGAGACCTGCTCTTTCTGCCTTCTCCACCCAGGCACCGGGGAGACCACGACTGCCGCCCCTGAGTGGGGGCTCCGCATGCAGAAGGCGGGGTCCGGGGCGGTGCGGGCCGCACTGGCGGAGCTGGTGGCCCTGCCCTGCCTGTTCGCTCTGCAGCCGCGGCCAGGCGCGGCCCGAGATGTCCCTCGAATCAAGTGGACCAAGGTGCGCACCGCGTCGGGTCAGCGCCAGGACCTGCCCATCTTGGTGGCCAAGGACAACGTGGTGCGGGTGGCCAAGGGCTGGCAGGGACGGGTGTCGCTGCCTGCCTACCCTCGCCACCGGGCCAATGCCACGCTGCTGCTGGGACCACTGAGGGCCAGCGACTCTGGACTGTACCGTTGCCAAGTGGTGCGGGGCATCGAGGACGAGCAGGATCTGGTGCCTCTGGAGGTGACAGGTGGGTCGGAGTTGTGAGGGAGGAGCCCGGAGCCCAGCCACTGAGCGTCCCCTTCGTAGCACCCTGGAGTAGAGAATCCCGTCGGGTCCTCTGATGGTGTCATGGTGGAAGTCTCCACAGATAGTACCTTGCCCCCCCCCCAACACACACACACTGGGGATTGGATCCAGAGGCATTCCACCTCTGAGCCATACTTCCAGCCTTATTTCATTTGTGTGTGGTACTGGGGACTGAGCCCAAGGGCATTCTACCTCTGAGCTACACCCCCAGTCCTATTTTTTTTCTTTATTTTATTTTTCTTTATTTTTTTCTTTATTTTTTCTTTATTTTTTTTAAACAGGGTCTCGCTGAGTTGTGGAGAGCCTCACTAAGGTGCTGAGGCTGGCCATGATCCTCCTGTCTCAGCCTCCCAAGTACTGGGGTTACAAGAGTGCGGTATCTCGGCCAGGTTTCTTTAATCCCACGTTTTTCTTAACTGCTTGATTTTTTTTTTTTTTTTCGGATCTGGGGATGGAACCCAGGGGCATTCTACCTCCGAGCTACACCTCCTGCCCTATTTTCTATTCTTTATTTTGAAACCAGGTCTCACTGAGTTGCAAAGGGCCTCACTAAGTAGCTGAGGCTGTCCGCGAACCGCGATCCTCCAGTCTCAGCCTCCCAAGCGCGGGGATTAGTCCCTAAGACCAAGGATATTGGCTCTCTATTGAAAATACAAATGCGGATTTCCTTTTAGAATAAATGTGTCTAAGATTTTATAAAGTGAGACTATTTTTAAAAGTAAGTCGATTAAAAATATATAGTCAGTAGATACTGCTTCTTAAATACCTGTTTAACCAATTCTTTGATCAGATTCTCTCGTTTAAAAAAATCCAGCATGATTTGTTTTCCTAACTGATTAAGAAGGGGGAAAATTAATGATTAAAGCAAATTCTATAACCAGGTCTTACATAAAGCAGGTGCTCAATAAGTTTGTTGGGGTGGTACTGGGAATTGAAGCGAGGGGCAGAGACTGCCTGTGAGCTATACTTTAGCCCTTTTTATTTATTTTATTTTATTTTATTGCAGTACTGGGGATTCAACCCAAAGGCATTCTATCTCTGAGCTGCACTCCTAGCTTTTTTAATCTCCCCCCCACCCCGTGATACTGGGGATGGAACCCAGGGGCATTTTACCTCTGAGCTACACCCCCAGCCTATTTTTAAATAAATAAATTGATTGATTGATTGATTGATTGATTTTGCAGTACTGGGGATGGAACCCAGGGACATTCGACCTCTGAGCTACACCCCCTGCCCTATTTTTTATTCTTTATTTTGAAACAGGGTGTCACTGAGTTGCAGAGGGCCTCACTAGGAAGCTGAGGCTGTCTGAGAACCACAGTCTTGTCTCAGCCTTCCAAATGCTGGGGTTATAAGTTTGTGCCACCACACCCAGCTTTTTATTCTTTATTTCAAAACAGAGTGTCACAAAGTTGCAGAATGCCTTCCAAGTAACTGGGGTTACAAGCATGGGCCACCATTCCCAGTTCCAGTCCTATTTTTTATTCTTTATTTTGAAACAAGGTCTCACTAAGTAGCTGAAGCTGGCTGCAAACCTGTGATCCTCCTGTCTCAGCCTCCAAAGTACTGAGATTACAAACAGGCACCACCATGTGACTTTATTTATTTTTTTGTTACTAGGAATTTAACCCAGGAGTGCTCTACCTCTGAGCTATGCTCCCAGTCTTATTTATTTATTTATTTATTTATTTATTTATTTATTTTTGAAACAGTATCTTGTTAATAATTTGCTGAGGCTGGCCTCCAACCTGGGCTCTTCCCATCTCAGCCTGCTGAGTACAGGGATTACAGGCATGCACCACCATGCCCAGGTGCTCAGTGAGTGGACTTGGTGAGTGGATTGTTCTATTGAAAACAATCTGTTGATCTGGGTGTGGTGGTGCAGGCCAGAAATCCCAGTACTTGGGAGGCTGAGACAGTAAGTTCATAGGTTCAAGGCCAGCCTAGCAATATGGCAAGACCCTGTTTCAAAATAAAATAAGGCTGGGGGTTTAGCTCAGAGGTAGAATGTGCCTGGGTTCCATTCTCAGTATGCCTCAAAAAATAAAGTTAAAATTAAAAAAGAGAGCCGGGCGTGGTGGCGCACGCTTGTAATCCCCATGCTTGGGAGGCTGAGACAGGAGGATTGCACGGGTTCGAAGCCAGCCTCAGCTACTTAGTGCGGCTTTCAGCAACCTAGTGAGACCCTGTTTCCAAATAAAATATAAAAAAGGTCTGGGAGTATAGCCCGGAGGTAGAAAGCCTCTGGGTTCCACCCCCCCAACACCAAAAAAAAAAAAAAAAAAAAAAAAGAATGCTATCTTTGGAGTCAGATCTTCTGGGTTTGATTTTGGGCTCTGCCTCAGCCTTCCTGTGTGGCCCTGGACATGTCCCACCACTTAGGTCACCCCTATCCTGGTTTTCTCTTCTGGCAGGTGTGGTGTTCCACTACCGCGCCGCCCAGGACCGCTATGCGCTGACCTTTGCCGAGGCCCAGGAGGCCTGCCATCTGAGCTCGGCCACCATCGCCGCGCCGCGACACCTGCAGGCTGCCTTCGAGGACGGCTTTGACAACTGCGATGCAGGCTGGCTCTCAGACCGCACGGTTCGGTGAGGGATGCGCCATGGGGGGTTGGAGAGCTGAACCCTGGGGGAGGAGGCTGCGGGGGGCTCCAGAGATGCTCACCTAAGAAGGGTGACTCCCCCTTGTGTTGTCAGGTACCCCATCACCCAGTCCCGTCCTGGTTGCTATGGTGACCGCAGCAGCCTCCCAGGGGTGCGTAGCTATGGGAGACGCGACCCACAGGAACTCTACGATGTGTACTGCTTTGCCCGGGAGCTGGGGGGTAAGTTTGGGGGTGGCAGGAATCGCCCCAACCTCTCCTTCAATCTTTCCCCGAAGCCCTCCGCAGATGTCTCATCCATTTCCAAACTTGCAGCCAAGACCTGAACAGGGCGTGGTGGCGCATGTCTACAATCACAGTAATTGGGAGGCTGAGACAGGAGGATCGCAGGTTTGAGGACAGCCTCAGCACGGTAGCGAGACTTTGAGCAATCTCGCGAGACCCTGTTTCAAAGCAAAAAATAAGCCGGGTGTGGTGGCGCACGCTTGTCATCCCCGTGCTTGAGAGGCGGAGACAGGAGGATCGCGCTGGTTCGGAGCCAGCCTCGCTGGTTTAAGAGACCCTGTTTCCAAATAAAACAATATAAAAAATAGGTCTGGGAGTGTAGCCCGGAGGTAGAAGGGCTTCCAGAAACCCCAGTACCACCAAAATAAAATAAAATAGGGTTGGGGGTGTAGCTTGGAGGTAGAAGGTCCCAGACCCCCTCCCCACCCTCCCCACAAAGATGACGACCTGGGCCTGGCTTCTTCTCTGAGTTCTCAGAATTTCCCTGAGACCCGTGCACTGCCTTCCTCTCTCCGAGCCTCCTTCCCACCCAAGCCCGTGCCCCCCTCGCTTAGCCCCCTTTACCGAGCCCCCTTTGCCCCTGGGCTCGGATTGATGCTTTTTTTTTGGTGGTGGTGGTACTGGGGTTCCTGGAAGCCCTTCTACCTCCGGGCTACACTCCCAGACCTATTTTTGCATTTTTATTTGGAAACAGGGTCTCCTAAGCCAGCGCGGCTGGCTTCGAACCCGCGCGATCCTCCTGTCTCCGCCTCCCAAGCGCGGGGATGACGAGCGTGCGCCACCACGCCCGGCTAAGGATTGACGCATTTTTAAAAAGGGGCTAAAGCTCTCTGGTGTGGGCAGTGCAGCCCTGGCGAGCTGGATGCGCGGCCTTGGCCGTCTCCCCCCGGTTTAACCACCGCCACCCCCACAGGGCCAGGCGGGGGCAGTCCGGAGACTGCAGGACCGGACCCCTGACCTCGGCCCGCCTTCCCGCAGGCGAGGTGTTCTACGTGGGCCCGGCCCGACGCCTGACCCTGGAGGGCGCGAGGGCGCAGTGCCGCCGTCAGGGCGCCGCCCTGGCATCCGTGGGACAGCTGCACCTGGCCTGGCACGAGGGCCTGGACCAGTGCGACCCGGGCTGGCTGGCCGACGGCAGCGTGCGCTACCCGATCCAGACGCCGCGCCGGCGCTGCGGGGGCCCGACCCCGGGCGTGCGCACCGTCTACCGCTTCGCCAACCGCACGGGCTTCCCCACGCCCGCCGCGCGCTTCGACGCCTACTGCTTCCGAGGTGCGTTCGCCATCCATCGCTGCCTTGCCCGAGGCCCTAACAGCTGCACCTGGAAGCGGAGGCCACGCCCACATCCCGGCAGGGGCGTGTCCTAGGGTGGCCACGCCCATCCCCGAGGGCCTGGCCCCAGTGAGGCCACACCCCCAACAGCTTCTCCTGGAAGCGGAGGTCACGCCCACATTCCCGGAAGGGGCGTATCCTCGGGTGGCCACGTCCAGCCCCGAGGGCCTGGCCCCAGTGAGGCCACACCCCCAACATCTTCATCTGGAAGCGGGGGTCACGCCCACAACCCCAGAAGGGGCGTGTCATCGGGTGGACACGCCCAGCGTGAGGCCACACCTCCCCTGGAGGCCACGCCCGAGGAGAATTGCGTGGCAATTTGCTGGCGATAAGCCACGCCCCAGGCCACAGCCCCAGGCCCGGAGACTCAAAGGTCGATTCTCTCTAGTTGGGCACTAGGAGTGGAGTCACATTTTATCTGGTGGGTTATTTTTTTCCCAAGTTCCAAAGCACCAAACCCAGAAAGCATGCCTGGGCCAACATCCTCCATGGAGCCACGCCCGCACGGCGGGGAGCAGGGGATGCTTTGCTTAGCAGCCTGCCCTGCGCGGGAGGCCTCGCCTCTTATGTCGTCTTCCTGCAAGTGTCCCCAGCTCTGGGTGGAAAAGCACCCCTGGAGGAAGGGAGGGCCGTGCCCTTTGTGCTGGTCACCTGGGCCCTAGGGAGGATCTCTAGCTGAATCCCTCCACAGGATTACCCTGACTCAAAAAGGTGGACACCACCTGAGCTTTGCCGGGGCCAAGCCAACGGAATCCTCACTGTGACCCGTTGACTGATCGGCCGATGCCTAGGCCTGGGGCGGCCGGCACGGTGGTGGCGATGACTGTCCATCTCCCTGTCTCAGGCTGAGGAATCTCAGAAGCCACCCAGAGAGACAGGAGCGCCTCGGACAGGGGTGCATAGATCGTTCGTGTCGAGGCATGCTGGGATGTGGCGAGGTTCTTAGTAGAACTTCCCGGCGCCCCCTGGGCCTAACACGACCTGCTCTGCTTTCTCCCACAGCTCATCACCCCACATCACAACACGGAGACCCAGAGACCCCTGCATCTGGGGACGAGGGGGAGATTCTGTCAGCAGAGGGGCCCCCAGCCCGAGAACTGGAGCCCACCCTGGGGCACGAGGACGCGGTCACCCCTGACTTGCAGGGGCCTCTGGTGTCTAGTGGGGAGGACGAACCCCTGATCTCAGCAGAGAAGCAGGAATCTGGCCAGACCCCCAGCCCCACTGCTGGGGACGCTGCCCTGGCCCCGCGGCCCACGGCAGCCGCGCAGCCGAGCACGGGGACCCCCAGCCCCTTAGCGGCCACAGGCACGGAGGGGGCCTCAGCCAGCCCCCTGCCCAGGAGGAGAGGGCGCTTCAAGGGACTGAACGGCCGCCACTTCCAGCAGCAGGAATCAGAACGCGGGCTGGACAAGGAGCCTGAGGCTGACACCTGGCCCCTGGCCCCAGAGGCCACCAGGAGCCACCCGGATCTGCCCATTGCCACAGAGGCTGCAGGGGGTGGCCAGAGCCCTGGTCCCTCGAGCACTCTGGCCAGCGAGGAGGATGTGCTTGGGACAGGTGTGTCTGGTCCTGGGGGAGGCTCTGGGGTAGACATGGCCTGGCTCGGGGGGGGAGGCCGTCATGCAGCTCCACTCCTGGGGGGGCGAGAGCCAAGGAGATCCTTATAATCCCTCTTTTCTTTCTGCAGGTTTCTCTGGTGGCAGAAGCTCCCCAGAACCTTGGCTGCCCACTGTGTCCCCACCCAGCATCCCGGGCCCTGGAGGGACCCCTGATCTGAAGCTAGAGGGGGCCGAGATCCCCAACCCAAAGCCAGCCACCCCAGGCCTGCCCTGGTCTTCCTCGGAGCCCTCCATCCTGACCTCTGGCTCCCCAGAGGGCTCCAGCACCGCCCCTTGGGGGGCCTCTGCCACGGTCACCTCCCCAGACCTCCCTGTGGTGGCCATGCTGCGGGCCCCCAATGTGTGGCCAGCATCACACTCTCCACCTGCCCCCACTGAGGCCAGCAGGGCCCAGGTGGCCAAAACCACCACCCCAGCCTTGGGAACCACGGCCAATTATTCCCAGAGCCGCCCAGAGCAGGGGACAGAGGCCGCGGCCACTGCACCTAGTGGCCACAGAGCAGGAAGCCCCACAGCGCTCTCACAGGCAGCCCTGGGCACGGGGGCTGGACCTCGTCCCTACTCCTCTTGGCCTGATGTTGGAGAAACTGAGGCAACTAGCCCTACCCAACTCCCCGGGTCCTACCCAGCTCCCCAGGTTCTACCCAGCGCTGCCCAGCTCCCATGGGCTTCTGTGGACAAGAATATGACCCTAGAATTCGCCACCACTGGGCCAGCCCCAGGGCCCATGGACCTCCCAGGCATCTCAGAGTTTGAGTCTAGGGTCCTCAGCGCAGCAGGAAGTCCCACTTCCGGCTCGCCAACCATGGGGAATGAGGTGCCAGGGACCCAGCCCTCACAGCACAGCCCAGGGCCGGATGCCGGAGCCCTGACCACACCCTCGGGGGGCTCTGGAGTCCCCTCGGTGTCTGGAGCCATCTCTCTTGTGGAATCTCAGGCAGCTGTGGGTGGAGGAGCCACGTTGGCCCCCAGAGATGCAAGTAGAATTTGGGGGTCTGGATCCCAGGTGACTGCGGGGACAGAGAGCCCCACCCTGAGCCCTCAGGAGGCCGTGGCTTTAAGTGTGGCAATGTCCCTGGCAGCCCAGCATCAAGGGACCGAGGCTGGGGTCCCAGCCACCTTCACACCATCCTCAAGCTCCCAACCCCACCCAGGGCTAGAGGGCCAGACGGGGTCCCTGGAAACAGGGGGCCCTTCAACCCCTCCACCTCAGGGCAGCCCCCCCGGGGAGCCTGCCATTCCTCTGTGGACAGCCACCGCGGCCAACGTAGACAGGGCTGCTCCGGTGGCTTCAGGGGAGCCTGCAGTGCCCTGGGATCCCACCAGCACCTTGCCTGTTTCCCTGAGCACAGAGGAGTCGGAGCTGGAGGTCCTGGCCCAGAGTCCAGGTGCCCAGAGCTTCTGGGAGGAGCCTGCGAGTGGGGAGGAGCCGGCTGTGCCTGGGAGCCCCACAGATGGGAGCACAGAGGAGGGTAAGTCCAGGTTCCAGGGCTCTTCCTTGCCCAGTGTGGCCAGAGAATGGGGCCAGGCGTCCAGGAAGCCCAGAGCAAGAGGAAAAACCATCTCCAGGCATCTGGAAGCTTCCTGGGATGAGGGGATGCTGAGATACTATGTGGTTAAGGCTGGCCTCGAACCTGCAATCCTTTTATCTCAGCCTTCTAAGTACCGGGATGACAGGCATATACCACCACACCAATGTAATATTTATTTATTTGTTTGTTTATTTGTTTATTTATTATGGTGCTGGGGATGGAACTCAGAGGCTTTCTACCTCTGGGCTACACTCCCAAGACCTATTTTATATTTTATTTGGAAACAGGGTGTCACTAAGCTGCGGCTGGCTTCGAACCTGCACAATCCTCCTGTCTCAGCCTCCCAGTCACTCCTTCTTAAGGCAAACTGTCTTGGCCATGGGAATACCAGATACCTACAACCCTGCCTCGGGGCTGAGTCTGGGGCCAGAGCCTCTCTCCTGAGACGCACAGGAGGGAGTAGTCCCGGGCCAAAGCCCATCTGTCCACAAAAGCTGATACTTATTGGTTATTGCCCGTGGTGTGAGCCTTTGACCAGAATTATCTTGGCTAGTCCTTTTAACATCCTTATTGAGCAATTTCTAGAACGATCCTGATGTAATATACGGGGAGACGGACACAAGGAGGTCAAGTGATTTATGCTGTCATAGAGAGCATTAGGGCTAGATTTGAATCCATGAGTTTGAAAACAGGGTTTCTTTTGTATGTGTGTGTGTGGTACTGGGGATTGAACTCTGGGGCGGTCTACCTCTCAGCTACACCCCCAGCCCCCCCCTTTTTTTGCAGTACTGGGGATAGAACCCAGGGGGATCTGCTCCCGAGCTATACCCCCAGCCCTATTTTTTATTCTTTTTTTTTTTTTTTTGAAACAGGGTCTCACTGAGTTACAAAGGACCTCACTAAGTAGCTAACCTTGAGCCTATGATCCTTGTGTCTCAGCCTCCCAAGTACTGCAATTACAAATGTGTGCCACCCTTAAACACTGGGTTTCTCATTTCAACTTCAAGGCTATAAGATGCCAACTTCATCAATATAAAAGACCTGTGAAGCAGCTGGGCGTGGTAGCACTGGTTGGGGGCCAGCCTCATCAACTTAGCCAGACCCTCAGCAATTTAGCCAAAGTAAATAACGCCGGGCGTGGTGGTGCACACTTGTAATCCCAGCCTTCAGGAGGCTGAGACCGGAGGATCACAGTTCACGACTTAGTGAGGCCCTTTTCAACTTAGTGAGACCCTGTTTCAAAATAAAGACTAAAAAGTAGGATAGGTTGTGTACCTCAGAGGTCGAATGCACCTGGGTTCCATCCCCAGACCCGCAAAAAATAAAAAACAACAACCCTGGGTTCCATCCCCAGACCCGCAAAAAACAAAACAACAACAACAACAACAACAACAAAATAAAAGTAAATAATAATAATAAAGGGCTGCAGCTCAGAGGCAGAATACCCCAGCTCAGTCCCCAGTATTTTTCCAAAATACATGCACCTGCTTAGTGAGGTCCTTAGCAACTCGGTGAGATCCTGTTTCCAAATAAAGAATAAAAAATATGGCTGGGGGTGTAGCTCAGTGGTAGAAGGCCCCTGGGTTCCATCCCCAGAACTGAAAAAAAAAAAAAAAATAGATGAAGTCCCAGAGAGGCCCTGAGCTTCGCAGGGGTGGAGGAGCAAAGGACCGCTGCGGGGAGGTGGTCCTTGAAGGCAGATGAAGGAAGAATGCTAGATGTAGAAAAAGATGGAGCCCCTAGTGCTGAGGACACAGTTCAGAGCTGACCCAGGACTTTGCTGGCTTTTTGGCAGCAGCCCCAGCAGCGGTTGGAGAGAGTCAGGCAGTGCCCAGGGAGACCCAGGCGTCTCCCCACCTCAGCTTATAGCAGAAATGCTAATGAAGCCAAAAATAACTGCAGCATCAGCGAGCGACTGAGTCACCACCAGCCCGTGGGCAGGTGTCGCGGCGCGGGGCACCTGGCGGGCTCGTGCACCCGGCCGCCCCACGCCTGAGCGCGCACGTGCCGAGCCACAGCAGGGCCAGCAAGCAGCCCCCAGCCCCGGGCACAGGCTGGCACCCAGGACAGGCGCAGCCACGCAAGACAAGCAGCTGCTGCTTTCACTTAGCCAGCAAGCAATTATTGTGAGCCTGCTGTGTGCTGGGCCCCGGGTAGAGACCAGATCCCCCTGTCCCCTGAGGGCTGGCATCTAGAGCAGTACTCGAGAAACTTCCCAGAGATGGGAATGTTCTCTCCCTAGGCTAACTTGACATGTGGCGAGCAGGATGGAGGTTACCTTCAGTTCATTTTAATTAATTTCGGCACGAATGCCGAATGTGGCTGCCATATGGAGCGTCTCTGCTCCAGGGAGAGAGATGGGCAAGGAACAATGATCATAACAAGAAGCGCATTCTGTCAGTGATTGAAAAGTGGCAAAGCCAGGCGTAGTGGCGCGCCCCTTTAATCCCAGTGCTTGGGAGGCTGAGACGAGGGGGTCACAGGTTCAAGGGCAGCCTCGACGTAGCAGACTCTCAGCAACCTGCCAAAGCCCCCTGTTTCAAAACAAAAATTTTAAAGGGTGGGATATAGCCGGGCGTGGTGGCGCACGCTTGTAATCCCCGCGCTTGGGAGGCTGAGACAGGAGGATCGCACGGGTTCGAAGCCAGCCTCAGCTACTGAGTGAAGCTCTCAGCAACTTAGTGAGACCCTGTTTCTAATAAAATATAAAAATAGGTCTGGGAGTATAGCCTGGAGGTAGAAAGCCCCTGGATTCCATCCCCAGTAACACACACACACACACACACACACACACACACACACACACGAATAAAAAATAGGGCAGGGGGTGTAGCTTGGAAGTAATGCCCTTGGGTTCCATCCCCAGTACCGGAAAAAAAAAAGTGTCACAGGTATAGCTTAGAGGTAGAATGCTTCTGGGTTCAATCTCCAAGCACCAAAATAAAGGAGGTCTGTCTTTCCTTTTTTGGGGTGCTGGGGATGGACCCCAGGACCTGGCACATGTTAGGCAAACACTTTACCATTCACTAGGCTGCACTTCCAGCCCTTTTTAATTTATGTTGAGACAGAGTCTCACTAAGTTGCCCAGGCTGGCCTCCAATTTTCAGTCCTCCTGCCGCAGCCTCCAGAGTCACTGGCAATACAAGCGTGGCCACTGCGCCCAGCTTCCTCCCTTCTTCCCGGTGCTGTTCATACCCGCACCCCAGAACCACTGCCGCCCAAGTTTTTAAGAGGCACGGTGATGAGCGGGGGTGGGCAGGGAGGGCATGGCGGCCCCATCTGGGAGTCCTCCCAGGCAGTCTTCAGCGAGCGTCCCTTTCGGGTTCTCTGCAGAAGGGTTCGCCACCAGCAAGGCAGCTGGAATGCTTTGGGGGCAGCTCCTGAGAGAAGTAAGCCGCCCATCACAGCGGCCACGCGAGGGGAAGGTGGGGGCTCCCTGTGGGGGGTTACAGAGGGTGTTCCACAGAGAGCGGGCTTCAGGGGTCCAGTGGCCCAGCTCATGTGCCGTCTGTCCCGCAGCCCCCACGGACCCCTGTGACAACAACCCCTGCCTGCACGGGGGCACCTGCCACGCCAACAGCAGTGTGTACCGCTGCAGCTGCGACCAGGGCTTCGCTGGGGAGAACTGTGAGATCGGTGAGTGCGCCCCCAGCCCAGGTGTGTCTGACCCCCCACGACTCAGACCACGAAATCCACCTCTCCAGCCCCACTCTGTGCCAGACAGCCGGGTTTCGTCCTGGGGCGAGGCTCTGGCCGGCTGACATCCCCACTCTTACCAGGCAGGGCTGGGGACAGGATGGAGGCCTGGCATCCCACCCAGTCTGCTCAGCAGACGGCCTTCGGGGCTCTGCCTACTCTAGGGCGGGCACAAAACCAGCAGCACCCTGGGACTGTGGGATGTAGCCCCAGAGACCAGCAGAGCAAGTGCTCCAATACTGGAAATAAAATGGAGTGAGAGGTGGTCCAGGCGTAGGCTCCAGGCCAGCCTCAGCAACTTAGCAAGACACTTGACAACTTGGTGAGCCCCTGTTTCAAAACCAAAAAATAAAAAGGGCTGAGGGTTTAGCTCAGAGGTAGAATGCCCCATCCCAGTACTTGGGAGTCAGAGACAGGAGTATCGAAGGTTCAAGGCCAGCCGCAGCAACTTAGTGAGAGCCTGTTTCAAAATAAAAATTAGCCAGGTGTGGTGGCACATGCTTGTAATCCCAGTTCTTGGGAGGCTGAGGCAGGAGGATCACAAGTTCACAGCCAGCCTCAGCTACTTAATGAGGCCCTCCACAACTTAGACCCTGTTTCAAAATAAAGAATAAAAGCCGGGCGTGGTGGCGCACGCTTGTAATCCCAGCATTTGGGAGCCTGAGAATGGAGGATCGGCAGTTCGCGGACAGCCTCAGCTACTTAGTGAGGCCCTTTGCAACTCAGTGAGACCCGGTTTCAAAATAAAGAATAAAAAATAGGGCAGGGGGTGTAGCTCGGAGTTTGAATGCCCCTGGGTCCTAGCCCCAGACCCGCAAAAAAAAAAAAAAAAAAGAAAAAAAAGAATAAAATCTAGATCTGGGGTGTTGCTTGGAAGTAGAATGCCACTGAGTTTAATCCCTAGAACCACCAAAAATAAATAAATAGATAAATAGATAGATAGACAGACAGACAATAGATACATACTAGCCGGGCGTGGTGCCGCACACTTGTAATCTCAGTACTTGGGAGGCTGAGACAGCAGGATCATGCAGGTTCAAAGCCAGCCTCAGCTACTGAGTGAGGCTCTCAGCAGCTTAGTGAGACCTTGTTTCCAAATAAAATATAAAATAGGTCTGGGAGTGTAGCCCGGAGGTAGAAAACCCCTGGGATACATCCCCAGTACCACAAAAAATGAAAATAAAAAAAGTAAAAAGTAAGCTGGGCATGGTGACACATGCTTGTAATTTCAGTGCTTGGAAGGCTGAGACAGGAGGATTGCAGGTTCGTGGCCAGCCTAAGGTACTTAGTGAAGGCTTCCACAACTTAGTGAGACGCTGTTTCAAAATAAAGAATAAAAAAAAAAATAAGACTGGAGGTATAGTTTGGAGGTAGAATGCCCTGGGTTCCACCCCCAATAAATAAATAAAAGCCGGGCGTACTGGCGCACGCTTGTAATCCCAGCATTCGGGAGGCTGAGACAGGAGGATCGCAGTTCGCGGACAGCCTCAGCTACTTAGTGAGGCCCTCTGCAACTTAGTGAGACCCTGTTTCAAAATAAAGAATAAAAAATAGGGCAGGGGGTGTAGCTCAGAGGTCAAATGCCTCTGGGTTCCATCACCAGACCCGCAAAAATAAATAAATAAATAAATAAATCCTAAAAAATAAAAAGGACTGGGGGTATAACTCAGTCCCTGGGTTCTATCCCCAGTAGGGATGGGGGGGGAAAAAAGAAAAAAAAAAAAAACAACCTCCAGCTTCAGCGTTCACTGGGCTTGATTCAAAGAGTGAAATCTTTACTGTTCTGGGTAGCAGGTTCTGCACATGCAGCCAGCTCCAGGCATCGCCTCTCATCCATGCTAATTTATGTTAATGACACGAGGCCCCACCCCTTGGTTGCAGACAGGGCTGGGTGGACGGTAGGACCTTGACTCCATCCCTGTGTGGCTGGGTCCCTTCCTGGGGGCTCCTCTGACTGTCCCCTCCCTCTCACTGCCAGACATCGACGACTGTGCCAGCAGCCCCTGTGAGAATGGAGGCACCTGCATCGACGAGGTCGATGGCTTCCTCTGCCTGTGCCTCCCCAGCTACGGAGGCAGCCTCTGTGAGAAGGGTGAGTCCCACCATGGGCCCGGGGACGAGCCCGCACGGGGTCAGGGGCTTGGTTACCCGCTTCCCTGCCCGCTTCCAGTTTCTGCCTCTGACTCCAGGGCTGAGGCCCACAAGAAGAAAATTGGTTTTTTGAGATAAAATTCACATAATTTAACCAGGTGTGATGGTGCATGCCTGTAATCCCAGCACTTGGGAGGCTAAAACATAGGAGGATTGTACGTTCAAGGTTAGCCTCAGTAGCTTAACAAAAGCCTATTTCAAAATTTAAAAAAATAAAAAATGGCTAGAGGTGTAGTAGTTTGGAGGTAGGGAAAAAAAACCAGAAGAGAAGAATTAGCTATTTTAAAATGTATAATCCTGCCGGGCGTGGTGGCGCACGCTTGTAATCCCCGTGCTTGGGAGGCAGAGACAGGAGGATCGCGCAGGTTCGAAGCCAGCCGCGCACGCTGGCTTAGGAGACCCTGTTTCCAAATAAAAATGTAAAAATAGGTCTGGGAGTGTAGCCCGGAGGTAGAAGGGCTTCCAGGAACCCCAGTACCACCAAAAAATAAAATAAAATAAAATAAAATAAAATGTATAATCCCTGCGCTTGGGAGGCGGAGACAGGAGGATCGTGCTGGTTCGGAGCCAGCCTCGCTGGCTTAAGAGACCCTGTTTCCAAATAAAATAGGTCTGGGAGTGTAGCCCGGAGGTAGAAGGCCCCTGGGTTCCATCCCCAGCACCACCAAAAAAAAAAAAAAAATAGGATTGGTAATGTAGCTCAAAGGTAGAATGCTCTGGGTTCAACCCCCAGTGCCACACACACAAAAAAAAATAATTAAATAATGATTAACGATGCTCGGCATTTCTTCCTGTGCCTCCTGGCCATTTGTCAGCGTTGGGGAAATGTGTGTTGACACCCTTTGGGAGAAGGGAGATGGTTGGATTCCCAAGACCAAGTTCTGTCTCCCATGTACCCATGGAGGATATGGCCCCAACAATCAGGAAAGTCCGTGTTGGGGTGAGAAGCGAATCCTCCAGTTGAATGTCTCCCAGCAACAGACAACAGGGCAGTACTGGGGGTGGAGCTCAGGACGTCCTGCATGCCAAGCCAGCGCTAACCACGGGGCTGCACCCCCAGCCCCAAGATAAGCAGGGAGGGGAGAAGGCCTGGTGCCTGTCCTGATCTAGCCCCACGGTGACCTCGGACTGGGCCATCTCTGGGGGCCTGGCTACTGGACCCTGGACCCAGGCCAGACCCTCCCCCACTTCTGTCTCCCCCCTTAGATACAGAAGGCTGTGACAGTGGATGGCACAAGTTTCAGGGTCACTGCTACCGCTATTTTGCCCACCGGCGGGCGTGGGAGGACGCCGAGAGGGACTGCCGCCGCCGGGCCGGCCACCTGACCAGCGTCCACTCCGCTGAGGAACACAACTTCATTAACAGTATGGACTCTGGGGCAGGGGTGGCAGCCAGCGTGGCGGGCAGGGTGGCACTGCCGTCCCTTGGCCAGGGCCTCCCCCAGGGACCCTTTCCAGAGCCACATTCACTCATGCAAGCCCCAGATTAACCTCTTGATACATGTGTCTGTTGACCCACTTACCCATTCATAATCCACTCACTGCTCGTTCATCCACAAGGCTTCACTGAGCACCTGTGCCGGCGGCTGTCAGCAGGTGCCACGGCAGTTAATTCTGTCCTCAGAGGCTGACAGGCGGGCCACCCAAGCAAGCAACTAATTCATATTATACTATTCAATACTTCTGTGATTTCAGCATTCATATACTCTGTGATACTGGCCTATACTGGAACTTACTGGGTTCTTATACCCTGATAAATATAAGCAGGCCAGGCGATAGGGGACAGGGTGCATCTGCGCTGTGTGGGTGGTAGGCACCTAGACATAGAAGACGAAGATGAGGTGGTACTGGGGAGCCTGGCGCCTGCTGCTGCTTCCTCGCCGGCCCCTTCTCCGCGTTTCCCCTCATCCGCACCGGGCTGATTCTTTCCTTTCATTCCTGGCTCTCTTTTCTCTTCCTCCTCTGCCTCCGCCACCAACCACCACCCCTAGTGGCCACGGGCTCGGGCTCCGGTTCTCCTGCCTGCCCGTCCTCTGCCGCCCCTGGCCGCCCCTCTCCTGGGCGCTCTCCTTTCTGCAATGACACTACCGTGTTTATCAGTTTCTGGGTCCAGTTGTTTTGCCACATATCATGGCACAGCTGGAACCTCGCTCAGCCCTTTTGTTGCCCACTCCCACCCTGGGCCAGGGGGCTGCCAGGGCTGCTGCTGGGGTCCTGGGAGGACTCGGCCTCCAGCCCGCGGGAGGCTGGGGGTCTGCCCTCGCTTGCATTCACAAGTTCCCAGCGTTTGTGTCCCGCTGTCTTCCGCTATCTGCTTTCCCGCCCCTCCTCCTCTGGCTTGTAGCTCCAGGTCCAGTCCCTCCAGGCAGGGTAAGGGGCTGAGGTCTCTTCCCCACCGCTGCATCCCCCTGCACCTCCAGCCCAGCCCGAGCTGGCGGGAGGGGAGGGATGCCGCCCTCACACCGCACCCCTGCCTGCCCCACAGGCTTTGGCCATGAAAACACGTGGGTCGGCCTCAACGACAGGACTGTGGAGAGGGACTTCCAGTGGACAGACAACACGGCCCTGGTGAGTGGCGGGCCCTGGCTTCCACTGCTGAACCACCTGCACCCAGCCCTGGGGTCTCAGTTCACCCTCTTACACAGAGCAGCGCTGGTGGGTGTCAAAGGTCCCAGGAGCTCTGGGGTGTTGGAGCTTGCCCAGCGGCCTTAGCGATGCTTAGACCTTTGCCGACTTGCCAGCCTGTGGCCAGCCCTGCCCAGCGCCGAGGCTGCGCAGCCGGCTGGGCTGACTCCTGCTCCTGCAGCCTGGTGCCCCTCCAGTCCTGCTTTTCTATATCGCTTCCCTGAGAAGCCTCTGTCAGCTCCCCCCTTGACCCCCCACTTTGGAAGCAATGGAGACTTTATTTTTGCAGTCCTGGGGGTTGAACCCAGGGGTGCTGTACCACTGAGCTATATCCCCAGCCCATTTAATTTTTATTTTGGGACTCCAGCCTATGCCAGGATTCTGGGCTGGAGCCTTTAAAAAATTATATGAAGAGCCAGGCATGGCGGAGCACACTTGTAATCCCAGCATTCGCAAGGCTGAGACAGGAGGATCACGGTTCAAGGACAACTTCAGTTACTTACTGAGGCCCTTTGCAACTCAGTGAGACTCTGTTTTAAAATAAAGAATAAAAAGTAGGGCTGAGGGCGTACCTCAGAGGTAGAATGCCCCTGGATTCCATTCCTAGTACAGCAAAAAACAAAAACAAAAACAAAAACAAACAAAACAAAACAAAACAAAACAAAAAACATCAGTGACAGAAGCCAGATGTAGCCGGGCATGGAGGCGCACGCTTGTAATCCCAGCATTCAGGAGGCTGAGACTGGAGGATCACAGTTCGCGGACAGCCTCAGCTACTTAGTGAGGCCCTCCGCAACTCAGTGAGACTCGGTTTCAAAATAAATAGCTGGCGTGGTGGCGCTCGCTTGTAATCCCCGCGCTTGGGAGGCAGAGACAGGAGGATCGCGCAGGTTTGAAGCCAGCCGTGCTGGCGTAAGAGACCCTGTTTCAAAAATATAAAATAGGCCTGGGAGTGGAGCCCGGAGGTAGAAGGGCTTCCAGGAACCCCAGTACCACCAAAAATAGATAAATAAATAAATAAATAATAAATAATAAATAAATTAATTAATTAAAAAAATAAAGAATCAAAAATAGGGCAGGGGCTGTAACTCGGAGGTCGAGTGCCCCTGGGTTCCACCCCAGACCCACCAAAAAAAAAAAAAAAGAAGAAGCCAGATGTAAAAGACCACATATTATATAATTCTTTAATATGAACTATCCAGAGGAGGCAAAAAAATTGTGCATGCGTGTATGTGTGTGGCTGCATGCACAAGTGTGCATCTGGGGATTGAACTTAGGGGTTCTACCTTAAGTTACACGCCCATCCCTATTTTATTTGGAGACAGTCTCACTCAGTTGCTGAGACCCACCTCAAACCTGTGATCATCTTGTCTCAGCCTCCAGGGAGGCAAATGTATAGCAGTAAAAAGTGAGGGCCTGCCGGGCGTGGCGGCGCACGCTTGTAATCCCCGCACTTGGGAGGCAGAGACAGGAGGATCAAGCTGGTTCAAAGCCAGCCTTGCTGGCTTAAGAGACCCTGTTTGCAAATTAAATATAAAATAGGTCTGGGAGTGTAGCCCGGAGATAGAAGGGTTTCCAGGAACCCCAGTACCACCAAAAAAAAAAAAAAAAAAAAAGTGGCTAATGCAGCTGGGCATGGTGGCGCACGCCTTGTAATCCCCGCACTTGGGAGGCTGAGACACGAGGATCGCACAGGCTCGGAAACCAGCCTCAGATACTTAGTAAGGCTCTCAGCAACTTACTGAGACCCTGTTTCCAAATGTGTGTGTGTGTGTGTGTGTGTGTGTATATATATATATATATATATATATATATATATATATATATATATATATATATATATATATAAAATCAGCCCTGGGAGTATAGCCTGAAGGTAGAAAGCTTCTGGGCTCCACCCCCAGTACCACCAAAAAAAAAGTGGCTAATGTAAATTTTGTGATGTATATACATATATATGGTTATAGATAAAATTCAAGTTTAAGCCAGGTATGTTGTAATCCCAGAGAAAGGAGGTTCGCAGGTTCAGGGGTGCCTCAGCTACTCAGTGAGGCCGTCTGCAACTTAATGAGACCTTGTTTCAAATAAATAATAAAAAAAAATAGAGCTAGGCGTGTAGCTAAGAGGTAGAATGACCCTGAGTTCAAACTCCAGTACCTCAAAAGAAGCACACAGGTTTATAGAAAACTCTCCTATTCCTTCCCACCCTGAGGTCTAGCTCCGCCTACTCTGGCCACGTCCACTCTGACACGCCCTCGGGCCACACCTGCCCATTCGGTCATCTCTGGCTCCACCCACCTGACCCCTGCCCTCTGACCACATTCATTCTGGCTTGGGTGTCTGGTCCCACCCTCTGACCATGCTCAGGGCCACACACACCTGATCAGCCTCTCCCACGTCCACTCTGGCCACGCCCACCTTGTCCTCTCCGGTCAGGCTCAGGGAGCCCACCCTCAGACCACACCATTCTGACCATGCCCCAGGCCCCTTCCCACCTGCCTATGGCCACGCCCACCTGGATGCTTCCGGTTATACCCAGACCACGCCCACTTCCCCCACCCTCTAACCGCATTCATTCTGACCCATATTGGTCACACACACTCACACCCACCTGCCATTTCTGACCATGCCCATCCAGTGCCGCCCTCAGATTACACCCACTCTGGGTACTTGTACTCCAGCCCCGCCCCATTCTGGCCACTCCCACTCCAGTTTCTGGCCACGCCCACCCACTAAGTTGTCACCAATCACACCCACTGTGGCCACACCCACCAGCCACGCCCACCTCCAGCCCCAGTCCCAGCGCCCTGGCTTTAATTCTCTCAAGGCCTCGGGGCCTCTGCCCTCCTACCCCTGGCCTGGACCTCTCCTGGGGCCTCCTCCGGGAAGCCCTCCTGAACCTCTGGGCTGCGCTTATGTTTCCTGCAGCCACTTACCGAACTAGAATTCCCGGGGAAAGGGGAGGAGGGAGAAGGAAAGCCGGGAGGCCAGAGGAAGGCCCGCTGGGCTCCACCCGGGGCTGTGGCTCAGGTGCTCTGCACAGGCAGGAGAGCGCTGGTTGGCCTCGCAGGGCCTGGCCGGGGGATCCTGCAGGGGCCGGGCTGGCACGTGGAGCCCTCAGCCATCCCCCACTCCCGGTGTCCGCAGCAATATGAAAACTGGAGGGAGAACCAACCCGACAACTTCTTCGCGGGTGGCGAGGACTGCGTGGTGATGGTGGCGCACCAGAGCGGCCGCTGGAACGACGTGCCCTGCAACTACAACCTGCCCTACGTGTGCAAGAAGGGCACAGGTACCTGCCCCGAGCCCCGCCAGCGCTCAGTTTCCCTTGGCAAACGCTGCCTGCGCCGTCTGAGCCCTGCTCCGGTCCCCTGCGTGTTCGTCCTTCCTTCCTCTGAGTGGCCAAAAATAGCATCCCACTGTTACCTTAGTTGGGCGTCTTCTTTGGTGCTGGGGCTCAAGTCCAGGCCAGGCTGAAAGCGGCTGAGCTACAGCCCCAGCTCCTTACACGTCTCTCTCTTACTTTTTCCCCCCCAATACTGGAGATGGAACCCAGGGGCAGTCTATCTCTGAGCTACATACACCCCCCCGCCCTATTTTTTATTCTTTATTTTGAAACAGGGTCTTACTAAGTTGTGGAGGGCCTCACTAAGTAGCTGAGGCTAACAGAGAACCGCAACCCTCCTGTCTCAGCCTCCCAAATGCTGGGATTACAAGTGTGCACCACCATATCCGCCTCCCAGCCTTGTGTTTTCTTTCTTTCTTTCTTTCTTTCTTTCTTTCTTTCTTTCTTTCTTTCTTTCTTTCTGTATTGGAGATGGAACCCAGGGGCATTTGTCCTCCGAGCTACACCCCCCTGCCCTATTTTTTATTCTTTATTTATTTATTTATTTATTTATTTATTTATTTTGTGGTATTGGGGTTCCTGGAAGCCCTTCTACCTCCGGGCTACACTCCCAGACCTACTTTTTATACTTTTTTTATTTGGAAACAGGGTCTCTTAAGCCAGCATGGCTGGCTTCGAACCTGCGTGATCCTCCTGTCTCCGCCTCCCAAGCACAGGGATTACAAGCGTGCGCCACCACGCCCGGCTTATTCTTTATTTTGAAACAGGGTCTCACTAAGTTACGGAGGGCCTCACTAAGTAGCTGAGGCTGTCCACGAAATGCAATCCTCCGGTCTCAGCCTCCCAAATGCTGGGATTACAAGTGTGCACCACCACACCTGGCTTTATTCTTTATTTTGAAACAGGGTCTTACTAAGTCGCAGAGGGCCTCACTAAGTAGCTGAGGCTGGCCGCAAACCCGGATCCTCCTGTCTCAGCCTCTACCAGAGTGTGTCACCACGCATGACCTGAATGTCTTATTAATTTTTTTTTTTTGTGGTACTTGGGGTGGAACCCAGGGGCCTTCTACATCCAGGCTATACCCTTAGACCTATTTTTTTTTATTTTATTTGGAAACAGGGTCTCACTAAGCTGCTGAGGCTGGCTGTGAATCTGCGATCCTCCCGTCTCAGCCTCCTAAGTACTGGGATTACAAGCGTGCGCCACCGCGCACACCCAGCTTGTCTTAAAAATTTTTATGAACTCTTCCCATATGAAGGAAGTTACTTGTACACATCCTCCTCCTGCCCACCTTTCTCTTACACTCCGGTTTCTTCTCGCTTCCATTTCTCTGTCAGTGTTGGTGTTTTTCTCCCCTTTCGTTGGCTCGGATTATTCTCCGTCTCTTTCGGTCCCAGCACGCCCTAGGCTTGGCATAACAATTAGGGGCAGGGGTATGTTCGGAAGCCTCCTGCCCCTCAGGAGCTCCCGGTTCGGGTGGGAGAGATGGACAGAGCCAGTTCTTGCCCTGTGCCATCGGAGCTGGCAGGGAGAGGGCCCTGCTGCCTGATTGAGAGGAATTTTACTCCCTACAAAACACGACACTAGCTTAGCCTGGGCCCTGGCCACGTCCCTAACCCGAGGCTCCCCGCCCCAGTGCTGTGCGGCCCCCCTCCTGCCGTGGAGAATGCCTCACTGGTCGGAGCCCGCAAGGCCAAGTACAACGCCCATGCCGTGGTCCACTACCAGTGTGACAAAGGATTTGCCCAGCGCCACGTGGCCACCATTCGATGTCGGAGCAATGGCAAGTGGGACCGGCCCCAGATTGTCTGCACGAAACGTAAGTGGCCAGGCTAGGGGTGTGCAGCCCAGTGGCGCGGTGCTTGGCCTCGCACACACAGGAGGCCCCGGGGTCCAGCCCCAGCACTGCAAGAACAAGGGAAACCAGGTAGCTAGCCAGGCGCGGTGGTACATGCTTGCCATCCCAGTACTCGGAGGCTGAGGCGGGAGGATCACAGGTTCAAGGACCGCTTCGGCAATATAGCAAGGCTCTCAGCAACCTAGCAGGACCCTGTTTTAAAAATATTAAATAAAGTAGGGTATTTGGAAGACTGAAACAGGAGGGTTGCCAAATTTGAGGATAGTCTCAGGAATATAGCAAGACTCTCGGCAACCTAGTTAGGCACTGTTTCAAAACAAAAAGTAAAATGGGCTAGGGTGTAGCTCAGAGGTGGAACACCCTTGAGTTCAATCTCTGGTATAAAAAAATAAAAAATAAAATAGGGCTGGGCGTGGTGGCGCACGCTTGTAATCCTAGCATTCAGGAGCTTGAGACCGGAGGATCGCAGTTCGTGGACAGCCTCCGCTACTTACTGAGGCCCTTCACAACTCAGTGAGACCCTGTTTCAAAATTTAAAAAGATTAAGCCGGACGTGGTGGCGTATGCTTGTAATCCCAGCATTCGGGAAGATCTCGGTTCGAGGACAGGTTCAACGCCGGCTTCACTGGCTTAAGAGACCCTGTTTCCAAATAAAAATATAAAAATAGTTCTGGGAGTATAGCCTGGAGGTAGAAGGGTTTCCAGAAACCCCAGTACCACCACCAAAAAAAAAAATATATATATATATATATATATATAATTAATTAATAGGTCTGGTAATATAGCTCAAAAGTAGAACACCCCTGGAGCCTCAGCACCAGAAAATGTATGTGCATGCACACACACAAACAAAACAAAGCCAGGCCTGGTGGCGCACGCTTGTAATCCCAGGGTTTGGGAGGCTGAGACAGGAGGATTACACAGGTTCGAAGCCAGCCTCAGCTACTTAGTGAGGCTCTCAGCAACTTAGTGAGACCTTGTTTCCAAATAAAGTGTAAAATAGATCTGGGAGTAGAGCCTGGATGTAGAAAAGCCCCTGGGTTCCACCCCCAGTACCACACACACACACACACACACACACACACACACACAGGAACAAACCCATCATATTCCTATCCGTGTTGACCTGCTGTGATGTCTGCCTGGTACCATAGCGTGCATAGTTCCCCAGAAACCTTCCTCTGGGGAACGGGACACCGGCTGGCCCTGCCCTGCTCAGCTTTGCGGGTCTCTGTCCCCTCTCCCTTCCCTGCAGCCAGACGCTCACATCGGATGCGGAGACACCACCACCAGCACCACCACCAGCGTCACCACCACAAATCCCGCAAGGAGCGCAGAAAACACAGGAAGCGCCTGGCGGAGGACTGGGGCAGGGAGGAAGGGAATTTCTGCTGAAGCACCGGGTCCAAGAAAGCACAGCCCCCTGCCCACACCTGCTCCGGGGCTCCCCCAGGGAGACAGAGCCCAGAGAGAAATCGGAGGGTCTGGAAGCCCCCAGCCCCGGCCACACCCCATGTGTATCCCTTTGTTAAAAAAAAAAAAAAAAAAAAGCTTCCCCTCCTCTTTCCTCCACGCACAAGGTCCTCTTGGCAGGCAGAGTCTGAAAAGTCCCTGTTCCTTAGGCTGAAATTTGGGGGCGCCTCCGGCCCCAGGCGTGAAATCAGCCTCGGTTTCCCATTTTCCCGGCTGACTGTCAGCTGTTGAGGTAAGCCTTCCGTGAGGGTGCGGGAGTCCGGGTGTGCATTCGAGCTAAGGAGTCGCCTTCCGCACCAGAGACCCAGGCTTCGTTGAAGCTTGGCTGCCCTCCATCCAGGGCGAAGAAGCCTTTGCTTAAGGTTTGGGGACTAGAACGCTAAATAGCAGTGCACGACTTGAAGTCAGCCCAAGCCCAGTGTGGGTGGATAAAGGCAGTGTGAAACTCCCATGTGTGAACTTCAGAAAGGTTTATCTGAGCAATATGTAGGCGCAGGAAGGGACATACCGCTGACCCCCCCGCGAGACCCCTGACTGGGTCTAGTCCAGTGCTGAGATTTGGTGGTTCCGCATGTGTGGCGAATCTCTCATGAACAAGAGGATATTTAGGGCTTGAGAAGCCTGGATTTCTTCCCCCTCCATCTCTCAGGGAGACACAGAACCTCCTTCCTGGACTAGGAGGTGCCCAGCTTCCAACCCAGGGCTCAGATGCGCCCCACCTCCCCCCTGCCCGAGATCCCGCCTCTGCCTGGACCCGCCCCTGTCTCTAGCCACTGCCTGGAGGACCAGAAACGCCGAAAACTTGAAGTAGCAACACCTACCTACAGTCATATTGTAGAGAGATGCGCAGTGTTAACATGGAAACACACACACACACACACACACACACACACACACACACACATTTTTCTCTTGTCACTTAAAATTGTTTTAGTGAAAGAAAGCTCTCCTTGCCTCCCTCGCTCACCATTATAACGTGTCAAAGCCAAAAGAGAAATGTATCCTGAACCTGGATCCCTTCCGAGGACTAATGATGACAGCCAGGACCCAGCTCCCTCATCTCCGGCAGGGAAGATTCCCAACTTTTCTTCCACGTCTGTGGTCTACTCTTGACTCCTCCGGTCTAGGTAGAATCTGTGCGATAGTGTTTGAAGCCATAGTGGAGAATGAAAGAAAGAATAAGCCAATGTATGACCAGGGCTCAGGAGAGAGAGAAAAACGTGTTGGCTGAGCCAGGTGCGGCGGCACACACCTGTTATCCCAGCTACTCGGGAGGCCGAAGCAGGATTACAGGTTAGAGGCTAGCCTGGGCAACTTTGTGAGACCCTGTCTCGAAAAAGGCTGGAGGTATAGCTCAGTGATAGAGCGCCTCTGGGATTAATCCTCAAAATGAAAAAGAAAAAGAAAAAGAGAGTGAGTGTGGGAGTGGACACCTGTAATCCCAATACTTGGGAGACTGACACAGGAGGATCTCAGGTTTGCAGCCAGCCTTGACAACGTAGGCCCTGTTTAAAATATATATATATGTATATATATATATATATATATATATATATATATATATATATACACACACTGGCAGTGTAGCTCAGAGATAGAGTGTCCCTGGGTTCAATCCCTAATACCACGAGAAAGAAATGAGAAAGAGGAAGAAAGAAGAAAGAAAGGAAGGAAGGAAGGAAGGAAGGAAGAAAGGCAGGCAGGCAGGCAGGCAGGCAGGCTGGCTAGATATGGTAACACACCATGTAATCCCAGTAATCAGGATGCTAACTAAAAACAGTAGGTTCACAGGTTCAAGGACAGCCTCAGTAAGTAGTGAGAATGTACACATACATCAATCTTTTTATTAAAAAAAAAACAAGCTAGGCATGATGGTGCATGCCTGTAACACAGTACTAGGGAGGCTGAGACAGGAGGATCGCAGGTTCGAGGACAGTCTCAGCAAGAAGTGAGGCTCTTATCAACCTGAGCCTGGATCCCTCGTGAGAAGTAATAATCATAGTCGACAGCTGTGGAATGGGAACCATGTTAAGGACTTACACACTATTCCCAACAGCCCAGAGATTTAGAAATCATTATTTTCCAGTTTTATACACGATGAAACTTGAGGCTCAGATTTATAAAAGAAAAGCACAGAACTGAAGTCATGGCCCAGAGTAAAGAAATGACCTGGTCGACTTCTGTCTGACTCCAAAGATGCTTTGTACTTTGGGGAAAGAGATTGAAAACATAACTCTCACGCACGCATGCACGCACACACACGCGCACACGCGGATGCGCACTTGCAGACAGATTAGGAAATGGCCCTTGACCATGGTCTTCGGCCTTCTCAGCAACATTTAACCACTGTTTCTTCCCTTTATGGTAATTGTCAGGAAAACCCAGGGACATAGGTTTGTGCTCTGATGTCGGTAACATTCCTTGGTTAAAAAGAAGATAGTAAAAAAGCCAGGTGTGGAGGCGCATGTCTGTAATCCCAGTATTGGGGAGGCTGAGACTGGAGGATCGCAGGTTCGAGGCCAGCCTCAGCTACTTAGTGAGACCCGCAGCAATTTAGCAAGACCCTGTTTCAAAATATAAAATAGGAAGGGCTGGCAGGGTAGCTCAGAGGTAGAATGCACTTGGGTTCAACCTCCAGCACCAAAAACAGAAAGAATCTACCAGGAGTAACCACCGTCTCGGCCCCGGGTGCCGTGTGAGAGCCTTCCTTGTCTAGGTGGCCTGGTCGGCGCGCCCTCCCTCCGCCCATCAGCCCTTGCTCGCCCTGGGCCTTCTCCTGGGGCCGTGCCCGTGTGCCAGCATGGCACGCGTGCGTGTGAAAGTGTGTGTGTGACTGGCCTTTGGGTTCTGTTGGTTTTGCTGTGAGCTGCAGTGCAACGTGGGTCTGTGGTATCTGACACTGTGGACGTTAATGTACTTCTTGGACATTTTAATAAACGTTTTTTAACAGTTCACCTGCGGCTCACCCCCGGGTGCCTTGATTCCTTCCTTCCCGCGGCAGGTCTTAGCTGAACAGATATTATGAGCCATATTAATGTCTCTGGGCTCATCGGCACCATAAATAAGTAGGAGGAGGTGGGTTTTATTGATCATTTATTAGATATTTATAGAAATTTATTTATTTACTTGTTTATTTATTTATTTTGGTGGTACTGGGGTTCCTGGAAACCCTTCTACCTCTGGGCGACACTCCCAGACCTATTTTTTTTAATATTTCTATTTGGTTTTTTATTTTGTTTTATTTTTGTGTGTGGTACTGGGGTTCCCGGAAACCTTCTACCTCCAGGCTACACTCCCAGACCTATTTTTCATATTTTTTTTTTTTTGGAAACAGGGTCTCTTAAGCCAGCGCAGCTGGCTTCAAACCTGCGCGACCCTCCTGTCTCCGCCTCCCAAGCGCGGGGATGACAAGCGTGCGCCACCACGCCCGGGATATACTCTAAGACCTATTTTTTTATATTTTTATTTGGCTTTTTATTTTATTTTTGTGTGTGGTACTGGGGTTCCTGGAAGCCCTTCTACCTCCAGGCTACACTCCCAGACCTATTTTTCATATTTTTTTATTTGGAAACAGGGTCTCCTAAGCCAGCGAGTCTGGCTTTGAACCTGCGCAATCCTCCTGTCTCCGTCTCCCTAGCACAGGCCACCATGCCCAGCTCGTATAAATTTATTTCTATATAAATATTTATTTATCTATTTTTTGGTGCTGGGGATTGAACTCAGGGGCACTCTACCTCCAAGCTATACCCCCACTCCTATTTTGAATTTTTCACTTTGTTTTTTTTTTTTTTTTGGTGGTACTGGGGTTCCTGGAAGCCCTTCTACCTCCGGGCTACACTCCCAGACCTATTTTTTATACTTTTTTATTTGGAAACAGGGTCTCCTAAGCCAGCGCACGCGGCTGGCTTCGAACCTGCGCGATCCTCCTGTCTCTGCCTCCCAAGCGCGGGGATGACAAGCGTGCGCCGCCACGCCCGGCGAATTTTTCACTTTGAAACAGGGTCTCACTAAGTTTTGGAGGGCCTCACTGAGTTGCTAAGGCTGGCTGTGAATCTGCGATCCCCCTTTCTCAGACTCCTAAATCCTGGGATTTTAAGCATGAGCCACCATGCCTGGCTCAGCCTCCCCAATTTAGCAAGGCACCAGCAATTTAAGAGCCTGTTTCAAAATTTAAAAAAAGGCTGTAGGTGTAGTTTGGAGGTGGAATATTCCTGGATTCAATCTCTAGTACCATAAAAAGAAAAAGGAGCTGGGCGTGGTGGCGCACGCTTGTAATCCCCGCGCTTGGGAGGCGGAGACAGGAGGATCGCACGGGTTAGAAGCCAGCCTCGGCTACTTAGTGAGGCTCTCAGCAACTTAGTGAGACCCTGTTTCCAAATAAAGTATAAAAAAGGTTTGAGAGTATAGCCCGGAGGTAGAAAGCCCCTGGGTTCCACCCCCAGTACCACCAAAAAATAAAAATAAAAAAAAGGAAGCCGGGCGTGGTGGCGCACGCTTGTCATCCCCGCGCTTGGGAGGCGGAGACAGGAGGATGGCGCAGGTTCGAAGCCAGCCTCGCTGGCATAAGAGACCCTGTTTCAAAAATATAAAATAGGTCTGGGAGCGTAGCCCGGAGGTAGAAGGGCTTCCAGGAACCCCAGTACCACCAAAAAAAAAAAAAAAAAAAAAAAAAAAAAAAAAAAAAAGAGGCTGAAACAGGGCAACTGCAGGTTTGAGACCAGCTTTAGCAATGTAGGAAGACTGTCAGCAACCTAGTGAGATCGAGGGCGGATTTGGGGGGGGCGGAGCTCAGAGGTAGAACACCCCTAAGTTAAATCCCCAGTACCAAAAAAGAAAAAAAAGAGGATCCAGAAATGGTACACTACTATACTCCCAGTGCTCAGGAGGATTGTAGGTTGGAGGCCTCAGCAACGTAGTCAGGCTTTCTGAAACTTAATCAGATCCTGTTCAAAAAATTAAAAAAAAATAGGGCTGGGGGTGGTGCACCGGGCGTGATGGCGACGCTTGTATTCCCAGCATTTGGGAGGCTGAGATGGGAAGATCGCGGTTCATGTGACCCTGTTTCCAAATAAAGAATTAAAAATAGGGCTGGGGGTGTAACTCGGAGGTAGAAGGCCGCTGGGTTCATCCCAAGTACTGCCAAAAAAAAAAAAAAAAAAAAAAAAAAAAAAAAAAAAAAAAAATTTGATCCTGGGAAGAGAACCCAGGGCCTTCTACCTCCTAGCTACACCCCCAGCCCTATTTTTTTTTTTTTTGAAACGGGATTTTACTAGGTCGATAAGAGTCTCACTACTTGTTGAGTGTCTTTGAACCTGCGATCCTCCTGTCTCAAGTACTGGGATTACAAGTGTGCACCACCACAACCAGCAAAAAAAAAAAAAAAATTAAAATATGTATGTATAAAATATGTATATTAAAAGAAGAGTACTTTCTCTTTTTTTGTGGTACTGAGGATGGAACCCAGGGGCATTCTACCTCCAAGATACCCCCCAGTCCTATTTTTTATTGTTTATTTTGAAACAGGTTCTCACTGAGTTGCAGAGGGCCTCACTAAGTAGCTGAGGCTGGCTATGAACCGCGATCCTCCTGTCTCAGCCTCCCAAATACTGGGGTTGCAAGTGTGCACCACCATGCCTGACTCATTAATACATGATATGTGGTATAAATACCCAGGCTTGGTGGCACACACCTATAATCCCAGTACTTGGGAGGCTGAGGCAGGAGGTTTGCAGGTTTGAGGACAGACTCAGCAAATAGTAAGACTCTCATCAACCTAACCAGACCTTATTTCAAAATAAACAAATAAGCTGGGCGTGGTGGCACATGCTTGTAATCCCAGCATTTGGGAGGCTGAGACCGGAGGATCGAGGTTCAAGAACAGCCTCAGCTACTTAGTGAGGCCCTCTACAACTCAGTGAGACCCGGTTTCAAAATAAAGAATAAAAAAAAAAAAAAATAGGGCAGGGGGTGTGGCTCAGAGGTCAAATGCCCCTGGGTTCCATCCCCAGACCCACAAAAATAAAAATAAAAATAGCCAGGCGTGGTGGCGCACGCTTGTAATCCCCACTTGGGAGGTGGAGACAGGAGGATTGTGCAGGTTCAGAGCCAGCCTCTCTGGCTTAAGAGACCCTGTTTCAAAATATAAAATATGTCGCCGGGCGTGGTGGTGCACACTCGTCATCCCCGCGCTTGGGAGGCGGAGACAGGAGGATCGCGCAGATTCAAAGCCAGCCGCATGAGCTGGCTTAGGAGACCCTGTTTCCAAATAAAAATGTAAAAACAGGTCTGGGAGTGTAGCCCGGAGGTAGAAGGGCTTCCAGGAACCCCAGTACCACCAAAAAAAAAAAATTATATATATATATATAATATGTCTGGGAGTGTAGCCCGGAGGTAGAAGGGCTTCGAGGAACCCCAGTACCACCAAAAATAAATAACTAAATAAATAATAAAAAATAAAATAAAATAGGTCTGGGGGTGTAGCTTGGAGGTAGAATGCCCCTGGGTTCAATCTAGTAACACACACACATTCACATGTGTGCACTTGAATTGCTGATACTGTGTCTACATACCTGAGAAAGTCATCAATGTAAGAGAAAAGGTTTACTTGGCTCCGTTTCAGAAGGTTCAGTCCAGGGCTGCCTGGCCTTCCTGTGTCTTTAAACCTGGGGCAGCACAGCACACCAGGATGAGAGCATGGGGTGGAGGAGACAGCTCACCTCGTGGAGGCCAGAGAGTGAAGCGACAGGAAGAAGCTGGTCTCAATCCTCCCTTTGAGGCCACACCCCCAAAGACCTACCTTCCTCCCGCCAACCTTACCCAAGCCAGAGCACACACCAGGGACTAGTACTCATCAGGAGAAATGAAGGACTGATCCATGCTACAGTGTGGATGAACCTTGAAAATGTACTGCGAAACGAAAGAAGCCAGACACAAAGGACCATATGTGGTACCATTCTATTAATAGGAAATCCCAGGAATGGGCAAGGCCACAGAGACAGAAAGTAGATTAGCAGTTCCCAACGGCTGAGCGGTGGGGAGAGACTGCTTAATGGGTATGGAGTTTTCTGTGAAAACATCTCAGAACTAGACAGAAGTGGTGGTTATACAATATACAAGGATGCTAATTATCTCGGAATTTTTCTCATTAAAACTTTTTTTTTTTTTTTTGAGCTGGGCATGGTGGCGCACACTTGTAATCCCCACGCTTGGGAGGCTGAGACAGGAGGATGGCGCAGGTTCAAAGCCAGCCTCAGCTGGTTTAAGAGACCCTGTTTCCAAATAAAATATAATATAGGTCTGGGAGTGTAGCCTGGAGGTAGAAGGCCCTTGGGCTCCATCTCCCCAGTACCACCAAAAAAAAAAAAAAAAAAAAAAAACACTGTTTTTTTTTAGCTGGGCGTGGTGGCGCACGCTTGTAATCCCAGCATTCGGGAGGCTGAGACCAGAGGATCGCAGTTTGCAGACAGCCTCAGCTACTTAGTGAGGCCCTCCGCAATTTAGTGAGACCCTGTTTCAAAATAAACAATAAAAAATAGGGCAGGGGGTGTAGCTCAGAGGTCGAATGCCCCTGGGTTCCATCCCCAGACCCGCAACAAAAAAACAAAAAACAAATTTTTTTTGTTGTGTGGTGGTAGTGATATTGAACCCAGGGATGTTCTACTTCTAAGCTACACCCCCACCCGATTTTATTTATTTATTTATTTATTTATTTATTTATTTATTTATTTATTATGGTACTGGGGTTCCTGGAAGCCCTTCTACCTCCAGGCTACACTCCCAGACCTATTTTTATATTTTTGTTTGGAAACAGGGTCTCTTAAGCCAGAGAGACTGGCTTCGAACCTGTGCCATCCTCCTGTCTCCGCCTCCCAAGCATGGGGATTACAAGCGTGCGCCACCATGCCTGGCATTTATTTATTCACTTATTTACTTACTTACTTATTTGTGGTACCAGGGATGGAACCCAGGGACATTCTACCTCCGAGTTACACCCCCAGCCATATTTTTTATTCTTTATTTTTGAAACAGGGTTTCATTGAGTTGCAAAGGACAGTCACTAAGTAGTGTCCGCGAATGCAATTCTTCTGTCTCAGCCTCCCAAATTCTGAGATTACACCATGCCTGGCCCTTCTAGACTTTTTTTTTTTTTTTTTTTTTTTTTTGCAGTACTGGGGATGGAACCCAGGGTATTCTACCTCTGAGCTAAACCCCATTTTTTTTCATTCTTTAATTTGAAACAAGGTCTCACTGGATTGCAAAGGGCCTCATTAAGTAGTAGCTAAGGCTGTCCGCGAACTGCCATCCTCCTGTCTCCCAGACCTATTTTATATTTTATTTGGAAACAGGGTCTCACTAGTGTGCTGAGAACCTCACTAAGTAGCTGAGGCTGGTTTCGAACCTACACGATCCTCGTATCTCAGTCTCCCAAGAACTGGGATTACAAGCGTGCGCCACCAACTCACAGCTTTATTCTTTATTCTGAAACAGAGCCTCACTGAGTGGCAAAGGGCCTCACTAAGTAGCTGAGGCTGTCCGACAACCGCGATCCTCCTGTCTCAGCCTCCCAAATGCTGGGATTGCAAGTGTGCCCGGCTTACTTTTATTTTTGAAACAGGGTCTTGCTAGGTTGATGAGAATCTCACTGCTTGCTAAGGCTGTCTTTGAACCTGCAATCCTCTCTTCTCAGCCTCCCAAGTACTGGGATTATTGGGGTGCGCCACCACGCCTGGAAAGCCCTGAATATGAACTAGTCAAGGAAGAGCTAAGGAACAGTTATTACACACCTGTAATCTCAGTACTTGGGAGGCTGAGACAAGAGGAGGGCAGGTTCCAGGCCAGCCTCTGTAGTTTAGGGAGGACCTCAGCAGCTTAGTGAGATGTTGTTTCAAAATAAAAAATAACAATCTGGGCATGGTGACGCATGCTGGTAATCCCAGCATTTGGGAGGCTAAGACAAGAGAACTGTGGTTCAATGACAGGCTCAGCTACTTAGTGAGGCCCTTTGCGACTCAGTTAGACCCTGTTTCAAAATAAAGAATAAAATGTAGGGCTGGGGGTGTGGCTCAGAGGTCGAATGCCCCTGGACTCCATCCCCAATATTTCAAATTAATTAAGTAATTCAAAATAAAAAATAGAGCCGGGCGTGGTGGCGCACGCTTGTAATCCCCGCGCTTGGGAGGCTGAGACAGGAGGATCACACAGGTTCGAAGCCAGCCTCAGCTACTTAGTGAGACCCTGTTTCCAAATAAAATATAAAAAAGGTCTGGGAGCATAGCCCGGAGGTAGAAAGCCTCTGGGTTCCACCCCAAGTACCACCAATAAATAAATAAATAAATAAATAAATAAATAAATAAATGGCTGCACATATAGCTCAGTGGTTGAATGCCCCTGGGTCCAATCCCGGTACCATTAAAAAAAAATAAAAATAAGCCGGGCGTGGTGGCGCACGCTTGTAATCCCCGCGCTTGGGAGGCAGAGACAGGAGGATCGCGCAGGTTTGAAGCCAGCCGTGCGCGCTGGCTTATGAGACCCTGTTTCCAAATTAAAAAGTATAAAAAATAGGTCTGGGAGTGTAGCCCGGAAGTAGAAGGGCTTCCAGGAACCCCAGTACCACCAAAAAATAAATAAATAAATAAATAAATAAATAAATAATAAAAATAAAAGAAGCCGTAGACCTCTGGGGGTAGCTCAAGGAGGGGACAGAGGAGGGAAGGGAGAGAAAGATTTACAGTGTGGCGGGCGAAGGCTGAGGAATGAGGGGGAAGCCCCCCAACCCAATGGAAACCAGTCACCTCAAGCAGAGAGTCTGTCCATTAAAGTGGATTCAGGAAGGAATCACCCACTGGCCTCTCATTTTCTCATTCATCAAAAGAAACGTTTATTGGACCCCTGCTATAGTGCTTTGCCTCGAGGGAGCTCGTAATGACCCTGGTACACACGAGGAAACAGGCTTCGAGGGCTTTCTGTCACTTGGTCACACAGTGAACAAGAATAAGAGGTGGGATTTGAGCCCAAGTCCCCCTGGTTCCAAACGGCAGAGGTGGGTTTCCTGGAGACCAAATCCACAGTGAGGAGTGGCCCTGGGGGCCCTGGGTATTCCAGGCAGGACCTCAGAGCCGGGGTGGCCTTGTCCCTGGTGGAAGGTCTCTAGGAGCCAGCTGGAGCCTGGCCGGGTCCTGACTTCCTAGCAAGAACCACCCCTTTGACATTGAAAAAACATTCTATCCTCCTGGACCTCTGAGGAGGAATGGGGCCAGGGGTCTAGGAAGGAGTGTGGACCCGGGTGAGAGAGCAGAGGTGGATTCAGTGCACACTACAGCCCGGTTTCCTCCTCTGTAGGGCTGAGATAAAAATGCCCGGTGTTGCAAGGGTGTCTCGTGCACAGCTGGGGTCTGGCGTATAGGTAGCGTGCAAACAGAGGTGGCGAGCAGCTCCAGAAGTCCAGCCCGGCCTAAGAGGTGGTCATCCGCCCCTGATAGGATGCTGTGAGCAGCCCTGGGGAGAGGTACTGGAGGCGTATGCCCAGGATGAAAAGTTCCTGAGAACCCGGAGTTCGGTTGTCAAGGGGAGAGTCTCTATGGCGATAGCCTGGTGGGGCAGGACCCTGCGGTAAAGCCTCGGTAAAGCCTCGGGAGACAGGTGTTCTGGTACCTCTGACACCAGAGCTTGATCTCCATGGCAACAGCCTTGGGAGCTCCAGGCTGCCCAGGAATGGGGGCTTGAGGGAACACAAGGAGCGGGGTGCTCCTGGGGAAGGGACCGCCAGTTTCCATGGTGCGAACTGGAGAATTGGAAGACTGAATGTTGGGTCACCCTGGGGACAGTTGGGGAGGGCAGCCTCCATGGTGGTCTGTCAGGGTGGGGACACCAGAAGTAGAGTTGTAGGCCTCAGGGGCCAGTGAGATGGGAAACCTGTGGTCTCCATGGTTACAGCTGGAGGAGGGAGGCACCATCTTTGCAGGGGTCCACTGGGGAAGGAAGGGGTGTGTGACTTTAGGTATGTGGACTGGTTGCCTTGGTGACAGAGGGAAGATGGGCAGCTGGTCTCCATAATAAGTGACAAGACCCAGGGAAGGATCTTTGGTGACAGCCCAGTATGGGACCTTTGGGGCTGGGGGTGAGTCAGCTCTCCAGATAGAAAAATACCTGATGGGTGGGGCACTCCAGGAAGCCAGCCGGGGCTTGTGATCCTCTTAGTGGTGACAAATGGGGATGTTCTCCCATGAAACTGGAGGGGTAGGACTGTCCTCCAGTGACCGGAGGACATGGCCTGTTACCCTGGAAACCTTAGGGGGCTCTCAGGGAGCGAGGAGAGAATGGGAGTACCCAGTATTGGTCACAGTGGGGGGGAAGTGCCTGAGCCGCAGTCTGTAGGTGCCGGAGAGGGTGTGACCATCTGGGGAACCCTGAGGTTTCGTTTTATCTGCAGGGGAATGCATTGTGCAGGTGACCTCAAAGGGCCACTTTTCAGTCTCCAGGAAAATGCAGAGGGTGTGTGGCTAGTCTCCAGATAATCCCTGGGGTCCAGCCTCCAGGCAAAAAAGGGCGGGGGGAGTGTCTGTTTCCAAGAGGCCAAAGAGGTTGGCCAGTCTTCAGGAAACCGCGGGGGTCTGTTTGCCCCCCGGGGGTCCTCAGGGAACGTGGCTTTTCTCCTGGAGAGAGTTGGAAAGAGGGGAGGTCCACTGTCCAGAAGAGGTGGGCTTGGCCAATCTCCAGAAGACCGGCCAGTCTCGAGGGCCCCCAGGCGCGTGATTAGTTTCTAAGGGACCACCGGGAATGTGTCCTGTCTCGAGGGGACCGCAGAGGGCGTGGTCAGTGTCCAAGGGCCGCCAGGGGCCTGATCAGCCTACAGGGCACCGCCAGGGCTAAGTCCAGCGTCCAGGGGATCTGGAGGAGGGAACGTGGTCCGCTCCAGGGACGTCAGAGGTGTCAGAGTACCTGCCGAGCGCCTCCAGCGGCCCGCCGGCTCCTAGACACGCAGTGGGGTCCAGGCGGCGGGGTCGCGCGCGCCTCCGGCCCAGCCGCCGCCCCCCGCCCAGCCCCAGCCCCAGCCGCCCGGGGCGGGGTCGGGAGCTCCGGGTGCGCGGTAGCAGTAGACGCCGAACAGGCGCCGGGAGGCGTCGGGGAAGCCGAGGCTGCGCACGCCGGGCCGGGGGCCTCCGCAGCGCGCGCGCGGGTTCACGATGGGGTAGCGCGCGCTGCCGTCGGCCAGCCAGCCCGCCGTGCAGCGGTCCAGCAGCTGCAGCTTCCACGCGGCGAACAGCTGGCCCACCTTGGCCACCGCCGCGCCCCGGGCCGCGCAGGCGCGCGCGGCTCCGGAGAAGGGCAGGGGCCGCAGCGGCTTCAGGAAGAACACGCGCCCTGCGGGGTGGGTGCAGGGACTCGTTAGGACTGTGCCTCCACTTAGGACCCCTCGCCACTGCAGCTCCACACTGCAGTCTCGGGGTCCAGGGGCACCCCCCTCCCCTGCACCCTGGGCCCCCAGCTGGGGACCCCAGCCGGGGTTAGTGCAGGCGGCGTTTGCACGCGGAGAGGGGTCCCCGGGTGGTCACTGCCAAGGACGGGGTGGGGCTGGTTTGCACTGCCTGGCAGACGCGGAGAGGGGTCCCCGGGTGGTCACTGCCAAGGACGGGGCGGGGCTGGGGCTCCGGGGCGAGCCTCCTCCCAGGGCCTACGCACCCGGCAGGTTGGACGTGAAGCAGAAGGCGTCGTAGCGCTCCTCCGAGTTGTGCCGGTAGCCGTAGTTGCGCACGCCGGCCGCCCCGGCGCTCCCGGCCCCGCCCAGGCCGCCGCACGGCTCGCGGGGCTGGCCCACCGGGTACTGCACCGAGCCGTCGCGCAGCCACCCCGCGTTGCACCAGTCCAGGCCGTCGCGCCAGGCCGCGTGCAGCTGCTCCGCCGACGCCAGGATGCCGTCCTGCTCCGCGCACGCGCGCTGCGCCTCCGCCAAGGTCAGCTGGTAGCGGCCTCCGCGCGGGTGGTAGGGGAAGACCACGCCTGGCAGGGGGCGCACGGGCTCAGCCAGGGCCGGCGCGCCCCGCCCACCCGCCGTCGGGGGCCCTGCGACGACCCAGACCTGCCCGTGACGCTCCCCATCACAGCCCAAGCTTGGGATTCACCGCAGCAGCCTCTTCCTTAACATTCGGTCCACCCCTTTCCACCACTGGAGACCTCTGCGCAAGTGCTTTCCACCTGTCAAACTCCTATGCGTCCTTTATTCTGTGTGTGTGTGTGTGTGTGTGTGTGTGTGTGTGTGTGTGGTACTGGGGGTGGAACCCAGAGGCTTTCTGCCTCCGGGCTATACTCCCAGACCCATTTTATATTTTATTTGGAAACAGAGTCTCACTTAAGTTGCTGAGAGCCTCACTAAGTAGCCGAGGCTGGCTTTGAACCTGCGCGATCCTCCTGTCTCAGCCTCCCAAGCGCGGGGATCACAAGCGTGCGCCACCACGCCCCGGCTCCTTTATTCTTATTTATTTTTTGTGTTTAGTACTGAGGATTGATCCAAGGGGAATTCTACCTCTGATCCCCACCCCCACGCCCCTTTTTTGGAAACAGGCTCTCACTAGGTTGTTGATGGTCTCGCTAAGTGGCTGAAGCCGTCCTCAAATCTACAATCCTCCTGTATCAGCTTCCCAGGTACCGCTATGACAGGTGGGTACCCTCAAGCCTGGCTTCTACACGTCCTTTGAAATCCAACTCTCGCCCGATTGCAGTGGCACAAACTTGTAAGCCCAGTACTCAGGAGGCTGAGACAGGAGGATCGCAGGTTCTCAGCCAGCTTCGGCTACTTAAGTTGAGGCCCTCTGCAACTAAGACCCTGTTTCAAAATAAAGAATAAAAAATAGGGCTGGGGGTGTAGCTCAGAGGTAGAATACGGAGTTCAAGCCTCGGTACACCTCCCCCCCCAAAACAAAACAAAACAAAACAAAACACAAACTCCCACTGGGCATGGTGGTGGCGGCTCATGCTTGTAATCCCAGCATTTGGGAGGTTGAGACAGGAGGTTCAAAGGTTTGAGGACAGCCTCAGCAACTTAGTGAGGCTCTTATCAACTTAATGGGACTCTATTTAGAAAGAAAAAAAGAATAAAAGAGGGCTAAGGGCACATCCTGGAGGTAGAATGCTGCTGGGTTCTATCCCCAGTACCACAAAAGTAAATAAATAAAACTCAACTCCCAACCCCCACCCCCACTCAGTCCTACCTGTCTCTGACATCAGAGCCTTTGCACTGGTCCAGTCCTAAGCCCACAGAGCTGAGGATTAATGTGTCCAGCACATCTGGGTCCCCATATTGGGAGCCCCCAGCCCCTAGAAGGTGGTCCATCTTCGAGTGTGTCTGTGTGTGTGTGTTACTGGGAATTGAACTCAGCGGCATTTTGCCTCTGAGCTACAAGCCCAGCCCTAATTTATTTCTTAAAACAGAGTCCCACTAAGTTGCTGAGGCTGCCCTTGAACCCTGATCTTCCAGTCTCAGCCTCCCAAGTCCTGGGATTACAAGCATGTGCCACCATGCTTAACCACCTTCAGTTCTTCTAACTTTGAACTTGTCCCTAGTTGGACTCAAAATCAACCCATCTCAGGAGTGCTCTGTGTTTAAGGGGCAGCCCTTGGGACCGGCGGACTCCTCTGTGCAGACCCAGGTGTGGACCGGGGCCGGGGAGAAGACTTGGATGGAGCCCACAGACAGGAGCCTGAATCCTGGCTCGGTGGCTCCTTTCTCAGGAGCGAGGCTCTATCCAACATGCTGAGCCAGTGGCCCCATCTATAGTATAGCTGCCTCCCTGGGGGGGTTGTGGAATTAAATGAGACTCCAGAGAACTCTTCAGCTAAGTGGCTGGTACACAGAGAAGCCTAATAAAGAAGAGCTGCCGCTACTGTTGGGATTTGTTCTTGTTAGAAAGCTCAGCAGGTGCAAGCACACCCCCTGGATCTCTCCTTGAATCCACAAACAGGTGGAAGCGAATTCTTCAGACAGACACTCTGCCCCTCAGCTGCGTAATCAGAGCAACCCATCCCTACAGCAGCGACTGGCTCCCAGATGGGTGCCCGATTCAACCTGGGCCAGTGAGGGAGGAACTCTGGAACTTGGGAGCTGAGGCTCCTAAGGAATCAGTTGCTAGTCCCTGAGGGTAGAAGCCAGGTGTCGGGTTCCATAAAAGGAAATCCGCCTGAGGAAAGCCCACTCAAGCAGAAGCATGAGGGATGGGTTTCTTTTTTTCTTTTTTCTTTTTTCTTTTTGGTGATACTGGGGATGGAACCCTTCTACCTCCGGGCTACACTCCCAGACCTGTTTTATATTTTATTTGGAAACAGGGTCTCTTAAACCAGCACGGCTGGCTTCGAACCTGCGCCATCCTCCTGTCTCCGCCTCCCAAGTGCAGGGATTACATGCGTGCGCCACCGGGCCCGGCAGGGCTGGGTTTCTGACGTAGTACGGGATCTGTACATCCTGACCCCGGGTTCTCAGTGTCTCCGCTGTTGACATTTTGGGCTGGATCCTTCTTTCTGAGGGGACCGGCTTGTACAGCAGCATCCCTGGCCTCTCCCCACTAGAGGCCAGTATTGCCCCCTCTTTTTCGTGGTTATTGAGGATTGAACCCAGGGACATGCTACCTCCCAGGTACATCACCAGCTCCCCTTTTCATGGTGCTTGGTGTTCAACCCAGGGGCTACCTCTGAGCTACACCCCTAGCCCCATTTAAAATTTTTTTTTATTTAGAAACCGGATCTCTCTAAATTGCTTGGTGCTTCACTACGTTGCTGGGGCTCACCTTGAACCTGTGACCCTCCTGTCTCAGCTTTGCAAGTAGGATTATAGATGTGTGCACCATCTGGCCCCCAGCCCCCCCTTTTTTTTGGTGGTACTAGGGATTGGACCCAGAGGCATTCTACCTTTGAGCTACATCCCCCAGCCCAATTTTTTTTTTACTTCTTATTTGGAAACAGGGTCTAGTAAGGTTGGTTTCAGTCTCACTACCTCCTGAGGCTGTCCTCAAACCTGTGATCCTCCCGTCTCAGCCTCCCAAATACCAGGATTACAGGCATGGCCCACCACGCCTGACTTCCCCCCAGCCCTTTTTATTTTTTACTTTGAAACAGGGTCTTGATAGTTTGCCCAGAATCTTGCTACACTGCAGAAGCTGGTCTGGAATGATTACAGCTGTTTGCCACCATGCCTGGGCTCAGTGTCACCCCCTCTCCAAGAATAGACTCCTGAGATGTCTTCGCTCACAGCCAAAATTTGAGGAGCAATATCAGCCCTACCAGAACCATCTGCTCAATCCCCCCAACGCTCTAAGTTTCTTCAAGCAGACCTAATTTGGGCTCTGCGCCTTGTGACCCCCCTTCCCCTCCGTAGAGGCGAGCCCCATGCTGCCCCCGGGCGGCCACCTTCCAGGTCCAGCTTGACCATGCCGGCGTCATCTTCCAGCTCATTGGTGACCTCGCACTCGTAGCGCCCGTAGTCCTGCAGGGTGACGTTTCGCAGGACCAGGGAGGCATCCCCGGGTCCGTCGTTCTGCAGCTCGGCCCGCCCGCGGTAGCTGCCGAACGCCCGGTGCTGGGGACCCAGGGCTACGAAGACGTCGGCGAAGGCCAGGGGATCCACCACCTTCGTCCACTTGAGGCGGACGCCGTCGTGGCCGTGGGCGGCTGCCTCATAGTGGTAGCGGCAGGGCAAGACGATGGTGCCGCCCCGGTGGCTAACCACCTGCCCAGGCGCGGTCTGCACCACCACAGAGCCCGACTCACCCTCTGTGGGCAACCAGGAAGGGTCAGGGAGGGGCGGGGGGGGGGGAAGACACCGAGGACCTCCGACCGGGATAGAGAAAGAGCGGCCCCCGTGGGGATGCGCGGAGGAGGGGGCGTGCGCGGGCTGGGGGGCCTGGGCGGGCTGGGGGGCCGTGGTCGTGGGCGTCCCGCTCCCCCCCGCCCCTCCTGCACCCGCGATCGCTCTTGGCCACAACCCCGGCGGCACAGGGCCCCCGCCCGCGGCCCGACTCACCCAGCACGTGCACGACCTTCTTCCGGCCGCGCTGCGCCCCCACCGCGGCGGCGAGCAGCAGGACCCCGCAGACGGCGGCGCGGAGCGCGCGGGGCCCGAGGGCCGCCGGGGCGCACACCTGGGGACAGCAGCGCTCAGCCCGCGCCGCCTCCCGGGGGGCCTGGCCCGCCAGCCTCCCCCGAGGGGCGGGGGGGGGGCCGAGGACCTCGCCCACACCCCGCCCCGCCGAGCCGGGGTCGCGGAGGGCTCCCGGGGAGGCCGTCAGACCCCGCCGCTGCGCCCCTCGCCTCGCGCGCTCGGGGATGCGCCGAACCCCGGGACCTGCCCAGGCCCCTCACCTGCACCCGCTATCCCCCCCCAGTCCCGGGACCTGCCCCGGCCCCTCACCTGCACCCGCCCTCCCCCCCCCCCCGAGTCCCGGGACCTGCCCAGGCCCCCCACCTGCACCCGCCAGCCCCCGAGCCCCGGGACCTGCCCCGGCCCCTCACCTGCACCCGCCCCCCCCCAGCCCCGGGACCTGCCCAGGCCCCCCACCTGCACCCGCCAGCCCCCGAGTCCCGGGACCTGCCCCGGCCCCTCACCTGCAACCCCCCCCAGCCCCGGTACCTGCCCAGGCCCCCAACCTGCACCCGCCACCCCCGAGCCCCGCACCCCACCTGTGCCCGCTACCCCCGAGCCCCAGGACCTGTCCAGGCCCCCCATCTGCACCCGCCCTCCCCCCCCCATCCCCGGGACCTGCCCCGGCACCCCACCTGCACCCGCCCCCCCCCCCCCGCGAGCCCCGGGACCTGCCCCGGCCCCTCACCTGCACCCGCCACCCCCCAGCCCCGGGACCTGCCCCGGCCCCTCACCTGCACCCGCCCCCCCCCGAGCCCCGGGACCTGCCCCGGCACCCCACCTGCACCCGCCAGCCCCCAGCCCCGGGACCTGCCCCGGCCCCTCACCTGCACCCGCCACCCCCCAGCCCCGGGACCTGCCCCGGCCCCTCACCTGCACCCGCCACCCCCCAGCCCCGGGACCTGCCCCGGCCCCCCACCTGCACCCGCCAGCCCCCAGCCCCGGGACCTGCCCCGGCCCCCCACCTGCACCCGCCACCCCAGCCCCGGGACCTGCCCCGGCCCCCCACCTGCACCCGCCACCCCAGCCCCGCCTCCTCCCGGCTCCGGAGGGGGATGGGCGGAGTCGGCGCCGCCTCGGCAAGGTTATCCGAGCGCCAGGAGACTGCAGCAAAGCGGCCGGGCCAGGAGCGCGCGGAGCGGACGAGCGGCACCGGGAGCGGGTGGGAGGCGGCAGGGACACACGCGGGGGATGGAGAGGGACCGGGAGAGGAGAGAGGGATCGGGTGGGGAGCCGGAGCCGGAGAGGGGGGCTCGCCCCAAAGAGAAGAGAGAGTCGGAAAGTGCCCGAAAAAGGAAAAGATGCTGGAGCCAGGACCGAGGGGCTGAGAAGAGGTAGAGACGGAATCCGAGCGGGACCCCGCCGCACTCACCATCCTGCCGCGGCCCGGGGACGGCGCCGCCCGCTCGCCGGGGAGGACTGGGCAGGTCCCTGCGGCCGGCGCAATCCCGGCGTCTGCCTGCAAGGGGAGGGGAGGCGAGCGGGCTGGGGGGGCATTAAAGGGGCCGCGGCGGCGGCGCGCCCCGCTGGAAGGTGGCCCAGGCACTGGCGGGGAGGGCCAGCAGAACCACCTCTCTGGGCTTTTCTGTTTTGCCGTCTTGAAAATGGAATGGGGACTCTGTGGAGTCCAGAGTCTTCCATCCTGGGCAAGGGGCAGGAGCTGGGGACCCGGGCTCCGGCAGCCCCCCGGAGGGGTGGGGCCTTCAGGAACCGCGCTCAGGCTTAGGGGAGCACCTGCCAGGGTCAAGTCTGACTCCGCCCTTCGCCGGCTGTGGGGTTTTGGAGGAGGCCGTGGGCCCCTCTGAGCTAGCTTCCACCCCTGGGAAGTGGGGCGTTGGTTCTGTGGTGCAGATCCAATGACTATGGACACACAGTAGGTCAAGAAGCCCCGGGTTCTGGTCATGTCCCTAGTCCCCACTGAGATCCTGCCATCGCCAAATCTGGCCCTTTGCCCAGTTTCAAAAACCACAACATGGCCAGCCTTTCCCCGACTGAGGCTGCCTCCCAGCCTCAGTTTCCCCTAAAATGAGCACAGCAGAAGCAGTTGTGGGTTCTATGGTCTGACCTGCTGGGGCGCGACTGTGCCCAGGAGGTGTGACCTTGGACTGGAACCTTCACCTCCTGCAGCCTCAGTTTCTCCCTGGAAGACGCAATATTTGAGTTAGCACTCAGCAAGGTATACAGTGGATGCTTAATAACACGGCCACAGCCGGGCGGCGGCGCACGCTTGTAATCCCAGTACTTGGGAGATTGAGACAGGAGGATCGCGGTTCGCAAACAGCCTCAGCTACTTAGTGAGGCCCTTTGCAAAACTCTGTGAGACCCAGTTTCAAAATAAAAAGAAAAGCCGGGCGTGGTGGCGCACGCTTGTAATCCCCGCGCTTGGGAGGCAGAGACAGGAGGATCACGCAGGTTCGAAGCCAGCCTCGCTGGTGTAAGAGACCCTGTTTCCAAATAAAAATATAAAAATAGGTCTGGGAGTGTAGCCCGGAGGTAGAAGGGCTTCCAGGAACCCCAGTACCACCAAAAAAAAAAAATATATATATATATATATATATATATATATATATATATTAATTAAAAAATAAAAATAAAAAATAAAAAGAATAAAAAATAGGGCCGGGGGTGTAGCTCAGAGGTAGAATGCCCCTGGGTTCCATCCCCAGACCTACAATAAATAAAAATAAAAAAATAAAGACTACGAAATAGGGCTGGGGGTGTAGCTCGGAGATAGAATGCCCCTGGGTTCCACCCCCAGTAGCTCAAAATAAAACAATAAATAAATATGTTATACTATAATTCATTTATTTTGTGTCACTGAGGTTTGTTTGCTTATTTATTTATTTATTTATTTATTTATTTTTGTGGTACTAGAGGTGGAACCCAGAGGCTTTCTACCTCTGGGCTATACTCCCAGACCAATTTTCTGTTTTATTTGGAAACAGGGTCTCACTAAGTTGCTGAGAGCCTCACTAAGTGGCCGAGGCTGGCTTCAAACCTGTGCAATCCTCCTGTCTCAGCCTCCCAAGTGCAGGGATTACAAGCGTGCGCCACCACGCCCGGCTGTGTCACTGGGGTTTGAACCTGGGTCATTCTACCTCCAACCTACACCCCCAACCCTATTTTATTTTATTTTTATTTTATTTTGGTGGTACTGGGGTTCCTGGAAGCCCTCTACCTCCGGGCTACACTCCCAGACCTATTTTTACATTTTTATTTGGAAACAGGGTCTCCTAAGCCAGCGCACGCGGCTGGCTTTGAACCTGCGCGATCCTCCTGTCTCTGCCTCCCAAGCGCGGGGATTACAAGTGTGCACCACCACGCCCGGCTACCCTATTTTATTTTGAAGCAGGGTCTTGCTAAATTGCTGAGGCTGACCTCGAACCTGAAATCCTCCTGTCTCAGCCTCCCAAGCACTGGGATTACAGGCTTATACTGTAATTTACTGACACTGCAGTGACTTCTCTCTCCAGACTGTGGCTTTAGGCAGGACTCTCATCTATTCTAGCCTCAGTTTCCCTTCATCTGGAACCCTGCACCCCCAGAAGCAGACCTTCGTGGTCCTGGCACCTCGGGGTCCTCATAGGCCCCACGGCAGAGAGGGTGGGTCCCTTATGAGGTCCAAGAGGAGATCCCCACCCTAAAACACACGCACAGTGACATTTTAGGCACCAAGAGGGTTTTATTGCAAGGACCCACGGGAGGGCGGAGGTGCAGATTCTGAGAGGAGCAGAGGGTCCCTGGGGCTTCGGAGCGCTCTTCTCAAGGCCTCCTGGCTCACCTGTGGCCTCCTGTCCACCCACTGGTGGTAACCACCAGAGCCAGGACCCTGGAGCCCAGGTTTCCTTCCCTTCCTGCAGCTGAGGGACCCACAGCCCCCGGGCAGGGCGCGGCCAGCTGTGGCCAGCTGTGCAACAGAGTCCCAGGCGCCCCCGGCCTGGCCTCACTGCTGCTTCTTTTGTGGGGCCAGGGAATCCGCGGGCGGCGAGGGCAGAAAGAAGGCTGGCCACCGCAGGCAGCGCAGGACCAGCAGGTGGGGACCCAGCGCATACAGGACGTTGCACAGGAAGAAGCAGGCCCAGGTGTCCTCAGGCACGCGGTAGGTGAAGGGTGTGCGCAGGTGCAGGGAAGCCCCCATGTGTGAGAACTGAGCCTGGGGCAGACAGGAAGGACGGGGTCAGGCCCAGGAGGACGGGACGTCCCCCTGGGCTTTCCAGCAGGTAGGTTGGTTCAGCTGGCAAACCTGTCCCCCTGTAGTGCACCCGCGTATCTCTAAACATGCATGTCCTCGGCCAGCGTTCCCCATCCCAGGTAGCTGATCTTGACCCAGTCCTGTGGACTCCACCCTTGCAGATAACTTCCAGGGCCCAGGCTTTATCTCTTCCCAATAGGAACCTAGAAATAGGCCCCCAGTTTGGACTGGGCCCTCCACTGCTCAAACACTCCAGCATCTACCGGTTAATTTATCTTGCCTCTGCCCTGAGGTATGTTATAACTCTGCAAAAATCACTTTTCTTTCTTTTTGTTTTTAGTGCTAAAGATTGAACCCAGGGGCGTTCTACCTCCGAGCTATACTTCCATATTTATTTATTTATTTATTTATTTATTTATTTATTTATATATTTATTTATTTGCAGTATTGGGGATGGAACCCAGGGTCATTTTACTTCCAAGCAACACCCCCAGCCCTTTTTATTTATTTATTATTATTATTTTTTGTGGTACTAGGGTTCCTGGAAGCCCTTCTACCTCCGGGCTACACTCCCAGACCTATTTTTACATTATTATTTGGAAACAGGGTCTCCTTGCCGGGCGTGGTGGCGCACGTTTGTAATCCCCGCGCTTGGGAGGCTGAGACAGGAGGATCGCACGGGTTCGAAGCCAGCCTCAGCTATTTAGTGAGGCTCTCAGCAACTTAGTGAGACCCTGTTTCCAAATAAAATATAAAAAAGGTCTGGGAGTATAGCCTGAAGGTAGAAAGCCTCTGGGTTCCACACCCAGTACCACAAAAAAAAAAAAAGGAAAGGGTCTCCTAAGCCAGCGCGCGCGGCTGGCTTCAAACCTGCGTGATCCTCCTGTCTCTGCCTCCCAAGCGCGGGGATTACAAGCGTGTGCCACCACGCCCGGCCTCCCAGCCCTACTTTTTATTCTTTATTTTGAAACAGGGTCTCACTGAGTTGCAGAGGGCCTCACTAAGTAGCTGAAGCTGACTTCAAATCTGTGCCATCCTCCTATCTCAGTCTCCCAAATACTGGATTTACAAGTGTGTGCCACCATGACCGGCTTTTATTTTTTATTTTAAAACAAGGTCTCACTGAGTTGGGAAGGGCCTCACTAATTAGCTGAGGCTGTCCTCAAATTGCGATCCTCCTGTGTCAGCCTCCCCGCTATATTTATTTTTAAACAAGATCTTGCTAAGTTGCTGAGGCTGGCCTCCCATCTTCTATTCTCTTGTCTCAGCCTCCCAAGACCTGGAATGACACCTGTGCACCACCACGTCCTGCATGAACCTTACTCTGTGCTGTTCCGTTTCTGGAACATGTTTCCCTGTCTGAATTCATCCCATGTGTTATTTCATCCTCATGTGTTCCTCTGCCCCTGTTTCTCTGAAACCTTTCCCCTTTGACTGCCTCTTGGCCCCTTTCCTCCTTCTCTCTAGTTCTGACCCCATGGGGCTGCAGGGAATTCTGGGGTGCTGGGCCTCAGGCTTCTTGGGGTTTTTGGGGTTCCATCATTGTGCTTATACGAGTTGGGCAGCCAATGGGTCAGCAGAAAACATTTCCCCCACCTGTCCCACCCGCATGGCTCCTTACCTGGCCAATGGCTCCGGCAAACACCAGGGCCCAGTCCTGCAGCCAGGAGCAGCCGGGGAAGGTGAGGGCATAGCCGGCCAGGGCGCAGAAGGGCAGCCCGTAGAAGAGGTACACCAGCATCTGACCGACACAACCGGGGTGAGCCTGGCTCCCCCCCTGGCCCCCAAGCGGACCCTGGCTGATCCTGACAGCCTCACATCCAGCCGGACGGGGGCTCTCTGCACCCCCATCCTGTGCGCATGTGCCTCTGACCTCCCAACTAGAACACCCCAGGGCCACGTAAGGGCCTGGAAGTCAGGCTGGGTCAATCTCAGCCTGCCTGAGACATGCACTTAAGTTGGGGTATGGGCAATGAGGGCTGACAGTCTTCTGGGGTGGATGGATAGAAGCCTGGGATTGCCTCTGCCACCCCACAAAGGGAGCCACGCACAGAAAGCAGAGCCCCAAGGCAGTTATTTTCCGCCTCCTGGATCCAGCCATGCCTGAAGACCATCATGTTACTTGCTTAGTACCACCATAAAGCCCACATCTGCTTCCACCATTTTGACTCATACCTCCCACCCTGCTTCGCTGAGGCCCGGGCGGGACGGCGACCCTCTCACCTGCACCTTGGGGTAGGCCACAGGGTCCCGCAGGTAGGGTTCATACTGATAGATGTAGACAAAGCAGGCATCTGTGGGGCAGTCGAGCACCACCTGGGGAGACAGAGGTAGACCAACCTCAAACACCGCTCTCCCCCAGGCCCCCACTTCCCCAAGCGGAGAACTGTCCTGGTGCCCCTCGGCCCTGGGATTCACAGATACTGGCGGTAACAGAGAGCGGCAGGGAACAGGGCCTTTCAGGGAACACCCGGGTCAGGTTTGATGAAGGACTTCCTTGGATGACCAGACAGAATAGCCGTGGCCTTTCTGCACCAGATCTCGGAATACAAATGGAAGAAGTGGGTGGGGAGGGAGGCAGGACAGGGGAGGGCTGGGCAGGGCACTCACCAGGCCCCGGAAGAGCGTGAACAAGGCCGCCAGGATGAGGTACAGGACCAGGGCCAGGTCGGCGGGCCGCCGCAGGAGGCCCTTGCTCTGCTCCTCCAGCACCTGCCGCGGGAGACAGCCTGAGAGGTCTGTATCCAAAGGCGCTCACGCGGGCTCCTCCCTGTTTTCCGCCAGCCAAGCTCCCTCCAAGGAGACAAAGGCTGTGGTCACACTGAAGCTGGCAGGAGACCCCCCCAGGGGCAAGGCACTCACCGTGGCGGGGTCGCAGCAGGGTGCCATCCTCGACTGTTTGAAGACCCTCATGCCAGCCCAGCCCAGAACCAGCAGGTAGGGGATGGCAAAGAAGAAGGCGGGTCTGATCTCTGAACTGTATTTCCCTGCCGTGGTGCAGAGGTGAGGAAGTCACTCAGCAAGGCGGGCCGGGCTGCACCCATGAGCTGGGCCATGCTGAGCCCTGGCCGGGCGTCTTCATTCACAAATGCCAACCTTGCCAAGCTCCAACGCCCTCCAGGGCTCACCAGTGCCCACAGCCTGGCCTGCCTCAGTTTACCTTCTGAATACAGACGCTTCTCTCCAGGACCACTCTGCTTTCTGTGAACACACCGGGTGGTTCCCCTGGCCCGGCCGGGCCAGCCTGGGACTCTCTGCTCCACCCTCAGACCTACTTTTACTCTCTAGGATGGACTCTGGAACTCCTTTCTAGGTCACAGCATCCTGAACCCAATCCCTGGGGCTTGGCCTGGGGGAAGTGGTCTGGGCTCCCCCTACCTCCCAGAGGAAATGGGGAGCACAGGGGGGTGGATGCTGACTGAGGCTGTGGTGGACAGTGAAGGGGCCTCTGCAGACCCTGGAGCGGTGAGGTCCAACATGGGGGCTTCCAGGCGCAGGGAAGTGACCCAGCCAACCCAGATAAAATTCCCCCAAACTGAATCCTTACCCAGAATGTTTCCCAGGAGGAACACCAGGATGCTCATGGTGAAGGACCCTAGCCAGTAGAGCCCGAGGTTCCGGTACCCCTTCCTGGGAGGGACCAGGTGACCAGTGGGTAGCTGTTCCCCTGGGCCCAGGGGCCACCCAGATCCCCAGAAACTACCTGGCTCCCCAGCTCTGGGTGCCCCTCTGTTTTGCCCCTCGGGATGGAAGGGGCCTGCCGATACTCTGGCTCCACCCTGACCTGGGGTGCCCACCTGTGACACAGCTCCTCCCAGGAGCCCTCCCACCTGCCCCCTGCACCTTTTGTAGATGGCACCTGCCATGGCCAGGTAGAGAAGATAGTGAACGGTGCCATCCCAGTAGCAGATGAAGATCCCATGCCCAGTGCGCAGGTAGGGCTCGCCCTGTGGGGCAGGTGCGAGGCTCAGACGTGGGGTGGGGTAGGGGGCACCCCCCGCCACACTCTATGTACCTCCTTGGTGTAGAACTCCGTGAAGCCCGAAATGTAGCCATCTTCCTGCAGCGCGATGACTAGGTCCACCACCGAGGTGAAGGCCAAGACGGTGAAGGCTGTGGGAGAGTGGGCGGGGCCGGGCATGGGCCGGACTTGGCGTGGTGGGGACTAGGGAGGCATGTGGGCGGGGCCAAGGCCCACTGTGGGCGGGGCTAGGGCCAGGTGTGTGGCGCTAAGGCCAAATGTGGGCAAGGCTAAGCATAAGTGTGGGTGGGGCTATTGCCGGTTGTGGGCGGGGCCAGGACCGAATGTGGGTGGGGCTAAGGCTAAGTTTGGGTGCTGCTAAGACCCAGAGTGAACAGGGTTAGCAGGACTAAGACCATGTGTGGACGTTGATAAGGTCAGCTGTGGGAGGGGCTAATGCCAAGTATGGGCGATGCCAAGGCCACATGCGGGTGGGGCTAAAGCCAGGTAGGGCAAGGTTTGTGAGTGTGAGGGCTCAGGCCAGGGACAAAGCAGAAGTTGAGAAAACAGGTCAGAAATTAGGAGGTTCCAGCGAGGACCTCCACGCTCTTCCTGTCCCCACCCCTTCTGTCAAGGGATTCCAGTCCGGCTCATTCTGCAGGTCTGCTGGGGAGGCCTCTAGGGGTCTCCAGTTTCACGGGAGGAGCATCACTCCGGTCCTCAGGAGACCCAGGACGGACTGGAGGCATAGTATTTCAGGGCGACCAGTCTGATGGGAGAGCCTCAGTGCCTGCTCTGGGAAGCTCCACACCGGACGGGGGAGGCTATTTGCGATTCCCCAACCTAACAGTGCTCTCATTCCTTAAAGTCCAAATCTAATCGGGGCCCTTTAAGCCCCCAGTCTGATGGAAGAGGCCCCTGAAAGGCCCCAGTTTGAGGGTGGAGGCTCTTTTCTATTTCTTTTCGTTGGAGAAGGCCCTTCACAGGCCCCCGGTCTAAGGGAGGAGGCCCTTCAAAGGCCCCCGGTCTAAGGGAGGAGGCCCTTCAATGACCCCCGTCTAAGGGAGGAGGCCGTTCAGTGGCCCCCATCTAAGGGAGGAGGCCGTTCAGTGGCCCCGTCTAAGGGAGGAGGTCGTTCAGTGACCCCGTCTAAGGGAGGAGGCCGTTCAGTGACCCCCGTTTAAGGGAGGAGGCCCTTCAGTGACCCCCGTCTAAGGGAGGAGGCTGTTCAGTGACCCCCGTTTAAGGGAGGAGGCCGTTCAGTGACCCCCATCTAAGGGAGGAGGCCCTTCAAAGGCCCCCCGGTCTAAGGGAGGAGGCCCTTCAATGACCCCCGGTCTAAGGGAGGAGGTCCTTCAGTGACCCCCGTCTAAGGGAGGAGGCCGTTCAGTGGCCCCCATCTAAGGGAGGAGGCCGTTCAGTGGCCCCGTCTAAGGGAGGAGGCCCTTCAAAGGCCCCCGGTCTAAGGGAGGAGGTCCTTCAGTGACCCCCGTCTAAGGGAGGAGGCCGTTCAGTGGCCCCCATCTAAGGGAGGAGGCCGTTCAGTGGCCCCGTCTAAGGGAGGAGGCCCTTCAAAGGCCCCCGGTCTAAGGGAGGAGGCCCTTCAATGACCCCTGTCTAAGGGAGGAGGCCGTTCAGTGGCCCTCGTCTAAGGGAGGAGGCCTTCAATGACCCCCATCTAAGGAAGGAGGCCGTTCAGTGACCCCCGTCTAAGGGAGGAGGCCGTTCAGTGGCCCCCATCTAAGGGAGGAGGCCCTTCAAAGGCCCCCTGGTCTAAGGGAGGAGGCCCTTCAATGACCCCTGTCTAAGGGAGGAGGCCGTTCAGTGGCCCTCGTCTAAGGGAGGAGGCCTTCAATGACCCCCATCTAAGGGAGGAAGCCCTTCAATGACCCCCATCTAAGGGAGGAAGCCGTTCAGTGGCCCCCAGTCTGAGAGTGGAGGTCCTGGACCAGTCTTCTTTACTTCCCAGTGACTCACCAGCGTACAATGGATCGTAGGAGATCTCACCATGGGACAAGCTGTAGATGGCCAGGAAGAGCAGCCCCAGGATCAGGGCGCTCAGCAGAGCCACCCACAGTGGGCTGAGGAGAGGGAACTCAAGTCAGGGACGCCTGCCCAGTGCGGAGGCCTCAGCCCGCCTCCCCCGAAGCATGGGGCGATGAGAAGTATCTGCTGGTGTTCAATGCCGGTCCCTGAGGCATTTTCCCATCAGGCTATTCCTCAGGCTGTTTCTGCCATCTAGAAACTGCATCCACAAGTCTCTGTTTTCTTTCTTTCTCCCCTTCTCCCTTTTTTATCTTTTTTTTTTTTTTTTTGTAGTACTGGGGTTCCTGGAAACCCTTCTAACTCCAGGCTACACTCCCAGTTCCTATTTTTATACTTTTTTAAATTTGGAAACAGGGTCTCTTAAGCCAGCGAGGCTGGCTTCAAACCTGCGCGATCCTCCTGTCTCCGCCTCCCAAGTGCGGGGATTACAAGCATGCACCACCACGCCCCGCCCTTTTTTGTCTTTTGTGGTGCTGGGGATCAAACTCAGGCCCTTGACATGCTCAGCACAGGCGCTACGCCTGAACCCTCAGAAGTTTCTTCTTTCTTTCTATACAAGGGATTGAATCCAGGATACTCTACCACTGAGTTATATCCCCTTTCTTTCTTTCTTTCTTTCTTTCTTTCTTTCTTTCTTTCTTTCTTTTTCAGTACTGGGGATGGAACCCGGGGGCATTCTACCTCTGAGTTATACCCCCAGCCCTTATTTTTATTTATTTATTTATTTTTGGTGGTACTGGGGGTGGAACCCAGAGGCTTTCTACCTCTGGGCTATACTCCCAGACCTTTTTAATATTTTATTTGGAAACAGGGTCTCACTAAGTTGCTGAGAGCCTCACTAAGTAGCTGAGGCTGGCTTCGAACCGGTGTGATCCTCCTGTCTCAGCCTCCCAAGCGCGGGGATTACAAGCGTGCACCACCACGCCAGGCTACCAGCCCTTATTTTTTATTTTTTATTTTGAAACAAGGTCTCACTGAGTTGCAAAGGGCCTAAGTATCTGAGGCTGTCTCTGAACCATAACCCTCCTGTCTCAGCTTCCCAAATGCTGGAATTACAAGTGTGTGCCACTCCGCCCAGCTTTTTTATTTTTTAGTTGGAAACAGAATCTCACTATGTTTCCCAGGCCGGCCTTGATTTTGCCATTCTCTTGTCTTAGCCTCCCAAGTAGCTGGGGTTATAGGCATGCATATCTGGCCAAAAGTTTTTTTTTGTTTTTTTTTTTTTGCAGTACTGGGGATGGAACCCAGGGACATTCTACTTCCAAGCTATACCTCTAGCCCTATTTTTTATTCTTTTTTTTTTTTTTTTTTTTGGCGGGTCTGGGGATGGAACCCAGGGGCATTTAACCTCCGAGCTACACCCCCTGCCCTATTTTTTATTCTTTATTTTGAAACCGGGTCTCACTGAGTTGCGGAGGGCTGTCTGCGAACAGCGATCCTCCGGTCTTGGCCTCCCAAATGCTGGGATTACAAGCGTGTGCCACCACGCCCGGCTCTATTTTTTATTCTTTTATTTTGAAACAGGATATCACTGAGTTGCAAAGGGCCTAAGTAGTAGCTGAGGCTGTCTGTGAACTCAGATCCTCCTGTCTCAGCCTCCCAAATGCTGGGATTACAAGTGTGCGCCACCACGCCCGGCTCTACTTTTCTTTCTTTTGGATTGAACCCAGTGGCATTCTACCTCTAAGCTACACCCCCAGCCCTTTTTATTTATTTTACTTTTTTTGTGTGTGTGGTACTGGGATGGAATCCAGGGTCATCTACCTCCGAGCTACACCCCCAGCCCTATTATTTTATTCTTTCTTTTTTTTTTTTGGTGGTACTGGGGTTCCTGGAAGCCCTTCTACCACCGGGCTACACTCCCAGACCTATTTTATATTTTTGAAACAGGGTCTCTTTCGCCAGCGCGGCTGGCTTCGAACCTGCGCGATCCTCCTGTCTCCGCCTCCCAAGAATGGGGATTACAAGCGTGTGCCACCACGCCCAGCTTATTATTTTATTCTTTATTTTTGAAACAGGGTCTCACTGAGTTGCAAAGTGCCTAAATTGCTGAGGCTTTTGTGAACCCAGATCCTACTGTCTCAGCCTCCCAAATGCTGAGATTACAAGCGTGTGCCACCACGCCCAGCTCTATTTATTTACTTTAAACAGGGTCTAAGTTGCTGAGGCTGGCCTTGAACCTGCGATTCTTCTGTCTCAGCCTTCCAGGTACTGGGATTACAGGCATGTGCCACTATGTCCAGCTCAGTGATTGCTTTTCTATCTGATAAACTCCTACTCATCCCTTATGGCCCATCTACATTGTTCCTCCCTGACTACCCAGAAAGAATCATTTCCCAACTTGGCTGAGTTCGAGGGGACATCCACCAGCCGCTTCATTGGCTTCTCTATTTGTGGATGCATGTTCTATTCAATTTGCTGCCGTCACTCAGCAATGCCAAGCTCCTCCGTGGCCTAGGCTCAGCTCCCGTGCTGAGGGCCTCTAGTGCTCAGTATCGTAGACGTCTCTTCCTGAGGTTGTCAACTCCTCCCAGCTGAAGTCCAAAGGCCTCCATCTACTCTTCTCTATCCTTGCCCAGACCTGCCTCTGCTGACCTGGTAAGAAAGGTCAACCAGTTATGTAGACAATAGAATCTGGGCCTCTAAGCATCAACTGACACAGGTGGGTAAACCAAGACCCAGAGAGGGTGAGAGACCTGCCCAGGGTCACAGCAAAACTCTGCTCATCAACCCCCATAGGCTCCAGGCCCCCAGTTCCTCGGGAGCCCTCTGTCTCCTATGATCTCCATTCTGACCCTATCAGCAATGACAATGACCTAATCAGATGAGACTACAGAGGTCTTTGCACACGGCGCCATTCAATCCCTACAGGTAACTGGCACAAGGTCTAGGGTCATGCCACTACCCGAAAGAAGGAACTTTGGTTCCAGAGGCCAGCAGGTCCGCCCAGGGTCCCAGGAGGTGGCGACAAGCATTGGCACCTGGGGAGCCAGCCCCATGATTAAGACTCTGCCCCAAGGTTTGGGATGGGCAGGGTTCGGGAGGGTGAGGTGCTTGCTGCACCCACAGGGCTGAGGACTTCGGCTTAGGAGACAGGAGTACGTTTCAGGGCAGGGTGAGCAAGCCCTGAAGAGACAGAAAGCCTGGGAACTGAGGCCGAGGTGATGGAGCAGGGTGTGTGTGATAGCAGGAGCTCGGTCACTGGCGCCTTATCTGGGACACTTTGACCCTTGGCGACTTTGGAACCTGTGTGGGTGCATCCTAGGAGTACCCCAGAACCCTCCCAAAGCCCTGCCCAGGATAGGGTGTGGGGCTATGCTCCTTGACATTCCTTCTCCCCGGGCCCAACATCTCAGGCCCCGGCATTCTGGCCCGGGGTTCACAGTCCTGGGCTTGGGGTGCTGGAGCGCGCAGTACTCCCGCATCCTCCCGCCCCCGCCCCGCTGGCCTCCCCGGCCCCTCCCCGAACGCACTGCGAGAGCTCTGAGATGCTGTTGAGCACGTAGGACACCGGGAGAGCGCCGAGGGACAGCGCCGCGATCTTGCCGGCCACCGGAGGGAGGTCCATGGCGGCGGCGGCCCCGGCGGGGGCGCTGGGCTCCGAGGTGGCAGCGCGTCTGGGCTGGGGTTGCCAGGGGCCGTCCCGCCCCGCGCAAAGGTCACCCACGCTGTGTCCCGGCCCCACAGTAGGCCCGCCCCGCGCTCGAGGAGCCTGCAGGGCCCCTCCCCTCGCTAGCTGCACCCTTCTCCCCTCTGCAAAGTCTGGAACTCCGCACTTCGGGACTCCTCTGCTCTGACCTCCTGGACGTCGTCACGGGGCTGGCAACTTTGTTCTAAAGGAGTCGGTTCTCCAGGCTTTCCACCCGCGGGCGTGGGCTGAGCTGGGTCGAGCTGCACTTCTGCCTGCTGTCCTGACCTAGAGCCCCGGTCCCGAGCCCCATGCATGCTAGGCAAGCATTCAACTGCTGAACTCTACCCCCAGCCCTGAGGAGATCCTTTATACCCTCCCCCAATTCAGAGCATCCCACCCCAAGCCAGGATCCAGTGAGGATTGCTGGCGCACTTGAATGAGCGTTCTCATGCAGTGGCCACAAATGCGAGTGAGTCTGGATAGGAGGTTCTCTCAGGTGGGCGGAGGTTGGAGGTCCTTCACTTGGGGGGAGGGAGGTCAGAAGGGGCCAAATTGGGGGTTTGGGCAGTGCTCCTGGCAGAAAGAGAACTGGCTGAGGATTGGAGCTGGGTAGCAGAGGCCAGTGGGTGCGAGGCCAGGTGGAAACACAGATGGGGCTCGAGGGAGCGATCCAGGGGAGGGAGGGAGGGAGGGAGGGAGGGAAGGAGGGAAGGGGGTCCAGAGGAGATGCAGGGCTGAAGTCAAGGGGCCTGCGGTGTGCAGTTAGGATGGGAGGGACTTCCTGTCCCTGTCACAACTCCAGCTAGCCCGTGAAGCCTGGGCTGCTGTACAGCAAGGTGAGTGTGCCAACCTGATTCTTGTCCCTGCGGTTAGGGGCCGCCAGGACCCCGTCTCCACCAAGCAGCCTGCTGGCCTGTGCCAGCCGTGAGCTGGCCAGAGGTTCTGTCTGCACGCTCTGAGTCTGACAGCCTTCCTCCTGGGAACCTGTGGTCTGTGGGGTGAAGTGCAGAATCCTGGGGACTCCTGTCTGCCAGACAGACCCTCTCCTGTGCTCTCTTCTTTTTCCAGAGTTCAAGTTGGGACCCAGGGCCTTACACGTGCCAGGCAAGGGCTACCACCAAGCAGCCCCTCAGCCCATGTTCTTACCTCTTAAAGCAGGCCCCGCCATCTTCTACTCCAGGTGGCCCTCCTGGCTGGCCCCTGCCCGTTCTCCCTTCAGGGCCAGGAGTGTCTGTGCCTAGCTCACAGCCCGACTTTGCTCTGTAGGCCCAGCGCACACAACACAAGGTTTGGAGGCCTCTTCCCCTGCCTGGGGGAAAAGTCCATGCCCTGGATCGGGCCAGCCGCCAGCTCACCGAGTCAATGGAGACCAGGTGACAGGGTGCTGTGGCTAACCTCTGGTTGCCCAGAGCCGTGCTGCTGCTCAGGGCCCTTGCCTGCTGCCCTCTAGAAACCCCTGTGCATGGGCACTGGGCAGAGCCCACCAGAGCCACCCTTGGCCCTGTTCCAGGCTGACTCTGAGGGGAGGCAGGATAGCATGCCACCCCCGCCTGGGCTCTGTACTGCCTCTCAGACCTTCCCAGGGCCTCAGCCCACTGGGGGCATGCTCCTAGACAGCCTCGGCCCAGCCTCTGGCTCCTCTTGGGGTGGGGAGGTTGGTAATGTGTTGGGGGGAGGTTGGTAATGTGTTGGTCGACGTGTGTGTGCAGTCTCAGGGGATGGAATCCAGGGCCTCAGGCATGCTAGGAAAGTGTTCTATCAGCTGGACATGGTGGTGCGTGCCAAAAAGAAAATGTGTTCTACCACGAAGCCACAATCCAGGCCCTGGCAGGTTCTATCGCAGCTGCAGGTGGCCACCACCAGCTTCTGACTTTGTTCCCAGCACACTGGCTGCTGGGCCAGCACTCTTCCATCTGGTTCACAATTAGCAAGCTACTGTTTGTTAACTGGCTGTGTGACCACAGGCTGGCTCCGAAGTCCTTGGAGCCTGGGAAGGATCCCTGGTCCTTGCAGGGGTTGGGCAGCACTAGCTGAGTGTATAGCGGCAGGTGGATGAGATCCCTGGGCTTTGATACGTAAAGTACAGCGTGCAAACCAGCACAACTAGCAGAAATGCTGTCAGTCCCACCCTACCTGAGATAGAGCAGCTATGGCCACCAATATGCCCGGGTAGGTTTTTTGCTTTCTGGTGGCACTGGGAGTGGAACCCAGGGGCTTTTCTACCTACGACTTATATTCCCAGGCCTATTTTATACTTTATTTGGAAACAGGGTCTCACTAAGTTGCTGAGAACCTCACTAAGTAGCTGAGGTTGGCTTCGAACCTGTACGATCCTGTCTCAGACTCCCAAGTGCTGGGATTACATGTATGTGCCATCACACCTGGCATCCAGGTGGCTTCTGGACAGTAAGACCCCCACCCTGGGGAGGCATGGCTAGGGAGGCCTTGGCACACACTCGCCTGGGCCACCTTCAAGCCCTGAAACCTCCCACTCCAAGGCCCTTCCTCCAGGCAATACAGCTGCTCCCAGACGCTTGAGCCCGGGGACTTGCATGTCCACTGCACGGCTACAATCAGTAGCTAGGGCAGTATGGGCTGGCGCTGCCAGGTGTGTTGCTGGGCGCTGCCAGGGAGGGCAGGGACGCAGGTATGCCCAGAGCCACCTGCTCTGCACCATGCCTAAGGGAAGGCTGAGACCTTGGCTCAGCTTACCCTCCCTAGAGGACACTGCCAAGGCAGCTTTTCCTGTCCTCCACTAGAGGAAACTAAGCGGCTGCTGCTCCCTGCAGCAGCTAAGGCTTAGGAGGGACAAAGACCTGAGGGCACCCAGGAGGCTGGTGCTACTCAGATTCCTCAGAACCAGTACCAGGGTCCCTCCTAGACAGCATCCTGCCTGCCCTACGCTGCTGCTTAAGGGATAGGAAGGCTCCAGCACTGGCCGGGAGCAGGCTGCAGGCTGGGTGAGCATTGGGACTTTAATACACAGCACAACACTTGTAATGAAGGACGGGCAGGTGGAAACGCGGGCTGGAACGTTCCGCGGTCCAGGGAGTCAGTTGGAAAGTTAGGCTCAGGTGTCTCTCTCTCCAGAGCACTCAGTAGTAAGGCCTTCTGGGGTTGTTCTGTGGAAGGCCAAAGAGACAACAGGAAAGGGGTGAGCTCCTCCCACCCAACCCTCAGGGGCTGCTGAGCTGGCACCCCAGGTCAAGGAGGGGCCGCCTGGGAGAACTTGGGGTCCAGGGCGCACGCACCAGCGGGTTGGGCCGGAAGCGGTAGGCCAGCATCATCCTCTTGCGGAAGGCCTCATACTCATCATCCTCCTTGGAAAGCTCCGCCGGCCGGTCGATGCCAAAGCCAGCGCCGTCCACAGTGGTGGTGCCCCTGCAGGGGGCGATGGTGGGTGAGCAGGGCCCCGTGGAAGGGGGGGGGTGCCAGGCCTGGTGTGCTGGGCTGGAGACTGTTGCATGGGAGGGAGGGACCCAAGGTGGCTCAGGCTCCGCCCCTGCGTGGGGAGGAGAAGCCCAGAGTCTGGCGTATTGTGGCTCATGGCAGATGGCTCCTTAGGGACAGTTAGAGGCCATCTCTCGAAGGAGAGGTGGCAGCACAGGAACATTCTAGACAGGGGTCCTGCTGGGACAGCTCTGGCTGTTTCTGGGACTGGTTTCCGGGTCGCAGGGCCTTTGTGAGGCAGGGGTGGACCCATGTGCACCCATGGACACCCTCCCGGGCCTGAGACCTGGGGAGGAAGGAGTCTCTGGCTGGAGGGACAGGGCCCATGCCACCTCCCGTCTGTGGGGGCCACTCACTTGTTCACCGGGTTCTTGATGCCCTGGCCCTCTGAGCCCAGCCCCTCGCCCTCCTTCCAGCCCATCTTCATCAGCATCTGGTAGCCGATGTTCTCCACCGTCAGCTTGAACTCCTTGTATTCAGAGTAGTCGGGCTCCCGACCCTCCTGCAGCAGGGAGAGAAGGTAGCTGTCACCCACCAGGGCCACAGCCATCCTGGGCACAGCTTGGGCTCACAGAGCTGCCCCCTGCCTGGCCTCACCCAGTCTGGGGACCACCTGCCCATCTGACTCCTCCAGAAGAGCTTGAACTCCTCATCTTTCTCTGGGTCCCAGAGCCTTAAGGTGCTGAGCTCCCTGGCAGCCAGGTCAAAAGGGTTAAGGTAAGCCGGGCGTGGTGGCGCACGCTTGTAATCCCCGCGCTTGGGAGGCAGAGACAGGAGGATCGCGCAGGTTCGAAGCCAGCCACATGCGCTGGCTTAGGAGACCCTCTTTCCAAATAAAAAAGTAAAAAATAGGTCTGGGAGTGTAGCCCGGAGGTAGAAGGGCTTCCAGGAACCCCAGTACTGCAAAAAAAAAAAAAAAAAAAAAGATTAAGGTAGCTAGGTTACATGGGCTTTGCCTATCACGAGAAAGCCAAGACTTCACTGACAAAGAAAACCTTAAGTTCTAAGAGCAATCTTTTTTTTTTTTTTTTTTGAGATAGGGTCTTGCTATGCTGCCCACACTGGCCCTGAACTGCTAGGCTCCAGCTATTCTCCTGCCTCAGCACCCCCAGGGCACATGCCTGGCTTGAAAACAATTTATTATAGAGCTTGCTAGAAAGCTGTGAAGCCAGGAACTGTCATCCCAGTGACTCAGGAGGTTGAGGCAGGAGGACTGCAGGTTTGAGGCCAGCCTGGGCAACTCAGTGAGACTTGTCTCAATAAAATAAAAAGGCTGGGAGACTAGCTCAGTAGTAGCACACCCCTGGGTTCCATCCCAGGACTACAATGACAATACAAAAAGATGTGGTCGTTGGGGTTATACCTTGTTGGATAAGGTTACAGGAGACAAAACGACTTTCTAAGAAGCTTCAAGACAACACGGACGTACCCATCAACCATGTGCCTCCCAAGCCCCACGGCACGGGAGAACGCTGAGCTCTGTTCAGAGGAGGCCAGGCAGGCCAAGGGCTTTCTGTTGCAGAAATGCTCTGCCTGTGAACTGCACTTAATTGGCTCCACTGGAGGCACAATTTACCCCGCAGCCCCAGGAAATGTTTCTGAAGTGGCAGCTAAGCACTTATTTGCTAATTCCCTACAAAGACGGCATCTGTCACGAACAGATGCCTCTCTGGCAAGAGGGCTGGCTCCGGCTGCAAGCACAGGACGCAGACTCCCCAGGCTCCAGAGGGTGGGGAGGGTGCTTGCAGAGCGGCTGGCACAGAGGGGCTGTTGCTAGGGGCCTTGGGCCTCACCTTCAAGGCCTTGAATGTTTCCATGAACTTCTCCAGTTCATCAGGGGGCAGAAAGTCTCCGATGAAGTGCTTGCCCCGGCCCATCTTCGTCAGCTGCTCGGCCCACTCTGCACAAAGAGGCGGAAAGGTAAGGGGAAGGGGGTGGAGGCAGGCCAGCAGCCCTCGGGTGCAGGGTCAAGTCCTAGTGAAGCTTGCGGTCTGCGGACCCTTCCCCACAGGCAGCACTGCCAAGAGACCCTTCACACTGGGAAGGGTGGCACAGGCTTGTGATCCCAGTACTGAGTAGGCTGAGATGGGAAGATAAGAGGTTTGAGGCCAGCCTCAGCAACTTAGCGAGACCTTGTCTCAGAATAAAATATAAAATAGAGCTAGGGCAGCCACTGCCTATAATCTCAATACTTGTCAGGCAGAGAAAGGAGGACTGCAGGCTCCAGTGAGGACGGACTCAGCAACCTAGCAAGATCCTTTTTCCAAAAATATAAAAAGTAAGCCGGGCACGGTGGCGCGCGCTTGTCATCCCAGCACTCGGGAGGCTGAGACCAGAGGATTGCGGTTTGTGGACAGACTCAGCTACTTAGTGAGGCCCTCCGCAACTCAGTGAGACCCGGTTTCAAAGTAAAGAATAAAGCCGGGTGTGGTGGCGCACGCTTGTCATCCCCGCGCTTGGGAGGCGGAGACAGGAGGATCACGCAGGTTCGAAGCCAGCCTCACTGGCTTAAGAGAACCTGTTTCCAAATAAAAAATATAAAAATAGGTCTGGGAGTGTAACCTGGAGGTAGAAGGGTTCCATTCCCAGTACCAACAAAAAAATAAAAAAATAAAAATAAAAAATAATTAAAAAAAATAAGGCGGTGTGTGTGTGTGTGTGTGTGTGTGTGTGTGTGTGTGTGTGTGTGTGGCTTAGAGGTTGAATGCCTGAATTCCATCCCCAGACCTGCAAAAAAAAAAAAGTGTCTGTCTGTCTGTCTGTCTGTCTGTCTATCTATCTATCTATCTATCTATCTATCATCTCCATGTGTATGTGTGTGTGTGTGTGTGTATATGTTAAAAATTGGGCTGAGGGCATAGCTTGGAGGTAGAATGCTTCTGGGTATTTAATCCCCAGCAGCAAAAGAAAAAAAGGGTTGGGAGTATATCTCAGAGGTACAATGCCCCTGAGTTCAATCCCCAATGCCACAAAATAAATAAATACAGTAAAATAGGGCTGGGGTATGTATAGCTTGGAGGTAGAATGGCCCTGGTTTAATCTCTAGTATCAAATGTAAATAAAAAGAAGACCGGGCGTGGTGGTGCAGGCTTGTAATCCCAGTACTTAGGAGACAGGAGGATCACACAGGTTCAAAGCCAGCCTCAGCTACTTGGTGAGGCTCTCGGCAACTTAGTGAGACCCTGTTTCCAAATAAAATATAAAATAGGTTGGGGGTGTAGCCAAGAGGTAGAAGGCCACTGGGTTCCATCCCCAGTACCACAAAAATAAATAAATAAATAGAAAGTTTACTTCAAATATCTATGAACATTCATAGAAATTCATTCCCCTCTGCTTTACTCCACTGAGGAAACTAAGGCTCAGAAGGTCCAGTACAAACAGCCTGGGCCTGGACTGAGGCAGGTGAGTGGCGGCCTGGCCTACAGTGCTCGGGCTTCTCTCCTCCCTTCTCTATCCCCTGCCCAGCGTACCCCGCGTCTTGTCCATCTCCATGCGTCGTAGCTGGTGCTCCCAGGTGCCCAGCTCGCTGTCCACCTCCTCGTCGCTGTCGTAGCCGTGCTGGTGCTGCTGCAGCGCCTTCTCCCACAGCAGTTGCATGTCCTGCATCGCCCGCTTGTGCTGCATGATCATGTCGTACATCTGCTGCATCTGCAGGTGGAGCAGGCCCGTGAGCAGGAGTGGGGCGCCAGGAACACGCAGGGGCTCAGAAAGAGCGCAGACAGGCACCGAGTCCGCCTGAAACCCGGCATCACGCATGGCGGGCCCCGCTGCCCATGAAGGGGGCCTGGGCTCCTAGCACTGGGCGGCTGGGTGGGAGTGTTGCAGAATACAGGCCCGGAGGAGGGCCAGGGACGGGGACCCGAGACTGCTGGGCAGGGCTGAGCTCCTGGGAAGCAGCGCGGAAGCTGTTCCTGGCTGGGGGCTCCTGTCAGGCCGGGCCTCTCACCCCAGCACATCAGATACCCACTGGGCATCCTGCAGGTGGTCAGGGTGCCCTGCACTAACTAGGACCATTCTCAGCAGACCCAGAGGGGGCCGTGAAAGGGAAACAATGATGGAGACTATTGCAGGGTGGCAGGGAGCAGCCAGGAGCACAGGCTTCTGGGACTTCCCCCAGACTGCGACTGGGAGCCTCGGGGTGGCCTGTCTTCCCAGAAGCCTCGCGCTGCAAGGCCCTGAGCAGCCACAGAGATGGGGTGTTTGCTCCCCTGCGCCTCCCTCCCCCCCTCAGTCTTACCTCTTGCTGCTCCTTCAGCTGCTTCTTTTGGGCATCCGAAAGCTCCGTGACACCCACTAGACCCACGGGCTTCCCCTTCTCGTACCCGAGCCCCTTAAGGTCCTGAACTGTAAACCAAAGACACAGGGCGGTCAGTCGCCAGCATGCAGACGCGGTCAAGCTCTGGTGGGCTTGGCTGAGAGCTAACATCCAGCCCTCAGTGCAGAGGCCTGTGGATGGCAGGGGCTCCTGGCAGAGTCGTGAGTCACTGTGGCCTCCGGCTGCATGGGTGCTACGGCGCACCTGTGCCTCCCCTCCTTGAGACTGACCTCTCTAGAAAGGCTCTGACATCTCCTGGCTGCTGCACCCCAGGAACCAGGTCTGGGCCTCACTCTACATCATACAGCTAGTGGGTAATGGAATAGGGACTCCACACAGCCAAAGACAATAGCACAGAGACGTGTGGCTGTCACGTGCACGGCGTGTGCACACACCTGTGGGAGCGTGTGCGTACCCGGGCTCTGAGAATGCAGCACAGAAGCACCCGAAGTCGGGGCCCTTCCTCAGCTCCTAGGGAAGGCAGCTAACAATCCCCAGAGCTGCTGACATCTAATTTGGCAGTGGCTTCAGAACATGGCTGAAGCCAGCAACACTGATCCGTGAGATGACGCCAATGGCCCCATCTGAGTGGTTGAAACCAGCAGGTCTCTGGAGGAGAAGCCAGGCAGGGTGTGTGCAGAGACCTCCCTGGAGGGGGAAAAGTGATTTGCTTAACAAATAAATGTGCTGGGTTTGACCCCCAGCCCTGAAAAACAAAAATGAAAACACCCACAGCTGATATAAAAAATGAAAACACCCACAGCTGATATCAGACTGAAAGTCCCCCCCCCCAGATGTTGAACAAGACAAAGATGGCAACTTTCTGTGTGTGTGTGTGTGTGTGTGTGTGTGTGTGTGTGTGTGTGTGTGTGTGTATGTTACTAGGGATTAAACCTAGGGGCATTCACCTCTGAACTATACACCCAACCCTTTTTCTTTTTTGTTTTTGAAACAGGGTCTTGCTAGGTTGCTGAGTCTCACCGCTTGTTGGGGTTGTACTTGAATTTGCGATCCCCCTATCTCACCCACCCAAGTATTGGGATTACAGGTGTGTGCCACCATGCCCGGCAAGATTACCACTTTTGCCACTTACACACATCATGGCATTGGGAGTCCTAGTCAGAGCAATTAGGCAAGAAAAAAAAAATAAGTATCCAAATTGTAAAGGAAAAAGTATAACTTTCTTTTGGCAGATAACATGATTTTATACGCAGAAAGCCCTCCAGAATCCATACAAACACACACAAAATAAAACCCATTAGAACTAATAAGCAGCCAGGCGTGGTGGCCCACGCTTGTAATCCCAGTACTTGGGAGGCTAAGATAGGAGGATCACAGGTTCATAGCCAGCCTCAGCTACTTAGGCCCTCTGTGATTGAGACCCTGTTTCAAAATAAAGAATAAAAAATAGGGCTGAGGATACAGCTCAGTAGTGGAGCGTTTGCCCAGTATACACATGGCCTGAGTTCAATCCCTAGCACCACACTCACACAAAAAAATCAATTGTAGCCAGGGGTGGTAATGCACATCTGTAATCCCAGTACTTGGGAGGCTGAGACAGGAGTCTCAGAGGTTCAAGGCCAGCCTCACTAACTTAGTGAGACTCTGTTTCAAAATAAGAAATAAAAAGGACCAGGAGTGTAGCTTGGAGATAGAAAGGTAGAATGCCCCTGGTTCAATACCCAATACTTAAAAAGAAAAAAAAAGAAAAAAAAAAAGGAATAAATCACTTAGGAACAAATTTAACCAAGGAGTTATAAGATTTGTACAGTGAAAACTACAAAACATTGTTGGAAGAAATTAATGACAGGAATAGACAGTTCATGTTCATTGATTTAAGTATTGCTAAGGTGTCAGCATTATCCAAAGTGATTTAGAGATTCAATGTATTCCCTATCAAAATCCCAGTAGTGAGCCGGGTGTGGTGGCGCACGCTCGTCATCCCCGCGCTTGGGAGGCGGAGACAGGAGGATCGCGCTGGTTCGGAGCTAGCCGCGCTGGCTTAGGAGACCCTGTTTCCAAATAAAACATGTAAAAATAGGTCTGGGAGTGTAGCCCGGAGGTAGAAGGGCTTCCAGGAACCCCAGCACCACACACACACAAAAAAAATCCCAGTAGTGGGAATGCACCCATCATATGATTCGCCTTTACCACTCCTGGGCATCTTTCCAAAGGGGTTGAATCAGAGAACTACAGTAACATATGCATACCCCTGTTCACAGCAGCACAATTTGTAATAGCCAAAATGGGGAACCAACCTAGGTCTCCATCAACAGATGAATGGATTGCAAAAATTATGGGAAATACACACAATGGGATTCTACTCAGCTCTAAAAAAAGAAAAAAATCATGTCACTTGCAAGAAGATGGAAAAGACGTGGAGAACATTATGTTAACTGAGATCAGCCGAGCACAAAAAGAGAAGGGACTTATGTTTTCTCTAATATGCCTAAACTAGGGAGTGTTAGGGATACCAGAGGGACTCCAGACAATGGAGGAGAAACCTCAGCAATGCTAGAATGGAAGGGCGGGAGAGGACGAAGGCTGAGGTTGATTAACGAAGGAGCTACATCCGAATTTGTGTAAAAATATAAATACAGCATAATTAACCTGGACACTCATTGTTGGGGGGGGAGTATCAAGCATAGTCTGAATGTATGCCATTTTCAATATGTTCCACACAAGCCAGGCGTGGTGGCGCACGCTTTTAATCCCAACATTCGAGAGGCTGAGACAGGAGGATCGTGGTTCGTGGACAGCCTCAGCTACTTAGTGAGGCCCTCTGCAACTCAGTGAGACCCTGTTTCAAAATAGAATAAAAAAATTGGGCAGGGGGTATAGCTCAGAGGTCAAATACCTCTGGGTTCCATCCCCAGACCTGGGGGGGAAAAAAAAATATGTATTATATATATATATGTTCCACATAAATATAAAGAGAAAAAAATGAAAAAAATTACTCTTATGTTATCATTTTTAATAATCCAGTGCAATTAAAATAAGTACATCTATTATTAAAAATACATATAAAATTTAAAAATTGCAGTTGTGTTAGAAGAGATGGAAAAGCCCATGTGGAAATTCTTATGAAAACCCCAAATTGCCAAAATAATTTTGAAAAAGAAGAAATTTGGAAGACTCGCACTCCTGATTTCAAAACTTAATGCAGGGTGTATTCATTCGAGTCACCCCTCCATGCCAGTCTGGTATGGAGCTGTACCTATCCTCTGTATTTCTATCTTTTAATAAACTTCTTCTTTTTTTTTTTTTTTGTGGTACTGGGGTTCCTGGAAGCCCTTCTACATCCGGGCTACACTCCCAGACCTATTTTATATTTTTATTTGGAAACAGGGTCTCTTACGCCAGCGCGGCTGGCTTCGAACCTGCGCGATCCTCCTGTCTCCGCCTCCCAAGCGCGGGGATTACAAGCGTGCACCACCAACGCCCGGCAATAAACTTCTTTAAATCTTAAAAAAAAAAAAAAAAAACCTTAATGCAAAGCCGGGCGTGGTGGCGCACGCTTGTAATCCCAGTATTTGGGAGGCTGAGACTGGAGGATCGTGGTTCACAGACAGCCTCCACTACTTAGTGAGGTACTCCGTAACTTAGTGAGACTCTGTTTCAAAATAAAAGAAAAAAAACAGGGCAGGGGATGTAGGTTGGAGATCGAATGCCCCTGAGTTTCATCCCCAGACCCGCAAAACAAACAAACAAACAAACAAAAACTTAATGCAAAACTATAAGAGTCAAAGCAGTATGGTATTAGTATAAGGATAGAGATACCAACCAGGATAATAGCTCAGAAATAAACTTTGATGTCTATGGCCAGTTGATTTTTGTGTGAATGGGGTCCTGGGGATGGAAGCAGGGCTGCTATACCACTGAGCTATATCTCTAGCCTTTTATTTTTCTATTTTGAGACAGAGTCTTTTTAAGTTGCCCAGGCTGGCCTTGAAATTGCAATCCTCCTCTCCCAGCCTACCAAGTTGCTGGGATAACAGGTGTGTGTACCACACCTGGAAATTTATACTTTTTCATATAGGAAATGAGTATCCATGAGTTTCCATATCTGTGTGGGGTCCCGAACCAACACCTGTGGACACCGAGGGGTGACTATTCAGCCACAGAAAGGAACAATACGGTGGCATGTGCTAAAATGCAGATGGACCGCGATGACTTGCCCAGTGCAAAGGCCAGACCCACCTGACAGAGGCGAAGGGGAGGTGTCCGCATCCCTCTGCACCAGCTCGGCTGGAGGCAGCTCCACTTTGTCTTCCTCCGGCCCCCACCGGCTTTTACGCTTCCTCTTCACAGTGGCTGTGGGTGCTGGCTTCCCGGGGGCGGCGGGCACAGGGGTCGACAGGGCGGGGCAGGAGGCGGCTGGGTGCGAAGACCCCAAGGGGACTTCGGGGGGCACCTTGTGCTTCAGGCTGGAGTCAGGTGCCATGAGGGGAGCGGTGGGGCCTGCCCTAGCTTTCCGGAACTCCTCCAGCTTCTGCCGATAGTATTTGTATCCTTGGCTGTTGGGTTCATATAGAAAGCTGCAAAGGAGAGTCAGTGGAGGACACCATCAGATGGGCCTGAGATCCCTGAGCTGATTCTGGACAGAGGCAGCTTGCCTTGCGTGTGCCCAGGGTGTGATTGTCCTGTGACCCTCACTCTGGCAGCTAAAGTACGAGAACAACGTGAGGTGCCACGACCTCTTTTGACACCCCTCTCTCAACCCAGGGCCACTCTGAATCTCCACCAGCCTCTCTTGGTGAGACCATCACCAAGCCTCCTGCTTTAGAGCAAAAGAAACAGGTACTTGCCCTCACACTTCCCACCCTGTGAGGAATGCTGCCTTCACACCACAAACTCCCAAACTGTGAGGAGACCTCAGAGGCCAAGGAGGGCAGAGAGATGCTTCCTGAACCTAGTAACGTCTCCGACGCTACCAGAAAGAGCAGGCGCACCCCAGACAGACAGAGAACACACAGAACAGCGGAATGAACCAGGGACCTGGACTTGGACTCCAGTCCCACTTGAAGAGGGAATCCTTGGAGCGGAAGCCCAGACTCTCTGGAAACCACAGGTCCTCTTGGTCCTCACCCAGCCTAGGAGCAGAGGAGGTGGTACTTGGTTTTGAGCCAGGACTGAGGCCACAAGAGGCTTTGGCCAGTTTAGCACTTGCCAGCTTCTCTCAGACTAAACACGTCTACAGCCAACGGTCCTCCCTCTGGGGTCCACACCAGAGGGAAGTCATGGGCCAGCTCCATGTGGCAAATGGCTGGGAAAGGCCTAAATGTGTGCAGATCGTAGGTTGCACAGCCCTGGAGAAGAGAGTGGACCTGCACTTGTGAGCTTGGAGGGATGCTCAGCACACAGTGTACTAGAACTCAAACTGCAGCATGGAGAGGAGTCTGGCTTATACTTAGGAACCTGGAGGGAGGCGCAGCACAAGGCTGTGCCATTATCACCAACTGCAGCACTGGAGAAGGGGCTGGGTCTGCACTTAGAAATCAGGAGGGAGACTCAGCACAAGGCTGTGCTCTAACACAAGTGCAGTTATCCCCTCTGCCCCCGCCATATCCTCTAAGGACCGGTTCCAGGAACCCTAGAGGATACTAAGATCCACAAGGATGGACAAATCCCTTATATAAGATGGCATAAGCTTTCCAAAGAATCTGTGCACATCCTCCTAGGTTCATTTCTACATTACTTACAATGCCTAATACAACATAAATGCTCTGCATGTAGTTGCTAAACTGTATTGTACAAGCTGGGCGTGGTGCCGCACGCTTGCTATCCCAGCATTTGGGAGGCTGAGACCTGGAGGATCGCGGTTCGCGGACAGCCTCAGCTACTTAGTGAGGCCCTCTGCAACTCAGTGAGACCCAGTTCCAAAATAAAGAATAAAAAATAGGTCTGGGGGAGTAGCTCGGAGGTAAAATGCCCCTGGCTTCCATCCTCAGTTTAAAAAAAAAAAAAAATTGAGCTGGATGTAGTGGTGCATGGTTGTAATCCCAGCATTTGGGAGGCTGAAACAGGAGGATTGCAGTTTGCAGGCAGCCTCAGCTACTTAGTGAGGTTCTTTGCAACTCAGTGAGACTCTGTTTCAAAATAAAGAATAAAAAACTGGGCAGGGGGTGTAGCTTGGAGGTCAAATGCCCCCTGGGTTCCATCCCCAGACCCGCAAAACAAAAACAAACAAAACTGTGCAAGTCAGGTGTACTAGCACACATCTGTGATCCCAGCTACTCAGGAGGCTGAGGCAGGAAGATTGAAAGGTAGAGGTCAAGCCTGGGAAACTAAGCAAAATCCTGTCTTAAAATAAAAAATGGCCGGGTGTGGTGGCACAGGCTTGTAATCCCGGCACTTGGGAGGCTGAGACAGGAGGATTGCACAGGTTCAAAGCCATTTAGGGAGACCCTGTTTCCAAATAAAGTATAAAATAGGTCTGGGAGTATAGCCAGAAGGTAGAAAAGCCCCTGGGTTCCACCCCCAGCACCACCAAAAATAAATAAATAAATAAACAAACAAACAATGAAAAAAGCTGGGGGTGGGACTTGGTGGTAGAGTACCCTTGGGTTTAATCCTAGTACCTCATAAAGACCTTCCATGCAGACAGAAGGCCAGAAGAGGGGTCAAAGCAGCACCTCTCTGACACCAGGAGGAAGGCTGGGCCAGGGGCCGGCCACTGACTCACTGACCCGGTAGATCCCTGGACACCGGTCCTGCTTGGAATTCCATAATCTCACCCACATTTCCTGCAACAGACAGCCATAGTTGGTGTCTACCTATAATGACTGAAACTTTTTTTTTTAGGTACTGGGAATTGAACTCGGGGGCATTCTATCTCGAAGCCACATTACCAGCACTGTTGTTTTACTTATTTGGAAACATGGCCTCACTAAGTAGCTGAGGATGGCCTTGAACCTGGATCATTTTGTCTCAGCCTCCCAAGTGAATACAAAAGTACTGGGAATAAAAGCATGCTACCATGCCCAGTTTAAATTTTTTATTTAAATCCACTTTTCTTCGGGTGTGGTGGTGCATGCTTGTAATCCCAGCATTTGGGAGGCTGAAACAGGAAGATTGAAGTTCGTGGCCAGCCTCAGCTACTACTTAGTGAGGCCCTTTGCAACTCAGTGAGATCCTGTTTCGAAAATAAAGAATAAGAAATAGGGCTGGGGTTGTAGCTCGGGGGTAGAATGCCCTTGAGCTTCATCCAGTACCGTAAAATCAATCAATCAATCAATCAATCCATCCATCCATCCAATTAAGTATACAAAGAAAAGGCTAGTAATGTTGGAGGGCACAGAGTTGGGATCACAGATCGGTGGTCATCAGTGCAAACCTAAGACTCAGGGCATGAGGGAGGGTCCTCTCATCCCTGGCAGACCCTTCCCTGAGTTCCAGACCCAAGCACAATTCAGACCCCATGACGTGAAACACCCTGCACTGTGCCAGTGGAGCCCTGGCCATCCCTGTTCCTGGCCCCCAAGCCTCACTGGCCCCAGCCTCAATGGGGCCACTGCCCACATGCTGGCATGTATGAGCACCTCCCCCTACCTCACCAATGACCCTGGAAGCACAGCCAGCCCACTACTCCTTGCTCAGATCCTGCGGAGGCTCCAGTGACACCTGAGCCTGGAGGCCTGGCCTGGCAGCTCTACAGTCCGCCTGCACCTGGGACCTGTGCGGCTTCAGGCCCGCACAATACCTCTTCCCAATACCCTCTCGTAGCAGCTAGTGCGGCAACTCCCATGAGGTGAACACGTCAGGCTGGGGTTATGCTGCCCAGCATCCACTCCCAAGTCCCCAAATAAACCTGCCCAGACTGCTGTCCCACACCGTCACATCTCCTGAGTTGGGACTCATCTTACGAGACACTAAAGTGTCCTCGCAGGTCCCCTTGGCCAGTCCCCGCCCCACAGCAGGGGTTGTGACCAGTACTTCAGCCTCCCTCTGCATAGCACAGGGTACAAGAGCAGGCAAACAGAAACCCAGCCCCCAGGGCTCAGGGTGACCGCCTGGCTGGGGTCAGCAGGGAGGCCAGGCTGCTGTCACCTGTCCCTCTGGGGGACCTGCACAGAGGCTGGGGGTTTCCATCCCTTCTTGTGAAGGGAAAATCCTAAGAACATATACAGTACAAACAGTTCTTTGAGTCTCCTCCAGGGGCCATCTGTCACAGAGGAAGCCAGGCACACATGAGGCTTTCTCCATAAGGCCCTTAACTAACACAAGTCTGTGCGCCTGCCTCAGGCTATTCAGGGGAGCCACGTGCACCTGGGAAATGCCACCGAGGTGCAGAGCTCTGCGTCAGAAACTCCCCGGCCAGGTCATGGACTGTGCATGCCGAGCCTGGGTCCTCATGTGTAGGGGCGGCACAGGGGTGAGGGTCACCCCTTACCTGAATGCCTGGTTCTCTCGGTTGTTCTGGAGGGCGATGGTTTCCACCTCAGGACCCCCGTCTGCTATGAACCTGGCCAACTTTTCTGCAAGGTTCTTGGCCTCTTCGTCCTCTGGGGGTGAAACTTTAAGCAGGCTGTCAGTACTGAGCTCAACTCACCACACCCAACAGCCTATTTCCTGCTAAGAACCCCACAGGCAACAAGTGGGGTTTAGTTTAGGAATGATGCAAAGAGAAACAGGCAAACGGGAATCAGATTACTGCACTGGGACCAAACACAGAGTTAATATTACAAAGTACCCCCCCACCCCTCCCCTTCCCACCCCAACGGCTACAGGGGCTTTGGACTCCAGTCAAGATAAGGGGCCAGGACACAAGGGCGGGAGGTCCTAGACCTTACACCCAGTTTATCCCTAGGCCTTAGGGTGGGGGCTCTCCTGAGGAGAGGGTCAGGGCAAGGCCCGCAAATGACACAGTGCACTTTTTGTGTGTATGGTACTGGGGATTGAACCCAGGGACTTTTTACCTCTGAGCTACACTCCCAGCCCTATTTTACTTCATAAAGCAAAACAGGCCCTCACTAAGTTGCTGAAGCTGGCGGCAAATCTGTGATCCTCTATCTCAGCCTCCCAAGTACTGGGGTTACAGGTGTGCACCACCATGGCTGGCTGATACAGTGCACTTGTGGTTGTGTTCAGACCGAACATCGGTTCCTGCTGCCCGCCAGCCCTTGGCGAGTGGGATTTCACACCTCAGACTCCAGCTGTCTTTGTCCCCAGCCCCTCCCTCAGTATGGGGCACCACACCCCTCGTAATGTGTCCTCAAGTGCCTGGCACGAGGCTGGGGCTCATTAGCTCACATGCACACAGCTGAGCTCCTGGACAAAGCCTCAACCTGCCGCCAGCATCTAAGTGACCCAGGGACCAGGCTTCTGAGTGCTGGTGGGGGTGTCAGCCCCATCCCACAGTGGCCTCCAGGAACCCATGGGCCCATCCTGGGGTGCAGAACTGCCTGCCCCCCTGTCCACCTACCTTTCTGAGGGGCTGTCTGTGCCTTCTGTGCTTCCTTTCTTATCTCGGCCACTTTCTTTCTGTAGTAGAGGAATTCCCTGCTATTCTTATCGTGCAAAAATCTAGATAGGAAGAGATTTATAACAGAGAGGAGACTGGACTTTAGTGCCAGTAAAGTACATGGCTTCTACCATGCAAAAGCAGGTTGCTGGGCAGAGTCTGTATCACACAGGAAGCCAGTGTGACCCCTGGTGTGAATTAAAGTGCTCGGCACAGTGCCCAGCCCATGCCAGTGGGCGCCAGCCCCAGGGACCACTTTATAGACACATTCGCATAAGACATACACGGCAAACAGTCAGATGGCCACAGCCCACCACCCGGGCGCTACTCACGTGAACGCCGGGTTATCCTTGTAGTCCTCCATAGCTACTCTTTCTAACTCGGGGCCTCCTTCTGCCACAAAGCGGGCCAATTTCTCTATCACTTTTCGAGTCTCGGCTCCCTCTGGGGGTGAAACTTTAAGGAGGCTGTCAGTACTGGGGTTCAACTCACACACCCCACAGTCAATAGGCACAATCTCTCTACAGACCACAACGACAGAGGAGGGTGGGGGAAAGAAAATCGTGAGGCGGGTATGGTCGCCAGGCATCCCAGGTCCACACACAAGGCGCGGTCATGAGGGGGAGTTGGCCTCTGGGGAGAAGTGAGAGCCTCCCATGGGCCACATCCATTCCCAGGCTGGAAGGGGGCTGTTGGGAAGCATATCTGGCCTCCCCTGGTTTGGGGCATGTTTTGGAGAGAGGAAAAGCCTAAACCTTTTCTTTATTTACCAGTTGTCAGTATAATACATCGCTTCCCTTTCATCCTTCAAAGGTGACATTTTCTTTTAAGAATATCCTCACAAACTGATTTAAACACATTAGATGGTTTTCGGTCTGTTCTATTAACTTCATCACAGAAGCTCCGTGGCCAGTGGAGTCTCTTCGAGCCAATGGCTGAGAACTGTGGGTACAACCCAGGAGTCTCTGATGGCTGCCTTGCCATCTGCAGGACAGGGCGCTCCAGGGTCATCTCAAACACTTCCTGCCGAGCCCCAGAGCCATCTTGCCAACATCTGGGCTCAACCATTATATTGGGACTGTGTCAGTGAACAAAGCTACAAAAACACATTTTTCTTTTTTTTTTTTGGGTGGTACTGGAGACGAAACCCAGGGGCATTCTATCTCCAAGCTACAACCCAACTCTATTTCCTATTATTTTGAAACAGGGTCTCACTGAGTTGCAAAAGGCCTCACTAAGTAGCTGAGGCTGAGGCTGTCTATAAACGCACGTCCTCCTTTCTCAGCCTCCCAAATGCTGGGATTGTAAGCATGCACCACCACGCCCGGCTTACAAAAATACATCTTTTTTTTTGGTGGTACTAGGGGTGGAACCCAGAGGCTTTCTACCTCTGGGCTATACTCTCAGACCTATTTTATATTGTATTTGGAAATAGGGTCTCACTAAGTTGCTGAGAGCCTCACTACACAGCTGAGGCTGGCTTTGAATCTGTGTAATCCTCCTGTCTCAGCCTCCCAAGCACAGGGATTACAAGTGTGCGCCACCACGCCCAGAAAAAATACATTTTTTATTTTTTATTTATTTATTTTTTGCAGGTCTGGGGATGCAACCCAGAGGCATTTGACCTCTGAGCTATATACCCCTACCCTATTTTTTATTCTTTATTTTGAAACAGGGTCTCACTAAGTTACAGAGGGCCTCACTAAGTAGCTGAGGCTATCCACGAACCGCGATCCTCTGGTCTCAGCTTCCTGAATGCTGGGATTACAAGTGTGCATCACCACACCCAGCTAAAAATCATTTCTATACATAAATTATCCTCTTTTGAGCCGCATGGAGTCTGCTTTTGCCTGCCTACCTGTCTTTCTTTCCTTCTTTTCGTGGTACTGAGGCTTGAACCCAGGGGCATTCTACCTCCGAGCTACACCCCCGGCCCTATATTTTATTGGGGATGGAACCCAGGGGCACTCACCTCCGAGCTACACCCCTGCCCTTCTTTTTATTCTTTATTTTGAAACAAGGTTTCACTGAGTTGCAGAGGGCCTCACTAAATAGCTGAGACTGTCTGCAAACCGCAATCTTCCGGTCTCAGCCTCCCAAATGCTGGGATTACAAGTGTGTGCCACCCCGCCTGGCTTATAATTTATTCTTTATTTTGAAACAGCATCTCACTAAGTTGTGGAGGGCTTAAGTAGCTGAGACTGGCTGCGACCCATGATCCTCCTGTCTCAGCCTCCCAAGTACTGGGATTACAAGCATGCCACCACGCCCAGATGCTTTTGTATTTCTTGCTGGCCTATTTCTGAGGCCAAGTCTGTGTGCTGCTACACGTATCACATCCCTTTTATGAGATTCAAAGGAGAAACTTCCTGCTGAACCTGTGGCTCATCTTATTTTCCTTGTTGCTTGGGCTGCTGGGAAGCCAGGGGCGTATAGCCTGAGGAGGGCCCTGCAAGGTCCCGGCGGCATTCTCTGCCTGACTCTCTCCTGGCATGGTCCCGGCGGCATTCTCTGCCTGACTTTCTCCTGGCATCACCATCTTGCTTTGCTCAGCAAGAACCTCCCTCCTCCCCAACTTGGTGGCTTTTTATAGAAGCAGGTGCCTTCCTGAAGCCATGTCATAGGTAGCCTGACAGGCTTGAGGGATTACAACGCAGCAGTTCCCAGCAGGATGCTGTAGAGCTCCCTGGAAGACCACCTGCCCAGCTCACACTCTGACCAATGGCTTGATGGTCTGGCACCAGCATGGGCCTGGAGGCTATCACTGCTAACTGTTCAGCTTCTTTGGTCTGTCCTTGCTGGCAAAGTGGAGTGACCATGGGGCCAAGCCTGCCTATGACACAGGCCCTTCTTTGAATGTGGGTGGGGCTGGGCTAACTCGGGGTGCTGCCGCAGCTACCCTCTGCCTTACACTGTGAGGCCTAGAAAAGCTCACCTGAGACCAAGGTCATCCTTCCTCAGGCTGGAGGAGAGGGCCATCCTACCTCAGGCCCAAACCGGTGTGGACTGGGAACCCAGTGAGGAGCAGCCCTTCTGGAATCCAGCTCTTCAGGAATGCCACAGCTGGACAGACTTGGAAGCTCCTCCCCAAGTCAGATAAGAAGGGACATAGGATGCCCTCTTCTCTCTAGTGGACATTCCTGGGACAGGCCAAGACATGCCCACACAATGCTGCCCAGGCGCCCCTCAGGCCGTCCCTGAAACTTTGCTCACTAACTCCTTGGCTCTGCTCATCCTATCCAGCCCACAGCTCACCCCAGAGGCTGGGGGCTGCTGACCACAACCCAAGCCCCACCACCCTAGCAGCACCTGCTGTGGACCCAGGCCCACGGGGGAGCTACAGGATGGTTGGGGAGGAGGGTATTGACCCTGCAACCTACCTTTGATCTCCAGCCACTGCTCGCAGTCCTCCTCTTCCTCCTCGTCAGGAGACTGGAAGACACTGGGCCGGTGTGCGACGGGGAGCTGCTTGGCATGGGAGTAGTTCTTCACCTGGCCGAGCGGGCTGCTTAGGCCCAGGCTTGCCCGCTTATTGAGCAGGAGGGTCCTCTTTCCAGTGCTGGGGGTGGGCGTGCTGGGGGTGGCGCTGGGAGGGGTGTCTTGAGAAGGAAGGAGAGACACATTTGAGGTCGGCAGTGTGCATCTCTTAACCTCTCATCTAACCGGTGTGCTGGGGGTCCTACACTGTGATCAAAGAGGAGACCACCCTGATCTACAGGTGAGATCGAGGATTAGGGAGAAATGGCCTTCCTTGGCCAGAAGAGGACATGGCTGGGGTTCTTCAGGGAGCAGCTCTGCTCTGAAATGGTGCTATACTTAGAGCCCTGGGAATCTTCACTCTTCTGAGCCCCACCTAGTTCACAACCATGCCTCAGATGGCCCAGGCCCTGGGCCCAGGCTGACTGGTGAGAGCCAGTGTGCTGAGTGTTCTCACCCAAGACTTCATGGGTAAAGGATTCAACCACTTCTCTCTCTGTGTGGACCAATTTCTCAGCTCTTCCCTAGGAAACCTGACAAGGTTGAAGGTCAGCTGTTCCACCAGCAAAGCCTTATGACAGTGAGCTATGGTAGGTGACTGCACAGCCACAGACTCAGGGGCTGCCCTGGGTGGTGATTATCGTACCTGGCACATGCCACGGCCTCCTAAGGGCCAGGTGCCCCCAGCCTACGGACAGAGGGCCCGCTCCTTAAACCTGGGCTACCACAGAGTGGAGGGTACTGAGGACGGTGTTGGGGCATAATCACGAGGGCCTGGAGATGGTGCCTCTAACCTAAGCCGCACCTTCTCCAAGGACCCAAAGGGGAAGTAGCATTCATGCAGGCAAGATGGGGCATCTGATGGCTTCAGACAGAGACCTGACTTTACTGGGGGGCGGTCTGGACCTATCTAAACCTCAGTTTCTCCATTGTCAAGTAGGGTGGTAACCAGCTACATGCTGCTTACAGACACTGACCTATACATATCATCTAGAGCTAAGAAGAATCATTAAAAAGAAAGGTACACAGCTGGGCGTGGGGCGCACGCTTGTAATCCCCGCACTTGGGAGGCTGAGACAGGAGGATCATGGTTCTCTGATAGCCTCAACTACTTAGTGAGGTCCTTTGCAACTCAGTGAGACCCTGTTCCAAACTAAATAATTAAAAAATGGGGCTAGGGGTGTCGCTCGGAAGTAGAATGCCCCTGGGTCCTCAGTACCCCCCACACACAAAAAGAAAGAAAGAAAGAAAGAAAGAAAGAAAGAAAGATAGAAAGAAAGAAAAGAAAAGAAAAGAAAAGAAAAGAAAAGAAAAGAAAGGAAGGAAGGTAGGTAGGTAGGTAGGTAGGTAGGTACAGCTGAGAGCCGGGCGTGGTGGCACATGGTTGTAATCCCTGCACTTGGGAGGCTGAGACAGGAGGATCGCGCAGGTGCGAAGCCAGCCTCAGCTACTTAGTGAGGCTCTAAGCAACTTAGTGAGACCCTGTTTCCAAATAAAAAATAAAATAGGTCTGGGAGTATAGCCCGGAGGTAGAAAGCCTCTGGGTTCCACCCCCAGTACCACCAAAAAAAAAAAGAAAGAAAGAAAGAAAGAAAGAAAGAAAGAAAGAAAGAAAGAAAGAAAGAAAGAAAGAGCTGGGCGTAGTGACACATACAATTGTAATCCCAGTACTTGGAAGGCTGAGATAGGAGGTTTTGGGACAGCCTCAGCTATTTAGTGAGGCCCTCTGCAACTTACTGAGATCCTGTTTCAAAATAAAAGAATAAAACCTAGGGCTGAGGGTGTAGCTTGGAAGTAGAATGCCCCTGAGTTCCATCCTCAGTACCAAAAAAACAAAAACAAAACAGAAAGGTACATCCAGGCAGGGTGGAACAGACCTGTAATCCCAGCTGATCAACAGAATTATGCAGGAAGTTCACAAGTTCGAGACCAGCCTGGGAAACTTAGTGAGAACCTGTCTCAAAATATAATACAAAGGAGCCGGGCGTGGTGGCGCACGCTTGTAATCCCCGCGCTTGGGAGGCTGAGACAGGAGGATCGCACGGGTTCACAGCCAGCCTCTGATGGCTTAAGAGACCCTGTTTCCAAAAACATATATATATATATATATATATATATAATAGGTCTGGGAATATAGCCCAGAGGTAGAAGGTCCCTGGGTTCCATCCCCAGTACCACCAAAAAACAAAAACAAAAAAATATATATATAATAAAAAGAACTTGAGGCACAGCTCAGTGGTAGAGCTCTTGCCTAATATGTGAGCGAGCCTGGGTTCCATCCCCAATGACGTTAAAAATAAAGACAAAAAAAGGGCTTGGAACAAAATGGTTTGTTATTATTTGGGTAAGCACTCTGAAACAGTGGCACATACTAGGTGACAGGACAATCAGGACTGTCAGCAACACCACAATCGGTGGACAGTGAACTCCTCTAAGAAAGGGTATTGTAATTCCAGTACCTGGGAGGCTGAGACAGGAGGATAGCAGGTTTGAGGACAGCCTCAGCAAGTAGTGAGACCCATCAACCTAGTGAGACTATTTCAAAAATTAAAAAATAAAATGTCCTGGGGTTGAATTCCCAGACACACACACACACACACACACACACACACACACACACACACACACACACACGAGAGAGAATGTGAGAGCTTCAGCTGGGAGTGTAGCTCGGAGGTAGAATGCCCTTAGGTTCTATCCCAGTACTGCAAAAATAAATAAATAAATAAATAAATAAATAAATAATCAAACCAGGTGTGCTAGTGCACACTTGTAATCCTAGTACTCTGAAGCTGGACCACAGGTTTACCGACAGCCTCAGCTACTTAGTGAGGCCCTCTGCAACATAGTGAGACCATTTCAAAATAAAAAATAAAAAAAGAGGGCAGGGGAAATAGCTCATTGACAGAATACCCCTGGATTCAATCCCCCATACCACACACACAAAAGCATAAATGCTAAATGTTAGCCTGGCGTGGTGGCGCACGCTTGTAATCCCAGCATTTGGGAGGCTGAGACAGGAGGATTGCAGTTCATGGACGGCCTCAGCTACTTAGTGAGGCACTCTGCAACTCAGTGACACCCTCTTTCAAAATAAAGAATAAAAAATAGGTCTGGGTTTGGGAGGCTGAGACTGGAGGATTGCGGTTTGCGGACAGCCTCAGCTACTCATAGGCCTTTCGTAACTCAGTGAGATGCTGTTTCAAAAATAAAGACTAGCCGTGGTGGTGCACCCTTGTAATCCCAGTACTTGGGAGGCTGAGACAGGAGGACCACACAGGTTCGAAGCCAGCCTCAGCTAGTGAGGCTCTCAGCAACTTAGTGAGACCCTGTTTCCAAATAAAATATAAAAAATAAGTCTGAGAGTCTAACCTGGAAGGAGAAAGCCCCTGGGTTCCATCCTCGAGAACAACAACAACAACAACAACAACAACAACAACAACAACAACAGACCAGATCTTGGTTCACAGACAACCTCAGCTACTTAGTGAGGCCCTTTACAACTCAGCAAGACCCTGTTTCAAAATAAAGAATAAAAAATAGGGCTGGGGGGTGGGGTGTAGCTAGGAGGTAGAAAATGCCCCTGGATTCCATCACCAGTTCCGCAAAAAAAAAAAAAAAAAAAAAAAAAAGCTAAATGATAAAGATAAAGGTACAAACTCCAGATGGAGAAAATACCATGTGAATTCAAATGTCTTTCAAAGGACAAGCGTCCTTCTGCCTGCACGCTCTCTGGAGGGTTGAGGAAGAGGACCAGTGTGAGGGGCACTGACTTACTGAACTCCCTGGCATAGAAGCAGCATTCAATAAATTCCAGGGTCCCTTGAAAATCACCAGGGTTCCCTGGCTGCTTACAGGCTACCTACCTACACTGTTCTTTAGCCACAGTAGGCCCCTAACCTGCTGTTCTCTGAAAACCTGAGAAGGCATGGTGCTGCTGCGTGCTCCACTGGGGCCCAGAGACACCTCTCCCACAGAGGAAGTTGTCCTCAACTGCCCCTCCATGTCCCAGGAACATGCCTGATCATGGCCCTGAGCCTCCTGGCTAGAAGCCTGGCCTGTCTACCCCTCTCTTATGAGAGACCCTGGGATCTGGTCTGTGTTTGCCCCTCGCTGTGGGAGTGGGTAGAATGAAGGCACTCAAGGAACTCAAAGAGGAGCAGGACTGAGATTGGACCTGTCGCTTCCTATATGCCAGGGGTTTCTGATGAGGGGTGGGGAGGTAGTACAAATGGAGAGGCTGAGCTCACCTGTGCTGGTCTGTGCCTTCTGCAACTTCAGAAACTGCTGTAAGAAGCTACCGTCGTTGGCAAACTTGTTGGAGATACAGGAAGAGTTCTGTGCGTTTGCAAGTCTAGAACCAAGACAGAGGACAGAGAGGCTGAGCCAGGGAGAGGAGGGCCTTCGTGACCCTACACCAATCCTGGCAGGCCCTCTTAGTGGGACCCAAAATCCATTCCCCAAAATGCCTAGGGACACAGAACAGGCTTCAGCACAGTAGGCTGGGGTCAAGTTTCTTTTAGTGAGTGATACTGCACATAACCAAGTAACTGCTGTCCAGTATCAACATTCCAGGTCCACATGGCCGCCACCACGGCAGCCCCTGTGCTCCTCCAGCCACTGCACCTGTCCCACCTGTTGTTAACCGCCTGGCTGCCACTGAACATCTGGCTCCCCAGCTGGGCTTCGGAGTTCTAGGAAGCAGTGCCATGTGTACTCCAGCAAACGCTTCAGTGGGTATTAAACATTTTTAGGGAAACACCAAAAGCTATCTCTCGGTGGAAGAATTACAGGAGAATTTTGTTTTGTCTTTTACAATGTTTTGCATTAAAAAAAAAAAAAACTTTCTGCCGGACGTGGTGGCGCATGCTTGTAATCCCCATGCTTGAGAGGCTGACACAGGAGGATCGCACAGGTTCGAAGCCAACCTCAGCTACTTAGGCTCTCAGCAACTTAGTGAGACCCTGTTTCCAAATAAAATATAAAATAGGTCTGGGAGTATAGCCCAGAGGTAGAAAGCCTCTGGGTTCCACCCCCAGTACCACAAAAACAAACAACAATAACAACAACAAACTTTCTATCACTCTATTTTTGTTCTTTTTTGGCAAGTAGGACCTTGCCACTCAGGAGGCTGAAGCAGAATGGCTTGAGCTCACAACACAGTGAGACCCGATCTTAAAAAAGGGGAGAAGGCCAGATGCGGTGGTGCAGGCCTGTAATCTCAGTACTTGGGAGACTGAGATAGGAGAATTGCAGATTCAAGGCCAGCCTCAGCAACTTGGCAAGGTTTTTAGTAACACAGTGAGAGCCTATTTCAAAATAAAAAGGGCTAGAGATGTAGGTCAAAAGTGGAATGGCTCTGGAGTCAAACCCTAGTACCAAAAATTTAAAAAGGGAGAGGAGCCGGGCATGGTGGCGCACGTTTGTAATCCCAGCATTTGGGAGGCTGAGACCGGAGGATCGTGGTTCGCGGACAGCCTCAGCTACTTAGTGAGGCCCTCTGCAACTTAGTGAGACCCTGTTTCAAAATAAAGTGTAAAAAACAGGGCAGAGTGTAGCTGGGAGGTCAAATGCCCCTTTGTTCCATCCCCAGACCTGCAAAAAATTAAAATAAATAAAAAGGGAGAGGAGAGCTGGGGGTATAGCTCAGTGATGAAGTGCATGTTTAGTGGGCCCAAGGCCCTGAGTTTCATCGCCAGCATCACAAAAAGTACTTTTTTCTTTTCTTTTTTTTTTTGCAGTACTGGGGATGAAACCCAGGTGTATTCTACCTCCAAGCTACACCCCTGGGCCTATTTTTTCCCCTTATTTTATTTATCTATTTACATATTTTGTGGGTCTGGGAGTGGAACCCAGGGGCATTCGACCTCTGAGCTACACCCTCTGCCCTATTTTTTATTCTATAATTTGAAACAGGGCCTAAGTAGCTGAGGCTGTCTGCAAACTGCAATCTTCCAGTCTCAGCCTCCTGAATGCTGGGATTACAAGCATGCGCCACCATGCCCGGCTTTTCCTTCTTTCTTTCTTTCTATTATTATATTATTATTATTATTATTATTATTATTATTATTATTATTATTAGCAGTACTAGGGATGGAACCCAGGGGCATTCTACCTCCAAGCTACACCACCAGCCCTATTTCTTATTCTTTATTTTGAAACTGGGTCTCACTGAGTTGCAGAGGACTAAGTAGCTGAGGCTGTCCGCGAACCGCGATCCTCTGGTCTCAGCCTCCCGAATGCTGGGATGACAAGCGTGCGCCACCACGCCCGGCTTTTTTCTTTATTTTGAAACAGGGTCTCACTGGGTTGCAGAGGGCCTAAGTAACTGAGGCTGTCCGCGAACCCATGATCCTTCTGTCTCAGCCTCCCAAGTACTGGGATTACAAGCGTGCACCACCACACTCAGCTTTTATATTTTATTTTGAAACAGGGTCTCACTAAATTGCTGAGAGCCTTACTAAATTGCTGAAACTGGCTTTGAACCTGCTCCTTCTGTTTCAGCCTCCCGAATACTGGGATAACAAGCATGTGCCAACCATGTTCACCTCTAATGTATGATAACTAATTGAGACCCTGTTTCAAAGTAAAAATAAGGCTGGGGAATGGTGGCACAAGGCCTGTAATGACAGTACTTGGGAGGCTAAGAGACTAGGATCACAGGTTTGAGGCCAGCTTCAACAATTTAATGAGGCTCTCAGCAACCTAGCAAGACCCTGTCTCCAAATAAAAAATAAAATAGGTCTGAGGGTCTAGCTTGGAGGTAGAATGCCTCTGGGTTCAACCTCCAGTACTAAAAAATTAGAAAATTAAAAAATGTGACCTGGTGTGGTGGTATTCCCCTGCAATCCTAGTACTTGGGGGGATGAGACAGGAAGATTTCAGGTGCAAAACTATCATCAGCAATTTAGTGAGGCCTTCAACAATTTATTGAGATTGTTTCCAAATAAAAAATAATATAGACCTGGCCATGGTGGCATACACTTACAATTTAAGGACTTGGAAGGTTCAGCAGACAGGAGGACTGCAGGCTTGCAGTTAGTCTCAGCAACTTAATGAAGCATCTGAAACTTAGTGAGTCCCATTTGCAAAATTAAAAATAAAACATGACTGGAGGTATATCTCAGAGGTAGAATACTCCAGGGTTTAATCCTAATACTACAATCAATCAATATAGGAGTGAGGTAGACTTGCCCTAAGTTCAATCCCCAGCACCCCAAAATAAGTAAGTAAAAATAATGTGGAGGGAGCTGGGTGTGGTGGCGCACACTTGTAATCCCAGCATTCGGGAGGCTGAGACTGGAGGATCGCAGTTTGCAGACAGCCTCAGCTACTTTGTGAGGCCCTTCGCAACTTAGTGAGACCCTGTTTCAAAATAAAGAATAAAAAATTAGGGCAGGGGGTGTAGCTCGGAGGTCAAATGCCTCTGGGTTCCATCCCCAGACCCACAAAATAAATAAATAAATAAGTAAATAAATAAATAAAATAATGTGGAGGAAAGCAGAATACAAAACTGATGTTGTTTCACGAAACACAGCAAAGATGTGAAATACATCCAAGTAGTTATCTTGGGATAACTTGGAGATTTTTATTTCCTCAGCTAACTGCAAGCTTGCAGTTAATCTCAGCAACTTAATGAAGCACCCAATAATTTAGTGTGTCCCCTTTTCAAAATAAAAAAATAAAATAGGACTGGGAGTGTATCTCAGAGGTAGAATGCCCCAGGATTTAATCTTAATACTACAATCAATCAATATAGTAGTGAGGTGGCCCTAAATTTAATCCCCAGCACATAGCTGGGCGTGGTGGTGCACGCTTGTAATCCCAGTGTTTAGGAGGCTGAGACAGGAGGATCGCACAGGTTCGAAGCCAGCCTCAGCCACTTAGTGAGGCTCTCAGCAACTTAGTGAGATCCTGTTTCCAAATAAAGTATAAAATAGGGCTGGAAGTATAGCCTGGAGGTAGAAAGCCCCTGGGTTTCACCCCCAATACCAAAAAAAAAAAAAAAAAAAAAAAAAAACTCCCAACTACCCCAACCCCAAAGATAAGTAAATAAAAATAATGTGGAGGGAAAGCAGAATACAAAATTGATGTTCCTTGAAACATAGCAAAGACATGAAATCTATCCAAGTGGTTGTCTTGGGATAACTTGGAGATTTTTATTTCTTCAGCTACAATTCTAGATTTTGGTGTTCCGAATTTTTTTTTTTGGTGGTACTGGGGCTCCTGGAAGCCATTCTACCTCCAGGCTGCACTCCCACGGGCTACACTCCCAGACCTATTTTTTTACTTTTTATGGGGAAACATGGTCTCTTAAGCCAGCAAGGCTGGCCCCGAACCAGCGCGATCCTCCTGTCTCTGCCTCCCAAGTGCGGGGATTACAAGCGTGCGCCACCACGCCCAGCGTTCCGAATTTTTACAATGGAGAAAATACCTCACTTTGAAAGCTCCCTGTGCTATGTACAGACCTACCTTGATGTTCCCATTCTGCTGCCCAACCTGGGAGCTGTGGGCTCACAGCCTCTAGGAAACGGAAACCCTCTGGGAGGTGACCCTACAGGCTGCTCCTATCTTGGTGCACATCATCCCCTAACCCCAGGGGCAAGGGTCCACAAGCAGCCATTCAATACCCAGTTCCCACACTGCTGATGCCTTGGGGGTGCCCAGCCCTACTCCAGGCCTGAGGCTTATCTGGAATGAGGTCTAGGTCCTCCCTCAACAAACGGCTACAGAATCTTAGGAAAGATGGGAGCATGGACAGAACTTTGTAGAAGTTTAACATATCCCATACTTCAGACCCCAGAGAAAAGAGCCTGCCTCTCTGATTACCAACCGCCAGACTAAAATTCTTAGCTCTTGTCATCTTGATTAAACCACCATCCCCTGTTCAAAATCAGGTAGAGGTGTGTTCGGTGGTTCAGTGTGCAACTGCCTAGCATGTGGAAGGCCCTGGGCTCTATCCCCAGCACTTCACCCCCTTGATAGAATCCGGGTTTTTCTCCTGCGCTACAACCCTGGCCTCTGCATAGCAGCTGGCTGGCAGTAGGCAACTGCCGATGCACAAGTTAGAAGGTCATCCTCAGAGCTCTTCTCTGCTCCCACAATGAGCCTCTGGAGAGCACCTATGCCATTCCTTGGTTCGTCAAGCCATAGGCAAGTCCAGGTACATCTGACTCCTAGCCCAGCAAATCCTCTGATGGTGACTCGCAAAGAACTCCAAGTCCCAGGAAGCACTTACTCTCCATGATGTAGAGGCTGAGGGCTGGCCACCTGATTCTGTTTGGCTTTCTGTTCCATTCTGGCTTCAATTTCCCGTTTCTTCTGAGCTATGAGCTCTTCCTGGTGAAGAATGTTCATGTTCATCTTTCCAGACTTAGCGGGAGCAACCCCAAACCACCGGTTAGCCTTTCCTGAGGAAGAAAACACAAGATCCGAAATCATCTTTGAAGCCAGGTGTGCTGCCGCAAGCTTGTGATCCCAGTGCTCGGAAGGCTGAGACAAAAATATCGTAGGTTTGTAGACAGCCTCAGCTACTTAGTGAGGCCTTCCGCAACTTAGTGAGACTCCGTTTCAAAATAAAAATAGGCCGGGCGTGGTGGCGCAGGCTGCAATCCCAGCGCTTGGGAGGCTGAGATAGGAGGATCATATAGGTTCAAAGCCGGCCTCAGCTACTTAGTGAGGCTCTCAGAAACTTAGTGAGACCCTGTTTCCAAATAAAGTATAAAATAGGTCTGGGAGTGTAGCCCAGAGGTAGAAAAGCCCCTGGGTTCCACCCCCAGTACCACAAAATAAATAAATAAATAAATAAATAAATAAATAAATAAATAAATAAATAAATATAAAATAAAAATAGAGCCGGGCATGGTGGCGCATGCTTGTAATCCCAGCATTCGGGAGGCGGAGACTGGAGGACTGCGGTTCGCAGACAGCCTCAGCTACTTAGCGAGGCCCTTCACAACTCAGTGAGACCCTGTTTCAAAAATAAAAAGACTAGTAGCTAGGAATGGTGGCGCACACTTGGAATTCCACCATTTGGGAGGCAGAGACATGGTTTGCAGACAGCCTCAGCTACTTAGTGAGAGACTCTGTTTCAAAATAAAGAATAAAAAAAATGAGCTGGGAATATAGCTCGGGAGTAGAATGCCCCCGGATTCAATCCCCAGTTCCAAAAAGAAAATCATCTTAGCTCTACAAACAACCCCAGCAGCTATGATGAGCCATACAGCAATGCATGTCCAGAACAACTCATTCATTCATTCATTCAAACAGCAAACACTGTATGTCCAGGGGACATACATTCACCTTGTCCCTTCCCATATTTCTTGTGTGGATGTAGGGGGGTACTGGGGAGTGAACCCAGGGGCATTCTATCCTGACCTACACCTTTAGCCCAATTTTATTTTTTACTTGGAACATAGTCTCACTAAGTAGCTGAGACTTCAAACCTGTGATCCTCCCCTCTCAGCATCCCAAGTGCCAAGATTATAGATGTGGGCCACCATGCCCGGTTTATTTCCATCCCTTTTTATTCTATTTTTATTGTTTTATTAATTTATTTACTTATTTATTGTGATACTGAGGATGGAATACAGGGGAATTGTACCTCTGAGCTACACCCCTAGCCCTATTTTTTATTCTTTATTTTGAAACAGGGTCTTACCAAGTTGCAAAGGGCCTCACTAAGTAGCTGAGGCTGTCCACGAACTGCAATCCTGTCTCAGCCTCTCGAATGCTGGGATCACAAGCATGCGCCACCAACTAGGTCTATTTTTATTTTTGTTATGTTACTGAGGGTTGAACCCAGACACATTCTATGTTTGAGCTACAGCCCCAGCCCAATTTTATTCCTTAGGATCTCACTAGGTTGATGAGTCTCACTACTTGCTGAGGCTGTCCTGCGATCCTCCAATCTCAGCCTCCCAAATACAGGGATTACAGGCGTGCACCACCATGCCCTGCTCTATTTTTTTTTTTTTAAACAGTCTCCCTAAGTTGCCCAAACTCTTCTCCTTTTTTTTTTTTTTTTGCAGGTCTGGGGATGGGACCCAGGGGCATTTGACCTCCGAGCCACACCCCCTGTCCTATTTTTATTCTTTATTTTGAAACAGGGTCTCACTAAGTTGCAGAGAGCCTCACTAAGTAGCTGAGGCTGTCTGCGAACTGCGATCCTCCAGCTTCAGCCTCCCAAATGCTGGGATTACAAGCATGCGCCACTGCGCATGGCTCTGTTCTCCATTTTGTGATCCTTCTGTTTCAGCCTCCAAATACTGAGATTACATGTGTGTGCCACTACGCCAAGTTTCAAGACTCTGTTTCAAAATAAAAAATATAAAAGACATTGGGCGTGGTGGTACACACTTGTAATCTCAGTACTTGGGAGGCTGAGACAGGAGGATTGCGGGTTTGCGGCCAGCCTTAGCTATTTAGTGAGATCCTGCTTCGAAATAAAGAATAAAAATAGAAAGCCAGGTGTGGTGGCACACTCTTGTAATTCCAGTACTTGGGAGGCTGAGGCAGGAGGATCGCAGGTTCACAACCATCCTCAGCAACTTAGTGAGCCCTCCACAATTTAGTGATACCCTGTTTCAAAATAAAGAATAAAAGCCGACACTGGGCATGGTGGCGCATGCTTGTAATCCCAGCATTCAGGAGGCAGAGACCAGAGGATCGCGATTTGTGGACAGCCTCAGCTACTTAGTGAGGTCCTTTGCAACTCAGTGAGACCCTGTCTCAAAATAAAGAATAAAAAAATAGGGCAGGGGATATAGCTTGGAGGTAGAATGCCCTTGGGTTCCATCCCCAGACCGGCTAAAAAAAAATTAAAAAAATAAAAAAGAATAAAAGCCAGGCCTGGTGGTGCACACGCTTGGGAGGCAAAGACAGGAGGATCGTGCAGGTTCGAAGCCAGCAGGGTAGCACCCCTGGGTTTACTCTCCAAGACCAGACCAGCCAGGTGCATCCACTGCCTTTTTTTGTTTGTTTGTTTTTGGGCCGTACTGGGAATGGAACCCAGGGGCATTGTACCTCCAAGGTACAGCCCTAGCCCCATTTTTTTTTTTTTTTAGTCTTTTTATGTTTTTGAAACAGGGTCTCACTGAGTTGAGTTGCAAAGGGCCTCACTAAGTAGCTGAGGCTGCCTGTAAACCACAATTCTCCAGTGATCTCTGCCTATTGAATGCTAGAATTAAAAGCATGTGCCACCATGCCCAGCTCACCCACCAGCTTTTGAATGCACTGTCCTATCCTCTTGGGAAAGATCTGCCCTCCAGGTCTTCAAGCAGAAGACATTCTAAACGTCTTCTGCTTGAAAAGGCCTTCCTTTAGCGGGGTATGGTGGTGCATGCTGTAACCCCATTACTTGGGAGGCTGAGGCAGGAGGCTCAGCAATTTAGTGAAGCCCTCAGCAATTTGTTGGGGGGGGGCACTAGGGATTGAACCCAGAGGCATTCTACCTCAGCCCAATTTTATTTCTTTTTTTAAAACAGGGTCTCACCGAGTTGTGAGGCCCTTGCAAAGTTGTCAAGGGTGGCTTCAAACCTGTGATCCTCCTGTCTCAGCCTCCCAAGAACCAGGATTACAAGCGTGTGCCACCTAGCCGGGCGTGGTGGCACACGCTTGTAATCCCCGTGCTTGGGAGGCTGAGACAGGAGGATTGCACAGGTTCGAAGCCAGCCTCAGCTACTTAGTGAGGCTCTTAGCAACTTAGTGAGACCCTGTTTCCAAATAAAATGGGTCTGGGAGTATAGCCCGGAAGTAGAAAGCCTCTGGGTTATACCCCCAGTACCACCAAAACAAAAACAAAAAACAAAAACAAAAACAAAAACAAGCATGTGCCACCAAGTCTGGCTACTGCTCAGCAATTTAACCAGACCTCGTTTAAAAAAAAAATTATAATAAAAGCCAGGTGCAGTGAAGCATGCCTGTAACACCAGTACGTTGAAGGCTGAGGCACAAAGGATCGCAGGTTCAAACCAGTCTCAGCAACTTAGTGACACCCTGTTTAAAGAATAAAAATTAAAATAAGGCTGGAGATGTAGCTCAGAGGCAGCATGCCCCTGGGTTCCATCACCAATACCAAAAAAAGAAAGAAAGAAAGAAAGAAAATAGAGAGCTAGGTATGGTGGTGCACTAATCCCAGTACTTGGGAGGCTGAGATAGGAAGATTGGTGGCTCAAGGCCAATCTCAGTAACTTAACCAGACTCTAAGCAATCTAATGAGACCCTGTTTCCAAACAAAAAATAAAATATAGCTGGTGGATAAAATGCCCCTGGGTTCAATCCCCAGTACAAAAATAAACAAACAAGTAAATAAAAAAAGGCTGGGATATAGCTCAGAAGTAAAATGCCCCTAAGGTTCAATTCCTAGTACTATAAACTATAAAAATAAAAATGCCTTCCCTGATCAACTAATACTAGCAGACTGAGACCCCCACACCTCGTATCACCATAACTAGCTCTTTGTACATGTTTGCTCCTCAGTGCACTGACAACTCAGTAGAATATAACCTCCAGGAAGGCAGATCCCTACTGGGGTCCCTGCTACATTTTCAGCGTCTAGCACAGTGCCTGACACGCCTGCCCACATAAGCACTTGCTGACTGCATGGATGCATCTTGTTCTGAAGGAGCAGGAAAAGGAAGACTTGTGAGAAAACAGGGCTCAAAAAACCCGAGAAAGTGTAATGGGAGCATCTGAGCAGTTCGAAAAAAGCAGCTCTTGCAGAGAGCAGGACCCAAGCCTGAGGGAGCTGCCTCGGGGAGAGGAGCCCGGGGCAACCCCGGGTGGCCGCTGTTTCTGGAAGCGAGGCTAGGGGTAGCCTATCTAGGGCTGTGACTCCAGAAACGAGAGCAAGCCGACACGGGTGGCAGCCTTTGTGGAGAACGGGGCGCCCTCAGCAAAGCAGGCGGGGCGGCCAGCAACCTGGGTCTGGGGACTCAGGAGGCAAGGGAGGTGCAGAAGCCGCCATTGTGGGCTGCCCAGGGGCTGAGGGGACAGGCTGCAGATCAGAACAGGACCTATGGGAAGGCAAAGCCGCGACGCCCAGCCAGGAGGACCCAAGCGAACGCCGGAGGGGAGGCGGGGGCTGTTACCTGCAACATCCCGGTTGTCCATCTTGAGACTCATCCAATCCCACAATGCTCTGGCACCGCCGTGGGGGGGGCAGTTATAGTGCGCACGGGCCGATGGGAGATGTAGTCCGCGTCCTCCCGCCACGCCCTGCCGCCGCCGGGCGCCTACGCTCTTCCGCTCCAGAACGCAGCCTCAGCCTACCGGCGACGTCTAGATCCGGACCCAGTGACCCGGGGGCGGCGCCCTTTCCTCCCATTTCCCCGAGCCGCGGCCAGCCCCCATGACAAACTACAAGTCCCGCAGCGCCCTGTTGGCGAGCTCTCGCGAGAGCCGCGAGGAGCGCCAGGCCCCGCCCGCGCGCCGGCTTCCGCCTCCCCGAGGAGGCGGCTTGTTGTTGTGTGGGCCAAGATGGCGGCGCAGGCGGCGGCGGCGGCGCAGGCGGCGGCGGCCCAGGCGGCGCAGGCGGAGGCGGCCGAGTCGTGGTACCTGGCGCTGCTCGGTTTCGCCGAGCACTTCCGCACCTCCAGCCCGCCCAAGATCCGCCTGTGCGTGCACTGCCTGCAGGCCGTGTTCCCCTTCAAGCCGCCGCAGCGCATCGAGGCCCGCACGCACCTGCAGCTCGGCTCCGTGCTTTACCACCACACCAAGAACAGCGAGCAGGCGCGCAGCCACCTGGAGAAGGCGGTGAGCGCGGGCGCGGGCGCGGGCTCGCGGCGCTGCTGGGGCTGACGGGGCTCGCGGTGCCGGGGCGGGGACCGGGACAAGCCTCGGCGACAGCAGCCCGCCTCGGCTGGACCCGAGCGCCAGCCCCTTGGGGGTCCCGAGGACGTCGCCCCCGCCCCATTTTTGTCCGTTTCTAGAGGCTCTAGGAACCGCCTCCCCTCACAGGGTACTTGGAAAGTCGCCTTCTCCGTAACGGGGTCCCCGAATCGTCAGGTCTTAGGGCCACCCCGCTCGTCGGGGGCTGCGTCGGGGCATCCCAGGTCGGTCTCTGGGTCCTGCAGCTTCCAGCTGTTCAGAGCTCAGCCCCGGGAGCATGAAGGCTGATGCTTTCCCCCTAAGTGACTTGAGGTCGGGCAGGGTCCAGGTGACAGTTCAGGCATCCCTGGGAAGCCTAAGTCTGGTCTCTCTGGAAACCAGGGAGGGCTCCGCCTGACTCCCGACCCGGAAGTCAGACACTCCAGAGTGTCTGGGAGGTCGTGGGGCTCGATCTGTAGAGACCTGGCCTGGCCTTGGGCATTGGAGGTTCTGTAGGAGGCAAAATAGAGAATCTGGATTCCAGACCGGTTGCTCAGTGAAGGAGTGGGGGTGGATCTCAGCTCCTGCTTTCTCTCTCTCTGCACCAGTTACATCTCTTCCATCACTGCACTGATCCATCCTCTTTTCGGATCCCACCCACCCTCAACTTGTGGCATCTTGGTGCTTCAAAGAATGTGGGAAATTTCTAGCTGTGGAATTGTTTCTTCTCGTAGTAACGTCTTGCTCCTGTCAGACCCAGGCCTTTTTTTTTTTTTTTTTTGTACTAAAGATTAGAACCCAGAGCATCCTACCTCAGAGCTACATCCCCAGCGTATTTTACTTTATTTCGCTTATTTATTTTAGGTAGTACTAGGAATTGAACCCAGAGGCATTCTACCTCTAAAAGTTCTGGGATTGCAGGCGAGCTCCATGGTGCCAAGCTTTTATTTATTTATTTATTTATTTATTTATTTATTTATTTATGTTTGGAGATTGAACCCAGGGTTCCTCTGACTCACATTACCAGCCCTCCCTCCCTCCCTTCCTTCCTTTCTCTCTTTCCTTCTTTCTTTCGGTACTGGGGATTGAACCCAGGGATATTCTACCTCTGAGATATTCTGCAACCCTATTTTATTTTTTGTGTGGGGGGTTGGGTACTGGGAATGGAGCCCAGGGGCTTTCTACCTCCGGGATGTACTCCCAGACCTATTTTATGTTTTATTTGGAAACATGGTCTCACTAAGTTGCTGAGAGCCTCACTAAGTAGCTGAGGCTGGCTTCGAACCTGTGCGATCCTCCTGTCTTGGCCTCTTACGTACTGGGATTACAAGCCTGTGCCACCACAATTGGCTTATTCTTTATTTTGAAACAGGTCTCAATATGTTGCAAAGGCTTCACCAAGTAGCTGAGGCTGACTGCAAACCTGTGATCCTCCTATCTCAGCCTTCCATGTACTGGGGTTATAAGCATGAGTCACCACACCAGGCCACCCAAACTCTTTTTATTTTTTTGTTCTGAAATGATCTCACTAAGTTTCTGAGAGTTTCACTACTTGCTGAGGCTGGCTTTAAATCTGCAGTCATCCCATCTCACCTTTCTCAGTACTGAGATTATAGGCTTGTGCCCTCATGCCTGGTTTAGTTTTTATTTATAAACAAGGTCTCGCTAAGTTGCTGAGACTAGCCTCAAACCTACTATCCTCCTATCTCAGCTTCCAAAATTCTGGGATTACAGGCATGTGCCACCACATCCGACTTATATTTTGATGCAGGGTTTTACTGAGTCGCTGAGGATGGTCTCAGAAACCTATGATTCTCCTGCCTTAGCCTCCCAAATATTGGAATTATATCTGGGTGCATCTGTACTCACTGCCTGCCTCCCTCTTGCTATTTTCTAAGCTCCATTCTGATTAAAGAAAAAAAAATTGCTTGATCCAGGCATGGTGGCACACACCATTAATCCTAGTACTTGGGAGGTTGAGATGGGAAGATTGCAGGTTTGAGGAAAGTCTCAGCAAGGAGTAAGACTCATCAACCTAATGAGACCTTGTCTCAAAATAAAAATAGGGCTGTGGGTGTAGCTCAGAGGAAGAATGCCCCTAGCTTCAACCCCCAGTACCAGAAAAGCAAAACAAAACAGGAAAACTGTTTGAAAAGAATGAACTCAGATTTTTAAACTTATTGGCCTAAGGTAAAGCTCAGCTGTCTCTCAGCTAGTAGCAAGTTGTGTTCAGGATATCAGATCTTTGTTTTGTAGACTACAAAGTTATCATTTTAATCTTCACTTGATCAGCTTCTTTCAGGAATGAAGTGGCATGGGCCCAGAAAGATGAAGTGATTTGTCCAAAGCCACACAAAAAGTTGTTAATAAAACTGGACTCAAGAGCTGGGTGTGGTAATACATGCCTATCTCAGTACTTGGGAGGCTGAGACAGAAGGATCACAGGTTTGAGGACATCCTAAGCAAGTAGTAAGACTCTCTTAAACCCATCAAGACCCTATTTCAAAGTAAATATAAATAGGGCTAGGATGTTGCTAAGAAGTAGTGTGCCCCTGGGTTCCATCCCCAGAACCATAAATGAATGAATGAAGCCGGGCATGGTGGCACACGCTTGCAATCCCAGCATTCAGGAGGCTGAGACAGAGGATCGAGGTTTGCAGCCAGCCTCAGCTACTTAGTCCCCTTGCAACTCAGTGAGACCCGGCTTCAAAATAAAGAATAAAAAATAGGGCCGGGGGTGGAGCTCAGAGGTCAAATACCCCTGGGTTCCATCCCCAGACCTGAAAAATAAATGAATGAATGGATGGATGGATGATGGATGGATGGATGAAAAACTGGACTCAAACCCAGGCTTAATGAGCAACCTGCTCCATGCCATGATAATGTATCATTGTTTAGGTGAAGTTTGTTTTCTTTCTCTCTCTGTTGGTACTGGGGATTGAACCAAGAGACATTCTGCCTCTAAGCTACACCCCCAACCCATTTATTTACTTGTTTACTTACTTATTTATTTATTTGTGGTACTGGGGATGGAACCCAAGGACATTCTACCTCCAAGCCATACCCCCAGCCCTATTTTTTATTCTTTATTTTGAAACAGGGTTTCACTGAGTTGCAAAGGGCCTTACTAAGTAGCTGAGGCTCTCTGCAAACTGTGACCCTCCTGTCTCAGCCTCCCAAATGCTAGAATTACAAGCATGCGCCACCATGCCTGGCTCTATTTTTTATTTTGTAACAGGATCTCGCTAAGTGGTTGAGGGTCTTGCTAAGTTGGTGAGGATCTGTGTTGCTGAGGCTGGCCTCAAACCTGTGATCCTAATGTCTCAGCCTCTTAAGTAATTGAGATTGCAGGCATATGCCATCATGCCCAGCTTGGTGAAATTTGTTTTCCTCATTCATTCAGCAGGTACTTGTGCAGCTTACTCTGGGTGCCAATCTCTATTTGTGGCCCTGGGGATCAGCAGTGAGTAAACGGTCCCTGCCCACGAAAGCTTATGTTTAGAAAAAGGAGTAAATGATACACATTTGTAGTTTAAAAAAAAAAAAAGCTAGGCAGTGATATAGGAATCATGAAAGCTATGGAACAGAGAGAAAGAAGATGGAATCTATGTGGAGCTATTTTTGGCAACAGTAGTGAGTCTATTTGTAGGAATGACATTTGAGCAGGCCTGAGTGGGTAGGGCTGTTAACCCAGGGACCTGCTCAGCTGGATGGCAAGGGGTACCTGAGCTATCAGGACCAGCAGTTGTTTGTTGTTTTTTGTTTTGTGGGTTTGGGGATGGAACCCAGGGACATTCGACCTCCGAGCTACACCCCCTACCCTATTTTTTATTCTTTAATTTGAAAACGGGTCTCACTGAGTTGCAGAGAGGCTCACTAAGTAGCTGAGGCTGTCCGCGAACCGCGATCCTCCCGTCTCAGCCTCCTGAATGCTGGTTTTATCACAAGCGTGCGCCACCGTGCCTGCTTAGCAGTTGTTTTTTAAGAGTCATCCGGGGTGTTGGGACCTAGTGAAGCACCAGGCTTCTCTGGAAGTAAAGGGTTGGAGGCTGGCTGCCCAGCTCCTCGGTACGTGTGCTGGCCTGAAGCTCTCTTCTTTCAATTAGCCACAGATCCTCCTCTACCCCCTATTTCCTGGGGCTGTTCAGCCATTTCTGGCAGTGCTTAGTAGTCACTGGGTGACCATCTTACTTCACCCACTCGGCCCTGTCTAGCAGATGCAGGTGAGCCTGAAATTGCTCTTTTTTAGCCACTTCACTTTTGGACTTATAATTTCAACCTTATTCTTGTGAAGTACCTTCACTCAATTTTATAGACCCCTAAATCTTATGGGGTCTTCCCTGTAGCTACACCATCCCTTCCACAGATCTACCCTGTTCCTTGCACAGATCACCTTCTTTTTTATTGTATTTATTTATTTATTTATTGTGGTACTGGGGGTGGCACCCAGGGGCTTTTCTACCTCCGGGCTATGCTCCCAGACCTATTTTATACTTTATTTGGAAACAGGGTCTCACTAAGTTGCTGAGAGCCTCACTCAGTAGCTGAGGCTGGCTTCGAACCTGTGCGATCCTCCTGTCTCAGCCTCCCAAGCACTGGAATTACAAACCTGCAATCACCACGCCCATCAGATCACCAACTTTCTGCCCAGAGATCTCTTCTCCCAGTTGCATCCCTGCTAGGAATTTGGATTCTATATAGTGATGTTTCCCCTCCTGTTTGCATCTTTCCATTGTTTATGAGCTCCTTTTTTTTTTTTTTTTTTCCTTTCCTCCTGGCACTGAGGATTTAATAATTCAGGGAAATTCTACCTCTGAGCTACACCCCCAGCCCTGTTCTTATTTTTATTTTGAAACATGGTCTCACTAGGAGCCAGGCATAGTGGCGCATGCTTGTAATCCCAATACTTGGGAGGCTGAGACAGGAGGCTCATACAGGTTCAAAGCCAGCCTCAGCAGCTTAGTGAGAATCTCAGCAACTTAGTGTGACTCTGTTTCCAAATAAAGTATAAAATGGGTCTGGGAGGATAGCCCGAAGGTAGAAAAGCCCCTGGGTTCCACCTCCGGTACCATTAAAAAAAAAATGTTCTCACTAGGTTGATGAGAGTCTGACTACTTGGTGAGGCTGACCTTGAACCTGTGATTCTTCAGTCTCAGCCTCCCAAGTAGTCACACCACGCCTGGCTAATTTATGAGCTTCTTTTGTATTACCACATAAGCAAACTTTTTAATTTTTCTCATCGTGGGGATTGAACCCCATGGCCTTGTCCATACTAGGCAAGCACTCTACCACTGTACTGCACACCCTGCCCTTTTTAACTTTATTTTGAGACAGGATCTCTATAAATTGCTCAAGCTGGCCTGGAATTTGTAATCCTCCTACTTTAGCCTCCCTAGTAGCAGGGATGACAGGTATGTGCCACATGACTGATAAACTTAATGTATTTATTTTTGTGGTACTGGAGACTGAACTCAGGGGCATTCTACCTCCAAGCTATATTTTCAGCCATACACACACACACACACACACACTTTTTTTTTTTTTAATTTAGAATGCCCCTGGATTGAACCCAGGGGCATTCTACTTCTGAGATACACCCCCAACCCTATTTTTTATTCTTTATTTTGAAACAGTCTCACTAAGTTGCAGAGGGCCTCACTAAGTAGCTGAGGCTGGCTGCAAACCCATAATCCTCCTATTTCAACCTTCCAAATACTAGCTTTTTTGTTTTTCCAAACTGGATCTTAGTTGGGCATGGTGGTGCACACCTGTAATTACAGTACTTGGGAGGCTAGACAGGAGGATTGCAGGTTCAAGGACAGCCTTGGCAAGTAGTGAGATTCTCATTAACCTAGTGAGACCTTGTTTCAAAAAAAACAATAGAGCTGAGAGTGTAGCATGGAGATATAGTGCCCACGAGTCAAACCCTAGTATAAAAAATAAAGTAAATAGCTGGGCATGGCGCTTGGGAAGCGGAGACAGGAGGATCCGCAGGTTCGAAGCCAACCTCGCTGGCTTAAGAGACTCTGCTTCCAAATAAAAAAACATAAAATAGGCCTGGTAGTATAGCCCGGTGGTAGAAGGGTTTTCAGGAACCACCAAAATAAACATAAATAAATAAATAAATAAATAAATAAATAAATAAATAAATAAATAAATAAATATATGTTCTCGCTAAGTTGTGAGGGCCTTATTTAGTTGCTGAGGCTGGCTGGGAGCCTGTGATCCTTCTGTCTCAGCCGCCCAGATACTGGAATTATAGGTGTGCATCACCACACCTGTCACAAGGTTTTTTGAGGGAGAGACCATGTGTAGATGACTTTTTTTTTTTTTTTTTTTTTGCAAGTCTGGGGATGGAACCCAGAAGCATTTGACCTCTGAGCTACAACCCCTGCCCAATTTTTTATTCTTTATTTTGAAACCAGGTCTCACTGAGTTGCAGAGGGCCTCACTAAGTAGCTGAGGCTGTCCATGAACCGCGATCCTCCGGTCTCAGCCTCCCAAATGCTGGGATTACAAGCGTGCACCACCACACCCGGCTTGTAGATGACTTTTAACATAATATATTGTTATAAGCATGGCATAGTGGTGCACACCTATCCCTGTACTTGGGAGGCTGAGATAGGATCACAGATTCTTAGCCAGCCTCAACAACTTCATGAGACCCTGTTTCAAACTAAAAAATAGGGCTGGAGGTGTAGCTCAAGGTACAATGCCCTGGGTTCAATCTCTGATACCACACACTCAGCCCCACTGTATTGTTAAAATTGTTCAGTTAAAGTGATAGCTTTGTATGTATGCGTATGAAAAAAGCATAGTGTGTCATAGGGTTCAGTGCTGCCCCGGGTTTCTGGAGGTCTTGGGTCTTGGAATATGCTTCCCCATGCCTCCCCACCATGGATAAGGGGAACCTAGAAGGTTATTTACTCAGTCCCCACATGTGAGTTTCTGTCTCCCCAGCTGCATTTGTGAGCTATTTAGAAGGAATATATGATATACTTACTCATCTGCTTCATCAGGTCTACCTACTTGTAAAGAATCATCTGTTGAACATCCCTTCATGGTATTGGAGGGTGTGTCCCCCCTTTAGTCAACAGCCTGTTGAAATCACAGCCATTGTGCTGGGCGTGGCTGAGACATGAGGATCAGGGTTCTCAGACAGCCTCAGCTACTTAGTGAGGCCCTCTGCAACTCAGTGAGACCCTGTTTCCCAATAAAGAATAAAAAATGGGCTGGGGGTGTAGCTCAGAGATAGAATGCCCCTGGGTTTCATCCCCAGTACTGCCAAAATAAAAAATAAAACAGCCATTGGTGTTAGTAGTACCTGGCTCTGTAGGCCCCCAAATCTGCTTGACTTGAAAGCCCTCCTGCGCCTTCACTTTCTCCTCCTCTTCTTATTTTGGAAGTTTTGAGTTATTTTCTTGATGTCTGAACAGGCACTTGAAGCCTTTTTTCTTTGGTTGTGGTTTTGGCAGTCATGTAGATACGCGGTTTGAATTCTTGGCCACTCTAAGACTTCATGGGTAATAGTTGATGATTATAAAAGGTGTCACTTTCCATAGAACTTTTTTGGCTAGGACTCTTGCAAAGCCATTTCTGCAGATTTTGTCAGGCCACATTCCTTCAGAAATATTTCATTTTCCCCTGTTACTTTTTCTTTTTGCTGCTTGCCTATTCTTTAAGAATTTCCAGTCCTCTGTCTTCTGGTCCTGTGACTCCTGTCTTTCTCACCAGTCCTTCATGCAGACAGATCCACTTCCACTTCTGTCATTTGTACATTTGTGCTGAGAAATCAAGAGAAAGTGCTGCATATCAGTTTCCCCTTAACGCTACTACTTTTAGCCGGGCGTGGTGGCACTTATTTGTAATCCCAGCATTTGGGAGGCTAAGACAGGTGGATCGCGGTTCGCTGACAGGACAGCCTCAGCTACTACTTAGTGAAGCCCTCTGCAACTCAGTGAGACCCTGTTTCAAAATAAAGAATAAAAAATTGGGCCTGGGATGTAGCTCGGAGGTCAAATGCCTCTGGGTTCCATCCCCAAACCTGTAAAAAAACAAACAAACAAAAAAAAAAACTCTCCTACTTTGTATTTACTTTCTTTTGTTGTATAACTGGGGTTCAACCCAGGGGGATTCTACCTCTGAGCTACACCCCCAGCCCTATTTTTATTTTATTTATTTATTTATTTATTTATTTATTTATTTATTTTGTGTGGTGCTGGGGGTGGAGCCCAGGGGCTTTTTGACTTGGGCTATCCTCCCAGACCTATTTTTAATACCGTATTTTGAAACAGAGTCTCACTAAGTTGCTGAGAGCCTCACTAAGTAACTGAGGCTAGCTTCAGACTTGTGTGATCCTCCTGTCTCAGCCTCCCAAGCTCTGAGATTACAAGTGCATGCCACCATGCCCAGCTCCTATTTTTTATTTATTTATTATTTATTTATTTATTTATTTTTGCAGTACTGAGGATGGAACCCAGGAGCATTCTACCTTCAGGCTATCACCCCCATCCCTATTTTTTATTCTTTATTTTGAAACAGGGTCTCACTGAGTTGCAAAGCGCCTCAATAAGTAGCTGAGACTGTCCGCAAACTGTGATCCTCCTGCCTCAGCCTTCTGAATGCTGGGATTACAAGCGTGTTCCACTATGTTTGGCTTTTTTTTTTTTTTTTTTTTTTTTTTCCTTTGGTGGTACTGGGGTTCCTGGAAACCCTTCTACCTCCGGGCTATACTCCCAGACCATATATATATATATATTTTTTTTTTTTTTTTTAATTTGGAAACAGTGCCTCTTAAAGCTAGTGTGGCTGGCTTCGAACCTGTGCAATCCTCCTGTCTCCGCCTCCCAAGCACAGGGGCTCACAAGCGTGCACCACCACACCTAGATATGCTTGGCTTTTTATTCTTTATTTTGAAACAGGGTCTCACTAAGTTGTAGAGGGCCTCACCCAGTAGCAGAGACTGGCCTCAAACCTGCCATCATCCTGTCTCAGCCTCCCAAGTACTGGGATTACATGCGTGCGCCTCCATGCCTGGCTATTATTTTCTGTTGCTGGGGATCAGACCCTCGGTCTTGTGCTTGTTAAGCACAGGCTATGCCACCAATCTGCACCCCAGTTCCAGCTTTCTTACAATTGATCTCTGGAAGAGGTATCATCACCCTTAGAGAGAGTGTGTGTGTGTGTGTGTGTGTGTGTGTGTGTGTGTGTGTGTTTGTTTACTGGGGATTGAATCCAGGGGGATTTTACATTTTAGCTGCACTACCAAACTAGTTTTATTTTATTTATTTATTTATTTATTTATTTATTTATTTTTGGTGGTACTGGGGTTCCTCGAAGCCCTTCTACCTCTGGACTACACTCCCAGAAACCTATTTTTTATATTTTTATTTGGAAACAGGGTCTCCTAAGCCAGTGAGGCTGGCTCCGAACCAGCGCGATCCTCCTGTCTCCGCCTCCCAAGCGCAGGGATTACAAGCGTGCGGCACCATGCCCGGCGTGTTTTATTTTATTGCACAGAGGATTGAACCCATGGACATTCTGCCTCTGACTTATGCCTGCAGCCCTATTTTGGTTTTTTATTTGGAAACAGGTTCTTACTAAGTTGTGGAGGGCCTCACTAAATTTTAGCTGAGATTGGTTGCAAATCAACAATCTCCTTTTCTCAGCCTCCCAAATACTGGGATTATAAGCGTGCACTACCATACCCAGCTTTATTTATTTTGAAACAAGATCTCGATAAGTTGTTAAGGGCCTTGCTTTTCAAAGACCTGACTTTTTGTCTATTTGTTTTTGAACTTCTGTTTTCAAGAACTAGGAACCCTTGTAATGCTTTCTGGCCCTGGGACTGAGTCCTTCAGGCACCAGAGATGTGTTGGCTGGGCTTTTCTACCATTACTGCACTAAGGTGGCCTCAGGGGCTTCTGGGAGGGTGTTAACATCTCCGTTCTATCTGCTAGGCTACCTGACAACACGGGTTCTTTGGCTGCTTTTCCATCTCAAGGAAAGAGATTTTTAAAAAACTACTTTTTATTTTGTTATTTATTTTGGGGGGGTACTAGGAATTGAACTCAGAGGCATATCACCTCTAATCTACACCCCCAGCCCCATTTTATTTCTTATTTGGAAGCAGGATTCTCACTAGATTGCTGAGAAACTTGCTAAATTGCCAGGGCTGACTTTGAACCTGCAAGCTCCTATCTCAGCCTCCTAAATACTGGAATTACAAGTGTGAGCCACTATGCAAGGCTCAAAAACTACTTTTTAATCTTACAAAGTTAAAAAATAATCAGATGAAGTAGGAGTCTATGTATTTTTGGTATTTGAGTGTGTTCTTTGTCACTGTAATAAAATACCTGAGAGCCAGGCAAGGCTGAGACAGGAGGATTGTGGTTCGCAGACAGCCTCAGCTAATTAGTGAGGCCCTCTGCAACTCTGACCCTATTTTAAAAAATAAAAAGACTAGAGCCAGGTGGTATCGCACGCTTATAATCCCAGTACTTGGGAGGCTGAGACAGGAAGATCTGGGTTCGCCTACAGCCTCAGCTACTTAGTGAGGCCCTTTGCAACTCAGTGAGACCCTGTTTCAAAATAAAGAATAAAAAATAGGGCTGGGGCATAGCTCAGAGGTAGAATGCACTTGGGTTCCAACCTCAGTACTAAGAAAGAAAGGAAGAAAGGGGAGGAGAGGGGAGGGGAAAGAGAAAGGCAAGAAAGCTGGGCGTGGTGGCACACTCTTGTAATCCCCGCACTTGGGAGGCCAGACAGGAAGATCACATGAAGCCTGCCTGAGTTGGCTTAAGGGACCCTTTTTCCAAATAAAATATAAAAAATAGGTCTGGGAGTGTAGCCCGGAGGTAGAAGGCCCTGGGTTCCATTCCCCAGTAACAAACACACACACACACACACACACACACACACACACACACACACACACACTAGATCAAAGGTAAAATGCCCCTGGGTTCCATCCTAAGTACCAAAAAATTCATACAAACATACTAAAATACCTGAGATAATCACCTTAAGGAGGTAAGGTTTCAGTGCAGGGTGTCTTGTCTCTGTTACCTTTGGGCCTGTGGTGAGGCTGTACATCAGGTAGGAACTTGTGGCAGAGGAGGCCTATCCTTCATAGGAAGCAAAAAAGATAGGAAGAGATAGGTTCCCCAGACCCCCCCAATGACCTGGCCTCCTCCAACTAGGCCCCACCTCCTATTAGCACTATAGGCTGGGGACTAAGTCTTTTTTGTGGGGAAAAGGGTACTGGGAATTCAGAGGCATTCTATCACTGAGCTACACCTCCAGCCGTGTGTGTGTGTGTGTGTGTGTGTGTGTGTGTGTGTGTGTGTTCCTGAGGATGGAACCCAGAGGCCTCTACCTCCGGGCTACACCCCCAACCTATTTTATATTTTATTTTGAAACAGGGTCTCACTAAGTAGCTGAGTCAGGGTCTCACTAAGTAGCTGAGTCTGGCTTCGAAGCTGTATGATCCTCCTGTCTCAGCCTCCCAAGTACTAGGATTACAAGCATGCGCTACCCCACCTCCCCACCTGTTCTTTCTGTCTGTCTGTCTGTCTGTCTGTCTTTCTTTCTTTCTTTCTTTCTTTCTTTCTTTCTTTCTTTCTTTCTTTCTTTTTCCACGTGTCTGGGGATGGAACCCAGGGCCATTCGATCTCTGAGCTACACCCCCTGCCCTGTTTTTTATTTATTTTGAAACAGGGTCTCACTGAATTGCAGAGGGCCTCACTAATAGCTGAGGCTGTCCATGAACTGTGATCCTCTGGTCTCAGCCTCCCGATTACTGAGATTACAAGCATCCACCACTACACCCAGCTCAGCCTTTTACACTCTCAGACCTATTTTTACTTTTTTTTTTTTTTTTTTTTTTTTTTAAACAGGGTCTTCTAAGCCAGCGCAGGCGGCTGGCTTCGAACCTGCGTGATCCTCCTGTCTCTGCCTCCCAAGCGCGGGGATTACAAGCGTGCACCACCATGGCCAGCCAGCTCAGCCTTTTTTAAAATTTTTATTTTATTTTATTTTCCAGTACTTGGGATGGAACGGGGGGGGGGGGTACATTTTACCTCCAAGGTACATGCCCAGCCCTTTTTTTGTTGTTGTTGTTTTGGTACTGGGGATGGAGTCCAGAGACATTCTACCTCTGCGCTACACCTCCAGCCCTATTTTTTTTTTTTTTTTTTTTTATTCTTTGTTTTGAAACTTGGTCTCATTAAGTTGCAGAGGGCCTCACTAAGTTGCTGAGGCTGTCTGCGAACCTGGATCCTCCTGTCTCAGCCTCCCAGATGCTGGGATTACAAGCGTGCGCCACCACGCCTGGCTTCTTTTATTTATTTATTGGTAATGGGTATTGAACCCAGAGGCATTCTACCTCTAACCAACATCCCTAGCCCTATTTTATTTTTTATTGTGAAACAGGATCTCACTAAGTACAGAGGGCCTCAGAGGCTAACTGTGACCCGTGATCCTCCTGTTTCAGCCCTTCCAAGTACTGGGATTACAGGCTTGTGCCTCCATGCCTGGCTTTTTATTTATTTGTTTATTTATTTATTTATTTATTTATTTATGGTGGTACTGGGGTTCCTGGAAACCCTTCTGCCTCTGGGCTATACTCCCAGACCTATTTTATATTTTATTTGGAAACAGGGTCTCTTAAGTCAGCGCGGCTGGCTTCGTACCTGCGCAACCCTCCTGTCTCCGCCTCCCAAGCACAGGGATTACAATAAAGCCACCATGCCCGGCTGCTTTATTTTTATTTTGAGATAGGGTCTTCCTAAGTTATCTGGGCTGGCTTGGAACCTGCAATCCTCCTGCCTCAGCCTCCCAAGTAGCTAGTGTTATGGGCTTGTGCCACTGTACCTGGCTGAGACCAAGTTTAACACATGGACCTTTAGGGGATATTCTAGAGCCAAACTATAGCAATACATTTACGTTAAAATCTTGTAGATAGCCGGGCTTGGTGGTACAAGCTTGTAATCCCAGCACTTGGGAAGCTGATACAGGAGGATCGTGATTTGCAGACAGCCTCAGCTACTTAGGCCCTTTAGAACTCAGTGAGACCCTGTGTCAAAATAAAGAATAAAAAATAGGAGTAGAGGTATAGCTCGGAGGTAGAATGCCCCTGGGTTCCATCCCCAGTGCTGAAAAAAAAAAAAATTCTTATAGCTAGGTGTGGTGGCACACATCTTTAATCTCAATACTTGGGAGGCTGAAACAGGAGGATTGCAGGTTTGATGACAGCCTCAGTAAGTAGTGAGACTCTCATCAACCTAGAGAGACTTTGTTTAAAAATAAAAATTGGCCGGGCGTGGTGGCGCACGCTTGTAATCCCCGCGCTTGGGAGGCGGAGACAGGAGGATCGCGCAGGTTCGAAGCCAGCCGTGCTGGCGTAAGAGACCCTGTTTCAAAAATATAAAATAGGTCTGGGAGTGTAGCCCGGAGGAAGAAGGGCTTCCAGGAACCCCAGTACCAAAAAAAAAAAAAAAAATTATTAAAAATAAAAATTGGATGTAGGAAATAGCTCAGAGGTAGAATGTCTCTGGGTTCAATTCCCATTACCACAATTAGTAAATAAATGATAGGACTGAGGTGCAGTCAGATGTAGAATACTTCTGGGTTCAATTCCCCAGTATCCTCCCTCCACATACACACAAATCTTACAGAGATACAAAAATGAAGTTGTTTTCTATGAGCCCAGCAGTGCTGAGGAAGTGATTCTCCCACCTTGATTCAGGCCTAACCTGCAGTTTCAGGTATGTCTTCACAGGTCAGGTCAAGGGAAAGAGCTGTCATGCTGTGTAGGAATTAGGGCTTCATGTCTGGAGGTCATAAGCCTTGCTTCTGTGGCTCTTTGCACATAAGGAAGCTTAGAGTCCTGTCATCTTAGTCGACAGAGTCATTGTTCACACAACAGGTGTTTCCTAAGTGCCCGCTATGGCGGCCTTCGGAGGCACTAGGGACACGGTATTGGCTGGGGTGGCGCCTCGTGGGCCTACATCTACTGTCCCCTGTGCGCACAGTGAGGTTTTGGTGGGTGACAAGCTGCGTAGATCACGGCAGTCCTATAAGATGGTGTGGTCCAATGGTGTTCCAGCTATGTTTGCGAAAGCACGCTCTGATGCTGACACAGTCCATTTCGCAGCCGTCAGGTGACACATGGTTTCTTTCTACACACATGAGAGCAGGATGGCAGGCCAGTCAGCCTAGGAAATGGATATTGAGGAGCACTGGAGTAGTGAGGCTATTTAGCTCAGCGGTTAGCACTTGCCTGGCTTGCCAGAGGCCCTGTGTTCTATTTCCAGCAAGGACAAAACAAAAGCCGGGCGTGGTGGCACATGCTTATAATCCCAGCATTCAGGAGGCTGAGACCTGGAGGATCACGGTTCGCAGACAGCCTCAGCTACTTAGTGAGGCCCTCTGCAACTCACTGAGAACCGGTTTCAAAATAAAGAATAAAAAATAGGGCAGGGGGTGTAGCTCGGAGGTCAAATGCCCCTGGGTTCCATCCCCAGACCCGCAAAAAAAAAAAAAAAAAAAAAAAAAGAACAAAACAAAGAGCACAAGGACTAACCTCTTGAAAGGCTTGGCATGTTGCTAATTCATATAGTAGATGCCTGCCTGGAGCCAGCCCTCTGGCTCCACAAAACCTCCTGGCACCCAGTGGCACTGGCATGTGAAGCCTTCTGGAAGAGGTCTGTGTCTTGAACCTGTGGGCAAGATACTTCCCACTCACCTGCCTCTCCTTTCCTGAGAGAGAGGTGATTCTTTCACAGTCCTCATATAAAAAGTGGAAGGAGGGGCTGGGTGAGGTGGCTGGCGCACACTGGAAATCCCTGCACTTGGGAGGCTGAGACCGGAGGATCATACAGGTTCGAAGCCAGCCTCAGCTACTTGGCTCTCAGCAACTTAGTCAGACCCTGTTTCCAAATAAAACATAGAATAAGTCTGGGAGTATAAACCAGAGGTAGAAAGCCCCTGGTTTCCACCCCCAGTACCACCAAAAAAAAAAAGTGGAGGGAGCTGGCAGAGGGGGAAGTGGATCGTTCGCAGACACATCTGGCTCATAAAAGATGTCAGTAGGGTCAGGAGGAAATTAGTACCAGCCCAACTGCCTACTAAATCTATGTTAACCGCAAAGTCCCCAAAAGAGAAAGAATAAGAACCTTTGTTATGTGGAAACATAAATAACCCGCAGAGTCACAGGCTTCCTAGACATGGAGCAGCAAGTAATTGGATACCTCCCACAGAAGATCCCCATGGGTCTGTCCTTAGCCCCAGACCCCAGGCACACAGTGGGGGAAGAGCGAGAGCATCCTTGGGCTGTAGCCTCGACAGGAAGCCTCCCTACCCAAGCCTCACTTGACTCTGCTAGGCACAGTGGTCCAGAGTGGAGTCATTGTCCTAGTGGGGCCAGGCCCAGGGTTCTGGGTTTACCAGCTCGTTGGCACACTTTCTTCAGGATTCTAAGGGTGCCCCTTTCACATAAGGCCTTGCTAGCCCTGTAGTGGCTGGGTCTCAGAGTAGATGAATTTTGGGGTTGGGTGGCGTCCTGGCCTGGCTTCAGCCCAGCTTCTCTGACACCGTCTCCTCCACAGCATCCCCTCTTCCTCCATGAGTGGCTCTCCCTCCCAGTCTGCAGCCTTCCAGAGCTTTTCTTGCAGAACTGGCATTCATGGTTAGCTGGTGGCCTCTGTGGAAAGTGCCCTGACCAGCTCCCCCTCCACATCATGGTGTTGTGTACAAACGGGGTTCCAGCTAGTGAGCCTCACCTCTGGGGCTACCCTCCTGGGTGCAGTCTGGCCCTGGCTCTTGGGAGACTCGAAGCCCCTACCATCTGTGCTAAAGGAGGCTTTGAAAGGGGGCTGAAGGGGCCAGTGCCCTGCTGACCACTGGTCCCATGCAATCTCGGAGCTTCCTAACTTCCACCCCTTGGCCAGTTCCCTCCTTACGGTCCCACAGCTCCCCCTGCTGACCGACTGATATCATGCAAACACAGGTCTCAGCACCAATATCTTCGTGTTCCTGTCACTTTGACTGCCATCACTTGGGTGCCCCAGAGGTGCCTCCAGCCCCAAGGCCACCCCAGCTGCCAACCTCCAGGCCTCACCTCATCCCATATGCATTTCCTTGGTACACCTGGGGCAGTTTTAGAACTGTGATCTGGCTGGCATTTCAGTCTTTCCCCTCTGACCCACAGCCACCTCTGCCAGATCACCTTCCACTGCCCTTAGCTGGGGAGCCCTTGTCTTACATCCCTCGCTCATCTAGGCCTCGCCCCATGCGCCTCTCCCATCCGGTGCATCTGGAGGAGGGTGTTAGGGCATTCAGCTCCAGCCTGCCTTCCTGCAGCTGCCAGGACTCTCCAGGCCTCAGCAGCTCTGAATATTTGTGAGATGAGTGGGTTGGCAGTGGTCTAACAGAGTGGGTGGTGTGTGCTGGCCCAGGACTCTCTCAGGATGTGGAACTTTAGGGTACAGTGACCCCTGGCCTGGAGCCTGTTCTCTAAACCGCATTCTTCATGCATCCATAGAACCATCCAGCTACTGCCCACACTGCTCCTTCTGGAGCCTTCCCGCTTCCTGTGAGGCCATCTTGGCTCATTTCCATGTGTCTTTTGTTTGGTTTCTTTTTGGTGCTGGGGAGTAAACCCAGGGGCATTCTGTCTCCAAGATATACCTCCAGCCCTTTTTATTTTTTCTTTTGAAACAGAGCCTTGCTAAATTGATGAGGCTAAGCCGGGTGTGGTGGCGCACGCTTGTAATCCCCGCGCTTGGGAGGCAGAGACAGGAGGATCGCGCAGGTTCGAAGCCATCCGCGCGCGCTGGTTTAGGAGACCCTGTTTCCAAAATGAAAATGTAAAAATAGGTCTGGGAGTGTAGCCCGGAGGTAGAAGGGCTTCCAGGAACCCCAGTACCACCAAAAAAAAATAATAATAATAAAAATAAATAAATTGATGAGGCTGGCTTCTAACCTGTAATCTTTCTGTCTCGGCCTCCCAAGTACTGAGATTATAGGCATGTGCTATCATCCATATGTGTTTGTGTATGTTTATGTGTGTTATGGGGATTGATCCCCAGGGGCCTTCTACCTTTGACTTACATCCCCAGTCCTATTTTATTTTATTTTATTTATTTATTTATTTATTTTTTAGTGGTACTGGGGTTCCTGGAAGCCCTTCTACCTCCGGGCTACACTCCCAGACCTATTTTTTATATTTTTGAAACAGGGTCTCTTACGCCAGCGCGGCTGGCTTCGAACCTGCGTGATCCTCCTGTCTCCGCCTCCCAAGCGCGAGGATTACAAGCGTGCGCCACCACGCCCGGCATATTTTATTTTATTTTGAAACAGAGTCTCACTACATTGATGAGGCTCACTACTTGCTGAGGCTGTCCTTGAACCTGTGACTCTCATATCTCAGCCTCCCAAGTATTGGGATTACAGGTGTACACTACACCCAACTTCCGGCCCCCCCATTTTTGTTTTTGTTTTGTGGTAGTACTGGGGATTTACCCTAGGGCATTTTACCTCTAAGCTACACCCCTAGTCCTATTTTTTTATTCTTTATTTTGAAACAGTCTCATTGAGTTTTGGAAGGCCTCAATAAGTTGGCTGAGGCTGGCCGAGAACCTGCTGGCCACGAATCTTCCTGTCTCAGCCTCCCAAGTACTGAGATTACAAACATGTGCCATCATGCATGCCCGGCTAGCCCCATACATCTTAAAAGTCACTTCTTAGCCAGGTGTGGTAGAAGGAGGTTGAGCCCACCATCCCAGGCTGAGCAGGCAACCTTCCTGTTCAACTGAACACCTGTGATGTGTGGAGGACAGGCTATATGACCTGCCAGGTGAACTAGTAACCAGGCATCCAGTGTTTGCCTTAGAATTAATCCTTTTTCTTTTTTTCTCTTTCAGTGGTTGATATCACAACAAGTATCCTTTTCTTGTTGCAACCATTCCACTGTTCTTGTGGCACTGAAGATGGAACCTGGGGCCTAATTCATGCTGGGCTAGCAACCTACCACTGAGCCACACTCCTAGCCCTGTCTTTTTCCCTGTAAGGAATGCTGTTTGGATAAAAGGGACATAGTAAAGGCTGGAAACCTGCCTCGTAAGGCATGCTCACATCCTGTGAGCTCAGGCATCCTGTGAACCACCTAGACAGTCCCTGCCCTGCCCTCCTTTCATTTCTCCCTTTGAACCCATGTCTGGCTCCGTGCCAGCCTGCAGCAAGCTCGCTAGAGTATGACAGACGGAAGCGCCCGACACAGCTCTGCAGCATCAGAGCCCAGGTCGCAACCCGTCAACTCACACTTTGCAGCGCCTGCCTCCTTAACTGGTTGTCACTAGATCCCGCAGTTTGAAGACGTTAAATTTGAAGCAGCAAGTCTGCTGTCTGAATTGTACTGTCAAGAGGTAAGAACATACTGAGGCTTCTGACAGCAGCGTCTCTGTGGCTGTGGCCTGGCGGCACTTCGGGGCTCAAAGGCGCTAGAATTGGGTGTGCCTGTGTGTGTGTGTTAGATGTGTGTGAGTTACTGGGGATGGAACTCAGGCCTACTCTACAACTGAGCTACAGCCTACCCTTTTTATTTTGAGACAGGGTGTTACTAAGTTGCCAGGCTGACCTTGAACATAAAATCCTCCTGCCTTGGCCTCCTGAGTAGCTGGCATTACATGTGTGCGCCAGTGCCTGGCCCTTTCTGGCTTTTAATATTTCAAATCAGTCGTCCCTTATCATTTGGTTCCAGGATCCCCCTCATATATCAAAACCTGACAGTGCTCAAGTCCCTTCTATAAAACAATAGGGTCTCTGCACAGAACCTACCTATATCCTCCTGTAGACTTTTTTATTATTTATTTTTATTTTTCATGGGGCTGTGAATTCCACCCAGGCTTCATAATTGCTAATTGCTAATTACTAATAATATGCCCATGCTCTACCACAGAGTTACACCTCTAGTCCCTCTCCCATACACATTTTTTGTTTTTCTGGTACTGGGGATTGAATCCAGAGGCATTCTACCTCTGAGCTACTTCCCTAGCCCCGCCCCCCCCCTTTTTTTTTTGTGAAGCAATGTCTTGCTACATTGCTGAAAGTCTTGCTATGTTAATGTAGTTGTCCTTGAACCTGCTATCCTTCTGTCTCAGCCTCCCAAATACTGGGATTACAAGTGTGTACCACCACACCTGGCTTCCTTTTTTTTTTTTTTTTTTTTCTTCATACTGGGGATGAAACCTCTGAGCTACACCCCTAGCCCAATTTTTTTTATCCTTTATTTTAAAACAGGATGTCATTAAGTTGTAGAGAGCCTCACTAACTGAGGCTGGCCATGAAACTGGATCCTCCTGTCTCAGCTTCCCAAGTACTGGATTTACAAGCATGCACCACAAAGCCCGGCTCCCATATACTTTTTTTTTTTTTTTTTTTTTTTTTTTTGCAGGTTTGGGAATGGAACCCAGGGGCATTTGACCCCCTGCCCTATTTTTTATTCTTTATTTTGAAACCAGGTCTCACTGAGTTGCAGAGGGCCTCACTAAGTAGCTGAGGCTGTCCGCGAACCGCGATCCTCCAGGTCTCAGCCTCCCGAATGCTGGGATTACAAGCGTGCGCCACCACGCCCGGCTCCCGTATACTTTAAACCATCTCTGGAGTTGTGCATGATAGCACATGTCTGTGATCCCGATTCTTGGGAGGCTGAGACAGAAGAGTTAACAGATTCAAGGACAGCCTCCATAAAGTAGTGAGACTTTCAGAAACCTAGCAAGACCCTCTTTCAAAAGAAAACATACAAAGGCCTGGGAGTGTGCCTGGGTTAAATTCCCAATACCACAAAAACAAACAAAAGAATTGTTAAACTATATTGCTTAGGGAATAACGATAAGGAAGAAAATCATCTGTATATGTTTGGTTTTTCTCCAAAGAAGATCTTGGTCTTTCTCCAAAGACCCAGTTTTTCTCCTAAGTATTTTTGATCCATAGCTTGTTGAATGCATAGATACAGAACCCAGAGACAGAGAGAGCCAACTGTACCTTCTCCCTCCTGCACCTTAGTGCCAGGGCTTTTGTGAGCAATCATTTGCTAGTAAGGAGGACCAGCAGAATTCATTCCTACTTAGACCACTGAGAAAACAGTCCTATTCCTAACCTGACAAGTTCATATAGTTTTCCTTCTTCATCTGATTGTTGATTTGAATTGCAGCTAAAAATTGCTGCCACCTTCCCTCCCACCCACCCTCCCTTCCCTCCCACCACACCCTTGAATTAAAACTCTCGAAGCCAGGCATGGTAGTGCACACTTGTAATCCCAACACTTGGAAGACAGACAGGAGGAGCGCGGTTTGTGGACAGCTCCAACTACTTAGTGAGGCCCTTTGCAACTCAGTGAGACCCTCTTTCAAAATAAAGAATAAAAAATAGAGCAGGACGTGGTGGCACACGCTTGTAATCCCAGCATTTGGGAGGCTGAGACAAGAGGATCACGGTTCGCAGAAAGCCTCAGCCACTTAGTGATGCCCTTTGCAACTCAGTGAGACCCTGTTTCAAAATAAAGAACAAGCCGGGCGTGGTGGTGCACACCTGTAATCCCCGCGCTTGGGAGGCGGAGACAGGGGCATCGTGCAGATTCAAAGCCATCCTTGCTGGCTTAAGAGACTCTGTTTCCAAATAAAAAATGTAAAATGGGTCTGGGAGTGTAGCCCAGAGGTAGAAGGGTTCCATCCCCAGTACCACCAAAAAAGAAAGAAAGGGAAGGGAAGGAAGGAAGGAAGAAGAAAAATAGGGCTGAGGGTGTAGCTCGGAGGTTGAATGCCCCTGGGTTCCATCCCCAGTACCACAAAAAATAAAAAGAATAAAAAGTAGGGCTGGGGGTATAGCTTGGAGGTAGAATGCCCTTGGGTTTCATCCCCAGTACCAGGGGAAAAAAAAAAAAAAAAACCTCGAGGTAGCCCAGGCACTGGGGACCAGGCACTTGGTGCCCTGGCACCTCTTTTAGAAACCATGCTGGGAACTGGCATCTCATCTAACATCGAAGGATTTTGAACTGATGCTACTTTGAGTTTACTTGAATGAGAAGCAAGTCCAGTGAAATGGTTTTTTATTTTCTTTTAATAAAGTAAGTCGGCAAGCCAAGAAATCCCTTGGTGAGCCTAGACAGGAGTGGCTGGTGGCGCAGCTACTGGAGTGGGAGGAACCCAGCTCGACTGGCACCCATATAGCCCTGCCTAAACCTGGCTCTCCTTTCAGAACTCTGTCGATGCAGCCAAGCCACTGCTGCGGAAAGCTATCCAGATCTCGCAGCAGACCCCGTACTGGCACTGTCGCCTTCTCTTCCAGCTCGCTGTGAGTACTGGGGCCCCATCACCAGGCACACAGGCTCCATCCAGGCGGCCACCACAGGGCGTGGGTGCGCCCCCACCCTGCTCCCCAGCAGAGACGCCGTCACCTGGCACCAGGGGGTCTTGTGCTCCATTCATCTTGGCCAGGAAGGAGAGTCCCCTCTCTCCTGGCCACTCCCCTTGGCCTATACTCATAGGAGCCAGAGCATCTCCTACCATAGACTTGCTGGGATCTTTCTCTTTTTTTTTCTTTCTTTTTTTCTTTTTTCTTTCTCTTTTTTTCTTTTTTATGGCACTAGGGATTGCACCCAGGGGCATTCTTCCTCTAAGCTACACTCCCAGCCCTTTTTGTTTTTAATTTTAATTTTGAAACACAGTTTCACTAAGTTGCTGAGGCTGACCTTGAACCTGTGATCCTCCTGTCTCAGCCTCCCAAGTACTGGGATTGCAGGCCTGTACTATCACTCCTGGCTGCCCTCTTAAGTTTCTTTCTTCTTTTTTTTTTTTTTTTTTTTTTTAGGTCTGGGGATGGAACCCAGGGGCATTCTACCTCTGAGCTACACCCCCAGACCTATTTTTTATTTAAAAATGGGGTTTTACTAAGCTGTGGAGGGTCTCACTAAGTAAGTAGCTGAGGCTGGCTTTGAACCTGTGATCCTCCAGGCTCAGCCTCCCAAGTACTGAGATTACAAGTGTGCCCAGTCATGCCCATCATCACTGAGCAGTTTTAGTGGCATGGGAGAAGTCAGGTTCAACTTGCTTCAGCAGAACAGCAAGGCCAGGTGCTGTCTGTCTCACAAGACAGACAGACAGACAGACAGGTTTTATAGTGGTGGTCATTGCTTTCTCTCCTCTTCAGCAACTGCACACACTTGAAAAGGACCTGGTGTCGGCCTGCGACCTCCTGGGCGTGGGGGCAGAATATGCCCGAGTAGTTGGATCTGAGTACACACGGTAGGCCTGCCCATGCCCCTCTGGACCCCTGACCACAAGCAGAAGTAGAATCTCAGTGTGAAAAGAGGCCCACCCTTTCGCATAGTAGACACGCAGATCAGAGCTACAGTGAGATGCCTTCACGCCATTAGTTTATAAAGAAGAAGGCTGGAGAGGGTGAGTGGAGGCTGCTGTTGTCCACAGAGTTGTCACCTGCACGTTTCCAGCATCTCTTGAAGTAAAAGGTACTGGTACATTTGCTCAGCTAACGCCCTTTGTGGCACAGATGCTCCTCTGGCGCAGGGCATGATGGTGCTAACTGCGGGTGACCTAGAGCCCGCCTCTCGGCCACTGAGGAGTGTGATGAGGAACTAGAGGCCAAGTCAGTGTGTGTAAAAGAGGGACGTAGGGTCACACAACACACAGAAACAACTAAGACTGCCTGGGGACGGGCTCAGGGGCCCATGCCATGGACTCCCTTGCACTCTCCTTGATGGTCTCCCCTCTGTCTCTCCATGGGGGAGCTCCTTTGCAAGGGGCTCCAGGCAGGTGCAGCCTCTGCAAGGACCTCCTGTCTGTCCCCCACAGGAGGACCCTCCTTAGTAAGTGGCCCCAGGCAACAATACCTGTGTGTCTGCTGCGTCAGGCATTGAGACACTGCAAGTATGCTTCTACCCTGCCCAGAACATGGCCTTCTGAGCCTTTAGACTATGCCAGTGAGTCTAAGTCACATGGGAAAGCAAATACAAAGATAAAATAGGACAAATGCAACAGTCTCATAAACAAGGCAGACTTCACTGGAGGCTGTTCATTGTCACCAACTAGGCCACTCCCTGAGGTGCATTAGGTCCCCTAGGCATTGGGGGGACTTGGGAGGATCCTGGGCCCTGCAAATCTGACTCATCTCTGTTTTCTAGGGCACTGTTCCTGCTCAGCAAGGGGATGGTAAGTTGAGACTGGACAGGAGAGCCAGGTGCAGCCCGTGTTTGGAAGTGGGACCGGCCCCACCAGACTTGCCCACAGCCCCCCACTCTCCATGGCACAGCCTCTGGGTTGTTGGACCCTTAGGCATGGCTGGCATCCTCAAGGGTGGGGCTTCCATGGTAGAACCCAGGCCCAGGCTTTGGGGTTCAGGCTGAGGGAGGACTCTAGGCTCAGTTTCTCTGAGCCTGGCTTTGCCCTTGGTTGGTGGTAGCGGTCCCCTGCACACAGGTGGGCAGGCGGGAAGCTCCGCACCCATCAGCCCTCTGGAGCCAGCACTGCCTCCATCCCCAGCTGCTGTTGATGGAGCGCAAACTGCAGGAGGTGCACCCGCTGCTGACGCTGTGCGGGCAGATCGTCGAGAATTGGCAGGGCAACCCCATCCAGAAGGAGTCGCTGCGTGTCTTCTTCCTGGTGCTGCAGGTGACCCACTACCTGGACGCCGGGCAGGTGTGTGGTGCCTCTCACAGGAAGGTGGTGGGGCCAGAGTGGGCAGCTCCTGGGACAGTGAACCTTGAGCACGAGCAGGCACAGTCCCCAAGGAACCAGTCAAGGAAGCTTTCAGGGAGCACTGCAAGGGGTTGGCAGGTGTCTGCACATGCAGGTGCTCAGGAGTTCTTGCGCCTGTCCCAACTTTTCAGGATGGGGCTGCCCTGACCCTGAGGGCCTCGGGCCTGGCAGCAGCAAGGGGCCTGGAAGCGCCGAGCAGCCTCTTTAGTAAGGGGCTCCCTCACGCCCACCTCTGCCCATCTGGCTGGGCCGACTCAGCAAAAAACAAAGAACTATAACCACTGGTTTTCATGGGTTCTGGGGGGCCACGAATGTCCTTTGGCCTCAGGCCAGGGTTCATGGGTAGGATCCAGAGTACCTGTAGGAATCCTGGGTGTGGGAAGCCACTTCCTGGCCACAGGGGCATCCATAGGCTGCCAGGCCTGGCTGCAGGACGGCCAGATGCAGCTGCAGCAGTGTCTCAACAGCCATGGTGCCCAGCCTGCTGTGGGGTCGTCTCTGGAGCATGGGCAGAGGGTGGCAAGGCCAACCCCGGTGGAGAGCTGCAGGTGGGCAGGTGGTGCTCAGGCAATGCCAATGCCGCTCTGGCAGGTGAAGAGCGTCAAGCCGTGCCTGAAGCAGCTACAGCAGTGCATCCAGACCATCTCCACGCTGCACGATGACGAGATCCTGCCCAGCAACCCCGCCGACCTCTTCCACTGGCTGCCCAAGGAGCACATGTGCGTGCTGGTCTACCTGGTGAGTCCCCAAGGAGCACATGTGCGTGCTGGTCTACCTGGTGAGTCCCCAGGAGCACATGTGCGTGCTGGTCTACCTGGTGAGTCCCCAGGAGCACATGTGCGTGCTGATCTACCTGGTGAGTCCCCAGGAGCACATGTGCGTGCTGGTCTACCTGGTGAGTCCCCAGGAGCACATGTGCGTGCTGGTCTACCTGGTGAGTCCCCGGGTGCCCAAGGAGCACATGTGCGTGCTGGTCTACCTGGTGAGTCCCCAGGAGCACATGTGCGTGCTGGTCTACCTGGTGAGTCCCCAGGTGCCCAAGGAGCACATGTGCGTGCTGGTCTACCTGGTGAGTCCCCAGGTGCCCAAGGAGCACATGTGCGTGCTGGTCTACCTGGTGAGTCCCCCGGTGCTGGGCTGGGGCAGGGAGAGGGCCCCACTCACCGATGCTGTCTGGTCTCCTTGCCAGGTGACCGTGATGCACTCCATGCAGGCTGGCTACCTGGAGAAGGCACAGAAGTACACAGACAAGGCCCTCATGCAGCTGGAGAAGCTCAAGAGTAAGCTAGGCAGGGACCACTGGGGCACAGGGCACCCCGGTGGGCAGCCCTGCCATGGCGCCTGCCTGAGCTGTCCCTGAATTACCACAGCAGTCCCCTTGGTAGGCAGAGCAAGCCCAGGCCTGTCCTCCCCGACTGCACAGGTGCCGGGTGTGCTCGCAGGGCGGCGCTTGGTACCTGCCAGGACAGTGTTGCGCATTTGACACAGTGCTGGCCGTTCTGCACTTTTTATGGGTGTTGTGGTATGGACACACTTTGGGTAAAGCAGCAGTCAGCACTCTACCTTCACTGACCAGTGGCAGATCCTGTTCTTTGCAGACACTGGGCTCTTTATCCATCCTGATAGACAAAGGCCCTTTGCACAGCACAAACCCAGAGCCTCCGATACGTGTGGATGGCTCAGCACCCTGTAAACCTGCTCTTTTTTTTTTTTTTTTTTTTTTTAATGTGGTACTGGGGGTGGAACCCAGAGGAATTCTACCTCTAAGATATACCCCCAACCCTATTTTTTATTCTTTATTTTGAAACAACATCTCACTGGGTTGCAAAAGGCTTCACTAATAGCTGAGGCTGTCTGCAAACGGCGATCCTCCTCTCTCAGCCCTCCAAATGCTGGGATTACAAGCGTGCGCCACCACGCCTGGCCTCTGTAAATCTGCTCTTTTGCTTTGTACCCTGCTGGCACTGTCTTTAGAGTAGAGGAGCACTGGAGCCTGAGGACACTGCAGTTCTATCCCCTCTGGTTAGCTTAGGGTAGACTTCGAGCGAATAGCTGCTCAGAGCTGCCCATGTTCCCCACCCCAGCCAGAGGCCCTGCCACACAGACTCACGCTCCAGGGAGACTTCAGCACTTTTAGAACCTGCTGCGTCCAAAGTGGTCTCAAGCATGTACTGGGCACAGAGTGACCCTCTATACAAACCCTTCCAGAGTCTCACCCTGTGACCCAGGCCGGCCTCAGATTCCTAGGCTTATGTGATCCTCCTGCCTCAAACTCAGGCAGCTGGGACTATAGGCATGTTCCACCATGCTCCATCAAAAGCTGCTTAAGATTGTGGCGGTGCACCCAGTACTTGAGAGGCTGAGGCAGGAGGGTCACAGATTTAAAGACAGCCTCAGCCACTTAGCAAGGCCCTCAGCAATTTAATGACACCCTGCTGCAAATAGAAAATGAGTAGAGTGGGGTATAGCTCAGAGGGTGTTGCTTTTTTTTTTTTTTTTTTTTTTTTTTTGCGGGTCTGGGGATGGAACCCAGGGGCATTTGACCTCTGAGCTACACCCCCTGCCCTATTTTTTTATTCTTTATTTTGAAACTGGGTCTCACTGAGTTGCAGAGGGCCTCACTAAGTAGCTGAGGCTGTCTGCAAACCGTGATCCTCCAGGTCTCAGCCTCCCGAATGCTGGGATTACAAGCGTGCGCCACCACGCCCAGCTCGCTTTTTTTTTTTTTTTTTTTTTTTAACTTTTTATCCCCCTATTTTTTTCTACTGCGGATGGAAACCAGGGCATTGTACATGCTAAATACATGCTTTACCACAGAGCCACATCACAGCCAAGATTTCTAACTCTTATAACACCCTCATAGTTAGTCTCTGGCTTGAGCTCCATCTCCTTGCTGACAGAGGAGTGCCCAGTGGGGTTTGGGGTGCTTGGGTGGGTTCAGGTCGGGTGCCCTAGAACACCTCCAGCCCGCCCTGTGTGCTCACCCCTGGCTCTCCCCTCAGTGCTCGACTGCAGCCCCATCCTGTCCTCCTTCCAAGTGATCCTGCTGGAGCACATCATCATGTGCCGGCTCGTCACGGGCCACAAGGCCACCGCGTTGCAGGAGGTAGGCCGGGCTACACGTGAGCACTCACGCAGGTGGGAAAGCCAGGGCAGTGGTCGGAGTTTGCCAGGCTCCGGCGTCACACAGGAGACTGTGAACTGGCAGGGGCACATCTGCGGGACGCGCTGTCCTGTCACCTCGCTGCTGCTCAGCAGCTCGTGACCCTGCACACTTGTGATCAGTAGAGTGGCTGTTGGTACAAAATCCAGTGGTCTTTCCCCCGAAACTTGCGTGCTTAGAGAATGCCACTTGTGGTAACCAGGGATCTGGGGCCACTGGTGATGATCCTCACACCCCTTCGTGCACCAGGGCTCACAACCATGGAGACCCACCTTCTTAAGAGGCCCTGGGCCTTGAGCAGGGCAAAGGCACTTGCAGGCAGGACACATGTTGGAAAAAGTGAAGATAGGCCACCGTGCACAGGGAGGTCGGGGCTGCCCTTTGCCCCAGGACTCTGCACCTAGGTCATGCAGGCAGGGAGCGCCAGGTCCCAGCCCTGGGCCGTGACCCCCAGTGTGCTCTCCCTGCAGATCTCCCAGGTCTGCCAGCTGTGCCAGCAGTCCCCTCGGCTCTTCTCCAACCACGCAGCACAGCTGCACACACTGCTGGTAAGTGACTGCCACTACCCCGTAGCATTCAGAGCCTTCACAGTGAAGAGCCCCATACCACCACCCAGGCAAGTTCTGGAACCTTCCAGTGAGCTTTGTTCTAGTGAGCATCCCCTGGAGTTTCAGCTACGTTGGTCTAGAGAGGCGGGATAATCAAAAGCACCCATCTTCCTCCCTCTTATCAGGATAGAGCTGGAAGTGGTTGGTTGGGAGAGTCACTTCTAATATTCACCTGGTAGCCATGATGGCCCTGGGTCAGCTTGCACTCTGATTTGGGCCCCAGGGACCATCCTGACCACAGCACCTTCTTTCAGGGCCTGTACTGCGTCTCTGTCAACTGCATGGACAACGCAGAAGCCCAGTTCACCACTGCCCTGCGGGTAAGGGCCATCCCTCCTTGCTGAGAAGTTGGGTATGGCATGTCGCGAACGTAGTGGCTACCTCAGCCATGCAAAACTGGTCTGCCAGTGCGGCTCCACAGCAGGGAGCTTGGTGCAGGCCGAGGACACAGTGTTCATCTAGAGAGAGGTATCCATGGGGAGAGGTCCTGGCCAGCCTGAGCTAACTGATGGCAGACATGAAGGCAAGGCATAGTGTTGGGGGTCACAGGTTACCCCCGAGCTGGATGCCTGGTGGCATGGCCTCCCCAGCCTCTCCCTTGATGGGAGCCACAGGACACCTCTGGGGTGGGTTGATTCACGTTGCAGCTAGTCACTCTAGATTCTGGGCTCCCTACAACTTCCCTGTGTCAGATGGTGAGTGGCTGGGACGCCAGGTCTACCCTGACCCCACACCAGCCCCAAGCCAGGTGCTCAGGACAGAGGAGAGCACTGGGCTTTTAGGTTAGGGAGAAGGCTCCACCTGGGTTATCCTCAGCTCAGGGTCCTGCCAGACTCCAGAAGAAGGTGGGAAAATGTCTCAGAGGTGCCTGGCCCAGACCCCAGCTCTTCCCCCTCACCCCAGAACTAGACTAGGGTGCCACCCTTGGTCTTGATGTCCTCACAGGAAAAGGAGGCGAGGTTACCAGGCTTACTCTGACCGTGGGTACCTTTCTACAGTGCTCCATGATCTTTGGGAGCTTCCATCCCTGTCCTGGCCTTGGCATACAGGAGCCCTGGCACGCAGACCGCAGGCCTGACCGCGCAGCCTCCACTGTGGCTCCCTCACACTGCCACTGTGCTCGTCTTAGCAGTGCTAGTCCCTGCCCCACCTGGTGGCCCCCAGGCAGTCCCTCCACTCCTCTCTCCTGTCATTCCTACAAGTTCAGAGCTCCCAAAGCTGAGCCCTCCCCTGGGCTGAGAGAAGCTGACACAGAATGCAGATCCTGTGCCCACACGGGTGTCCTTCCTAAAGTCCCATGATGTCTCAGCACCCTCAGTGGTTCAGAAGGCTCCCTGGACCTCCCCAACATGCCAGAGTCTTGCAGGTGGGAAATGCGTTTCCTGTCCTCCCCCTCTTGCCCGGAAGTACTTGCTGACCCCACCAGGAGCTGGAGTTGGCCAAGCTTGAGTTGCTTAGATTGGTCCCTCTCCCTGTCCACCCGCCACTGGGACATCTGACAGCTTCCCTCACCTTCTAACCCTCGGGGCCAGCAGCTCCCCACATGGAGAGCAGCCCTCAGGACCAGCTGTAGGGTAGGGGCAAGGCCGCCTGAGTCTTGGTTCTGAGAAAGGGATCTGGTGGCTGGCTTTCCTCTGCATGTTTCTTTTTGTGGTACTGAAGATGGAACCCAGGGACATTCTACCTCCAAGCTCTACCCCCAATCCTTTTTTTTTTTCTTTTTTTTTTTTTTAATTCTTTATTTTGAAACAAGGTCTCACTAAGCTGCAGAAAGCCTCACTAAGTAGCTGAGGCTGCAATCCTTCTGTCTCAGCCTCCCAAGTACTGGGATTACAAACATGGGCTACCATACCCAGCTTCCCTGGTCCTTTTTATATTTTTCTTTTGAGCTGGGCATGATGGTACACGCCTTTAATCGCAGTACTTGAGAGGCTGAGGCAGGAGATAGAAAAGCCCCTGGGTTCCACCCCAGTACCACAAAAAAAAAAAAAGATTAAAAAAATAGGTCTTGGAGTGTAGCCTATAAGTAGAAAGACCTTAGTTTCCATCCCCAGTGCCATTTAAAAAAAAAAAAAATTAAGAGCCGGGCGTGGTGGTGCATGCTTGTAATTCCTGCGCTTGGGAGGCTGAGACAGGAGGATCACACAGGTTCGAAGCCAGCCTCAGCTACTTAGGCTCTCAGCAACTCAGTGAGACCCTGTTTCAAAGTAAAGAATAAAAAATAGGTGCTGGGGGTGTATTTTGGAGGTAGTATGCCCCTGGGTTCCATCCCCAGTACCGCAAAAAAAAAGAAACAGGGCTGGAGTTAAAGCTTGGAGGTAGAATGCCCCTGGATCAGTGTGCAGTACCACTAAAAAAGAAAAAAGGAAAGTGAAGAGACCAGAGGATCGCGGTTCGCGGCCAGCCTCAGCTACTTAGTGAGGCCCTCTGCAACTCAGTGGGACCCTATGTCAAAATAAGGAATAAAAATAGGGAAGGGGGTGTAGCTCAGAGGTAGAATGCCCCTGGGTTCCATCCTCAGATCCACAAAATATAAAAAGTAACCATCTTGAGCTGGGCGTGGTGGCACACGCTTGTAATCCCCGCGCTTGGGAGGCTGAGACAGGAGGATCGCAGGGGTTCGAAGCCAGCCTCAGCTACTTAGTGAGGCTCTCAGCAACTTAGTGAGACCCTGTTTCCAAATATAACATAAAATAGGTCTGGAAGTATAGCCCAGAGGTAGAAAGCCTCTGGGTTCCACCCCCAGTACCACCAAAAATAAAAAGTAACCATCTTGTCTTTGTTTGTTAGTTTGTGGTACTAGGGATGGAACCCAGGGGCATTCTGCCACCAAGCTACACCCCCAGACCTACTTTTTATTCTTTATTTTGAAACAGGGTCTCACTGAGTTGCAATGGGCCTCATTAGCAGCTGAGGCTGTCCGCGAACAGCTATGCTCCTATCTCAGCCTCCTGAATGCTGGAATTAAAAGCATGCACCACCACGCCTGGCTCACCCTGTCGTTTTTGAGTATCTGTGACGCCAAGTGCGCCCTAGGGTGCCCTGACTGTGTGGCCTGGCTCCCTGATGGATGTCCTCTCTCCCATTTCAGCTCACTAACCACCAGGAGCTGTGGGCCTTCATCGTGACCAACCTGGCGAGTGTGTATATACGGGAAGGAAATAGGCACCAAGAGGTAGTAGGTGACATGCTTCGTGTTTGGTATCCTTTCTCTCAGGTCTCTTGTTCAGGGACTGGGGGGGATTCTGGGCACCGGCAGATCTCATAGGACCCAAGGTGTTTACCTTCTGGGGATGGGGGAGGCTCCTGGAAGGTGCCACTGGACCACAGGCCATGGCCAAAGTCCCAGTCGGCACAAAAGCCGTTCCCACAGCCGTACACCACCTCTGCCCTTCAGATCCAGGAAAGTCAGTTTCCAGTAGCCCAAGCTGTCTGCTCCAGGACTCCAGCCAGCTGAGCAGCAGCCTCTAGGCAGTTATCTGTGCTTTGCCACAGGTTGTCCCGGTATCCCAGCTTGGGTAGGAGAGTCCTTCAGGGTCAGAAGTCTCTGGCCGGCTATAGGGTTGGGTGGGGTGCCCGGGGCCATCCTCCTAGGCCAGGCCCTTCACCTTGATTTCCTGGCAGATGGTCACAGGAATAAGGCAATCCGTACGGTCCCCTCCCTCTACCCTGGGGTCCCAGGTTCTTCACTCCCACTGATTGTTCGGCCCACCAACATCTCTGTCTACAGCACATAACCACCCTCCAAAGTCCAGAAGATTCAGACATGCAGGGCAGCAGGCAGGCAGTGGCTGGCAGAGTCGTACGGGGGCAGGCATGGACTTGGGGGGGGGGGGCGCACTGGAGTTAGACACCACCTGTGTCTTCCACGGTGTGGCAGGGGAGTGGCCCTGGTATAGGCTCAGCTCTCTGTCATCCTCAGCCCATCCCACAGGTTCCCCCAGCAGGCTCTCGAGGGTGAACCAAGTTGGAGGGCATGGGGGTCTGGCCACAGGTGCAGTAACTTCTGGTGGTATCTAGGCAGCCCCAGTCACCCAGCAGCACATCCAGGGCCCAGCCTCCTTGCAGAAAGATCCTAACTAGTGTTTTCTGCCCTTAGCTGTACAGTCTGTTGGAAAGGATAAATCCAGACCACAGCTTTCCTGTCAGGTGAGCAGCCCTGCACCTCCTGGAGACCCCATCCACCCCCTTACTAACCACACCCTAAAACAGGAGTGATGCTGCCCACCTCACCCCAGAAACCCACTAACAAAACGTGTGCTTCCTGTCCCTGCGTCCGTAAGCCCTGCTGGCCTCTGGAGAGGTGGCCCACACCTTCATTTCTGCAGGATCTGACACATTTGCCGTCCAGCCTGGATTAAGTTTTTGTAGTTTTCCATTGACCTTAGTAATAGGACATGGCAATACTGGGAGACACAGTAAGGAACCTCCGGCATACTTCTCCATACCTCCATTGTGGGGAGACAGACCAGTTTCCCCTTGCTAATCTAGATCAGTCACACACACACACACACACACACACACACACGCGCGCGCGCGCGCGCGCGCGCGCGCGCGCGCGCACACACACTCAGTCTCACACTCACACACACTCTTAGCCTGTTGACTCATTGACTCAGAGGCATGAAGAGACACACACACAGTCACACATGCACGCACACACACACAGTCACACACGCGCACACACACACGCACACACACTCTTAGCCTGTTGACTCAGAGGCATGAAGAGCCCCCACACACACACACACACACGCAGTCACACACGCGCGCGCGCGCACACACAAAGTCAGTCACGCGCGCACACACACAGACACATACACACAGTCTCACGCACACACACTCTTAGCCTGTTGACTTAGAGGCATGAAGACACACACACACACACACACACACACACACACACACACACACACACTCTCTCTTCTTAGCCTGTTGACTCAGAGGCATGAAGAGCCCAAATGCCCGGGTGAAGTTTAGTGGAAATTTTGTACTTCCTGAGAGATGTATTGCCCTCTGGAACTGAGCCCCACCTGTAATGCCTTGTCCCCTGCAGCTCCCACTGCCTCCGAGCTGCTGCTTTCTACGTGCGTGGACTCTTCTCCTTCTTCCAGGGACGCTACAACGAGGCCAAGTGAGTGTGAGCCCAGAGCCGGTGGGCGTGTTCCCAGGGCTTCGTTCTCTGCCCAGTGTCTGCAGGCATCTCCACAGGGTGCCAGTGTAGTCTGCCTCCCATCTGTAGGCGATTTCTTCGGGAAACTCTGAAGATGTCCAATGCAGAGGACCTGAACCGGCTCACGGCCTGCTCCCTTGTGCTCCTGGGCCACATCTTCTATGTGCTGGGCAACCACAGAGTGAGTACCTGGTGGGCCTACCTTGGGGCTGGCACAGTGGCCAGGTGAGCTCATCGGCTGACCGCATCCACTACCACCACTGCCCCACGCTGCCCCCTCCTGTGCCGCAATGGCTGCGGCAGTGCAACACCTCCTCGACCAGACTCTCTGCACACTGACCCTTGAGGCACAGCTGGACTGGCCCAGTCCAACCCAGCTGGCTTTTGGTGAGAGCCTCTATTTCTAACTCTGCATCTGATTGTCACCTACTGTCACCCATGTGACCTCATAGGGCTTTTAACTCTTCTTAAAGGTATTTCCCCATATTATAAAATATAATGTGTTCATTACGAAAGGCCTGGGAGGCTGGGGGTGGTGATGTATACCTATAATCCCAGTCCTAGGGAGGCTGAGGCAGGAGGATTGCAGATTTGAGGATTGCCTCAGCAATTTAACAAGACCTTCTGCTACTTAGACCCTGTTTCAACAAAAAAATAAAAGAAGCCGGTCATGATGGCACACGCTTGTAATCCCAGCACTTGGGAGGCTGAGACAGGAGGATCACAGTTCATGGACAGCCTCAGCTACTACTTAATGAGGCCCTTTGCAACTCAGTGAGACCCTGTTTCCAAATAAAGAATAAAAAATAGGACTGGGGGTTTAGCTTGGAGCTAAAATACCCCTAAGTTTCATCCCCAGTACCTCAAAAAATAAAAATAAAAAGGGCTGGAGCATAGCCCAAAGGTAGAATGCCCTTGAGTTTAATACCGGTACCAGTACCAAAAGAAAAAAAGCCTGAGAGGCAGAAGAGAAAAACTGCGTGTCCTGCAATCCGACCGTTTTTTGTTTGTTTTTATGGTACTGGGAGTGGAAATTTGGGGCTTCCTACCTCCAGGCTATACTTTCAGACCTATTTTATACTTTATTTGGAAACAGGGTCTCACTAAGTTGCTGAGAGCCTCTGGTCAGTAGCCGAGGCTGGCTTCGAACCTGCGCAATCGTCCTGTCTCAGCCTCCCAAGTGCAGGGATTACAAGCGTGCGCCACCACGCCTGGCAGGTTTATTCTTCTGAATGTAGCTACATTCCTTCTAGAATGTCCTTACCCTCTTCCCTATGGCCTGTGAGCACAGTGAGGCAGTGTGTACCCACTGAGCAGCATGAGTGAGCCTGGTGTGCGCCTGTGTGTGCACTCGTGGGCTCTGTACTAGGTCCCTGCTCAGTGTGGGCTCTGCCTCAGATCTCCGGACCCTGGCCATGATTGTTCGGCTGGCTGCATGGGAACATTCCCCAGATGCAGACCCAGGATTGGAACCCAGGCCGTGTTGTCTGGAAGCCTCCAGAAGCCCCTGGGACCGGGCAGGTTGGGGGCAGCTCCTCTACTACAATTCTGACTCACGGTTCAGGACCCATGAACACCTGACAGCCTACTGGGGGCCCCCACAACCACCTGACCCAGCAAAGCTCTGCTCCTTCTTAGGAGGCCTACCCTTAAAAAACACCTCAGGACCCACAGATCTTCAAACCGGGTTTCTTTGGGCCACCCAAGCTGCTGTCAGGAAAGCCCACCCAGGAGAGCGGAGGGAGTCCAGCCTGGCTCCCCACTGCCCTCTGGCACCCAGGCCTAGAGGGACAGGCAGCTTTTCTTGCCTTGCAGTGTGTTCTGAGGTTTGGGCGGGTTTGGCGTCTAAGAAGGAGCATTCCTCATGTGGGAGCTGGGTCTTGGGGTGGTGGCTTTATGTCCTGGCTGCATCGTGTTCCTGGGTTGTTGGGAGCTATCTTGAAGGGAGCTCTTCCAGCTCCAGCCTGCACTAACGTGTAGGCCAGCAGGCTTGTGGCACTTTCCATGTGGACAGGGGCAGGCAGCGAGCCCCTGATGGACCTCACAGGGATCCTCCGGCCTCCTCTTCCTGAGCACCCTACACAGAGAATCAGCACATCCTTATACAGAACGCCCCATGGAGCAGCAGCCTCCCGAGAGTTGCTGTGTAGAGGACCAGCTTGCTTACTCCCACCTCAGCACCCAGGCCCAGGGGTGCCAAGTGAACTGTGCTTCTAGTCAGGGCCCGTTGTGGGTCCAGAGCCAACTGCCCAGGGTACCCCTCCCCATGAAAAGCAAGGCAGCAGAATGCTCCATGCCTGGGCACACGGGGCCAGGCGTGAGACTGTGAGGTTGAGTGGGAGCATGCCGGCGGCAGCAGGTGACACACGCTGGCCCAGCTCTGGCCGGGCCACAGTTCCCTGTGTTGGCTGCTTGGCCTTCAGCTGCTCTTGGTTGGCAGGAGAGTAACAACATGGTGGTGCCTGCCATGCAGCTGGCCAGCAAGATTCCAGACATGTCAGTGCAGCTGTGGTCATCCGCCCTGCTGAGAGGTAAGTGCGCTGGCCTGCGTGGGTCGCAGCCCCACCCATGGGCAGGGGCTTCCCCTTCAGCAGCCCAGCTTTTCCCTGGGTGTGGCATTCATTGTCCCTGTCCAGAAGGACACTCGGAGCAGTACAGTCCATCTATAGCTCCCCACCTATAGACTAGGAAACCAGCTGAGACTTGCTGGGCCCTAGGAAGGTGGTAGAGCCGCCCACAGATACCATGTGTCCCCCCCTCAGACCTGAACAAGGCCTGCGGGAACGCCATGGATGCCCATGAGGCTGCCCAGATGCACCAGAACTTCTCACAGCAACTGCTCCAGGATCACATAGAGGCCTGTAGCCTCCCAGAGCACAACCTCATCACGGTGTGTACTCACTCGGGCGGCGAGCAGCCACCCTCCAGAGGAACGACCCCTCTGGGGGGGACACAGCCATGGCACCCCCTCCCCAGTGGCACATGGGACATGGGTGTGGAGGGTGGGGGACCTGGTTGGGTGGCTGGCCTGGACTCTCCCCCTGGGTGGGACTTGTGACACCTCACTGCTATGTCCTCCTCCCTGCAGTGGACAGATGGCCCACCCCCCGTGCAGTTCCAAGCTCAGAATGGACCAAACACCAGCCTAGCCAGCCTCCTGTGAGGCCCCTGGAGTGGCCGCCGGCTCCTCAGGCCTCCGTGGGGCCCTGTGTCCCCGACTTCCTTCAGACAGCACTTGAGCTTCCTGGAGCCTCCCCGTGGCGCCCCAGGCTTCTTTCCTGACTGTCTCAAGCTTCCAAGTCCTGGGGAAGGTGAGGGGCTGACTCCTGTCCTCCCAGGAGGAGTGGCCAGGCCTGCATCGCCGTGCCAGGACGCCTGGTGCTGTAGCTGCAGAGGAGGAATGGGGGCTGACTTCCCAGAGCCATCTTAAAGCGGACTTCTACTGCTGGGCTGCTTCCACCTCTAGCAACACCGCTGGGGAGCTCTGCTAGGGATGGGTGCTCCTGACCCAGCATGCAGGATGAGCAGCGCCTATCCTCTACACCCCGGCACCTTCCAGAGCCAGAGCATGACACAGTGTCTGGCCCTCGTTCAGCAGGAAAGAGTGACAGCCACATATGGGACCCAGCATGCCTTAACTCTGACACCCGATCCCCTGCAGCCAAGCCTCTGCTGGGGGCCCTGGAGAGCTGGAGCCCAGCTTCCAGGCGTCTGCACCTTGCCCAGTCACCACCCCACTGTGGGGCTCATAGACATGAGTGTGCTTGTAAACAGGTGGGTGTGTGCCCAGGCTGTGTGTGTGTGTGTGTGTGTGTGTGTGTGTGTGTGTGTGTGTGTGTGTGTGTGTGTGTGTGTTCAGAGCTAGGCCCAGGAGCTGAGACCCCTCTCTTCCCCCATGTTTTGCTGCGGAGGGCAGGAAGCAGGGTGTGGGGGGGAGGGGCTCCTTGCCAAGGTTTGAGATGCCCCTTCAGCCCACCTTTGGGTACAGGGCAGACGCCCCCTCTGCCTGGATTGAAGGAGCTTTCCTGCCGCAGCTCTGTGGCCTTTCCTGCAGGGAGCGCTGGAGGCAGCATTTCAGCCTCTCGGCCCCAGCCTCCCTTGCTGGGTCTCGGGGGGCAGGAATTGGGGGTGACCCCAGGTGTGAGGTAACTGCCCCTCAGCTGCAGCACTAGGCCTCTCCTGTGAGATGGCAAACAGCCTCTGCCCTTGCCCCTGGAGGCTACTGTGGGCTTTGGGCTCTGACTGAGGGATGATGGGACTGTTGGTGTCAGCTGCCCAGGGCTCTGAGGCCTGGGGTACCTTAGCCAAGGCAGGCAAGCTGCAGCCCCCCTGCTGGATGTAGCCCTGCCATCAGGGACGACCTGGCAGGGTGTCGTGAGGAACCCGGAGGCACCACAGAAGAAGATGTGGACTGACCAACAAGACGCTCTTGCTGTCTTCCTCCCCAGCCTCTGCCAGATCCACTGCAATGGTCCTGGAAGAGCTGGACTCCACCCTGAGATGGAAGCGCAGCCTCTGGCTTCCACGGCCAGCCCTGCCGCCTCAGACCTACACTGTCCCCACACCTGCATCTTCTGCATCATGTCTGTCTGCCTATTTATTTAAGTCTTGCTTCTAGGGCATTTTGTATGTAGAGCAGTTGAAATGAGGACCTCAAAACTTAACATCTGGCCTGATGTTAAAGTGCTTTCATGACCACCTGTTATGTACATCTATGTAAAGCTAAGGATAAGATCTAAGGTTTATAATTAAAAAGTTCAGTACTTGATACCTGATAGCCACTAGACATTATGGAGGCCAGATCCTGCATGTGTGCACTGACCTTCAGCCGTACCTGCCTCTCCGCTGTGGAGGGGGCCTCTGGGAGGCCCTGCAGGGAAGGATGGCAGCGATCTACAGACACGCTCGTATGTCATGACCTAGGCCTGAGAGGCCGGAAGGAATGGATGCAAACTCCAGGGTGGCCTCCTGGGGCCACCCCCCTACAGGTCCCTCCACACATGGCACAGCTGAGGCTTCTCCCTGGCCCCATCCCGCCCGGCCATGGAGAGGGAAGAGCACAGGCACGCGGTGGGCAGCACTTCCCTGTGTGTTCTCTTTCTCTTTCCTTAAGGCCCTGCAATGAGTATGTTGGATACAAGGTCTTAAGGGTTTGTAATTTCTTTTTCTTCTCTTTTTTTTTTTTTTTTTTTGCGAGTGTGAGGATGGAACCCAGGTGCATTCTACCTCCAAGCTACAGCCCCTGCCAATTTTTTATTTATTTTGGAACATGGTCTCACTAAGTTGCAGAGGGTCTCATTAAGTAGCTGAGGCTGGCCACGATCTGCGATCCTCCAGTATCAGCCTCCTGAGTGCTGGGATTAAAAGCGTACACCACCATGCCTAGTGGGTTTGTAATTTCTTAAGATTTTGGTAGCCTAACTCTTCAGCTGGTTCCTTTAGCCTGGTGTAACTTGGAGGTAGAATGCCCCTGGCTTTCATTCCCAGTACCAAAAAACATAGAATTGAGTTTCCTGTCTGTGGGTTTTGTTTCCTATATATTCAAAGTGGCGTGACCATGGAAGCCATCGCTTGCTGCCATCAGCCTCCTCCTACTCACGCACCCCACCTCCACCCCCCACAGATGGGCTGGAGCCCAGAGTGGCACCTGGGGGAGAGTGCAGGGTCACTTATCAAACCAGAACCAGTTTCCTGATGGGACAAGAGTCTTCTTCCCTTCTATGGATAAAGTTCCAAAGGTCCAGTTCAGTAGCGGGAGGGGAAGGGCGTACCCTCGTAAACTAGCATATTTATATATTGCAAATGGAACCATTTTACCTCCAAGCTATGCCCCCAGCCCATTTTTCATTATTTTGAAGCAGGGTCTCACTAAGCTGAAGCTGGCCGTGAACTTGTGATCCTCCCGTTTCAGTCTCCAAAGTACTAGGATTACAAGCGTATGCCACCATGCCTGGTTTGTATTTTCTTTTGAAACAGTCTGCTAGGTTGCTGGGACTCAATCCTATCTCGGCCTCCCAAGTACTAGGATTACAGACCTGTGCTTAGGCGCCTGGATTTTTTGGTCTTTGTGCATATATATCCCTATTTTATTCTTTATTTGGGAATAGGGTATTGCTAAATTACCAAGAGCTTTACTAAATTGCTGAGACTGACTTCAAAGCTGAGATCCTCATGTCTCAGCCTCCTAAATACTGGGATTACAACTGTACACCACTATCCCTAGCAAAGGTTTTTTGTTTTTGTGGGGGTTTTTGTGGGTTTTGTTTGTTTCTTTGGTTTGTTTGTTTGTTTGTTTGTTTGTTTGCAGGACTGGGGATGGAACCCAGGGACTTTCTACCTCTGAGGGACACCCAAATCCTGTTTTTTTAATTCTTTTTCTGAGTGGTCTGGGGATGGAACCCAGGGGCATTCGACCTTCAAGCTACACCCCTTGCCCTGTTTTTTATTACATAACTTGAAATGGTCTCACTAAGTTGTGGAGGGCCTCACTACCTGAGGCTGTCTGTGAACCGTGAACCTCCAGTCTCAGCCTCCCGAGTGCTGGGATTACAAGTGTGAGCCACCATGCCCAGCTCTATTTTTTATTCTTTATTTTGAAACAGGACCTCACTGAGTTGCAGAGGGCCTCACTAAGTAGCTGAGGCTGTCCACAAACCCGGATCCTCCTGTCTCAGCCTCCTGAATGCTGAGATTACAAGTATGCACCACCATGCCTGGCTCCTGGCAAAGGCTTTTGGGTTTTGTTTCTTGCTTGCTGGCTGACTTTGGGCTTTAGTTTTTGTTTGTTTGTTTGTTTTTTATCTTTTTGGAACTGGGATCAAACCCAGGGTGATGTCACTTGCAAGGCAAGCACTTTGTCACTGAGCCACATCTCACCTGCCTTTTTACGGTATTTTGAGGTGAAATGTATATAATATAAAATTAGCTATGGTTTGTGTCTGATTTTGTGATACTGGGGATTGAGTCAAGGGCATTCTACCTCTGAACTACAACCCCAGCCCAATTTTACCTTTTTATTTTGAATCAGGGTGTCACTAGGTTGATGATAGTCTCACTACTTACTAAGGCTCTCTTTGTACCTATGATCCTTCTGTCTCAGCCTCCCAAGTACTGGGATTACAGGTGTGCACCATCATGTCTGGTTCCCAACCCTTTTCATTTTTATTTTTTAGTTTTATTTTTTGTGAGACTGAAGAGTGAACCCAGGGGCAGTCTACCTCTGAGCTACACTCCCAGTCCTATTTTTATTATTTATTTTGTGGTTTGTTTATTTGTTTGTTTGTTTTGGTGGTACTGGGGTTCCTGGAAGTCCTTCTACATCTGGGCTGCACTCCCAGACCTATTTTTATACTTTTTTATTTGGAAACAGGGTCTCTTAAGCCAGCACAGCTGGCTTCGAACCTGCGCGATCCTCCTGTCTCTGCCTCCCAAGCGTGGGGATTACAAGCATGCGCCACCACGCCCAGCGTTTTATTCTTTATTTCGAAATAGAGGTCTCACTGAGTTGCAAAGGGCCTCAATAAGTAGCCGAGGCTGGCCATGAACCTGCAATCCTGGGATTACAAACATGGACCACCACGCCCCTTTTGGTTTTCACTAGGGTACCACTAGGTTGATGAGAAAGTCTACTTGCTGAGGCTTGCAACTTAATGAGACCCTATTTCAAAATAATGAATAAAAATAGGGCTGGGGAGCCGGGCATGGTGGTGCATGCTTGTAATCCCAGCATTTGGGAGGCTGGAACAGGAGAATCGTGGTTCACAGCCAGCCTCAGCTACGTAGGCCCTTTGCAACTCAGTGAGACCCTGTCTCAAAGAATAAAAAATAGGACTGGGTGTAGCTTGGAGGTAGAATGCCCCTGGGTTTCACCCCCAGTACTCCAAAATAATAACGATGATGATAATGTTGGTGCCAGGGTTGGTGGCCCATGCTTGTAATCCCAGAATTTGGGAGGTTGAGACAGGAGGATGACAAGTTTGAGGACAGCCTCAGCAAGTAGTGAGACTCAACCTAACGAAACCCTGTTTCCAAATAAGTAAAGTTGGGCTGGGACTATAGCTCAAAGAATGTGTCTGAGTTCAAGCCCCAATACCACAAAAAGAGAGAGAGAGAGAAAGAGAGAGAGAGAGAGAGAGAGAGAGAGAGAGAGAAGAAGAAGAAGGAGGAGGAGGAGGAGAGGAGGGGAGGGGAGGAAAGAGAAGAGAGAGAAAGAAAAGAACCAGGCGTGGTGGGCACACTTGTAATCCTCAGGAGGATTGCAGGTTTACAGCCAGCCTCAGCTCTTTAGGCCCTTTGCAACTTAGTGAGACTGTTTCAAAGTAAATAAAGCAGGGTGTGGTGCCACATGCTGTGTAATCCCCATACTTGGGGAGGCTAAGGCAGAAAGATAGTACAGTCTCAAAGCCAACCTTAGCTACTTAGGCCCTCTACAACTTAGAAATAAATATAATATTTCCAAATTAAAATATAAAATAGGTCTGGGAGTATAGCCCAGAGGTAGAAGTCTCCAGGGTTCCATTCCCAGTACCACAATAGATAGGTAGAGGGTGTAACTTGGAGGTAGAATACCCCTATATTCAATCCCCAGTTCTGCAAAAATAGAAAAAAAAAATAAGTTGATAAATTGCTGAGGCTGCCTGCAAGTCCCTGGTCTTCCTGTCTCAGCCTCCCGAGTACTGGGACCATAGGTATGCACCAGCCTGGTGCCCAGCTTTTGTCTTTTTTTTTTTTGTATCAGGGATTGAACCCAGGAGTATCTACCTCTTGAACTACACCTCTGGCCTTTTTTATTTTGAAACAGGGTCTAAATTGCTGAGGCTAATCTCAAACTTGTCATCCTATCTCAGGATTACACATGTGCCACATGCCCAGTTTGTGTTTGAGGCAAAACCTCACTGCCTCGCCCGAGCGTCAGCTCTTGGAGCCAAGTGCCGACCATCCTTGGTCTATTTTTTTTTTTTTTTTTTCGGTACTAGGGATGGAACCCAGGGCCATTCTACCTCCGAGCTATACTCCCAGCCCTATTTTTTATTTATCTTGAAACAGGGTCTCATTGAGTTGCAAAGGGCCTCACTAAGTATTAGCTGAGGCTATAGGTGAACAGCGATCCTCCTGTCTCAGCCTCCCAAATCCTGGGATTAGAAGTGTGCCCCACCATGCCCAGCTGGTCTATTTTATTTTGTTTTATTTTACTTGTGGTCTGGGGCTTAAACCTATAGTTGTACCTTTGAGGTACACCCCCAGCTGCGAGTGAGGGGTGTGTGTGTGTGTGTGTGTGTGTGTGTGTGTGTGTGTGTGTGTGTGTTGGTTTCTGGGTATTGATGTCTTGCTCCTGAAGGACTCTGAGCACAGACTCTTCCCTAAAAATTTAAACACAAACTTCTTAGAAACTTTATCCAATCGGGGCTGGGCGTGGTGGCGCACGCTTGTAATCCCCGCGCTTGGGAGGCAGAGACAGGAGGATCGCGCAGGTTCGAAGCCAACCGCGCACGCTGGCTTAGGAGACCCTGTTTCCAAATAAAAATGTAAAAAGAGGTCTGGGAGTGTAGCCCGGAGGTAGAAGGGCTTCCAGGAACCCCAGTACCACCAAAAAAAAAAAAAAAAAAAAAAAAGAAAGAAAAAGAAACTATCCAATCGGAAGTGCTTCTCCCCTTTATCTGCTCTGGAGACAGGGTTGCCCTCGGCCAGGGGCTGCTCCAGCCTTGGCCACCAGGGGGCACAAGGGCTCAGGAGCTGCGGGGCAGTGGGCAGGCAGGACTAGGAAGGCGGGGCTGACCTCCTTCCCCCCTCCACCTCGGGCGAGTTGGAGAGGACAAGGCTTTGTTCTCTAGGTGGCAGCACTACCGAGTCCCTCAGCGGCATGCCAGACACCTACTGGGTGCTGGCACACAGGAGAGACCTACTGGGTGCTGGCACACAGGAGAGACCTACTGGGTGCTGGCACACAGGAGAGACCTACTGGGTGCTGGCACACAGGAGAGACCTACTGGGTGCTGGCACACAGGAGAGACGAAGTCCTTGTAGGTGGACATCCAGCCCCCCACGATGGACCTCCAGCAGGAGTTAGCCTTGTCTTTCTGAGAGGCAAGAGACAGCCAGGGTCTTGAGGGGATCCTGTGGCCAGAAGGCCCCTGGCCAAGCCAGTCCCGTCGAAGCACATCCCACAGAGACTGGTCTCAGAACTGTGCCCACCCCTGGATCTGCCACACGTCCAGGGCTGCAGGCTCCATCCCTTCCCCTCGGGCCACACCAGGGGCAGTGTGTGGGCTCTGATGTCCTTTTCCACATGGCTGAGCCTCCCAAGTAGGGCCGCTGCCACTTGGTACAGAGCTGTCCGAAGCCACATCCGTGAGGTTGCCAAGGGCTGGAGAAAGTGGCTGGGCCCCATCCAGGGAGGGATCAAGTGTCCTGGTTCTTCAGACCTATACACTCAGGTCCATGTGAACAGAACCACCTTGGAGGTGGGGTGGGGTGTCCAGGACTGACCATGCCTAGACTTGGAAAATGTGTCATCCAAGCCGGTCCTGCACACCTGTAATCCCAGTACTTGGGAGACTGAGACAGGAAGATGTCGGGTTCCTGACCAGCCTCAGCAACTTAGTGAGACTGTTTCAAATTAAATAGGGATCTGGGCTTGGTGGCACACGCTTGTAATACCAGCATTCTGGAGGCTAAGACTGGAGGATCATGGTTCACAGACAGCCTCAGCTACTTAGGCCCTCCACAACTTAGTGAGACCCTGTTTCCAAATAAAATATAAAAATAGGGCCGGGCGTGGTGGGGCACGCTTGTAATCCCCGCACTTGGGAGGCGGAGACAGGAGGATCGCGTAGGTTCGAAGCCAGCCGCACTGGTTTAAGAGACCCTGTTTCAAAAATATAGGTCTGGGAGTGTAGCCTGGAGGTAGAAGGGCTTCCAGGAACCCCAGTACCACAAAAAAAAAAAAAAAAAAATAGGTCTGGGAGTATAGCCTGGAGGCAGAAAGCCTCTGTGGCCCACATTTGAATTGTAATCCCAGCATTTGGGAGGCTGAGACAGGAGGATCACAATTCACAGACAGCCTCAGCTACTAGTGACAGGAGGGCTGGGGGTGTAGCTCAGAGGTACTATGCCCCTGGGTTCCATCCCCAGTAGCAAAAAAAAAATCCAGGCGTGGTGGCGCACACTTGTAATCCCAGCACTTACGAGGCTGAGACAGGAGGATTGCTCAGGTTCAAAGCCAGCCTCAGCTACTGAGTGAGGCCCTTTGCAACTCAGTGAGACCCGGTTTCAAAATAAAGAATAAAAAATAGGGCTGGGGGTGTAGTTTGAAGGTAGAATGCCCCTGTGTTCCATCCCCAGTACTGCAAAGAAAATTAATGAAAATAAATAAATAAAATAATTTTAAAATAGGGCTGTGGTCTCACTCAGAGGTAGGATGCCCCGGGTTCCATCCTCAGTACTTTAAAAAAAAAAAAAAAAAACTATTAAAAACAAGCCGGGCATGGTGGTGCAAACCTATAATCACAAAACTTGGGAGGCTGAGAAAGGAGAATCACAGGTTTGTGGCTAGTGAGACCCTGTTTTGTTTTGTTTTCTTTTGGTGGTACTGGGGTTCCTGGAAACCCTTCTTCCTCCGGGCTACACTCCCAGACCTATTTTATATTTTTTATATTTTTTATTTGGAAACAAGGTCTCTTAAGCCAGCGCGGCAGGCTTCAAACCTGTGCGATCTTCATATATATATATATATATATATATATATATATATATATATATATATATATTCTGGGTGTAGCTTAGAAGTAGAATGCCGATGGGTTCCATTCCCAGTACTGCAAAAAAAGAAGAAAAAAAATACAGCTGGGGGTGTAGCTCAGAGGTAAAAATGCCCCTCTGTTCAATCCCTAGTACTACTAAAAAAAAAAAAAAAAAAAAAAAAAAATTGCTAAGCCTGGTGTTGGTGGTACACAACACTTGTAATCCCAGTACTTGGGAGGCTGAGACAAATGGGCCACAATTTCAAAGACAGCCTCAGCAATGAGACTCTAGCAAACTGATGAGGCCCTGTTTAAAAAAAAAAAAAGCTGGGTGTGGTGGCTCACGCGTGTAATCCCAGCTTTTGGGAATCGAGACAGAAGGGAGATTCAGGGTTCGTGGACATCCTCAGATGCTACTTAGTGAGGCCCTCTGCAACTCAGTGAGACCCTGTTTCAAAATAACAAATAAAAAATAGGGCTGGGGAGCCGGGCATGGTGGCGCACCCTTGTAATCCCAGCATTGGGGAGGCAGAGACTGGAGGATTGAGATTTGCAGACAGCCTCAGCTACTTAGTGAGGCTCCTTGCAACTCAGTGAGACCCTGTTTCAAAAATAATAATAAAAAATTAGGGCTGGGGGTGTAGCTTGGAGGTAGAATGGCCCTGGCTTCTGTTCCCAGTACAAAACAAAACAAAACAAAACAAACAAACAAAAAACTAGCTGGGCATGGAAGTGCAAGCTTGTAATCACCACACTTGGGAGGCTGAGACAGGAGGATCGCACAGGTTCGAAGCCAGTGAGAACCTGTTTCCAAATAAAAAATAAAAATAGAGATATCTGGGAGTGTAGCATAGAGGTAGAGGCCCCTTGATTCCATCCCCAGTACCTCAAAAATAAAATAAATAAATAAAATTGGGCTGGTGGTATACCTCAGGGGTACACATCACCTGGGTTCAGTATTCAGTAACACATATACACACACATACATGCACAAACAAATAAATAATAATAGAGTCAGGTGTGGTAGCACACACTTGTAATCCCAGCATTTGAAAGCCTGAGACAGGACAGCCTCAGCTACTTAGTGAGGTTCTATGCAACACAGTGAGACCCTGTTTCAAAATAAAGAATACAGCTGGGCGTGGCGCACGCTTGTAATCCCAGCATTCAGGAGGCTGAGACCGGAGGATCGCGGTTCGCGGACAGCCTCAGCTACTTAGTGAGGCCCTCTGCAACTCAATGAGACCTGGTTTTAAAATAAAGAATAAAAAATACGGCAGGGGGTGTAGCTCAGAGGTCAAATGCCCCTGGGTTCCATCCCCAGACCTGCAAAATATAAAATAATAAATAAATTAATTAATTTTTAAAAGGGCTGAAGCCGGACATGGTGGTGCACGTTTGTAATCCCAGCATTCAGGAGGATCAGACTGGAGGGTCGCAGTTTGCGACAGCTCAGCTTTTAGTGAGGTCCTTCGCAATTTAGTGATATCCTGTTTCAAAATAAATAATAAAAAATATAGCCGGGCGTGGTGGCGCACACTTTTAATCCCAGCATTCGAGAGGCTGAGACTTGGAGCATCGCGGTTCGCGGACAGCCTCAGCTACTTAGTGAGGCCCTCTGCAACTCAGTGAGACCCGGTTTCAAAATAAAGAATAAAAAGTAGGGCAGGAGGTGTATCTCGGAGGTCGAATGTCCCTGGGTTCCATCCCCAAACCCACACACACAAAAAAAAAATGGCAGGGGTTCTAGCTTGGAAGTTGAATGCTCTTGGGTTCCAACCCCAGAACTGCACACACACACACACACACACACACACACACACACACACACACACACATAAATATACATACATACATACATACCATAGACCTAGGAGCTGGGCGTGGTGGCACATACTTGTAATCCCACTGCTTGAGAGGCTGAGATAGGAGGATCACAGATTCTAGGACAGCCTTGACAAATTCACCGAGACCTGTTTCAAAAGAAAATAATATAAAGTATAAAGATCTGGGGGTGTGACTGAAAAGTTAGAATGCCCCTGGATTTAATTAATTAAGTAAAGTTGGGCATGACGGCACATGCCTGTAATCTCAGCACTTCAGTAGCTGAGACTGGAGGATTGCAGGTTCCAAACCAGTTCTGCAACTCAGTGAGGCTGACATCAAACTAGTGAGACACTGTTTACCAGTTAAAAATAAAATAGTGCTGCCGGGCGTGATGGCGCACACTTGTAATCCCTGCGCTTGGGAGGCGAAGACAGGAGGATCGCACAGGTTCGAAGCCAGCTGCGCTGGTTTAGGAGACCGTTTCCAAAAAATAAAATAGGTCTGGGAGTGTAGCCCGGAGGTAGAAGGGCTTCCAGGAACCCCAGTACCACCAAAAATAATAATAATAATAATAATAATAATAATAATAATAATAAATAAAATAATAGTGCTCGGGATATAGCTCAGAGGAAGAATGCCCCTGGGTTCAATCCCCAATACCACAAAAAAATAAAGAATAAGCCAAATTGGGCGTGGTGGCACATGCCTGTAATCCCAGCATTTGGGATGCTCAGACAGGAGGATTACGGTTCACGACAGCCTCAGCTACTTAGTGAGGCCCTTTGCGACTCAATGAGACCATGTTTCAAAAAAATAAAGAGTAAAAGATAGGGCTGGGGGTGTAGCTTGGAGGTAGAATGCCCCTAGGCCATACCCAGTACTGCAAAAAAAAAAAAAAAAATTAGGGCTGGGGTTGTGGTGGCGCACACCTGTAATTTCAGTACTTGGGAGGCTGAGACAGGAGGTTCATGCATGTTCAAAGCCAGCCTCAGCTACTTAGTGAGGCTCTCAGTAACTTAGACCCTGTTTCCAAATAAAATATAAAATACGTTTTGGAGTATAGACCGAAGTAGAAAGCCCCTGGATTCCTTCCTCAATACCACACACACACACACACACACACACACACACACACACACACACAAATAGGGATAGGGGTGTAGCTTGCAGGTAGAATGCCCCTGGGTTCCATCCCCAGTACTACGAAAACTAATATAAAATAAAAAAGAATAAAAAATACGGCACAGCCGGGTGTGGCAGCCCATGCTTGTAATCCCAGCATTCCAGAGGCTGAGACAGGAGGATCGGGGTTCGCGGACAGCCTCAGCTACTTAGTGAGGGCCTTTGCAACTCAGTGAGACCCTGTTTCAAATCAAAGAATAAAAAATAGATTAGGGGGTGTACTTCAGAGGTCAAATGACCCTGGGTTTCATCCTCAGACCCACAATAAATAAATTAATTAATTAATGAAAATAAAAAATAGGACACAGCCAGACGTGGTGGAACACGCTTGTAATCCCAGTATTTGGGAGGCTGAGACCGGATTGGGGTTAGCAAACAGCCTCAGCTACTTAGCAAGGCACTTTGCAATTCAGTGAGACTTTGTTTCTTTTCTTTTTTTTTCTTTTCTTTCTTTTCTTTTTTTTTTTTTTTTTTTTGGTGTATTAGGGGTGAAATCTAGGTAGGGGCTTTTTCTACCTCCAGGATATACTTTCAGACCTATTTTATATTTTATTTGGAAACAGGGTCTCACTTAAGTTGCTGAGAGCCTCACTAAGTAGATGAGGCTGGCTTTGAACCTGCGCGATCCTCCTGTCTCATCCTCCCAAGTACTGGGATTACAAGCATACGGCATCACGCCAAGCTAAGACTTTGTTTAAAAAAAAAAAGACTAGCTGGGAGTGGTGGTGCACACTTGTAATCCTCATGCTTGGGAGGCTGAGACAGGAGGACTGTACGTACGGGTTCAAAGCCAGCCTCAGCTACTTAGTGAGGCTCTCAGCAATTTAGTGAGACCTTGTTTCCAAATAAAATATAAAAAAGGTCTGGGAGTATAGCCAGCCCGGAGGTTGAAAGCCTCTGGGTTCCACCCCCAGTACCACCAAAAAAAAAAAAAAAAAAAAAAAAGACTAATAGGAGCCGGGCGTGGTGGCGCACACTTGTAATCCCCGCGCTTGGGAGGCTGAGACAGGAGGATCGCACGGGTTCGAAGCCAGCCTCAGCTACTTAGTGAGGCTCTCAGCAACTTAGTGAGACCCTGTTTCCAAATAAAGTATAAAATAGGTCTGGGAGTATAGCCCAGAGGTAGAAGGCCTCTGGGTTTCACCCCCAGTAGCACCACACACACAAAAAAAGACTAATAAAAAAAACTGGGAGCCAGGGGGTGGTGGAACACACTTGTAATCCCCGCGTTTGGGAGGCAGAGACAGATCGCGCAGGTTCGGAGCCTGCCGCGCTGGCTTAAGAGACCCTGTTTCCAAATAAAAAGTATAAAACTAAAAATAGTTCTGGGACTGTAGCACAGAGGTAGAGGGTTTCCAGGAAACTCAGTACCACCAAAAACAAAAACAAAAAAACCTGGAAGCTGGGCGTGGTGCCACACACTTGTAATCCCAGCAATCCCAGCATTTGGAAGGCTGAAACAGGAGGATCGCCGTTAGCGGACAGCATCAGCTACTTAGTGAGGCCCTCCGCAACTTTTTTTTTTTTTTTTTTTTTTTAACGGGTCTGGGGATGGAACCCAGGGGCATTCAACCTCAGAGCTACACCCTCTGCCCTATTTTTTATTCTTTATTTTGAAACTGAGTCTCACTGAGTTGCAGACGGCCTCACTAAGTAGCTGAGGCTGTCCATGAACCGTGATCCTCTTGTCTCAGCCCCTCTGTAACTTAGTGAGACCCTGCTTCAAAATAAAAAGAATAAAAATAGGGCAGGGTGTGTGGCTTGGAGGTCAAATGCCCCTGGGTTCCATCCCCAGACCCCCCCCCCAAAAACCCACAAAAAACCTAGCATGCTTGTCATACCAGCATTCGGGAGGCTAAGACTGGAGGATCGCAGTTCACAGCCTCAGCTACTTAGTGAGGCCCTCCGCAACTTAGTGAGACCTTGTTTCAAAATAAAGAATAAAAAATAGGGCAGGGGGTGTAGCTCGGAGGTAGAATGCCTCTGGGTTCCATCCCTAGACCTGCAAAAATATAATAATAAAATAAAATAAAAACGGGGTGTAGCCCAGAGGTAGAAAAACCCCTGGGTTCAATCCCCAGCACTGGGGAAAAAAAAAAAAGAAAAAAATATATATATATGGCAGGGGATAGGGGATGTAACTCAGAAATAAGATGCCCCTGTGTTCCATCCTCAGTACCGCAATAAATAAATAAAATAAAATTTAAAAAGCTAAGAGTATAACTTGGAGATAAAAATCTCCTGGTTGAATCCTAATTACCACACATGCACACACATACAATACATAATAATAATAATAATAATAATAATAATAATAATAAAATAGTACACAGGGTTTTGCTAAATCACCGAGGCTGCATTGCAGAGAGGCTGTCCCTTCAGGCCTGAGGCATGCTGGTCCCCTGGAGGATAGGGAAAGCTCTGAGACAAGGCAGGACAACACATTGATGCTGAGCCTTCACGTCTGAGGAAAGCTGGAGGTGGACTCTCTGGGGTGGCCTGCAGCGTCCTTCCCAACCAGTGAGATCTGCTTCCTCCTTTCTGCAGCGCAAAGGGCCACCCACCCTGAGATGGAGTTCCTCCTGTTCCGAAAGGCTTTCCTTCCTGGTGGGAGGAGTGACGGCTGTGACTTAGTCTTCTCTGTGGTAGGCCTGAAGATGATACTTTTTTGTATGTATGTGTGATATTGAACCAAACTCCCAGCCTTATTTATTTATTTATTTATTTATTTATTTATTTATTTATTTATTGTGGGTCTGGGGATGGAACCCAGGGGCATTCGACCTCAGAGCTACACCCCCTGCCCTATTTTTTTTTTATTACATATCTTGAAATGGTCTAAGTTGCAGAGGGCCTCACCAAGTAGTTGAGGCTGTCCACAAACCATGATCCTCCGGTCTCAGCCTCCCGAATGCTGGGATTACAAGCGTGCGCCACCACGCCCAGCTTATATTTATTTATTTATTTATTTATTTATTTATTTATTTATTTATTTTTGGTACTGGGGTTGGAACCCAGGGGTTTTTCTACCTCCAGGCATACTCCCAGACCTATTTTATATTTTATTTGAAAGCACGGTCTCACTAAGTTGCTGAGAGCCTCACTACGTAGCTGAGACTGGCTTCAAACCTGCATAATCCTCCAGTTTCAGCCTCCCAAGAGCTGGGATTACAAGTGTGTGCCACCATGCCTCGTTATTTATTTATTTGTTTATTTATTTATTTGTTTACTTTTATGGTACCAGGGATGGAATCCAGGGGTACTCAGGGGTACTCTACCTCCAAGCTATACTCCTAAGACTACTTTTTTCTTTTCTTTCTTTCTTTCTTTCTTTCTTTCTTTTTCTTTCTTTCTTTCTTTCTTCCATTTTTGTGTGTTCCTGGGGATGGAACTTAGAAACTACCTTCAAGCTACATCCCTAGCCCTACCTTTTTATTCTTTATTTTAAAGCAGGGTCTCAAACTGGGCATGGTGGTGTATTTTTGTAATCCCAGCATTTGGGAGGGTGAGACAGGAGGATCACGGTTCGGGGACAGCCTCAGGTACTTAGTGAAGGGCCCTTTGCAACTCAGTGAGACCCTGTTTCAAAATAAAGAATAAAAAATTGGGCTAGTGGTGTAGCTTGGAGGTAGAATGCCCCTGGATTCCATCCCCAGTATTGCCAAAAAAAAAAAAAGAAAAGAAAAGAAAAAGAAAAAGAAAAAAAGAAAAAGAAAAGAAACAATCTCCAAATGCTGGGATTAGAAGCTTGTGCCACCATGCCCAGCTTTTTCCCCCAGCCCTATTTTTTTCTTTCTCTCTCCCTTTCCTTCTTTCTTTCTCCTTTCTTTCTTTCTTTCCTTCTTCCTTCCTTCCTTTCTTTCTATACTTATTTTGTGGTAAAGGGGATGGAACCCAGGGGCATTCTACCTCCAAGCTACATCCTCAGCCCTATTTTTGTGTGTGTGGTGCTGGGGATGAAACCCAGGGGCATTCTACCTCTGAGCTACATGCCCAGACCAGTCTGTCTCTTTCTTTCTTTCTCTTCTCTCTCCCTCTCTCTCTCTCTCTCTCTCTCTCTCTCTCTCTCTCCTTTCTTCTTTCTTTCTTGGTGGTACTGGGGTTCCTGGAAACCCTTCTATCTCTGGGCTACACTCCCAGACCTATTTTTATACTTTTTTTAATTTGGAAACAGGGTCTCTTAAGCCAGCGCGGCTGGCTTCAAACCTGCGCGATCCTCCTGTCTCTGCCTCCCAAGCATGGGGATTACAAGCGTGCGCCACCACGCCCGGCTTTTTATTTTTTTGAAATAGGGTCTCACTAAGTTGCAAAGGGCCTCGCTAATTAGTTGAGACTGTCCGGAAACCGGGATCCTCCAGTCTCCGCGTATGCCACCAAGCCATCTATTCTTTCTTTCTTTCTTCCTCCCTCCCTCTCTCTCTCTCTCTCTCTCTCTCTCTCTCTTCTTTCTTTCTTTCTTTCTTTCTTTTTCTTTCTTTCTTTCCTTCCTTCTTTCTTTCATTTATTGTGGCACTGGGGATAGAACCCCGTGGCTTTCTTTTATAGTTTGTTTAGAAACAGGGTCTAAGTTGCTGAGAGCCTCACTCAGTAGCTGAGGCCGGCTTTGAAACTGTGTGATCCTCCTGTCTCAGCCTCTCAAGTACTGGGATTAAGAGCATGCGCCATCACCCCCGGTTTATTCTTTATTTTTTGAAACAGGGTCTCAATGAGTTGCAAAGAGCCTCACTAAGTAGCTGAGGCTGTGAACTGTGATCTTCCTGTCTCAGCCTCCCAAATGCTGAGATTACAAATCAAATGTGGGCCACACACCCAGCTCTAGGTTTTTTTTACTTTGAGATTAAAAAAAAAAAAAAGCTCTTGGGCTCCATTTGGACTGCAGGTTTTGTTTGTTGTGTTTTTTTTTTTTTTTTTTTTTTTTTTTTGGTGGTACTGGGTGGAACCCAGAGGCTTTCTAACTCCGGGCTATACTCCCAGACCCATTTTTATATTTTATTTGCAAACAGGTCTCACTAAGTAACAGAGGCTGGCTTTGAACCTGTGTGATCCTCCTATCTCAGCCTCCCAAGTGCTGGAATTACAAGCATGTGTCACCATGCCGGCTCTTTTTAAATTTTTAACTCACCTCTGAGCTTTGAGCTATACTCACAGATTAATTAATTAATTAATTAATTTAAACAGTCTTGCTAAATTGCTGAGGGTAGAGCCGGGCATGGTGGCTCACGCTTGTAATCCCAGCATTCAGGAGGCTGAGACTGGAAGCTTGCAGTTCGCGGACAGCCTCAGCTACTTAGTGAGGCCCTCTGCAACTCAGTGAGACCCAGTTTCAAAATAAAGAATTAAAAAAAAAAAAATAGGGCAGTGGGTGTAGCTTGGAGGTCGAATGCCCCTGGGTTTCATCTCCAGAAAAAAAAAAAATTGCTGAGGGTCATACTAAATTGCTGAGGCTGAAGCCTGATGTGGTGGAATGTGCTTGTAATCCCAACATTTGGGAGGCTGAGACAGGAGAATCACAGTTCATGGACAGCCTCAGCTACTTAGTGAGGCCCTTTGCAACTCAGTGAAATCCTCTTTCAAAATAAAGAATAAAAAACAGGGCTGGGGGTGTTGCTCGGAGATAGAATACATCTGGGTTCCACCCCTGGTACTGCAAAAATTGCTGAGTCTAGTCTTTTTTTTTTTTTTTTTTTTTGTGGTACTGGAGGTGGAACCCCCCCAGGGTCTTTTCTACCTCCGGGCTAAACTCCCAGACCTATTTTACACTTTATTTGGAAACAGGGTCTCACCAAGTTGCTGAGATCCTTACTCAGTAGTTGAGGCTGGCTTTGAACCTGTGTGATCTTCCTGTTTCAGCCTCCCAAGTGCTGGGATTACAAGCGTGCGCCACCATGCCCAGCTTGGTGTTTTTTTCTTTTTTTTTTTTTGGTGGTGGTAATGGGAGTTGAATCCATGGACATTCTGTTACTGAGCTATAGCTCCAGCCATATTTTATTTATTTTTATATTTATTTATTTATTGATTTTTTTTGTGGTACTTGGGATGGAACTTGGGGCACTCTACCTCTGAGCTACATCCCATCCCTGTCTGTCTTTCTTTCTTTCTTTCTTTCCTTCTTTCTTTCTTTCTTTCTCTCATTCATTAATTCATTCATTTATTTTGCAGTATTGGGGATGGAACCCAAATGCTGGGATTACAAGCGCACCACCATGCCTGGCTTTTTTTTTTTGTACTGAGGATTGGGAACCTAGGGGCATTCTACCCCTGAGCTACACCCCTAGCCCTATTTTTTTTATTCTTTATTTTGAAACAGGGTCTCACTGAATTGCAAAGGGCCTCACTAAGTAGCTGAGGCTGTCCACAAGCCGCCATCCTCCTGTCTCAGCCTCCCAAAGGCTGAGATTACAAATTTACAAGCGTGAGCCACCACACCTGGCTTATCGATTTATTTTGTTGTACTGGAGATTGAACCCAGGGGCAGTCTACATCCAACCCTATTTTATTTTTTATTTTAAAACGGCCTCGTTAAGTTGAGGAGGGCCTAAATTGCTAAGGCTGGCTTGAATCTGAGTTCCTCCTTTCTCAGCCTCCCAAGTGCTGCTATTACAGGAATGTGCCACTGTACCCCGCAATGCAATGATCTTACGAGGCTGCCGGAAGGGCACTTTACTGTGTACACACTGGGTACCTCTTTGCCTGGGTGACTCTGGCGTATAAACCTTCTCTGCTCAGACCCCTTCCTGTTGGTATAACCGGCTGTGGTCCTTCACTGCAGTGGGCATTGGTTCCTTGGTTCCAGAGGCTTTTGCAGGACGCCGGCCAGCGGTCCTGCTGGCTGGCTGGCAGCGGGCAGGCCCTGGTCTTTTCTCGCCACCGCTGAAGCCCCGCCCCGCTGCCTGTGGAGTGGCCTGGCCTGGTTCCAGCTTCCCTATTTGGATGTGAATGTCACGGAGCCAGTTTGCCCACATGATTTCCCAGGCCCAGGAAGGGACACACCTTGATGCTAAGATGCAATCGCTGCTGCCAATGGGAAGGGAGGCCCATCCGCCCTAGGTCGCAGCCTCTTTTCTTTTACGTCAGAAGCTGGGCCCTGTCATCCATTTTGGTGGGGCAGTTTGCTCCCCCTGTTGAACGTCCATTTGCTTTGGATTCTTCAAGGATGAGATTATCCAGCCTAATGGGAAAATGGGGTTCTTTTTCTTTCTTTCTTGTGCTAGTAATTAAACTCAGGCCCTTGTATATGTTAAACACGGACTCTACCACTGAGCTACATCCCTTCTTGGCTATGCTTAGGATTTCAGACTACATGTACCCCTTTGTTTAACTTACATTTCTGCCTCCAGGGATGTCTTTTCTGTAGAAGATTCTGAAAATTCTGCTCATTCTTGCCCAGGAATGGTGGTGTATGCATATAAATCCCAGTGACTCAGGAGACTGAGGTAGGAGGATGGTGGGTTTGAGGACAGCTTGGGCAATTTTTTTTTTTTGTGTGTGTGTGTGCAGGCCTGGGGATGGAACCCAGGGGCATTCAACGTCCGAGCTACAGCCCCTGCCCTATTTTTTATTCCTTATTTTGAAACCAGGTCTCACTGAGTTGCAGAGGGCCTCACTAAGTAGCTGAGGCTGTCCACGAACCGTGATCCTCCAGGTCTCAGCCTCCTGAATGCTGAGATTACAAGCGTGCCCTATCACGCTCCGCTTAGCCCGGGCAATCTAGTGAGATGCTGCTCAAAAAAACAAAACAAAACAAAACAAAAACAAAAACAAAAACAAAAAAAGGTGTGGTGACATACTCCTGCAATCCCAGTACTTGGAAGCCTGAGACAGGAGGATTACAGGTTCGAGGACAGTCTCACCAATTTAACAAGAATTTCAGCAACCTAGAAAGACCCTGTTTCAAAAGAAAACAAAACAAAAAAGGGTGAAGTTCAAAGTTAGAACCCCCTAAATTCTATACCAGTACTACACACACACAAAAGATTAATAAACTGAGCCGGGCGTGGTGGCGCACGCTTGTAATCCCAGCATTCAGGAGGCTGAGACCAGAGGATCGTGGTTCGCGGACAGCCTCAGCTACTTAGTGAGGAGCTTTGCAACTGAGACCCTGTTTCAAAATAAAAAATAAAACTTTGGCAGGGGGTGTGTCTTGGAGGTCAAATGCCCCTGGGGTCCATCCCCAGACCCATAAAAAAAAAGAAGATTAATAAACTGGGTATAGTGCCATACACCAATACTCCCAGTACTTGAGACTGAAACAGGAGGATCACAGGTTTGAGGCCAGCCTTAGCAATTTATTTCTTATTTATTTATTTATTTTTTGTGTGTGTGGTTCTGGGGATGGAACCCAGGGACTTTCTACCCCCGGGCTACACTCCCAGACCTATTTTATATTTTATTTGGAAACAGGGTCTCACCAAGCTGCTGAGAAAATTCAGAGGACTGAATGTGGTGGCACACACTTTTTTTTTTTTTTTTTCAGTACCAAGAACTACTTGGTTCTTACCAAGTAGTTGAGGGTGGCTTCAAACCTATGTGATCTTCCTGTCTCAGCCTCCCAAGCGCAAGGATTACAAGCGTACGCTATCTCACCTGGCAGCCTCAGCAATTTAGCAAGGCTCTCAGCAACTTATTAAGACCCTGTTTAAAAATAAAAAATAAAAGCTGGGTGTGGCCAGGTGTCCTGGTGCACTCTTATATTCCCAGTACTTGGGAGGCTGAGATAGGAGGATCACAGTTTCCTAGTCAATCTCAGCAACTTAGTGAGGCCCTGAGCTACTTAGTGAGGCCCTTTAGAATTTAGTGAGACCCTGATTCAAAATAAAGAATAAAAGCCAGGTGTGGTAGCACACACTTGTAATCCAGTACTTGGGAGGCTGAGACATAATGATCGCAGGTTCTCGTCAGCCTCAGATACTTAACCTTCACTACTCAGTGAGACCCTGTTTCTTTTTCTTTTTTTTTTTTTTTTTTGGTGGTGCTGGGGGCGGAACCCAGGGGCGTTCTACCTCCAGGCTATACTCCCAGACCTATTTTATATTTTTATTTGGAAACAGGGTCTCACTACGTTGCTGAGAGCCTCACTAAGTAGCTGAGGCTGGCTTCGAACCCATGAGATCCTCCTGTCTCAGCTTCCCAAGTGTGGGGATTACAAGCCTGTGCCACCACTCCTGGTTTGAGACCCTGTTTCAAAATGAAGATTAAAAAATAGGCCTGGGGGTGTTATTCGGAGGTAGAAGAATGCTCCTGGGTTCCAGAGGACTGAATGTGGTGGCACACACTTTTTTTTTTTTTTTTTCAGTACTGCGGATAGAACCCAGGGCATGTACCTCTGAGCTACTCTCCAAGACCCTTTTTTTTTTTTTTTCAGGCCTGGGGATGGAACCCAGGAGCATTTGACCTCCAAGCTATACTCTCTGCCCTATTTTTTATTCTTTATTTTGAAACAGGGTCTCATTGAGTTGCAGAGGGCCTCACTAAGTAGCTGAGGCTGTCTGCAAACTGAGATCCTCCTGTCTCAGCCTCCCAAATGCTGGGATTACAAGCATTTACCACCACACCTGGCATTCTTTATTTATTTATTTATTTATTTATTTGCGGGTCTGGGGATGGAACCCAGGGGCATTTGACCTCCGAGCTACACCTCCTGCCCTATTCTTTATTCTTTATTTTGAAACCAGGTCTCACTGAGTTGCAGAGGGCCTCACTAAGTAGCTGAGGCTGTCCACGAACCACGATTCTCCAGGTCTCAGCCTCCCAAATGCTGAGATTACAAGCACGCACCACCACGCCCAGCTTATTTATTTATTTACTTATTTATTTTTTTGTGGTACTGGGGTTGGAATTCTGGGGCATTCTATCTCTGAGCTACATTACCAGCCCTATTTTCTATTTTGAAACAAGGTCTCACTAAGTTGCAGAGGACCTCACTAAGTAGCTGAGGCTGTTTGTGAACTACGATCCTCCTGTCTCAGCCTTTCAAATGCCAGGATTACAAGCGTGAGCCACCAGGCCTGGCTCCAGCCCTATTTTTTATTCTTTATTTTGAAGCAGGGTCTCATTTAGTTGCAAAGGTCCTCACTAAGTAATTGAGGCTGTTCACGAACCAAACCGCAATCCTCCTATCTCAGCCTCCCAAATGCTGGGATTACAAGCATATGCTACCACACCTAGCTAGTCTTTTTATTTTTGTTTAACTAATTAATTAATTAATTTATTTATTGTGGTACTGGGGACGGAACCCAGGGCATTCTACCTCTGAGAGATACCCCCAGCCCTATTTTTAATTCTTTATGTTGAAACAGGATCTCACTGAGTTGCAAAGGGCCTCACTAAGTAGTTAAGGCTGTCTGTGAACCTTGATCTTCCTGTCTCAGTCTCCCAACAGCTGGGATTACAAAGATACGCCACTATGCCCTGCTTATTCTTTATTCTTTTTATTTTTTATTATTTATTTATTTATTTAGTGGTACTGAGGGTGAAACCCAGAGGCTTTCTATCTCTGGGCTAGAGTCCCAGACCTTTTTTTTTTTTTTTTTTTTTTTTTTTTTTGTGGTACTGGGGTTCCTGGAAGCCCTTCTACCTCTGGGCTACACTCCCAGGCCTATTTTTATATTTTTATTTAGAAACAGGGTCTCCTAAGCCAGCGCGCGCGGCTGGCTTCGAACCTGCGCGATCCTCCTGTCTCCGCCTCCCAAGCGCGGGGATTACAAGCGTGCACCACCACGCCCGGCAACCTTTTTTTATACTTTATTTGGAAACAAGGTCTCACTAAGTTGCTGAGAGCCTCACTAAGTAGCTGAGGCTAGCTTTGAACCTGTACGATCCTCCTGTCTCAATCTCCCAAGATCTGGAATTACAAGCGTGCGCCACCACGCTCGGTTTTATTCTTTATTTTGAAACAGGGTCTCACTGGGTTGCAAAGAGCCTAAGTAGCTGAGGCTGTTTGAGAACTGTGATCCTCCTGTCTCAGCCTCTTGAATGCTGGGGTTACAAACCTGCACCACCATGCCGGCTTTTATTTATTATTTTTGAAATATGGTCTCACTAAATTGTGGAGCGCCTCATTAAGTTGCTGAGGCCGGCCACCAACCTGTGATCCTCCCATTGAGACTCGGTTTCAAAATAAAAAATAAAATAGGGTTCACATGTAGTTCTGAAGCAGAATGCCCCTGAGTTCAATCCCAAGTATCACAAATAGGTTAAGAAAGCAAATAAGTAAGTAAATAACTAATAAAAATAGGGCTGTGGGTGTAGCTCTGAGATAAGAGTGTTCCTGGTCAGGGGATGTAGCTCCAAGGTAGGCTGTCCCTGGGTTTCATCTCTAATACCACACACACACAAACACACACAAAAGAAATGGTCTCACTAGGTTAATGAGCGTCTCATTACTTGTTCAGACTATTCTCTAACCTGTGATTCTCCTGTTTCAGTCTCCCAAGTATTAGGATTACTAGCATGCCCCACTATGCCCAGCCTCTATTTATTTATTTATTTATTTATTTATTTATTTATTTATTTATTTATTTTGCAGTACTGAGGATGGAAGCCAGGGACATTCTACCTCTGAGCTACACCCCCAGCCCTACTTTTTTCTTTTTAAATTTTCTTTTTATTTATTTATTTATTTTTAGTGGTACTGGGGGTGGGACCCAGTGGCTTTCTACCTCCGGGTTATACTCCCAGACCTTTTTTATATTTTATTTGGAAACAGGGTCTCACTAAGTTGCTGAAGCTGGCTTCAAACCCGTGTGATCCTCCTGTCTCAGCCTCCCAAGCACGGGGGATTACAAGCGTGTGCTACCACGCCCGGCCCAGCCCTACTTTTTATTCTTTGAGACAGGGTTTCTCTGAGTTGCAAAGGGCCTCACTAAGTAGCTGAGGCTGTCCATGAACCACAAGCCTCCTGTTTTAGCCTGCCAGGTGCTGGGATTACAATCATGTACCACCATTATTTTGAAACAGGGTCTCACCAAGTTGCAAGGGCCTCACAAAGAAGCTGAGCCTGGCTGCAAACCTTTGATTCTCCCTTCTCAGCCTCTCAAGAACTGGGATTACAAGCATGAACCACCACACCCAGCTTCTACATTGTTTTCTTGGTATCTCTTTAGCATAACATTCTGCCTCTTATAATAGGCCTATTTCCCTTTCCTGCATTCATCTTGGCTCACAAGCTCCATCTTGTAAATGAGGTATGTCTGTACCTTGCATCTTTCTCTTTCTCCCTTCCTCTTTCTCTTTCTTTTCTTTTCTTTCTTTCTTTCTTTCTTTCTTTCTTTCTTTCTTTCTTTCTTTCGTTCTTTCTGTGGTACTGGGGTTTAAACTCAGGGGAATTCTACCTCCAAGCTATATCCCCAGCCCTATTTTATTTATTTATTTATTTATTTATTTATTTATTTATTTATTTATTGAGTCTGGGGATGGAATTAGGGGCATTTGACCTCCAAGCTACATCCCCTGCCCTATTTTTTATTTTGAAAGAGGGTCTCACTGAGTTGCAGAGGGCATTACTAAGTAGCTGAGGCTGTCCCTGAACCATGATCCTCTGGTCTTGGCCTTCCAAATGCTGGAATTACAAACATGCGCCACCATGCTTGGTTTATTCTTTATTTTGAAATAGGGTCTCACTATGTTGCGGAGGGCCACACAAGATGGAACCTTCCATCCTCCTGTCTCAGCCTCCTAAGTACTGGGATTACAAACTTTTGCTACCATGCCCGGTTTGTACCTTTCGTATTTCTGTCCACAAAACAGGGGCCATAAAACTGGCCACACTGAATCCTGTATTGGGGTCTTCCTCATGGTGTCTTTTTCATCAACAGATATTTAACTGCCTATTAAAGGCAAAGATGCGTCATTTTTAGGAGAAAATCAGGTAAGGATTTCAGAATCAACTGGGGGAAGTTGGGTAAAGTTCTCTGACCCAGGGTAGGCCAAAGTACATGATATAGCAGGTGGCATTATTATCATCATCATTATTTTTTTTTGTGTGTGTGTGTGTGTGTGCTGGGGATTGGATTCAGGGGTATTCTACCTCAGAGTTATACCCCCAGCCCCATTTATTTTATTTACTTATTTATTTTTGGTGGTTCTGGGGTTCCTGGAAACCCTTCTACCTCCGGGTTACACTCCCAGACCTATTTTTTATATTTTTATTTGGAAACAGGGTCTCTTAAACCAGCAAGGCTGGCTTTGAACCTGAGTAATCCTCCTGTCTCTGCCTCCCAAGGGCAGGGATTACAAGCGTGGGCCACCACACCCGGCTTTTTTTCTTTATTTTGAAACAGAGTCTTACTGAGTTGCAAAGGGCCTAAGTAGCTGAGGCTGTCCTGAACCCAGATCTTCTTGTTTCAGCCTCCCAAATGCTGGGATTACAAGCGTGTGCCACCATGCCTGACTGTTTTATTCTTTGGTATTTTTTAATTTTTAAAAAATTCTTTGTGGTAGCGGGGCGTGGTGGCACACACTTGTAATCCCAGCATTCAGGAGGCTGAGACTGGAGGATCGCGGTTCATGGACAGCCTCAGCTACTTAGTGAGGCCCTCTGCAACTCAGTGAGACCGGTTTCAAAATAAAGAATAAAAAATTGGTAAGGGGTTTTAGCTCAGAGGTCAAATGCCTCTGGGTTCCATCCCCAGACCCGCAAAAAAAAAAAAGAAAAAAAAATTATGGTACTGGGGATATAACTCAGGGGCATTCTATCTCCGAGTTATACCCCCCAGACCTATTTATTTATTCATTTTTGCGGGTCTGAAGATGGAACCCAGAGGCCTTTGAACTCCGAGCTACACCCCCTGCTCTATTTTTTTATTCTTTTTGAAACAGGGTCTCACTGAGTTGCAAAGGGCCTAAGTAACTGAGGCTGTTCGTGAAAACCTTGATCCTCCTGTCTCAGCCTCCCAAGCACTGGGATTATAAATTTGTGCTACCACGTCTAGCTTTTATTTTTTACTTTTATTTTTATTTTTTTTGCAGTACTGGAGACAGAACCCAGAGACATTCTAATTCCGAGCTACATCCCTAGCCCTATTTTTTAGTTATTTCATGTTTGAAACAGGGTCTCACTGAGTTGCCAAGGCCTCACTAAGTAGTAGTGAGGCTGCCTGCGAATTGTGATCCTCCTGTCTGTGCCTCCAGAATGCTGGGACTACAAGGGTGTGCCACCACTCTGGGTTTATTCTTTATGTTGAAACAGGGTCCCACTAAGACGTGGAGGGCCTAAATTGCTGAGGCTGTCCTTGAATCTGTGATCCTGTCTCAGCCTCCCAACTACTGGGATTACAAGCCTGAATCACCTGAGATAGGAGGATCTCAGATTTGCGGCCAGCCTCAGCAATTTAGTGAGGTCATCTGCAACTTAAAGACCCTGTTGGTAAATAAAAAAATAAAATTGGGCTGGAGGTGTAGCTCAGAGGTGGAAATGCCCCTGGGTTCCATTCCCAGTAACAACAACAACAAAAATGTGGTGGGGCCGGGCGTGGTGGCGCATGTAGTCCCCGCGCTTGGGAGGCTGAGACAGGAGGATCGCATGGGTTTGAAGCCAGCCTCAGCTACTTAGTGAGGCTTTCAGCAACTTAGTGAGACCCCGTTTCCAAATAAAATATAAAAAAAGGTCTGGGAGTATAGCTTGGAGGTAGAAAGCCTCTGGGTTCCACCCCCAGTACCACCAAAAAAAAATGTGGTGGGGGTGCAGTTTGGAGGTAGAGTGCCGTTGAGTTCAATCCACAGTACACAAAAGGGGGGTAGGTGGGAGAGTTGAGTGTAGCATGCTTCTGGGGTCAATTCCCAATACCACCACCAGTAAACAAACAAACAAACAAACAAAAAAAACTAAGAAGGTTGGTAGATATCTGTACTCCTAATACTTGAAATACTTGAGAGGCGGAGACAGGAGGATCTCAGGTTCGAGACCAGCCCGGGAAATTTAGTGAGATCCTCTCAAAATAAATATCCTTGGGAGGCTGATACAGGAGGATCGCAAATTTTGAGGTTAGCCTCAACAATTTATAGACCCTGTTTCAAAATAAAAATGGCTGGCTGTGCAGCTCAGATGTAGAGCTCCTGGTTCAATCCCGCAGGGACTTCGCCCCCTCGCCCCCTGTTTTCTGAGAGCCGAGGGTCGGAGTCCTCAGTCTACAGAATCGTTCTTTCCGTGTAGTTCTCCTTAGAAAAAAAGAGCATGGCCGAAATCACCAGAAACTCCTGTGGAAGAAGGGCCGGGTAGGGCTTCTGGCGACGCCCTCAGAACAGGGTCAGGGGAGCGAATCCTGGCGATTCTCCTCAGAACGGGGAAGGGGCAGAGTCCGCAGGATTCTCTTCAGGCCGACTCCTCCTCTCCGGACTCACAGCGCCGAGCGAAGTTGCCCTCAGGCTGCCCAAGTCTCCTCCGAGGCGCCGCTCGGCCGGCCGCCTCCAGTGCATTGTGGGTGGGGCGCCCCTGCGGAGCACTGCGGGGAACCCCCTGCCCAGCCAGTCGGCGGCCGCAGGGTGGCCCAGGCAAACCGCCCTCCAGGGTCCCAGCTAGCTGGCCGCGAACTGACGCGTTCTCCAGGCCCCACCCCTCATGGCATTCCCGCCCCGAAGCTCAAGTCCCGCCTCCACAGAGTCCTGAGTGGCTCGGCAGACCGCTCCGCTCTCCCATTTGTAGGCTTTCCGTCAGTCATCATGTCCCGCCTCCTCGGACCCGCCCCAGCTAGCGGCGCGATCCTGAGGGCCAGCCGGCCCACGCTCTCATTGGTCGCCGCGCGCTGTCCGTCCTGAGCTTGGCCACACCTTCCGCGGAGTGCGGGTTCTTGGAGTCCCGGCCGGACCTCATTGGCCTGCGGTGCCGCCACTCGGCGGGACGCGCCTCAACCCGGAAGTGTGAGAGGCGAAATCTGCCTAGCAACCGGGGAAGCCGGGCTGTGAAGCGGGCAATTTCAGTGTGAGACGGAGCGGCTAGACGGAGCGGCGGCTTCCAGCGCGCCGTGCCGGCTCCTCCCGCCCGGGGTCAGAGCCCCGGCGCGCGCACGCGCACCCCCGCCTCTGAGCGCGCCCCGCGCCGCCCGCGCAGTCGGTCGGTCGGTCGGGCGTCCGTCGTCTGTGGCCGCCGCCGCCGCCGCGGGCTCCACCTGAGGGAGCCGCCGCCGGGGGGGGGGACGCGACCGGACCCGACCCCGCCGTGCCGCCCAGGCCGCCCCTGGCCCCGGGGCCCGCCGCCGGGCCGCCCAGCAACTTCGGTGAGTGCGGGCCGGCCGCCGCGGGGTCCCGCTTCCGGTGCCCGGCGGCGCCGGGGCTTCCGCCTCTGGGCGCCGTCACCGACGGGCTTCGCCTAGGGACCCCGGGGTTCCTCCGCTGCGCACCTCGCCTCTGGGAAGCGCCCCGCTCTCGAGGTCCCCTCCACTTTGGGGGGTCCAGGTCTCTGAAGATCCCGCTTCTGAGGGGAGCCTCCTCCTCTGACCGGCCTCTACCGCGCTCAGGGATCCTTCTCTTCCTCTGAGGGATCCCCACCACTCTGAGGGAAGCCCCCATCGCTGAGGGCTCCTTCCTTGTCTCTTGAAGAGAGCCCTAATCTCTGAGGGACTCCCCCTTCTCTGCGGGACACTGCACCTCCTTCTCCATCACTTTGAGGGGAGCCTTATTTCTCAGGAGCTTCCCATCTATTTGGGAGAGCCCCCATTTCTGAAGGTCCACCCACCTTTCTGAGGAGAACTCCATCTCTGGGGGACCTCTGCTTCTCTGAAGGACCCACCCTCTTTTCTGAAGACTTCTGACCTGTTTGATACCTCCTCCCCATTTCTTTTTTTTTTTTTTTGGGGGGGGTCTGGGGGTGGAACCCAGGGGCATTTGACCTCCGAGCTACACCTCCTGCCCTATTTTTTATTCTTTATTTTGAAACCGGGTCTCACTGAGTTGCAGAGGGCCTCACTAAGTAGCTGAGGCTGTCGGCGAACCGCGATCCCCCGGTCTCAGCCTCCCGAATGCTGGGATTACAAGCGTGCGCCACCACGCCCGGCTTCTCCCCATTTCTTTATTGGTACTGGGAATTGAAGCCAGGAGTGCAGTACTTCTATGCTACACCTCCAGCCTTTCTGCCTGCCTGCCTTTCTTTTTTTTTCTTTCTTTCTATTTATTTTTTGCGGGTCCGGGGATGGAACCCAGCGGCATTCGACCTCCGAGCTACACCCCCTGCCCTATTTTTTGTTCTTTATTTTGAAGCAGGGTCTCACTAAGTTGCAGAGTGCCGCACTAAATAGCTGAGGCTGTCTGCGAACCGCGATCCTACAGTCTCAGCACCCCCAGTGCTGGGACTACAAGCGTGCGCCACCACGCCTGGCTTATTTTTTGAACTTTGGATTGAATTCAGCATTCTACTAAGCTATACCCGCAGCCCATTGTTTTTTTTTTTTTTCTTTTTTTTCTTTCTTTTTTTTCTGGCAGTACTGGGATTGGAACCCAGGGTCATTCTAACTCCAAGCTAGTCCCCAGCCCTATTTTTTATTCTTCATTTGGAAACAGAGTCTCACTGAGTTGCCAAGTGCCTCACTAAGTAGTAGCTGAGGCTGTCGGCGAACCGTGATCCTCCTGTCTTAGCCTCCCAAATGCTGGAATTACAAGTGTGTGCTACCATGACCATCTTGTAATTTTTATTTGGGAACATGGTTTCACCAAGTTGCTAAGAACCTCATGAAGTTGCTGAGGCTGGCTTCAAACCTGCAGTCCTCCTATCTCAACTCCCAAGCACTGGGACTAAAGGCATGTACCACTGCACCCGGCTTATTTATTTATAGGGTACTGGGTCTTCATCCTTCTATCTCAGCCTCCCAAGTACTAGGATTACAGTTGTGTGCCACCAGGCCCGGCTTTATTTTTTATTTGGAAACAGGGTCTTACTAAGTGTTTAGGCTGGCTTCGAGCCTGTGATCTGCCTGGCTATCTCAGCCTCCCAAGTACTGGTATAATAAGTGTGCACCACGGTGCCTGCTTCCCCAGTTATCTGAAGTGTTCCTGTGTTCATCAGAATTATTATTTTTTAAATGTTTTTGCAGTACAGGGGATTGAACCCAGAGACATTCTACCTCTGAGCTACCCCCTAACCCTAACCCTATTTTTTTTTTTTTTTTGGTGGTACTGGGGATGGAACCCAGGGACCTTCTACCTTGGGGCTACACTCTGAGACCTGTTTTATATTATATTTGGAAACAGGGTCTCACTAAGTTGCTGAGAGCCTCACTCAGTATCTGAGGCTGGCTTTGAACGTGCACAATTCTCCTGTCTCAGCCTCCCAAGTGCGGGGATTACTATGCCGCCGCTGCCGCCTCCTCCTCCTCCTCCTCCTCCTCCTCCTCCTCCTCCTCCTCCTCCTCCTCCCTTTCTCCTTTTTTTGGTACTGGGAATTGAACCCCGGGGCATTCTACCTCTGAGTTACATCCCCAGTCCTATTTTTTATTCTTTATTTATTTTTGCGGTACTGGAGATAGAACCTAGGGGCATTCTAGTACCGAGTGACACTCTCAGCCCTATTTTTTTTTATTCTTTATTTTAAAACAGAATCTCATTGAGTTGCAGAGAGCCTCACTAACTAATTGAGGCTGTCCCCGAACCCAGATCCTCCTGTCTCGGCTTCCCAAGCGCGGGGATTATAAGCGTGCGCCACCACGCCCGGCTTATTTTTTATTTTAAAACAGGGTCTTGCTAAGTTACCATGTGTTAACCTGAAACCTGTGGTCCTCCTAAGTACTGGGAATACAGGTTTGAACCACCATGCTCACACTCTTATTTGAGTCCCTACAATGGGATGCCACAATTTCTGATCTGTTGGTTTTCAGTAGGGTCTTCTCATTCAAGATTTCCTCTCTTGGCCAGGCGTGGTGGCGCACACTTGTAATCCCAGGATTTGAGAGACTGAGACAGGAGGATTGCACAGGTTCGAAATCAGCCTCAGTTAATTAGTGAGGCCCTTTGCAACTCAGTGAGACCCTGTTTCAAAAAAAGAATTAAAAAAATAGGGCTGGGGCTGTCGCTCAGAGGTAGAATCCCACTGGGTTCCATCCCCAGTACTACAAAAAATAAAAAAGATTTCCTCTCTTAAGGAATCATCCCATCTCTGAACTATGCCTCCACCTTTTCCAGATAACCCTTTTCCTGATGGGAGACACTGAATCCCTTTGCTTTTCTGAGGGGTCCTCCTGCATTTTGAGTTGTTCCCTTTCTACTTGCCTGAGGTTATTTTCACTTTCTTGAAACTTCTCTATGGATTCTCTAAAATATAAACCTTTCATTCATCCTTCAGACCCTAAGTTAAGGGTTCCCTTATTTCTTGTGGCATTCAGTTTTCTCCATTGGGTAAAGAGAGACTAGAATGTGTCCCTCTGCCTTTCTGGTCTTTTTTTTTTTTTTTTTTTTTTGTAGGCTGACTGGGAGTTTTTTGTGGACTTTTATCTCAGCTTTCAGGGACCTGGAAGATTTTGTGGCTGGAGGGGAAGTTGGGGAACTTTGGGGCAAAAGAAGTACTTGTCTTTCTAAGACTTGCTAGATTTGGTGCCTCCATTGTTTACTCCATTTTCTAGCCATGGAGCCATCACAGGCCAGTATGGAGGCAAGAGGGACAGAGCCAGAGACATTGTTTCATTATCATTGTCGAGCTATGAGACCTACCCACTTCCTGTCCTGTCTCTCAGGCCTCCCTCTACATAGTGTAATTCAGCCCCCCCCCCCAAACAAAAAGGAGAAGGAAATGCTTCTTCAGGTTCTCCTGCTGTGTACTCTCTCCCTGACCCTACAGATCCCCCCCCCCCCCTTGATCAATAGGAAATTCCATTTGGATTTGAAAGGCAGGGCAAAAAGCTGGAAATGGGTCACCTTAGATCCAGAAAGAGTGAAAAGGAGGCAAGGGAGAGAGGATTTGACTCTATTTCTGTAGGTTTTAGGTGAATTCAGCCTGGACTAAAGGAAGTTTTCCTGTAGCTTTTGCAGATCTCCTATGTACTTTTTTAATGGCCCACCCTGAATTCCAAGTTTACCCCAGTAGCTAATTTTATCTGCTTTGCCAAACGCAGAGCTTTCAGGAGCCCAAGTAGATGAATGCTGGCATTGAGAGATGGTCCAAAGGACAGGAATGAACTCAGTTTGAAACCTGAGTAACTTGTAACCATTTCGCATCCACACAAGTCTCAGGCTAAAAACATGGAGAGAGCTACACTGGAGTTCTGAAATCCAGGCTGAACTCCTGTTGGTTTAGTGTTTCAACAGGTTCTTCCCTCCAACTTTGCTAGAACTGCAGTTCACTTTATAGTTTGACTTAAGGCTCTCTCTCTCTATTTTCTGTTGGTTTCCATCTGGGTCTTGCTTAATTTGAGTCCTTTGTGAAGATTGCGGAGGCTATAATTTGAGTTCTAAATCTGTCTGTGGACCATGTGGACACAAGTTTCAACTCGAGCTATTTTCTTCTGTGGAGAAGCTCTTGGAGAGTTTCCTGGGCCCTCTGCTCTTGAGGTAGTCAAGTCCAGGCAGGAGGCTGCTGCAGACCTGTTGTTCTACTGCCTCTTCCTGGTCAGCTGTAGGCACTTCCCTCAGGTGAAAGAAAAGATGGTGGGGGAGAATGGGGCTAGGGTTTAGGCTTAGGTCTTGAGATGAGCTTGGAAGTGAGAATGAAGAGCCAAGGACTAGGAGGGTAGACAGCTAAAAGGGAACTGATGTCTCTGAAGTCAAAAGGACTGCATTAGTTCATTTTTTATTTTTATTTTTTCGTTACTACAGTGAAATACCTGAGGCAGCCTGCTTTATAATAAAAAGAGTTGCCTGGTGTGGTGGTGCACACCTATAATCCCAGTAATTGGGAAGTTAAGACAGGAGGATTGCAGGTTTAAGGCCAGCCTCAACAATTTAAAGAAACTGTTTAAACAGTTTTATTTATTAAGTGGTATTGGGGATTGAACCCAGAGGCATTCTATATCTGAATACTTCTACACTCCCAGCCCTATTTTATTTATTTATTTATTTTTTGAGGTACTAGGGGTTGAACCCAGGGGCATTCTACCTCCAAGCTGCACCCCCAGTCCTATTTTTTTTTTTAATTCTTTATTTTGAAACTGGGTCTTACTGAGTTGCTTTATTTTTTTATTCTTCCCCCCCCCCCCCCCCGGTACTGGGGCATTCTACATCTGAGCGGTACCTCAGTCCTATTTTTTCTCGAGTGTGGGGATGGAACCCAGGGGTATTCGACCTCTGAGCTATACTCCCTGCCCTATTTTTTATTCTTTATTTTGAAACCGTGTGTCACTGAGTTGCATAGGGCCTCACTAAGTAGCTGAGGCTGTCCATCAACTGCTATCCTCCAGTTTCAGCCTCCTGAATACTGGGATTACAAGTGTGTGCCACCACACTGGCTCTATTTTTTTTTTTTTAATTCTTTATTTTGAAACTGGGTCTCATTGAGTTGAAAAGGGCCTCACTGAGTAGCTGAGGTTGTCTGAGAACTGTGATCCTCTGGTCTTATCCTCCTAAATGCTAGAATTACAAGCGTGAGCCACCAAGCCCGGCTTATTCTTTCTTTCTTTCTTTTTTCTTTTTTTGCATTACTGGGGATGGGACCCAGGGGCATTCTACCTCCAAGCTACACCCCAGCCCTATTTTTTATTCTTTATTTTGAAACAGAGTTTCACTGAGTTGCAAAGGGCCTCACTAAGTAGCTGAGGCTGTCCTCGAACTGAACTGTGATCCTCCTGTCTCAGCCTCCCAAATGCTGGGATTACAAGCATGCGCTACCATGCCTAGTTTATTCTTTATTTTGAAACAGGGTCTCACTAAGTTGCAGAGGGCATCACTAAGTAGCTGAGGCTGTCATTGAACCCCAATCCTCCTATCTCAGCCTCCCAAATACTAGGATTACAAGCGTGAGCCACCATGCCTGGCTCCCAGTCCTATTTTTTATTCTTTATCTTGAAACAGGGTCTTGCTAAGTTGCAGAGGGCCTTACTAAATAGCTGAAGATGGTGGCATACCTGCAATCCTCCTGTCTCAGCCTTCCAAGTACTGGGATTATAAGTGTGTGCCACCACCCAGCAGGAAATCTGTTTAAAATTGAAAATAAGCCAGACATGGTGGTGCATGCTTTTAATTCCAGTGCTTGGGATGCTGAGACAATGAGGACGGCAGGTTCATTGACAGCCTTAGCCACTTAATGAGGCCCTCTGCAACTTGATCAGATCCTTTTCAAAATGAATTAAAAATAGGGCTGGAAGTGTAACTCAGAGGTAGAATTCCTCTGGGTTCAAACCCCAGTACTGCAAAAAAAAAAAAAAAAAAAAAAAAAAAAAAGTGCCGGGGGTGTGGCTCAGAGGTAGAATACTTATTGGTTTAGCTTTTGGTACCAAAAAAATAAAATAAATAAGATAAAAAGAAAAGAGAGGTTTATTTGGACTCTTAGGGGATTGATTGTGTCTTGTGTTGGTCTTCTTTTTGAACAAGTCCCAAGGCAACACAGGGCATCAAATGGCAAGAGACAGGGAGTATGCCATATGTATATGTCAGTGGTTGGTCTGTTTTATAAAGTAGACAGGAATCAGTCACAGGGGCTCTAATGACCATCTTTTTTTGTTTTTTTGTTTTTTTCAGTACTGGGGATGGAACCCAGGGGCATTTTACCTGCCAGCTACACCCCCAGCCCTATTTTTGATTCTTTATTTTGAAATAGGGTCTCACTGAGTTTCAAAGGGCCTCACTAAGTAGCTGAGGCTGTCTGTGAACTGCGATCCTCCTGTCTCAGCCTCCCAAATGCTGGGATTAGAAGTGTGTGCCCCCTTGTCCGGCTCTATTTTTTTTTTTTTTTTTTGGGTGGTACTGAGAATTGAACCCAGGGATGCTCTACCACTGAGCTACATCCCTAGCCCTCTTTATTTTATATCTTGACACAGGGTCTTGCTAAGTAAGTTGCTCAGGTTAATCTCAAACTTGTGATCTTCCTGCCTCAGCTTCCCAAATACTAGGATCAGAGATGTGTTCCACCACACATGGCTACTTAATTCTTTTTTTTTGTGTGTGTGATACTGAGGATGGAACGGAGGGGCATTCTACCTCTGAGCTACACCCCCAGCCCTATTTTTTAGTCTTTATTTTGAAACAGGGTCTCACTGAGTTGAAAAGGGCCTCACCAGAGTAGCTGTGGCTGGCCACGAACCCAGATCCTCCTCTCCTGTCTTAGCCTCCCAAATGCTGGGATTACAAGTGTGTGCCACCACGCCTGGCTATTCTTTTTTTTTTTTCCGGGTCTGGGGATGAAACCCAGGGGCATTCGACCTCCGAGCTATACCCCTTGCCCTGTTTTTTATTCTTTATTTTGAAACAGAGGGTCTCACTAAGTTACGGAAGGCCTCACTATGTAGCTGAGGCTGTCCGCGAACCGCAATCCTCCAGTCTCAGCCTCCCGAATGCTGGGATTACAAGTGGGTGCCACCACGCTTGGCTTATTCTTTATTTTTTGAAGCAGGGTTTCACTGAGTTGCAAAGGGCCTCACTAAGTAGGAGCTTGAGGCTGTCTTTGAACCGCGATCCTCCTGTCTCAGCCTCCCAAATGCTGGGATTACAAGAGTGCGCCGCTACCACGGCTGGTTTAGACTTTAACTTTTTTTTTTGGTACTGGGGGTGGGACACGGGTACTGAGCTACACCCCCAGCCCTATTTTGTATTCTTTATTTTGAAACAGAGTTTCACTGAGTTGCAAAGGGCCTCACTAAGTAGTAGCTGAGGCTGTCCATGAACTGCGATCCTCCTGTCTCAGCCTCCCAAATGCTGGGATTACCAGCGTGCGCCACCACACCCAGCGTGACCTTACCTAATTTTAATCATTTCCCAAAGGCTGCACTTCTAAATATTTACCCTTTTAATCCACCACAATGAGGATTAAATTTCAACATCTGGAGTGTTGGGGAGATACTCAAACCATATTCAAGTCATAGCAAGGGTGTTCCTTCTTGCTTAAGGCTTCTCTGGATTCTCTGAGGAAAAAAAAATAACATCTTCCTTTATTTATTGTCGGAGCCTCTAATGTTAGAGTCCCTGTGTTTGTGCCACCTACATCCCTCTATTGTGGAGAGAGAGATGAGATTCTGGTTTTGTTTTTCCTAGTTGTGTGGTCTTGGACAAGTTATGGCACAGAATCTTCATGTTAGTAAATATTTGTGAATGTGTGTGAAGGCACCTGGGGCTGGGAGGCACTTTGTGGTTAAATGAATGAATAAATAAATGAATCTGAGATAGGGAACTGGTGGTGGCAGGTACATCTCCCCGGATATGTTGGGTGTGCTATAAGGGTTGGTTAGGTTGCTCATGAGATTAGGGTCCTGACTTGGACTCCTAGACTGGGAAGTGCTTGACATTCTGCCAAATCCATGTGTCTTTCAAGAGAAAGACACTTGCTATGTCTTTTGGAAAATCCATTGGCCCTGGATTCTCTCTGCAAGTTTTTCTATGTTCTGATACCAGATGTGAGATGGATTTGCCATGTGCTTGTGCAATGGTCTTTGCCTTGGTCTCCTGATCGCTCTCTGTCAAATGGGTGTAATTTGTGGGTTAAGGGCAAGTAGGAAGATGTATTACTCTAATTAGACCCATGGGCAAAGTAAAAGATTATAATGAACATGAAGAATTGTAGAAAGAAAAAAATTAGGTGAACCGTGAATTTAAGGGATCCTATCCATATTTTGAGACTGAGTAAGTGATCTGCAGCCCTTACCTGGTTAGCAATCTGTTCAGACACTTTAAAGCTTTGAAAGATGAACTGTTCTTTCATGGTAATGGATCAGATTTGGGGACAAAAGACTGAGAAAGTGGTATACAAAGGCATTTGATGCCACACAATAATAGTACTTTGAGAGGGCCAGTGTGTGGCATAGTGCCCACAAGGAGATCAGAATTCACTCCCTCATTCTGAGACCCAGGGTCTAGAGAGCTGTGGAGAAGCTAAATATAGCTTTTTTTTTTTTTAGGGAGTGGAGGTAATACGGGGGCAGGAGGCCGATTGAAAGTGAGGTAAGGCAATTATTTATTTGTTTATTTATTTATTTTTGTGCTACTGGGATTGAACCCAGAAGCATTCTACCTCCAAGCTACATCACCAGCCCCCCCCCTTTTTTTTTGCAGTACTGGGGATGGAACCCAGGGGCATTGTACCTCCAAGCTACACCCCCATCCCTATTTTTTAGTTATTTTATTATTTTATTTTTGTGGGTCTGGGGATGGAACCTAGGGGGATTCGACCTTCAAGCTACATCCCCTGCCTATTTTTTTTAATTCTTTATTTTGAAACAGGGTCTCACTAAATAGCTAAGGGCTATTATAAGTTGCAGAGGGCTTCACTAAATAGCTGAGGCTGTCCATGAACCGTGATGCTCAAGTCTCAGCCTCCCAAATGCTGGGATTACAAGTGTGCGCCACCACACCTGGCTTAGTCTTTTTATTTTTGAAACAGGATCTCACTGAGTTGTGAAGGGACTTGCTAAGTAGTTGAGCCTGTCCGCAAACTGAGATCCTATGGTCTCTGCATCCCGAATGCTGGGATTACAAGGATGTGCCATCATGCTCAGCCTCTTATTCTTTATTTTGAAACAGGATCTGAGTTGCAAAGGACCTCACTAAGTAGCTGAGACTGTCCCCGAACCTCGATCCTTCTGTCTCAGCCTCCCAAAAGCTGGGATTACACGTGTGCACCACCATGCCTGGCTCAAATTTGTTATCTTTAAAATATAAAATAGCTGGGCGAGACAGGAGGATGGAGCAGGTTCAAAGCCAGCCTCACTGGCTTTTAAAAGACCCTGTTTCCAAATAAAAATATAAAAAATAGGTCTGGGAGTGTAGCCCGGAGGTGGAAGGGCTTCCAGAAACCCCAGTACCACCCACCCCCCAAAAAATAAAGCCTGGTGCAGTGGTACACACTTGTAATCCCAGTACTTGGGAGGCTGAGGCAGGAAGATATCAGGTTTGTGGCAGCCTCAGCAACTTAGGGAACCCTTCTGCAACTTAGACCCCGTTTCAAAATAAAGGAATAAAATAGGGCTGGGCGTGTTGCTTGGAGGTAGAATGCCCCTGGGTTCCATCCCAAGTACCCCCCCCCCACACACAAGCTGGGTTTGGGGGTGCATGTTTGTAATTCCAATACTTGAGAGACAGTAAGATTGAAGGTTTGCGGCCTCCCTCAGATTCTTAGAGAGACCCTATTTTCATATAAAGGTCTGGGGATGTAGCTCAGAGCTGGATTCAATCCCCAATACCACACACACACAAAATCTATAAAGTTAAAAAACTATACATAATAAAGCTGTATATAAAAAATATATATGGTAAACAACTTTAAACGGTCACTCATTTTTGAAATGGTACCATTTATCTGTGTGCCACAGACTCCATGATGGTAGAACGGTGGCGCCACCATCATGTCTATTGTCTAACAGGAAGTTTCTCAAAATTTCTTTTAATCGAAGGATCCTTACAGCAATAAAAGACCTTAGACAGTTAGAAATGATATTGATTTAGGCTCATTTATTCAATGTAATGTAACGTGGTTATCCATTGGTGGGCAGCTCTAAAAGGCATGTAGGTCCAAACACTGGCCAGCTTGTAACTCTGGACCATAAACTGTTGATTTATATAACTGAAATAGCTAGGAAGTCAGAGTTTCCTTCCTGTTGAAGACAGCGCTAGGGGCATTTCAATCCCTGTGGGATCTTGATGATAAGAAATGGGCTGACCTCTTTTGGAACTGGGAAATAACTACTGTATGGAGTGGTTCCATTCAAATGAAAGGATGGTGTTGTTTTTAATTTCTAGTATTAAGTTTTGCTTTTGAATTTCTAGTATTAATTTGGCTTTCTGATCTCTGCAGCCCAGCTACTTTTGCTTATGCTGGTGTAGTGGTTTGAATATGAGTTTATTCTCTAAACTGATATGTAAGGGACATGTAAACTCAGATCAAAGCTCTTATGGCAGATTTCCCTTTGTAGCCATCGATAGAGTTTTGTGGTGTGTGTGTATATATATGTGTATGTATATATGTATGTGTGTGTGTGTGTGTGTGTGTGTGTGTATATGTTTGGGGTATTGGTATTAGGAATTGGACACAGAGGCATTCTATCTCAGAACTACACTCAGTCCTCTTTTTATTCTTTATTTGAAACAGGGTCTCACTAAGTTGGGAAGGGCCTCCTAAGTAGCTGAGGCTGCCTGTGAACTTGGATTGTCCTGTTTCAGCCTCCCAAGTGCTGGGATTACAAGTGTGCACCACCACACCCGGCTTTAAATTTATTTTTGATGCGGAGCATGGTGGTGCATGCTTGTAATCCCAGTTCTTGGAAGGCTGAAACAAGAGGATAAGAGGTTTGCGGCCAGCCTCAGCTACTTAGTGAGACCCTTTGCAACTCAATGAGACCTGAAAGTTGAATCCAGAGCCTTGCACATGCTAGGCAAAAGCTCTACCACTGAGCTGTATCCCTATTCCTATTTTATTATTTATTTTTCTTTGTGGTGTTAGAGATTGAACCCAGGGTCTTGAAAATGTGTGTGTGTGTGTGTGTGTGTGTTTTTGTGGGGGGTGGTATTGGGGATTGAACCCAGGGGTATTCTATCTCTGAGCTACATCCCTAGCCCTATTTTTATTTTTTTTTATTTGGAAACAAAGTCTTGCTAAGTAGCTGAGGCTGGCCTGGATTCTCCTGTTTTATCTGCCCAAATACAGGGATTACAGGCATGTGTCACTATGCCTACCTTGTAAATGTGTTTTTAAAAATGTAACTTTAAGCTGGGTGTGGTGGTGCACGCTTGAAATTCCAGTACTTGGGAGGCTGAGACAGGAAGTTCATGCAGGTTCGAAGCCAGCCTCAGCTAGGTGAGGCTCTCAACAACTTAGTGAGACCGTTTCCAAATAAAACATAAGTCTGGGAGTATAGCCCAGAGGCAGAAGGCCTCTGGTTTCCATCCCCAGTAACACACACACACACACACACACACACACACACACACACACGTAACTTTAGCTCTGTTTCAAAATAGAAATAGAGCCCGGCATGGTGGTGCAGGCTTGTAATACCAGCATTTGGGAGGCTGAGACAGGAGGATCGCGCAGGTTCAAAGCCAGCCTCAGCTACTAAGTGAGGCTCTCAGCAACTTAGCGAGACTCTGTTTCCAAATAAAATATAAAATAGGTCTGGGAGTGTGGCCCAGAGGTAGAGGACCCTGGGTTCAACACTCAGCACCGAAAAAAAAAAAAAATACTGGACGTGGTAGTACAAGTTAGTAATCCCAGTACTGAGGAAACTAAGACTAGAGGATCACAGGATCGTGACCAACCTCAGCTACTTAGGCCTTTGGCAACTTAATGAGACCCTTTTTCAAAATAAAGAATAAAACATAGGGCTGGGGGTTTAAGTAGGTTGGAGGTAAAATGCCCTGAGTTCTACCCAGTACTGCCAAAAAAAAAAAGGTTTAGAGGTAGAATGCCTCCAGTTTCAATCCTCAGTACCACCACCAACAAAAACCATCTGTCTCTCCATCTCTCTCTCTCTCTCTCTCTCTCTCTCTCTCTCTCTCTCTCTCATTCAAGATTAGAGAGAAAGCCCTTGGGTTCCATCCCCAGTGCCACAGGGGGAAGAAAAAATGAAAGTGAGCCAAGCATGGTGACAAGCATTTCTAATCTCAGAATTTGGGAGGCCGAGACAAAAGGGTCGCAAATTGGAGGATAACCTCAGCAAGTAGTTAGACTCTCATTGACCTAATGAGACCCTGTTTCAAAATAAAAAGTAAAATAGGATTAGGGTAGCTCAGTGGTAGAATGCTCTGGGTTTTATCTTCAGTACCAAAAAAAAAAAAAAAAAAAGTGTTAAATGAGCCGGGCGTGGTGGCGCACCTTGTAATCCCACTATTTGGGAAGCTGAGACAGGAGGATCATGATTTGCGGCCAGCCTTAGCTACTTAGTGAGGCCCTTTGCAACTCACCGAGACCCTGTTTCAAAGTAAAGAATAAAAATAGGACTGAGTATATCTCGGAGATAGAATGCCCCTGGGTTCCATCCTCAGTAACTAACAAACAAACAAACAAACAAACAAAAAATAGTGTTAAATCTCTTGGTTGGTGTGACTTTCTATCCTAACAAAAATTCAGCAACAGTTTGCATGCCTGAGATACATATGCTGGGGCCTCGCAGTGAGCAGAATTATTGCTGTGGGCCCTCCAGGGGTTTGCATCTCAGTTGCAGACAAGTAAACAAATGAAAGAAAGAATATTGGGGCTCTTTAGGGCTCTTTAGGACTCTCTCTAGATATTGCTGCTATCCTCATTGAGAGCTCGGGGTGGAGTTTCTTAGACGTTTAGAACTAAATCTCACCACTTATTTTTTTGTTTGTTGTTGGTACTGGGGTTCCTGGAAACCCTTCCTCCGGGCTACACTCCCAGACACCTATTTTTTATATTTTTATTTGGAAACTGGGTCTCTTAAGCCAGAGAGGCTGGCTTCGAACGAACCTGCGTGATTCTCCTGTCTCTGCCTTCCAAGTGTGGGAATTACAAGTGTGCGTCACCACGCCCGGCCCTCACCACCTTTTGAATATCCTCACTAAGCCTGTTTCCTCTCTCTAAAAGGAAGCAAAAATTATGGCATTTTTCCAGTTGATTGTCAGCTCCTGGTCATAGGTGATCCATGGTGACAGCAGCTGTAAATTTGGAGAATCCAGGCTGGGATGGTCACTATGGGGAGTATTTTCAAGTTTTCTTTTTCTTGTACTGGAGGTTGAATTCAGAGGCATTCTTTCTCCAAGTTTAGCCCTCCAGTTCTGGTTTTTATTTTTATTTTTTATTTTTGGTACTGGGGATGGAACCCAGGGAAATTCTACCTCCAAGCTACACCCCCAGCATTATTTTTTATTTATTTTGAAACAGGGTCTCACTGATTTGCAAAGGACTTCACTAAGTAGCTGAGGCTGTCCATGAACCCGTATCCTCCTACCTCAACTTCCCAAATGCTGGGATTATAAGCGCATGCCACCATGCCCAGCTCCAGTCCTGTTTTTTTTTTTTTTCCCGTACTGGGGATGGAACCCAGGGCATTCTACTTTGAGCTCCACCTTCATCATGATCCTCCTGTCTCAGCTTCCCAAATGGTGGGATTACAAGGTGCGCCACCATGCCCAGCTCATTTAACACTTTTTTTGGTACTGAAGATAAAACCCAGAGCATTCTATCACTGAGCTACCCTAATCCTATTTTACTTTATTTTACTTTATTTTATTTTATTTTATTGCAGGTCTGGGGATGGAACCCAAAGGCATTTGACCTCTGAGCTACACCCCCTGCCCTATTTTTTAGTCTTTATTTTGAAACCAGGTCTCATTGAGTTGCAGAGGGCCTCACTAAGTAGCTGAGGCTGTCCGCGCACTGTGATCCTCTGGTCTCAGCCTCCCGAATGCTGGGATTACAAGCGTGCGCCAACACACCTGGCTCTATTTTTATTCTTTATTTTGAAACGGTCTCACTGAGTTGCAAAGGGTCTCACTAACTCCTGTCTCCGCCTCCCAAGCGCTGGGATTACAAACATGCGACACCACACCCAGCTATTTTTTTTATTTTGAAATAGAATCTCCCTAAGTTGCTGGAGGTCTCTCTCATTTTAAATTGCTAAGGCTGCTGCCGGGTGTGGTGGTGCATGCTTGTAATCCCAGCATTTGGGAAGCATAGACTGGAGGATCCCGGTTGGAGGATAGCTACTGAAGTGAGGACAGCTACTTAGCAAGGCCTTTCACAGTTCAGTGAGACCCTGTTTCAAAAACTAAAAGGATGTTGGGCATGGTGGCACACACTTGTAATTCCAGCATTTGGGAGGCTGAGACAGGAGGATTGCGGTTCGCAGACAGCTTCAGCTACTTATGCACTTGCAACTCGGTGAGACCTTGTTTTAAAATAAAGAATAAAAAAAGTAGGGCTGGGGGTGTTGCTTGGAGGTATAATGCTCCTGGGTTCCACCCCTAATACTGTTAAAAAAAAAAAAAAGCCGGGCTTGTGGTGGTACACGTTTGTAATCCCATGATTTGGGAGGCTGAGACCAGGAGGACTGTGCTTCGTGGACAGCCTCAGCTACTTAGTGAGGCCCTTTGCACCCATATATATATATATATTTTTTTTAATTTGGAAACAGGGTCTCTTAAGCCAAGGAGGCTGGCTTCGAACTTGCACGAGCAATCCTCCAGTCTCCACCTCCCAAGTGCAGGGATTACAAGTTTGTGCCACCACGCCCGGCATGATGTGTTTTTCTTGAAGTGGTGGTGTGTGTTTTTGGATTTTGTGGCATTTCTTCATATCAATGAGTATTACCCAAAGAGACAAACAGCTCTAAAAGTCCTTCTTGTCTTGCTTAAAAAAAAAAAAATAAGCTAGGTATGGCGGTGCATGCTTGTAATCCCAGCATTTGGGAGGCCAAGACAGGAGGATGGTCGTTCTCAGTTCTTGGACAGCCGCAGTTACATAGTGAGGCCCTTTGCAACTCAGTGAGACTCTGTTTTATTTTTTATTTATTTTTTATTTTTTATTTTTATTTATTTATTTATTTATTTTTGGTGGTACTGGGGTTCCTGGAAGCCCTTCTACCTCCGGGCTACACTCCCAGACCTATTTTTACATTTTTATTTGGAAACAGGGTCTCCTAAGCCAGCGCGCACGGCTAGCTTCGAACCTGTGCGATCCTCCTGTCTCCGCCTCCCAAGCGCCGGGATTACAAGCGTGCGCCACCACGCCCGGCGAGACTCTGTTTTAAAATAAAGAATAAAAAATAGGGCTGGAGTGCAACTTGGAGGTAGAATGTCCCTGGGTTTCATCCCTAGTACTGCAATAAAAAAGAAAAAATATAAAAAAATAAATAATTTTATTTTGTGTGGTGCTGGGGATGGAACCCAGTGGTGTTCTACCTTTGAGGTACAGCCCAAGCTTGCGCGCGCGCGCTCTCTCGCTCGCTCGCTCTCTCTCTCTCTCTCTCTCTCTCTCTCTCTCTCTCTTTCCTCGTGCTACTAGGGATGGAACCCAGGGACATTCTACCTCTAAGCTATACCCCCAGCCCAACTTTTTTATTCTTTTGTGTGTGTGTGTGTGTGTGTGTGTGTGGTACTGGGGGTGGAACCCAGGGGCTTTTCTACCTCCGGGCTATACTCCCAGACCTATTTTCTATTTTATTTGGAAACAGGGTCTCACTAAGCTGCTGAGAGCCTCACTGAGTAGCTGAGGCAGGCTTTGAACCTGTGCGATCCTCCTGTGTCAGCCTCCAAAGTGCTGGGATTACAAGCATGAGACACCACGCCCAGCTAAAAAAAATTTTTTTTTTGTGGTACTGGGAATGGAACCTAGGGTCATTCCACCTCTGATCTATGCCCCCAGCCCTAGTTTTTATTTTTTATTTTGGAACAGGGTCTCACTGAGTTGCCAAGAGCCTCAATAAGTAGCTGAGGTTGTTCACAAACTGCGATTCAACTGTCTCAGCCTCCCAAATGCTGGGATTACAAGCATGTGACACCACGCCTGGCTTTATATAGGGTTTTGTTATGTTGGTTATTTTTGGTCTCAGACTCCTGTGGTCAAGGATTCTTCCTGCATCACCTTTTCAGTAGTTGGAACTATAGGTACTCATCATCACCTCTGTTGATTGAAATATATATATTTTTTCTTTTGTGGTACTGGGGATTGAACCTAGGAACATTCTACCTCTGTGCTATACCATCAGCCTGATTTTATTTATTTTTTTGTAGTACTAAGGATGAAACCTTTGGCTACACCCCAGACCTGTTTTATTTTTAATTTGGAAACAGGGTCTCACTAAGTTACTGGAAGCTTCGCTAAGTTGCTGAGGCTGTCCTCAAATGTGCCATCTTCCTGTCTAAGCCTTCAAAAGTACTAGGATTTCAAACATGCCCATCTTTTATTTTTTATTTTGAAACAGGGCCTTAGTAAGTTGCTGAGGCTGGCATGAAGACTGTGAACCTCTTGTTTTAGCCTCTCAAGTACTGGGATTTCAGTCATGTACCACCATTCCCGACTTAGGCCAGTTATTTGACAGATGATTTTCTCTTTCTTCCTTTCCCTTCCTTTTTTTTTTCTTTTCTTTTTGGTACTGGGGATGGAACCTAGGGTAATTCCACTACTGAACTATACTCTTAGCCCTTTTTTAGTTTGAAACAGGGTCTCTAAATTTCTGAAGGTCTTGTTAAATTGCTGTGGCTTGTGTGTAACCTGTGAGCTTCCTGTCTCAGTCTCCCAAGTACTGGGATTACAGGCCTGTTCCATTTGTCTAATTAGGTCATTTTCTTAAATATGAGTATCTGTGAGGGGTGGAGCCAGAGAGTAAGGCTGGATTCTCATTCATGGCACTGAGGGGAGTGGAAGGGGTAATAAGAGTTTTGTCTTAGCCACCCATAATCTCAGTTTTTGGGAGTCTGACACAGGAGAATCACAGGTTACACGCAAACCACAGCAATTCAGTGAGGCATCAACTTACTGAGATCCTGTTCTAAATTTAAAAAGTAGAATGGGGCTGGGGGTGTAGCGTAGTTCAGAGGTAGAATGCCTCTGAATTCCATCCCTAGTACCGCCAAAAAAAAAAAAAAAATAATAATAATAGTAAGTTTTATCTTCCTCCCATCCCCAACCAAGTACCCACTCTAGAGGTGGTGAGTTCAACCCAGGTTAGAAGTGGGTGTGGACGAGTAATGCTATTGTGCATGTGACTAGGCCCTCACCTCTGGGCTCCTCCTGCCTTGGGGAAGTAGATGCTTACTTCCTGTTCTCTTGCCCTCCAGGCTGAGCTCAGGGCTTAACTGAAAACCAAGTTCTCCCTTCTTCCTTGATAAGCGGCTTTGTCAGAGCAGGGAGCCACCTGTGGGTATACATGTGGCAGTTGGGGCTCCTCTAATGTACCCAGAAAGCCAGAAGCCCGTCTGGCAGGATGGTTTCTTGTGTATTGTCATTGTGTTGCCCTGTGAGCTTGGAGCTTGCCCGCACTTGGGCTGCCCAGGAATTGTGAATAGAACTTACAAGAGCAGACAGTAGATAGGTACTTCAGCAAAAATATGCTCTTGAAGAATGGTGTGTTCCCAGTTTTTTTTTTTTGTTTTTTGTTTTTGTTTTTGTTTTTGTTTTTTGCTGGTCTGGGGATGGAATCCAGGGGCATTTGACCTCTGAGCTACACCCTCTGCCCTATTTTTTATTTTTTTAATTTGAAACAGGATCTCACTAAATTTTTTTTTTTTTTTTTTTTTTGGTGGTACTGGGGTTCCTGGAAGCCCTTCTTCCTCTGGGCTACACTCCCAGACCTATTTTATATTTTTGAAACAGGGTCTCTTACGCCAGCATGGCTGGCTTCGAACCTGCGCGATCCTCCTGTCTCCGCCTCCCAAGCGCGGGGATTACAAGCGTGCGCCACCATGCCCGGCGGATCTCACTAAATTGTTGAGGACCTCACTAAGTAGCTGAGGCTGCCCACAAACAGTGAGGCTCCTATCTCAGCCTCCCAGGTACTGGGATTACAAGTGTGTGCCACCATGCCCAGTTTTTTTTTTTTTTTTTTTTTGCGGGTCTGGGGATAGAACCCAGGGGCATTTGGACCTCTGAGCTATACCCCCTGCCCTATATTTTATTCTTTATTTTGAAACTGGGTCTCACTGAGTTGCAGAGGGCCTCACTAAGTAGCTGAGGCTGTCTGCGAACCACGATCTTTCGGCCTCAGCCTCCCGAATGCTGGGATTACAAGCGTGCGCCACCACGCCTGGCTAAAAATTTTTTAAAAATTGGGCATAGCCGGGCGTGGTGGTGCACGCTTGTAATCCCAGCATTCGGGAGGCTGAGACCGGAGGATCGCGGTTCGCGGATACCCTCAGCTATCTAGTGAGGCCCTCTGCAACTCAGTGAGACCCGGTTTCAAAAGAAAGAATAAAATATAGGGCAGGGGGTGTAGCTTGGAGGTCGAATGCCCTGGGTTCCACCCCCAGACCCACAAAAAGAAAAAAATTCGTAGAACACATAGTTCATATACTAAATTTTCTAAGGTGAAATTGATTTAAATTAGGAATGTTTTTGTAATCATCTTGTATTGATGATACATGCAGAGGAAGATGTACTTCTGGTTGGACAAGACATTTGAGCAGGTTGTACTTAAGCCTTTAGGAGAGCATCTGTGCTCAGAGTCCTGTAGGAGTGGGACATCAGCAGGACCACCCAGAGACTCTCGAAATACCATGTCCTACTGCGGCTGGAGCCTGAACTCCACATTGCTCAAACACTAAGAATAAGGAATTGATCCCAGCATTTGGGAAGCTGACACAGGAGGATTGCAGTTCATGGACAGCCTCAGCTACTCAGTGAGGCCCTTTGCAACTCAGTGAGGCCCAGTTTCAAAATGAAGAATAAACAATAGGGCTGGGGTGTAGCTCGGAGGTGGAATGCCCCTGGGTTCCATTCCCTGTAACACACACACACACACACACACACACACACGTAAGGAATTGTGGTTACAGACGACACTCAACAAAACAAATACGTGGACAACGTGGACCATGACTAGAAATCTGTTTTTAAGTAGCCTCAGGAAAGGTCCCTCCCACCTCCACCTCATTCTGGGAGTTGAACCATGGCATGAGGCATGGAAGGCAAGATATTCTCAGCCCCTTGAGGGCCAGTGGAGTTGCTGACGTCTCTCCCAGAAACTCCTCAGTTAGTGTGAGAACATCCTGATTGAAAAATGATACTTGTAACAGTTAGCACATTGGAAGTATTATATTTTTCATAAGACATCACTGTAAGAGTCCCTTTAGCTATTTTATGGTCCTTGAAAGAGTATCAAAACTATCCAAGTATTAATGAAATCAGATTCACATAGAAGTTTATCTTTTCCTTTCCTAATCAATTTCCTTGTGATCTTACTGCGTGAGCACGAAGTTAGAGTAGTAAGGAATTTTACTTTATTTATTTATTTATTTATTTATTTATTTATTTGAGTCTGGAGATGAAACCCAGGGGCATCTGACCTCCAAGCTACACTCCCTGCCCTATTTTTTATTCTTTATATTGACACCAGGTCTCATTCAGTTGCAGAGGGTCTCACTAAGTAGCTGAGGTTGTCTGCGAACCTTGATTCTCTGGTCTCAGCCTCCGGAATGCTGGGATTATAAGCATGCACCACCACGTCTGGCTCATAAGGAACTTTAAAACAATTATCCCTAATAGATTGTGGTTATGGTGTTTTTAAATTTAGTGAAAGCGGTTTTAGACCTTAGAATATTAAAAATGCAAAGCATAAAACCGGGCCTGGTGGCATACGCTTGTAATCTCAGTATTTGGGAGGCTGAGAAGGGAGGATTGTAGGTTTGTGGTTATTGTCAGCCACTTAGTGAGGCCCTTCACAATTTTGTGAGATCCTATTTCAAAATAAAACATAAAGAGGCTGGTGGGTGTAGCTCAGAGGTAGAATGCCCTTGGGTTCAATTCCCAGTACTTCCCCCCCCCCCAAAAAAAAAGGCAAAGTATAGAAAGTAGTTTTTTGTTTGTTTGTTTGTTTTTTGTGGTCTGGAGATTGAACTCAGAGACATTCTACCTCTAACCTATATCTCCAGCCTGATTTTATTGTATATTTTGGAACAGGGTCTCACCAAGTTGCTGAGAGATTTTCTTAAGTTGCTGAGACCATCCTCAACACTGCCATCCTTCTGTCTCAGCCTCTCAAGTACGTGGATTAGGGGCATGCACCACCCCACCTGGCTGTCAGTGCCCCCCACTTTGTGGTACTAGGGGTGGAACCCAGGCACCTTCTACCTTTGGTCCATACCCTCAGCCCTAGTTTATTTTTTATTTAGAAACAGGGTCCAGCTAAATTTCTGAGAGCCCAAGTTGCTGAGGCTGACTTTGAACCTGTGATCCTCCTTTCTCAGCCTCCCAAGTACTGAGATTACAGGAGTGTGCCACCAGGCTGGGCTATCAGTGCAACTTTTTAAAAGATTAAGGTGGCATGGTGGTACGTGCTTGTAATTCTAGTACTTGGGAGCTCGAGACAGGAGGATTGCAGGTTTGATTTGTGGTCAGTCTCAACAATTTAGAGAGGCCCTCAATTTAGTGAGACCCTGTTTCAAAATAAAAATAAATAGGGCTGAGAGTGTAGCTCAGAGGCAGAATGTCCTCAGGTTCAATCCCCAGTACCACCGCCCCCCCCTCCAAAAAAAAAGAAAAAGGGTTAAGTTAAAAACAACTTGGACCAGGCATGGTGGCACATGCCTATAATCCCAATACTTGGGAGGATAGTAGTTTTGAGGCCAGCTTCAGCAACTTCGTGAGACCCCATTTAAAAACAAAAAATAAGTTGGGTGTGGTGGCGCTTGCTCATAATCCCAGCATTCAGGAGGCTGAGATCTCAGCCTCAGCTATTTAATGAGGTCCTTTGCAACTCATATTCTGTTTCAAAATAAAGAATAAAAAATAGGGCTGGAGGTGTAACTTGCAGGTAGAATGCCCCTGAGTCCATCCCCAGTACTGGGGGGAAAAAAAAGGGCTAGAAGTATAGCTCATAAGTAGAATGCCCCTGGGTTTAAGCCCTAGTAAATAAATAAATAAATAAATGAATAAATTAATAATAAATAAATGTATATTTATCTCAAGACAGAGTCTCCGTATGTTGCCCAGACTGGTGTTAACCTCTTAACGCGCAGTTTTCCTGCCTCAGCTTTCCAAGTGCTGTGATCATAGGCATGCACCATTGCATTGGACTGGATCTAGAGGTTTTTATTTATTTATTTTATTTTTTGTGGTACCGAGGAGTAAACCCAGGGTCATTCTACCTCTGGGCTATATCCCCATTCCTATTTTTTATTTTGAAACAAGGTTTCCCTAAGTAGCTGAGTGCCTCAGTAGGTTGTTGAAGCTGGCCCCATACCTGTGATCCTCCTGTTTCAGCTTCCTAGGTAGTGGGATTACAAGTGTGTACCATCATACCCAGATTTGGATCTAAAATTTTAAATCTTTTAATTTTTGAGGTGGTGGGGATTGAACCCAGGGCATTGCTCTTGCTAGGTAAGCATTCTACCACTGAGCTATATCTCCCAGCCCTATTTAATTTTGGGGATGCTTGGGGATCCAATCTAGTGCCTTACACATAAGTAGGCACTCTACCTCTGAGTTTCACTTCAACTCAGCCCCTAAAATATTTTGAATCGCTGGGCATGGTGGTGCAATTTTGTAATCCCAGTACTTGGGAGGCTAAGACAGGAAGATTGCAGTTTGTGGACAGCCTCAGCTACTTAGTGAGGCCCTTTGCATCTCAATGAAACCGTTTCAAAATAAAAAATAAGGCTGGGGATGTAGCTCAGAGGTACAATGTCCCAGTACTGCCAAAAAGAAAAAAAAAAAAAAAAAAAAAAAGGCAATGCATCTGGGGGGTGGGGATAGAACACCTAGTCCCTCTGCCCCTCCCTCCCTCCCTCCTTCCCTCCCTCCCCCCCTCCATCCCTTCCTCTGTGTGTGTGTGTGTGTGTGTGTGTGTGTGTGTGTGTGTGCATATATTTTTTTTCTTCTCAGTGCTGGGGATGGAACCCAGGGGAATTCTACCTTTTAGTTACACCCCCAGCCTTATTTTTTTTTATTCTTTATTTTGAAACAAGGTTTCACTGAGTTGCAAAGGGCATTGTTAAGTAGCTGAGGCTGTCCCCAAACCAAGATCCTCCTGTATCAGCCTCCCCTTTTTATTTTTATTTTGAAATAGGATATTGCTAACTGGGTGTGGTGGTGCACACTTGTAACCCCAGTACTTGGGAGGCTGCGACAGGAGGATTTTAGGTTCAAGGAGCCTCAGCAGGTAGCAAGCCTCTCATCAGCCTAGCTGTTTTCATCCGACCTGTTTCAAAATAAAAATAAGATCGGGCTGAGAGTATAGCTCAAATGTAGAATGCCTCAGGTTCAACCACCTGTAACACACGTACGAAATGAACAAAAAAACCAAAAATAGGATCTTGTTAAATTGCTGAGGTTGGTCTTGAAGCTGCAATTCTGTCGAAGCCTTCCAAATTCTGGGATTACAGGAATGCGCCACCATGCTTGGCCCCTCAATCTTATGAATGCATTTTCTGCATTGAAGTCATTTTGTCTTCTGTGTGACGGCTTCTGGAGAATACCTGCAAGCCCGTAAAACATCCTGTAAACCTTTTGGGACAAAGGGCCTCAAGACAGTGTTTGTTGACTAATGTTTATCACATTATTGCAGTTTATATTTTGTGCACCAGAAACTTAAAAGAAATTTTCTCATAAAAAAGTGCAATACCGAAAGCTGGGTATGGTGATGCATGCTTGTAATCCCAGCATTTGGGAGGCTGAAACAGGAGGATTGCAGTTTGCGGACAGCCTCAGCTACTTAGTAGGCCCTTTTCAACTCACTGAGACCCTGTTTCAAAATTTAAAGAAAAAAAAAATAGGGCTCAGAGAGAAAATGCATCTGGGTTCCATCCCTAGTACTGCCCGCCCAAAAAAGTACAATACCTTGACCAGTAAGTAGGTTATGCTATTACTTTTCTTTTTCTTTTTCTTTTTCTTTTTCTTTTTTCTTTTCTTTTTTTTTTTTTTTTGCAGGTCTGGGGATGGAACCCAGAGGCATTTGACCTCTGAGCTATACCCCCTGCCCTATTTTTTTATTCTTTATTTTGAAATAGGGTCTCACTAAGTTGCAGAGAGCCTCACTAAGTAACTGAGGCTGTCCGTGAACCATGATCCTCCAGTAATAGTAATAGGCTATGCTATTACTTTTCATTCAGTTACACACTACTGCAAAGCCCTTAGCCATTCCAGTGCTTGGGAGGCTGAGTCAGGAGGATTGCACAGATTCGAAGCCAGCCTCAGCTACTTAGTGAGGCTCTCAGCAACTTAGTGAGACCCTGTGTCCAAATAAAGTATAAAATAGGTCTGGGATTATAGCCTGTAGGTAGAAAAGCCCCTGGGTTTTACCTTCAGTGCCACAAAACAGTAGCAACAACAACAACAAACAAACAAAAAAACAAAGCCCTTAGCCAATATCTGCTATAAAAGGAGACACAAAGCTGGGTATTGTGGCCTGTAATCCCAGTATTTGGGAGGCTGAGACAGTAGGATCTCAGGTTCTAGGCCAGCCACAGAAACTTAATGAGCTGCTCAGCAACTTAGCGAGTCTGTTTTAAAATAAAAAAGATAAAAAAGGGCTGGAGGTAGAACACCTATAGGTTCAATCTCCATTACGGGGAGGGGAGGGGCAGAGAATATAGAATTTGTACTCAATTTTTTTTTCTTCAATACCTTGATTGTGTAGGAATAAATTTAGAAGTTTATCTAATAGTACATTACCCTGCGGGAGCCCGGCATGATGCTGTAGACCTGTAATTCCAATACTTTGGAGGTTAAGACAGGAGGATCCCCAGGTTCAGAGGCAGCCTCAGCCACCCAATGGGACCTCACTTCAAAATAAAAATAGCCAGGTGTGGTGGCATGCGCCTTTAATCTCAGTACTTCAGAGGCTGAGACAGGAGGATCACAGGTTTGGAGCCAGCCTCAGCAACTTGTGAGGTTGTCAGCACCACACACAAAATAAATAAAAAAATATAAAACAGGACTGGGGATGTTGCTCAGTGGTAGAATGCCCCTGGGTTCAATCCCTAGCACCACAAAAACAAAATAGGATCTCAGTAAGTTGCTGAGGCTGGCCACAAGCCTGCGATCCTTTCTCAGCCTCCCATGTACTGGGATTACAGGTGTGTGCCATTACCCCTGGCTGAAAGTGATTTTAATATCTTTTACTAATCACTTACTCTTTGGGTAAAGGGAAACTAAGAAAAACATGGCTCTGGCCCTAGCCTCTTGACTAGTTTCTTCAGCTTTAGAATGGCATGTTCAGGTGATTGCATCATATTTCATAATCACCAGCTGAACTATTTGCTCTCTAGTCCACCAGGCGGCACTGAGGCAGCAAGGCCTCAATCCACACAGCTAACCCCAACCCAGGACCCCAGGCAGGTCTGGATTCATGGTCACCTGTCTCTTTGTTCATCTTTAACACCTGGCTGCCGCTCTCTATCACAGAAATAAGCCTGGAGCTCTTTCCCCTTTGAGCTCCCCTCCCCTACTTTCTCAGCTGGAGACCTGTCACCAGTGCAGTACCTCGGTCCACAGGGTGTGTCATTAATGTTAGGGCTGCCGTTTCTTTAAAACAGGACAGTTGCCACATTGGTGACTCACAAGGTTTGCCAGCTTAGACTCCGGAATCCTTACATTCCCCTCAAGTCTCAGGCCTCCACCTGGCCACACTTTGCTCTGTTTGCAGTTAACTAAGTTGCCATTAAGACCCAGGTAGGAGCATTGAGGTAATATTTTGCTTGTATCGTAATATGCATCATCTGATTATTCACTGCAGCATAAAGCCTATCTTAAAATATACACCATACGTCTGCTGTAGTGGAGTGAAAATCTAGATTTTGGCTTTAACCTATCCTTCCTTGCACATGGGGTCAGGGAACTATCTGAATTTCTATTACCAAATTATGGTTTTGAGAATAAGAAAGTCTTTGTGTTTGAGTTGCAACATTTGAATTTCTTTGTGGCAAAGCAAGTTGCTGACAAAACTGGGTTAGGCAAGGCAAGTTTATAGGGGGTCACCGATTTGCATTTTGTATCATTTTTAAGTTGAGGAATGTGTCCCTTTTGGCTCATGGGAGTTGTGCCAGGTGTTGCATTAAGCACTTGGAAGATTTCAAAGTGTGTGTGTAGGGTGGAATCAATGAAAAAAAGTTTCCAATTGTGTGTGGAATTCCACACTGAATCAAAAGGGGGCATTTTGGAATTTCCTGTTTAGGAGGAGCCATATAGCAGAAAAGTGATTTTGTAAAAGGTATTCTACATAAAATGTTTTCCAAGTTTTGGATGGAGACCCAATCTTGGGTGGGAATTACATTCTCTCTTTTTTTTTTCTAATGAACTACAGTGCAATAAGTGGTAAAGTTTCAGTAGTGTATCTGTATATTGCAGTGTGTTATAAAAAATTATTCTTCAGGAATGGAAAAGAAATTTTTTTGGTATTAGGAGTTGAATGCATGGGAATCTCCGTGTTACATCCCAGCCCTTTTTTATTTTGAAGCAAGGTCTCACTAAGTTACTGAGGTTGGCCTTGAACCTGCTGTCCTCCTGTCCCACAGCCTCCCAAGTGCTGGGATTACAGGAGGTAAGATGTCATCATCCCTCCGTTTCTCTTTCTTTCTTTCTTTCTTTCTTTCTTTCTTTCTTTCTTTCTTTCTTTCTTTCTTTCTTTCTTGGCACTGGGGATGAAACCCAGGGCATTAACACTTGCTAGGTTGGATAAAGTAACTAAAAAAGAGCCTTTTTCGGTGACTTTTCAATATTGTGAGCCTTCTTGTGATACTAGGTTTAATACGAACTTTTTATTTTCCCCGATGAAACCGTATTTTCGACCTCTCCAAAGTCATTTTCCAAGTCTGACAGTTTCTTCTGTATCTCTGGAGAGCGAAGGGCGCAGACTTGTTGTCTTGGGAGTTTACCGTCTCCCAGAGGCCCAGGGCAGACTGGGAGGTGACTCGAGAAGGAGGAGGGCAGGCGTCCCCGCGAGTCTCGAGGTGGGTGGGTCCTTTCTTCGTGGAGTTCTGCTTACCGTGGTGGGAAAGTTATGGTTTATCCCCCCCCTACCCCAGCCCCAGGATGGCGCGGCCACCTCGCCGGGAACTCCGTGGACAGCCCTGCGAGAGTGCTGCCCACCCGCGTTCCGAGGCGGCTGGCGTCGTTAGGGGTGCCCCGGGCCCGCGAGCGCGGTGTCAGCCCTGGGCGCGGCTCGCTCGGCCCTCGCGGGGAGCCGCCGGCGACCCCCGCAGCAGGGCTCCGCCCGGGGGCCCGGCGGGAGTCCGCGTGGGAACCCACGGCGCGGAGCGGGGCGGCCCTTCCGGGGCGGCGCCGGCCCCGGCCCGCCCCCGGCCCCGCCCCCGCCCAGGCCCCGCCCAGCTGGGCGCGGGCGGGCGGCGTCGCCTTTAAGAGCTCCCCGGTGTTTTGGGGGCCGCGGGCCGGGCGCGCTGACCTGGTGCGCATGTCCCGGGCGGTGACGCCGGCGCCGGGCTCCATGTGTGCGGCCGAGGGGCGCATTATCTGGCCGGCGGCGCGGGCGGGCGGGCGGACCGGCGGAGAGAGCGCCGCGGGCCCGGGCGGCCCCACAGGCGGAGCAAGTGTGCGCGGCCCGGCGCCCCCGGCCCCTCCGCCGCCCGGCCCCACGGGCGACCCCGGCCCGGCTGCCCCGCGGACCCGCGTGTCGCCCTAGGGCCCGCTGACCCGCGGCCCGGTAAGTTCCGGACGAAACTTGGTTGGGGGCGGGGGCGGGCACGGAGTGCGGGGTCCGGCGGAGACCAGGGCGGCGCGGGCCGGGCGGGGTCTCAGGGGCGGGGGGCGTCGGGACACCCCGCGGGAGCGTGGAAAAGTGAGCGCGAGCGAGTTCTACTCCGGCGGGCCGGGAGTGTCTTTCTTGTGCTGCCCAGGAAAGTTCCCGGCTCCGACGCCGCCCGGGCACGTGGGGGCCCGGCGGGGCGGGGGTCCCGGAAAGTCGCGGCGTCGCCCCGTTTCCTCCTGCGCTTCCTCCGGATCGGGGAGGGGCCGAGCTGCGGGCGCTGCTTCCGACCAGTCGGGACCGGTGGGGGTGGCGGGCCGTGGCACGTGGGCGCTCGGGGCGGGGGTCCTGCTCAGGGGGCGGGGGTCCCGGGCAGGCCGGGCTGCGGCGCTGAACCCCGCGGCGGTGGCGGCGGCGGATCCCATGTCAGAATAAGAGTCCCCGCGCGCCCACGCCTGCAGGGCCGGCCCTCTTCCCCGCCCTTCCCCCTCTCGCGCCCTTCCTGCTTGACCCTCGGGAGGCGCGGGACCCTTCCCCCTCTCTGGATCCAGCCATTTCCAAGACCCCACACTTTAAATTTGCCTCTGCAACTAGGAGGTTGCCTTGCTGATTTTTTTTTTTTTTTTGCCCCCACCTGGAATGGGTTGGCATCAGTGACTAGACAGCAGCAGCTGGCCTTTTAAAGGGATTATTGCCAAGAATCTGAATTGATCACTTCAACAGGAAAGGCTTATGGGCAGGGCCTCAGCCTGCCTCAGGACACTGGGGTATGCACATCCTGGGACCAGAAATGAATGGGGATCCCTCTCCTAGGAACTGAATGACAGCTCTTGGGTGAATGTTTCTGTCCTGCCTGGGAATTCTGCAGAGACTGCTTAATTTTGTGTAATTGATCCAGTAGTCAGGTGTGTAAGTTCATTCTTAAGAGCTTTGGATTCTTGAGAACAAAGTACGAGTGAGTCACCTGAGTCTTGAATTTTCTCTTCCTCACCCGTTTACTTTCAGTTTTCTTAGAGTACACAGCCCTCCTTACATCTCTGGTCTGTGTGCCTACACAGTGACACCTACTGCTTGTGGCAGTTCAGAGTGAGGGGGACAGACAGCCCTCTGTGCTTTGGACTTACTCTAGTCTCCTGATGTCCTTTTTCTTCTTGTAGTGGTTACAAGTTTTTTTTTTTTTTTTTTTAAAGCTAGATTACGTAAAATAATGCTTGTTGGAGCAGTTAGTTAATATATGTTAATGTTAGCAGCTTGCTGGACCTGATGGGTAACAGTGGAGGAGGGTTCCAAGCTCAGATTGGTACCCAGATTTCAGTGCCTACTGTGTGCCCAGTGCATTGCACATATTGGGTGCTTGTGTTTATCCCATGGGGTAGTAGGAGGTATAATCTTTACTTCAGGAGCCCAAAGGATGCTTAGTGGAGGGGCAGAGCCCCGCTTGACTTGGGGCTCCAGAGCCCTTGTGTGCTGCATGTCACGCCTCCCTGGTAAGGCATTTCTGGGGAGCTTTTGAAACACCATTTTTTGGTCCGCGATCCTGTGTACCTCTGCATGGAGGTGGGGTGGCCTGGTGCCTTGGGGGCACCATTCTAGCTGTGCTTTGTCGTTGAGGAGCAGAATTGCTTCTTTTCATTTTACTTTCTCAGCCTTGGACTTAGAGAAGTGGGCCCGTGCCAGGTGAGGTGGTGCACACTTCTAATCCTGTACTTGGGAGGCTGCGACAGGAGGATTGAAGGCTCAAAGGCTTAGCAAGTCGTTGAGACTCTCTATCAACCTGTTTCAAAATAAAAATAAAATAAGGCTGGAGGTGTGGCTCAGAGGTAGGAGGCTCCTGAGTGTAGTTCAGTACCCTCCTCGTGCACACAAAAAAAGTTGGCCCTTTTCTAGAAGCAGTTTAGAGTGTGGGAATTTTGAGAGCTTTTTTCTAGACTCTTCTCCCTTGACTAACCCTTAACCCCTTTATCTCTTATTCCTTATTTGTTCCCTAAAATTCTTTTTTTTTTTTTTTGCGAGTCTGGGGGTGGAACCCAAGGGCATTCGACCTCTGAGCTACACCTCCTGCCCTATTTTTTATTCTTTATTTTGAAACCGGGTCTCGCTGAGTTGCAGAGGGCCTCACTAGGTAGCTGAGGCTGGCCGCGAACAGCGATCCTCCAGTCTCAGCCTCCCGAATGCTGGGATTACAAGAGTGTGCCACCACACCTGGCTTGTTCCTTAAAATTCTGAAACTGGTTTTTACAAGGATAGCTTTTCATCCTGGAAGTGGTGTTGAGAATGAATTGAAGGACTACATATTAATTGATCTTGATATATTGCTATTTCTACTTAGATTACATCATTTCTTAAATGTCTAGTCATCTCTGTTAATGCAGTATCATTTGGCAGATCTTGCAATCTGATTATATTTTGGTAGTGATGGGGAAAAATACTACTCTCAGAAGGAAAGAATCCTGGAAGGGTATGTACCAAAATGTCAGTTAAAACCTCCGGATTAGGATTAGCAGGAGTCCTCTCCCCTTGAAACTTTTTGATATCACTATTTTGTGGCTTTCTTCTTAAGAACAAGGACAGTTTTTTACTTGAGCGATGAAATACATTTTAAAGACTTTAATTCTAAACACTTCAAAGGCTCTTCTGACTTGTTTTGCATCACTTATTTTGTGGATTTCTGGCATCGCAAGTAGTGATTTCTGGATTGATTTATTCAATGCATATCGGCATGCATATAGTACCTCCGGCACTGTGCTAGGAATCCCTGCTTATTGGAGTTTACAGTGAGATTAGTGGGCGAAGAATAGTAATTAATCTTATAAACATGAGGAAACTTATAGAGGCCAAGGAGAGAAGGACACTGACCCGGTGAGCCTAGGGGGCTTTCTCCTGTGATTGGAGGGGGTTGGTAAAGAGGAAGAGGAGTGTACTTCTGCCAGAAGAGTGCTGGGCCTGAGAAAGGTGGCTGCGGAAGAGAGCGCAAGAGTAGATGGGCAGCTTGAGACTAGGTGGCAGGCTGCTGGGCTTCTCAGGGCTGAAGTGTGGTGTCTAGGGTTTTCTGAGAAACAGTGGGGCCCCATCAAAGGGGATAAGGCAGGGCAGGGGCTGGTGGGGTGAAGCTCAAAGCCAGGACTTTGGGTCTTAGCAGAGGATGGAAGGATGATTTTGAAGAATGTGGTAGCAAAGCCATTCTAAAATGTTGGTGGCTTTTGGTAGTTGTTCTTTTGGGAGAAGAAATTAAGAGAATTAAGAAAGACCCAGAGTCTTGCATATGGATAGGTCAGTTCCTAACAGAGACAAAAATTTATTGGCCTTTACCAGTGAATCCTGCTAAGGGTCTGCAGCATGCACCAACATCTGAAAGCACAGGCACCTCAGAGGCTCTCCTGGAGAAGTTCCTGCTTGGAGTCCAGGTGTTTCTGTGTCACCAAATGGAACAGGCAGGGCTCTTTTCTCTAGACCTTTCCCTCCCTTGATAAATGAGCTAAATTATGCTCAAAGAAAATTAGGAAGGTTATGAAACAGGCTTGTAGGTGATGTCTTTGCGCACAGCTGTCCTGGGGTAATTGAGCATCACTGGGGTTTCCTCCTAACCGTCCTAGGGTGGGGAAGTGCTGCAGAACCAGAAGAACGGGTTGTCAGTGTTGGAGTTTAAGGCACAGAGAAATATGTTGCTTGCTAAGTGTGATCATGCATTAGAATGGATGCTTTTGCGGTATCTGAACTTTCCGGAGGTAACTCTGGACTCTGATTGCTGTTCTTTGGGGGAACTAAACTTATTTCATGTGCTTACTGCAAAGCTACCTCTTTGAATTGAATTAGGCAGGCAGCATGTCATGGATGACAAAAAATACAGGGGTCTTGAAATGATCATAGGGAGGTTACTAGGGAGACTTGTGTTTTTAGAAACAAAATTCCCAGCCGGCAACAGATCCTGCCTGCCTGTGGATTCCTACAAATGAGGTCCAGGACTTTTTAGTAAAGAGAATGTCAGACTCTGGGCTTTAGCCCCTCCCCCACCCTGTGCTTTCCAGGCGGTACTTGTGACCTCTTTTTGTCTGGTAAAATGTAGGTTAGTCTTTTAGAAGACAAAGGAATTTATTCTAATAGATTACCTGCAGGTAGCCTCAGGAAGTGATTGGGAATCCTCTGAAGCCCTCCCAGTTATGGGAGAAAAGGCCTCCTGGAGAATGGCTCCTTTTGGCACAGCCAGGGCCCCTGCAGCTTCTTTGGGTGCTGCAACCACTTTCCCACTCTTCATCACCTTGTTTCACAGGTGAGTTGGGAACAGACTTGCCTCGCTGTAGGGTTCCTTATGTAAAGGGCTGAAGACTTGATATCTGTCCATGAAGCCTAGATGCCCAGGTCTGAGACTGGATGGATGGGGTTGTACTGGTAGGAGGCCAGCAGTGCCCAAAAGAGGCTCCCAGCAGGTAGGAGTTTGGGTGAAGTTGAGGTTGCAAGACCCTGAGGCTGCTTGTCTTCAAAGATAGCCAAGTGGAGTGTGGTGTGGTGATGCATGCCTGTAACCCCAGTACTTGGGAGGACGAGACAGGAGGATCAGAGTATCACAGGCTCAAAGCCATTTTTTTTTTTTTTTTCCGGGTCTGGTGATGGAACCTAGGGGCATTCTACCTCCGAGCTACATCCCCTGCCCTATTTTTTATTCTTTATTTTGAAACAGGGTCTCACTAAGTTACGGAAGGCCTCACCAAATAGCTGAGGCTGTCTGTGAACCGTGATCCTCCAGTCTCAGCCTCCTGAATGCTGAGATTACAAGCATGTACCACCACGCCTGGCCAAAGCCATTCAAAGCAACTTAATGAAACTGGTGGAATTTTTTCCTTTCTTCCATCCTTTCTTCCTTTGGGTTGAGTCCTGGGGCATTCTATCTCCCAGCTACACCCCAGGTCTTTCTCCATTTTTGTGTACTGGGGGTGGAGTCCTGGGGGCATTCTATCACTGAGTTGCAAAGGACCTCACTAAGTAGCTGAGGCTGGCCGAGAATTGCAATCCTCCTGTCTCAGCCTCCCAAATGGTGGCATGTGCCACCATGCCCAACTCCTATTTTTTATTTTTAAAAGAAAAAGACTAGGTTGATGAGAATCTCACTACTTGCTGAGGTTGACCTCAAACCTGCAATCCTCTTGTCTCAGCCTCCCAAGTACTGGGATTACTGGTTTGTGAGACTGTTTCAAAATAAAAAAATATTTTGAGGAGCCAGGTGTGGTGGTGCATGCCTGTAATCCCAGTACTTGGGAAACAGACCGGAGAATCATGGGTTTAAGGTCAGCCTCAGCAACTGAGCAAGATACTATTTCTTTTCTTTTTTAATTCTTTATTATTTATTTATTTATTTATAAAATATTATTTATTTTTTGGTGGTACTGGGGGTGGAACCCAGAGGCTTTCTACCTCCAGGCTATACTTCCAGACCTATTTTCTATTTTATTTGGAAACAGGGTCTCACTAAGTTGCTGAGAGCCTAAGTAGCTGAGGCTGGCTTCAAACCTGTGCGATCCTCCTGTCTCAGCCTCCCAAGCGCGGGGATTACAAGTGTGCGCCACCACGCCCGGCTTGCAAGATACTATTTCAAAATAAAAAATAAAATAGGGCTGGGGGTGTAGCTCCGAGGTAAAACATCCCTGGGTTTTAATCCCCAGTACCACACATAGGAGTACCAACCCCCCCCAAAAAAAAAAAAAAACAATAGGGCTGGGGGTATGACTTAGACGTAGAATGCCTTGGGTTCAATCTCCATTATTACCAAAAACACCCAAACAAAAGAATATATATTGTATTATAGTGTCAGACCAGTTCCTCCTGTGTCAGGGAATCTGCTGGAGTCCGGTGCCAAATGAGGCTGCACCCAGGTTGAGGTGGCGCAGCAGCATTGATGCCTCCATTTGCCCTGGGGTGACCTCTGATGCCTGACGAGAGCCCCACAGGCCACTTCCTTGGTGACTGAACCCTCTCTTTGATTTTCACTGTTAGAAAGGAGGGTGGTGTCGCTATCTACTTTGGGAGGCTGTGTTGGAAGTGAGATAATAAATGCAAATGGTCCACCCTAGTGCTGGGTGCATGATAGAGGGGGAGAGAGAGAGGGGGGGGGAGGGTGAGTGAGTGTGTGTGTGTGTGTGTGTGTGTGTAGGTGTCAAGGTGGATTTAATGGAATGTACTGTTAACACCAGCATGGATGAGCAACTGCACACAAGTAACAGGGACAGGCTGTCTGCAGTGTGTCCTTTGGCGCCTCCCCTCAGCTCTACCATAGCTGCCCTATGTTTTAAATAGATGGAAGAAGGCAGGATTCCCCATAGGGAGACACTGGTACGTATTACCTGGCTGTTACTCTGCAGGTGAAATGTGGCTTCTGCCCTTCTGATTTCAGGCTTTGTATATTTTTCGCACTAGCCTCAGGGGCCTTTCTGGTGATGGTGAACGGCAGGGCCACTGCAGAGCCAAGCCCATTTCATCCCCTCTGGATTTCCCTTTTGGACTTACTGCTCTCTTGACAGTTTGGCTGGAGTCAGCAGATGTGGCTCTGCCACTGACTGCTTACAGTTGACCTTTCTTCAGCCTTGGGCAGTTCACCTGGCCACTAGGCCTCAGCTTTCTCATCTGTTCTAGGGGCAGTATCTTTGACCTCATACAATGGCCATGGAGAAAAGTGGCAAGTGTTGGCAAGCAGTCATGGCGTCCCAGCCTCTGTTCCTCCATTTACCCTGGAGCCACAGTCCTTCCCCCACAGGACACTCTGCAGCCATCTCCTAGTCTCACATTTCATTTATGCACAACAGAATGCTCAGACCAAGCAGCTAGATTTTCTTTATGACAAAACTCACTGCAAGCTAACTGGAGATTTCTGGAGCTCACCCTGAGGAATCCTCACCTAAAAAGTTCAACAAAAGGTGGGCATGGTGATGCACACTTGTAATCCCAGTATTTGGGAAGCTGAGATAGGAAGATCAGGGGGTTTGAGGTCTATCTCAGCTACTTAATGAGATGCTCAGCAACTTAATGAGACCCTGTTTCAAATAAAGAATAAAATAGGGCTGGGGGTCTAGTTAGTTCAGAGTTAGAAGGCTTCTGGGTTCAATCCTTATAACTACACACACACAAAATTGGTCAGATATCTGGAAGGAAAGTGAAAAACTCTGGTCCTACATTTAGGTTTAATCCCAGCTGTTCTGTGTAATTAGTTATTAAATCAGGGGCTGTTAAACTGTGTTGAACACATTCTTTTTTTTTTTTTTTCTTTTTTTGGGGCAGTAGTGGGGATGGAACCCAGGGGCATTCTACCTCTGAGCTATATGTACCTCTGAGCTACATCCCCAGCTCTTTTATTTTTATTTATTTTCTTTGCAATACTGGGGATGGAACCCAGGGACATTCTACCTCTGAGCTATACCTCCAGCCCTATTTTTTATTCTTTATTTTTGAAACAGGGTCTCACTGAGTTGCAAAGGGCCTCATTAAGTAGCTAAGGCTGTCCGAGAACTTTTTTTTCCTGTCTTAGCGTCCTGCATATGGGGATTACAAGCGTTCGCCACCACGCCCAGCTGTTGAACACATTCTTAACCTTAGAGGTAGCTGCTCACATGACTTTGGAGGTGAGCAAGTTTTAGGCCACTTTTTCTGTCACTTGAGTTTCCACGTTTGGATTTTTGTGATAGTGCTAACATATTTTTAGTTTCTTGTAAGGTTTGGACAGGCTTATTTAACTGCTAGCAAGTTCTGGAAACTTTGTTTTAGCCGTTCTTCATTTATATCCATAGAGGGAGTATTTGTTAGTGGTGAAGCTTGATGTTTTGGAAAAGAGTGGCAGGCTGAATTCTTGCTTTGAGGGCATTAATGAGTTGGTTGAGTCACTAGGATGGTCTCGGGACTTAAAACAGCTAAATTTCATTTTGTTATCTCTCGGGACATTTCTAGGCTTGTAAAGGGTTGATGACACCAGGCATGGTGGCATATACTTGTATTCCCAGTACTTAGGAAGCTAAGATAGGAGGAGTGCAGATTCACATCTAGCCTTAGCAATCTAGGCCTTCTGCAACTTAGTGAGACCTTGTTTCCAAATAAAGTAATAAAAATAGGGTTGGGAAGATGGGTGTGGTGGCACAGGTGGGAAGCTGAGACAGGAGGATTGCAGTTTGTGTCAGCCTCAACTACTTAGTGAGGTCCTTTGCAACTCAGTGAGACCCTGTTTCAAAACAAAGAATAATAACAAAAGGGGGCTGGAGGTGCAGCTCAGAGGTAGAATGCCCCTGGGTTCCACCACCAGTATGAAAAAAAAAAGGGCTGGGGCTGGAGCTCAGAGGTAGAATGTACCTGTAAAACACACACACACACACACACACACACACACACACACACACACACACGGGTTAATGATAACAAAAAACTTTTTTTTTCTTCTTTTTTTGGAGTGGGTACTAGGGATTGAACCCATAGGTATTCTACCTCCATGTTATACCCCCAAGCCTGATTTTATTTCTTATTTAGATCAGGGTTGCCGAGGCTGGCTTCAAACCTGTGATCCTCCTATCTCAGCCTCCCAGGTACTGGGATTACAAGCAGGCACCACTCTGCCGGGCATCCTAGAGGGTTCCTGAGTTGCATCTCTCCTTGGTTAATTCTCTTTTTTTAGAGATGGAACCCAGGGGCGTTGTACCTCTGAGCTACACCACTGGAACCTGCTGAGAGTTCCCTAGCCTGTTTAGCTCTTTCCTTAAAATATTTGCTTGATGGATGAATCCTCCCAGCAGTTTGTATGTGGATCTGTTATCTGTCTCCTGCCTACCTTCCCCAAACCTGTAGTTTTTTTTTTTGTTTGTGTGTGTGTGTGTGTGTGTGTGTGTGTGTGTGTGTGTGGCTGGGGATGGGACCTTCGGGGCTATACCCCCAATCCTATACCACCCCCCCCTCCCGCCACGGTACTGGAGATGGAACCACCCAGGGGCATTGCACCTCTGAGCTACACCCCATCCCTATTTTTATTCTTTATTTTGAAACAGGGTCTAAGTAGTGGAGGCTGTCTACGAACCACCATCCTCCTGTTTCAGCCTCCCAAATACTGGGATTATAAGCATGTTCCATCATGCCTGGCTTTGTAGTGAAGCTTTAAGTCTTTTTGTCTTGTTTCCTGCTCTACATTTCCTGTTGCTGGAGTCTAGGGAAGAGGAGCTAATTATATGAACTGTCTGGAATCCCCCCTTCCCCGTTGTGGAGATTGAACCCAAGGACATTCTACCTCTGAGTTACCCTTTATTTTTTGAAACAGGGTCTCACTAGGTTGCTGAGAGTCTCAGCACTTGAGGCTGTCTTTGAACCTGTGATCCCTCTGTCTCAGCCTCCCAAGTACTTATAGGCATGCACCACCATGCCTGGTCTGCTTTTGAAGTTCTTTTTTTTTTTGGTGGTTACTGGGGGTGGCACCCAGAGGCTTTCTATCTCTGGGCTATACTCCCAGGCCTTTTTTATATTTTATTTGAAAAAAGGGTCTTACTAAGTTGCTGAGAGACTCATTAAGTAGCCGAGGCAGGCTTCGAACCTGCGCGATCCTCCTGTCTCAGCCTCCCAGGCACGGGGATTACAAGCGTGCGCCACGATGCCCAGCTGAAGCTCTCTTGATATTAGCATGTTGAGTGTGGATTGCAGTGTATTCGCAGACCATCATCAGTTTGTGTTTGTCAGGCCATAGCATTAGAAACGTGACTACTTCTGGTAGTTGGGCAACACTAGGATTCACCTGGGATTTGCTGCTTCTTTGTGCCTGTTCTGCTGAACCCAGTACCTCGTGCATGGGCATGCCTCTGAGCCAGGTGGTCCTTCTTGGCACAGAGTAGAAACTGAGGTCCAAGCAGAGGAATGGCTTGCCCGACATGAACATGCAGGAGGAATGTGAACATACCCCTGTTCCTTCCTAGAACTGACCTGGTCTTTCTGTGTGGCACTTTTTTTTTTTTTTTTTTTTTTTTGAGGGTCTGGGGATGGAACCCAGGGCCATTCGACCTCTGAGCTACACTCCCTGCCCTATTTTTTAGTCTTTATTTTGAAATAGGGTCTCACTAAGTAGCAGAGGGCCTCACTAAGTAGCTGAAGCTGTCTGCAAACCATGATCCTCCAGTCTCAGCCTCCCGAGTGCTGGGATTACAAGTGCCACCACGCCCAGCATTGGGTGGCACTCTTTCTGATTTTTCCATAGCTTCCTTTATTTATGTAGATCCAGTGGCCAGTTTCTGTCCTCAGGGCCTTGTCCTCCTTCTTTTTTTTTTTTTTTTTTTTTTTGCGGGTCTGGGAATGGAACCCAGAGGCATTTGACCTCCGATCTACACCCCTGCCCTATTTTTTATTCTTTATTTTGAAACAGGGTCTCACTAAGTTGCGGAGGGCCTTACTAAGTAGCTGAGGCTGTCTGTGAACCTCGATCCTCCGTTCTCAGCCTTCCGAATGCTGGGATTACAAACGTGCGCCACCATGCCCGGCCCTTGTCCTTTTTTGAGCCCTCGGATTGTAGGTGTCTGTAGTGTGAGGATGAGATAGGACCCGAGGAGGGAAAATTGACTCGGGGTTTCTTCTGGATTCTCAGGGCTGCCTATACAGACTACAGATGTAGGTGTCACCCAGTGGCATAGTGCTTGGTTAGCATCATAAGGCCCTGGATTTCATGCCCAGCACCACAAAACAAATGAACAAAATACTGTAGTTGTATTTTCTGTTCTGGAATCAAGTAGGTGATGGCATTAGAGTTTAAGAGCATAAAACTGCCTTCCTCTATTATAATTTTTGACACTGGGGATTGAACCCAGACATTCTATCTCCTAGCTACACCCCTAGCCCTTTTTATTTTTTGTTTTTATTTAATTTTTTGCATTACTGGGGATTGAACCTAGGGGCATTCTACCTTCAGGCTATGCCTCCAGCCGTGTGTGTGTGTGTGTGTGTGTGTGTGTGTGTGTGTGTATTTATTTGTTTTTGGTGGTACTGGGGTTCCTGGAAGCCCTTCTACCTCTGGGCTACACTCCCAGACCTAATCTATCTATCTATCTATCTATCTATCTATCTATCTTGGAAACAGAGTTTCTTAAGCCAGCGAGGCTGGCTCCGAACCAGCGCGATCCTCCTGTCTCTGCCTCCCAAGCACAGGGATTACAAGTGTGCGCCACCACACCTGGTCATATTTTTTATTTTAAAACAGGATTTCGCTAAATTGCTGAGAACCGAAGTTGCTGAGGCTGGCTCAGAATCTGCAGTCCTCCCTTCTCTGCCTCCCAAGTATTGGGATTATAGGTGTGAGCCACTTCTTATCATTTTTTTTCGGTACTGGGGATGGAACCCAGGAGCATTCTACCTCTGAGCTACACTCCCAGCCTTATTTTTTAATTCTTTATTTTGAAACAGGGCCTTACGGAGTTGCAAAGGAACTCACTTGGTAGCTGAGACTGGCTGCAAACTGCGATTTCCAGTCTCAGCCTCCTGAATGCTGGGATTACAAGCGTGCACTACCATGCTCGGCTTTATTCTTTTTTTCTTTTTTTCTTTTTTGAGGTCTGGGATGGAATCCAGGGGCATTTGACCTCCAAGCTACACCCTCTGCCCTATTTTTAATTTATTTTATGTATTTATTTAATTTTTGGTGGTACTGGAGTTCCTGGAAGCCCTTCTACCTGCGGGCTATACTCCCAGATCAATTTTTTACTTTTTTTTTGTAAACAGGGTCTCTTAAACCAGCAAGGCTGGCTTTGAACCTGCGCGATTCTCCTGTCTCCACCTACCAAATTCTTTATTTTGAAACAAGTTCTCACTACATTGCAGAGGGCCTTACTAAGTAGCTGAGGCTGTCCAAGTACTGCGACCCTCCTGTCTCAGCCTCCCAAATGCTGGGATTACAAGCATGTACCACCACACCTGGCTTTATTTTATTTTATTTTATTTTTTGCAGGTTTGGGGATGGAACCCAGGGGCATTTGACCTCCAAGCTACATCCCCTGCCCAATTTTTTTATTCTTTATTTTTGAAACAGGGTTTCAGTAAGTTGCGGAGGGCCTCACTAAGTAGCTGAGGCTGTCCACGAGTCCTGATCCTCTTGTCTCAGCCTCCCAAATGCTGCAATTACAAGCATGTGCCACCACGCCCGGCTCTTTGGCTATATTCTTTATTTTTCAAACAGGGCCTAAGTAGCTGAGGCTAGCCATGAACCTGCGATCCTCCTATCTCAGCCTCCTAAGTACTGGGGATTACAAGCCTGTGCCACCATGCCTGGTACTAGCCCGATTTTATTTCTTATTTTGGAACAGGATCTCCCTAGGTTGCTGAGGGTTTTGTTAAATTGTTGAGGCTGGCCTCCAATCTGTGTGTGATCCTACTATCTCAGTCTCCCAAGTACTGGGATTATAAGTGGGCACCTCCATTCCTAGCCCCTGCCTGTTATTTAAGAAGTAATTGCAGTTAACTCATAGGCATCTTTCAGGAGATAGGTTGGCGACCAGTTCAAGGTCCAAAAGAGCGGCCCATGGAAGTAGTGGGAAGTGGACCATGTGCTGACCCCACACTGGGCTCCCGTGGGGCAGGAGTGGGGCCTTCACATTCACATCTGCTGAGGCTGCCATTTCTTTTTCTTGTGATACTGGGGATGGAACCCAGGGGCATTGTACCTCTGCACTATAACCTAGCCCTAGTTTTTAGTCTTTTTAGTTTTTGGAACAAGATCTCACTGAGTTGAGAAGGGGCCTTTCTAAGTAGCTGAGGCTGTTCCTGAACTGCTATCCTCTGGTCTCCGCCTCCTGAATGCTAGGGTTACAAGCATGTGCCACCATGCCCAGCCATGTGGCACATTTCTTGCATATCCAGCCTGAGCAACTCAGCAAGACCCTGTTTTGGGGGCTGCTAGGATGGTCTTCACACAGCATCACAGGAGAACTGGTTGAATGGATTAAGTAGGTTTTGTTTACAAAAGGGGGTGGGAAAGCCAGGTGTGGTGGCACATGCTTTGTAATTCCAGCATTTGGGGAGGCTGAGACTGGAGGATTATGGTTTGCGGACAGCCTCAGCTACTTAGTGAGGCCTTTTGCAATTCAGTGAGGCCCTGTTTTAAAATAAAGACAAAAAAATAGGGCTGGGGGTATAGCTTGGAGGTAGAATGCCCCTGGGTTCCATCTCTAATACAGAAATAAATAAATAAATAAATAAAAGGGGGTGGCAGCGATGGTGGGTTCTAGGAGGCCTTGGAAGCCAGGCTCAGGATTGGATGGGTGGCCTTTTCTGCTACTAGCACCTTGGACACAGGAAAAAAAAGAAAAAGAAGCGGAAGCCTCAGCAGAAAGTGAATGTGAAGCCCCACTCCTGCCCCAGGTTGGCACAGCTGTCCACGGGAGCTCAGCGTGGACGTCTACATGTGGTCCACTTCCCACTACTTCCATGGGCTGCTCTTTTGGACCTTGCCAAGAGTGTGGAGAGGATTCCTCTTTCTAGAGATAAGATCAGGTGATTGTGCCACAAAAAAAACCATCAAAAGTGGACAGTGACTGTTTGGGGAAGGAGCTTGGTTTTGAGCGAGCAGTCAGAGCCTTATTAAGTTATTTTATTTTTCAGTGCTGGAGATGAACTCGGGATTTTAAACATACCCCTGAGCCACACCTCCTGGCCTTTTATTATTTTTATTTTTATTTTTTTGGTGGTACTGGGGTTCCTGGAAGCCTTTCTACCTCCGGGCTACACTCCCAGACCTATTTATTTTTTAACTTTATGTGGAAACAGGGTCTCTTAAGCCAGCGAGGCTGGCTCTGAACCAGCGCGATCCTCCTGTCTCTGCCTCCCCAGCGCAGGGATTACAAGCGTGCGCCACCACGCCCAGCCCTCCTGGCCTTTTAAAATACTATTTTTGAACAGGGTCTTGCTGAGTTGCTCAGGCTGGTCTTGAACTTGCAGCACCCTGTGCAGCCTTCTCAGTCACTAGGATTACAGGTGTGCACCATTGTGCCCAGCTCAAATAGTTTATTTTATTTTATTACATGCCATGACATGAAAAAAGATGAGGCATCTGCTAAAGAAGCCCTGAGGAGCTTCAGGGAGGGATGGTGGTGGCACTTCATCCTTCTTGACCTCTGAATTTGGGGAAGGTCATACTGGAAAACAGAGCTGGAACACACAAGTTGTTTTGTTTATTGTTGGTGACCTTCAGTGGGAGGCTATACTATATCTAAAAGCATGGAGAGGTCACCAAAGGGTTCCAAGCAGGAGGTGACTTCATTTGGGCAGGGGAGCCATTTGGGGAGGAGGAAGGCCACTGGCGAGAGGCAGGCATGAACTAACATGGCCTTGGGTCTGCCTGCTCGGGAATAAAAAGCAGGGACAGGTGCCAAAGACACCAGAGAAAATCTGGTGGAGAGTAACTGGATACCAGGGCTGAGGACAAAATCCATCTGTTTGTTGAACAACTGTTGGGATCTCTTCCTTGTTCAGTTTGTTGAGCCTCTGGGGTCCTATAGTGGCTGAGATGGTCTGCGCCTGCACTCAGAGGCTTTACAGCCCTTGGGGGGAGATGCAGGGTTACCCTGAGAGAGGAGAGGAGGAAGGAGTGCATCTGAGAGGTGGCAGTTAAGACTGGAAAGTGACATGGGCTCTAAGATTGCGGATCTTTATTTTTAGTTTTATCTTTATGATGTTGGGTATTGAACCCATGGACATTGTACCTCCAAGTTATACCCCCAGCCCTGTTTTATGTTTTATTGGAAAACAGGGTGTCTCTAAGTTGCTGAGAGCCTCACTAAGTTTCTGAGGCTGGCGTTGAACCTGAGATGCTGCTGTCTCAGCTTCCCAAGTTCTGGGATTACAGGTGTGTGTCACCATGTCTGGAGGTCTTTAGGTCTTTAGTTTTAGAGGTGCTGAGTAGAAAGGGTGGTTGAGCAGAGATTAGGGAGGCTGGGTCCTAGAGAGGGTGATCTGGAGGAATTGGATATTGGTGAGGTAGCCCATGGCCCTGGGTGGCTGGTCTGTGCTTCTGTGGACTGAGAATTTTCCCTAGTTTGAGACATGGGCACCCCATGTGACGATTAGGACCTCATGGAAGCAAGGGCATGTCTGACTCCCCCATCTGAGACAACTTCAGGAGGCAGATGCAGTTTTTTTTTTTTTTTTTTTTTAGTGTGTGTGTGTGTGTGTGTGTGTGTGTGTGTGTGTATGTGTTTTGGTGATACTGGGGTTCCTGGAAGCCCTTCTACCTCTGGGCTACACTCCCAGACCTAGTAGCCCAGACCTATTTTTTTATATTTTTATTTGGAAACAGGGTCTCTTAAGCCAGTGAGGCTGGCTTCGAAACTGCGGGATCCTCCTGTCACCGCCTCCCAAGCACGGGGGATTACAAGCGTGCGCCACCACACCCGGCTTTTTTTTTTTTTTTTTTTTTTTGTACTGAGGATGAAACCCAGGGGCATTATACTTCTGAGCTATACCTCCAGCCCTAATTTTTAGTCTATTTAATTAATTAATTATTTATTTATTTTTGGTGGTACTGGGGGTGGAACCCAGGGCCTTTCTACCTCCGGGCTATACTCTCAGACCTATTTTTATACTTTATTTGGAAACAGGGTCTCACTAAGTTGCTGAGAGCCTCACTAATAGTTGAGGCTAGCTTTTTTTTTTTTTTTTTTTTTTTTTTTTTTTTTTTGTGGGGATGGAACCCATGAGCATTTGACCTCCGAGCTACAGCCCCGACCTATTTTTTATTCTTCATTTCGAAACCCGGTCTCACTGAGTTGCAGAGGGCCTCATTAAGTAGCTGAGGCTGTCCGCGAACCGTGATCCTCCAGGTCTCAGCCTCCCGAATGCTGGGATTACAAGCGTGCACCACCATGCCTGGCTTGAGGCTGGCTTTGAACCTGTGCCATCCTCCTGGCCCAGCCTCCAAAGCGCTGGGCTTACAAGCGTGCGCCACCACGCCCGGCTAGTTTCTTTAGATTTTTGAAAAGGGGTCTCACTGAGTTGTGAAGGGCCTTGCTGAATAGCTGAGGCTGTTCGTGAACCGTGATCCTCTGGTCTCTCTGCCTCTGGAATGCTGGGATTGCAAGTGTGCACCACCAGGCCTGGGTTGGCAGGTGCAGAATTTGATCTGTCCTTGTGTGCCCTGCTTTCTAAACTGTAGTGCTTTAAGTTAGGTGAAAGTTTTATAAATAATAGTTAAAAGAATAAGATCCTTAGGGATATCTTCCTTTGTGTAGGAAGTTTGTTCTGCTCTGCTCCCACTAGTGAAGTAGTAACAGATGGATGAAATTTAGAGGGACAGACACCTTGACTTAGCCCGAGAAGGAGCTTTCTAGTAATTTTGGGGTTCTGGAAGAGGCTTGGTATGTTCCTTGAACCTGGGAGCTGGTACAAATCTCCATCTTCTAAATACTGAGGATTTTCTAGCTTGAAATTTTGAATATTTTGTAGAAAGACCCAGGGTGATCAAGATACTTCTCTGAAATACCCACATGAATTATTCTAACAGCTGCTGCTTGCTGGTTTTAGGAAGTTTAGCTGTTTCATGGATTGCTCAAATGTTTTCACACTTGGCTCTTCTGACAGTTTAAGGGAAGAAGACAGGTCCCATTGTCACTGTTGAGAAAGTGGAGAGAGGTTGTGATCACAGGAAAGAAAGTAATTTTGGGGGTTTTGTACTTGGATAGAACGACTTAGCATCTGGCTCATGACCACCAAGTTCCTTTCAGAATCCTGATTGGAGGGTTAGGGGTAAGAAAGAAGGATTGGGCAAGTTAGGTGGGAGTGGGCAGGGTGCTCTAGCCATGACCTACCCTGAGAAACCCTCCTACCTGGGCCTCGGTTGTTCCCTGTCCGGAACCTCTGCCATCCTCCCCATGCTGTATCTGTGGCCAGGGGACTTGTCTGCTCTGCTCATTCATTGCTTTCTGGGGACCGGTCTTAGTGCTGTGTAGGCAGGGGGAGGAAGAGGGACCCTGGTTTGCTCCTGTGATGTCCTGAGAATGGGATTGTTGTATGTGTATGTCTCATTGGAAATAAAGAAAATGACCAAGGCTGGGAAGTGTTTATCAAGTCCTTAAGCCCCTTCTCTTGGTTTATAGGCTGCCTCCAGGATTAAATATTTTGTCAGCAGAGGCCAGGTAGTTGGTTGTACACACGGGAATACACTGAAGGTTTTGGTGCCTTTTGCAAAAGGCGAGGACATACACCACTCATAAAATTGCATACACCAAGGCGCTCCTGTCTCTGGGAGGTTTTTGCAGTTCAGTAAAGGGAGCAATCCTCATGTACTCGAGTTAGTGCCGATCCTTACATCTGTGCTTGAGGAAGTTTCCCTAGAGTCATGGGAAGGCTCCAGCCCTAAGATGGTCTTAGGTTGTCCCTGACCCTACAGCGGTTCAGATTTGAGCCTGGCTCTGGAGCTGGCCAGTTTAGGTTTGGATGCTCATTTGACTTTATTTTCTTTGTACTGGGGATTGGACCCAAGGGTGTTCTACCTCTGAGTTACACCTCCATCTCTATTTCACTTAATTTTTTTGTGGTACTGGGGATTGAACCCAGGGTCATTCTACTTCTGAGCTCCTGTTTTATGTTTTGGTAAAGGTGTTGTGAATTGGACCCAGGGGTGTTCTATCTTGAAGCTATACACCCAGCCCATTTTTTTTTTTTTTTTTTTTTTTTTTTTTGTGGTACTGGGGATGGAACCCTTCTACCTCTGGGCTACACTCGCAGACCTATTTTATATTTTATTTGGAAACAGGGTCTCTTAAGCCAGTGAGGCTGGCTTCGAACCTGCGGGATCCTCCTGTCTCCGCCTCCCAAGCGTGGGGATTACAAGCTTGCGCCACCATGCTGGGCCACCCAGCCCTATTTTTAAGAACATTTTTATTTGGAAACAGTCTTACTAAGTTGCTGAGGCTGGCCTTGCACCTTTGATCCTCTAGTCTCAGCCTTCTGAGTACTGGAATCACAAGCGCCACTCTGCCTGGCTTTGTCAGGTGACTTCTTGACCCTGTGACCCTGGTCTTCTCTTAGCCTCAGGGTTCTCATCTGTCAATTAGAGGTACCAGTGGTGGTGGCCTTGTGTGTAGTACAGATAACAGTGGGTGCATGTGTGACCTGTGAGTAATGGTAGCAGTATACTTCATCTGGAGTCCTCTTGGGAAAAGCAGTGTCTCCTATGAGGTGTGGGTGGTGACAGTAGTACTTGGTTCTGGGGTTGTGAGGATTAAATGAAACCAAGCATGTGAAGTGCTGGCACCTTGCCTGTACCAGATAAAGAATTCAATAATTATTAGCCACTGTTACACTTTCTTGTCTTCCCTTAGTAATAAAATCTCTCGTCAACATTAAAGATTCTCTTGATGTCCTCAGTGTTTTCGCAGTCTGGATCCATATGCCCAGAAGCAGTAGCTTTCTCAAGAATTGGACCCTCTCTTCTTATGTAGGAAAGCTGATGGACACACATGAGGAGGCTGGACCCTGAGGGTGGCAGAGTGGCTCCTGCTCTGGCAGCAGCTGGATCTCAGGCAGGATGCAGGTGCTGGGGGCAGAGGGCAGGAGCATGCCCAGGGCAGCCTGCAGTGGTGGGGAGGAGCAGATGAGTCCCCTGCAAGGCTGGCCCAGTGGAGGTAGGTGGGTGGCAGGAGTTAGTAGTAGGTGCAGCTGGCAGATGATTTAGAATGCCTCTACTCTGTGCCCTGTCCCCCACCTGCCTGACCATGTCTATTTCCTAGAGATAGTTTGCTGTGGTTGGGTTGTTAGAGATGGGACTGTGTTTCAGACACTGGTGCAAAATGGACTTTGTGGTCTGTTTGAGAGCCTCAACACACTTCTAGTGTCTTAAATTCTTAAAAAAACAAAACAAAACAGCCACTTATTATATAATTACAGCATTTGGGAGGTTGAGACCGAGGATCACAGTTTGCAGACAGGACAGCCTCAGCTACTAAGGCCCTCTGCAACTTAGTGAGACCTTGTTTTAAAGAAAAAAAAGTAGGGCAGGGGGTGTAGCTCGGAGGTCGAATGCCCCTGGGTTCCATCCTCAGACCCCCCCCCACACACACACACAAGCCACTTAAAAGTATGGAGGGCAGTGTGTGTGTGTGTGTGTGTGTGTGTGTGTGTGTGTGTGTGTATGTGTATTTGTATTGGCTGTGTGCATGGAGGCCCTGTATGTATTGCTCTGTGTGCAGGTGCACTGACCTCATCCTCCGGGGTGGAGCCTGACACGTGCACCATTCTGGTGTGTACAAAGAACATCCTAATCCTTAGATAGGGTTTTGTGTGGCTAAAGTCCTGCCTCTTGTGGGCCCCTGGCTCTCTCCAAGGGCGAATCTCAGATCCAGGTTTTCACTTAGAGGAAACGTTCGTACCTAAGACGAGCTGGTCCTCTACCATTGACCTGACTTGCATTTTGTGGCTTATGGTTGTGAGGTGAAGCTGGAACAGGTGTGTCCCCAAGGAGGGAGAGTACTTTGACAGACAAAAGCCTTGGTAAGGCAGGCAAAGTTGAAGGTGTTTGGATACTGTGATCCTCCTGTCTCAGCCTCTCAAGTACTGGGATTACAAGTGTGTGCCACTGCCCCCAGTAATTCTTTATTTTTTTATTTTTTTGTGGTACTAGGGATGGAACCCAGGGGCTTTCTACCCCAGGCTACACTCCCAGACCTATTTTATATTTTTATTTGGAAACAGGGTCTCACTAAGTTGCTGAGAGCCTTACTAAGTAGCTGAGGCTGGCTTCGAACCTGAGCAATCCTCCTGTCTCAGCCTCCCAAGTGCTATCATTACAAGTGTGCGCCACCACGCCCAGCCCAGTTCTTTATTTTTAAAAACAAGGTCTCACTAAGTTGCAAAGGGGCCTCACCAAGTAGCAGAGGCTGGCTGTGAACTTTCAATCCTCCTGTCTTAGCCTCCCAGTTACTGGAGTACAAGCATGTGCCACCAGACTCAGTTTCCAGTACCTCTTTTTTGCAACTTACTTGGGAAGTGGAGGGAAGACTGGTTGGTACTAGAGCATATTGAGGGCATAGATGGGCTGGGGAGCAGGTTCTAGATGGCACTGTGGGATATCAGGCCCATGGACTTTGGCCTCAAAAGGTTAAAATGATGAATATGGCTCCATCTTGAAGACATGCTAATAATTCTACTCAGAGTTGCAGATACTGTGGGATCCCACTTTGGCAAAGTCCCTAGAGTTTTTACATTCATGGAGACAGGAAGTAAAGTGGTTGGTGTCAAGGATTTGGAGGAGACAGGGACAGAGGAAGTGTTTAATGGATATGGAGTTTCAGTTTTATAAGATGCAAAATATTTGGAAGAGCAGGGTGTGGTGGCACACAGTTGTAATCCCAGTACTTGGGAGGCTTGGATAGGAGGATGGAGCAGGTTCAAAGCCAGCCTCAGCTACTTACGTACTTAGCGTAGTGATAACCTGTTTCCAAATAAAATATAAAGTAGGTCTGGGGGTGTAGCTCTCAGGTAGAAAGCCCTTGGGTTCCATTCTCAGTACCACCAAAAAAATAATAAAATAAAAATTGGTAATGGACGGTGGTGACAGTTGCACAACAGTGTAAATGCTTTTAATGATGCTGAACCATATACAAATATGGTATCTGGGAGAACATAAAGAATAAAAATAGGGCGGGAGTATAGCTTAGAGGTAGAATGCCCTGTACTACCAAAAAAAAAAAAATCATAATGAACAGAATCCATTTCCTTTCCTTTTCTTTTTTTTGGGGGGGATGGTACTGGAGATTGAACCCAGGGGCATTCAACCTCTGAGCTGTACCTCCACCCTTTTTTTATTTTGAAACAGGTTCTCAGTAATTGTTGAGGTTGGCCTCAAACTTGTGATCCTCCCCTCTCAGCCTCCCAGGTACTGGGCTTACAGGCATGTGCCACTGTCTGGCTAACCTGTATACTTATAAGACCATGTACTCTATCCTCCAAGTATTTAGTTTAGAGAGACAGGGACAGAAGCACTCGTTGCTGGTATATCTTGTGCCAGATACCATGGGATTGATTAAAAAATAGACATGCTTGTAATCCCAGTATTTGGGAGGCTGAAATGAGAAGATCAGCAGGTTTATGGCCAGCCTCAGCAATTTAGTGAGGCTCTGTTTCAAAAAATAAAAGATAAGCTGGGTGTGGTGGTACACAATTGTAGTCTCAGTATTTGGGAGGCTGAGGCTGAAGGATCACAGGTTTGAGGCTACTCTCAGCAACTTAGACCCTGTTTCAAAATAAAAAATAAAATAGGGCTAGGGTGTAGCTCAGAAGTAGAATGCCCCTGGGTTCAACGCCTAGTACCAAAATAAATAAATAACAAATAAAACAAGCTAGGGTGTGGTAGCATATGTAGCATATGCCCATAGTCCCAGTACTTGGGAGGCTGAGACTGGAGGAACACAGATTCAAGGCCAGCCACAGTGATGTAATGAGGCCCTCTGCAACTCAGTGAACCCTGTTTCAAAATGGTACATGCTTGTAATCCCAATACTTGGAAGGCTGAGACAGAAGGGTGGGTCGCAGGTTCTCGACTAGCCTCAACTACTTGGGCCCTCTGCAACTTAGTGAGACCTTGTTTCAAAATAAAGACTAAAAAATAGGGCTGGGGGTATAGATTGGAGGCAAAATGCCCCTGGGATAATTCCCAGTAGGGCAAAAAAGGAAGGGCTGCTGGGGTATAGTTTGGAAGTAGGATGCCTCTGGGTTCAATCCCCATTACTGTAAATAAGTAAATAATAATAAATAATTGGGCTGGAGGTATAGTTCAGAAAAAGACCCTGGATTCAAATCCCAGTATGGAAAAAACCAAAAACCAAAAACAACAACCAAAAAACTCTTACGTGGTTCTAGAAGGCTCATTGTCACATCATCTTGGGAATGCAAAGATTCCGGAGGTTGTCTTCAGTCCTCAGAGGAGCAGGGCCTGGATACATTTTCTCTGGCTTGGTGGGGCGACCCGAGGACTTCTAAAATTTTCAGAGAACTTTGGGACAGCAGCATCCAGGAACATGTGAGGTCTCTGTTCTGATACACTGCTTGGGGCTTGCAGGTATTTCACTTTTTTCTGTGGTATTAGTGAAATAACATGGCACATTGGTGTGTTTATGTTGCAGGGAAATCAGGGAGATAGAGGAGGAAAAAAACCTGTGGGAGGGATGTCCCCACACACCAAGCAAGTAACCCTGTAGCAGTAGATACCAGCTGGGTTTCCTCTAATTCAGTTTCATTTGACACTAGCTACCTGGAGGCAGCATCAGATCCTGTGGAGAGAGGCTCTGTCCCCAAGAATGCCCCAAACCTGTCACCAGCAGATCAGCATTTCCAGGACTCTTCCACTTTAGTGAGTTTGTTCCAACAACTACTATTAGGGGGAAACACTTTTACTTGCATTTTCTGTTTTTTTAAGAAGGATATTGTGTAGGCTGTAGATGGAGAGACGGATACTGCAGGGCATGTTGGAAGGGCTTGAGAGCTTTCTTGGACTCTCTGGGCTCTGGGGACTGCCACCTTCTCCAGGAACCTCCATGTGCTTTCCTCTCCAAAAGCCCTTGGGATCCCATCCTTTTGAATTTTATGAAGGCCACTATGCCTTCTTAGTCCCAACCCTTTTAATCTTGCTCAGGTCTTTCTAGTGACCAGCCTCCCTGCAGAAGCTATCTAGGGCCCTTTAGCCACCTCATTAGCATACAGTGGAACATTATAATTCTGGGGACCCTAAGGGGTGTAAGACTAAATGTGTATTTCACAGTATCACTGGAGGGACCCATTCCTAGATTTTCATTAGTAGCAGAGGAATTTTTGTTGTTGTTGTGACGTTTTTTAAAGGAATCCTTTATTCTGCTACATACTGAGCATCCGCAATACTAAAGACATACACACTAGAATCAGTTCTAAAGCCTCGGAGACATTGGGGTTCTTTTGGCACTAGTGATTAAACTCAGGGGCATACGACCTCCAAGCTACACCCCCAGCTATTTTATTTTTTATTTTTATTTTTATTTTTATTTTTATTTTTCGGTACTGGGGATGGAACCCGGGGGCATTCAGCCTCTGAGCTACACCTCCTGCCCTGGTTTTTATTCTTCATTTTAAAACAGGGTCTCACTGAGTTGCAAAAGGACTCACTAAGTAGCTGAGGCTGTTCACGAACCATGATCCTCCTGTCTTAGCCTCCTAAATGCTGGGAATACAAGTGTGTGCCACCATGCCTGGCTGGCTGGCTAGCTGTCTTTGTCTGTCTCTCTCTTTCTTTCTCTTTCCCTCCCCTTCTCCCTCTCTCTCTTTTTGCGGTACTGGGGATGGAGCCAGGTGCATTCTACCTCTGAGTTACAATCCAGCCCTATTTTTTATTTTGAAACAGGGTCTCACTGAGTTGCAAAGGGGCCTCACTAAGTAGCTGAGGCTATCTGCGAACCACAATCCTCCTCCTGTCTCAGCTTCTCGAATGCTGGGATTACAAGTGTGTGTGCGCCTCCACTCCTGGTTTATTTATTATTTATTATTGTGGTACTGGAGATGGAACCCAGGCTACACCCCCAGCCCTATTTTTTATTCTTTATTTTGAAACAGGGTCTCACTGAGTTGCAAAGAGTCTCACTAAGTAAGGAGCTAAGGCTGTCCAGTCTATGATCCTCCAGTCTCAGCCTCCCAAATGGTGGGATTACAAGTGTGCACCACCACACCCCACTTTTTTATTTTGAAATAGGGTCTATTTAAGTTACTGAGGCTGTTCTTGAACCTGCGATTTTTCTGTCTTCGCTTCCCAATTACTAAAATTACAGTTGTGTACCACCAAAGTCCAACTTGGTTCCTGGGCACTGTGGAGTTTCTATGCAGTTTTGAGCTGTGGCGTGGACTCTCCAGGCAGCTCTTGGTGAGTTGGGGTAGAAACTCTAGAAGGAACTTCTAGATGGAAGCTGAGGTATTTTGAGGAATGACATTAATCGTAGTAGTAAAAGAACTGTGGCTTCTTTCGGAGATCCTGCCTGGTGACAGGGCCTGACTCGGTCCTCGGGATGGTTGTGAGTTCTGAGGGGCTGCCAAGGTGATTTATGCAGGCAGGCTAGTTCCCACTGAGGAACTGTCAGGAGAGAGAGGGCTGGGCAGAGGAAGTTTAACCTTTGGGCCAGTTTGATGGTGTGGTACCTTCTGGAAGGGGGAGGGCAGAGCTGGTGCCTTTGAGGATGGGAGTATTAGTGGGGGTACTACTCAGCAGTAAGGAAGGAGTGGGGGAGTGCAGGGTGTGGACCCCACCAGTCCTAGGGTAGCTCTCAGTACTCAGAGGCCATCAGAGGAAGGAGGTCCCTTCAGACCTCTGGTCAGAGCCTCAGAGCCTGGAGGGAGACTTGCTTATAGCTGGGCCTCAGGAGGCCCCAGGTTGTGGCCTTGCCTATCTCTGTTCACTGCTTCCTGGCCTTGACTTGCTGTTCTAATTAAGGACAGCATTTATATTTATATTCTTATGTCTTTGCCTCAAGTCCATGGTAGAAACATTGTAGGTGTGTGTGTGTGTGTGTTGGAGATTGTACCCAGGGGCATTTCACCTCCAAATTATACCCTCAGCCCAATTTTATTTATTTATTTATTTATTTATTTATTTATTTATTTATTTATTTATTTTGCGGTACTGGGGATGGACCCCAGGGGCATTGTACCTTCGAGTTATACCCCCAGCTCTATTTTTTAGTCTATTTATATATTTATTTATTTATTTAGATGGTACTGGGGATGGAACCTTTCTACCTTCAGGCCACACTCCCAGACCTATTTTATATTTTATTTGGAAACAGGGTCTCTTAAGCCAGCGAGGCTGGCTTTGAACCTGCACGATCCTCCTGTCTCTGGCTCCCAAGCGCGGGGATTACAAGCGTGTGCCACCACGCCCGTCTAGTCTTTTTATTTTTGAAAGAGTCTCACTGAATTGTGAAGTGCCTTGCTAAGTAGCTGAGGCTGTCCTCCAATCTCTGGTCTCTACCTTCTGAATGCTGGGATTATGAGCATGTGCCACCCTGCCCAGCTATTTATTTCTTATTTTGAAACAGGGTCTCACTAGGTTTCTGAGAGCCTTGCTAAGTTGCCAAGTCTGGCTTCAAACCTTCAATCTTGTTTTAGCCTCCCAAGTTCTGGGCTCACAGGCGTGTACCACCACCTTCAGCTCTGTGGTTAGGCATTGGCACTACACAGAAGGCATCATTTTGCCTTTCTCTATGAGTCCGGTAGCCTTTGGGGAAGAGAGCCTAGTGTGGTACTTGACGTCAGGTAGTAAGTTGCACCAAGTCAAGTTTCCGTGTTTGAAGTGATGAGGCCTAGTCCATCATGCTGGAGGAGAGGGACTGGCTGGGGAGAGCTTGCCTGAGTATCAGGTGCTTGAACCTGAAGGGTGGCAAGAGGGGTCTCAGCATTGCTGCCAGCATGCAGAAAGGCCTGTGGTGGAGGCAGACAGGTGTGATCTGAGGGACAGAAAGGTTAGGTGACTGGCCATGAGAATGTGTGTGTGTATCCATGTATACTTGTGGACTTGAGCTGAGTAGGCAGGTCCTTAAAGGCCACTATAGGCACTGGGGAGTTTTATGGGCATTAGGAGTGAGCATACTTTCTCAGTTAGGGGAGACAGTCCATCTCTCATCAAGGCTGGGGTTATTGTAGCAGAGGGAGGACAGGGCCAACCCGGGGCCTCGAGGCACCTAGTGGCTATCACCCTAGTGGGGGTCTGGGTGTGAGAGCAGAGACTGGAACTCTGCCCCCAATGTCAGCTCTGGTTGCCAAGGATGGGCTTGTGTGGCCATCTTTCGGCTTCTTGGCCCTTCTGGGACTTGTTCTTTACCTCTCTCATCTGCCGAGGCAAACTTTTCCCCTGCTCTGTGGGGACACAGCGTTAATGAGGCTCTGTGCCTCAGGGAGAGCAGGTGCTTGTGTCCTCAGGGACTAGCCTGGAGCCCAAGCACCAAGATGAGCCTTTGCCCTGACTTCTTGTCAGTGATGTACTGCTGGGCTGGGGCCTACTTTGTCCCTTAGCTGAGTGGCCCTTTAACATCCAGCATAGCATGCCAAGACAAGTAATGATAATGGCTTTCGGGCCATTGTGGTAGAGCTGAGTACTGGTGACAAAAGTAGCCATAGACCATATGTATGGGGCATGTCTGTGTCCCAGAAAAACCTCACTGCCTGAATAGGTGCGGGTAATAGTGTGCCAACCTCCAGATTAGAAAACAATCTGGGCTCGGGGTGTGGGTAAGTGGTAGGGCACATGCTTAAGTATGAGCAAGGCCCTGTGTTCCATCCCCAGCACCAAAACAAAAGAACAAAACCCCAAAGCTTCAGCCTAAGCGAAACCGTCAAAAACAGCCTGTCTGTGCTAGAGTTTCTTGACCTCTGTCTGGTCTTCCTGAAATGCCTCACTGTCCTACCTCTGTCCTCTCTTGGTGACAGAGCCAGGGTAGCTCTGCTAGGATCGTTATGGTGACGGGAATGAATGCCGTTCTTGCAGGACAGGCTGACTTTGCAGACGTAGGAGAGGGGAACAGTACTGTTGGGTTTCATCTTGTTTATCGTTGGGCCTAATGGACTCATTCCTGGGATTGGATGAAAGCCAAGGCGGTAAATATTTGGGTGCAGCTATAGTTTAAAATTTTAGAGACAGCAGAAGTGTTGGTGAGTGCAGGTGAGAACAGAGGTATGCTGCGGCTTCTGTATGGCTGGGCCCGGGCAAGGGATAGCAGTCCACCAAGGACACCTGATAGAGCTGAAAGTCCCGGATATGTCATTCTGCACTGACCATGGGTGCGTCTCTATGAAACCCCAGGTCCCCTGACAGCAGCTGCTGTGTGGCGATGTCTCCCTCTGCCCTGAAACTCAGAGAGAGTGTTCCCCTGCCTTGGACTGGAGATGATAAAGTGGCAACAAAGGGCTTCTGTTGCCCAAAATGCAGTGACTTGGTTCCATGTGAGTCACCATGACTACCTTCTCATCGTGTGATCACCCCTCGACTGTGAGGACGTTGCGGGAGAGAGGGCTGTAGGGCGTGTGTGCGCGTGCGCTGTGTGCACATGCATGTGTGAGTGGAGTACCCAGGTGCAGGGTCAAAGACAAACCATAATGATTTGTCAGGGGAGTGGAAGAGTCTCTCATGAGTTGGTAATTGTGTACTTAAGGGTTACTTGATACTGTTTTAAATGTATGGGTTGGAAATAAAAACAGTAAAAGCTCTCTAAAACCGACCATTGCCAGGTGGATGGCAAAACAGTGCAAATGATGTATCGGTGAAAAGCAACCAGTGTTTATTTTCAAGAAACACTGCTCATTCTAAGAGTATAGAATGGTTTCTGCCTAGTCTCTGTGCCTTTGGGAAATTTGCACCGATTGTAGGACTGCTGCCATGGGCTCTTCAGATGGGGTCATTTAATTGTATACCATCCCTTCTCATTCATTCAGATACATATCTATGTGCTAGACCCTGTTTTAGGTGCTTGAAATAAACCAGACCTTAGGCAGGCAGCCCTGCACTTGTGGGATTCATGTTCTTGCTGGTGGGAAAGTCTGTAGACAGGTAGCTGTGCTGTGTCAAGTGTGGGAAGAGAAGGAACAGGGTGGGACGCAGGGTGGGCAGAGAGCACCTCTGTGAGAGACACTGAGCAAAGATGTTTGGGGGACATGGGAGTGTCATCCACTTAAGGGCACAGTTAGCACTGAGTGCAGGCACTTTATAACTACCTTCAGGACAGACCAACGTAACTTTAAAAAATATTTTTTTTTTTTTTTTGGTGCTACTGGGGGTGGAACCCAGGGGCCTTTTCTACCTCTGGGCTATATACCCAGACCTGTTTAATACTTTATTTGGAAACAGGGTCTCACTAAGTTGCTGAGAGCCTCACTAAGTAGCTGAGGCTGGCTTTGAATCTGTATGATCCTCCTGTCTCAGCCTCCCAAGCACTGGGATTACAAGCCTGCGCCGCCACGCCCAGCTCAACACACACTTCTGAGAAACAGGGTGGAGTTGAATAAGAACTGGTAGTTAAGGACCCTCCCCCCCTTTTTTATGGTACTGGGGATTGAACCCAGGGGCATTCTACCTCTGAGCTACACCACCAGTCCTATATTATTTTGAAACAGGGTCTCACTAAATTATGGAGGGCCTTGATAAAGGGCTAGTGTAAGAGGTTGGCTGTGAACCTGCAATCCTCCTGTCTCAGCCTCCAAAGTACTGGGATTACAAGCGTGCACCACCATGCCTGCCTTAAGGATTCTTTTTAATTGGGATACAGATTGAACAGTTGATTTGTATGTGTTTGAGACAGGGTCTTGCTATGTTGCCTAGGCTGGCCTTGAACCTCTGGTTCAAGGGATCGTTCAGCATCAGCCTCCAGAGTAGCTGGGACCACAGGTCACATTGTGGCACCCAGATCTTAAGGAAGAGTTGATTTTGAAATGACATTGCTGCTGGGATTTTGTTTAAACATAAAAGGCTTGTAATCCCCGCGCTTGGGAGGTGGAGACAGGAGGATCGCACAGGTTTGAAGCCAGTCTCGCTGGCTTAAGAGACCCTGTTTCCAAATAAAAATATCAAAATCAAAATAGGTCTGGGAGTGTAGCCCGGAGGTAAACGGGTTTCCAGGAACCCCAGTACCACCAAAATAAAAAATAAAAAAATAAAAGGCCTCAGGGAGAAGGTGCCTTATGATTGAGAAGTGACCAGGAGGCCATGAGGCCTGGAGTGGGGATGGAAGTCAGGGATGGACTGGGTTGGTGTCTGGTGGGCGTCTGGGCTCTGGAGAGGACAGAGCTTCCTGCCGAGTGAACTTTGAGTTAAGGCATGAAGTGGGAAGTCCTACTCAGGGCTTCTGTCCTGTCAGGGAGAGCTATGTAGCCAGGAGCAGTGGGAGAAGTGGTTGGGACTTGAGATGTATTTGATGGCAGTACCAATAGAATTGCCTGCTGGGCTGGATGGTGGGGGCATCTCAAGAAGGCAGCTCCATACTTTAATCTGAAGCAGAGGAAGGGATTTGCTACAAACCGGGGAAATCGAAGCAGGAAAGCCTGAAGTTACCTTAAAACTTGCCTGTTGTATATTGTGAGCCAGTGCAGGCTCTCCTGTAACCACCCTTTGGGTGCACTGTGTGTTACGATCTTACCTTCTTCCAAGAAGGGTTACTCCAGGAAAACGCCCTCTTGTGTATTGTGTGGTCTTAAAGAGCTGAGATCCTTGTTAAAAACCAGTTACCCATGTATCAGTGGATCTGTTCTGTTTGTTAATTTACTTGTTTCTGTGTCCATATCAGACCTCCTTGGTTGCTGAAACTTTATGGTAAGTCTTGAAATCAGAAAGGGTATATCTTTCAAGTTTTCTTTTTCTTTTTTTCTTTTTTTTTCTTTTTCTTTTCTTTCTGGGGATTGAACCTAGGGTAATTCTACCTCTGAGTTACACCCCCAACCCTCTTTTTTTTAATTTATTTTGAAACAGGGTCTCACTAAGTTGCAGAGAGTCTCACTAAGTAGCTAAGGCTGTCACCAAACTGCGATCCTCCTGTCTCAGCCTCCCAAATGCTGGTGTTACAAGCTTTTGTGGGTTTGGGGATGAAACCGAGGGGCATTCTACCTCCGAGAGACACCCCCAGCCCTATTTTTTTTTATTCTTCATTTTGAAACAGGGTCTCACTGAGTTGCGGAGGGCCTCACTAAGTAGCTGAGGTGTCTGTGAACCGCATTCCTCTCGTCTCAGCCTCCCAAATGCTGGGATGACAAGCGTGTACCACCGCTCCGGGCTTCCTTGTAGTTTCTTTAACTTTAACATCTTTATGCTTATGTAAACAGAGGTTTTAAGTCCTGGTAGTTTGTTACTAATCTATAGAACCATAACTGACTTTGGTATACTTGCAGTCCTTGACTTACAAGTAGGGCTAAATTTGTTTTAAGTTGAAAACATTGTAAGTCAAAAATGCATTGACTTGATGGTTGTAGTGGCACACACATGTAATCCCATTACTTGGGAGGCTGAGCTGGGAGGATTGCAGGTTTGAGGCCAGCTTCAGCAACTTAGTGAGACCTGTTTAAAAAATAAAATAGGGTTGGGGAGTGTAGCTCAGAGGTAGAACACCTCTGCATCATTCAATCCCCAATACCACACCAAAAAAAAAAAACAAAAAACAAAAACCCAGAAAACGTTGAATCCACCTGACTTTCTGAGAATCTTGGCTTGGCGGCACAGCACCCTGTAGTGTGTGTGGGGGGTTTACTGGGAGCTATGATGTTTACTGCCTCCTAGCACTGCGAGACAGAATGAGACTGTACATCACTAACCCTAGGAAAAGATCCAAACTGAAAATTTGAGGTCTTGTTTTTAATAATTTGGTTATTACTTCTGTATCATTGTAAAGTTGAAAAATAACGTGAATAGAACATCATAAAGTGGGGACTGCCTGCATCGACTCCAGTCTTGCCACACAGAAGGTGCTTCTGAGGCTTCCCACCCCCCTGCAGGAGGGTTTAGCTTGGCAGACATGGAAGAATCCAGATCAATGGCACCCATTGGGTTTTGCAGGCTGAATGAAGCCGAAAACAGTAGCAGAAAGGGCCCTTCTGGTGTTGTCCACCGCCAGCTCTGGGCCTCGTTTGCGAGAGTGTCATGTGCATCTTGGTGCCTAAAGGTCTTTTCACAGAGTATTTGCTCCTGTGCTTATTTCCCAAGTTTTTCTGTTTCTCACTGCCCATGAGCTGTGAATGGCTGTGAATCCAGTTTAAAAATAAAGTTTTTGTATTGGGGCATGCTCCTGGTAGTCATGTGGGTGCAAAGGATGACAACAGAGGTGATATTGACACTATTCTGCAAGCTACAATGGACTGAACCGCCTGCTGGGAGACTGGGATTTGGCCAGTCACTAGATTCAACCTTTGGCTCACAGCCCTGGATGTCTGACACCACAAACCAGGGGCAGAGGTCCTGGGCCCATCCTGTTTCTGACCTTGAGAAAAATCCTGAACCTTCTCTTTCTTTGCTGCTGCTTTTTCAGTGCTGGGAATGGAAACCTAGGGCCTTATACTTGCTAGGCAAGAGCTAACCACTGAGTAACAACCCCCCCCCCCCCCAACATTCTCCAGCCATAGTTTTCCTGTCTGTACCGCAGGCCATTCCCTTCTTCCCTCAGCAGTTGTAATCCCCATGGAGACGATCCTGAGGTCAGAGGTAAAACCTGCCCATCCCCAGGCACACTGCCTGCAGCCATATTCTCAAGGACAAATCCAGCCCTGCCTGGAATGTGGTTGCTTTCTCTCCTGTCAGTGCCAGAGACACAACCACAAAGAGGCTTTAAGAGATGCGGCAGGAGTGAGCCCTGAGTACTACCTCTGTGCTCTGTGACCTGGGCAAGTGTCTGAATACCAGACACATCAGACCCTTTACCTCTAAAGTAGGCATGACACTCTAACCTACTTCTGAGATTGTCTTGGGGATTCAGATACACATGGTGTTTTAGCACAGTATCAGGAACACACTACTAAGCATCCATTAGTTGCTGGGTATTATTTCTCTTATTAATGTCATTACTATTGTAACAAGAACTTTTTTTGTGTGTGTGGTACTGGGGATTGGTACTGGGCATTCTATTTCTGAACTGCAACCCTAACTATTTTTAATTTTTATTTTGTAACAGGGTCTTGCTAGGTTGTTGAGAGTCTTTACTACTTCCCAAAGCTGTCTTTGAACCTCCAATCCTCTTGTCTTAGCCTCTGAAGTACTGGGATTACAGGTGTGTACTACCACACCTGTAACAAAAGCAATTTATATGTTCAGTATGTGAAAGGAAGAACTAGTAGGTCTCTATTGATGGCAGTCAAGACTGGGCTTGGGATGTTAGTGTTTATTGGTTCCTACCTCAAAGTCTGTATAATTATATTCCTCATTTGCCCCTGTTGGGGAAGGTAGCAGAGGCAACCCTTGGATGGGAGTCTAAAATGTGGCTGTTCCAGGGGTTGGAGATGTTTTACTGTTGCTTTTTATTTTTTATTTTTATTTATTTATTTATTTATTTATTTATTTATTTTTTGTGGTACTGGGATGGGACTCGGCCTTGTACATGCTAGGCAAGTGATCTTTCACTGAGCTACAACCCCCCAGCCCTGGAGACATTACTTGCCAGTATGTTACAGAACCCTTCCTTGGAAATGTAGTATTTCTTTTTCTGTCTTTGGTTTAGGTTGGTCAGCACGTTGACCCAAGTTGCCTTTTGACATAGCTGCAGCCATGGCTGACTGGTAGGACCAGTGCACCCCGTCCTGTGCCCTGAGGTCAGGTGAGTGCTTGGAGTCTGATATGATGGGATAAAAATCTCTGAATTGTCTAGTGTGCCTCAGTCACTTAAGTGAGTGCTGCTTCAGAAGCTCAGGTCAAGCTGGGCATGGTGGTGTACACTTGTAATCCCAGTACTTGGGAGTCAGACCAGAGGATTGCAGGTTTGCGGCCAGCCTCAGCTACTTTGTGAGGCCCTCTGCAACTTAGTGAGACCCTGTTTCAAAATAAAGAATTAAATCTACGGCTGGGAGTATAGCTGGGGGTAGAATGCCCCTGGGTCCTTGGGTTCAATTCCTAGTACCGCAGAAATTAAAAAAAAAAAAAAAGAAGAAGCTGAGTACCTCTTATTACTTGTGCCTATTACTAGGCTGAGACAAAAAAGACAAATTTGAGGCTAGCCCCAGCAACTTAGACCCTGTTTCATAGTAAAAAATAAAGAAGGAGCCAGGTATGGTGGCTCCTTGTAATCCTAGTATAGGGGATGCTGAAACAGAAGGATCACAGTTTCGTGGCCAGCCTTAGCTACTTAGGACCTCTGCAACTTAGTGAGACCCTGCTTCAAAATAAAGATAAAAAATAGGGTTGGGAGTATAGCTCAGAGGTAGAATGCCCTGGGTTCAACTCCCAGTTCCACAATAAATAAATAAGGTCTAGAGATGTAGCTCAGTGGTAGAGCATCCTTTGATTCAGTTTTAGTACCACACACAACAAAAAATGAAGAAAAAGGGGGGCAGGTCGCTGTGCTGTGTTTTTTTCCCCTGAGACCCAGGGTAAAGTCTCAGGGTAAAGACATTATTCTCATCACTTATTCATTTGAAAGCCCAGGCCTAAATTGCATGGGCCAGCCCTCTGATGAGCAGAGGCAGAGGGTAACTCTGGCCAGTGGCCTTTGCTCTCTGGTACTTCCTGTGATTTCCCAACACTGCCCCAAAGGCTTAGAATTTTTCCTTAATTACTGCTTGCTCAGAGCTGGTGGCCCTCATCCCACCCTGGGCATTATGGGGAAGCTAAGTTGACCCTTCCTTCGGGGAAATCTCAAGTGGAGACTTTGCCCAGGACTACCTGGACCACGCAAGGCAGAGCCTGGCACTTGTGTGGGCTTTCTCTTTATTACCATCAGGGCCTGGTAGCTATGTTTTGGCTCAGGGCCATCTACCTGGAGAAAATTATGGAACTGAAATGTGTCTTAGAACCTACAGGCAGCTTGTAGTGCTGGGAGTCAAACCCACGGCCTCACAGATGATCGCTCATTGAGTTACATGCCCAGTCTGCAAAATTTAAAAAAAAAATTGACATGAAACTTCCTGAGCTACACCTCCAGCTTTATTTTATTCTTTATGTCGAAACACCCTCACTAAGTTATGGAGGGCCTTACTAAGTAGCAGAGACTGGTCACGAAACTGATCCTCTTATCTCAGCCTCCCAAGTACTGGGATTACAAACCTGTGCACACCCGCTTGGCACATCCACTCTTTTTGCCGGGTGTGGTGGCGCACGCTTGTAATCCCCGTGCTTGGGAGGCAGAGACAGGAGGATCGCGCAGGTTCGAAGCCAGCCGCGCGCGCTGGCTTATGAGACCCTGTTTCCAAATAAAAAAAAAAGTATAAAAAATAGGTCTGGGAGTGTAGCCCGGAAGTAGAAGGGCTTCCAGGAACCCCAGTACCACCAAAAAAAAAAAAAAAATTATTTTAATTAACTTTTGGAAATAGGGTCTTACTAGGTTGCTGAGGTTGCCTGAGAACCTGTGACCCTTTTGTCAGATCCTCCAAGTACTGGGATTACAAGTGTAGGCTACAGAGCCCAGCTCCACACTCACCTCCAGTTGAAGCTGTGGCCTCCAGGCAGCGGGGTCTCCCTGCTCCTGCCTCCAGGACACAGGGCAGAGGGAAGGCTGGTTTCTGGCATGCCGAGCAGCTCCCTCCATTCCCAAGGCACACACAGTCCACACGTTCTGCTCCGCCTTTGTACGTGTTTATTCCTGTGCACACAGATCAGACTGCCTGCTCAGATTCGTGGACATGGCATCTGCCCTTGAATTTCACTAGCCGGGGATCTTGTTCATTCAGTGAGGGCACACGCTCATATGCTGAGAGGTGGGCCTTGTGCTGGACGTTAAGGATCAGAAGTGGGTGTGACTTCGGACAAGCAGATGCTTCCTAGAAAAAGTATTACAAGTGGCCCTTAACAGGATGAGCACTGCTTAGTCTTTCTTATGTCAAGGATCGTGTGTTGGAGAGTCGCTGAGACTTTTTCCCCCCTCCAGTACTGGGGATGGAACCCAGGGGCATTCTACCTCCGAGCGACACCCTCAACCCAATTTTTAAAAATTCTTTATTTTGAAACAACATCTCATTGAGTTACAAAGGGCCTCACTAAGTAGCTGAGGCTGTCCGCGAACTGCGATTCTCCTCTTTTAGCCTCCCAAATGCTGGGATTACAGGCGTGCTGCACATGTCTGGAATCCCAGTGCTTGGGAGACGGACAGAGGAGGATCACAGGTTCAAGGACAGTCTCAGCAAACTAGCAAGACCCTGTTTCAAAATAAAAAGTAAGAGCTGGGGACAGTGGAGTACACTTGTAATACTGGGTGATCTGGTATTTGGGAGGCTGAGACAGGAGGATCAAAGGTTGAGGACAGTCTCAGCAAGTAGTGAGACACTTATCGATAAAGACCCTGTTTCAAAATGAAAATAAAAATTAGGGTGTGAGGTATAGTGCAGAGGTAGAATGCCCCTGGGCTGAAACCTCAGTACCACAAGATAAATAAAAAACAAGCCAGTCATGGTGGTGCATCCCTGTAATCCCAGCATTTGGAGGCTGAGACAGGAGCACTGCAGGTTTGAGACCAGCCTCGGCAATTTAGTGATACCCTCAGCAGCCTAGTTAAACCGTGTTTCAAAATAAAAAGATAAACTGGGCTAGGCATGGAGACACATGCTTGTAATCTCAGTACTTGGGAGGCTGAGACAAGATCACAGTTTGGAGCCAGCCTCAGCTACTTAGTGAGATTCTTCTGCAACTTAGTGAGACCCTGTTTTGAAATAAATAAAAGACAGGGCTGGGTGTGTAGCTTGGTAGAGTGCCCCTGGGTTCAGTCCTCTGTGTGTGTGTGTGTTTCTGTCTTTCTGTCACACGCACACATGCATGCAGGTGGACCCTGTCCTAGAGGTGAGGATTAGGCACTGTCCCACTTGCATTTGGAGATTCTAAATTCCTCTGAGGGGGCTTTGCAATATCTAGCAAAACTATGTATGTGTTCCCTGCTCCATTTCTAGAAATGTTTTCCAAAGACATACTATAAAAAATAAGGGTTATGACAGGCCGGTCCTCGTTACACTCAGAAGTAGTGGAGCCCAGTGACTTAGGCGCGTGTCTCTTGGGGTTAGGTAGCTGGTGGCTGAGCTGAACCTGTGAGTGCAGGGGCAGTGGGGAGGTGTCTTTATATGTTCTGGCTACAGTATTTCTGTATGCAATGACAAGTGGAAAAAGAATACGGTATGGAAGAAGAGGTGCAGTGTGCTGCCACTTGCCTAAAAGAAGTGTGTGTAGGAGGGGTACAGACATTTATGTATTTGTTCATGTTTTGTTTTAAAAAACCAAGCTCAGAGCCAGGTAAGGTGGTACATGTTTGTAATTCTAGTAACTTAGGAGGCTGAGACAGGAGGATTGCAGGTTCATGGCCAGCCTCAGCAATTTAGTGAGGCCCTCTTTCAAAAGAAATAAAGGACTGAGGTGTAGCTTGGTGGTAGAGCACCCCTGGATTCAGTAGTCCACAGTGCCAAAAGAAAAAAGGTTTTATATTTATTTATTTATTTTATTTTATTTTATTTATTTTTACAGTACTGGGGGTAGAACTCAGGGGCATTTTTTGCAGGTTTTAGAGATGGAACCCAGGGGCATTCTACCTCTGAGCTATACCCCAGCCCTATTTTTTATTCTTTAATTTGAAACAGGGTCTCACTAAGTTGCAAAGGGCCTACTAAGTAGCTGAGGCTGTCCGCGAACTGAGATCCTCCTGTCTCAGCCTCCCGAATGGTGGGATTACCCGTGTGCGCCACCACGCCCGGCTTCCTTTATTTTTTTAATTAATTAATTTTTAAATATTTTGATGGTACTGGGGGTTGAACCTAGGGGCTTTTCTACCTCTGGGCTATACTGCCAGATCTGTTTTATACTTTTATTTGGAAACAGGGTCTCACTAAGTTGCTGATCCTCCTGTCTCAGCCTCCCAAGCGCTGGTCCTTTAATTCTTAATAACCAACATCTCTGGGTTGTTTGTCAAGGACTGAAGATTATGGAATAGATGTCTTGCCCCAAACCCTCTCCCCTGCCGCCCATTGTTTGGTGAGGAAATGCCCTTCTATTTGGCAGATCATTAGCATTTCAGATGGAGAGCCAGGAAGGGTGCAGTGTGGGATACACCTGGGTTGTCACAAGTGTCCTCTGTTAGGCAGCAGCAGAGATGCTCTTGGACTTAACCCCCCCACCCCCACCACTCCTGCGTCTGACACACTTGTAAATAGGGTCTGTTTCTGGAAAGGTTAAAGAACATCTGCCAAGGCTGTTGCACACCACACATCCCTGGCATTTTGATTTATGTCTTTGGTGGCCTGAGGGGAACATTTCTTTTTCTTTTTTTCTTTCTTTTTACAGTGCTAGGGATAGAACCCAGGGTCTTGTGCATGCTAGGCAAGCTTTGACCACTGAGCCACACTCCTACCCATGGCACTTGATTGGCATGATCTTTTTGGAGTGTGTTCTGTACGGTGGCGTAGTTCTCAAGGCTTCCCTCCTCTGACCTGCAGGATTTTGTTAAAGCTTCAGTCTTCCTCACTCTTACAGTTGGAAGGGTCATCAGAATTCCACTCTTCCCCCTTCTCTGACTCTTATAGGGAGCGAGGAGAAGGGAACTTCTGGGGAGGTGCATCCTTACTGCCAGCCTCTTATATTGAACACATACAAGTGGCCTCTCTGTTACTTTTTTTTTTTGTGGATGGAACCTAGGGACATTTGACCTTCGAGCTATACCCCCTGCCCTATTTTTTATTTTTTAATTTGAAACAGGGTCTCACTAAGTTGCAGAGGGCCTCATTAAGTAGCTGAGGCTGTCCGCAAACCACGATCCTCTTGTCTCAGCCTCCCAAATGCTGGGATTACATGTGTGCACCACCACGCCCGGCTTTACTTCTAAACTACCTTTTTGCGTTTAAAAATAGTTATGGAAAGTCTTACTTGGGCTTCATCTGCCTTTCTTGGATATGGGTTCTCATATTCATGTATTTTTTTTTTTGTGTGTGTGTGGTACTGGGGATGGAAACCCTAGGGACTTTCTACCTCCGGGCTACACTCTCAGGCCTATTTTTGTGTTGCTGAGAGCCTCACTAAGTAGCTGAAGCTGGCTTTGAACCTGCATGATCCTCCTGTCTCAGCCTCCCAAGTAGGATTACAAGTATGTGTCCCCATGCCTGGCTCATACTTATATTTCTGCAATGTTACCATTTCTGCTATAATTTCTTCTTCTTTTCTTTTGTTTTCTTTTTTTCTTTTTTTTTGGGGGGGGCATTCTATCTCCAAGCTACATCCCCAGCCCTATTTTTATTCTTTATTTTGAAACAGGGTCTCACTGAGTTGCAAAGGGCCTCACTAAGTAGCTAAGGCTGTCCCCGAACTGCAATCCTCCTGTCTCAGTCTCCAGAATGCTGGGATTATGAGCATGCGCCACCGTACTCCGCAAGAATGCCTATTTTGCATAGAATTGACCACAAGAAAAACACCTGAGATGTTTAGCAAAGGTTTGGAAGCGAGAGGAGGAGATGAAATCAGTGTGTGCGTGTGTGTTGGTGTGTACATACGTATGTACTTGTGAGTGTATGTTTTGGGTAAGGTTCCTCCATATGTAATTACCTTGGTGTGCTACAGCTTGGGGGGTGGGAAGGGGTCTGTCCCACTGTTTCCTGTGTCACGTTGTCTGCTGACAAGGTTTCTGCCCTGCAGGGCCAGATGTTCTTAAGTCACAGGCACTGTGTGTTCTTTGTTCTGTTCCCTTTTTTTGCCACTCATGGCTCCTCAGAATTCATAGCACATGCACCTAGGGCTCCCTGCTTGGTACCAAGAGCCTTGCTTTGGCTGTCAGAGGTCAGTGGTGACCCTTCCCCCTTTGTGAGAAGCCTTTGAAAGAACAGGAGCCAGGCGAGGTGCATGCTTGTAATCCCAGCATTCAGGAGGCTGAGACCGGAGGATCGCGGTTCACGGACAGCCTCAGCTACTTAGTGAAGTCCTCCATAACTTAATAAGACACTGTTTCAAAATAGAGAATAAAAAATAGGGCAGGGAATGTAGCTTGGAGGTTGAATGTCCCTGGGTTCCATCCCCAGACCCGCAAAAAGAAAAAAGGAAAGAACAATAAGGCAAAATTTTTTAAAATTTATTTTTATTGGTGCATTGCAATCATATATCACATTGGAATACAAAACTTGAGGATATACAAGCACACATCATCCAATTAGCCCTCATCCAGTCCCCATCCCATTCCCTTCCCTTCCCTCCATCCCATGCTTGTTTGGTGATTAACTTTGATACATTTGTTTATGTACCTCCTGTGTTTTAAAGAGGCTCCATCCTCCCCTATTCCATACCCTCTGATTGGTCACCTTAATTGCTTCACTATAGGGCCCTTTCTATAGCTCGACCTCTTCCTGTTAGGGCAAAAAAATTTGTTGATCAAATGCTCATATTCCTGGTGGTTTCTTTCAGTTCAAGTGAAGACTCAGAAGATCCATGTTCAGTCCCCAGGTCCAGGGAGCCTCGGTGTGGGCTGGATAGGATGCAGGATGCTATCAGGTTGTGGGTGAATTGGCATGCCCAGTACCAGGCCCAGTTGAGAATGTCCGCAGAATTGATGGACCAAGATGCTTCTGGGTGGAGCCTGCACCTGGGATGGGTCCTAGCAGTTTCCTTGCTGTCCTTGGGCTGGGCTGAGTTGTGGAAGTGCACTGCTGACAACATACACCAAGTGCAAAATTATAGCCACTCAGTGACTTTGTTCCGGGCTTTTAATTCATCCCTCAGGGCAGAGGGCAGGGCCTAAGGGGACCGGAACCTGCTTTGGAGTGGGAGAGTCTTGTGTAGCACAGAGCAGGGTCTAGAAGGGCAACATGGACTCTATTCCTGCTGGACACCCCTCCACCTACCTGGTACAGCATCCTTTCCATGTTCCCCTCCCCTGCCTCATGGTTAGTGAAGGCCAGTCCTAGTTACCTGGCAAACCTGTGTCCTGTAGCTCTATCCTGTCACAGAGTATCCAGAGACCCAGCTTCAGTGTGTTTAGGTCACACACTCTACCCTGCCCTCACTGAAGTTTCTCCTGGGGCCCCAGGCCAGGCTGTACCTCCTTGGTCCCTCTCAGCCCTGTGCTGTGCTTTAGGGCTTTTTGGCCTGATACTTACCTGTACTGAGGAAGCACTTGTTCTGTAACTGGGTTAACGTTTCATCTGCTGCAGTAATCGAGTTTATAGCATGTAATTTCCTTCTACAAGGGCCTATTTATCTTGAGAGTTCTAAGTGTGTAAGGCTTTTAGGACAGTATAAAATTGACCCTCTAGTGAGCTGTCTTGTCTGTACTTGACACTTTTCAAAACAAGATTTCTTCTGACTCGTGAAAAGAGTTAACCTTGAGGCCTGGAGTTGGAGGATTGAATTTACTTGTTTGAGTTCTTTTATTGAAACCTACTAAAACCTACTTTTCTCTGTTGTCGGCTGGGCTACAGGCTGGTTTGGGAAAAGCAGGGTTGGAGCATGGCACGAATGTGGTGCTTGGTTTTGGTTATGTATGATTTTTGCTCAGGGTAAGCAGTAGGCTAGGGGTTGGGAAATTGGCCTGTAGGCTGTGGCCTGTTTTGTGAAAGTTGTATTGGAGGTGAATGTGGCTGTACATTCCCCTAATCCCAGTACTTGGGAGGCTGAGACAGGAGGATTGCAGATTCAGGGCTAGCCTCGGCAATTTAACGAGGCCCTTAGCAACTTAAAGATCCTGTTTCAAAATAAAAAATGAAAAGATGGATTGGAGCTGTAGCTCAGAGATAGAATGCCCCTGGGTTCAATTCCTAGTACCATACACAAAAAAAAAGTGTGTGTGTGTGTGTGTGTGTGTGTGTGTGTGTGTGTGTGTGAGAGGGGGGGGGAGGTGGAAGAAACAAGGTTTCACTGAGTTCTGGAGGGCCTCACTATGTAACTGAGGCTTGCTATGAATCTGTGATTCTCCTGTCTCTGCCTCCCAAGTACTGGGATTACAAGTGTGTGCCACCATACCCAGCCACACAATTAATTAATCAATTTTTTTTTTTTTTTTTTTTTTTGCGGGTTTCGTGATGGAACCCAGGGGCATTTGACCACTGAGCTATACCCTTTGCCCTATTTTTTATTCTTCATTTTGAAACAGGGTCTTGTTAAGTTGCGGAGGGCCTCACTAAGTAGCTGAGGCTGTCTGTGAAGCATGATCCTCTGGTCTCGGCCTCCCGAATGCTGGGATTTTAAGTGTGTGTCACCATGCCCGGCTCAAACACACAAAATTTTATTGGGACTCACAGGGTCTCCTTCCTGGGCCTGAAACTTCTTGCTCAGCAGCTTGGTCTGTGCTGTTCACCTGCAGAAGACAACTTCCCTGGATTCTTGTTCCTACCTTGGGCACAATCTGGGGGCACCATCTCATCTGACACCACATGCCTTCCAGAGTGTTAGAGCACAGGGGTTTTTAATAAAGGCACTTTATTTGTTGGCAACCTCCAGAATGACACACTTTGTGAGCCTAATTTACAGAAATGTAGGCCTAAAAGCTGGCTCTGGTGATGTATACTTGTAATCCCAGTACTTGGAAGGCTGAGACAAGAGGATCGTGGTTCGTGGATAGCCTCAACTACTTAGTGAGGCCCTCTCTAATTTAGTGAGATCCTGTTTCAAAGTAAAGAATAAAAAATCGGGCTGGGAGTGTAGCTTAGAGGTAGGATGCCCTTGGGTTCAATTCCCAGTACCACACACAAAAAAAGAAAAAAAATGTAGGCCTAATTCAGTAACATATGCTGCTCACTGGAAATGAAGGTGAATGATGAATGGGAAAAGAAACTTCTGGCCGGGCATGGTGGCGCATGCTTGTAATCCCTGCGCTTGGGAGGCTGAGACAGGAGAATCGCACAGCTTCAAAGCCAGCCTCAGCTACGTAGTGAGGCTTTCAGCAACTTATTGAGATCCTGTTTCCAAATAAAATATATAAAAAAAGGTCTGGGAGTATAGCCCGGAGGTAGAAAGCCTCTGGGTTCCAAAAAGAAAAGAAAAGAAAAAAGAAACTTCTGCATCAAAGGGTCTGTCAGCATTTGGAGGAGAGAGGAAGCTGCTTAGCAGGATGGGTGCTGTTGCTGTGTTCCCATCACTGCCCTGTTGAGGGATGCTGTGACCTGTGACCATGGTCTCCACTTGGGGATGAGGGTCGTCAAGTAGGTGTGCTAAGAGGAGCCAAGGGGTTGAGTTTACTGCTTAGAGCAAGAATCTCCAGTAAGTGACACAGGAGGTTACTTTTCAAGCTGCTGGATATTTTCAAGAAACAGTGGGAAGGGGCAGTTGCCTCCTCATTCTCAGCTCCCAACCCGATCTCATTTCCCAGCCTCACACCCTGCAGAGTTCCTTCCACCAGCCTTGATGCCACCCACCCATTCTTGGCTCACACTTGAACTTCAGCAGGTTGGGTATTATTTATTTATTTAGCTTTCTTCCTCTCTCATTCCCTTCTTTCCTGGATGTCTCACTCCAGGCAAGCGCGCTACCACTGAGCTACAGCCCTAACCCCAGGTTTCTTTAAATTTTTTTTTTTTTTTAACATATGAGGCTGATGCACATTCACTGTTAAAGAATGCAGACAGCGCTGAGAGTGGTGGCACAAGCCTGTTACAGCCCAGTTCTTAAGAGGCTTGGACAGGAGGATCACAGGTTTGAGGAAAACCTCAGCAAGTAGTAAGACTTAGCAATCTAGTGAGACCCTGTTTTAAAATAATAAAAAACAGGCTGGGCATGGTGGTGCATGCTTGTAATCCCAACATTTAGGAAGTAGAGACTGGAAGATCGGGGTTCATCATGGACAGCTTCAGCTGCTTAGGCCTTTTGCAACTCAGTGAGACCCTGTTTTAAAAAAAGACTTAGAAAATAGGGCTTAGGGTATAGCTTGGTGGTACAATGCCCGAGTTCCACCCCCAGTACCATGCAATAAATAAATAAGGGCTGCGGGTGTAGCTCGGGGGAAGAATGCTCCCAGGTTGAAGCTCCAGTAACACACACACACAGAATGTAGACAGTAGTATAGCAGTGTTTAGTATAGAAAGTGAAATTTCCTTAAACAATCCACCTTTCAGAGATTTCTACTGCTGCTTTTAGTCCAGTTCCTTTCAGTTTTGATTTGAGTAACACTTCTTGCAGTTTTTCTCCTATCGATATTAGCTGTTTTTAAACTGTGGATGGCGCTAGACTCTTACGCAGCTTGATTTTTTTCCCCTTCATGCTCTTTCCAGTGTTATTCTATATCTCTTCGTAGCATGTCAGTGAGGTCAGGATGGGAGTACTAAGGCCCAGCTCCCCCAGCCAGCCAGTGAGTGTGAGCCAGAGCTGAAGCTCCCAGTGTGTTCTCTGCTGTTTGTGTTTTCTTTCTTTCTTTCTTTCTTTCTTTCTTTCTTTCTTTCTTTCTTTCTTTCTTTCTTCCTTCCTTCCTTCCTTCCTTCCTTCCTTCCTTCCTTCCTTTCTTTCTTTCTTTCTTTCTTTCTTTCTTTCTTTCTTTCTTTCTTTCTCTGGGTGTGGAACCCAGGGGCTTTCTATCTCTGGGCTATACTCCCAGACCTATTTTATACTTTATTTGGAAACAGGGTCTAAGTTGCTGAGAGCCTCACTCAGTAGCTGAGGCTGGCTTTGAACCCGTGCGAGCCTCCTAAGCACTGGGATTACAAGTGTGCGCCACTACGCCTGGCTCTCTGCTGTGTATCTTGGTGGAGGTCAGCTGCTTGGATCATCTTTCTACCTGCCACGTTAAATCACTTCCCTTTTACTTGGCATTAAAGAAGTTTAATGTTTAACAGTTGAGAGCTGGCATTTTAGGAATGAGTTCCAACCACTCTGTCACTCAGAGATATGTGTCAGGATGTGCCTCAGGCCCACCCAGGCAGATTGAGGTGCTTTTTCTGCTTAGTATGATGTGTGCTTCTCTCACAGCACCAAAGTGTTGCTAGGTGTTCTTTTCCTGACTCCTCCCCAGGTACTTCTGGGCACATGAAGACACCTGGGTTTGACCCAAGAAGGTAGGGAGCCACCAGAGGAGGCATAGATCAGAAGTGTGGCTTTGGGATCTTCCATGGGCTGTGCTGCGGTGGGGAGAGCAGATTGAGGGGTAGGGGTTGGTTCCAGGCAGTAAATGTGTCCATGGAGAGAGGTGCTACATAGCTTCCTTGGCCACCAGGCAGCAGGCACCCACCTGCACTGTGCATCTTTGTGGATGGTGCTGGGTGAGTGCTGAGTGTGGGCCTGATAGACAGCCCAGCTGTGCTTCCATTGCTTGTGTCGGGTGTTCTAGTGTCAAAGCACGGCATGACCTAGTGCTAGCGAGGATGGTGCCCGGACCCTGTTGCCATCTGACCCAGTGCTGGTGGCCTCATGGAGTCCTGCTGGCAGGATTGCCAGGTGTAGGACTCCAGGTTGTTCCAAGTGTACTGTTGACCTTCCTTCCCCATCTGAGAAAAGTCAACTCCATTTTGGTTGCTCAGGCAAAACCAAACTAAACAAAGCATCCCCTCTCTTTTCAGAGCATGCCCAGCATTCATCCTATGTCTGCAGTATGCTGTCCCTTTCTGGGTTTGAGTCATACTGTGCCAGCTGTGAGCTCCCCCCTACTCTCCTTGGTCCCTCACCCTATCACCCCATCTGTTCTTCAGCCAAATGATTGTCCAGAACAAATTAGACCCCTGTTATTCCCCCAAGGTAATGGGGCTCTGTGTGTTCAGCACCCACCTTTATCTTGTCCACCTCTTCCCTGAGCCCTGGGAGCTGGAAGGCACCAGAGTGCTGTTCCCGTTTGAATGTTCCATGTGGACGTGGCTGCTGCAGGACTTCCGCTCCTCTGCGCTCTGCTTTAACTCACCCTCCCCATCACATGACACCCTCAGTCATTTCAGTTCTTTCCCACCACTGAGTGCCCCAGAACCTAGGGACCAGCTCTCCCCATAGTAGAGGCTCAGGAAGTGGCCACCGGGTGAGGAGGCAGAGAAAGCATTAGAAGCCTGCCTCTCCCCTGTTCCTGTTCTCCGTGTGCTGGGGGTGGAACCCAGCTTCCCCACACAAGTTCACTTGTCAGAACACCACTTCCATCACTTACCGCGGAGTCTCTCTTCATGTCTAAAATAGAGTAATAATTTTAGTATTACTAGTATAAGTTGAATGCCCCTAATCAAAAACATATCAAAACTTTTTGAGGACCCACATGATGCTGAAAAATTAGGTAATGATCAGCTAGTAAAGTTTCTACAAATATTCTAAAATTGTAAAACCTCTGAAATTAGACAGTTCTCTTTTTTCACACATTTTGGATAAGGGGTGTTCAACCTGTAGTACAGGTAGCATTTTACATTTTACACTATAGATGTTGTTAATAATAAGGCTTCCAGGGTTGGGCTCTGGTTTGTCTGTTCACTTTTCTTAGTTATTGAGAGATTAGCTGGCTTGGTATGCTTCACCTGTGTGGGTGCTTTGGTTCCCCTAGTCCCTGTGACAATTCTAGTTCTGTGACAACATCATTCAGTTTTCTTTTTTCTTTTTTCTTTTTTTTTTTTTTTGGCAGAATTGGGGATGGAACCAGGGGCATTCTACATCTGAGCTACACCCCCAGTCCTACTTTTTATTCTTCAGTTTGAAACAGGGTCTCACTAAGTTGTGGAGCGCATCACCAAGTAGCTAAAGCTGACCGTGAACCTGTGATCCTCCTGTCTCAGCCTCCCAAGTACTGGAATTACAAGTGTGCACCACCATGCCTGGCTCATCATTCGGTCTTTTGTGATTGTTTGGGGGCATGTTTCCTGCTTGAGATTCTCAGACCAGTTGGTTAGTGGCATTTTACCAAATTAAAGCAGCATTGGAGCTGGGTGTGGTGGCACATGCTTGTAATTCTAGTACTTGGGAGGCTGAGACAAGAGGATCGCAGGTTTATGGGCAGCCTCAGCTACTTAGTAAGGCCCTCCACAACTTAGATCCTGTTTCAAAACGAATAAAAAGTAGGGCTGGGGATATAGCTCAGAGGTAGATGCCCCTGGGTTTCATCTCCAGTGCCACAAAAAAAAAAAAAAAAAAAAAAAAAAGGAGGAGGAGGAGGATAAGCCTGGTGTGGTGGTGCAGGCTTGTAATCCCAGTATTTGGGAGACTGAGATAAGAGGTGGGTTCATGGCCAGCCTCAGCTACTTAGTGAGGCCCTCTGCAGCATAATGAGACCTTGTTTCAAAAACATAGGGCTGAGGGTATAGCTCAGAGGTAGAATTCCCTGTTTTCAGTCCCTAGTACCATAAAAGGTGGTGGGGGGAGCCAGCATTAGGTAGAGGCTATTGAAATTTTGAAATTTATACCCTCTTCAAAGCCCCACAGAGAGCTGAGCTGGGGCCGTGTGAAGCCATCACTTGTTCCCTTGGCTGGGCCTGTGTAGGGCCCCTGTGTGCCTGGGGCCTGCCCTCCTTGGCCCCACCTGAGGAAGGCCTGGGCTGTGTCCCCACCTGGTGTTGCCAGTGTTGCTTGCTTGCACCAGCCTGAGACCTGGTCTAGGTGTTCAGGGAGAGTGAGAAGGATCAGCCCCCAACCCTCTACTGCAGGCAGCCAAGCAACCCTAGCAACCTCAGTGTCTGCACCTTTGGAATGAGCAGTGTTTTCTGAGTTTGCCTAGGCAGCCAGCAACCAGACAGGAACTGGCCTCTGCAGGAGTGGCTGTGCCACAGGCCAGCAGTCCTCAGCAGGCCACAGTGGAACTTGTAGAGCTGCTGCTCCTTCCTGCTCTGTTCTCTTGCTGGGAATTTTGAAGTGGATCCTAATTTGCCAGTGGAGTGATCCAGCCTCTTTACCTGCTTTTTCAGATGTATTCTAATGTACCTCCCCACTGCTCTGTGTAGAAGTCATTTGTCATATTTCACTCCTTAAGGCTGGTTTCTTCCTGACCAAGTATGGCTGTCCCTGGGTCTGTGCTTGCAGTGCAGAGGCCACCAGCCCTGGCATGCTGGGGGTTGGGTCCTGCCTGCTTGAAAAGGGTGGGACCACTCCTTACTAGAATCTCCTCCCTAGAGCCAAATTCCCTGTGGCCCTCTTCAAGGACACGTCTGTGTGAAGGCTCAGGCTTAGTGGGGAGTCAGGCCTGTGGAGAACTCTGCAGGGTAGACCTGCACCTTCCATCTGTGCTTGCCTTTGATGGATGGAGGGAGGAACCTCTCCCAGTGACCCACCTCTGGGAAGTTGGAGAGGGTAGCCAGCTCTGGGCCCTGGGTTGGCAAAGCTTCAGGCTCTTAGCTTTAGAGCTGCCCTGATGTTGCACACTGCACACATGCCAGTGTGCTCCCTCTGCGGAAGGCCACCAGGGTTTTTGTGGCAATGCATGTCTTCTGGGGCTGGAGAGAGCCCCGCTCTTCACTGGCTCCTCATAGTGACACTGAAGTGAGGTGTGGTTTGCTGCAGGAACTGGGAAGACTTAAAGCAGGTGCTTGGTCAGATGAACTTTGTGAAACAGGACCCAGAATGTGTAAGGCTGGGGCTGCAGTAGGAGGGCCTCTCTGGAGGGAGCAGTGGCAGAGTGGAGAGGCCTGGGGCAGGGGTTTGGGAAAGTCAGCATCGAGGCAGAGCACCTGCATTCTTCCCATCCATCTGCCCCCAGGCCAGACCCAGGAGTGTCACTGACTCCTGTGGGGCCCTTCTTGTCCAAGGTTCCAGTCTGCCCATATAGCCCATCCAGGCAAGCTCCTCCCTGGCCTAGGCCAGTAGCAGAGCCCGCTGTACCTGCCCTTCAAGGTGGCTGCCAGATTCCTCTCATCTGATTCCACACTGTTTGAGGTACCCAGAGAGGAGATGAGCCACCCTCCCAAAGTGACATGCCCGGGGCAGAGGCTCCTTTGTGGTCTCATGGAGGACAGTGTCAGCAAGCAGGTCTGATGGGACAGAACCTGTAGAGCTCGAGGGCTGAGAGGAACTTGAGAACACTCGGGGGAGCTGGAGCCTGAGCAGTTGGTGTTCGATAAGAACAAGCTGGTATGCCAAGAAAGGGGGGAGGCCGTTGGAGCCCTAGTCTTAGAGCCCACACCACTGTGGTTTGTCCCCCAACCCTATCCCACCTCAGCCGAGTCATGTTAGGGTCAAACCACCACACCTCTGTGATTGCCAGGAGAGAAGTTGTGGGTCTTGCCCTCCGTCAAGATGCAGTGGGAAGCACGCCTCTAACCCTGGTACTGGGGAGGTTGAGACAGAAAGATCGCAGGTTCTAGGCCAGCCTCAGCAATGTAGATAGACTCTCAGCAATCTAGCGAGACCCTGTTTCTAAATAAAAAGTAAAATAGGGCTGGAGGTGTAGCTCAGAGGTAGAAGGCCCCTGGGTTAAGTCTCCAGTACCACAAAAAGATGGGGAGTACCCCAGAGTGATGTGACCCTGGGGGAGAACCCTATGGATGGGTGGCCATTGCAGCAGGTGCCTGTGTGTGCAGATGGCCCACTCTCCCTCAAGCTTCAGCACAAGTCTCTTTCAGTTAGTCAGTACTGCTCACCTGTGAAGCCAGCTCTTTTGAAGAGGTAGTAAGCAAGACAAAGTCAGTTCAGGAGCTGGCCTTGTGTAAGGCGACAGACCACTTCATTGCCACGTAGCCTCCAGCCTCCCAGAAGGTGGACTTTGAGCCTGGGTCTGCCTGGTTCTGCCCAGGACAAGCCTCCCAAGGGGGCTGACCAGTGAGGAAACTGAGGCACTAATTAGGCGGGTGGCCTGCCTTTAGGGACACAGATGAAAGGCTGCAGCATTGCGTGTGCCACAGGTGTGAACTGAGGCTCGTCGTGTGGCCGTGCACAGCGGTCGCTGGCTGCCATGTGGGTAACTGACACTGAAAGTTCCACCTGAGCTCAGCTTTTCTTTCCTGTTGCCTGTGAACTCTGGGTGGTGTTTTAAGACTCTTACTCTCAGTCTTGTATCCCGTAGGGATCTGGAGATCTGGCTTGGGCTCAGAGCGGCCCCTTTAAGAGTGCTGGTGTCCCAGACCCTGCTGTGGAATGCCAGTGCCTCCCTGCAGACAGACATGTTGCGGCTGTCCTTGTCCTGTCTCTGTGAGGGTTAACAGCACAGCAGCTTGTCTGGAACCGGTTCAGACTGGTTTTCTGGAAAGTGCTTTGTCTCTCAGACTGAATCCTGGGAAGGGTCATGTGGAGCCCAGTGATGTCATGCGATCAAAAACTGACTCAGCTGTTTTTTCCTTTTTCTTTCTTCTTTAAATCAAGATATGTGCATGCTGCAGGTACAAGGCAGTGGCACATTGATGGGCCAGGCCCCATTCTCCTCAAAGTGTACCTTGCGTGCAAGCAGAAGGTTAAAAGTGACCCATACTCCGTGCCCCCTGGAGGTGAGCAGGCTTGAGAGCCCTTCACTGAAGGAGAGAAGCAGGGTCAACCAGTGACCACAGTGCAGGGCTGGGCTTGACTCCTTGGACAGCCCCTTCCTGGATTTCACACAGCTCCAGTCCAGGGCAGCTGCTCAGATCCCCGCAGGCCAGTAGTTGTGATCTAGAAGAGGATTGCAAAGAATCCCTGTCCTTTCTGATGGGCAGCCCCTTGCCATTGTTCTTGCCCAGCTCTGAGTAGGGGCAGGAGGCTGGGCCTACTCCTGCCCAGCCTTCCCCACTGCCATGAAGAAATAAATGCCCTGGAGTTCCTTAGGGGCCACGTGTATTGTCATCTGTTGTGGCTGCTTCAGCTCTTGCCACACAGGAAGAAAACTTTCCACCTTGGAAAGTTTGTAAGAAGGTAGCAAACTCCTTGTACCCAGTTAAAATGTTGTGTCTTTTCCCCTCAAAGTTCAGAATGACTGAGGAAGCATGCCGAACACGGAGTCAGAAACGAGCCCTTGAATTGGACCTGACGGAGGATGATGTGGAGAACAAGAAAATAAAAATGGAAAGAGGATTGTCTGCTTCAGACATAAACATTAGCGGAGACACCAGGGTGACACCTGAACTGGGAGCAGGCCCCACCCAAGGGTTGCTGAGGGCAGCGGAGGCCACTGCTATGGGCAGAGGTGAAGGCCTGGTGGGCGACGGGCCAGTGGACATGCGTACCTCACACAGGTGAGTGGGGACTGTGGTGTGATGCCCTGGTATATGGAGAAGAAGGGGTGAGCTGCACCAGGAGGGAGCAGCTTGATGGTCTGTTGTACACATGTCTGGGCTCCAGTGCTGGCATCGCCTCGCTGCAGCTGTGCTGTCCTGGCCAAAGCAGCTCCCTCCTGGAGCCCAGAGGTCAGTGGCATGGGGGATGGGAGGTGGGGAGTGTTACCCCTTTTATCTTCCCTACTATTAGCAGGACTTCACTAAGCATGTACCTGCCATCTGTCATTCAGTGTTTAGGGTTTATAGAAAGATCTGAGTTTTGTTCTGCCTCCTTGCTTTTCAGGTCTTTAGGCATCAGGAGATAGGGATGCCCTTCCCTTTTGGGTCACTTGACGTGAGTTGGGAGTCAGAGTTCTACTCCCATAGGAGGGGCTTCTTGATTTTCCTACTTGATCAACACTCACTTTGGGTCTTTTTTGGCTGCTCTGTTGGTTTTTTCTTAGTCATCATGAATGATGTCAAGGATGATATTGCTGATAACTCAGCTTTTGTCAGGCTTTTGATGTAAACACTTGGAAGAAATCAGACTCAATCTCCCATCCCCATTTCTTCACTCAGTCCTTCTCCCTGTAAATGGAAATTTGGGCCTAGGATCTTATATTCCACCCCAGAACTCTCCAGAATGTTCATACCCAGATGCTCACTGAGGGCATAGCCTTCTGGCCCCAGCCCTGTAGTCAGGTTTTCTGGGGGGTGGGGGAGAGGCTGGTGCCTCTCTCTGTAACTGTCAGCTGACCCTGTAGGGTTCCTCAACCTGACCTGTAATCTTTGTGTAAAATTCATTTTGGCTGGGCATGTTGGTGCACGTTTGTAATCCCCCTGCTTGGGAGGTGGAGACAGGAGGATCGCGCAGGTTCGAAGCCAGTCTTGCTGGCTTAAGAGACCCTGTTTCCAAATAAAAAATATAAAAATAGGTCTGGGAGTGTAGCCCGGAGGTAGAAGGGTTCCATCCCCAGTACCACCACCCCCCAAAAAAAATCCATTTATCTGTTTTGGAGTCCAGACTGTTGAGATCCTAAGGACTTCAGAGATTATTTGACCTGCTGTCAGTATCTATGTATTTACTGTGGTATTGGGCATTAAACCCAGGGGTGTTGTATATCTAAGCTATACCCCCAGCCCTGTTTTATTTTTTATTTTGAACCTGGGTTTTGCTAGGTTGCTGAGAGTCTTACAGAGTTGCTGAGGCTTGGTCTGGAACTCGGGATCCTCCTGTCTCAGCTTCCCAAGTACTCCCCCATGCCCGGCTCTCTATCAGCTTTTAGAAGCCATACCTTCTCAAGATAAACATTCTATATATTATACACACACACACACACACACACACACACACACACACACACACACACATTTATATATATGGTGCTTTCTGTATATGGTCTATAAGGCTCTAAATTTAGCTCGCAGCACCAGCATCACTAGGGGAGGGTGGTTGCATTTGAACTAAACATGTACTGACTTCTCTTTACTTATATAAAATTTACATTGTATTAGATATTCTAAGTCATTTAGAGGTGATTTAAACTACAGGCAGGAGAATGTATATAGGTTCCATGCAAATACCATACCATTTTATCTAAGAGCATCAGATTTTGGTGTCTGCAGAAGGTCCTAGGACCAGTCCTTTACTTGATACCAAGATTTGTCTGTATTGTTTTCAGAGTTTCTGTTTGATTCTTTTTTTAAGCCCTACCTCTTGTTCTTTGATGCTTTCTTACTGAATTATGACCCAATTGGGGGATTTTGAAGGCTAGAGGTAGTTTCTGATGGTTTCTAGGAGAGAGTTTTTTTTTTTTTTTTTTTTTTTTTTTAAAGAAACTGGTGCTGGGCCGGGCATAGTGGCGCACGCTTGTAATCCCCACGCTTGGGAGGCTGAGACGGGAGGATCACATGAGTTCAAAGCCAGCCTCAGCTACTTAGTGAGGCTTTCAGCAACTTAGTGAGACCCTGTTTCCAAATAAAATATAAAAAAGGTCTGGTAGTATAGCCCGGAGGTAGAAAGCCTCTGGGTTCCACCAGAGGCTTTCTAAAAAAAGAAAGAAAGTGGTGCTGGGCATGGTAGCACATGCTTGTAATCCCAGCATTTGGGAGGCTGAGACAGGAGGATCATCTTTGAGGACAGCCTCAGCTACTTAGTGTGGCATTTTGTTAACTCAGTGAGACTCTTTTTCAAAATAAAGAATAAAAATAGGGCTGGGGTGCAGATCAGAAGTAGAATGCTCCTGGGTTCCATCCCTGGTACTGCAAAAAAAAAAAAAAAAAAAGTAGTTACTGAAGCTAGACATGGTGGCTTACACCTATGATGGCAGTATTTAGGAGGCTGAGATAAGAGGATCACAGGTTCAAGGTCAACCTCAACAACTTAGTCTGTCAGTAACTTAGGAGACCCTGTTTCCAAATAATAAAAAGGGCAGGAGTTAGCTGGGCGTGGTAGGGCATGGTTGTAATTCCAGCATCCAGGAGGCTGAGACAGGAGGCGGATAGCCTCAGCTACTTAGGCCCTTCGCAACTTAGTGAGACCCTGTTTCAAAATAAAGAATAAAAAATAGGGCAGGGGGTATAGCTCAGAGGTCAAATGCCCCTGGGTTCCATCTCCAGACCCGCAAAAAAGGGGGGGGGGCTGGAGTTAGCCAGGTGTGGTACCACTGAACCCTGTCATAGCCCTTTTTATTTGGAGACGGGGTTTCAGTAAGTACAGCAATAATTCATTGTCAGTGCTTTCTAGTATTGCCTCAGACTCCTGTATACCTGGAATCACAGGTGTACACCTCTGCACTCAGCCAACTTGGTATTTTTTCTAGCTTAGTCTCCTAATAGGTATGTTTCATGTAAGAAACAAAATTGGAGGGCAACCTCAGGTTTGGATTGATGAGGTTGCCAAATCCTCTTCCCCAAAATGTAATGATAAAGCAAGGCAGAAGTGACAAAACCAAAAACAAAACCACTTTAGCACTCTGCAAGTTGGCCAGAGGCATGGAGCAACCAGAAGGGCATGATTAAAAGGCTGCTGAAAGCCGGGCGTGGTGGCGCACACTTGTGATCCTAGCATTCGGGAGGCTGAGACCAGAGCATCGCGGTTTGTGAGCAGCCTCAGCTACTTAGCAAGGCCCTTCGCAACTCAGTGAGACCCTGTTTCAAAAATAAAATGACTAATAGGGCTGGGGGTGTACCTCGGAGGCACAATACCCCTGGGTTTTTTCCCCAGTACTGAGGGGGAAAAAAAGGCTGCTGAAAGCGCAGCATGGAGGCACATGCTTATAATCCTAGCATTTGGGAGGCCTCAGCCTCCTTAGTGAGGCCCTTTGCAACTCAGTGAGACCCTGTTTCAAGATTAAAAAATAGAGCTGGATGTCGTGGCACACGCTTGTAATCCCAGCATTTGGGAGGCTGAGATAGGAGGATCCTGGTTCACGGATAGCCTCAGTTACTTAGTGAAGCCCTGTTTTAAAATAAAGACTTAAAAATAGGGCTGGGGGTGTAGCTTGGAGGCAGAATGTCCCTGGGTTCCATGCTCAGTACTGCAAAACAAAACAGAGAGAGAGAAAGACCAGAACACCAGGGTCCTCCTTAAAGACATGTCCCAGTGATTAGACCTTGTAGTAGGCATCACCTCTAAAATGTCTTACCACTTCCCATTGGCCCCACGGCTAAGGATCAAGCCTTTGAGGCGTGGGCCTGTGGAGGACACTTAACCTAACTGGAGGAAAGGTGCTGGTGCTACCCCCGAGTTTCTCTGTTTGTACTGGAGATTGAACCCAGGGCATTCTACCTACAAGCTATACTCTCGCAGCCCTATTTTATTCTTATTTTGAAACAGCATCTCACTGGGTTGATGAGAGCACTACTTGCTGTAGTTCGAGGCTGTCCTCGAACCAACAATCCTATGTTTCACAAATACTGGGATTTCAGGTGTGCACCGCCGTGCCCGGCAGCCCCAGAGTTCTGACACACGTATATGCCTGAATAACCCTAACCTGATCGAGGTAAAGAACCGTGTCACCACCCAGAGTGCTCTCAGGAGGAGCGCCGCATACATGCTTCCTGCCTCCCTGTCTTGGTGTACTGCCTCATGCTGGGGCAGTCGTGCCTCTTCTGTAGCTTCCTGGAAATAGACTCACACAGTCTGCTCTTTTCTTTTCTTTTCTTTTCTTTTCTTTTCTTTTCTTTTCTTTTCTTTTTTTTATGGTACTGGGGATGGAACCCTTCTACCTCCGGACTATACCCAGACCTATTTTATATTTTATTTGGAAACAGGGTCTCTTAAGCCAGTGAAGCTGGCTTCCAACCTGTACAATCCTCCTGTCTCCGCCTCCCAAGCACAGGGATTACAAGCGTGCGCCACCACGCCCGGCCACGGTCTGCATTTTGAGGACTGGCCTCCCTTACTGCTTGAGTTCTGAAATTTACTCCTAGTATGTGTGGTCTGCTACTGAGCTGTGTGCAGGGCACATCTACTCGCCTTCTGGTAGATACCTTCATGGTGTGTTTGGACTAGTGTGAGCTCTGATGCTGTGCACATCCCTGCAGATGTCTCCATGTGGTCAGATCACATGGCCAGGGCCTCCCTCTGCCAGACTCCCAGTGGTCCACTGCCAGACTTTCTCACACAGTTCTGGGCAGTTTTATACCCTTGAGTATGGTGGCCTGGCTGCTTCATCCTTGTGTGGTGGTGTTTGTCTTCAAAGTTTCAGCCACTGGGCGCCCAGAGAAGTTAGGGTCCAGGCCTGTAATGGCACCTGCCCAACCTGCTTGTCACGAAGCTGTAGCTCAGTCATTGCTGCACTGGCTGTCAGTGTGGGGCCTGGGCCTCCGCCCCATGCTCATGACTGTGCCCCACAGCTGTGCATTGCCCGCCCACCAGCTGTCTGCCGGAATGCCTCTCGGAGCAGGAGAAGCGAATATGGCCCAGCGGTCTGGGTTTTGGTTGGGGGCATGGCTGGGTTCTCACACGGCTCCTCTGCTACCCTGGTTCTGTTATAGTTTCCTCATAGCATCTGACCCCTACTGGGTGTGAGAGCTTTGGAAGCCCTACAGCAAGAAGCCCAGGTCCTTCCTGAAGCATCCCAGGGGAGAGTGGGAGTTCTCAGTGCTCTGTGGGCAGCTCTCAGGAGCCCCCTCCTCCATCACTGCCTCTGTCCCTCCCCAGCACCTGTCAGAGGCTGATGCTGCCTTTTGCTTTTAATTCTGTCGGCTGCTGGGCAACTTCCCAGTAGAGGCTGGGTGGCCCCAGGAGCAGCTACTTCAGCTTCCAACTAGAAATCCATAGCCCACCATTTCTTAGCCTTTGGTTAGCAAGGTAAGCTTGTGGGAACTGAGAGGTACATTCCCTGGAAGGTGGGCTCTGAACTTTGTGCTCCCTTCCCTGCCTGAGTTGCTGTCTCTCTGAGTCTTTGTGGCCCTGTCTGGCACTTCTTTTTAATAAAAATAAAGCCACTTTTCCCCTATGGACTCCTCATTCCCGTTTTTCTATCTATTTGCCATCAGCCTAGACCATTAGTGGTGATCTGAAATCCTTGAAAGTTTAGGGATTCCTTTGTACCTCTAAACGTCATGAAGTCACTTTGGAGCCCTAGGATGGCAGATTTTTAACTCTCCAGAGTGGCCCCGCTCACACAGGTGATGGGTATGCCTTGTGCCTGGTGATAGATCAGTGTGTCCCCCTTCAATTCTGGCTCCTTTGCTGCCCTTTTAATATCCTCTGGTTCTAGAGGCGACACTGAACCAGGGCCTCTCTCCTGCAGTGCAGGCCTTTTGGGGCTGCTGTGATGTGGGGTCCCTGACAGGAAACCAAAGACTCTTCTGCAGTCACCTGTGAACACGTGTCCGTCTTGGTCAGGAACTCCTTTTTTCACACACATGTAAGTTGAGTAGATTCACAGGTTGCAGTGAGCTTTATAATTTTTTTTAAATTTTAATTTGGTGGTGGTACTGGGGATGGAACCCTACCTCCGGGCTACACTCCCAGACCTTTACATATATATATTTTGGGGGGGGGTTGGGGAACAGGGTCTCTTAATCCAGCAAAGCTGGCTCGAACCTGCGCGGTTCTCCTGTCTCTGCCTCCCAAGCGCGGGGATTACAAGCGTGTGCCGCCACGCCTGGTGAGCTTTATAATTTTAAATGACTGGCTTCTGCTTGTGCTGTTGTGGTTTCTGAAATCTCCCAGCACACATTTCTTCTGGTGCTCTATTGGCATGCCAGCATGCTCCTCTCCCGTAACTGATGCCTTGGCTGTGTGGTGGGTAATCTAAATGCCCTCACTGTGGGATACGAGAGGGAGTGTCTCAGGCCAGCCTCTCTTGTGCCAGCTGAAATTGTACTTGCATAGGTTTCCTTTTAGTTTGCAGCCAGTGGCTGCCGGAGTGTCCTGGAGGTCAAGGAATCACCTTCTCTTCTTCATGGCCCTTGATCTGGCAACAGAGAGTGAAGGAGGCAAAAGGTGCCCAGGACACAGGGCCTCTGTGTGTAGAAGAGGTAGAAAGAGCAGCCGGGCGTGGTGGCGCACGCTTGTCATTCCCGCGCTTGGGAGGCGGAGACAGGAGGATTGCGCAGGTTCGAAGCCAGCCGCGCGCGCTGGCTTAGGAGACCCTGTTTCCAAATAAAAATGCAAAAATAGGTGTGGGAGTGTAGCCCGGAGTTAGAAGGGCTTCCAGGAACCCCAGTACCACCAAAAAAAAAGAAAAAGAAAAAAAAAGAAAGAGTAGTGGATATTTGGGATCCTGCAAGGACATGTGTGACCCCAAGTATGGCAAGCAGGAGTCATACTGGAGAAGGCAGTATTTTTGCAGTTTGCAAAATGTGTTCTGGGAAGAAAAGAATGGTTTGCCCAATTGGAGGAAAAATTTGAGTTTAGTGATTTTTTCTTAAGAAAATAAGCACACAAATTATAATTTGTTGTCTGAGCAAATAGCTGGTGGTAGAAGAAAAAAAGGAAGCTGGGCAGGCCCAGTCTGATGCTGTTTGGTTCTCTTTGTGGCCTGGTTTAGTGCACCCCTTCCATGTGCACCCTTCTTGTCTCTGCCTCAACCTGGAATGAGAGCTATCACGGAACTGATGGTCAGAACCTTTGGAAACTCAGGAGTGCCTGAAAATAAATGACAGGAGGAAATGACAGGCCACAGACCCCCAGTGGAGGAAGGCAGCGTGCGTACCGCCAGGCCTCACCTGTCTCGGAGAGGATGAGCGCCCTGCGGTTGGGGTTCACATGAGTGCCATGGTGTATGGAAGCGCCCTGCCCTCTCTGGGAGCAGGAGACAGGGAGGTGGTGTTTGATGGATGGAAGGATGGAAAATGTGTCCCCTCCTCATATCTCAAGACATAGGAATGTTATTTTTAGAACTTGAATCTTTAAAATAGATGAGACATAACAAAACTGAGCTGTTTCAGGTCTTGGGACTGAGACTTGGTGATATGCAGAATTTCTCAAGGCAGGGGCCCTGACAGCCTTCAGAAGCAGGTCAAATGCAGTAGAGCTCTCCAGAGAGAGCTGGCAGCTCAGGCATATAGTGCTGCCTTCCGCCCTCCTAGGGGAGGACTCAGGGTGGCTGTGGCAGCGTGGAAAAGTGGTTCAGGTGGCATACTTGAAGGAGCACATACCCTAGAAATCAGGGTGCGCGAAGGTGAGGACCAGAAGGCACATATAGTGCTGCGGCCAGAAAGGTAGGCTTAGTTGGATTTCATTTTTCCCCCCAATATTGGGGATTGAACCCAGGGGTATTCTGCCTCCAAACTACACCCCTATCCCAATTTAATTTTGAAACAGAGTTTTACTAAGCTGCGTAGGGCCTCACTATGTAGCTGAGGCTGGCCTCGAACCTGCAGTCCTCCTGTCTCAGCCTCCAAGTACTGAGATTACAAGCGTGTGCCACCACGCTCAGCTGCCTAGTTGAATTTCCAGAGCTGGGCGTTGGGTTTGGGGGCCCCTTATGGATAGGGAGAGAGGCTGCTGGGCCTGCATAGAGCCCAGAAGATTGGGGACACCTTTTCAAGAAAGCAGAGACAGCCAGGCGTGGTGTCACAAGCTTGTAATCCCAGCATTTGGGAGGCTGAGACAGAAGGATTGTGGTTCATGGACAGCCTAAGTTATTCCTTAGTGAGGCCCGATGCAACTGAGTGAGACCCTGTTTCAAAATAAAAAGAATAAAAAAATAGGGCTGGGGGTGTCGTTCAGTGGTAGAATGCTCCTGAGTCCATCCCTAGTACCATGAGACTGACAGACAGGCATGCTGAAGAACGGAGATGCCAAGGCAGCAGCGGGACACAGTGCAGAACAGCAGCTCCAGGGAGGTCTAGGGGCCCTGGCCAGCCCCTCCCTGTGCTTGACTCTGATCTGCAGGAACTCTGTGTTCAAGCCACCTTGGCCTGTTTTGCTTTTTTGGTGAATTTGGGGAACCATAGTTACTGATTAGGGGTACAAGACTGTTATGGTTACCAAGTTTTGCTGGCTTAAGATTGAACAGGTATTATAAGAAAACTATGGCATGGCTACAGGGCGAGTCATAATAAGTTTTCAGTGTGTCTTGTTTTTCAAAATACAACTTTATAATGGGGCGTGGTGGCGGATGCTTGTAATCCCAGCGTTTGGGAGGCTGAGATGGGAGGATCGCAGTTTGTGGACAGCCTCAGCTACTTAGTGAGGCACCCAACAACTTGGTGAGACCCTGTTTTCACATAAAATGTAAAAAAAAAAAAAATAGGTCTAGGGGTGTAGCCCAGAGGTAGAAAGCTTCTCTGTTCCATCCCAGTACCACAAGAGGGGAAAAAAATTTGAAGATATTATTAATTCAGTTAAAAGATGACAGTAATAAACCTGTGATCTATTAGCATAAATAACATTTTTTGTGTGTGAAACTTTTTTTTTTTTTTTTTTGTGGTACTGGGGTTCCTGGAAGCCCTTCTGCCTCCGGGCTACACTCCCAGACCTATTTTTTTATATTTTTTTTATTTGGAAACAGGGTCTCCTAAGCCAGCTAGCGCGGCTGGCTTCGAACCTGCGCGATCCTCCTGTGTCTGCCTCCCAAGCGCGGGGATTACAAGCGTGCGCCACCACGCCCGGCATGTGTGTGAAACATTTTTTTTTTCCCGTGAAACACTCAAAGTTTAGTTCGGTGGGAATTAATTTTAATCAAAGAATTGTACATTTTCTTCCCACATAGCCTGCTATGTGCTAGGAAATGATACTGTGATCCAATTCACTACAAGTAAAATATTACAAAATATTTACAGGAAAATATCAAATATAACACAAAAGGTAAGAATAACATTTTCATTGTGCTCCTGCGTATGATGGATTACATCCCAGGAAACTGTTGTAAGTGGAAAATAACATAACTTGAAAGTGCACTGACCTGACCTACGGGGCGTGTCAGTTGTGTCTTCTCATGATTGCCTGACTGGGCCTGCATTGAGAGGCCATCATACTGCATACTGCCAGCCCAGGAGGAGGTCCAAATTCAGAATTCCTAGTGCAGCTTCTGCTGAATGTATATTGATTGCACATTATCATAAAGTTGAAAATCGTAAGTAAAACCCTCATACGTTGGTGACCGTCTGCATTTTGCAAATCTCTTGAATACTTGACTCAGTAAGGAGACAGCTGCTACGTCTTCGTCTCTTCTTCCGCATCCGGTGAAATGCTGTTAGGGGTGGAGCATGTGAAGAAAGCCCAGCTCTCCCGGAAACAGCTTTTCCGTTGTCTTTTGGAATCCCTGCATTTCCTCATGGATGTGGGACCAGCACACAGGTGGCCGTTCTCCACCATAGCTGCACCTAGACTGAGACCTTGTCAGTAGGCCTTTTGTCCTTGGTTATATTAAAACTCATCGGGACGCCAGGCGTGGTGGCGCACGCTTGTAATCCCCGCGCTTGGGAGGTGGAGACAGGAGGATCGCTTAAGAGGTTCGCGGGCTTAAGAGACCCTGTTTCCAAAAATAAAATTGGTCTGGGAGTGTAGCCCGGAGGTAGAAGGGCTTCCAGAAACCCCAGTACCACTAAAAAAAGGAAGGAAGGAAGGAAGGAAGGAGAAAAAGAACTCATCAGGTCTTTGGCACTTTCAGCAGAAGAATATTTTAATTAATTAATTTTGCAGTGCTGGAAGTAGAACCCAGGGGCAGTCTACCTCCAAGCTACCCCCCCCAGCCTTATTTTATATTCTTTATTTTGAGACCGTCTCACTGAGTTGCAAAGGGTCTCACTAAGTAGCTGAGGCTGTCTGTGAACCACGATCCTATCTCAGCCTCCCAAATGCTGGGATTACAAGCATGTGCCACCACGCCTGGCTAGAAAAATATTTTTAAAATAAAACCTTAAACCAGGCATGGTGGCATGCACTTGTAATCCCAGTACTTGGGAGGCTGAGGCAGGAGGATCACAGGTTCTAGGACAGCCTCAGGAACATAGCAAGACTCTCAGCAACTTAGCGAGACCTTGTTTCAAAAACCAAAAAAATAAAATTGGGCTTAGCTCAGAGGTAGAATGCCCTTGAATCATTCCCCAGTACACACAGGCATGCATGCAGGCTGGCAGGCAGACAGGCAGACACACAGAAAGACAGGCCCTAACCCTGACTGACCTCAAACCTGTGACCCTTCCATCTCAGGGTTTATAGGAATGGGTTATACTACCTGGTCCCTAAGTTCTATTTCAGGAATTCTCACATCTTATAGGCTCTTCTGGGCTGTGGTATTTCTCAGACTTTCTGTAGGAGTGCTGGTCAGGCATTCTCTTTGTCCCTGCAATGGGACTCAGTAGAAATTTCTTGGAGTTAGACTGAGGGAGAAGGCCACACAGAGCTAAAGAGCACCTTTTTATTTTTTATTTTTTTGGTGGGTCTGGGGATGGAACCTAGGGGCATTTGACCTCCAAGCTATACCCCCTGCCCTATTTTTTATTCTTTATTTTGAAACTGGGTCTCAATAAGTAGCTGAGGCTGTCCGTGAACCACTATCCTCAGGTCTCAGCCTCCCGAATGCTGGGATTACAAGCGTGCGCCATCACGCCCAGCTTGGTCCTATTTTTTAGTCTTTTTATTTTTGATTTTTGGTGGTACTGGGGTTCTTGGAAGCCCTTCTACCTCCGGGCTACACTCCCAGACCTATTTTTTATTTATTTATGTATATTTGGGCACATGGTCTCTTAAGCCAGCGCGGCTGGCTTCGAACCTGCATGATCCTCCTATCTCTGCCTCCCAAGCGTGGGGATTACAAGTGTGTGCCACCACAACTGGCGTCTTTTTATTTTTTGAAACAGGGTCTCATGGAGTTGTGAAGGGCCTCGCTAAGTAGCTGAGGCTGTCTGCAAACCATGATTCTCCAGTCTCTGCCTCCCGAATGCTGGGATTACAAGTGTGCGCCACCATGCCCGGCCTTTATTTTATTCGTTTGTTTGTTTGTTTGTTTGTGTGTTTGTTTTTGGCAGTACTAGGGGATGAACTCGGGGGCGTTCTACCTCTGAGACACACCCCTCGGGCCTTTTTTTTTTAATTCTTTGTTTTGAAACAGGGTCTCACTACGTTGCAGAGAACTCACTAAGTAGCCGAGGCTGCCATCCTCCTGTCTCAGCCTCCCAAGTATTGGGATTATAAGTGTGCACTGTCATGCCCAGCTAGAGAGCACTTCTCATCGAATCCCAGCAGAGTGCCCTGTCAACTCAAGTCGTCGCAGCAGGGGGTGGCTGCTCCTCTGGCTGGGCGTGGTATTTGTCAGGGGTTCCCACTGATCAGCTACTCTCCTTCTCCCCATGCTGTGCCCTTTGGAATAGAGTCACTATGCACAGCCCCACCCCTGAAGAATAGGGGTTCTACTCACCTTGTCGGCGGTAGGGTGTCTGCAGAAGTTATTTGGGATTCTTCTGGGAGATTTGTCTCTTCTCTCCCTGAATGGTCTTTTAACTTGTAAGTGGGCAGTAGCATTAAACATTAGAAACTCCAAGTTTATGCAGTACAGAGATAGTATCATGATGAAATGCATACACAGCCTCATACACGTTTCATCATGATGCCACAAAATCAAGCCTCTTTCTGTCCTGCTTATCTGTTGGGGAACGTTGAGCTCACAGTGAGTGGTAAATGCCAGTTTTCCAAAATTATGAATTTTGCTTATTGGAATCTTGGTTTTGACCACTAGCAGCAAATAGCACCAGGAGTTTTCTGTGAAGCAACAGGTTTGCCCTGAACATTTTGGGGAAAATGTTTTTGAGACACCCACATCTGATTTCCCTGGAGTGTCTTTCAGTCCTTCCCTCAAGTGGTGCAGATGCTCACACACAAGCCTTTCTATCCTGGTGCTGCCATGCAGCAGGCCTAGGAGTGCTTCATCTGGTCACCCTTTGTCACAGAACATGGAAGGACTCGTCCTCTGATAGAAGTGTAACCACGTTTCTTGACAGCCCCGAGGGCGAATGGCATCCCATTCTGTAGGTGGAGAGACTGAGCTTTCTCCACTGGGCCAGGGCCCTCGTGGCTGCAGGGGTCCTCACTGGGATCTTGTTGAGCCTGAGCTGGGGCCAAGAGGGCACACTGGGATTTGTCAGGTGCAGAAAACCAAAGGGCTGTCTCTAAAAGGCCTCGTGAGTTCTACACATATTGAGAAAGTCTGTGGCCATTGCAGCTGGGGAGCAGCACTGGTTCCTTGTTCGTGGTTTTCATCTGCATGCAGATGACTTTCTCTTGCTTTACTTAGTAAGTGGGCTGGCTTTCTCCCAGGGGGGTGCAATCTACACTTGTTCCTGCCTGGAGGGAAGTGGTCTGGTGCATGTGCAGGTACCAGAAGCAGGAGGGGTGCTGGTATTGGCACCAGGGTCAGGATCTGATCCTCCTGTTTGTCCTTCACTCTCCTTGAGCTCAGGCCTGAGTGCCATGACCCGATCCTCTTGCCACCCCCAGGTTCTGACAGTCCCCTAGCCTGCTTTGGATCAAGTTACTATTTCCTGATTGAGTCTGGGACCACATTCCTGTCTTCTCCATAGCATCCTGGAGAGTCAGCATGCAGATGCTGCCAGCTGTCTGGGATCGTGTGTGCATGAGAGACAGACAGACAGACATTGGGGATTGAATCGGGGGGAATTCTTTTTTTGTTTGTTTGTTTTTTTTTAATACTTTTTTGGGGTTTTTTTTAGACCGTTTTTATACTCTATTTGGAAACAGGGTCTCACTAAGTTGCTGAATAGCATCCTGGAGAGTCAGCATGCAGATGCTGCCAGCTGTCTGGGATCGTGTGTGCGTGACAGACAGACAGACAGACATTGGGGATTGAATCGGGGGGAATTCTTTTTTTTTGTTTGTTTTGGGTTTTTTTTTTAAATACTTTTTTGGGGTTTTTTTTTTTAGACCGTTTTTATACTCTATTTGGAAACAGGGTCTCACTAAGTTGCTGAAAGCCTCACTAAGTAGCTGAGGCTGGCTTTGAACCCGTGCGATCCTCCTGTCTCAGTCTCCCAAGCGTGGGGATTACAAGCATGTGCCACCACGCCCGGCTGAATTGGGGGGGGGGATTCTACCTCTAAACTATATCCCTAGCCCTGTTTTTATTTTTTATTTTGAAACAGGGTCTCGGTAGGTTGATGAAAGTCTCATTACTTGTTGAGGATGTCTTTGAACTTACAGTCCTCCTATCTCAGTACTGAGATTACACGTGTGTGCCACCATGCCTGGCTGGATCTTTGAAATATAAATATTAGTTTTAACCTATTTCAAAAATGGTACTTGATAACCCAAATACCGGCTATCAGAGCCAACAGTTACAGAATACTACTCTCCAACCCCGCATCTTTTCTGCGGCCCCCAGGCCCTTTGCAGTGAGGCAGGTACACAGTAGCCCCAGTGTATGCTGAGCTTATCTGAAAGCCTCCCTGGCTGTTTGACTCAGCAGTCCTCAGCCTCTGTGAGATGGCCCCCTCGCCTGCACATAGGGTGATGTTGAGGATTACTTAGAGGTGTGTTTTGGTGGTTGGCACGGGGCAGCCTGTGGTGTTGCATGTAGAGAGAGCAGGTGTTGGGATGATTTTTCAGTATTTTGCTTTTGTACTTTTGATCATTCCTACCATATATACCTTCCTAAGTCTCTAAGCAGTGTGCTGGATTTGACGTAGCCCTCCCTGTAGCATCAGCTGCTGGCAGGATCATGCTGCAGGGACATTCTGGGCAGGTGTTGGGTCACTGGCCCAGTGCACATACCACTGTGGTCCCCTTGCCTTGTCTCTGCAGCCCTCAGCCACTCTGCTTCTGTAGCAGTGAGGTTCTCTGGCCCCTCCCCACTGGGGTGCTTGGCTCCTGGGAGCTGCTGCATTCCTGGAAGGCTGTCTCCTGGCCTTTCACTGATTGGGGCTCTCTAGCTCCAGATGAGGAAGTGGGACCACTGGCCTCCATGCATGGGGGGGGGGGGAAGCATGTTAATCTCTTCTCTCCCTCCCTATGTATGACAAGGCTCACCATAATGGGGTCCCAGAGCGGTTGTTGGACCCCAAGTCTCCAGGAAGAATGATGGCTGGGTTTTAACAGTTCCATCCCAGCTGCTCACTTCTATGGCCTCTGTGGCAGAGAAGCAGAACCCTTCTCTCCCAGGCCCCCACAGAGCTGGCTTGAGGCTTTTCTCTTGACATCCCAGCCAAGAGGGTCTCAGGTTTCCAGGCTAGGGGAATGGTAATGGATGCTGAGAAGGGAGGGGTGGGGCTGGGGAGAAGTGGCTCTGCGTCTGCCACCTGTGTCCTGGGCAGCAGAGCTCCCCTTCTGGTCACATGGTTGGGGGCTGGAAGAAGGGCAAGGTCCCGGTGAGCTGCCCCATGCCCAGGTGGCTGTCAAAAGACCCACTGCACAGCTCTGCCAAACGTGACGTTGCCCAGTGGCAGGACTGACTTGGGGAGCCAGTGACAGCTATTTGTTTTTTTCTCTCCTAGGACTGCTCTGGAAGTGCTGCTCTGGTTTGGGGGGTGGAGGGGTGGCACAGTGAGCGAGAGTATGCAATTGAATTCTGGCTTTGATGCATATCTTGCTTTATGCAGCACCTGAAGCTGAGCTGCCTCCCAGTCCTCACACAGCCCCTTTTCTCCATTGGGACCCTCTACCCCCTCCTTCACTGGATAGCTTAGTCTTCTATGTCACCCTGCATCTCACGTCTGCACAGAGCTGCTGCTGCTGCCCCTTTGTAGGGGCAGCTTTAAGGCTTAAACCTCTCCACTCCCTGCCTTGTCCTAGGCTAGTGTCTAGAGTGGGCGGCCTCTGTTGGGGACAGTCTGAAGGAGGAAGCAGAGTCACGGGTGTGGACTAGCTCCTGGACTAGGCTGATAGCCCATTAGCTTACTGGCTTAAGGCTGGGACAGCTGGGACTGGCCTGGCTCATCTCTGTGTCTGTCTCATCTCTCTTTCCCTCTCCTGGCTTTGGGTGTCCTGCACCATGGTGCTGGGGGCAGTCAGACTTTCCTGGGAGCCAGGTGTTCTGAAATCTAGACCCCCTTTTAGGAGGCACATGGAGGAGAGTTTGCAAGAGAAACAAGCATGTGAGATGCTGGTGTTTTCTGACTGGGGGCATGGCGTTTCCACAGCCTGTACTACTTGGAGCTGTTTCTGGTCCAAGGCTGGGCGGGGGTGGAAGCCAGGGCTCCTCCAGGCCAGTGGCTTTGTGGGAAAGCTCCATAGGATTGTGTAGGCTGCGTGCAAGGCAGGGCTGTGAGCAGGACCACGGGCTCTAGGGGAAGGCCCTATGGCCTCTCCCTTAGCCCCAGCCAGCATAGCCTGCTCAGGGGAGGTGGGGGAGCCTCACCCACTCTTCTGGGGCTATGATGTCAGGCCAGGGCTGGTCCCTCACCCTTGCCCTTTGCTCAGCTCATTACCCTGAGAATGAAGATCCTGGTTCTCAGTGGGAGCTAAGGTTATGCTGTGTCCGCGTGAGGGGAGTAAAGGTTCCAGTGCAAGGTAGGGAAATCCTCCTGTCATGTGCAATGCCATGCTACCCTGGGAGGCTGAGGGAGGGAGGATGACCTGGCCTTGTAGGTACTGTGCCTCTGTTTGTGCTGGGCCCAGGACAGGTGAGCTAGTCACTTGGGGTGTGATGGGTAATGTTCCACATGGGCATTATGGCCCAATGGGAGGAGCCACTGCCGGCCGTGTCTGTGGGCCAGGACCTGGGCTTTGTAGAGAGGATCCTGGGGGTACAAGGCTGTCTAGGTGAGATTCAAATGTCCTCCTCGTGTAGGAGAGCATCCTAAAGGAGGATCAGGGGTCCACGGTGAGCACTTGTAGAAGTGGCAAATGAGGCTTGTGCTGGGCCTGGCAGTATGTACCTATTATCAAGTATTCCTTGATCCCAGGAGTTTGAACACAGGCTAAACAGCATAGTGAGACCATGTTTTTAAAAAAAGAAGCCAGGCATGGTGGCACAGGCTTGTAATCCCCTCGCTTGGGAGGCTGAGACAGGAGGATCGCACAGGTTCAAAGCCAGCCTCAGCTACTTAAACTCTCAGCAACTTAGTGAGACCCTGTTTCCAAATAAAAATATTAAAAAAAAAAAAAAAGTCTGGGAGTATAGCCTGAAGGTAGAAAGCCCCGGGTTCCACCCCTAGTACCACCAAAGAAAAGAAAAGAAAAAAAAAGACTGACAGAGGAAGGCTCAGACCACACAAGGTGCTGTGTGTCCGTGAGCCCTGAGACAGCCCTGCCTCTGGGACAAGTCCACGGGTAGTTAAAGATTTTGTTGTTCTTTGACTTTCTGCAGTTTGAGATGTGACTAGATGTAAAACTCTTTGTATTTATATTGCTTAGAATTTAATGAGCTTGGAATTTAATGACTTGGATGTTTCTCCTTAAATATGTTTGTTGGGGTGTTGGGGATGGAACCCAGGGGCATTTGACTTCCAAGCTACAGCCCCTGCCCTATTTTTATTCTTTCTTTTTTGAAACAGGGTCTCACTAAGTTGAGGAGGGCCTCACTAAGTAGCTGGAGCTGTCCGTGAACCGCAGTCCTCCTGTCTCAGCCTCCCAAATACTGGGATTACAAGCATGCACCACTATGCCCGGCTTTATTTATTTTATGTATTTATTGTAATACTGGGGATTGAACCAAGGAGCATTCTACCTCTGAGCTACACCCTCAGCCCTAGTTTTTTTTTTTTTTTTTTTAAACAGGGTCTTACTAAGTTGCCGAAGGTCTCACTAAGGTACGGAGTGCCTCACTAAGTAGCTGAGGCTGTCCACGAACCACAATCCTCCAGTCTCAGCCTCCCAAATGCTGGGATTTACAAGTGTGCACCACCGTGCCCTGCCCATTACATCATTTCTTAAACGATTTTTCTTTTATCCCCAACTATGACCAAAGTTTTGGACTGACAGCCCAGTTCCTGCTTGCAGACTTGTCTCTGGACCTCACCTGGCCTGCATACCAACTTCTTCCCCTCTTGGCTTTGCATGTGTGCCCCTCTGGACCATGAGCCCTCAGGGCAGACTTGCCTTGATCCAGGGTTTCTTACCACCACCTGGTATAGCTCCTGCATTGTAGGTGGGCTTTCAGCAGATATGAGTGAGAGTGAATGAATGAGGGGTGATGGTGCCTGCCCTGGAGAGCTACAAAGTCCCAAGGCCCCTCTTCTGCCCCTCTGACCCCTAGCCTGGCTAAGGGGACACAAAACACTAATTACATGCAGGCCTCTGATTGGAGTTCAGGGGAGTGATGTGCAGGAGGGTTCCTTTGGTGACTGGAGTGTCATTGAGTTTGTTTGTTTGTTTGTTTGTTTGTTTGTTTGTTTTGCAGTACTGGGGATTAAACCCAGGGACATTCTACTTCCAGGTTATACTCCCAGCCCTGTTTTTTATACTTTACTTTGAAACAGAGTCTCACTAAGTTGTAGAGGGCCTCACTAAGTAGCTGAGGCTGGCGGAGAACCTCCTGTCTCAGCCTCCCAAGTACTGGGATTACAAGTGTTCTGAGATTATAATCCTTGCCCTTTCCTACAGGAAACTCTGTGGAAGTTCCTGGCAGGTAACAGAATTTCTGGCTTTTGGTGGGACCATTTACATTGATAACAGTTTGGCCTGCTTCCAGGGATTTTTGTAGGTCACATAAAATCTCTTTTTGACGCTGGGTGTAGTGGCGCACGCATGCACGCATGTAATCCCAGCATTCAGGAAGTGGAGACTGGAGGATCACTGTTTGCAGACAGGCTACTTAGCAAGGCCCCTTGCAACTCAGTGAGCCCCTGTTTCAAAAAATATAAAGACTAAAAAATAGGACCTGGGGTGTAGCGCGGAGGTAGAATGCCCCTGGCTTCCATCCCCAATACCGCAAACAAACAAAATCTCTTTTGGCCATATTTTACATAAAGGTTCTTGAGATGGGCAAGGCAAGATGGGCTTTATCGGATTTGCCCCGAAATGCTGTGTAGATTTCAAATACAGTTGGTGCCCAAGATGACTGCCATCAAGCAGGCGCCCTGTGGCAGGTCAGGCCCTCCTGGCACTGTGGGCTAGATTTCCTGCTTCTCTTCTCTCACCTTGGGTGTTTTGTTGTTGTTTATTTGTTTTATATAGAGGATTGAACCCAGGGACATTCTGCCTCTGAGCTACAACCCTAGCCCTATTTTTTATTTTTAATTTGAAAGAGAGTCACTCCTTACTGTCCTTGAACCTGTAATCCTTCTGTCTCAGCCTTCTAGGCATTCACCACTAAGCCAGGCTCTTAGATTCCCCCCCCCCCCCCCGTGGTGCTGGGGATGGAACCCAGGAGCATTCTACCTCCAACCTACACTCCCAGCCCTATTTCATTCTTTATTTTGAAACAGGGTCTCACTGAGTTGCAAAGGTTCTCACTAAGTAGCTGAGGCTGTCTATGAACCGTGATTCTCCAGTCACAGCCTCTCATATGCTAGGATTACAAGCTTGTGCCACCACGCCCGGCTGTATTCTTTATTTTTGAAAGAGGGTCTCACTAAGTTGTAGAGGACCTCACTAAGCAGCTGATGTCCGGATCCTTCTGCTTTAGCATACCAAATGTTCGGATTGCAAGCCTGCGCCACCACGCCGGGCTTCCTTCTTTATTTTTGAAAGAGGGTCTCACTAAGTTGTAGAGGGCCTCAGTGAGTACCTGAGGCCTGGTGTGCCACCACGCCCAGCTTTAGATGGTTTTAGTAATTAAAAAAAAATTCTCCAAAATAATGTCTGTGATCATTAAAGTCCTCTCCTGAAAAGTGCTAAGAATCTTGAAGCTTTTTACTCTGTGTCTAGGAGAGGTTAGCCCAGTCCCTGGGACGCACATAGTTCCCTTGGGGCTGGTGTGACACAGGAGATGCCTGCAGCCCTGGGGTGATCTGGCGCCTCCATTTTCTGACAGTACCTGAACCCTTACCTCCCTTCTCAAAATGAAGGCTGTGTGTCACAAACCAGTTAGAACTGCCCGTTGCCATGGTTTTCACGTTGGAAGGCACAGTTAAAGGGTCACATGACTAAGGGAAATGCCTTTGTCACATGACATTTGGTGGCCTGATTAGCATACAGGAAGTTCACTCCCTGCTGGCTGCTGGGGATTCTGAGTGATCACTGATGAGTAAATGACATCATCTCTTGGATGAGTTCTTGATTAGTTTCAGACCAAGATGGGGCGAGGGGGCACTGAGGTCAGGGTGCCCCCCTCGAGAACCTGCTGAATGACCTCTGTTCATGGCCCTGCCCTCTTCTCTCAGGCAAATCTAAGCTTTATTAGACATCTCACCTCTCGAACCTCAGTTCAAGAAATGATGAGAAAGCGATGCTGGCCTTTGCACCTGTGCTTGCTTGCCCAAGGAAGTGTGTCTCATGTGCAGTTCTACATGAGAGGCCGCCTGGGCCACCGCTCCTCAGTTCACATGGGCCTGGCAGCTGCTGCTCTGTGCTGGTCCAATTTGAGCCATTAGTCACCTTGAAAGTTGATCTTGAGTAAAGTCAGTGAGCTATGCAGAGGTAGTTTAGTGGGACCTAAGCACAGGTCGAGGGTCACTTTATGAACTACCTGTTTCTGGACTGCCCCATGCCTAGGAACCAGGCACCTCTCCATCCATTCCCCCACTCTCTGACAGTTGGGCCTAGGCTGGCAGCCTTACTGGTTAATCTAATCAGGACCAGCACTCAGTGTTTAGGTTTACCACCATGTAGCTCTCGCGGTGGGATGAGATTGAGCCAGAGGACAGCGAGCACTGCAGTTCCAGCTATCCTTGGAACTTGGCCGGCTCCAGGTAGTCGGCCGAGCCCTGGCCTCTGGTGCTCTGTGCCCATGCGTCTTGAGGACGCAGTGCCCTCAGGCATGGCAGTGGGAGTTTAGGTTGTTAAAGCAGAGACAAGCTCTTCATCCTCTCATCCTAGTGATTGTCCTCACACTGTTGGAGTCTAGTGGAAAAAGCTGGGATAACTTGGAGCTGTGGCTTCCAGATAACTTTATCCAAGTTTGTTCCCTGGCTTGCAGTGCCACCTACTGGACATCTTGTGTCTTCATATGCTTTTCCTTACCACAGAAGTAGAATTAGACAGCCGTAGCTACTTAGAGAGGCACTCCGTAACTTAGACCCTGTTTCAAAATAAAATATAAAAAATAGGGCAGGGGGTGCTGGGCATGGTGGCGCATGCTTGTAATCCCAGCATTTGAGAGGCTAAGACAGGAGGATCACAGTTCGCAGACAGCCTCAGCTACTTCAGTTAGGCCTTCTGCAACTTAGAGACCCTGTTTCAAAAATAGGGCAGAGAGTGTAGCTCGGAGGTGGAATGTCCTCAGGTTCCATGCCCACATCCACCCCTCCCCCCCCAAAAAAAATAGAATTGGATTCCTTCAACACAAATACTGAGCACGGATCTTCAAGGAAAGTTTGCAGTGTATCATCAGCAGGTGGAAGTGCTAGGTCTGGACACACATGATCACTGGGGCTCCCTGTGTGTCATGTCAGTGGTGCCATAGCACAGGGGCAGTAGCAGGTGTACATGTACATCCTAGGTGTTGCTTCTCCCAGAGGGCTTAGTTATCAGTTTGCTCCCACCCAGACTGAATGGTATAGAATGTAGGGAGCACACAATGGATAAATACTGCTATTGGAATCTGACAGACATCACAGCCCCTGCATATCAGCTGTACTCTTAGATGTTTGTGACCTGACAAAAGAACAGAAAAATCCGCCTCTACCCCATCACCTTCTGACAAGCCCAGCTGTAGCAAGACGCTGTGGACTATCAATAAGAAGGAACAGGCCCAAGGGTTGAATTTATGGGTGAAAGTGAGCTGAGTGAGTAAGGACGTTTAGTAGGAAGCAGAGGGGTTATGACAAAAGTGATGAGCATTTATCATGGTGCAGTTTGAACCAGGTCTTCTGGGGTGGTCAGAGGCAGAGGGTGGGAGGGAGAAAGGCGGGTGGCCAGTCACTATTAGAGCGTATGGGACCGGGGAGGTTGTAAACCAGTTTGCAGGTGGGTAGAGAGCACCCAGGTCTTTGAGAAAGATGTTCTTGTTGGTTTCACAACATTAATTTGTTCTTGCCATGTGCCACGTGTGTCCTGGGAAGGACTATCCAGCCTGCAGCCTAGGACTGCCTCATGAGGGAGCTAGTGCTTCAGACTTCTGGGAGCAAGTGGGCTGTCAGATGTGAGGCTGTCAGCATTCCTAGGTTGAGCAGAAAAGAGAGAATGGTTCGTGGAGGGGCTTGAGCTCTCTCTTAGGTGGTGTCTGCATGCTCAAGTGGTAGCCACTCAGGGCATTCTACCTCTAAGCTACACCCTCAGCCAAATATATTTGGGGGGGGGATGAAACACACGGGCTTCTTATATTTTTATTTGGAAATAGGGTCTCACTAAGTTGCTGAATCTGAGAGCCTCGCTAAGTACCTGCACAATCCTCCTGTCTCAGCCTTCCAAGTACTGGGATTACAAGCATGTGCCACCACATTCGGCTTTTTTTTTTTTTTTTTTTTTTTTTTTGTGGTGGTGGTGGTATTGGGGATGGAACCCAAGGGCTTTCTACCTCCGGGTTATACTCCTAGGCCTATTTTATATTTTATTTGGAAACAGGGTCTCACTAAGTTACTGAGAGCCTCACTAAGTAGCTGAAGCTGGTTTCAAACCTGTGTGGTCTTCCTGTTTGAGCCTCCCAAATACTGGAATTACAAGCCTGTGCCACCACACCCGGTTAGCCCCTGCTGGGTTTTGTTTTTTCGTTTTTTGGCAGTACTGGGGATTGAACCCAGGGTTATTCTACCTCCAAGCTATACCCTCAAGCCTTTTTTTATTCTTTATTTTGAAACAGTGTCTCACTAAGTTGCAGAGGGTCTCACCTAAGTAGCTGAGGCTGGCCAGGAACCTACAGTCTTCCTGTCTTGGCCTCCCAGACCCCGGGTTTTGAGATACACACATCCCATCATGCCCAGCTCATTGGATTGGAGTCCTAACCACTGGCTGAGAACAAACTAGAGCCCCAGGATCTGAAGCTGAGTGCATTTGCCATTACCAAGCCACATGATGGTATAGGGAGCGATGGCATTTTCTAAAATATCTCATGCAATGCTGGGGCACTCGTGCTCTCAGCTTAGGGATGGAAGCAGGAGCCGAGGCTCCTAGCTGTGATTCCAGGTTTGGGTACCCTCTGATGTATGTGCCGAGAGAAGAAAGCCCAGCTAGTGGGGATCGGCAGGCAGGTGTGTGCAGCACAGAGAGGGAAGAGCTGGCCCTGGGTCGCAGGGAGGCCAAGCCAGAGCGACGTGCTCTCCACTGTCCAGCTGTGCATCTGCAGGCATAGACACCTTGTCTGCAGCCAGGCACGCTGCTCTATTAATCACCTGCTGTCTTTGGCCACAGTGACATGAAGTCCGAGAGGAGACCACCCTCGCCAGACGTGATTGTGCTCTCCGACAGCGAGCAGCCCTCCAGCCCCCGGGTGAATGGGCTGACCAAGGTGGCCTTGAAGGAGACCAGCACTGAGGCCCTCATGGTGAGCTAGTTGGGGAGCCTCGCTTGCGGTGATGGGGCTCTCTGCCCAAGAACCCTCCTTCAGGCCTCATTCTCTGCCTTTGCAGAAGAGTAGTCCTGAAGAACGAGAAAGAATGATCAAGCGACTCAAAGAAGAGTTGAGATTAGAAGAAGCAAAACTCGTTTTGTTGAAAAAGCTACGACAGAGTCAAATACAGAAAGAAGCCACTGCCCAGAAGGTATGTGCTGCCCGCCCCCGTCAGTGACCAGCCGCTGTCTTGCCCTGACACCGGTCCTCAGTATGGGTGGGAAGGCTGTGGGGGGCCTTCCTCAGAGGGGTGTGGTCTGAGATGTTTGTGAGTTCCAGAATGTATTTTGAATTTAGCTAAAAGGATGTCTAAGGAAGATACAAACATGCATTTCAGCTTAGAATGTGCTGGATGTGAGTATGTAAAACTTACGTCTCTTAGTTTGATGGTATCGAGGAAATGGAGCATGGTGTTTTGGTGCTACTGTAGAAGCAACAGAAAAAGTAGCTCTGAGTCAAGAAGTCTGTCCAGGCTCTCTGCCCTGTGGGCAGCTGCCCAGGCCTTGTCCCAGCACCTCGGGTCCTCCTCCTCCTCCTGCCGTGGCACATTTTGTGCCTCTCAGTCCCGTCAGAGCCAGGCTGAGTGAGCTGAGCACCCAGCCATGGATGTCAGCCCAGCACCCTGGTGATGGTCCTGCTCCTGGCCCGTCCTCCCTGGAGCCTAAGGCTCTTTGTTCTGCTTCCCCAGTTTAACATGGACTGCAAGTTAAATTTATTTCCTTGACCCCTCCCCCCCTTCTTTGTGGCAATAGGGATTGAACCCAGGGGCATTCTACCTTTGAGCTACACCCCCAGCCCTATTTTTTTTTTATTTTTATTTTTTATTTTGAAATAGGTTATTGAGAGTCTCACTACTTGCTGAGGCTGTTCTCAAACCTGCAACCCTCCTATCTCAGCCTCTCATGTACCGAGATTATAAGCATGCATCACCTTTTGCAGTACTGGGGATTTGACCCAGGGGCACGCTACCTCTAAGCTATACCCCCAGCCCTGTTTTTTATTCTTTATTTTGAAACAGGGTTTTTTATTCTTTATTTTGAAACAGGGTCTCACTAAGTAGCTGAAGCTGGCCAAAAACCTGCAATCCTCCTATTTCGGCCTCCTAAGTATTGGGGTTACAGGCAGGCACCACCATTTCCGGCTTCCTTGGGCTTCCTAAACCCTGTTTGGGAGGGCTTCTAAGTTGCCAATGCAGTTACCTTCTGTACACTTTAATCCCTGCCTCATTAACGTGGATCATCAGTGCACTGTGGACAGGAAGAACTGTTTGAGAAGGACAGGAGGGGTGAGCAGAGTCCGCCCATTCACTATTCCTTCTCTGTGGGATATGTGGCTTTAAATCGCATTCAGATGGCCCAGGGGAGGTGGTTTTGGAGTGCTTGCCCATCCTGTATGAGACCCTGGGTTCCATCCCCAGCAGCATACACATACACTTCAGAGAAAAGAAAAAAAAGTTTCAGACCCAGCATTTTCTCACCAGGGTTGGGTTTTAACTGTCTAGGCCCAGGGTCCTTTGCCTCAACTGCTGCTACTGTCAGCCTTTCCATCCACTGCAGGGTAGAGCAGCGGGAGTCAGGGAAAGATGCTGAGAGGCAGGGGTGTAGAGAACATGCCAACTCCTGCCACAGACAGGACCACTGGTGGGCTAGAAGCCTAGTGTGCTTTGAGGAGGAAGTCAGTCTTCTCTCATAGATGTTGGCACATCTATGGGGGGAAGACTGGCTGTCCCTCATCTTCCACATGTCTTATTCTCTTGCAGCCCACGGGCTCTGCTGGGAGTGCAGTGACCACCCCTCCCCCACTTGTGCGGGGCACCCAGAACCTTCCTGCTGGCAAAACATTGCTTCAGGTCAGTCTGCCCTCTAAGTCTTGGTCAGGTATGACTACGGTCTATAGTACATGGGATCCTGAGCAGCCCCAGTCCCAGGTCCTTCAGGAGGAGACTCCTGTCTAAAAATGAAAAGGACTGTGGGTGTAGCTCAGGAGTAAAGTGCCCTCGGGTTCAATCCCTGGTATTGGAGCAAGGAGGAAGCCAGGCGTGGTGGCGCACACTTGTACTCTCAGCATTTGGGAGGCTGAGGCAGGAGGATCGTGGTTTGCGGACAGCCTCAGCTACTTAGTGAAGCCCTCCACAACTTAGTGAGACCCTGTTTCAAAATAAAGAATAAAAAAAAAATAAATTAGGGGATGGGTTGCAGCTTGGAAGCCGAATGCTGCTGGGTTCCATCTCCAGACCTGCAAAATAAATAAATAAATAATAGAGCGAGGAGGAGATAAAAATAAACATTTCAGAGGTGTGTGTGTGTGTGTGTGTGTGTGTGTGTGTGTGTGTGTGTGTGTGTACACATTTTTTAACTTTTTTTTCTTGCTGGGATTATCAGCTGGGATTATGCCTTTAAACCCAGTACTTGGGAGGCCAAGATATGAGAATCACAGGTTTGAGGCTAGTGTGCAGTAATTTAGGAAGCTAGTCTGTCTGTCTGTCTGTCTGTCTGTCTTTCTTTCTTTCTTTCTTTCTTTCTTTCTTTCTTTCTTTCTTCTTATTTACTTTTGGTACTGGGGTTTCTGAACCCAGGGGCACTCTCCCTACAAGCTACACTCCCAGCCCTATTTAATTTTATTTTTAAACAGGGTCTTGCTTAGTTGCTAAAGGCGTTGCTTTGTTGCTAAGATTTGCAGCAGACCTGCAATCTTCCTGTCTCAGCCTTCCAAGTACTGGGATTACAGGCATGTGCTACCATGACCATTTGAGACTTTATAATAGGCCAGGTATAGTAGTGCACACCTGAAATCCCTGTATTTGGAAGGCTGAGACAGGAGGATTACAAGTTCGAGGACAGCCTCCACAAATAGTGAGACTCTAATCAACCTAGCAAGACCCTGTTTCAAATAAAAAATAAAAATAGTGCTGGGGTATAGCTCAAAGGTAGAAGCCCCTGAGTTCAATCCCCAGTACCACACACACACACACACACACACACACACACACACACACACACACGGTGGTGGTGTAGCACAATGGTAGAGTGGCCCTTGGTTCAATCTCTAGTACAAGGGTTTTTTTTTTTTAACTAGCATGTTTTTTCATAAAAATAAATCTGGCCAGGAATGATGGTGTATATCTGTAATCCCAGTACTTGGGAGGCTGAAATGGCGTCACAAGTTCACGGCCAGCCTCAACAGCAGCAAGGCCCTGTTTCAAAATAAAATGGGGCTTGGGGTATAGCTCAGAGGTAATAGAATGCCCTGGGTTCAATTTCTAGAACCACAAAAGGGAGCAAAAGGGTTTTGAGATATAGCTCAGAGCTAGAATGCCCTGGAGTTTAATCTCCACCACATACACACAAAAAAAGATAAATATTTTATTTATTTATGTATTTTATTTTGGTGCTGGGGGTTGGACCCAGAGGCATTATTCCTTGAACTACACCCCCAGCCTTATTTTTTTTTTTTATTTTGAAATGGTCTCACTAAGTTACTGAGGGCCTCCCGAAGTTGCTGAGGCTGGTCACGAACCTGCAGTCCTTCTGTCTAAGCTTCCCATGCACTGGAATGGCAAGTGTGTGTGTCATCACACCTGATCAATCTGTTTTCTAAAAACGTAAAAGCTCTGTATGTAAACATGGGTATTGGTATCATTGATAGACCTCTTCAGCCCGAGTGCCTAGCAGTGTCATCCCACCACCCCTGGTCCGTGGTGGGCAGCAGGTGTCCTCCAAGCTGGGGCCACAGGCCAGCACACAGGTCGTCATGCCTCCTCTCGTCAGGGGAGCACAGGTGAGCGTGCTGCAGGACGGGGTAGACCGGCCCTGCCGTGGGGCCCCCACTTCCTTGGGCCTCCCTTCTCTCTCAGTCTCAGCTGGATTTCTTGCTTCTACTCCAACAGCAAATCCACAACATCAGACAACATTCCACCACGGGGCCCCCGCCCCTCCTCCTGGCCCCCCGGGCCTCAGTACCCAGCGTGCAAATTCAGGGACAGAGAATCATCCAGCAGGGACTGATCCGTGTCGCCAACGTCCCCAACGCCAGTCTGCTTGTTAACATCCCACAGGTGAGGGCCTGTGCCAAGGCCGGGAGCGGAATGTACACCCAACTGTGGCCTTTCCCCAGGCTTCTGGTGGTCCTAGGTATTGTAGCTCGATCCCCAGGTAGATCCCCAGGTAGCGCAGTGTGGCCTGCCTTCAGGGAAGGGTGGGCCTTAAACACCTCCACTGGGATTTGGCTCAAGATCCTTGGGCCATAGTTGTGAAGGTTGTGAGTGACCAATTTACCTGATTTAAGTACCTGATGAGGGGAGGGCGGGGCTGTTGTGGGCTGAGAGGCGGTCTGCCCAGGGTGGTGGCATGTGAGAGACTAGAGTTTGGGGATAGGCGAGGCAGGCGCTGGGTCTGGAGATAGCTGGGGATACCAGAGTCCTCAGGAGCCCTCACCCGCCCTTCCCACAGCCCATTCCTGCTGACTTGTATCTTCAGGCGCGGGCCCCAGCAGAGATCACCCTGCAGATGTTCTCACAGCACCAGCCTCTATTCTTAGCCACTCACCCCTTCGCCTCTGTACAGAGCCTCTGTGATGGGGAGGGTCTGTCCCCGCTCCCTGGGTAGCAGGCAGTGGAGAGGGCAGCAAAGGGCGGGCTGGCGGAAGCAGGAGTCTTGTCTGACAGATGAAATTACCAGGTCTGCAGGGGCTTTTGCTGACGAGCATGTTTGCTTTTTCTTCCTTCTTTGGCAAGGTTTGTCTTTGCCCGCCTTCCTCAGACAAGAGCAAGGCTGGCAGGCCTCTGGGCAGCATCCCCGCCTTTGTTAAGATCCATTTCAAGCATATGGGTGTGTCCTGGGCAGAACAGAGACTGATCTGACTGCCCACCCATAAACCTTTGTGCAGTCTCTGCTCTTCTCAGCTAGGCGGGAAGAGTGGGCAGAGGTGGCAGATACTGGTTGGAGGAGGCCCGGCCCCCTAGAGCAGGGGTCCTGGATATCGTCTGACGTGTTGTTTGTAGGTCACTGGGTGTCTGTTCTCCTGGGGATAGTGTGTATAGCCTTTGTTAGAATTCCAGAGAAGTCCATAAGCCCATTAGGCTGAGGGTACTGTCATGGTCAGGTTTGGGGAGAGCAGTTGTGGGGCAGGTAGAGACCACTGGGTCCAGACCAGGACGATAAAGGAGCACAAGACCAGCCAGGATGGGGGAGCAACGAATAGGAGGGAGGGAAGAGGTGGGTCCTGAGGCCGCTTTCCCATGTAACACCGTGAGGACGCAGGACTGCCTACAGCATGAGCACCCAGAGGTACACAGGAATGATGTGTGGACCTCAGGCCCCTGCTCGGGCCCGAGTCTAGGCACGGGCGTCTGGTGGTTGTCCTCTGGTAAGCACAGCAGTTTAACCCTTTTAGAGGTCTGCAGAGTATTGGGTGTTCACTCAGCTGCCATTGTGTTTACACGTCGCTTGCCTCTGAGGGCAGTTCATTTTGTGCAGTTTTCCCTGTGTTCAGATGTCCACAATCTTCTGGAATGTCATATAACTCATATTTGCTTGGGATTTGGTGCTGGGGGTGGGGCCCAGGCCTCTGGCACGCCGTCCTGAGCAGTACCCCAGCCCTCAGATCTACTTCTTCAAATCTGTCAGGTGTAGCTGATGTGGTGGCCAACTGGAGGCTCCACACAGACTGCCTCTGATTGGGCACACGGAGCTCTCTGACTTGGTTATTGTCTCCCCAAAGCCCACCCCGGCGTCCTTGAAGGGGACTATAGCTGCCTCTGCTCAGGCCAACTCCACCCCCACCAGCGTGGCCTCCGTGGTCACTTCTGCTGAGTCTCCAGCCAGCCGGCAAGCAGCTGCCAAGCTCGCACTTCGCAAACAGCTGGAGAAGACACTGCTGGAGATCCCCCCACCCAAGCCCCCTGCCCCAGAGATGAACTTTCTGCCCAGCGCTGCCAACAACGAGTTCATCTACCTGGTCGGCCTGGAGGAGGTGGTACAAAACCTACTGGAGACGCAAGGTAAGCGGCCCGTCTTCTTGCCTCTAGCCACCAAGGATGCTAAAGCCTCTTCTGTGTGCCCAGGACTGAGGGGTAGGCATCTTAGAAACATTGTCCAGTACCACTGTCTCCCTCCTGCTGGGGACCCTGAGGCTGAGCTGGCAAAGCTTATGGTCCAGGGGCACAGGATGCCTGGCTCTGGATCAGACAGGGAGGTGAAGATGGGCATCTGCGAGAGGCTGACAGGCTGTCTCCAGGGAGGACCCTTGGGCATTTGTGGGTCATCACACACTGGTGGAAGTGTCCAAAGTGTTGAGTCCTCTGAGTCTCAGTGAGGGCAGAGGTATTCCCCCACTTCGGCCAGGCTCACCATTAGAAACAACATGGAGCTGGATGTGGTGGTGCATGCTTGTAATCCCAGTACTTGGAGGTTTGGGACAAGAGGATTGTGGTTCGTGGACAGCCTCAGCTACTTAATAGACAGGACCTCTGCAACTTAGTGAGACCTTGTTTTAAAATAAAGAGTAAAAAATAGGGTGGGGTTGTATTTTGGAGATAGAATGCCCCTGGGTTCCATGTGTACACCCCATGTCCCCCACACACAAGAGCATTGGAGACAGAGGGAGGGGAGATGGGCCACTGAATTAGTTCTCTGGGAACCTGCTCCTCCAGACATGGAGGCTGAGGGCACTTGTGCTCTGAGATGGAGCTGGCATTGAAGGTTAATGGGCAGCCAGCTCAGTCCTTTTCCCCCAATGCTCATCTCAGAGATGTGGGGCAGAAGCTGGGCATGGTGGTACTTATAATCCCAGTATTTGGGAGGCTGAGTCAGGAGGATTGCAGGTTTGAGAACAGCCTCAGCAATGTAGTGAGACTCTTAGCAACCTATCAAGAACCTGTTTAAAAAAAAAAAAAAAAAAGCCTGGCGTGGTGGCGCACGCTTGTAATCCCCGTGCTTGAGAGGCTGAGACAGGAGGATTGCACAGGTTCGAAGCCAGCCTCAGCTACTTATGGAGGCTCTCAGCAACTTAGACCCTGTTTTCAAATAACATATAAAATATTGGTCTGGGAGTGTAGCCCAGAGGTAGAAAGCCCCTGGGTTTAATTTCTAGTACTGAATGAATGAATGAATGAATGAATGAATGAATGAATGAATGAAGAGCTGGGAGTATAGCTTAGAGGTAGAAGGCCCCTGAGTTCAATCCTCAGTACTACTAGAAAACAAAATGTAGGGCAGAGGAGGCAGAGCTGTGCCAGGGATCGTGGGCCTCTTATTCACTGGTCTCAGTGCAGGCAGTGCAGGGGTGTGCAGAAAAGCACTTCCACTCCCCACCATTCAGGATGCATAGACAGAGTGGTAGCCACCCAGTACCCTACCATGTCAGGGTGTTGGGCCCTCACTTCCAGGCCCCCATTGTGGTCTGCCAAGGGCCTCAGAGTTTCCTGCAGCCACCAGGGTTTCTCATAGCCTCCCCCCAGGGCCCAAGTTGCTCTCATAGCACTCCCCAACCATGGGGGGCTATTCCAGGTCCCAGGGGCTTGACGCCATCCCCTGTGAAACTGTCAACAGCCTCCACCTCTCAGACTGCTTTGAGGGACAGAAGGATGTGCTGTGGGGAGGTGGTGAGGGCTCTGAAGCCACCTGGATGCTGTCTGGGGTCCCTTTGCTGGATATGCTGGCAGAGAGTTGTTGCAGGATTGGTGTGAACTCAGCACAAGGCCCTGGTTCCATTCCAGTGTCTGTCCACGTGGGTGCCCGCCTTCCCACTCCCAGGCCAGTCTTCCGCTCATTCTGTCAGGAGGGGTGTATGGCAGTTGTTCGTTTACCAACACCTCCCAGAGCCCCATCCCAGCAACTCAGTCACACCAGCTTTGCTGCCTGGGAAGCAGGTACCATATTCTCCCTTGGAGTCAAAACTGTGATCTTGTCACCAGACCTGTGAGGTATAGGCAGAGGCCTGGAGTGGGGGCCTGAGGCAGACCCCGGAGACAGAAACAGGACAAGTGATGTCCCATCAGGGCTGTGGGAGCCAGGCTGGGGGAAAGAAGGCCGTGGTCTCAGGTTCAGCCCCAAGCCTTCAGCTTATGCGGGCTAAGACAAGCAAAAAGCAGTTAAGCCTCATGGACTGAATTCCACAAGGATTGGAACAGCTGCTAAGAGACCTGGCCCACACCCTGTCGTGCCTGGCTGAGGAGACCCTATTCCTGGCTCTAGCTGAGGGGACCAGGGCCCCAGAATACCTGTGGGCTGCTTGCCTGAGGCGTCTTGTTCTCACAGCCAGTCAGTACTTCAGGCCTGGCCCTGTCCTAAGTTCAAGTCCTGTTTCTGCCACTATCCTGCCATGAGGATTACTTTATGTTGCCATATTGGTTACTCCAAGGAACCATGGAGGTTACTTGCTCCTCTCTTGGCCTCAGTTTCCTTCTCAAATTGGGGTGGGAGTAGGATACCCTCCTAGAAGAGTGAATTGAGCACCTCAGTACCCATGGGTCTCTGGGGCAAGGGGAGGCCTGGTGTGGTCATGGCCTTCTCAGGTCTCCCATTGCGTTGTGGGCGGGCCAAGAGGCTGGGGACAGACCAGGGTTGGCACTGGGTCTATACACAGTGTGGGAGCGAGCAGCCATGTCTCTGTGTGAGTGTCCCTACATTTGGGCACCTTGGCCCAAGCTGGGCAGGGGACTATGGGCCTAACTCCAGCAGCTTGTCCTCTTTGTGCAAGCTGCCCACCTGTCTCCTTGCAGCCGGCAGGATGTCCACCACTGCAGCTGCTGCCGTGCTGTCCCGAGAACCCTACATGTGTGCGCAGTGTAAGACAGACTTCACGTGCCGCTGGAGAGAGGAGAAGGGTGGGGCCATAATGTGCGAGAACTGCATGACATCCAACCAGAAGAAGGCGCTCAAGGTGGAGCACACCAGCCGCCTGAAGGCCGCCTTTGTGAAGGCCCTGCAGCAAGAGCAAGAGATCGAGCAGCGCCTGCTCCAGCAGGGCCCAGCCCCCACCAAGGCCGAGCAGGCAGCCCCGCACCCCGCACTGAAGCAGGTGAGGGGCGGGTGCTGCCTTGGCTGGGAGCTGTCCCTGCGTTCTGTTCTGTCCCTGCGCTCATCTGCCTGATTGTTAACTGCGTGTCTAAATTGCACTTAATGGTGGCGTTTGGCGGCGAAAACACTAATTTGCAGTTTCTTTAGATTTTGTAGCTTTCACTTGCAGGGTGCTGGCTGACAAGTACTTCTTGTCTGAAAGAGTTCTGAAAGCCACGAGGAAATGCCAAGGGGGAGTTTAGCAGAAGTGTTCTGGCTAAATTAAGGAGAGAAGCAAGTTTGAAATCAAGTGTCTTTGTTGTAATGCGTCTCCCTCCCATTCTCTGTAGACCTGAAGCTGCCTTTGGCAATTTCGGTTTCCTCCAAAGTTGTTTGTAAACTTCTAAACACATTTTCTCAAGATACTTGAATGGCATCTAAAGCCAGCAGGCAACCCCACTGTAGTCGGGACTGGCCTGTCCTGTAGGACTCACCTTTGGTCACCCTCCGCAGCCAGCGCAGTGGACCTTGCTGACCCCAGTTTCAACCCCCATTTGTATAGGTCATAAAACCCCGGCGTAAGTTGGCGTTCCGCTCAGGAGAGGCCCGAGACTGGAGTAACGGGGCTGTGCTACAGGTCAGAACCGCGGCGCCGGGAGCCTCGCGCCCCAACTGCCAACTGCAGACGCGACCACGTCAGTCACTGATGGTCGCGCTGCCTGCGTTGGTCTCTCTATTTCTCTCTCTCTCTCTCTCCCCCCTCTCCTCCTTCCCTGGCATAACTTGCTGGTCTCCTAATTTTGGACTTTAGGGACCCATGTGGGTGGGAAGAGGTCAGCCAGAGCAAGGAGAGGCTGCGCAGAGCATCTCGTCTGAGGACACCCCTTCCCTCCCTCAACACCATCCCCTCTCTCTGCTGCAGGCCTCCAGCCAGCTGTCCCGGGGCTCAGCCACAGCACCTCGTGGAGTACTGCACACATTCAGCCAGTCCCCCAAACTGCAGAACGCGGCCTCGGCCACAGCCCTGGTCAACAGGTCTGGCAGACATTCCGAGAGAGCCACCGGCGCCAAGGGCAGCGCCGCCTCCAACTGGAAGAAGACGCCCCTGAGCACAGGTATACTCTTTTATTAATTAATTAGTTAATTTATCCTTTTTTTTTTTTTTTTTTTTTTTTTGAGACAGGGTCTTGCTATGTTTTCCAGACTAGTTCTGAACTTGGGGGCTCAAGTGATCTCTACCTTTGCCTCCTTTCTTCCTTTTTTTTTTTTTTTTTTTTTTTGCTGTTTATTTTGTTGATGAGATTGGGGATGGAAGGCAGGGGCATTCTACCTCCAAGCTACACCCATAGCCCTATATTTTATCATTTTTATTTATTTGCAGTGCTGGGAGTGGAGCCCAGGGGCCTTCTACCTCTGAGCCACACCCCAGCCCTATTTTTTATTCTTTATTTTGAAATAGAGGCCCTATCTGCGAACTGTGATCCTCCAGTCTCAACCTCCCAAATGCTGGGATTACAAGTGTGCACCACAACGCCCTGTTTATATTCTTTTTTTTTTTTTTTTTTTTTTTTTTTTTTTTTGAAACAGGGTTTCACTGAGTTGCAAAGTACCTTACTAAGTAGCTGAGGCTGTCTGCGAACCACGATCCTCCTATCTCAGCCTCCTGAATGCTGGAATTACAAGTGTGTACCACCACACCCAGCTCTTTTTTTTTTTTTTTTTTTTTTTTTTTTGCGGATCTAGGGATGGAACCCAGGGGCATTTGACCTCTGAGCTCTACCCCCTATCCTTTTTATTCTTTATTTTGAAACAGGGTCTCACTGAGTTGCGGAGGGCCTCACTAAGTAGCTGATACTGTCCAGGAACCACGATCCTCCAGTCTCAGCCTCCCAAATGCTAGGAGTGCAAGCATGTGCCACCATGCCTGGCTTCCTTCCTTATTCTTAACCAGAGCACCCAATGAACAAAAGGGCTACAAAGCCTCATGTCCCAGACCCACTTCCTAAGATCATCTGACTGGTTTCATCTCTCTCATCCCTCCTCAGGGATGAGTGATAGCCATGAATGACAGCCATGAGCAGATGCTGACCATCTCGCTGTTCACACTCAACGCTCCTACTCTGCCCTGACCCAACATGTGACCCTACACTCGTGGTCCCTGGCCCTTCCCACCGTGGGTAATGGCCACATTTGCTCCACTATCTAAGGAGTGCTCCTGCTGCACCTCTCACCCAGACTGTGCTGTCATCCACTGCTCTGGGGGCCCTCTCCCCACTCTGCCCTGCAGAATGCAGGAATGTGGGCTAGGGTTCAGTGGAGGCAGCAGAAAAGGCCCAGCCAGAGAGGCAAGGGCCCTGACACCGGCTCAGTCCACCATAGCCTTCTGTCCCTCAGGTCACTCCGTGCCCCTTCCCTACTTTTAATGTATTCTAACTTGATGCGCTAACATGAGGTGATGGTTAAACACTTTGTGTCCACCAAAAGATGGGAAAATTAGGCCAGGCATGGTGGCACATGCTTATATCCCCAGCATTTGGGAGGCGGAGACAGGGATCATGATTCACAGATAGCCTTAGCTACTTAGTGAGACCCTTCGCAACTCAGTGAGAACCTGTTTCAAAAAATAAAAAGACTACTTAGTGAGACCCTGTTTCCAAATAAAATATAAAGTAGGTCTGGGAGTGTAGCCCAGAGGTAGAAGGCCTCTGGGTTCCACCCCCAGTACCACCTTAAAAAATAAAAAGACCAAAAAATAGGACTGGGGGTGTAGCTCGGAGGTGCAGTGTCCCTGGATTCCATTCCCAGTATCGCAAAAAAGGGGGCAGAATTAAATGTAGTCAGGAAGGGCCAAGTGAGGAGGAGGGCAAGTGCTTTGGGGTGGATATGAAGTATCCTCGGCATTCCCTGCAGACCGTGTGCCTGTAGCAAGAAGTGCTGTTGCTGAGAGACCTCAGACTAGGGAACCAGACTGATGCAAAGGTCAAGAGCCCCAGCTCAGGTGCTCACATCAGCCTCAGTGGGGATGGCTCAGGAAAGGGTGGATGTTTGACCAGAGAAACGTGGTGGCCGGGAGAACAGAGCATGCTTGTAAACATAAATCAGCCAGACATTGTTTATGCCTGTGTGTTTAATAATTCAGACTGGCCAGAAAGTACATGTATGGGAAATTTGAAAGTATATAAAATAAGTAGGAGAGCTGGGCACAGTGATACATGCCTGTAATCTCAAGTATTTGAAGACGGAGGCAGGAGAAAGCTTTGAGACCAGCTTGAGCAATGTGGTGAAACTCCATCTCAAAAAGAGGATCACAGTATTTGGGAGACTGAGAAAGGAGGATTGCAGGTTTGAGGGCAGCCTCAGCAATTTACTGAAGCCCTCACCTCAGCAACTGAGATTCTGTTTCAAAATAAAAAATAAAATAGAAAGGCCAGGCATAGTGGTGCATGCTTGTAATCCCAGTACTTAGGAGGCTGAGACAGGAGGATCGAGGACAGCCTCAGCTACTTATGAGGCTGCCCACAACTTAGTAAAGCTTTGTTAAAAATAAAGAATAAGCTGGGTGTGGTGGTGCACGCTTGTAATCCCAGCATTTGGAAGGCTAAGACAGTACAATCGCAGTTCGCAGACGGCCTCAGCTACTTAGTGAGGCCCTTTGCAACTCAGTGAGACCCTGTTTCAAAAGTATAGAGTAAAAAAATAGGGCTAGGCATGTAGCTCAGAGGCGGAATGCCCCTGGATTCATTCCCTAGTCCCAGGGGGGGTAGAAACAATTTTTTTTAAAGCGGGAAGTCTATAAATGTCAGGTATTCAGGAGGCTGAAACCAGAGGGATCAGTGAAACCCAGAGTTCTAGGCTTGCCTGGGCAGCATAACAACATTATTTGCAGGTTTCCTTACTCTGCCAACACTGGTAGCACCCTCACACATGTTTCACCTGCTGGCAAGCTGAACCTCTGACCCACCCCACACTTGGGAGCCCCTGAGCAGAGCCTGGGGGTGTCTTCTGGACAATGGAATTATTTCCCAAAGCCTCTTGAGCTGAGGCCTGGGATTCATGATACGACCTTGCTAAAGGGTTGGGGATTTGTGTCCCTGCTTATGGTCTTTGGCTTGTGTTTGGGCGGCAGTGTAGGCTGCAGCTGTGCTCTGCCTCCCACCACAGCCTGGCCTGTGTACTGTTGCAGGCGGGACCCTTGCATTTGTCAGCCCAAGCTTGGCAGTGCACAAGACATCCTCGGCCGTGGACCGCCAGCGAGAATACCTCCTCGACATGATCCCGCCACGCTCTATTCCCCAGTCAGCCACGTGGAAATAGTGCGAGCCAGGCCCAGTGGGGACAGGCTCCCTCCTCACCCACCTGGCCCCTGGCCTGGAAGGACACATCGCACCACACACACCCTGCAAGCAAGCGAGCGCTGGCCATTCTGCTGCGAGACCTCAGTTCTCTGCTGCGAAGTCTCATCTCGGCTGGGGACACAGGTGCTGCTTCCTGGTGGATGAGGATCATGACTGAGGGACCTTCCCGTGGGCTTTCTTCCTTTCTCTCTTTGCCTTTAGTTTGCCCAACACCAGCAGAAAAGCGGACCTGGGGGCTGGCTCTGCGCCCACCCTCCCGCCCCACAGGTGCACAGGTGGCTCGCTGTGGACACTGACAGCCGGGCGAGTCTGCGCCTGGGCTTCTGAAGTTGAGCGGGGCGTTTCCTTTGTGCTTTTCCCGATCATAGGCTCCCAATCTTGACTGCCTCCCTTCATGGCAATCTACAGGTTGAAAGGGTTTTGTTTTGTTTTGTTTTGTTTTGTTTTTTATCACCTCACGATGATGGAGTTAAAAGTAAACCAGCAGGCCCGGGCGTTCCTGTTGTGCACAGCGTAGACCCACTGGGCTGAGCCCTGGAGGGCAGGCCATGCTGGTGCTACAGCCCCCACAGGGATAGCCAGCCTGACCCAGTGATTGACAACCCTCGCTCCAGCAAAAGTCTCCATTGCTGCTTCTTGGGAGACCCTTGGATTTCCCACTCATAGCAGAAGAACAAGCCGCAGCTCAGACCCAGCCAGAGACCAGCCCGGGGTTCCCGAAGCCGTGCGCTGCCCTAGAAGCAGGGAGGAATCAAGGGTAGCCACACCTGGAGCCTGCGCGGGGAGTGGGAAGGCACTGCTGTGGGGGTTCTGCTGTTGTGGTTTATTTTATTAAATATTTTCCTTTTCCTATTCATTTTGATGGACACAATCTCAAGCCAGCCTGACGTGTGTGCTCTTGTCGGTGAGTGTACACAGGTGTGTCCAGGCTGGGTGGCATCATCCAGGTATGGGGCAAGTCGTTCCCCCAGACTTCAGGATTCCACTTGGGTCTAGTTAGAACTTTCCTTTAAACTGGGGGTTGCTGTCAGGGTTTGCTTTCAGTCTTTTTTCCTTTCCTTTTAGTGTCTACAGAAATGTTTTTGTTTTTAAAGGATCAGGTCTGCTTTTATTTTTATGTTTGTTTCTTTTCCCTCACACTTCTTAAAAATTGGTTCCGTGAGGAAAGGCGAAAGCCGTTTTGTGTCTGCCACACACTGGGCTGGCTCTGTGCCCATGCACGGGTGTCCTGCGTGTGTGCACATGCCTGTGTCGGTGGGAGGCACCGCTGTTCTCCAGTTCCTCTCCAGCCCTGGTTTTCCTACTGTTGTTGCAGTTAGGGACTTTAATTTAAAACCCTTACTCTGTAGGACCTCCTCCAAACACAACTGCTACAACATTCTAATAAAGGCTCATTTAACCCCCTTGTTCACGTGTGAATATCATCAGTTGTTAGAAAACATTTTTGACACACAGTCTTAGAAGACCTAGTTTTGGAAAATGTTCTAATTTTTTATTGTGCAAAACCCCAAATTTCTCGCTGGTTTTTGTTTTGAATACATAACTTTGCTGGGCTTCAGGAGAAGAGGGGAGGGTGGGAAATGGGGGCTTTTATTTCAAGATCCAGGGATTTGGGAGAAATAGAGACATTGGCTTTTTTTGTTGTTGTTCTTGGGGGGGACGAAGAAGGTGTGTTTTTACACCCCAAAAAAAAAAAAAAAAAGTATGCAAGCATTTCTATTCCTCACATTTTTCTGTGTGCCTGGCAAATAAATACCTGTCTTATACTAGCCTGAGCTGTTAGCCCTCTCTGTTCAGTAACAGGGGCCAGATCTTCAGTTCTTCCAAGCAGGGATGCAAGAGCCAGCCTCCTGTTGAGCAAGCCTCAGTTCTATGCAGTAAATTCAGGATCGGGTGTCCAGGCCAAGACATCCCTGTGCTGGGGGTGTGTTCCAAGAGCAAATCCCCAGCATGGCTTGGACCCTGTCAGGGCCTGATCCCATTTATACCCCTTGTTCCCCAGCCCTCCAAGCCTGTCTGGGCTGTTCCTCTGGGACTTGGAGCTGTTGGTGAGGGCAGTCAGCAGTCAATACAGGCTGGGGCTCTTCAGAAGGGAAGGATGCTGCAGGCAGAGGACGGGGGCTTCTCTGCCTCTGACACGCCCCCCCACCCCTTGTCCTGGGAACATTCCCATCATGGACGACATACTGTGATGTAGCTTTCTTACAGGGGGCAAGAACATGAGATGCCTTAATCTTTTTTATTTTTATGGTCTTGAAAGTCCTGCCTCCATTTGTTTTTTCTTTAATTTCCTCTTGCTCCCAGTGGGTGACTCTGTGATAGGATTTATGTTACAGCTAAAGGCATGGCCAAAAGCTGGCTGTGATGGCACGTGCCTGTAATTCCAGTATTTAGGAGTCTTGATACAGGATTGCAGGTTCAAGGCCAGCTTTAGCAATTTAGTGAGACCCTGTTTCAAAATCTAAAAAAAGGGCTAGGGGTGTATAGCTCAGGTAGGAAGCCCCTGGGTTCAATTCCTAGTAACTAATACACAGCCAAATAACCTCTTTGGTGTGGGGTTCAGCCACACCAGGAAGGGGTGTTGATTAGCATTACAGTTTGCCAGCTGCAAAAGCACATCCATCAGAAGTAGGCACCATTCACCAAGTGTTGAGCCCCCAAGTGATAGCAGTCACAAGCTGGGTACTGTGACACACGCCTGTAATCCCAGTACTTGGGAGGTTGAAACAGGAGGATCACTGGGTCAAGGCTAACCTCAGCAATTTAGCAAGACCCACTTGCAAAATAAGAGCTAGGCATGGTGGCACACACTTGTAATTCCAGTACTTGGAAGGCTGAGACAGGAGGATCACAGGTTCACGGCCAGCCTCAGCTACTTCTGCAACTTATTGAGACCCTGTTTCAAAATAAGAAATAGGGCTGGAGGTGTAGCTTGGAGGTTGGATATCCTTAGGTTCCATTCCTAGTACCACTCAAAGTAAAAATTAAAAAATAGGGCAGCCAGGTGTGGTGCCACACACTTGTAATCCCAGCATTTGGGAGGCTGAGACAGGAGGATCCGGGTTTGCAGACAACCTCAACTACTTAGGCTTTTTGCAACTCAGTGAGACCCTGTTTAAAAATGAAGAGTAAAAATTGGGGGTGTAGCTCAGAGGTAGAAAGCTCCTGAGTTCCATCCCCAGTACTACAAATTAAATAAATAGGGCTAGGGATATAACTCGGAGATAGAATGCCTATGTGTTAACACATGAGCATACCCATGGTTCTGGCCATCCTGCCATGTTATGGGGACATGACATTGGGAACTTCACTGACAACCAGGGGCGCCTACTGTGATGAACAGGGCACTGTGAGCAGCCTTGGACCTTGAGCACCCCAGGACCTCAAGTAACCAGAGTAAGGTGACAGTGCTGTCACTGAAGTAGACTAGGATTTGTTCCCAGAGAAGGATGGCCCTTGTCACTTACAGGTTTAGTGTGTGTGTGAGATACTGGGGATGGGACCCAGGGGCATTCTACCTTTGAGCTATACTCCCAGCCCTGCTTTTTTATTTTTATTTGAAACAGTGTCTGGCTAGGTTCTTAAGAATGTCACTACTTAAGCCAGGCGTGGTGGCGCACGCTTGTAATCCCCGCGCTTGGGAGGCTGAGACAGGAGGATCGCACAGGTTCAAAGCCAGCCTCAGCTACCTAGTGAGGCTCTCAGCAATTTAGTGAGACCCTGTTTCCAAATTTAAAAATATAAAATAGGTCTGGGAGTATAGCCTGGAGGTAGAAAGCCTCTGGGTTCCACCTCCAGTACCACCAAAAAAAAAAATGTCACTACTTGCTGAAGCTGGCTTTGAACCTGTGATCTGCCTGTCTCAGCCTCTCAAGTACTGGGATTACAGGCATGTACCACCGCACCTGGCTTGGGTTGGGGGACCGTGCTAGGGATGCAACCTAGGAGCATTCTAGCTTTGAGCTATATCCCAGACCTATTTTATTTTTTTTAGTTTAAACAGGGCCTCACAAAGTTCCTGAGATCTTTGCTAAGTTGCCAAGGCTGGCTTCGAACCTGTGATCTTCCTGTCTCAACCTCCCGAGTTCTAGGATTACAGATACGAACCACCATGCCTGGCTGATCGTAGGGTTTTTATTTGATGCCTACTTATGCTGCACTTGACAGTAGCCTAACAAACTTGGACTGAGCTTTTATCAGAAGGACGGTAAACACTTACAATCCTTAAAGTGTAATAGATGGTTACACTAGTGCAGGGTATGAGGGAACTTTTGGAGGGGGGGGTTGTCACTTGTATTTATTGTGACTCTGATGATAATACAAATGTTTTAAGAAAATGTTTCCCACCAAACTAGAACACAAGTTTCAATAAATGAAGGGTTTGGAATTGGTGGCCATACGTTGTATCATGAGGGACATTTAGACTCTAAAGGACAATAAAGAAATGGACAAGGTATCAACTGTACTTTTCTTTTGTCCCCTTGGCCTCGGTTTCCCTGTGTTCATCCTAGCTTCAGAGCAGCTTGGAGGGAAGGTGGAGGGTTCTCTGTTGATGTGGGAAGTGGAGGGTGTGCCCGTTGCTTGGGCATCCCATGGTATGGAGCTTGTGCCCACCTTACCCTGCAGGGCCAGGGGAATGGGGTGAGGAGCCTGATGGGTTCTGCCTCTCAGGCAGCCTCTCAGCAGTCAGCCTCCATGCCAGAGTGCTCGTTTTTTTCAGGTTTGGCACCTGGAAGGCGTGTCTACTGCAGGACCTGATGCTACAGGTGGTGTGCTTTTGAGCCATGGAGTTGAGCTGGCTCCAAATTAATGATTCCTGTTAGAAATGTCTTCAGCTACTCTTTTTTTTTTTTTTTTTTTTTTTTTTGTGCTGGAGACATTCCAGGGGTCATGTGCATGTTAATACCAGAGGTACTTATTCCCCCAGCCTCTCTCTCTCTCTCTCTTTTTTTTTTTTTCTTTCTGCAATATTGGGGATTGAGTCTAGGGCCTCATACATGCTAGACAAATATTCTACCACTAACCTGTGCCCCCAACCCTTCTACTTTATTTTGAGACAGGATCTCACTAAATTGCCCAGGCTGGTCTTGAACTTTTAATCCTCCTGCCTCACCCTCCCCAGCAACTGGGGTGATAGCTGTGTGCCACTGTGCCCCTGGAGCTGAGTTTTCTGCCCCAGCTCAGCCAATCCAGGCGGGACTGGAGGCAAAGCACACCCTCTCTCCTAGCCTCAGCCTCCTCACCTGCAAGATGAGGGAAGGGGGCCACAGCCTATTTGAAGGGGATGAGGAGAGAGCTGGCACCCAACACCCAGAGTATTAGAAAGGCACAGAGGGTGAGTGGGCCTGGTGGGACCACAGACGAGAAGCTCCCTAGGGCGCTGTGTGGGGCTCGGAAGGTGGGTAGGGTTAGGGTTGAGGGAGATGTTTTCCATTCACCATGCAGAAGGCTGCTGCCAGGAACCTCATGGTAGGTTAAGCTCCCACCTCAACCAGGCCCAGCAGTCTCCCTCCAAAAGGCACTTCCCCTCCCTTCCTATTCTAGTCGCTCAACTTTCTGGCCGTACTCAAACCTCTGTCTTTTCCCACCTTCCCTTCAGGGCTCAACTGAAACGTGGAGGCTTTATATCTTGGATGCCTCCCTCCATCAGACATTTAACACACTTACGATGATTTCCGTACCATTCCTTTATTTTACTTGAGCTTTTGCTTGCTTCGTTCTTGAAGGCAAGGATGGGTCCAAGCCTAAATGGAGAGCGAACAGAGCTGATTCACGCCCAGCTCTGACTCCCCAAACTTTTCCCAGAGGGAAGGACCCTCACCAGGAGGGCTTTGCAGCACTTTACAAACCAAAGTTCCAGCCTGTAACCCCAGTACTTGGGAAACTGAGACTGGAGGGTAGAAAGTCGCTTGGCTCCAAGTACCACAAAAATAAAAATAGAACGAGCTGGGGTGTAGCTCCGAGGTAGAATGCCCCTGGGTTCAGTCCTTAGGACCAAAAAGAAAAAGACCTGGGTACCAATCACACACGGATCATCTTTGGGCAGCTGACACGTGTGGGCCTCAGTTTTTTTCATCTAAACGCTCAGCTGATGCCCAAATGGATAGTCTTATCGCCACCCCACACCACTAAAGGATGCGGGATATCGGATCCAGTTGCTCCCCGGCCCATCACGCACGACCCCGGGGACGACAAAGTCCCTCCAGTATTGCCCAGGTTGGGGAGCTCGAAAGGTTTGGGTTTGAATTCTGCCAACTTTGAGATCAGAAGCCAGAACCTCAACATTCCCGTCTCTACCAACAGGAAGCCCGCGCCAGCCTCCCCCCGGGGAGGGAGCCACCTCCCCGCCGCTCCGCAAACGGAGCCACTCTAAGACACGTGTGAGGAAGAGCGAGTTTATTGCAGATCCCGAAGAAACCTGGCATCCGTCGCCTGCTGGGGAGGGACGCCCTCCGCTCAGCCCTGGCTCATTCTGCGCAGGCGCGAAGCTCCCGCCGCCTCTCGCCCCGGCCCCCTCGGGGCCTATTGGCCCGGGGGCGGGGGGGGGGCTTGCGGGTGCGCATGCGCCTTCCAGCTCTCGGGATCTTGGCGACGCCACCGTCTTCTAAACCCGGGCCACTGTGGCCCGTGCGTAGTGGGGGAGGGGAGGGAACGCGCGCGTGCGCCTCTCGCGCATGCGTAGCGCGTCTGGAGCCGCGGCCACTACCCCGAGTCCCCGGCGCGCAGCCAGCTGTTGCGCGCCACCTGGCCCGCCGAGGGCCTGGCCGAGGGGCTGAACTGGAGCAGCTCGGCGATCAGGGCCTTGCAGCGCTCGGACAGCTCCAGGCCCTCGGGGTAGAGCACGCCGCGCTTCTGGCGCCGGGGCAGGCCGGCGATGTCCGAGTCGTCGAAGGGCATGCACCCGGTGACCATGACGTAGAGCACCACGCCCAGGCTCCACACGTCGTACTTCTTGGGGTCGTAGGGGATGCCCAGGAGCACCTCGGGTGACGCGTAGGCAGCCGAGCCGCAGTAGGTCGTGCTCAGGTCCGGGTAGCCATGAGCCTGGCGGCCGAAGCCGAAGTCAGTGAGCTTGACGCGGCGCTCGTCGGGGCTCAGCAGCACGTTCTCGCACTTGAGGTCGCGGTGCACCAGGTGGTGGTCGTGCAGGTACCGCACGGCACCCGCGATCTGCGCGAAGAGATCGCGGGCCTGAGACCCTGGAATGCGCCCGTTGCGCTGCACCGCCTGCAGCAGGTCGGTGGCGGCGGCCTCCATCACGATGTACAGCTTCCCGTTGCACACCTCGATGAACTCGAAGACGTGCACGATGTGCGGGTGCCGCACGCCCCGCAAGATGGACAGCTCTCGTGGCAGAAACTTGTTGACGAAGTCCGGGGGCGCTCGCCTCCGGTCCACCACCTTGATGGCCACCGTGCCCTTGTACTTCTTGGAGGTGGCCACCTTGACCTTAGAGTAGCTGCCCTCGCCTATCGTACGGCCCAGCTTATAGCCGAGTTCGCTCAGGAGTTTGTCGCCCGACATGGTGGCGCCCAGGGCGCGCGGGGAGCAGGAGGCGGCTGCTGTCGGGGGGCGGCCGGACTCCGATCTCGGGCCTAACCCATGGCGCTTGGCACCTGCACCCCCGCACCCCCATGTGCCCACTCCCGAGCCCCTGCCGCCGCAGTGCCCTTTATTGCCCCGGTAACAATTTCTGCCTTGTGAAGTGACTGCGGGCGTCACTCCGCCTCGGGGCGGGACCACCGGGACCCCGTCCCGCGGGCTCCTCTGGCCCCTCGTGCTTTGTGACTCAGTCACCCGGGGATGTCAGTTCTTGGCCAAAGGCCACTGGAAAAGGATAGCGACCACCACCCGGGAGCAGAGTCCATTCCTGGCATTATCGCGACTCTCCACCGTCGTGTGCTCAGCCCGCCTGAGACCCCCGTGGAGCCCAGGGCGGCCCGTGGAGTCCCTGCGGGTGCGAGACGGGAAAGATGGGCGCAGCACAGGGACCTGACTCCTTCGGGAGCTCGGGGTTTCTGACTGCCCCGCGCATCGCCCAGAGGGAAGGTCCAGCCAGAACCTCCATTGCAAGGCGCCGGACTCCGGGCCAGCCCCAAAGCGCCCATGGCGACTTCACGCCTCGTCTGGGGAAGCGCAGATAAAGACTCGAGGCTATGCAGTAGTAAGTACCCAGGCCCAGGTCCCAAGCTAAGAGACTCACCCCAGCCCCCGCAACCTCCGCGGGCGCCTCCCGCCACGCCCCATCGCCCTCCGGGGGCCGGTGACGTCACTTCCGCCCGGGCCGGAAGCGCCGGGCTCCACGAACATGGCGGCCTCAAAGGTGAAGCAGGACATGCCCCCGCCCGGGGGCTACGGCCCCATCGATTACAAGCGGAACCTGCCGCGTCGGGGACTGTCGGGTCAGTGTCGCCGGCCCGAGGCTGGGGTCTGCGGCGGGGTCCGGGGCGGGAACGGCCTCCGGCGGCGCTGGCGTGGCGGGAAGCGGCCCGAGGTCCCGCGCCTCCGCGGGGACGTTTGGAACTGCTCAGTACGGCCGACCCCGGCCTGTCCGCCTCCCCTACGGCTCGGGAGGTCGGGCCCGGCAATTATCTCCATTTTACACGGGGTGAGGCAGGAAAACGGGTGGCGAAGCGGGCCTCCTGGAGGCCGCGACTCCCCCAGGGTCACTGAGGACAAGACTGGGGTCGAAACCCGAAACCTATAGGGAATTTATAATATATTCTGGCCGTGCGTGGTGGCTCGCGGCTGTCCTCCCAGTACTTGGGAGGCTGAGACAGGGGGATTGCTCGTTCGCGTCCAGCCTCTGCCACGTACCCAGACCCTCAGCAGCCTAGCGAGATCCTGTTTCAAAACAAAATATATGTTGGTGTATTCATTTCGAGTCACCCCTCCATGCCAGTCTGGTATGGAGCTGTATTTCTATTTTCTGTATTTCTATCTTTCTAATAAACTTCTTTAAATCTTCCAAAAAAAAAAATATGTTTTAAAAGGGCTGGGAGTGTAGCTCAGGCCCCTGGATTCAGTCCACAGTACCACAAAAGGGGAGGAGGCGCCGAGGGGTAGCCTGGAGCTTCAGTGAATTCCATCTCCAGTACCAAGAAAAAGATTTCTCACCTGCTAAATGTCCCAGGAATCCTTAATGTTTTAAGTAACATTAAATTTTGTTGTTGGAGCCGGGCGTGGTGGCGCAAGTTTGTAATCCCAGCTTTCGGGAGGCTGAGACCGAAGGATGGCGGTTTGTGGCCAGCCTCAGCTACTTAGTGAGGTCTTCCTTAACTTAGTGAGACCCTGTTTCAAAATAAAGAATAAAAAAAAAAAACATGGCAGGGGGTGTAGCACGGAGGTTGAATGCCCCTGGGTTTCGTCCCCAGACCTGCAAAAGAAACAAAAACAAAAAAATTGTTGTTGGGTTCAAAGCAGAAAAATGTAAAGAGAACATAAAAGGCTATCATACTCAGCACTCACAGTTAGCTGAAATATAGAATTTTAACCCAGATGTACTGGCGAATACTTGTAATACTAGTACTTGGGAGGCAGAGACAGGAGGATCACAGGTTCCCAGCCAGAGTCAGCTACTTAGTGTGGTGCATAGTGGCACAGTATTTGGGAGGCTGAGACAGGATCATGGGGTTGAGAACAGCCTCAGCAACTTAATGAGGCTCTCTGCAACTTAGTGAGACCTGTTTTAAAATAAAAATAGAGTTAGGGGCCGGGCGTGGTGGCGCACGCTTGTGATCCCTGCGCTTGGGAGGTGGGGACAGGAGGATTGCGCAGGTTTGAAGCCAGCCGCGCTGGCTTAAGAGACCCTGTTTCCAAATTTAAAAATATATTAAAAAATAGGTCTGGGAGTGTAGCCCGGTAGTAGGACTTCCAGGAACCCCAGTACCACCAAAAAAAAAAAAATATGTTTAGGGGTATAGCTCAAAGATAGAATGCCCCTGGGTTCAAGCCCCAGGACATAATAATAATTTATACAGTAGAAAAGTAGCTCAGTGGTAGAACTGCTTGCCTAGCTATCTAGAGGCCCTTGGGTTCATTCCCAGACCCCAAACAACAAAACAAAACAAAAACAGTTTAGCCATTTCAGGGCCAGAGAGTAAGGTTAAAACAACTATTCACAAATATAATCATGTTCTTGGTTCCTGGGCCTTGCAAAAACTAACTGTATACTAAATTTGGGATCGAGGGATGTGATGATCTGTGTCTCCTCTGGCCCCTCCCTTCCTTCCTTCCTTGTTGGGATGGAACCCAGGGCAAGTTCTGTGTCACTGAGCGACACTCCTAACCCCTCATCCTATTCTCAAGGTAAAGCTTCACTCCCATGCCAGTGCACCCCTTCAGGTGTGCAATACATTAGTGCACCAGTGTTACACAGAGACAAAGCCACAAAATCGGGGAGACGATTGTGCTGGGCTCCCTGAGTCAGCATCTCCTTTTTGTTCTTTTTTGTTGTGTTTTGTTTTTTGTTTTTGCCGTGCTGGGGATGGAACCCAGGGGCATTCGACCTCCGAGCTACACCCCCAGCCCTTTTTTTTATTCTTTATTTTGAAACAGGTTCTCACTGAGTTGCAAAGGGCCTCACTAAGTAGCTGAGGCTGTCTGCTAATCACCATCCTCCTGTCTCAGCCTCCCAAACGCTGGGATTACAAGCGTGTGCCACTATGCACAGCTTTTTTTTTTTTTTTTTTATGAGGGAGGGGGTACTGGGGATTGATCCCAGAGGTATTCTACTTCTGAGCCTCTTTCCCAGCCCCTTTTGTTGTTGTTGTTGTTTTAATCTGTGGTACCAGGAATGGAACCCAGGGATTTTCTACCTCTGGGCTACACTCCCAGACCTATTTCATACTTTATTTGGAAACAGGGTCTCACTAAGTTGCTGAGAGCATCACTAAGTTGCTGAGAGCGTCACTAAGTAGCAGAGGCTGGCTTCTAACCTGTGCAATCCTCCTGTCTAAGCCTCCCAAGTGCGGGGATTACAAGCATGCGCTACCACTCCTGGCCCTATATTTTTTGTTTTGAAACAGGGTCTCACTAGATTGCTAAGGCTATCCTTAAACCGGTAATGATCTTTTTCAACCTCCCAAGTGCTAGGTTTATAGGTGTGTGCCTATCTAACATTTCCGTGTGTGTGTGTGTGTGTGTGTGTGTGTGTGTGTGTGTGTGTGTGTGTTATTAAGGATAAAACTTGGGGGCTTTGTACCCCCAGGCTACATTCCCAGACCTATTTTATATTTTATTTGGAAACAGTATCTTACTAATTTGCTGAGGCTGGCTTTGAACCATCACTATTCTCCTATCTTAGCCGTCACCACGTCCAGCTTCATTTTATGTTTTTTATGTGTGTGTTTATTGCTGGAGATTGAACCTAGGGCACTCTGCCTCTAAGCTACACCTTCAACCCCCCACCCCCTTTATGGTACTTGAAATTTAGCCCAGGGTCATTCTACCTCCAAGCTATACCCCTAGCCCTATTTTTTATTCTTTATTTTGAAACAATTTTACTAAGTTGCTGAGGGCCTGCTAAGTATGTGAGGCTGGCCACAAACCTGAGATCCTCCTGTCCCAGCCTCCCAAGTACTGGAATTATAAGCGTATACCACCAAGCCCGGCAGCAGTGTGTGTGTGTGTGTGTGTGTGTGTGTGTGTGTGTGTGTGTGTGTGTGTGTATTGGGAATCGAACACAGGGGTATTCTACCTCTGAGGTATACCCCCTGCCCTATTCTTTTTATTCTTTGAAACAGGGTCTCACTAAGTTGTGGAGGTCCTCACTAAGTAGCTGAGGTTGGCCACAAACTTACTTTTTTTTTTTTTGTGGGTCTGGGGATGGAACCCACGGGCACTGGACCGCTGAGCTACACCCCCTGCCCTATTTTTTATTCTTTATTTTGAAACCAGGTCTCAACTGAGTTGCAAAAGGCCTCGCTAAGTAGCTGAGGCTGTCCGCGAACCGCGATCCTCCAGTTTCAGCCTCCCGAATGCTGGGATTACAAGTGTGCACCACCATGCCCGGCTTAGCATTTCATTTTTAAAAAGTAATTTATCTATTGATTGGTACCAGGGGTTGAACAGATGCGCCTTTACCCCTGTCCTTTTCCAGCTCAGGGCACAGCAGTGTCTCCCATTGCAAGGCTTGCTCTAAATACCACTGTCAGGAATTAAGTTTCCTAATCACGCACTCCTTACATACACACTCACCATCTTTCCTGGCTGCCTGGTGCGAGAACGATGCTCCTTCTGAAGGTTCAGTCTTCATGTTCCTGCATTTAGTAGCTGGTGTTTGAGAGAGATCATGGCTCTGGTCCTGTCCCAAGATGCTCCCAGCCTACCTGAGGAGACAAGCCAGAATCTCCAGTCATGGTAAGGCGACCAAGGTTCGATCCCCAGTCCCACTAACAAACCAGAAAAGAAACCCATCCTATTAGCAGTCGCATCCCATCCTCCCTCCAGCCCTTGGCGACCACTAACTAATGGGCGTCCTCTCCCTCTGGACTTGCCTGTTCTGGGCATTTCCTGTGGCTGACATCACGCTCTGTGAGGCATTTGGGTCTGGCTTCTTCAGGTTCACTTCAAGGTTCACCCGCATCCTGGCAGGCGTCGGTATTTTGTTGCTTTTCCTCTGGCCTGTCTTAGCCTCCTTGCCCTGCTGTTCTGTCGCTTTTGAGGCTAATACCCGTTGTGTGGACGCGCAGCATATTATACATCCCGTCGTTTGTGGATGAACACACGTGGTGTTTTCACCATTTCTGGAGAATTCAGGGGGTTTCTTGGTGCTGGAGATGGAACTCAGGGTCTTGCAGATTCTAGGCACGTGCTCTACCACTGAGCTGTTTCTCCAGCCCTTTTTATTTATTTTGAGACAGTCTGTCTGGGTTACCCAGGCTGGCCTCGAACTTATGATCCTTTTGCCTCAGCTTCTTCAGTAGCTGGGATGACAGGTGTTTCTACCTTTGGGCTCTTGTACCTAACAGTGCCATGAACATCACACACAAGTGTTTGTGTAGCTCTAGGTTTTATTTCTTTTTTTACTTTTATTTATAACTGGAACATACTGAAAATGGCATACATTTATTTATTTATTTATTTATTTATTTATTTATTTATTTATTTATTTATTTTGGTGGTGCTGGGTTCCTGGAAGCCCTTTACCTCCGGGCTACACTCCCAGACCTATTTTATATTTTTTTTTATTTGGAAACAGGGTCTCTTAAGCCAGGGAGGCTGGCTCCGAACCTGCGCGATCCTCCTGTCTCCGCCTCCCAAGCGCGGGGATTACAAGCGAGCGCCACCACGCCTGGCAAAATGGCATACATTTAGACGGTGCTTGGTGCCCTCCCCGTTACCCTTCCCCCCCTCTTAACACTGAATGTCCAGGTTAACCGTGCTATAGTCATACTTTTACACATATTCGGATGTAGCTCCTCCATTGATCAACCTCAGCATTCTTCCTCTCCTCTCCTTCCATTCTAGCTTTGCTGAGGTTTCTCCCCCATTATCTGGAGTCCCTCTGGTATCCTCAATGCTCCCTAGTTTGGGCATATTAGAGAAAACATATGTCCCTTCTCTTTCTGTGCTTGGCTGATCTCAATGTTCTCCGGATCTTTCCATCTTCTTGTGAATGCCATGATTTTATTCTTCTTTATAGCTGAATAGAATTCCATTGTGTGTAATTCCCATAATTTTGCAATCCATTCATCTGTTGATGAAGACCTGGGTTGGTTCCATATTCTGGCTATTATAAATTGTAATAGGTATGCATGAACATAGGTATGCATATGTTACTGCAGTTCTCTGATTTCAACCCCTTTGGAAAAATACCCAGGAGTGGTAGAGCTGGATCATATGGTGGATCCATTCCCAGTTTTCTAAGAAATCTCCACACTGATCTCCATGGCAGCTGAACTAGTTTGCACTCCCACCAACAGTGTGAAAGAGTTCCTCTTTCCCCACATCCTCGCCAGCATTTATTGTTGTTTGAGTTCTTTATGCTTGCCACTCTGACTGGGGTTAGATGGAATCTCAGTGTAGTTTTGATTTGCAGAATAGCCAAAGCAATTCTCAACAATAAGAACCATGCAGGAGGCACCACAATCCCGAACTTCAAATTATACTATAGAGCACAATAGTAGTAAAAACAGCATGGTATTAGCTGTAGGTTTTCATTTCTCTGACAGAGGGTGGCGTTTCACCTAAGAAGAATTTGCTGGGTCTGCCTTTAACATATCGTGGGCATGCCAAACTGTCTTCCAAATTGGCTGTGCCATTTTACCTCCCCACCTGCAGGGTATGGGACTTGGAAATACTCCGCACTTCCATAGTATTATAGGAATATATGCTATTTTGTGCTGTGGTCCTGGGAGCTGAACCCAAGACCTCCGACATGATGAGCAAGTGCTTTGCTTTGCCACTGAGTTACATCCCAGCCTGTCCCATTATCTTTTATTCTTTTTTTTTTCATCATCACTGCCCCAGCATGTATTTCGCTGCAGCTTTGATTTGCTGTCCCTAGTGACTGCTGTTAAGTATCTTTTGTTGTGTTTACTGGACACTTGTATATCTTCCTTGGAGTGCTGTAGTAATGGTAGAGATACACGGGGTGTTACAGTTTTGGTTTTGCTCTATTCTCACTTAATAGAGATGCCGTTTTTCTCTCCTGGTAGTCTTTTTCTTTTTTTTCAGTGGTGGGTATTAGAGATTTGATTTCAACCCAAGAAATGATTTGGAGTATTCTTTTAAAAGGAGAAGGAAGGCTGGGCATGGTGGTGCACATTGAGACAGGAGGATCATAGGTTCGAGGATAGCCTCAGCAGGTAGTGAAACTCTCAGCAAACTAGCAAGACCCTGTTTCAGAATTTTGAGAAATAGGGCTGGGGATGTAGTTCAGAGGTAGAATGCCCCTGGGCTCAGTCCCCACTACCAAGAGAAGGAAAGAAATGGAGGAAAACGCCAGGCGTTGTGGCACAGGCCACATTTGCAGGACTTATAAGTGCTTTTCCTGCTGAGTTGTGTTTTCAACTAATTGATGGTGTCGTGTGCGGCACAGAAGTTTCTAGCTGAATTTGTAATCCAGCATTCGGGAGGCTGAGACCGGAGGATCACAGTTCGTGGCCAGCCTCGGCTACTTAGTGAGGCCCTCTGCAACTCAGTGGGACCCTGTTTCAAAATAAAGAACAAATAATAGAGCTGGGGGGGTATCTCGGAGGTAGAATGCCCCTGGGTTCCATCCCCAGTACCGCATAAAAAAGTTCGATTTATTTTCCTTCGTGTCTGGTGCTTTGGACACCGTGTATATGCAACTGTCCTGGTCCAAGGTCACTGAGCTTCCCTCTGTTTTCCTCTGAGTGATAGTTTTAGCTCTTACGTTTAGGCCTCTGATCTATTTCGAGTCAGTTTTTTGTGTATGGGATAAGTAAGGAGAGAGCACGTCGTCGTGCATGTGGCTGTCCAGTTGTCCCAGTTATTGAAAAGACTGTTCTTTCCCTGTTGAATTGTTTTGGCACCCTGTGCAAAATCAATTGACCATGAATTTGAGGGTTTATTTCTGGACTCTGTTCCACCGTCGATGCACATGCCTGTCCTTGTGCTGCGCCGCCCAGTCCCCTACACACAGCTGTGCAGTGAGTCTGGAGCCAGGGCATTGGGAGGCCTGCGGCTGTTCCTCTGCCCAAATGGTTTGGCTCTCCTGGTCCCTTGTACCTTTATGTTGATTGTGTGACCTGCTTATTCATTTCTTCAAGGGGAAAATAGGTCAGGAGTAGATGGGACTGCTATTGACTGTGTGCATCGGCTTGGGGAGCGTTGCCACCTGCTCAGTGCTAAGCGTTCCCATCTGGGAATGTGTTTATTCAGGTCGTCTTTAAGAGTGGCCTGCACAGCCAGGCCTGTAATCCCCGTACATGGGAGACCGAGACAAGAGAATTACAGATGCAAGGCCAGCCTCAGCAATTTAGGGATCCCTACCTACCTACCTTCTTCCTTCCTTTCTTTCTTTCTTTCTTCCTTTCTTTCTTTCTTTCTTCCTTTTTTTTTTTCTTTCTTTTTTTGTGGTACTAGGGATTGAACCCAGCATTCTACCTCTGAGCTACACCTCCAGCTCTATTTTATTTTTATTTTATTTATTTTTTGCGGGTCTGGGGGTGGAACCCAGGGGCATTTGACCTCCGAGCTACACCCCCTACCCTATTTTTTTTATTCTTTATTTTGAAACAGGGTCTCACTGAGTTGCAGAGGGTCTCACTAAGTAGCTGAGGCTGTCCGCGAACCGCGATCCTCTGGTCTCAGCCTCCCAAATGCTGGGATTACAAGCGTGCGCCACCACACCCGGCTTTATTTTTATTTTGAAACAGGGTCTCTAGGTTGATGAGAGCCTCCCTACTTGCGGAGGCTGTCCTCAAACCTGTGATCCTCTTGTCTCAGTCTCCCAAGTACCGGGATTACGTGTGCCACCATACCTGGGTATAAAACCCTATTTCAAAATAAAAACTAAGAGCCAAGCGTGGTTGAAGGCTTGGCCGAACCTAAGCCCTCCACCTAGTGAGACCCTGTTTCAAAATAAGAAATAAAGCTGGGTGTGGTGGAGCACACATTTGGGAGGCTGAGACTGGAGGATCGAATAAAAAAATAGGGATAGGGGTGTAGCTCAGAGGTAGAATGCCCCTGGATTCCATCCCCAGTACCACAAAAATAAATAAATAAAAAGTAAAAATATGGCCGGGCGTGGTGGCGCACACTTGTAATCCCAGCATTTGGGAGGCTGAGACTAGAGGATCATGATTCTCAGACAACCTCAGCTACTTAGTGAGGCCCTCCACAACTTAGTGAGACCCTGTTTCAAAATAAAAAATAAAAACAGGGCAGGGGCCGGGCCTGGTGGCACACGCTTGTAATCCCCGCGCTTGGGAGGCGGAGACAGGAGGATCGCGCTGGTTCGGAGCCAGCAGCGCTGGCTTAAGAGACCCTGTTTCCAAATAAAAATATAAAATAGGTCTGGGAGTATAGCCCAGAGATGGAAGGGCCTCCAGGAACTCCAGTACCGCCAAAAAAAAAAAAAAACAGGGGCAGGGGGTGTAGCTCGGAGGTCAAATGCCCCAGGGTTCCATCCCCAGACCCTCAAAAAAATAAATAATAAAACAAAATGAAAAGTAAAATTATAAAAGGGCTTGGGAGGCTGAGACGGAGGATTGTGGTTTGTGGACAGCCTCAGGGACTACCTAGTGAGGCCCTTTGCAACTCAGTGAGACACTGTTTCAAAATAAAGAATAAAAAAAATAGGGCTGGGGGTGTAGCTTGGAGGTAGAATGCCCCTGGGTTCCAGACCCGCAAAAAAGAAAGAAAGAAAGAAAGAAAGAAAGAAAGAAAGGAAGGAAGGAAGGAAGGAAGGAAGGAAGGAAGGAAGGAAAGAAAGAAAGAAGAAAGAAAGAAGAATGGCACACACGCTGCGCACACCCCATGCAGGCAAGCCACCCCACCAGGTCAGCCCTCCTGAGGTTCCGCCTACCTGAGGGCCCAGGGCCTCCAGCCCCACTCAGCCAGATAAAAATGGTTATGCCCAGACCTTTTACTGGCCACAAGCAATCGCCTGGGTCCTGAACCACCCTGAGTGCCCTCAGCCTTCATCCTTGCCTTTCGGGGGTGCCCACATTCAGGTACCCAGGGGTTTCCATGGCGGCTGTTTGTTACGTGGGAAAGTTGGAGGCAGCCCAGGTCCTTCCCCTGGGGCTGAGCCAGAAAATGAGGCCCCCAGCGTCTGTGCAACTGTTGAAGACTGAGACATCTTTACAGAGAAGCACCATCTGGTGGGGACAAGGCTGCATGCCCAGGCAGGTGGCCAGCGGGGAGCTAGTCCTGAGGTACCCGCGTACCCTCACTACCCTGCCCCGGAGGTGGGAGACTCACCCTGAGCCTGCGTGCTGGGGATGGAACCAAGGGCTTCACAGGCGGAGCAAGCGCTCACCAGAGCCGCGCCCCCTCCCCTGGACAAGTTTCTAACGTGAGACTACCTGGATAATCTTTCACCTCTGGATCTAGCAGAACTGCCAGGCTCTCAGCGGGAACTCCCAGAGCTCCGGCTCCCCTTCCCCTGAGGCCGGGTGGTGTTGCCCACTGTCTAGTCATTTGCTGGGTGTTAAGTGGAGCCTAACTGGCCCGAAATGTGGACTTGCCCCAGCAGCCACCAGGCCCATCTGGAAAAGACAAAGACATGTTGCAGGGATTAGGGTGTTCCGGATGAGCCAGACCCCAGGCACCAGGCCTCCCTGAAGTCCTAGCTGGCCACGGTCTGCCAGTCAGGATTAGCACAGGGATCCCTGCTGGCCCTCAGTAAATATTCATGCCGCCCTGGGCTCCCTGGGCTCTGCCTGCCTCCGTGGGTAGAACACAGGGTGGTACCCTGGGAGGCCTGAGCTACCTGGGAGCTGGAACCCAGCCATGAACACCATCAGCTGCCCTTCCTGGTGGTGCCTGTTCACCCTGCCTGGGCTGTGCCTTCCAGAAACCTGGCCAGTAGCCAGAGATGTTGCAGGCCCACTTGTAAGAGAAGGCACCGGGGACCTTGGCTACAGAGTATGTGAACAAGTAACTGGCCTGGTGCCATGTAGGAGGGCCAGCAGAGCAGGATAGGCCTTCCACAGGTATAGAAGCAGTCTGAAGACTGAGGCCCCACTGCATGATGGGGCCCGCCACCCCATGGATGTCTCAGAGGAGGAAGCGTCGTGTTCCTGCCCCTCCCGGCACTGATGGCACCTCTCTCTCCACAGGTTATAGCATGTTTGCACTGGGAATCGGGACCTTGCTCTTTGGCTACTGGAGCATGATGAAGTGGAACCGGGAGCGCAGGTAGACCCCCACTGGGGTTGGGGGCCTTGCAGACACTGCAGCCTATGAATGCACCTCACCCCCACGAGACCCCAGGAGTATAAGTCCTGACCCTCACTTCCACCCCTAGACCTCAGCCCCAAGAAAGGTCCAGTGGCCAGGAGCTCAGGACCAGGTGTTCGGCTCCCAGGCTGAGGGCAGCTGGAACCCATCCTCAGCAGGGTTTTCTTTGTGTGTGTGTGGTACTAAGGATTGAACCCAGGGACATTCTTCCTCCAAGTCTATCCCTATCCCTATTTTTTTTTTAATTATTTATTTCTTTATTTAGTGGTACTGGTTTAGTGGTGGTACTGGGGATGGAACTCAGGGGCTTTCTACTTCCAGGCTACACTCCCAGACCTATTTTATATATATAATTTTTGGGGGGTTTTTTGCAGGTCTGGGGATGGAACCCAGGGGCATTCGACATCTGAGCTACACCCCCTGCCCTATTTTTTATTCTTTATTTTGAAACCGGGTCTCACTGAGTTGCAGAGGGCCTCACTAAGTAGCTGAGGCTGTCCGCGAACTGTGATCCTCGGGTCTCAGCCTCCCGGATGCTGGGATTACGAGTGTGCGTCGCCACGCCCGGCTCTGTTTTATATTTTATTTGGAAACAGGGTCTCACTAAGTTGCAGAAGGCCTCACTAAGTAGCTGAGGCTGGCTTCGAACCTGTGATCCTCCTCTCAGCCCCCCAAATACTGAGAATGCCACCAGGCACTGCAAGAGGACTTCTGTCAGTGGTGACCAGCACAGGATGATCATCGGGGTTTAGAAACTACACACTGGGTATGTAATCCCAGTGTTTGGGAGGCTGAGGCAGGAGGATTGTAGCCAGCCTGAACTGTTTGTTTATTTGTTTTTTGGTACTGGGGATTGACCCCAAAGGCATTCTACCTCTAAGCTATACCTCCAGCCTGTTTTTATTTCTTATTTTGAAACAAGGTTTCAGCCGGGCGTGGTGGCACACTTGTAATCCCAGCATTCAGGAGGCTGAGACCTGGAGGATCGCAGTGCGGACAGCCTCAGCTATTAAGTGAGGCTTAATAGGGCAGGGGTGTAGCTCGGAGGATAATGTCCCTGGGTTCCATCTCCAGACCCTCCAAAAAAAAAGAAAAGAAAAGAGAAAAAGAAGCAAGGTTTCACTCGGTTGCTGAGAGCCTCCTGAAATTGCTAAGACTGGCTACAAACCTGCAATCCTCCTGTCTCAGCCTCCTAAATGCTGGAATTCCAGGCCTTCACCACCATACCTGGCTCAGCCTGAGCAATTTAGCAAGACTGTTTCAAAATAAAAATAAGCCGGGCGTGGTGGCACATGCTGGTAATCCCGCATTCGGGAGGCTGAAACCGGAAGATTGCCGTTTGTGGACAGCCTCAGCTACGTAGGCCCTTTGCCACTTAGACCCTGTTTCAAAATAAAGAGTAAAAAAATAGGACAGGGGGTGTAGCTCGGAGGTTGAATGCCCCTGAGTTCAATCCCCAGACCCACAAAATAAATAAATTAAAATAAAAATAAGAAGTCCGGGCATGGTGGTTTATGTTTGTGATCCCAGCATTTAGGAGGCTGAGACGAGAAGATCGCAGTTCAAGGACAGCCTCAGCTACTTAGTCCCTCTGCAGCTCAGTGAGACCCACTTTCAAAACAAAGAATAAAAAATAGGGCTGAGGGTGTCGCCCGGAGGTAGAATGCCCCTGGGTTCCATCCCCAATACCACAAAAAAATAAAAATAAGGGCTTGGAGTGTAGCTCAGAAGTAAAATATCCCTGGGTTCAATCCCCACTGGTACAAAAACTAAATGAAAACCAGACGACAGGAGGCAGTGTTCACACAGGCCTGGACAGACCAGGGCCAGGTGAGGCCAGTCCCTGGGTCATGTATGGCAGAGTACCCTTCTCCCCCAGCCCCCAGCTGAGGGGCTTAGGTACTGCCAGAAAGCTGAGAGAGAAAAAAACTTTCGGCCAGAGCCCTGTGATGGTGACCCCTCCTCCTCAGTGATCATCAGGCAGGGCTGTTTTTAGGATTTAAAAAAAGTGTCTAACCGAAAAAGTGTGAAGCCAGCAGCCCCGTGGTCACAGCCCTTGCGCGGCCCGCCCCTTCCCCACACAGCACCCTCCAGCCTGGCGCCTTTCTGCTTCACAGGCGCCTGCAGATCGAGGACCTGGAGGCCCGAATTGCGCTGATGCCGCTGTTCCAGGCCGAGCGGGACCGCAGGTAGCCCCAGCGGGCTTGGGCCCTGGGCCTCGTCCACATCCAGCAGCAGCCACAGTACAAGTGGGAGCGCCTGTGGGGCAGGGCTAGGGGGCCTCCCGGAGGGGCCTTGGTGCTGGGGCAGGACGCAGGGTAGGCGTCTCCGCGGGCGGTGGCCGGCATTTCAGCAGGGGCCCCGCCACCCACCCCTCCCCTAGGATCTTGCAGATGCTGCGGGAGAACCTGGAGGAGGAGGCCATCATCATGAAGGACGTGCCGGACTGGAAGGTGGGTCCCCGCAGCCCCCTGCCAAAGCCGGAGGGGGTGAGGCGGCCAGCCCGCTGACATGACGGCGGCCACGCCCCTCCATCCCTTTCCCCGCAGGTGGGAGAGTCTGTGTTCCACACCACGCGCTGGGTGCCGCCGCTGGTGGGCGAGCTGTACGGGCTGCGCACCATGGAGGAGGTGCTCAACGCCAACTATGGCTTCATGAACTACACGTAGACGCGCCCGCACTGGGCCTCCCTCCCTGTGGAAAAATAAACGCTCTGGAGACCTGGGCAGTGTGTGCTCCGTGTGTCTGTGCGTGTGTCTGTGCTCCGGGTCTCTGGGGTCGGGTCTCTGGGGTCGGACGTCTGCAGGTGGAGCCTCCAGCAGCAGCTTTCTGCCCGCCCCTCCCCTGCTCCTCTGTCGACCCAGCTTCCCTACCCTCCCTGGGGGGGGCGGCTGGGCGGAGCCCCTCTCCCAGGCCAGGACCCCCTGCGCTGCACAGACTGACCATTCGCTGCCTTTCCACTCAGTTTCCGGCCACCAGCGGCTCCACTGGGACGCGAAAGGGTTAAGCTTGCTTATACTCACTGACCAATAGATGTGTCCAGCGCCTTCGCGGCGTCTCCTGATTGGCCGGCGCTCTGGGTGGGCGGGCGGGCGGGGGCGGGCCCTCTCCCAGATGCTCTTAAAAGGCTGTGGCGGCCCAGGATCGTGCTGCGCACTCTGGCTCACCTCCACCATGAGCAGCGCGGTCGGCCCAGGCCCGGACCCGGAGGCGCCGGAGGAGCGGCGCTTCCTCAGGTCAGCCAGGGAGGCTTGCCGGGGGACTGCAGGCGGGGGAGATCCTTTACGGGGCCTCGGGCAGGGGAACGGAGGCAGAGTGTGGCTGGAACTGCGGGAGGATGGAGCCCCCCCTCCCCGCATCTGTCTGCCTCCAGGGCTGTGTTGCTAGGGAAACTGCATCCGAGGCAGGCTTGCCCCTCTGGCGTGAATCATCAGCCCGCCCACATTCAGCCAAGTCACGGCTCACGTCTCCAGCCCCGGCCCCCATCTGGGGTCCCCCTCTTGGAAGAGTGGGGCCAAGTTCCTCAGAGGCTCCTTGGTGGTCCAGCCCAGAGGAGAAAATAGGCCTGGGAAGAGAATTTGGTCCGGGGCTCGTGAGTTGGGGTCAGAGTGGCACCCACGCCGTCTCCACCTCGCCCTGTGTCTTCTCAGCCCTGGGAGATGTTCACCCAACAGCCCTGACCAGCCGCCTCTGCCCACCGTCCAGGTCCAGCCTAGCAGAGGGTGTTGTGCGCCAGGCCTCTGACTTCAGCTGGTGTGGGGGTTCCAAACGCCAACCAAGGACAGGGTGTGGGACACGGGCACGGAGTGCCGATGGGCAGGAGAGAAGTTTTGAGTGTTCCTGAGTACTGGGGAAACAGAAGGTGGTGCTGTGATCGAGTTCAGGTTTTCAAAGCCCCTGCAGTTTGGCTGGTGTTGAGTTGGAGGGGGCAAAAGGCTGCTGTACCAGGCAGCCAGGTAAGCAGTAGTGGTGGGCAGACTGGCAGGGAGCAGAGGGCATCCACAATGGCACCCTGGCCTGCAGGCTCTGTAACCATCCAGGAGCATTTGGGGACAGTCAGGCCCAGCTCCCTCTGGACCCCCAACACTTCAGATCCCGGCTGGTAGGGATACATCCTGGAGCATCCCGGCCACGCTTTTTGGGGAGCTGAGATTGGCGGAGCAAAGAGGCACGCTCATGCTGAGCCCCCCGAGGCCCCCAGCTGCAGTTGGGTCTGCCATGCACCTCCCTGCCCCACCAGGCTGATTCCCACTCACCCTGCCCAGCACCGCAGCTACCCCCAGGACCACCCCCTGCCTGCAGCACTATCTTGACCGGTTAGGAGGAAGATAATGTCCTAGATGACGGCCAGGAGCCCACACTTCAGGAGAGGAGAGGGAGAGCTGGCCTCCACACTCCTCATCCTTCCCCCTCTTCTGTGGGGGTGGAAGGCAGAGCTGTCAAGACAGTGTTGGGGAGTGAGCCATGCTCCCAGCCCTGGAGTCCTCACCTGAACGCCAGCAGTCTCAGACAGGTTTCTTGGGGCTTGGCTGCCCCCCCCCCCGGGGGGGGAAGCTCCCTTCACGACTCCTTCCATTTCTCCGTCCACTGGCCAGGCATGTGACTTCCCTTGCCTGAGCCGGGCCCCCCTTCGTGGACCCCCTGAAGTGTCTTCCTAGCAGGCTTTCTCAGGCCCTGCTGGCTCCCTTGCTGGCTCAGCCCCTCAAACAGGCCAGGCATGTTCCCACCACAGCCGTGGGCCCTGCTGCTCTTGCCACCTGCGGCACTTCCCATTATGCTCCAGGCCTCCTCCAGGAAGCCCCTGGTCCTCAGCCCTGCACTGCCTGCCAGGCCCATCCCCAGCAGGAAGGGAAGGAGTCCTGATGCTGGGGAAATGAACATCTACCATGCCAGCCCCCTTCTCCTTGGGAGCCCCTGCACTAAGAAGGGCTCAGCATTTGTTTTGATCTACCATCACCATCTTTAAGTTTCTAATTTTATTTTTGGTACTGGGGATTGAATCCAGAGGCTACCTTTGAGCTGCACCAGAAGCTTTTTTTTTTTTTTTTTTTTTTTTTTTTTTTTTTTGCAGTACTAGAACCCAGGGGCATTCATTCTACTTTGAGCTCTACCCCCAGCCCTATTTTTTTTTTTTTTTTTGGTAGTACTGGGGTTCCTGGAAGCCCTTCTACCTCCGGGCTACACTCCCAAACCTATTTTTACATTTTTATTTGGAAACAGGGTCTCCTAAGCCAGCGCACGCGGCTGGCTTCGAACCTGCGCCATCCTCCTGTCTCTGCCTCCCAAGCGCGGGGATTACAAGCGTGAGCCACCATGCCTGGCCTCCCAGCTTTATTTTTTATTTTTTATTTTGAAACAGGGTCCCACTGAGTTGCAATGGGCCTCACTTGGTAGCTGAGGCTGTCCGCGAACCGCGATCCTCCTGTCTCGGCTTTCCAAATGCTGGGATTACAAGCGTGCCCCACTACGCCCGGCTTTATTCTTTATTTTGAAACAGGGTCTTACTAAGTTGCAGAGAATCTAAGTAGCTGAGACTTGCTGTGAACTTATGATCCTCCTGTCTCAGCCTCCCAAGTACAGGGCTATCTTTTATTTTGAGACAGGGTCTTGCTAAGCTGTTGAGGCTGGCCTCAACCTGTGAACCTCCTGTCTCAACTTCCCAAGTACTGGGATTACACCATGCCTGGCCAATTCCTGGTAATTTTAACAAAGCCCCTATTTCCATTTTGCAATGGGCCCTGAAAGATACTAAGCCCCTCCTGCCTTCAGATTTGCTGGAGAGTGGAAAAAAGAAAGGGTCACTCAGCAAAACAGGGCAGAGACAGTTGTTCCCATCTCCTTAGCCACAATTTTTTGTTTTGGTTTCTGAGGATTGAATTTAGGAGCACACACTTCTGAGTCACACCCCCAGCCCTATTTTATTTATTTTATTTTTATTTTGGGGGTATTTGGATTGATCTCAGAAGCATTCTACTCCAAGCTGCACCCCCCAGCCCTAATTGGTCAACAACAGACTCCCTATTTGCTGAGGTTGTCCTTGAACCAGCAATCCTCCTGTCTCAGCCTCCAAAGGACTGGGATGACAGATATGCGCCACTACGCTCAGCTACAAATATTTTAATTTTATCACTGCCTCTAAAAAGGGGTTACCAAAGGGTCTGATAGTCTCACTCCAGACACTCCTGTCTCCTTCCCTCCTTGAACCAGTCATCAGACTCCCACAGCCTCTACATCCACCTTTCTCAGATGCCCTCAGGCCCCTCCACCCCCTCCAGCATCTTAGAGCCTGAAACCCATCTCCCAGGTCCAAGTCCTCTCGTCCTACCGTCCTACCGTTCCGGGTTCCTCCAGATTTGACCTCCTGCAGGGGGAGTCTGGATCAAGCTCCACCTTTGGGGCAGTAAAAACACACAGATCGCCGTGCGCACCTGCGGCCACCAGAGGGCGCGCGCTCCCCAGGCGTCAGCTCCCACCTCCCGGGCCCGACCCGGAGCCGGTGGGTGGGAAAATGAGGAGGCCGGGAAGGGTCCGCACCTCCGGGCGGTAGAAGCCGCTGGGAATAGGTGCGGGGCGATTCGACATCTGGCTCCTAAGCCTCGGTGGGCCATTCCCGGCTCCGTCCGGGTGCTGTCCGCAGGTCTCCTATCTCTGAGCCTCTCCCCACTCTCCCCAGCACCGCCGAGGCAGCCGCCCTGGAGCGCGAGCTGCTGGAGGATTACCGCTTTGGGAGGCAGCAGCTGGTGGAGCTGTGCGGCCACGCTAGTGCTGTGGCGGTGACCAAGGTACTTGACCCTGAACCCCGCCGGTGACCATAACCCGACCCTCCGGAGCCGAGGAGTAGCGTGTTAGCCTGTGGCCAGGCCGATGGACCCAAACTTGGGGCTACCCCAACCCATCACTCAAATGGGGAAACTGAGGCCCGGGGGTGAGAAGGCCTGCCCAGGTCATGTTGAGCTGGATGCAGAGCTGGACAGTGGGTATTACCCCACCCCTTGAGGTGCTGCGGCCGCCCCGCTGGGCTCGGGTTCCTCTGAAAAAGGGGCTGTAGCAGGAAACCCTCCCTGTCCTCCCCCTTCTCCTCCTCTTCTTTTTTTTTTTTTTTTTTTTTTTTTTACTTTTTGTTACCTTCCTATGCAGTTTTTTGTTTGAATTTTTTTGGTACTAGGAATTTGGGGGGTTACTAGGAATTGAAACCAGAATCATTCTACCTCCAAGCTACACTCCCAGACCTATTTAAATTTTTATTGAAAACAGTCTCTCAAAGTTGTTGAGGGTTTCACTAAGTTGCTCAGGGTGGCCTAAAAAACTTGTGATCCCTACCAGGCGTGGAGGCCCAAAGGTAGAAAGCCTCTGGGTTCCACCCCCAGGACCACAAAATCAAAAACGACTTGTGATCCTCCTGTTTCAACTTTCAGCCTCCCAAGTACTGGGATTAGAGGTGTGTGCCATGACACCTGACCTGGTGCTGGAGATTAAACCCAGGAGCATTCTACCTGTGAGCTACACTCCTAGCTTGCTTTATTTATTTATTTATTTATTTATTTATTTATTTATTTTTGTGGTACTAGAGATTAAATTTTAACACCGAGCTATATCCCAGCCCACTTTTTTTTTTTTTAAAAAAAAAAACAGGGTCTTGCTAAATTTCTGAAGCTCTCCTTGAACCTGTAATCTTGTCTCAGCCTCCCAAGTACTGGGATCACAAGCAATGAATGTATTCATTAAAAAAAAAAGAGCTCAGAATTTTCATGCATAGTGAACTTTTAAAAAGTATTTATGCCAGGTGTGGTGGCGCACGCTTGTAATCCCCGCACTTGGGAGGTGGAGACAGGAGGATCGCAGTTCATGGACAGCCTCAGCTACTTAGTGAAGCCCTTTGCAACTCAGTGGGACCCTGTTTCAAAAATAAAGACTAGCCAGGTGTGGTAGCGCACGCTTGTAATCCCCTCTTGGGAGGCAGAGACAGGAGGATCGCTCAGGTTCGAAGCCAGCTGAGCTGGCTTAAGAGACCCTGTTTCCAAATAGTAAAAAAAAAAAAATAGGTCTGGGAGTGTAGCTCGGAGGTAGAAAGGTTTCCAGGAACCTCAGTACCACCAAAAAAATAAATAAAATAAAAATAAAGAATAAAAAATAGGGCTGGGGATGTAGCTCGGAGGTGGAATGCCCCTGGGATCCATCCCCAGTACTACAAAAAAAAAAAATTATTTTCAGGGTTACTAGAGGTTGAATTCAGAGGAATTCTACCGCTGAGCTATACCCCCAGCTCTTTTTTATTTTATTTTATTTTAATTTATTATTTTTTTTTGGCGGGTCTGGGGATGGAACCCAGGGGCATTCGACCTCTGAGCTACACCCCCTGCCCTAATTTTTATTCTTTATTTTGAAACTGGGTCTCACTGAGATGCAGAGGTCTCGCTAAGTAGCTGAGGCTGTCCGCGAACCGCGATCCTCCCGAATGCTGGGATTACAAGCGTTGCGCCACCACACCCGGCTTTTTTATTTTTTACTTGGAAACAGGGTCTTGCTATGTTGCTGAGGCTGGCCTCAAACCCGAGAGTCTCCTGTCTCAGTCTCTCAAGTACTGGGATTATAGGTGTGTGCCCCCATACCCTGAGAAGGTGCTTTTATTTCTACTTTAGTGTTTTATATTTCCAAATGAAACATGTCCTGGGTGAAGTGCCCAAAGGGGAAGGAAACCCTTTAAAAGGAAAACCATAAAAGGAAACTGAGTTTTGTAAACTCTTGCCTGAGCCTTTGTGGCCAACGGTCTGGTGATGGCCTGAAAGTCCAAGTGGGATGTCATCCTGGTGTGGCGGGGTCACAGGACCAGGCGGAGACTTAGGGGAGGAGACTGGGAAGGGAACAGTTTCCCCTCTGTGTGGTCGGAGCGGCTCCTGAAACACTGTGTGCACTCAGGGACTTTATTGCTTCTCTCTATATATTTATTTATTTATTTACTTACTTACTTACTTACTTATTTATACTGGGGATTGAACCCAGGGGCATTCTACCTTTGAGCTACACCCCCAGCCCTATTTTTTTTTTTTTTTTTGGAAGTAGGGTCTCATTGGTTGATGAGAGTCTCACTACTTGCTGAGCCTCCTATCTCAGCCTCACAAGTACTGGGCTATGGGAATGGCCTCCGTGCCTATTTATTTATTTATCTTGTGGGAGGGTACTGGGGATGAAACCCAGGAGCCTTCTATCTCCAGGCTACACTCCCAGACATATTCTATTTTCTTATTTGGAAACAGGGTCTAACCACATTGCTGGGAGCCTCACTGAGTAGCTGAGGCTGTCCGCAAACCGCGATCCTCTGGCCTCAGCCTCCTGAATGCTGGGATTACAAGTGTGCGCCACCACGCCCGGCCCCCAGTCCCTTTTTAAAATTTTTTATTTTATTTTAATTTTTTATTTTTAATTTTTTTAATTTTTTTTATTTTTAATTGGTGCACTGTATTCATACAGCATAGTGGGATACATACTTTTGTAGACATACATGCACACATTGCCCAGTCAGCCCCCACCTTATTTTATTTTATTTGGAAACAGGGTCTCACTAAATTGCTGAGATCGTCACTGAATAGCTGAGGCTGGCTTCGAACCTGTGCAATCCTCCTGTCTCAGCCTCCCAGGTGCTGGGATTACAAGCGTGCGCCACCACGCCTGGCTATTCTTTTTTTTTTTTTTTTTTTTTTTTTTGGTGGTACTGGGGTGGAACCCAGAGGAGGCTTTCTACCTCCGGGCTATACTCCCAGACCTTTTTTTATATTTTATTTGGAAACAGGGTCTCACTGAGTTGCTGACAGCCTCACTAAGTAGCCGAGGCTGGCTTCGAACCTGTGCGATCCTCCAGTCTCAGCCTCCCAAGCATGGGGATTACAAGCGTGCGCCACCACACCCGGCCTATTCTTTATTTTTGAAACAGGGTTTCACTGAGTTGCAAAGGGTCTTGCTAAGTAGCTGAGGTTGTCTTTGAATTGGTATCCTCTTGTCTCAGCCTCCTAAATGCTGGGGTTACAAGCGTGACCATCACACCCAGTCCCCTAGTCCTTTTTAAGTGATTTTGGGGCAGTCACCTTAAAGTGCTCAGGCTGGCCTTGAACTTGTGATCCTCCTTGCCTCTGCCTTCTGAGTACCTGAGATTGCAGATGTGTGCCACAGCTACAACTCCCTTGGATAGAGGCAAACTGCTGGGAGAGGAGAATGGGCCAGGGCCATTCAGAGAGTCAAGTGCCAGGGCTCACAATTCCTGTACTAAAAAAAGAGAAAGCCGCGTGCGGTGGCGCATGCCTGTAATCCCAACACTTGGGAGGCTGAGACAAGAGGATCTCAGGTTCAAAGCCAGCCTCTGCATCTTAGTGAGGTTCTCAGCAACCTAGTGAGACCCTGTTTTAAAATAAAATAGGACTGGGGGGGTGTAACTCAGATGTAGAACGCCCCTATTTCAATCCCTAGCACCAAAAAGAAGAAGAAGAAAAAAAAACGGACATGGTGTGCACACTTGTAATCCCAGCATTTGAGAGGCTGAGATAGGAGGATTGCGGTTTGTGGACAGCCTCTACTACTACTTAGCAAAGCCGTTTGCAACTCAGCAAGAGAATAGAAAACAGAACTGCGGGTGATGCTCAGAGGTAGAATGCCCCTGGGTGCCATCCCCAGTACCACACACACACAAAAGGAGACAGATAAACCAGGTGTGGTAGTCCACACCTGTACTCCCAGTATTGGAGAGACTGGGGGTGGGGGTCACAGGTTCAAAGCCAGTCTCAGCAATTTAGCAAGACTGTTTCAAAACAAAATAGGGCTGGAGCCAGGTGTGGTGGCGCACGCTCGTAATCCCCGCACTTGGGAGGCTGAGACAGGAGGATTGCACAGGTTCGAAGCCAGCCTCAGCTACTTAGTGAGGCTCTCAGCAACTTAGTGAGACCCTGTTTCTAATATTAAAAAATAGGTCTGGGAGTGTAGCCCCTAGGAGTGTATCCCGGAGGTAGAAGGGCTTCCAGGAACCCCAGTACCACCAAAAATAAAAATAAATAAAATAAAATAGGGCTGGGGATTAAAAATGCCCCTGGGTTCAATTCTCAGTCACACACACACACACACACACACACACACACACACACACACACACACACAGAGGCTGATAGAAACCTAGAGGGGGGAGAGTCTGAGAGATGCAAAAAGAAAAACAAGTGAAAAAAAAAAAAAAAGACCAAGAGGGACAAACACAAAAACCCGTGGAGGGGGAGCTGGAGCGAGACCCGGGAAGGGCAGCGGCACCGGGAGGCTGAAGGTCCCCTGTCCCCGAGGGGCCTCCAGGAGGGCTGGCAGCCTGCTGCGAGCTGGAGGAGCTGGAGGAGCTGGAGGGGCTGGAGGGGCTGGAGGGGTGGAGAGCTGGAGGGGTGGAGGAGCTGGAGGGGCTGGAGGGTCTGGCGGAGGTGGAGGAGCTGGCGGGGGCTGGAGAGGCTGGAGGTGGAGGGGCTGGCGGAGGTGGAGAGCTGGAGGGGTGGAGGGGCTGGAGGGGCTGGAGGGGTGGAGGGGTGGAGGGGCTGGAGGGGTGGAGGGGCTGGAGGGGCTGGAGGGGTGGAGGGGCTGGAGGGGCTGGAGGGGTGGAGGGGTGGAGGGGCTGGCGGAGGTGGAGAGCTGGAGGGGTGGAGGGGCTGGAGGGGCTGGAGGGGTGGAGGGGTGGAGGGGCTGGAGGGGCTGGAGGGGTGGAGGGGTGGAGGGGCTGGAGGGGTGGAGGGGTGGAGGGGCTGGAGGGGCTGGAGGGGTGGAGGGGTGGAGGGGCTGGAGGGGTGGAGGGGTGGAGGGGCTGGAGGGGCTGGAGGGGTGGAGGGGTGGAGGGGCTGGAGGGGTGGAGGGGTGGAGGGGTGGAGGGGCTGGAGGGGCTGGAGGGGTGGAGGGGCTGGAGGGGCTGGAGGGGTGGAGGGGTGGAGGGGCTGGAGGGGTGGAGGGGTGGAGGGGTGGAGGGGCTGGAGGGGCTGGAGGGGTGGAGGGGCTGGAGGGGCTGGCGGAGGTGGAGAGGCTGGAGGAGGTGGAGGGGCTGGCGGAGGTGGAGGGGCTGGAGGGGTGAAGGGGCTGGAGGGGTGGAGGAGCTGGAGGGGCTGGAGGGACGTCGCCGCTGCGGGCGGCACAAACCGCACTGCGGGCGCCCGACGGGGAAACTGAGGCGAGCTCCCGCGCCCGTCCAGGCGTTCCCGCTGCCCGCCCTCTCCCGCAAGCAGAGGACGGTGCTGGTGGTGTGCGGCCCGGAGCAGAACGGCGCGGTGGGGCTGGTCTGCGCCCGGCACCTGCGGGTGTTTGTGAGTAGCCCCGGCCCTCGCGCTGCCCGCGGGGTGGGAGCCCCGGGGGCCGTCCGCACGGCGACCCCGCGTGACCCCCGCCCCCCCTAGGAGTACGAGCCGAGCATCTTCTACCCCACGCGCTCGCTGGACCTGCTGCATCGGGACCTGACCACTCAGTGCGAGAAGATGGACATCCCTTTCCTGTCCTACCTGCCCACCGAGGTCAGCGGGCGCCCGCGGCCGGGGGGGGGGGCGGGGGGGGGCGCGGGCCGCGCTGACCCCCGCCCTCCCAGGTGCAGCTCATTAACGACGCCTACGGGCTGGTGGTGGACGCCGTGCTGGGCCCCGGCGTGGAGCCCGGCGCCGTCGGAGGCCCCTGCACCCGCGCGCTGGCCACGCTGAAGCTGCTGTCCATCCCCCTCGTGAGCCTGGACGTCCCCTCAGGCAGGCTGGGCAGGGGCGCAGGGAGGGGCGGGCACGGTGGGCCCCCGCGCAGCCTCAGTTTCCCCGGCGTGGGTGGACCTGCTCTCGGGCTGGGGCCGAGGGAGAAGAACAAGACGGCAGCCCCAGGGCCACAAGCCCCTCCTGCCCGGTGCCCTGCCCGGTGCCCAGCCCAGCGCGCACTGCCCACCCCTGCCCGGCCGCCCGGGCAGACGTGAGCTCACCCGGCCCAGGCCGCGCCCGCCCTGGCCGCCGCCCGGCGCCTGTTGGAGCCATTAGGCGACAGGCAGACGGAATAAACAGCCGCTGGCCAGCGAGACCCTCCGTGGGGGCGGCTGGACTCTGCGGGATGACCCTTGGCTTTCGGGATCCCAGGGCCATCCCCGGCAGCCGCCCCAGAGTGGGAAGGGAGGGACCAGGAGGAGGGAGGGCTGAGGGTGGAGGCTGCGTCTGAACAGGTAGCTGAGGGCAGAGGGCCTTGTTATGAGTCTGAAGTCTGAGGGTGGAGGTTAAAGTCAGAGGGAGAAGCCAGATCAGAGGCAGGAGAGAAGGCCAGGCCCCTTAGACTAAAGGTAGAGGCCCATCCAGGGAGGGGTAGGGCCTGGCCAGTCAAGGACAGAGGCAGAGGTCTGGGCCAGAGGGCGGAGGGCGAAGGTTGAATCAGGTGGGCAAGAAACTGACTAGGAGTAGGTCCGATGGGGGAGGCTGGGCCAAGGGGAGATAAGTCCTGGTCTCAGGAGAGGACAGGGGCCTGGTCAGAGGACAGAGGCTCGAGTCTACTGGGAAAAAGCTCAGGCCTGTAATGCTAATACTTGGTAAGCTGAGACAGGAAGATCACAAGTTCAATGCCAGCCTCCATAAATGAGCATGGTCCTTGGGGGAAAAATAAAGGCTGGGGTATAGCTCAGAGGTAGAATGCCCCTGGGTTCAATCCCCAATACAAAAAAAAAAAAAAAAAAAAAAAAAAGGCAGGAGGTTAGCATACACCTGTAATCTCAGTACTTGGGAGGCTGAGACAGAAGGATCGCAGGTTCAAAGCCAGCCTCAGCTACTTAGTGAGGCTCTCAGCAACTTAGTGAGACCCTGTTTCCAAATAAAATATAAAATAGGTCTGAGAGTATAGCCCAGAGATAGAAAGACTCTGGGTTCCACCCCCAGTACCACCAAGAAAAAAAAATTAGACTGGGGGTGTCTCTCAGAGGTAGAATGCCCCTGAATTCAATCCCCAACACCACAAAATAAATTTAAATTTTTTTTTTTTTTTTTTTTTTTGGTGGTACTGGGGTTCCTGGAAGCCCTTCTACCTCCGGGCTACACTTCCAGACCTATTTTTACATTTTTATTTGGAAACAGGGTCTCCTAAGCCAGCGCGCGGGGCTGGTTTCGAACCTGCGCGATCCTCCTGTTTCTGCCTCCCAAGCGCGGGGATTACAAGCGTGCGCCACCACGCCCGGCAAATTTAATTTTTAATAATAAATTACATAATAAATTATAATTAATCAATAAATTATAAATTATAAATTATAAATGCATAATAAATTAAAAATAATAAATTAAAAATAGGGCTAAGGGCTACCTTGGAGGTAGAATGCCCCTGGGTTCAATCCCCAGTACCATAAAATAAATAGTTCCCCGGGCGTGGCGGCTCAGGTTTGTAATCTCAGCATTCAGGAGGCTGAGACAGGACAGCCTCAGCTACTTAGACCTTTTGCAACTCAGTGAGGCCTTGTTTCAAAATAAAGAATAAAAATAGCACTGGGTGTGTAGCTCAGAGGTAGAATGCCCCTGGGTTCCATCTCCAGTACCAAAACCAAAATTAATTAAAATCAAACACAAGCCGGGTGTGGTGGCCCACGCCTGTAATCCCCACACTTGGGAGCCAGAGACAGGAGGATCACGCAGGTTCAAAGCCAGCCTTGCTGGCTTAAGAGACCCTGTTTCCAAATAAAATATAAAATAGGTCTGGGAGTGTAGCCTGGAGATAGAAGGGTTCCATCCCCAGTACAAAAAAAGAATAAGTAAATAAAACACAGTTGGGGGTATAGCTGGAAAACAGAAGCCCCTAAATTAAATTACTAGTAATAATATATATCTGGGCGTGATGGCACACGCTTGTAATCCCAGTATTTAGAGGCTGAGACAGGAGAATCAGGAGTTCTCTGCCAGCCTCAGCTACTTACTGACACCCTCTGCAACTTAGTGTGACCCTGTTTCAAAATAAATAAATTTTAAAAAATGGGGCTGGGCCGGGCGTGGTGGCGCACGCTTGTAATACCCGCACTTGGGAGGCTGAGACAGGAGGATCGCACAGGTTCGAAGCCAGCCTTAGCTACTTAGTGAGGCTCTCAGTAACCTAGTGAGACCCTGTTTCCAAATAAAATATTTTAAAAAAAAAGTCTGGGAGTATAGCCCGGAGGTAGAAAGCCTCTGGGTTCCACTCTCAGTACCACCAAAAATAAATAAATAAATAAATAAATAAATAAATAAATAAATAAATAAAAAAAGGTCTGGGAGTGTAATAATATATATCTGGGCATCATGGTGCACGCTTGTAATCCCAGTATTTAGAGGCTGAGACAGGAGAATCAGAAGTTCTCTGCCAGCCTCAGCTACTTAGTAACACCCTCTGCAACTTAGTTGTGACCCTGTTTCAAAATAAATAAAGCCTCTGGGTTCCACTCTCAGTACCACCAAAATAATAATAATAATAAAATAATAATAATAATAATAATAATAATAATAATAATAATAATAAAAGGTTTTTAAAAAATGGGGCTGGGAATGTAGCTCGGAGGTAGAATGCCCCTGGGTTAAACCTCCAGTACCTCAAATAGCAAAAAGGCAGCAGCAGGTGGAAACGTAGCCTGCAGGCGAGGCTGGGGCGGAGGGCGAGGGCGAGGCTAGGGTCGAGGGGTGGGGAGAGGCTGCAGCGGGGTAACCCTGGCTAGGGTCGAGGGGTGGGGAGAGGCTGCAGCGGGGTGACCCTGGCTAGGGTCGAGGGGTGGGGAGAGGCTGCAGCGGGGTGACCCTGGCTAGGGTCGAGGGGTGGGGAGAGGCTGCGGCGGGTGACCCTGGCTAGGGTCGAGGGGTGAGGAGAGGCTGCAGCGGGGTGACCCTGGCTAGGGTCCAGGGGTGGGGAGAGGCTGCGGCGGGGTGACCCTGGCTAGGGTCGAGGGGTGGGGAGAGGCTGCGGCGGGGTGACCCTGGTTGGAGGCCAGCCGGCCCGAGGGGGCGGTCGGGCGAGGCCGGGCCGGGAGGGCGCCCCCCAGCTGCCGTCCCTTCCCCTCCCCCGCAGGCTGGGACGCGGAGACCGGCGGCGACGCGGAGGACGGGCTGCGGCCCGACGTGCTGGTGTCGCTCGCGGCGCCCAAGCGCTGCGCCGGCCGCTTCGCCGGGCGCCACCACTTCGTGGCGGGCAGGTTCGTGCCCGACGACGTGCTCCGCAAGTTCGCGCTGCGCCCGCCCGGCTACTCGGGCACCGACTGCGTGGCCGCGCTGTGACCGCCGCGCCAATAAACAGCTCCGCCCCGCCTGGCCTCAGTCCTTCGCGCGCCGGTGGGGGGGGGGAGCGAGGAGCCGGGGGTGGGGGAGCTCCTAAACCCCTCGGGGTGGCCTGGAGCCGAGGGGATGGAGATGGAGGCCGGAGGACTTCCAGCCGCCCGGAGCACCGAGGTCCCCGCTTCGGGCCGGACTCCAGGCGGCGCAGCACCTACCCTGGGGGGGGCGCACGGCGGAGTGGGGCGCCCCCGGGCGGCCACTGGTGCCGCGGTCAGCCGGGGCCAGGGGTGTGGCTTGGTGGGCGCGGCCGGGGGCGGGGCTTGCGGCCGGGCCCCGCCCCCAGCCTCCATCCCCGCGGCCGCCCGAGTCCCCGGAGTCGGAGCCGAGCACGCCGCGGGGCCCCCACCTCCCTCGGACGCTGGGACCCCGCGATGGCGTCGCTGCTGCCACTACTCTGTCTCTGCGTCGCGGCCGCGCACCTGGCGGGTGCCCGAGGTGAGGCGCCCCCCCCCCCCCCGGGCTCCCGGGGCCGAAGACAGCGGGGGGCCACGGACGCCGGGCGGGGAGGGGCCGCTGCCATCGCTCGCCCTCCTGGAAGGCACAGCCGGGCACCTGGAGAGGGGGTACCAGCCTCAGGCCTCTCCACGTTCCCGGGGAGGGTGGCCTGGCCAGCCCCAGCCTTTGGACCCCCAAGTGGCCAGGCCTTCCACCCTGCAGCAGGGGCCCTCAGGCACTAAGCCGCACCACTAAAGAAGCAATCCCCATCTTCAGCGCGTCTCCGCGGAGACTGAGGCTGTCTGTCTGGAGGAAGGGTCTTGTCGCCCTGCCCTGGCTATCTTGGACGGCTCGAGGCTGGAGAAGCCAGGCTAGACTCCAAGGACTTCTTCCTGGCAGCTGGGGCCCCAAGTAGAAGGATGGACGGAAGGGTAGACTGAGGGAGGGGCTTCCAGGCTGCTAAGTGAAGGGAGAGAACAAGCCCAGCCCGGCATGGTGGTGCATGCTTGTAAGCTGTACTTGGGAGGCTGAGACTGGAGGATCGTGGGTTCAAGGACAGCCTCAGCAAGTATTGAGACCAATCAACTTAGACCCTGCTTCAAAATTAAAATAGGGCCGGGGTGGGGGGGGGAGAGCCCGGGATGTTGTTTATTGGCAAAGTGCCTGTTTTGCAGGTGTGGTGCTATGGGTTTGATCCCCGGGTTCAAAGAGTTTTACACACACACACACACACACACACACACACACACACACACACATCTACCTTTACAACTAGGGCTGGGGAAAGCCAGGCATGGTGGCCCACGGATGTAATCCCAGCATTCGGGAGGCTGAGACCAGAGGATGGCGGTTTGTGGACAGCCTCAGCTACTACTTAGCGAGGCCCCTTGCAACTCAGTGAGACGCTGTTTCAAAATAAAGAATTAAAGCCGGGCGTGGTGGCGCACGCTTGTAATCCCCGCGCTTGGGAGGCGGAGACAGGAGGATCGCGCAGGTTTGAAGCCAGCCGCGCTGGCGTAAGAGACCCTGTTTCAAAAATATAAAATAGGTCTGGGAGTGTAGCCCGGAGGTAGAAGGGCTTCCAGGAACCCCAGTACCACCAAAAAATAAAAAAAATAAAATAAAATAATAAAATAAATAAAGAATTAAAAATAGGGCTGGGGGTGTAGCTCAGAAGTAGAATGCCCTTGGGTTCCATCTCCAGTACCCCCCCCACACACACACACACAAAAAAAGGTTTGGGTGTATAGCTTTGAGAAAGAATGCCCCTGGGTTCTATCCTCAGTGCCTAAAAAAATAAAAAAGAAAAAGAAAAATATAGAGCCGTGGTGTAGCTTGGTAGAATGCCGATGGGTTCAACCCCCACTACTCCCTCCCAAAAAAGATCAACTTGTCCTTGCCGAGCCCCGCCACGGGGAGACCTAGGCCTATAGAGTTGGAGCTAGCCCCAGAGGGAGGGAGGGGCTCCGGGAGTCTGCGGCTGGTCACGGAAGGGATCCTGGAAGAGGGGGTGCTGTGGTCCAAAAGGCTAGAGCTGGGTTCTGACCCACCAGAGCCCCACTTTTCTCTCCTGTAAAGTGGCGGTGATCATGGTCCCCCTTGCACAGAGGGGTCCCCATCGTGCGTCCCACCCCCACCCCTTGTGACCACAGATACCACCGCCTTGGACCAGCCGACGGCAGCTGCATGGGGCCTGCAGGGAAGGCCGCTGCTCCCTGGCCAGCCGTCCCCAGCCCTGGAGGACTGGGAAGGTGAGTCGGGATGGGCCTATCCCCGCTGCTGTGGACTTGCATAAACGGGCTGGGGGAGTCCGGAAGGGAGGCTCCGGAATGGGATGCCCTAGGGGCCGAGGTTAGAGGGCCAAGAGGCTGGTTAGACGGCAGCCCCTGTCCGGAGTCCTCGGCCTGGTCGGGGTGGCGCCGGTGCTACTGTCTGGAGAGGGGGCCCAGCGGCTCAAGCCTTTGCATGCACTGACGGGGCCGACAGGCTGCACCCGGTCTCAGCTCATGCAGTGTCCGCAGAGCCCAGCGAGTGGACGTCCTGGTTCAACGTGGACCACCCCGGAGGAGATGGCGATTTCGAGAGCCTGGCGGCCATCCGCTTCTACTACGGGCCTGCGCGCGTGTGCCCGCGGCCGCTGGCGCTGGAGGCGCGCACCACCGACTGGGCCCTGCCGTCGGCCGTCGGCGAGCGCGTGCACTCGAGCCCCACGCGGGGCTTCTGGTGCCTCAACCGCGAGCAGCCGCGCGGCCGCCGCTGCTCCAACTACCACGTGCGCTTCCGCTGCCCGCTCGGTAAGGGCGGGGCGGGGCTTGCTGTGGGCGTGGCCAGACGCTGGCCCTGGTGGGCGTGGCCAGAAGCTGGCCCTGGGTGGGCCGGGCGGAGGAGCGGGGCCCAGGTGCGGAGCCGGCAGGTGAGCCCCTGCCCGCCCACCAGGAGCGCATCCCCCCCCCAGCTGCCCTCTTTCGCTCATCTGTAATTGTTCTGTTCTAAGGGGGCGTATGTTGAGCCCCCAAAGGTCCAGTCCAGGCACCTATGGCCCCAGGCTAGCGCTGCCTGCCTGGGGCCATAGGTGCCTGGACTGGACCTTCAGCGAGCGCTCCGGGGCGGGCCTGCTCCCCGCGTGCCCGCCCTAGGGTGCTCGAGCTGTGTGTGGGGTGCCTGCAGCCCGGGGGACGGCAGCTGCCTGATCCCCTCCTTGCCCTTCGCAGAGGTCAGCTGGGGAGCGTGGGGTCCGTGGGGCTCCTGCTCACGGAGCTGTGGGCCCGGCCGCCGCTTGCGCCGCCGAAGCTGCCCAAGTCCGGCTGGGGATGCGTGTCCGGGCCGCGCTCTGGAGGCGCAGAAGTGCGTGCGGCCGCGGTGTCCAGGTAGGGAGGGAGAGCAGGCTGGAGCGCGCGCCGCGTCCCGAGGGGGCGGGCCGGAGGCTGGAGGAGGTGCCCCGAGGGGTGGACCTCGTCCAGGAGGAGCCTGGTAGGGCGGGGCCTGGAGACCAGGGGCGGGGCTCGGAAGGAGGCACCCCGGGTGCAGGGACTGACTCGAAGGGCCCCAACTCCCCGGCCAGGTGGGAACTGGCCCCTCCTTTGCCCAAGGAGCATTGGTGGCGCGCTTAAGGACCGCGGTGGCCCCGGGAGGCCCTGCGCAGGCGGACGTGCGCAGAGCTGAGGGCCTGGCCGTGGTACCTTCTTGGGCAAACAAGTGGGTTTGGGTTCCTGTGCTTGGGGTGCGCGCGCGTGGCATTCGCGGCCGCGGCCCGCCCGCACGCCCACGCAGACACGCGCTCACACCCTGGCAGACAGACGCGTACGCCCTCCCAGGGCCAGACACCGGGCCAGCCAGGAGGCGACTGGAAATTCCGCTCGGGCCTGGGCTCCACAAACACCGTCTGGAGACTGCAGGGTGGGGGCACGCAGTGGCCAATGGTGGGGTCCCCACCCCACCCCGCCTGGCTCTGTCCTCCCAGGGCCTCTGTCCTCCCAGGGCCTCTGCCCTCCAGTCTCCAGTGGAATTTTCCATTCTATGAGAAAGCGTTGGGATTGGGAATTGGAAAGGGTGGAAGTGGCCAAGTCAGCCCCTCGCTGGGTTCGCAGCCACTACTAGTTAGATCCTCGCTGCTGTGAGGGGCCTCTACATCCCCAAGACGCACCCCGACTGACCCTTCCCCTGGGCATTTCCCTCTCCAGACCCAGCCCTGCCCTCTGAGCTCCTCCTGTCCTTCACAAACTAGGGGCCCCACGGAAGCCCTAGGTTTCAGAGTGTATCTGTCCACACTGCCTTCTTGTGTCCCCCCAGGGTGCAGCCCTGACACCTGCCGGTGTCCTGACCACATCCTTCTGGGCTCGGTAGTCACCCCATCTGGGCGGCCACTGGCAGGAGCCAGGGTCTCCCTGCGAGGCCGGTCTGACACCATAGCCACCACTGATCCCCACGGAACCTTCCGGGTGCCCGGAGTCTGTGCCAACAGCCGGGTCAGCGTCAGCGCCCAGGTGGACGGCTTCTCTGCAGGCATCGCCCAGGCTCAGGCCAATGGCTCCAACTCGGCCCTGGTCACCGTTGTCCTTGCCAAACTAGGTAAATGCCCTGGAAACAAAGAGCTAATGGGGGGGGGGGTGTTGGGAGAACATTCTAGGTGACTCTGAGTGCTTGAGGTCACTGAGAAAGAGATGTGACCGTCCTTGGAGAAGGTACAGGTGGCCAGTCCCTGGGAGAAGCAAAAGGGAGGGGAAGAGCCCCTGGGAGAAGCTGGGGTGGGGAGGGCCCTGACCTCTGCCACCTCTGCCCCTAGGGAAGCCGTACCTGGTTAAGCACCCTGAGTCCCGAGTGCAAGAGGCCGGCCAGAATGTGACTTTTTGCTGCAAAGCTTTGGGGACCCCTGTGCCCAAGAAATATTCGTGGTGAGTGGTTGCTCTGAGTTCAGGGGCGTCTTGTCCAGCTCTGGGGTTGGATGGGGTTTTCCATGGCTGTGTGGTGCCTCAAAGACCTTCTAGACGTGGATGCTGGTCTCTGTTTCCCATCTGGACAGTCGGGGAGGCTTTGGCAGACCATGAGAGGGGAGTGGGCCCATCTCCTGAGCAGGAGCTAGCCCTGGGATGCGGCTCCGGGGACCTGGGCCTGCCTCCCATGGGCAGACACAGTCTGACAGCAGGGTTCCCATGGTGTCGCCCATCCACCACCAGGTTCCACAACGGGACCCTGCTGGACAGGCCAGGGCACGGGGCTCACCTGGAGCTTCGAGGTCTGCGCTCAGACCAGGCTGGCACCTACCACTGCAAGGCCTGGAACGAGGCGGGCGCCGTGCGCTCAGGCGTGGCCCAGCTCACGGTGCTTGGTGAGCATCCCGCCAGCCCTGAGCAAGCCCCAACCCCTCTCCAACTCGCCCCACCCCAAGTGGACTCCCAGGTGCACAGCCCTCTCTGACTTAATCATTTAAGTCCCAGCCGAGGCCCCACTGAGCCTCAGCCTTGGCTAAGCCTGGTTAACCCTAGGCTGGCATCGCACCCTGGACCGCCCTGACCCCAGACCAAGCTCCCAGCCTCAGCCTCCAGGCCTGATCTGCCTTTCCCTGGCCCTGACCAGCTGATTTCTGGCTCCCCAGCCCCAGGCCAGCCAGCCTGCGACCCCCGGCCTCGAGAGCACCTGATCAAGCTCCCGGATGACTGCAGCCAGCCAGGCAGCGGGCCTGCCTACCTGGACGTGGGCCGCTGCCCGGACACCCGCTGCCCCAGCCCCGCGGGCTCCGGCTCTCGCTGTGGGGACGCGGGCTCCCGCTGCTGCTCCGTGCGCCGGCTGGAGCACAGGGAGGTCAGCTGCTCAGGCTACGTCCTCCCAGTGAGGGTGGTGGCCGAGTGTGCCTGCCAGAAGTGCCTGCCCCCCCGGGGGCTGGTCCGGGGCCGGGTGGTGGCGGCGGACTCCGGGGAGCCCCTGCGCTTTGCCAGGATCCTGTTGGGCCGGGAGCCTATCGGCTTCACCTCCTACCAGGGCGACTTCACCATCGAAGTGCCGGCCTCCACCGAGAGGCTGGTGGTGACCTTCTCGGATCCCAGCGGTGAGTTCACAGACACTGTCCGGGTCCTGCCTTTTGACCCTCGAGGCGCTGGCGTGTACCACGAGGTCAAGGCCCTCCGAAAGAAAGCCCCGGTGCTCTTAGACGCCAGCCAGAGCAACACGATCCCCCTCGGGGGTGTGGAGGAAGAGGCGCCCTTGGGGGAGCTGGTTCTGCCGCCCGGATCCCTCCGACGGGCAAACGGCGAGCCCTACGCAGGGACCGTGGAGGCCCGGGTGACATTTGTGGACCCCAGAGACCTCGCGTCGGCCGCTGCAGCCCCCAGTGACCTGCGCTTCGTGGACGGCGACGGCGAGCTGGCCCCGCTGCGCACCTATGGCATGTTCTCGGTGGACCTCCGAGCCCCCGGCTCAGCCGAGCAGCTGCACGCGGGGCCGGTGGCTGTGCGCGTGGCTGCGGAGCAGATCCACATGGCCGGCCACGCAGAGGCCCTCAGGCTGTGGTCGCTGGACCCCGAGACGGGCTTGTGGGAGGAGGAGGCCAGCTTCCAGCGCGAGGGCCCCGCGGGGCCCCGGGTGCGCCGGGAGGAGCGCATCTTCCTGGTGGGCAACGTGGAGATCCGCGAGCGCCGCCTGTTCAACCTGGACGTGCCCGAGCGCCGCCGCTGCTTCGTGAAGGTGCGCGCCTACGGCAACGACAAGTTCGCCCCCGGAGAGCAGGTGGAGGGCGTGGTGGTCACGCTGGTCAACCTGGAGCCGGCCCCCGGCTTCAGCGCCAACCCGCGCGCCTGGGGCCGCTTCGACAGCGCGGTCACCGGGCCCAACGGCGCCTGCCTGCCCGCCTTCTGCGACGAGGCCCGGCCCGACGCCTACACCGCGCTCATCACGGCCACCCTGGGCGGCGAGGAGCTGGAGCCCGCCCCGTCCAGGCCTCGGCCGCGTCCAGCCACCGTGGGCGTGGCACAGCCCTACCTGGACCGTCTAGGGTACCGGCGCACTGACCACGACGACCCGGCCTTCAAGCGGAACGGCATCCACATCAACCTCGCCAAACCCAGGCCCGGGGTGGCCGCCGAGGCCAACGGCCCCGTGTACCCATGGCGGAGCCTGCGGGAGTGCCAGGAGGCCCCTGTGAACGCCAGCCACTTCCGATTCTCCCGCGTGGAGGCCGACAAGTACGAGTACAACGTGGTCCCCTTCCGGGAGGGCGCGCCGGCCTCCTGGACTGGCGACCTCCTGTCCTGGTGGCCCAACCCGCAGGAGTTCCGGGCCTGCTTTCTCAAAGTAAAGATCCAGGGCCCACACGAATACATGGTCCGCGCCCATAACGCGGGGGGCAGCCACCCGCACACGCAGGGACAGCTGTATGGGCTGCGGGATGCCCGCAGCGTGCGAGACCCCCAGCGCCCCGGCACCTCCGCGGCCTGCGTGGAGTTCAAGTGTGGCGGGATGCTGTTTGACCAACGGCAGGTGGACAGGACGCTGGTGACCATCACGCCACAGGGCAGCTGTCGCAGGGTGGCCGTCAATGGGCTCCTCCAGGATTACCTTGCCCGGCATCCCCCACCAGTGCCCTCCACTGACCTGGCTGCCTTCGCCATGTTAGCTCCCCTGGACCCCTTGGGTCACAACTATGGTGTCTACACGGTCACTGACCAGAGCCCCAGGCTGGCTAAGGAAATCGCCATTGGCCGCTGCTTTGACGGGTCCTCTGACGGTTTCTCCAGGGAGATGAAGGCGGACGCAGGCACCGCGATCACCTTCCAGTGCCGGGAACCACCTGCTCGGCCGAACCTCTTCCAGAGGCTGCTGGAGTCCCCGGCATCGGCGCTTGGCGACATCCGCAGGGAGATGGGTGAGGCAGCCCGGGCACAGACTCGTGCTCCTCGGGGCCTGGGCACCCACCGGGACCAGTGACCCGGGCCCATGACCTCGCTCCTCTGCCTGCTTGGGACTGTCTCTGGAAGTCTCACCCCTTCTTCCCTAGACACCCCTCCCCAGGTTTCTGGGGCTCCTTTCCTGCCCCTGCCTAGAGATTAGAATCAAGACAGAAACTAGGCGTGTCCGATGGCGGAGCTGTCAGCAGTGTGCGTGGGACGGAGTGGGCTCCGGCTGCGGGTAAAGCCAGTGCCCTGGAGACCTCAGTGCCAACCGAGGAGGCCCAGGGGTTCCTCCTGACTTTCGTGTGTGGCTGGACCTTGCTTTCAGATGTTCTGCCCTTTGGCACGGAGCCCTCTGCCTGTTGCTGGGCTTCATGGGGTCCCCTGCCCCAAGCTTCTTTCTGGGGTTATTTATTAAGATAAAGCCTGGGGGATGGTTGTGAGTGTGAGTGGGGGGTCCAGGCTGGGCCCTGCGAAAGTAGAGAAAGTGCTTCTTGGGGTCCCCCGTGCAGGGGAAGCTCTGGGGCTGGGGGAGAGGGTAACAGTTCTCATGTGTTTGGTGCTTAGAAATCCCCCGGGGCTTGGACCAGGTGCTCTGGGGCTCAATTAAAAATGCTTTATGTACAACTCGTGGTGTCAGTGTCTAAAGACCAAAGGATGGAGCCCGGGCCACTGATCCAGAGGCAGAAACATGCCAAGGCACACACGCACACGCATGTGCCAGCAGCTCCGAAGGCCCGTGTGGCCAGGGCAGGCCGGGAGCAGATGGTCCCCGACACTTGGGTACGAAGGTGCCCTCAAGCCACAGACCCCAGATGCCTTGAGTGCTGGGCGCAGAAGCGGTTGCTGCCCAGCCCAGCTGCACACCTCCAGGAGCCTGGAAGGCAGGGAGGGCCCTGGGGGGAGCCCTGGACTTCCTCAGCAGGCTGGCTGCAGCCCCGCCTTGCCCCACCCTGCTGAGGACCGGCCATGCCTAGCTCGCTGCTGCCTGAGCTGCCCAGGCAGGCCAGGGCTCTCCTCCCAGGATGGAACCCTCTGTCTGAAGGTGGCAAGGTCACAGGTCGGTCATACCCCAGGTGTGCCCTGCAGGCCGGTCTTCATGGACCCCATGCAGCGAGTTCTGTGCTCCCTCATTTTCCAGAGAGAGACTGGAGGCCTGGGGCCTGGCATGAGTCCCGACAGGAACTGAGGCTCCCTAGATGAGCCCCCTACATCTAGCCATCGGGCTCCCTGGCCTGGCGCTGTTGGACTCTGGATGGCACTGGTGTGGCACAGGGAAGCCTGGGAAGGGAAGGCGCCTGTCTGACCACTCCCAGGGAAGGGGTTCTCGGAGTGGGAGGCATGGGTGGGCCTCTGCACACCTGCCCACCCTTGCCTTTGACTGTCCACCCGCACAGCCACAGCTTTGAGGGAGCCCAGCTTGAGGGGTGCAGGGAGGGGGGCTCACACACAGCCCTAGCCCCCGGCTCTCCTCCACGCAGCCTCATCCCATTCCCCACGCCCTAGGGCCCCAGCAGACCCCTCCTGGGAAAGCTCCCTGTACCCTGGGGTGGATATGGAGCCTGGAGGGACAGGGAGCTGCCGGCAAACCCAGATGCATCAGCCCTGGGAGGTGCAGTGGGTGAGAAGGGGAGATGTTGAAAAGCTCTGGGAAAGAGGCAAGGCTTGCCTGCCCCCAGGAGTTTACAGGGTGGGTCCCTGCCCGAGGCAGCCCGGGACTCTGGGCCTGCAGGGTCATGGGGAGTGGCAGGCTCCAGGCCTGGGGTGATGAGGTGTCAGGCTCCACGGCCAAATACCTCTCACTGAGGAAGTGTCAGGGCATCCGCTGCTGCCAGGCTGGGGCAGCCGGCCAGCTTTGGGGAGGGCTGCCAGACTGGCCCTGGTCCTCTTCCCTGGGTGGGGGGGTTCGGTGGGAATCCTCTTGAAGTTCTCTCTCCCACTGTGGTGGCTGGGCCGGCACTGATGGGGTGCTCGGCAGGAAGTAGGCCAGGGAGGGCATTTGGGGGAAGGCTTAGCCCCAGCAAAGCTCTGGCCAGGGCGAGCCCACCTCCGCCACAGCTGCTCACAGTTCGTCAAGGTGGGAGCGTTTGCAGCTAGGCATGGCAGTGCACCCCTGTAATCCCGGTGCTTGGGAGACAGAGACAAGAGGATTGTAGGCTGGAGGCCAGCCTCAGCAATTTAGCAAGACCTAGTTTCACAATAAAAAATTTAAAGAGGCAGGGGCGGTGTGGCTCAGAGGTAGAATGTCCCTGGGCTTAATCTCTAGTAACACACATACAACAGGAGAAAATGCCCCCAGCTTCCAGAGGGGGAAACTGAGGCTCTAAGAGAAGAAGCCATTGCCCTGAGCTGGCAGGCTTGTGGCTGCGCCCCCTCGCGTAGCCCTTGAGCCAGGAGTCCCACCTCCTCCCTCTTGGAACTAGAGCCATTTGCCTTCTGGAAAATCCATCCCCCCCACCCCCATCCCCGCACGCCAGAGCTGGAGCTGCCAGAACACACCCCCGTGGCCTGGCGGAGGGGGCACGAGACCCCCAGAGACCCCAGCTCCGCCACCCGGGGTCAGCTCAGGGCACAAGAAGGCTCGCAGTCCTCCCTGCAGGATTTTTGACTCTTATAATTTTAGAACCAGGGGTTCTTAAAATTCCTAACACTACTGGTGGAGAGAAGAATCTTGGAACAGTAAAATGCTTAAAACAAGAGTCTTAAAACCACAGAATGCAGGAGGAAGAAGATAGAAACGAACACACACTGAGTGCTGACCGGATGCTCCTTCCCGAGACCCAGCTCGCTTGGAGGGCACTTAACGTACATCTCTTATCTTAAAGCCCCAAAATATGCTTAGAGCAACTTTCACCCCCATTTCACAGCCGAACGCCTTGCCCAGGGTCACACGGCAAATGTGAGCATTGTAGGCTGGGGGTGGGCAATGCTTCCCAGAGAAGGAGCTATAGGCATTGGGTCTTGAAGGATGTGTAGGAGTTTGCCAGGTGGGGGAGGCAGGAAGGAAGTGTGTGCCAAGGCTGAAGGAGGGGTAGCTCAGTGGGAGGCGCTGGGGACCCTCCCTGGGCAGCGGGGGGCCGTGAGAGGAGGAGGAGCAAAGGGGGGGGGTGTCACACATTTCTCAGGACAAAGATGCCCCTGGAGCTGGGTTCTCCGGTGGGGAAGCACTGCTTCCAAGACCAGGGGTCTGCCCCTCCTGAGTGATGGCCCCTGCTGCCGCCCCATAGCCAAGCGCCCCCTTCCCACCGCCAGCTCCTGGCTGAACACTGCTGGCTCCTCCGTCCTCGTGGGGCCCGGCGCGGCCACCCACCACTTCCCAGCCCCGGCTGTCTCTCTCATCAGCCGGAGAGCTGGCTCTGACCCAGCCTCAGACCCCAAAGCCTGGAGCCAGCCTGGCGGGAGGACCTGGCTTCGGTCAGGTGGGGGACTTAGAGCTTTAACGATGGAAACAAAGGCGGGCGCCAGCAGGGAGCGTGGTCCAGTGGAACACTGACCGCCCAGGACAGGAGCAAGGCAGACCCTGGTCCTGGGCAAGGCTGTGCAGGCTAGACAGGAGCCCCGGTGGCCAGGGCGCCAGCTTGGGAAGAGGCGCAGGGACGTGCGTAACGCTGCCCAGGGCCACAGGGAGCCGCACGGTCACCGCGGAGCCAGTCCCAGGGTCACCGGTCCCAGTGCCTGCACTCAGATATCCCCTTCTGGTCACTCAGTGACACTGTCACCCTCTGTCACATGGACAGTCACACCTGCAGGGTGCCAGGAGGACCTGCCAGACACCCAGACACCCTCACAGCCTCAGTGCGGACAGACCAGCCCGAGAAGGCCCACACCACCCTGCACCCTAGGGCACTGGCCCCAGGACGGCCGGGCAGGGCTGATGCTGAGCCCGCCACCCTCTGCAGCTGGTGCTCGGGCACCTCCCACCCTTCTGGGGCCCTGAGGAGGGGGCCTGCAGGCTGCCTGGCCAGGGAAGCCCTGACTCCCTCCTGCTGCTGACTCAGCCCTGGGGCCCAGGCGCTGCCAAACCTCAGGTATGTCCTGGGGCTGCTCGGGACTCAGCCCTCCCTGGCCCCTCCTCCCCCTCGCCCCAGATAGCTGAGCTTCTTTGCAGCTGAAGGCTGGCAGAGAAATGGGCTTCCCACAGAGACAGGGGATCGCAGGGATCCCAGGCTGACCGGCTCCCTTGTAAAGGGGCTCAGCTTAGTCCACTCTCTGGCCCAGTAAAGACACTGCGGTGTGAGGGGGCTGCCTGGCTGCCATCCTGGGGCCCAGCACAGGTACACAGACACACACGGCTTCTATATGACGTCGACAGGCAGACCCACGGGCGCAGATATGATTAATGATGTACAAACCCAGCCAGGACTGGCTGTCACAGAGCCCCAGGGAGAAGGGCAGACCAGGCACAGATACACCAGCCCATCCATAGAAGCAGGCTGTGTCCACAGGAGAGGTAGGGGCTGAGCCGGGTATGGGCCGCACACCTGCTATCCTCGTACTTGGGAGGCTGAGACAGGGAGATCACAGGTTCTCATCCAGCCTCAGCTGCTTAGTGAGGCCCTCTGCAACTTAGTGAGACCCTATTGAAAAATAAAGAATAAAAAATAAGCCAGGCATGGTGGCGCACTCTTGTAATCCCAGAATTCAGGAAGCTGAGACCTTGAGGATTATGGTTCGTAGACAGCCTCAGCTACTTAGGCCCTCCGCAACTTAGTGAGACCCTGTTTTAACATAAAGAATAAAAAATATGGCAGGGGGTGTAGCTTGGAAGTAGAATGCCCCTGGGTTCCATCCCAGACCCAAACAAACAAACAAACAAACAGAATAAAAAATATGGCTGGAGTTGTAGCCTGGAGGTAAAATGCCCCTGGGTTCAATCCCCAGTACTACAGAAGAAAGAAAGAAAGAAGAAAGGAAGAAAGAAAGAAAGAAAGAAAGAAAGAAAGAAGAAAGAAAAGTGAGAGAAAGAAAGAAGGAAAGGAAGAAAAAAGAAAAGAAAAAAAGGCCTGGGGAGCGGGTATGGTGGCACACACTTGTAATTCCAACACGTGGGAGGCTGAGACAGGAGGATCACAGATTTGCAGCCAGCCTCAGTTATTTAGTGAGGCCCTCAGCAACTTAGTGAGACACTGTTTTAAAATAAATAATTAAAAATAGGGCTGGAGCCGGGCGTGTTGGCACACGCTTGTAAAACCTGCGCTTGGGAGGCTGATACAGGAGGATCGCACAGGTTCGAAGCCAGCCTCAGCTACTTAGTGAGGCTCTCAGCAACTTAGTGAGACCCTGTTTCCAAATAAAAATATAAAATAGGTCTGGGAGTATAGCCCAGAGGTAGAAGGCCTCTGTGTTCCACCCCCAATACCACCACCAAAAAAAAAAAAAAAAAATAGGGCTGGGGTGTAGCTGGAAGGTAGAATGCTCCTGGGTTCCATCCCTGGAATGGCAAAAAAAAAAAAAAAAAGGTTCTGGGGGGTGGGTTTGCTCAGAGGTAGAATGCCCCTGGGTTCCATCCCCAGTACCACCACACACACACACACACAAAATTAAAATATATTGAGTCTTGCTAAACTGGGTGTGGTAGGTTTGTAATCCCAGTATTTGGGAGGCTGAGACAGGAGGATTGCTGGTTCTTGGCCAGCCTCAGCTACTTAGTGAGGCTCTTTGCAACTTAGTGAGACTCTGTTTCAAAATAAAAAATAAAAAATAGGACTGGAGGTGTAGCTTGGAGGTAGAATGGCCCTGGGTTCCATCCTCAGTACTGAAAAAGGATTGCTTTTGGTTTCTGTACTAGAGGTTGAATCCAGAGGCATTCTACTTCTGAGCTACATCTCCAGTCCTATTTAGTTTTTGTTTTTTAGGGTATCACTAGGTTGCTAAGGCTGTGATCCTCCTGTCTCAGCCTCCCAAATACTGGGATTGCAGTCATGTACCACCAAACCAAGTTATTAGCCCTATTTTATAGTATAGGAGACTGAGGCTGAGCGGGCTGTCTTACCCTGGGCCCCGAGGGGGCAGGGATCGTCCACACACCACCTCAGAGTCAGACCTGTTGCTGAGGCCGCCAACCCAGTCTTAGGACCAAATTTGCCATCCAAAACAGTGAGCCTGAAATATGCTGGCCCTGGTGGGGTCCCGGCCAGGCGGGTGCCCTCAAGGGGCTGGAGTCCCCTGGCCTGTGTGGTAAGGTCTCCCCATCCCTCTTCCTGGTCTGCAGTGCGGCTCCAGCAGGGCGTCTGGGCAGAGGGGTGCCTGGCTGCGAGGGCGCTTCCCAGGCTCTCTGGGAGGCCGGGCCCCGGCCTTGGCCCCCACCACCGTCTGGCCCAGCAGAACACAAGCACTTGGAAACGGCCAGCCCAGCGGAATCTGGGTTGTGGTCAGGCTGCGGCTGAAGGAGCCACTGGAAAACAGGCCGCCACGAGGCCAGGCCCAGCTTACGTTTCACCAGGCAGGAGCGGCCGCCCAGCCCAGAGCTGAGGAATGTTCCCTCGCTCTCTGGCCCCTTGGAACCTGCCCTCTGGCCAGGCAACCCAGCCCCGGGGGTACCGCTGCAGCCCCTCCCGCGTCTTACTCAGGGTCAGGGGCTCCGCCTGGCGCCCTGGCCTAGTGGTGGGGAAGAGACCCCTGCCGGGGAGCTCACCCCTTCCCAGCTGTCGTCCCAGGTCCCAGAAGCCTGTAGGCAGCCCCGAGAAGTTTCCGCCCTGGCCCCAAGGAGGGGTGGTCAGTGTGGCTGAGAGCTCCCCGGCCTTGCCCCAGGGTCCAGCACCTTTTGGGATTTTGGGTGCCCCTCAGCCCCTTTGCATTCTACCTGTCCCAACTGGACCCAAATACTACCTCAAGACATGCCCCTCACCCGGTTTCCACATTCAGGGATCCCACCTTTGCCCTGAGCACAGGCAAGGCCGGTGGTCGGCACACCCATTAGGTGCCTCCTGGATGCAGAGGCACCTTATTTGCATCCACTGGCCTCTCCAGCGAGGCTGCCCCATTTTGGAGATAGGAAAGCCGAGGTTCCCGCGGTTTACTTTGCATCTTGAGATTGTAGGGGCGAATTCTGGAAATAGCCAATTGCCTGCTTGTGCTCCCCCAAGAGCCTGGGTAACTTTGTTTTGCAGGCCAGGTGCGCCGCCTAGTGGCCAAAGAGGGAGCTGCAGGCTGGCTCCACAGGTTGCGACCCCTTTTGCGGCTTTGGGCTCCCTGGTGAGTCCTCCGCTCTCCCAGCGCCCCTCGAGTCCCTTCAGCAGAAGTGGGGGAGAGGCTGGGTGAATCCCTGCGTGGTCATCATGGAGACCCCTGAGTGCCAAACCTGGCCTCTCGAGTCAGACTCAGTTCCTCACCCTAGTCAATTTTGCAGCCTATTTTCCCAGCTGAGGACTATATACAGTGATGGCCTTTGTCTCTTTGGGTCTTGGTGAATGCACGAGGCTGGTATGCAGTAGGTGCTTAATAACTGCATCGTCCCCTCAAGGGCAGGTGAGAGGAGCAGGTGTTTTGGATTGAACCCAGGGGCATTCTACCTCTGAGCTACACCCCCAGCCCTATTTTTTAAATTTTTTTTTTTTTTTTTTTGCAGTACTGGGGATGGAACCCAGGGACATTCTCCCTCTGAGAGACACCCCAGCCCTAATTTTTTATTCTTTATTTTTGAAACAGGGTCTCACTGAGTTGCGAAGGGCCTTGCTAAGTAGCTGAGGCTGTCCACGAACCGCGATCCTTTGTTCTCCACCTCCCGAATGCTGGGATTACAAGTATGTGCCACCATGACCGGCCTTTTTTAAAAAAAAAAAAAAGCCGGGCGTGGTGGCGCACGCTTGTAATCCCCCCCCCCCCGCTTGGGAGGCGGAGACAGGAGGATCGCGCTGGTTCGGAGCCAGCCGCGCTGGCTTAAGAGACCCTGTTTCCAAATAAAAAATATAAAATAGGTCTGGGAGTGTAGCCCGTGGGAGTGTAGCCCGGAGGTAGAAGGGCTTCCAGGAACCCCAGTACCACCAAAAAAAAAAAAAAAAAACCAGGGTCAGCCGGGTGTGGTGGCGCACGCTTGTAATCCCCGCGCTTGGGAGGCTGAGACAGGAGGATCGCATGGGTTCGAAGCCAGCCTCAGCTACTTAGTGAGGCTTTTCAGCAACTTAGTGAGACCCTGTTTCAAAAAGAAAAAAAAAAAAAAAATATATATATATATATATATATATATATATATATATATATGTCTGGGAGTATAGCCCGGAGGTAGAAAGCCTCTGGGTTCCATCCCCAGTACCACCAAAAAAAAAAAAAAAAAAAAAAAAAAAAGGGTCTCACTAAGTTGCAGAGGACCTCATGAAGTAGCTGAGGCTGGCGGAGAACCTGCAATCCTCCTGTCTCAGCCTCCCAAGTACTGGGATTATAAGTATGTGCCACCACACCCGGCTTGATCCCAGGGGCCTTCTACTTTTGAGCTTTACTCCCAGTCCTATGTTATTTTGAAACAGGGTCTTGCTAGGTTTTGAGAATCTCACTACTTGCTGAGACTGTCCTCAAACCTGCAGTTCTCCTGCTTCAGCCTCCCAAGTCCTGGGATTACAGGTGTGTGCCGCCACCACACCTGGCTGGAGCAGATTATTATTATTTTTATTATTTGGTATTGGGGATTGAACCTAGAGGTACTCTACCTCCAAACTACACCCCTAGCCTGCTTTTTAATTCTTATTAGGAAATAAGGTCTCACTAGGTTGCCGAGAGCCTGTAAAAGTTGCTTAGGGTGGCTTTGAACCTGCGATCCTGCTGTCTCAGCCCCCCAAGTCCTGGAATTACAAGCGTGCACCACCATGCCCCGCTGGAGCAGGATTTTTGAGCTGAGGTGTTCCAGGTCACAGATTGTCCTCCCAGAGGGCTGCGTTGGGTGGTAGAATGGTGGAGGTTAAAATTCCGCAAAATAAGCCGGGCGTGGTGGCGCACGCTTGTAATCCCCGCGCTTGGGAGACAGAGACAGGAGGATCGCGCAGGTTTGAAGCCAGCCGCGTGCGCTGCCTTAGGAGACCGTTTCCAAATAAAAATGTAAAGATAGGTCTGGGAGTGTAGCCCGGAGGTAGAAGGGCTTCCAGGAACCCCAGTACCACCAAGGGGGAAAAAAAAAAAATTCCGCAAAATAAACCAGGCGTAGTGGCATTCGCCTCTAATTCCAGTACTTGGAAGGCTGAGGCAGGAGGATCACAATTTTGCAGCCAGCCTCCACTATTTAGTGAGGCCTCCACAACTCAGTGAGGCCTATTTCAAAATAAAGAATAAAAAATAGGGCTGGGGGTATAGCTTAGAGGTAGAATGCCCCTAGGTTCCACCCCCAGTACTGCAAAAACAAAACAAAAACTCCCCCAAATATCCTAATCTGGTTGCAATTTCATCATGGCTCCGGGGCCTCCAAACGCTCCCAGGGCTCGGAGTGTTGTGTCTTGAAACATTCTCTGGAATCTTTTTTTTTTTTTCAGTACTGGGGATGTAACCCAGGGGCATTATACCTCCAAGTGACACCTCCAGCCCTATATTTTATTCTTTATCTTGAAACCAGGTCTCACTGAGTTGCAGAGGGCCTCACTAAGTAGCTGAGGCTGTCCACGAACTGTGATCCTCCTGTCTCAGCCTCCCAAATGCTGGGATTACAAGTGTACGCCAACACATCCAGCTCTCCTGGAATCTTAGAGAAATAGAAATATTAACTAGGGGGCTGGGATGTAATTTAGTGTTTGCCTAAACATGCGCCAGGCCCTGGGTTCCATCCCCGGTATGGCAATAGAATAAAAATGTTTCCTAGGGACTGGGTACCAATGAAAACAACGGCAACCTTGAAACTTCCACCTTAAACCTTTACACAGGAGATCTTCAAATGATGCAGGGGTTGGGGGGCCTTGAAACTGCACACAGGGGACTTTGAGACTACCACTGCATGGCTAACTTGTGCTTGGATCTACCTCTGTGGGTGAGGGGTGTAATGGTGTGAGATGGAGCCACGGATTCTTGTTCTTAACAAATTTTTTAGAAAAAAATAGCCAGAACTCTACTGCTGAAAACTTCAGCAATTTTTATTATTATAAAGGTAGAAAGAAGGGACAGAAATGATTAAAGTACTACGTCAGAGAGAGAGAGAGAGAGAGAGAGAGAGAGAGAGAGAGAGAGAGAGAGAGAGAGAGAGAGACGTAGTGGAGTGCCTTGAAGGTAAGATACTGAGGTTTAGAATATAGGACAGTTTTTATAAAGATTATCTTCCATCTTGCTTAACCAATAGTCTTCCTGGCCCGACATAGGTGTGCGTCCACCAGTTATCTCCGGTACAAGCCTTTTAATATGGTTATGAGGATTTACCACCTCCCATCCTGTTTGGTCTTTTCATTTGCTCCTGACCTAATAGAGCTGTGGCCCTGCCCTGTCTCCAGCGCAAGCCCAAGCCTTTGTGACCACCAAGTTGTGTTACTTGATTAACAAAGTCAGGGGTTGCATGGTATCTAGCTTCTTTGAGGAAGGCCTGTACCATCCTCCTGGGGTCTTGGGGAGTTTTAGCTTTTTTGCTAGAAGTTATTATGTAAACTTGTCTTTAAAATATAAAGGCCCTGGGCTACAACTCTTTTGTTTCATTGGTAATCACTTTTGGTGCTAGGAACTCTGCCTCCCCTCCCTGCCTGAGTGTCTGGCAGTATCCAGGCCTTGACTACTTTTTACAGTTTGAAATTAATAAATATCGCCGGGCGTGGTGGCGCACGCTTGTAATCCCCGGGCTTGGGAGGCAGAGACCGGAGAATCGCGCTGGTTCGGAGCCAGCACAACTGGCTTAAGAGACTCTGTTTCCAAATTTAAAAAATACAAAATAGGCCTGGGAGTGTAGCCTGGAGGTAGAAGGGCTTCTAGGAACCCCAGTACCACCAAAAAAAAAAAAAAAGAAAGAAAGAAATTAATAAATACCAAAGCAATTTTCCATACCAGCACATTCCGCATCAGAGGGTAGGAGCTCTAAATTTTTCCATGCATGGTCCAGGGGATCTGGAAATTTCCATTAGAGTTTGAATATGGAGAATTCTGAAAAATTCTTGGAGAGGGAGTCCTAAAAACTCCCATTTTAGCCGTGCATGGTGGGGCACGCTTGTCATCCCAGCATTCGGGAGGCTGAGACAGGAGGATCGCGGTTCACCGACAGCCTCAGCTACTTAGTGAGGCCCTCTGCAACTTAGTGAGACCCTGTTTCAAATAAAGAATAAAAAATAAAATAAAATAAGAATAAAAAATAGGGCAGGGGGTATAGCTCAGAGGTAGAATGCCTCTGGGTTCCATCCTCAGATTCCCCCATCTTCCCCCCAAAAACCTCTCATTTTGAGAATCACATGCTTTTTTTTCTCGGTACTAAGGCTGAAGCTCAGGGCATTCTATCTTCAGGTGACACCCCCCAGCCTATTTTTTTTTTTTTTTTAATAAGGCTTCACAGCCGGGCATGGTGGCGCACGGGAGGCGGAAACAGGAGGATCGCGCTGGTTCAGAGCCAGCCTTGCTGGCTTAAGAGACTCTGTTTCCACATTTAAAAAAAAAAAAAAAAGAAAAAATAGGACTGGGAGTGTAGCCTGTGGGAGTGTATCCCAGAGGTAGAAGGACTTCCAGGAACCCCAGTACCACCAAAAAATAAATAAATAAATAAATAAATAAATAAATAAATAAATAAATAAAATAAATAAAATAAAGTTTCACGCCAAGTGTGGTGGTGCACGCTTGTAATCCCCGCGCTTGGGAGGCGGAGACAGGAGGATCGCTGGTTTAGAGCCAGCCTCGCTGGCTTAAGAGACCCTGTTTCCAAATAAAAAGTATAAAAATAGGTCTGGGAGTGTAGCCCGGAGGTAGAAGGGCTTCCAGGAACCCCAGTACCACCAAACAATATAAATATAATAATAATAATAATAATAATAATAATAATAATAATAATAATAAGGTTTCACTAAGTAGTTGAGGCTGTGAACCTGTGACCCTCCTGTCTCAGCCTCCCAAGTGCTGGGATTACAATCTTGTGCCACCACGCCCGGTTTGGAGCACATGCCGAATGGCAGCCCTGGGAGGGTGCATGCTTCTGCCCTTGAACTGAGGTGCAGGTAGGGGTGGAGGGGAATCTGAAAGGATTTTGGACCCAACCTCCATCGACCCAGGACCTGGGGAGGGACCGGGACAGCAGCCAACTTTGTCCCCTTCTGGCCAGAAGCTTAGTTTCTGACTCACCCTCTGTCAGAAGCTGGACCTGGTCTGAGCGTCTGTCAGGGGCTGGAGGACCCTTAGGGGCCGCAGGGGCAGGGCGGGTGCTGGGCAGCAGGACTGCAGTGTGGCTGCCGGACCTGAGGTTCCCACTGGCCCTGTGATTGGCTGCCTGGGGCCAACCTGGGTCTTGGTGGCCTTTGCCTCAGTGAACCGAGAACAGAGGGGATTTCTCAGAGCCTGGCTGGGAAAGAGGCACAGTCTTCACCCGATTCGTAGAGGCCACCCAGGAGGACCCAGATGTCCAGGCACTGTCACCCACCAAACTGAGTCCCAGAAACAAGACAAATCTAAAGAGAAACAGCTGGGCCTGGTGGCGCAAGCTTGTTATCTCAGTACTTGGGAGGCTGAGACAGGAGGATCTCAGGTTCGCAAACAGCCTCAGCAACTTAGACCCTGTTTCAAAATAAAATATAAAAAATAGGGCTGGGAGCCGGGCGTGGTGGCGCGCGCTTGTAATCCCAGGATTCGGGAGGCTGAGACCGGAGGATCGCAGTTCACGGACAGCCTCAGCTACTTAGCGAGGCCCTCTGCAACTCGGTGAGACCCTGTTTCAAAATAAAGAATCAAAAATAGGGCAGGGGGTGTAGCTCGGAGGTCAAAGGCCCCTGGGTTCCACTCCCAGATATGAAAAAAAAAAAAAAATAGGGCTGGGGGTGTACCTCCAAGGTAGAATGGCCCTGGGTTCCATCCTCAGTTCCGGGGGAAAAAAAAAATCTAAGAAGGGCCTTGCAAATGACTTGCGAACACCACACAAATTTTATCCAAATGAAGCAGATCATGCAAATTGTATGCAAACAATAGATATGCAAATACCTCAGGGGTGGGAGCTGAGCCTGGAGGAGGAGTCAGATGCGAAGGGAACAAAGACTGGGTCCTTTCTGTAGCTCAGCTTTGGACCCCACAGCAGAGGGAGGGTCTGCAACCCCAAGAGCCAGCCCACAGGAGGCCCAGCTCCATATCTGGGGGCAGGGCGACCCCTGGTGGCCGAGGGTGGGATCTGGCAGCTGGACCTCTCAACTCGCCCACCTTCACCCTCCTCTGTCCTCACCAGGCGAACTTCACCTGCAAGTCCCACACCAGGGCGGATAATGAGCAGGACTGGCCGAGGAACCAGCCTTGTTCCCTCCCCAGAAGTCAGTGCTGTGACCAGTGTCTTCTTCCAGAGAATTAAGGCAAAAGCCCCCTCCTCATTTAAAAATGTATATAAAGCGGGCGTGGTGGCACATGTTTGTAATCCTAGTACTTGGGAGGCTGAGACAGGAGGATTGCACGGGTTCGAAGCCAGCTTCAGCTACTTAGTGAGGCTCTCAGCAACTTAGTGAGACTCTGTTTCCAAATAAAATATAAAAAATAGGTCTGGGAGTATAGCCCAGAGGTAGGAAGCCTCTGGGTTCCACCCCCGGTACCACCACAAAAAAAAAAAAAAAAAAAAAAAAAAAAAATATATATATATATATATATATATATATATATATATATATATATATATATATATATATATGCCAGGCATGGTGGTGCATACTTATAAACCCAGTACTTGGGAGGCTGAAACAGGATGATCGCAGACTCACAGCCAGCCTCAGCTACTTAGCAAGGCCCTCCACAACTTAGCGAGACCCTATTTCAAAATAAAGAGTTAAAATAGGGCCGAGAGTGTAGCTCAGCAGTAGAATGCCCCTGGGTTCAATCTCCAGCACCACACACACAAAAAAAATGTACATAAATCATAGCCAGGTGTGGTGGTGAAGCCTGGAAGCCCAGTATTTGGCAGATGTAGGACACAGATTTGAAGCCAGCCTCAGCAACTTAGTGAGGCTGATTCCAAATAATAATAAAATAAAAAGGGCTGGGGTAGCCAGGCATAGTGGCACACACTTGCATAGTGGCACACACATACTGAGGCTGAGACAGGAGGATCACAAGTTTGAGGCCAGCGTTAGCTACTTAGTGAGGCCCTCTATGACTTAGTGAGACCCTGTTTCAAAATAAAAAATAGAAAGCCGTGGAACACGCTTGAAATCCCAGCATTCGGGAGGCTGAAACAGGAGGATTACGGTTCACAAACAGCCTCACCTACTACTTAGTGAGGTCCTTTGCAACTCAGCGAGATCCTGTTTCCAAATAAAGAAGAAAAAATAGGGCTGGGGGTATAGCTGGGATGTAGAATGCCCCTGGGTTCTATCCCCAGTACTACAGAAGAAAAAAAAAAAAAAAGAAAGAAAGAAAAAGGCTGGGATATAGGTCATAGAGGTAGATTGCCCTGAGTTCAATCCCCAGTACAAAAAAAAAAAAAAGTCTACAAAGTGTGGCCTCCCTCCTTGCAGCTCTATTTTTATTTTTAATTTTGAAACAGGGACTCACTGAGTCATGGAGGGCCTCACCAAGGTACTGAGGCTGGCAGCAAACCCGTGATCCCCCTGTCTCAGTCTCCCAAGTACTGGGATCACAAGTGTGCACCACCACCACACTCGGCAAGCTTTCACTCTTTGCAGTTACAAAAATATATGGCAACGCCGGGCGTGGTGGCGCACGCTTGTAATCCCCGCGCTTGGGAGGCTGAGACAGGAGGATCGCGCGGGTTCGAAGCCAGCCTCAGCTACTTAGTGAGGCTCTCAGCAACTTAGTGAGACTCTGTTTCCAAATAAAATATAAAAAAGGTCTGGGAGTATAGCCCGGAGGTAGAAAGCCTCTGGGTTCCACCCCCAGTACCACCAAAAGAAAAAAAGGTGGGATATAGTTCAGAGGTAGAATGCCCCTGGATTTAATTCCCAGTACCAAAAACAAAACAAAAAAAAATATGGCATCAAGGCCTCATCACTTTGCATAATGTAAATGTAGCCAAATTTGGGAAAGGGAACTGATGTGACCTTTAATAGCTCAGAACGTGGGCTTCAGAGCAGTCCCCCGCGGACCTGCAGCTGGGCTCCGCTGTCCCTCCTGGCCCCGGCCACGCACACTTGGCTGGCAGGGTGAGCTGGGGCGCTGCCTGTGCTCCCGCTGCCTCAGTTTCTCCCATAGCCCCTGCTCCCTGGCCACCTCTTCTATGAATCTCCTGCAGAGCTCCTCTGTAACCCTCCTGCAGCTTTGCCGCCGCGTCTCCCCACACTGCTGTGTTTGCTGGACCTTCCTTTCTGCTGCAATCTGTCCTTGTGTGCTTCCACGACATCCTGTCTTGGCTTCCAGCCCATACATGGGCTCTCTGGGCTCCCTTATTTTATTTTTGTACTGGAGATTGAACTTTGGGTGTTCTACCTCTGAGCTACACCCCCAGCTGGGGTGGTGGCCCATGCCTGTAAACCCAGTATTTGAGATTCTCCAGGCTGAGACTGGAGAATCATAGGTTTAAAGACAGCCTCAAGCCGGGCGTGGCGGCACACGCTTGTAATTCCCGCGCTTGGGGGGCGGAGACAGGAGGATCGCGCAGGTTCGAAGCCAGCCGCGCTGGCATAAGAGACCCTGTTTCAAAAATATAAAATAGGTCTGGGAGTGTAGCCTGGAGGTAGAAGGGCTTCCAGGAGCCCCAGTACCACACACCACCACACCCACACCCACACCCACACCCAGCCTCAGCAAATTAGCAAGGCTTTCAGCAACTTAATGAGAACCTATTTCAAAATAGGGGTAAGGGTGTAGCTCAGAGGTAGAATGCCTTGGGGTTCAATCTCTAGTACTAAAAAAAATCCACTTGTGAGGCCAGACTGGAGGATTGAGGCTTGAAGCCAACACAAGCAACTTAGTGATGTTCTCAGAAATTTAGCAAGACTGTTTCTAAATAAAAAATAAAATAGAGCTGGGGGTGTAGCTTAAGTCCCCCCCCCACAGATTCAATCCCCAGTACCACAAAATAAGTTATAGCCAGGAGTGGTGGCATATGCCTGTAATTCTAGTACTTGGGAGGCTGAGACAGAAGGATTGCAGTTTGAGGACAACCTTCACCAACCTAATGAGACCTAATGTCCTTGACTTCAATCCCTAGTACCATGAAAAATAAATAAGCTGCTTTTTTTGAGAGGGGAGCTGGGGATGGAACCCAGGGGCATTCTACCTCTGAGCTACACCCCCAGCCCTATTTATTCTTTTTTTTTTTTTGGTGGTACTGGGGTTCCTGGAAGCCCTTCTACCTCTGGGCTACACTCCCAGACCTATTTTATTTTTGGAAACAGGGTCTCCTAAGCCAGCGTGGCTGGCTTTGAACCTGCACGATCCTCCTGTCTCTGCCTCCCAAGCGCAGGGATTACAAGCGTGCGCCACCACGCCCGGCTTATTCTTTATTTTGAAACAGGGGTCTCACTGAGTTGCAAAGGGCCTAAGTAGCTAAGGCTGTCCCCAAATTGCGATCCTTGTCTCAGCCTCCTGAATGCTGGGATTACAAGCGTGCCCTTTTTGAGACAGTCTTGTTAAGTTGCCCAGGCTGGCCTCAAGCTTGCAATCCTCCTGCCTCATCCACGGTGCCGGGGCACCCACAGGTTTTCTGTGATGGACCTAGCTCAGAGAGCAGGGCCACCGCGCTCTGTGAATTGTGCACCCTCAGCAGGCAGAGGGTGCCAGGAGGGATCTAGGGAGCCAGAGGGAGTCGGCTTCCATCTTCCCACCGCCAGTGATGGAAACCCAGTCAGTGCTGTAGAGGGAGGCCCACTGAGGGCGGCACAGAAGGACCCACTGCAGCCAGGCACGACTTCCCACGCAGCTGAGCTCTGGCATTACCGGTCCCCAGTGGGCAGTGAGGCTGGTTCTGCCCCCAGCAGCTCCTGTGGCGGGCAAATCTGCTACTAAAAACATCCAAATAGCCGGGTGTGGTGGTGCACGCTTTTAATCCCCGCGCTTGGGAGACTGAGACAGGAGGATCGCACGGGTTCGAAGCCAGCCTCAGCTACTTAGTGAGGCTCTCAGCAACTTAGTGAGACCCTGTTTCCAAATAAAATATAAAATAGGTCTGGGAGTATAGCCCGGAGGTAGAAAGCCTCTGGGTCCCACCCCCAGTACCACCAAAAAAAAAAAAAAAAAAAAAAAAAAAATCAAAATAAGGCAAGTAAAGAGCTTTAATGGGAACATGTGTGCTAAGCCATGAAGAGACAATTCATAGTTCTGCCATAAAGTTACTAATAAAAAATCAAACGTAGGTGAGAAAGGAACAGCGTTTTAGCCCCCAGTGAACCCCAGCAGCCGGGGGGGGGGGGGCGCCTGTCACTGGGGCCCTGTGGGGATGAGCTGCAGGATGGAGAAGCACCAGTGCTGGTGATCCCGTGGCACTCCCGGAGCCCCTTCCGCCGGCCTCCAAGCTTAACTGGATGTATCTGAGTTGATACTGCTGGGGCCTCCAGCTGAGGAGACGGTGGACTGTGGCCCACCGCCTCTGGCCTGAAAAGACAGAGACAGAGCTTCAGAGGGGCCTGTGAACTACTGACCAGTCCCAGCTCCCTGGGAGGCTTAGGACACGTTGGCAGGTAACTTCAAAGAGCTGACGGAGAGCAGGGTATGGAGGCGCATGCCTGTAATCCCAGGATGTGAGAGGCTGAGACAGGAGGACTGTGGGTTCGCAGCCAGCTTCAGCAAGCCCAGAGGCTCTCATCAACCTAGCGAGACTGTTAAAAAAAAAAAAAAAAAAAAAAGCCGGGCATGGTGGTGCACGCTTGTAATCCCAGCTCTTGGAAGGCGGAGACAGGAGGATCACACAGGTTCGAAGCCAGCCTCAGCTACTGAGTGAGGCTCTCAGTAACTTAGTGAGACCCTGTTTCCAAATAAAATAGAAAATAGGTCTGGGAGTGTAGCCAGAAGGTAAAAAGCCTCTGGGTTCCATCCCCAGCACCACAAAAACAAACAAACAAACAAAAAATAGGGTGGGGGGAGTGTAGCTCAGATGTAGAAGGCCCCTGGGTGGTTCTTCTATCCCCAGTAAACACTTTCTCTCCCTCTCTCCTCTCTCTCTCTCGCCCTGGAATGTCATGATGAGACTCAGAAGTCAGGCCAAGTACCAGGCCCAGAGCCTCTCAGGCCTCCACCTGATGGACACAGTGCACACTGGCTAGGTGGCTGGACAGGAGCACTCTGCCCTCAGAGGGACATGGCTCTCCCCGAGGGTGACTGTGTTCCCAAAGCAAGGGGGACGGGCAGGGAGGTGTGAGGACAGGCTCCCAGCTCCATAAGGAGCCCGTGCCTGCCCAGGCAGGGCTGGGAAGGGCCAGAGCATGCCGGCCCCCAGCCCCGCTGAGTGCTGTGTAGTGGCGCCCTGGGGGACTTCGGACGGACCTAGGACATGGGCAGGCACAGGTAGGGTGTCTGAAGAGCGCAGCAGCCACTGCAGGGATGAACGCTCCCCGAATACCACACGGGGCTCACAGGACCTGGGCTTGTGGGTCCCAGCCTGGAACTCCCTAATTCATCACTTTTGTTGGGGGAGAACTAGAGATTGAACCCACGTGTGTTCTACCTCTGAGCTAAGCCCACGGTCCTATTTTTATTTTTTGGTGGAACCCAGAGGCTTTCTACCTCCGGGCTACACTCCCAGACCTTTTTTTTTTTTTAACATTTTATTTGGAAACAGGGTCTCACTAAGTTGCTGAGAGCCTCACTAAATAGCTGAGGCTGGCTTCGAACCTGTACGATTCTCCTGTCTCAGCCTCCCGAGCACGGGGATTACAAGCGCGCGCCACCATGCCCGGCTCCTATTTTTATTTTTAATTAAAAAATATTTTTGAGCCGAGCATGGTGGTGCACGCTTGTAATCTCCGCAGTTGGGAGGCAGAGACAAGAGGATCTTGCAGGTTTGAAGCCAGCCTCGTTGGCTTAAGAGACCCTGTTTCCAAATAAAATATAAAATAGGTCTGGGAGTGTAGCCTGGAGGTAAAAGGTTCCATCCCCAGTACCACCAAAAAAAAAAAAAAAAAAAAAAAAAAAGATATTGAGGATGTAACCCAGTGCCATTTTACCTCCAAGCTACAACCGAAGCCCTATTTTTTATTCTTTGTTTTGAAACAGGGTCTTACTAAGTGATGTAGGGCCTCACTAAGCAGCTAACGCTGGCTGCGCACCTGAGATCCTCCTGTCTCACTCTCCCAAGTACTGGTATTACAGGTGTGCACCACCACGCCTGGTGTTATTTTTTATTCTGAAACAGGGCCTTGTCTCCCTAAATTGCTGAAGTCCTAAGTTTCTGAGGCTGGCCTTGAACCTACAATCCTGTCTCAGCCTCCCAAGTACTAGGGTACAGGTGTGCGCCACCATACCTGGCTCCTAATTCATCTTCAGCACACTTGCACCTGCTTTGCACCAGGCAAGGACTGCGCACTAGGTGTATTAGGAGGAAGACAAGGCCTGCTCACCTGTGCCCCTGGCTGGAGTTGCCATGGCGATGGGGTGGTTGCCACTGCAGGGGAGAGTGGGTGCACTGCCTGGCACCAGGCAATACCCCACACCAGCAGACATCCTCTCCAGTCCCCAAGGGGCTGGGGCTGGTGAGAATCAGGAGGGGGTGATGGGATAGAAAGGGCATACTTTTACTCGGTGGTGCTGGGGCAGAACCCAGTGTCTTACACACACCGGGCGAGTGCTAACCGCTGGGCCATTCCAGCTGCGTGAGACCCTTTGTGAAGAGCGCTAGGGGCTCTATAAGGCCCCAGCTGACAGCTGACACCACCTCAGGGGGCTCATCCCCCGTAGCACCTGGACAGTCCCCATGTGGGGGCCTGCCAGCCCCTTGCAGTCTCCTGGATAGCTGGGGTCAGGCCAGTAAGGCCCTTAGGAGAGACTGGGAAGGAGTAGGGTCTGAAGAAGGCATGGGTAACACCCCAGGAAAGTTCTGGGGGGTGCTGGGCTGCTCAGGATCCCCAGTACATTTTCCTCCCAGTCTGGCAAAGCTGGGCATGGAGACCCTCTTGTTCGGGCAGCGGGAAAGGTGGTGCCAGCCCAGAGCCTCCCCCTGACCAGGCCTTTAGCACCCACACCCACAGGTGGGGGCAGGGACCTCTGTCCAGCAGGCCTCCTCCATATACTCCAGGAGGGAGGGCTCTGTGAGTCACCATCCTACGGTGGGTGGGGAGAGAATGGAGAGCTATGTCCAGAGGTAGCTCAGCAGACCTGCAGTCCTGGGACGGTGGAGACGGGGCTGCAAGATGGCCGGTTCTGAGGACCCTCATCCGCCCTGACTCACCTGGGACTGTGGGCCGGTGCCCCCAGGAGGAGCCTGGAGGAAGGCCAGGGTCTGCAGGGTGAGGAGCGTGTCCCTGGCACTGGTCAGCAGGAAGGGGCCAGAGGCGGCTGGAAGAGGGAGGGGCCGGGTGAGGGCCAGCGGGAGCTCCGGCCTCTCCCCAGGGAGGAGGCAGCCCTGCCTCCTAGCTCCTGCCTTCCCCCAGTGAGCGTGACATCCCCACAGCACCGGAAGGGCTGCAGTTTTCGGCTGCTTGGGATCGTGGCCAATGAAACAGATGTCACAGTCCAAGCAAGGGGAAGAGGCGCCAGCAGGGACCCCTGGGCGGCCCCAGGCTCCGGCTGGCTGCCGGGCCAGCCTCACTCACCGGGGCTGGGCAGTGACAGGCAGCTGGCTCGGCTCCCGGGGGCCCTGGCCTCAGGGGTGCCAGTGGCAGCTTTACTGGTGTAAATGGTGGCCTCTTCTTGAAACTTCCCCATGTTCTTTTTATACCGGATTCTTTTGTTGCCAAACCAGTTTGAGACCTGTGGACACAATGCAGAAGTTGCCCAAAAGCTGTCTGGTGTGAGACAGGTGGAGAAAGGGGTGCTTGCATCCTCCTGGCGCCTCCTGCCCTGTGCCTGAGAAGAGCATCCAGGCGCTGGCCATGGGGCCAGGACCAGGTGCTGATCACAGGAAGTGCTCACAGCGGTAGGGCACCTTGGGGCCAGCCTGGCTTGCCCAAGAAAAACGCTACTGCTGAGGAGCTGGCCCGGAGGAGGAGGCCTGGGGACAGGTGAGCGCCCTCGCTGCTCACGCAGTCACGGGCAGCACGCCACTTTCTCCCTTCCTCTCTGGGATAGCTTAAGCCTGGGCCCCTGTAGCCCCACTTCTGGGAGTTCAGGCTAAGGAAAAATATACTTCAATCTAAATTTATCAAAAGATAACAAAGACAGAGAACGCTGATGGGCAGCGGGAATGTTCCCAGCATGGAGTCGGCACACTTGGTACGCTAATTTAACCTGGCCAGGACCTGGGGAGAAGCCGTTACCAGGCTCCTGCAAGCAAAAGGCAGAGTCTTGGCCATGCCAAGTTCAGGGCTGACTCCAAATCCTCACCCAGGTCCCCCCACATGGGGTTCCTCACCCTGGTGCTGCTGAGATCACTCTCTGGATCAGCTGGGGTGCCCTGTGCATTGTGCAGTGCTGAGCAGCACCCCTGGTTTGCACCCACTAGGAAACAGTGGTGACCTTCACACCAGCCACTGAATGACCGTGTTCCCTGGACCTGCACCTTCCCATTACACACAGGGCCCCGCACAGCTGGAAAGGCCTCAGCATCCCACAGTGACACATTTGTCAATGTCATGAGATGCGTGCGTGGGAACGAGCAGAAACAAACAGGTGCTGGGATTATAGATCTTTTGCTCCTTTAAGAGGGGTTTTCAGGCGGCGTGGTGGCACAGGCTTGTAGGCCCAGCATTCGGGAGGTGGAGACAGGAGGATCATGGTTTGCAGACAGCTTCAGCTACTTAGCAAGGTCCTTTGCAATTCAGTGAGACCCTGTTTCAAAAATAACAAGTCTAAACCGGATATGATGGTGCATGCTTGTAATCCCAGCATTTGGGAAGCTGAGACTGGAGGATCACGGTTAGTGGACAGCCTCAGCTACTTAGTGAGGCCCTCGGCAACTCAGTGAGACCTTGTTTCAAAATAAAGAATACAAAAAAAGGCTGGGAGTGGTGGTGCACGCTTGTAATCCCCGCACTTGGGAGGCGGAGACAGGAGGATTGAAGCCAGCCTCATTGGCTTAAGAGACCCTGTTTCCAAATAAAAAAAATATAAAATAGGTCTGGGAGTGTAGCCTGGAGGTAGAAGGGTCCATCCCCAGTACCACCAAAAAAAAAAAAAAAAAAAAGACAAAAATAGGGCAGGGGGTGTAGCTCAGAGGTCAAATGCCCCTGGGTTCCATCCCCAGACCCATACACACACACACACACACACACACACACACACACACACACACAAATAACAAGACTAAAAACTAGGGCTGGGGGTGTAGCTCAGAAGTACAGTGTCCCTGGGTTCCATCCCCAGTACTAAAAAAAAAAAAAAAAAAAAAAAAAGATTTCCTGGAGGAATAGCTCGGAGGTAGAACACCCCTGGGTTCAATCCTTAGTATCAAAGAGGGAGGGGGAAAAAAGAAATGGTGGTGGTCGTCGTCTTCTTCTTCTTCTTCTTCTTCGGTGGTACTGGGGATTGAACTCAGGGACATTTTACCTCCAAGCTGCTATACCTCCAACCCTATTTTTTTTTTTTTTTTGCAGGTCTGGGGATGGAACCCAGAGGCATTTGACCACCGAGCTACATCCTCTGCCCAATTTTTTATTCTTTATTTTGAAACAGGGTCTCACTGAGTTGTGGAGGGCCTCACTAAGTAATTGAGGCTGTCTGCGAACTGAGATCCTCTGGTCTCAGCCTCCCAAATGTTGGGATTACAAGCGTGCACCACCATGGCCGGCGTCCAACCCTATTCTTTCTTTCTTTCTTTCTTTCTTTCTTTCTTCCTTCCTTCCTTCCTTTCTCTCTTTCGGAATGTTTTCTTTAATAATTCTCATCATTAACTACAAAAAGATGAGGAAGGCCCAGGTGCATGTGCCCTGCCCGCGGTGGGAGTGAGGCTGGCGTCCTGACCGGGCCTGGGGTGAGCACTTGGCTGCCACCAGGACCAGGAACGCCCTGGTACTAAAGCTGCGGAACTAAGCCTGGGGACAAGGGCAGTGAACCCGCTCCAGCTCGGATTTGCCTGGCATTTTATTTATTTAGACAAGGTCTTGCCATGTGGCCCCGACTGAGCTCCTGGGCTCAGGAAACCCATCTTCCCACCTCAGCCTCCTGAGTCGCTGGACCTCCCCTGGTGCTCGGTTGGCAGGACGAAGAGCAAGCTCTCAGCAGTGTGTGGGTCAGGGAGGCCGGTCCCCTGGCTGGGTGCCTGGGAGAAGGCAGGGTACCTGGCTGCAGGTGTGGGCGTGGCTCCAGCTCTGGAGTCTGCCGCCTGCCGTGTTCTGCCACCCGCGACCCAGGGGGCTAAATGCTCCTGACACAGAGGTGCAGCAAAACAGCCTGGGTTGGGGGCTGAGTGTGGAGACTCACCCTGGCCATCAGCAGGGCGGGAGGAGGGGCCGCAATGTCAGGGGCTGAGGTGACATTCACTGAGCCTGGTGCCGACCCGACCCACACGGTCCATCTATTCCCCGGCTCCTTCCCATGGGGCTGGGGAGCACGTCACCTGGGACACTGTGATGCCGCCCTTCCTAGCTAGCTCTTCTTTAGCTTCTTCGCTGGGGTAAGGGTTGTTCAAATGGGAATAAAAATACTCATTCAGCACTTCTGTCGCCTGCTTGCTGAAATTCCGTCGCTTACGCCTGCAAAGACAGACAGCCTCAGTCACCCACTACGTTCTGCAGGTTTCCTTTTTTTGGTACTGGAGGTTGAACCCAGAGGCATTCAACCCCTGAGCTACACCCCTGGCCTTATTTTTTTACTTTGAAAGAGGGTCTAAGTTGCTGCGGGACCTCACTAAATTACTGAGGCTGGTCTCAAACCTATGATTCTCCTGTCTAAGCCTCCCAAGCATTACGATTACAGGCAAGTACCGCCATGCCTGGTTGTTTCTAGCAGTTTTAAAAACAGTAATCAGCCGGGCATGATGGCGCATGCTTGTAATCCCAGTATTCGGGAGGCTGAGACCAGAGGATCACGGTTCGTGGACAGCCTCAGCTACTTAGTGAGGGCCTCTGCAATTCAGTGAGACCTGGTTTCAAAATAAAGAATAAAATATAGGGCAGAGGGTGTAGCTCGGAGGTCGAATGCCCATGAGTTCCATCCCCAGACCTCTCAAAAAAAAAAAAAACTATACAAAAATAAATAAATAAAAACATAATCAATGCCAGGCGTGGTGGCACATGCTTGTAATTCCAGCATTTGCAAGGCCGAGACAGGAGGATCGCGGTTCGCAGACAGCCTCAGCTATTTAGTGAGGCCCTCTGCAACCCAGTGAGACCCTGTTTCCAAATAAAGAATAAAGCCAGGCGTGGTGGCGCACGCTTGTAATCCCCGCGCTTGAGAGGTGGAGACAGGAGGATCGCACAGCTTCGAAGCCAGCCGCGCTGGCTTCAGAGACCCTGTTTCCAAATAAAAAAAATATAAAATAAGTCTGGGAGTGTAGCCCTAAGGTAGAAGGGCTTCAGGAACCCCAGTACCACCAAAAAAATTAAAATAAAATAAAATAGAGAATAAAACATAGGGCTGGGGGGTGTAGCTCGGAGGCAGAATGCCCCTGGGTTCCATCCCTAGTACTGCCAAAAAAGAAAAAAGTAAAAACAAAACAGTAATCAATACTCTGAGTCATCTTCAAATGATGTTATGTGATGGTCTGCAGCCAGAGCACCCAGGGCCATGGTAAATCCAAGCCAGGGGTGGTGTGGTCAGTGGTGAAGTGTGTGCCTAGCATATGCAAGCCCTTGGTTCCATCCCCAGCACCAAAACAAGCCAGCACTGATCTCAATCTTTTTCTTTTGGTTTGTGGTACTGGCAATTGAACCCAGGGCACTCTACCTCTAAGCCCCACCTCTAGCCCTATTTATTTATTTATTTATTGGTAATGGAGATTGAGCCCTGGGCCATTCTACTTCTGAGCTACATCCCAAGCCCCATTTTCATTCTTTATTTGTTTATTGGTACTGAGGATTGAACTCAGAGGCATTCTACCTTCAAGTTACAACCCCAGCCCAATTTTATTTCTTATTTTGAAACAAGATCTCACTAAATTGTGGAGGACCTCACTAAGTTGCTGAGGTTGGCTTTGAACCTGTGATCCTCTTGTCTCAAGCCTCCCAAGTACTGGGATTAAAAGCATGTGCCACCACGTTTGGCTATTTTTAATTTTTTGTGTGATACTAGGGATTGAACCTAGGGGTGTTCTACCCTCAAGCTACACTACAAGTCCTATTTTATTTTTTATTTTGCAATGGGGTCCCACAGACAGGTACAGTGGTACATACTTATAATTCCTGTACTTGGGAGGCCGAGACAGGAGGACTGCGTCCAGCCTCAGCAATTTAGTGAGACCATGTTTCAAAATAAAAAGTAAAATAGGAGCTGGGCGTGGTGGTCTATGCTTTTAATCCCAGCATTTGGGAGGCTGAGACCAGAGGATTCTGGTGCAAGGACAACCTCAGCTACTTAGTGAGGCCCTCTGCAACTTAGTGAGATCCTGTTTCAAAAAATGAATAAAAAATAGGGCAAGGGGTGTAGCTTGGAGGTTGAATGTTCCTGACCTTCAAAAAAAAGTTGTTGAAGTCCTCACTAGGTGACTTCAAAACTGCAATCCTGCTGGGTGTGGTGGTGCACGTTTGTAATTCCCCGGGCTTGGGAGGCTGAGACAGGAGGATTGCGCAGGTTCGAAGCCAGCCGCCCTGGCTTAAGAGACCCTGTTTCCAAATTTTAAAAAAAGTATAAAAAAAATAGGTCTGGGAGTGTAGCCTGGAGGTAGAAGGGCTTCCAGGAACCCCAGTACCACCAAAACAAAACAACAACAACAACAAAAAACTGCAATCCTCTGCCTCAGCCCAAAGACAGTTTAAGCTACTTAGTGAGGCCCTTTGCAACTTAGTGAGACTGTTTTTTTGTTTGTTTGTTTGTTTGTTTGGTGGTACTGGGGTTCCTGGAAACCCTTTTACCTCCGGGCTACACTCCCAGACCTATTTTATATTTTTATTTGAAAACAGGATCTCTTAAGCCAGTGAGGCTGGCTTCGAACCAGCGTGATCCTCCTGTCTCTGCCTCCCAAGCGCAGGGATTACAAGCGTGTGTCACCATGCCCGGCTGAGACTCTGTTTTAAAATATAAAGAAACTGGGTGTGTTGGTGCACACTTGTAATCCCAGCATCCAGCATTCGGGAGGCTGAGACCGGAGGATCGCGGTTCATGGACAGTCTCAGCTACTTAGTGAGGCCCTCTGCAACTTAGTGAGACCCTGTTTCAAAATAAAGAATAAAAAATAGAGCAGGGGGTGTAGCTCGGAGGTCAAATGCCCCTGGATTCCATCCCCAGACCCGCAAAAAATAAAAATAAATAAAATAAGATAAAAAATAAAGAATAAAAAATAGGGTTGGGGGGTATCACTCAGAGGTAGAATGCCCCTGGGTTCCATCCCTAATACCAAAAAAAGGTATGTGCCATCATGATTGGCTATTAATTAATTAATTTATTTATTGTGGGGTTGTGGATTGAACCTAGGGACCTAATTTTTAGTTTGGAAACAGAGTCCCACTAAATTGCTAAAGACCAAGCCGGGCGTGGTGGCGCATGCTTGTAATCCCAGCATTTGGGAGGCTGAGACTGGAGGATCTCGGTTCGCTACTTAGTGAAGCCCTCTGCAACTTAGTAAGACCGTTTCAAAATAAAGAAAAAAAAAATAGGGCAGGGGGCATAGCCCCTGGGTTCCAACCCCAGACCGGCCAAAAAAAAAAAAAAATTGCTGAAGACCTCGCTAAGCTGCTGAGGCTGCCTTGAACCACAGTCCTCCTGTGGTAGCCTCCCCGGTGGTGGATGACAGGCCTCTCACTTATTTCCCGGCACTGACCTGGCGTCGAGGAACCGCGAGCGCAGGGTCATCACGGCCTCGCAGGTGCTCTGCTTCAGCTGCATCTGGATGGCACTGAACTTCCCGTGGATGATACTAACCATGCGCTCGATCTCCCCGGGGGACACGGGCCTCAGCCTGCTCTGCTCTCGGAGAAGGTTGGTGACGTGGGTGGTGAACTCCCGGCAGGCCTGGGGTGGGGACGCATACACCCAGCCTCTTACTAACCAGCAGGCGGCGTGGGCAGCAGGTTCCACACTCACGGCCCCTGCCCCCCTCCATGGCTCACACACAGGCTGGCTTCTGAGAAGTAAGTGTTAAGTGCTTTTAGTATAAGTGGCCACCTTTGCAGTGACCAACCGCGTGTACTCCCTGTGCTGTGCCACAGAAGGAAGGGTGTTAGCATTGCGTGCTTTGCTTTGACAAATGGAATTCATGGGACAGAAACTCTTCCATGCAGAAAGATCACCTGTTCGTATCTCTCTAGCTCAGAGTAGTAAATCTGTCGAATCTGGGCCAGCTTGGCCCTGTAGTCAGAGTGCTCAATGCTATTGTCATTTGGACAGCCACCTGGGGTTGCTGTGTTGGCCATGGCCGCCAGTCCTCCTCTTCCTCTGTCCTCCGGCCTGGACACACCCTCAGCCAGCAGCATGCTCTCCAACCTCATGAGCTGTGCATCGGAGGGATCCTCTTCCTGAATGCCACGGATGCTTAGCACTAGATAAGACAGACAGAACAGATCAGAATACCAGAGAAAGCAAGCCATGGCCAAACAGCCCCAGTGCCACGGCAGACATTTTACCCAGAACCCTATGGGAAAAGAAACCATCCTTCCCTTCCCCTTCCTCCCTTCCTTCCTTCCTTCCTTTCTTCCTTCCTTCCTTCCTTTCTTTTTGCGGTACTGGGATGGAACCCGGGGCATTCTACCTCCAAACGACACTGCCAGCCCTATTTTGTATTCTTTATTTTTTTAATTTTTTTTTTTTATCTTTGGTGGTACTGGGGTTCCTGGAAACCCTTCTACCTCCGGGCTACACCCCCAGACCTATCTTATACGTTTTTTAAATTTGGAAACGGGGTCTCTTAAGCCAGAGTGGCTGGCTTCGAACCTGCGCAATCCTCCTGTCTCAGTCTCCCAAGTGCTGGGATTACAAGCGTGCACCACCACACCTGGTTTTTTTTTTTTTTTTTTTTTTTTTTTTTGTACCAGGGTTGGAACCTAGGGGCATTGTACCTCTGAGCTACACCCCCAGCCCTGGTTTTTAGTCTTTTTTTTTTTTTTTTAAACAGGTCTGGGGATGGAACCCAGGGGCATTCAACCTCCGAGCTATACCCCCAGCCCTATTTTTTTTTTTAATTCTTTATTTTGAAACAGGGTCTCACTAAGTTGCAGAGGGCCTAAATAAGTAGAGGATGTCCATGAACCGCAATCATCTGGTCTCAGCCTCCTGAATGCTGGGATTACAAGTGTGTGCCACCATGCTAGGCCTAGTCTTATTATTTTGAAAAACAGGGTCTCACTGAGTTGCGGAGGGCCTCCCTAAGTAGCTGAGGCTACCTGCGAACCACGATCCTCCAGTCTCTGCCTCCTGAATGCTGGGATTACAAGCCTGCGCCACCACGCCCGGCCTGAAACACTTCATTTTATTATTAATTTTTTTCTTTTTTTGCAGTACTGGGAATGGAACCCAGGGGCATTCTACCTCTGACCTACACCCCCAGCCCTACTTTTTATTTTGAAACAGAGTCTCACTGAGTTGCTGAGTCCGTGAACTTACGATCCTCCTATCTCAGCCTCCCAAGTACTGGGATTACAACTGTGTGCCAGCCCACCTGGTCAGCCCGGCTCATTTTATTATTAAATTTGATAGCAGATGTTGAGTAACCCCGTGTTAGTGGTCCCAGCGTCACCTCCAGGAACCCTGTCTGGGCTCAGGGTTGGTGGGCCAGGGCCGTGCTGCCTGTGAGGACAGAATGTGCCACAGCTGTGGGCACGCAGCCAGGGCCTGGCAGGGCAAGTGGGCAGATGTCTGGGGAAGCCTCAACTCCTTAGCCCAGTTGTCAGATGCCTGTGGGGGGAGAACACGCTCTGGATGCTGGTACAGGTTCAAATGCAAGTAACAGCCTGGCATCAGTGATGTGGGGCCCCAGAAAGAGGACTGTACTGGTGTGGGAATGCTGTGTGTGTGTGTGTGTGTGTGTGTGTGTGTGTGTGTGTGTGTATTGCTATAAAGTTGGAGAGGTAGTACCTGATCAAGAAGGTACTAGCCGCCAAGTGTGGTGGTGCACGCTTGTAATCCCCGCGCTTGGGAGGTTAAGATAGGAGGATTGCAGAATTTCGAAGTCAGCCTCAGCTACTTAGGCTCTCAGCAACTTAGTGAGACTCTGTTTCCAAATAAAACATAAAATAGGTCTGGGAGTATAGCCCAGAAGTAGAAAGCCTCAGGGTTCCACCCCCAGTACCACCAAAAAAATAAATAAATAAAAAGGTACTAGCCGGGTGTGGCGGTACATGCTTGTAATCTCAGTACTTGGAAAGCTGAGAAAGGAGGATCACAGGTTTGAGGACAGCCTCAGCAATTGGTGAGACTCTCATCAACCTAGTGAGACCTTTCTTTCTTCCTTCCTTCCTTCCTTTCTTTCACTTCTCTTTCTTTCTTTCTTTCTTTCTTTCTTTCTTTCTTTCTTTCTTTCTTTCTTTCTATTTTCTCTCTTTCTTTCCTTGTGGTACTGGGGATGGAACCCAGGGGCATTCTACCTCTGAGCTATACCCCAGCCCTATTTTTTATTCTTTATGTTGAAACAGGGTCTCACTGAGTTGCAAAGGAACTCACTAAGTAGCTGAGGCTGTCCGCGAACTGCGATCCTCCTGTCTCAGCCTTCCTAATGTTGGGATTACAAGCATGTGCCACCATACCCAGAGAGTCCCTAATTCAAAATAAAAATAAAAATAGGAGCCGGGCATGGTGGCACACGCTTAAGAGACCCTGTTTCCAAATAAAAATATATAAATAGGTCTGGGAGTGTAGCCTGGAGGTAGAAGGGTTTCCAGGAACTCCAGTACCACCCCCCCCCCAAAAAAAAGGGCTGGGGAGCCAGGTATGGTGGCATACGTGATACATTTTATAATCCTAGTACTTAGGAGGCTGACATAGGAGGATAGCAGGTTCGAGGACAGCCTCGGCAATTTGGTGAGGCTCTTAGAAACCTAGTGATACCCTGTTTCCAGATAAGAAATAAAATTGGTCTGGGGGTGTAGCTCGGAGGTAGAATGCCTCTGGGTTCAATCCTTAGTGCCACAAAACAAAACAGCAACAAAAAAAGAAGGTGCTTGCAATGACAGGCATGGCGGTGCATGCTTGTGATACCAGTACTTGGGAGGCTGAGACAGGAAGATCACAGGTTCAAGGACAGGCCTTAGCAAGTAGTGAGACTTTCATAAACCTACCAAGACCTTGTTTCAAAATAAAAATTAAAAATAAGCCGGGTGTGGTGGTGCACGCTTGTAATCCCCACGCTTGGGAGGTGGAGGCAGGAGGATCACGCAGGTTCGAAGCCAGGCATGCTGGCTTAAGAGACCCTGTTTCCAAATAAAAATATAAAATGGGTCTGGGAGTGTAGCCCGGAGAAGGCTTCCATCCCCAGCAAGTCAGCCACACCTGCCTTTAATATCAGTACTTCTTGGGAGGTTGAGACAGGAGGGTCAAAGGTTCAAGGACAGCCTCAACAATGTAAGAAAACTTAGCAACCTAGTGAGACCCTGTTACTTTTTTTTTTTGTCCTAGTGATTATGCCCAAGGGCATTCTACCTCCAGAAAGAGCTATACCCCCAGCCCTTTTTTTATTTTTTTGTGTTTTGAAACAGGTGCTTGTTAGGTTGCTGAGGCTGTCTTTCAACCTGCAAGCCTCCTGTCTCAGCCTCCTATGTACTAGAATAAGCTTGTACCACCATGCCTAGCTTGAGACCCTGCTTTAAAACAAAAAATAAGCCGGGTGTAGTACATGCTTAAAATCAGTCTTTGGGAGGCTGAGACAGGAGGATCATAGATTCAAGGACAGCTTCAGCACGTGAGACTTTATTAATCTAGTGAGATCCTGTTTCAAAATAAGAATAAAAAAATAGGGCTAGGGGTGTAGCTCATAGGTAGAATGCTCCTGACTTCAATCTCTAGCACCACAAAAAATTAAATTAAATTATATAAATAAATAGGGCTGGGGGTGAAGGTCAGAGGTAGAATACCTCTGGGTCTAATCTCTCGTACCAAAAATAAATAAATAAATAAATAAAGCCACAGTGACCCAGAAAAAGCCCTTGCCAGAGTCATTGCCATCCCAAGTGTGGGTATTTGGACCCCACGCCACCGCGTGAGAGCTGTTCCTAGCCTAAGCTCAGCTCCCTCAGCGCGGCGTCTTCCTCCAGTGCACCATTACTGGTCTAATTATGCTCATTAGACATTTGTTACCATCAATTATAGCAAGCTCATTTCCGGTGGACTGTTCCAGAGCATCTCAGCCTCCCTCAGCTCCCCCAGGGTCCTCCATAGCAAGGCTGGGAGCCCGTGGGGACCAGGAGCTCGGCTTCATCTGTGGCATTTTATTTTGGCAGCCCAGAAGACTAACATGGGAACACAACCCCAAGTCATTTTTATTTTTCTCTGCTAATGAAACAAAGATTCAGGGAAAAGTAGAAGGTTCAGAAGTGAAGCCTCCTGGGCCCCGACTTCCCCAAAGCTGCACCAGCTGCACCCACAGCAGAGCCCGCGGGATGCACCAGTGTCTTTGTAGTCATGGGTGAGAATCACCACCCAGGGGGAAAGCTTGGGGACTTCTTGACTTCCAGAAACTTCTGATACTGCTTTGTTGACCACAGACTAAGTGCTGGGCCTAAGCTTTTGGGTGACAAGTGGCTGTAGTTTCTACTGCATGGGAAAATGGGGCTTCCTGCTACTACCTCTCCAAGGATACAGGGCAGCTGGGCTCATAGCTCCTTGAGGGGGACCCCGTGTGGCATCTGGGTTCTTCTGTCATCAAAGAACCAAAGGTGGTAAGATGCTTAGGAGCCTTCTGTACCAGGACCCCAACTACTTTTTTTTGTGTGTGTGGTGCTGGGGATTAAACTCAGGGCATTCTACTTCTGAGCTACACCCCCAGCCAAAATTTGTGCGTGTGTGTGTGTGGTACTGAGAATGGAACCCAGGGGCATTCTACCTCCAAGCTATAACCCCAGCCCTATTTTGGGGGGGCAGGGTTTGGGGATGGAACCCAGGGGCATTCGACCTCCGAGGTACACCCCCTGCCCTATTTTTTATTCTTTATTTTGAAACAGGGCCTCACTAAGTAGCTGAGGCTGTCTGCAAACCACGATCCTCTGGACTCAGCTTCCCGAGTACGGAGATTACAAGCATGCACCACCACACACGGTTCGCTTTATTTATTTATTTATTTATTTATTTATTTATTTATTGGTGGTACTGGGGGTGGAACCCAGAGGCTTTCTACCTCCGGGCTATACTCCCAAACCTATTTTATATTTTATTTGGAAACAAGGTCTCACTAAGTTGCTGAGAGCCTCACCAAGTAGCTGAGGCTGGCTTTGAACCTGTGCGATTCTCCTGTCTCAGCCTCCCAAGTGTGGGGATTACAAGTGTGTGCCACCACGCCCAGCTTTACTTACATACATACATATATATTTATTTTTTATTTTTTGGTGGTACTGGGGTTCCTGGAAGCCCGTCTATCTCTGGGCTACACTCCCAGACCTATTTTATTTTTGGAAACAGGGTCTCCTAAGCCAGCGCGGCTGGCTTCAAACCTGCGCAATCCTCCTGTCTCTGCCTCCCAAGCGCGGGGATTACAAGCGTGCGCCACCATGCCCGGCTATTTATATTTTTAAACAGGGTCTTGCTAAGTTGCTGAGAGCCTCACTAAGTTACTGAGGCTGACTTCGAACCTGTGATCCTTCTGTCACAGCTTCCCAAGCACTGGGATTACATGGCCTCGATGCCCAGCATTTCTTTTTTTTTTTTTAAACCAAATGATTTGCAGTGTCACAAGCTTTCTATGAGGGAAAGCTTTCCTTGGAGGCTTAACATAAATGGAACAAAATTATTTTTTACTTCCCCAGTTTCATGTTTGTCCTTTTCTGCACAAGTGAAGGCCACCACTCTTACCTCTGGAGAACACTGCTGCTTGTTACATATTAGCAACAGCACTTCTCCAGTTATAAGCTGCAAACTATATTTGTGTGATACAGCAGAAACCAGGCATCATTATAAGGCAGAAGCCAAACATCTCCCACTATGCTCTGCCGGAAAGGTTCATGAGCCCCTAGCACAGGAGGCCCTGGCTTGCGGAGGGCCTGGAGCCGCACAGCAAGTGCCCGCGGAACAGCCTACCTGTCTTTTCTTTGATCTCACAGAGCACGCTGAAGAGAGCAGGCTTCATCCGATGGCAGTTCAGAGCATGCTTCCTGAAAGACAGGATGCAGAGGGACCCGTGAGAGAAAGACCAGGGTCAGCTGTCTTCTGAAGTCTCAGAGCCTGTGCCTCAGACATCAGTCCCCATCTGCCGGCCTGACCACGGACGACCCCCTCGTGGAGATACAGCACAACAGCGTCTCCTATGAATTGGATTTGTGCAAGATTAACAGAGAGCAACATCCGGTCGGTTGTCCAGCTCTGTGGCTCGTGCTCTGGTCAGGGTCACTTGAGATTCCCTGAGCTAACCAAGAGGAGGTCTCAGAGAGGCAGCGGGCCCATGGGTCCATGCCGGTGACTAACTTGAGATTCCCTGAGCTACCCAAGGAGAGGCCTCAGAGAGGCAGCTGGGCCCATGGGTCCATGCGGATGACCGGCATACCAGCCACACGTGAGGCCCCGAGACAGAGGAACGCAGAGAGAGGCGGGCAGGACTAGCCCCGGTCTGCAGAGCAGGAGGAGGCAGCCGCAAGGCAGCCTGGGAGCTAACCGTCAGTGAGCAGGAACTGAGAAAGTTTCAGGAGAGGAGTCATCTGTGAGAAATGCTTCTGACAGGCCAAGGGTGACTCAGTGGAGGGAGGAGAAGGTCGGGAGAGAAGGTGGAGGTGGAGAGGAAGTGGAGCAGCAACCACAGGCCCTCTGACGTCTTATTGTGAAGGAGAGCAGAGAAACGCAGCAGATGCTAAAAGAAAGGCTGTATATTCATCATGGTTTTGATATTCTGTATTTTGTGATGTTTTGACATCCTGGGGCCAGGAGAGACAGTCCCTCCAAGGTCCAGCTAATTCCTACATATAGTAAGCAGTTTAGGGTGAACATCCCTTTCTCAGGTAAACCAACCAATCCAAAGTTCAGACCCCAACCCCTTCTTTTATCTCATCTGTCCTGAATCACTAAACCCAAATATCTTTCTGATGCTAGAGAACCCTTACGGCCCAGAGCCTGCTGAAAGCATTCACCCTGTCCAAGCCCAAGCTTGTTCAAACTGGCCTCCCCAGAGCTGCCTGTTCCTTCCTGCAAAAATCACTTCAAAGTCTTTGGGCCCTGCTTTCTTTCCACTCCCTGCCTCCTGCCCAAGGCAGGTGTTCCTCCCCCCCTCAGGAACTGTGACAGACCATCCTTTCAAAGGCAGTTGTCAGCTGGGCGTGGTGGCACACGCTTGTAATCCCAGCATTTGGGAGGCAGAGACAGGAGGATTGCAGTTCGCTGGCCAGCTTCAGCTACTTAGTGAGGTCCTCTGCAACTTAGTGAGACCCTGTTTCAAAATAAACAATAAAAAATAGGGCTGGGCATGATGGCGCACGCTTGTAATCCCCGTGCTTGAGAGGCTGAGATAGGAGGATCGCACAGGTTCGAAGCCAGCCTCAGCTACTGAGTGAGGCTCTCAGCAACTTAGTGAGACCCTGTTTCCAAATAAAATATAAAATAGGTCTGGGAGTATAGCCTGGAGGTAGAAAGCCCCCGGGTTCCACCCCCAGTACCACAAAAGAAAAAAAACCATAGGGCTGGAGGTGTAGCTCGGAGGTAGAATTTCTCTGGGTTCCATCCTTAGTACCGCAAAAAAAAAAAAAAAAAAAAAAAAAAAAGACAGCTGTCTCCACATCTGTTATCTTGTCATACCCGATTAAAACAAATTCTGGGTACAGATCAAGACAGGGCAAGTCAAGGAATGTTTTTTTTTTTTTTTTTTTTTTTTTTGCTGTGCTGGGAACTGGACCCAGGGTTTGACACGTGGTAAACCAGTGCTCCACCACTGATCTACATCCTTAGCTCTTTTAGCTTATTATTATTATTTTTTTTGGTGATACTTGGGGTCGAACCCAGGGCATTTTTGTTTTGAAACAGGGTCTCACTGTTGTCAAGAGTATTGCTAAGTTGTTGAGGCTGGACTTGAACCTTCGGTCCTCCTGTTTCAGCATCCCAAATGCTGAGATAACAAGCGTGCGCCACCACGCCAGGCTTATTCTTTTATTTTGAAATAAGGTGTCACTAAGTTGCGGAGGGTCTCCCTAAGTTGCTGAGACTGGGCTTGAGCCTGTGATCTTCCTCGCAAGTACGGGCATTAGAAGCGTGCACCAACTCATCCCCAAGTGTCAGCAACTTAGTGAGAGCCTATTTCAAAATAAAAACTAAAGCCCCGCGAGGTGGTGCATGCTTGCAATCCCACAATTTGGGGGACAGTCTGGAGGAATGCAGGTTTGAGGACAGTCTCAGCAAATAGCGAGCCTCATTAACCTAGCGAAATCCTGTCTCAAAATAAAACTAAATAGGGCCGGGGGGGGGGTTAACTCGGAGGTAGAATGCCCCCAGTGCCACACACATACACACAAAATAAAAATAAAAAGGGCTGGGGATAATTCAGTACTGGGGGGCGGGGTGGGGACGGGATAGACTGAACCTTTTTTTTTTCCTTTTTTTTGTTTTCTGTACCCCTCTCCCAGCCCTCACTCAGCCCTAAAAAACCACAAGCCCACCCCTCCCCCGCAGGACCGAGCTCCTGGGGCGCCCGGGGCCGCCGCCCCCTCGGGCCCGGCCGCCACTTGGCCCGCGAGCAGCACCTGGCCTGCGCCTCGTCCAGGCTCTGGTCGGTGATGGCCATGATCTGCCGCAGCACGTCGCTCGTGTCGCGGCTCGGCGGAGGCCCGGGCGGCGGGTGGCGCGGGGCCGCGGGCGGCGGCGCGGGGCGGGCGGCGGCGTCCATGGGCAGCGGGCCGGCGGGCGCGGAAGCCAACCGCTGCCGTGCGCGCGCACCCCGGCCCCGCCCCCCGAGGCGGCCGGCCAACCAGCTCTGCGGACCGTCCGCAGACACGCCCCCGCCGCCGCTGCCAGCCAACCGGCGCCGCGCACCGCTCCCCGAGCAGCCGGGCTCCTCCCAACCGCCCAGGACTGGGCTGGTTCGCGCTCACTCTCCCGGACCCGTCGTCCCCGCAGGACCTCGGCCCCTCCTCCTCCTCCTCACAGCCGCAGCTCAGTGCCCAGCTCTTCCGCATGGCCCCCACGCGCCGCCTCATCACCCAGCTCAGTCTCCAGCATCCCTTTCTTGGACCTCCACCAACACCCCCACTGCTCCCCTCAGCCACAGCCCCGTCGGGTAGCGCCCCACATTCCTCAGGTGTGGCAGCCGGAAGTCAGACCTAGACCTAAGCGCTCTGCACCCCTGCAGAAATCAATCCCATTCGTCTTTCAAGGAGGCCTGGGAGTGACCTTGCCTGTTTATTCTTTCTGCGGCTCCCCCGGCCTAGAAGATGCTAGAACGTGGTTACAGAATGACTGGATGATGTTCACCCAGAGCCCACCCAGCCGTGTACCCCGGTTAGAGAGACCACTCAGGCGGCCGTTTCTAGCCTTTAGGAAAGGATCAAGAGAAAGAAAAGGAACGCGGTAGATGTGAATCCCTTCTCCAACGTCATGGAACCTCCCAGAACCTGTCTGCTCGGGAGACAAACTTCAGAAGCAGGCTCAGTAAGTAAAGCGTCCAGAAGCTGGGCATGGTGACGCATGCTTGTAATCCCTGCGCTTGGGAGGCTGAGACAGGAGGATCGCACAGGTTCGAAGCCAGCCTCAGCTACTTAGTGAGGCTCTCAGCAACTTAAGTGAGACCCTGTTTCCAAATAAAGTATAAAAAAGGTCTGGGAGTATAGCCCGGAGGTAGAAAGCCTCTGGGTTCCACCCCCAGTACCACCAAAAAAAAAAAAAAAAAGCATCCTCAGTCTCACTGGGGAAACTTTAGTTCTTTTCGTTGCTGAGGTGGAAATCCAAACACCACATGGTATGACTGGGGTTTGGGGAGTGAGGAGACTCCGCAGAAGACACTGGGGAATAGAAATGAGTCACACAGGCCCCGTTACGACAGTGAAAGCCTGCTCATGAAGGAAGCTCAAGGCTTGGCCATAAAAGCAGGAAGTCATAGAACACACGGAGGCCACAGAGAGCGGTGACTTCTATGAAAGGTCAGCTTGTTGGCACAGCACCACGGAGGAGGCCCGATACGCAGCAACTTCCGGAGAATGCTTCGGGGACCGGCAGAAACAAAAACTCGGTGCCACCTGACAGAATAAGAGGGACAAGCTGATGGGACAGGACCCCAAAGGAGAACCTGGGGGATGCTGATGCTGAACGGCCATGCAGAGCCCGTGAGAGAGCTCACTTTTCAAGGTCACGGGGTCCCCAACCTGCAGGGGCTTGCAGGTGGCCTTAGAACCCATAATGACACATTTGCCCAACAGGCCCAGAGCTCCATGGGTAGGGCTTTTACCCTCACGGGCATGTGCCTGAAACTGCCTGGGTTGTCGTCACCTCTGCAGACTAAGGCCATGGGACCTGTGCTGCTTACTGTCCCATGAGAAGTACCAAGCACCTCAACTCATTCTTCCTTCCTCACAGAGGAGGGGAGGATATTTTTTCCAATAGGAAATCTAGATCCATTTCATAAAGAAGGACCAGGGTGTTTCTGGTTCTCCAAAAGTGGATGGTTTAAGCCAGGTGCATGCTTGTAATCCTAGTACTTGGGAGGCTGAGACAGGAGGATCACAGGTTTGCAGCCAGCCTCAGCTACTTAGTGAGGCCCTGTTTCAAATTAAGGAATAATAAAAAAAAAAGTGGATGGTTTAAGAATTTGGCCTTTAGCTGGGTGTGGTGGTGCACGCTAGTAATCCCAGTACTTGGGAGGCTGAAACAGGAGGATCGCAAGTTCTCATAGCCAGCCTCAGCTATTTAGTGAGGCTTTCTGCAACTTCTTGAGACCCTGTTTCAAAATAAAGAATAAAAAATTTGGCTGGGGGTGTAGCTCAGAAGTAGAATGCCCCGAAAAAAAAGAAAGAAAAAAAAAAAGCTGGACATGGCGCATGCTTATAATCCCAGCATTCAGAAGGCTGAGACTGAAGATCTTGGTTCACAGACAGCCTCAGTTACTTAGTGAGGCTCTCCACAACTTAGTGAGACCATGTTTCGAAATAAAGAATAAAAAATAGGCCAGGGGTTGTAGCTCGGAGGTCGAATGCCCCTGGGTTCCATCCTCAGACCCGCAAAAAACAAAACAAAACAAAACAAAACCTGGCCTTTAGCTGGGCACAGTGGTGCACATACCTGTAGTTTTGAGGCAGAAGCATCCCAAGTTTGAGATCAGCCTCAAACTTAATGAGACTTTCTCTCAAAATAAAAAGAGCTGGGATATATTCAGTGGTATAGAGTGCTTGCCTAGAATGCAAAGCGCTTGGGTTCCATCCCCAGTGCCAAAAAAAAAAAAAAAAAAAATCAAATTCCCACCGTTATTCAGAATGTAAATCAGAAGTAGGGACATAACTGTCACTTCACTGGTGAGACAGGAGCAGCGATTCCAGCTTTATGCCCACTGTGCCTGGCAGGGTGCCTCCCTGGAACCTGATGGGGGCTCATCACTGGACTGGTACACCGGAGGCTTTTGGGGGATGTGGATGGGATGGGGGAAGAGTCCAGGTAAATTTGTGAATAAGAGCAGGCTTTGTGGGACTCTGAAGCCCTTTTTCCAGGGTACTCTGTAGTTCCTTAATGAATTTCTATACCCTTTCTAAGCTGTGTAACAAACAAGCTAGTTCCCCATCTCTCGGAACTACTATCTTCACATAAAAATACCTGACCCACAAGAGGCAGGTGATAATTAAATAATGTACCAAAGGACTTTTTTGTTTTTGCGGTACTGAGGATGGAACCCAGGGGCATTCTACCTCTGAGCTACACCCCCAGCCTTATTTTTATTCTTTATTTTAAAACAGGGTCTCACTGAGTTTCAAAGGGCCTAAGTAGCTGAGGCTGTCTGCGAACCCGAATCCTCCTGTCTCGGCCTCCCAAATGCTGGGATGACAAGCGTGCGCCACCACGCCTGGCTTCCCAAAGGACTTGTAAGTGTGCTAGGCACATCGGAGGAGTTTGAGAAATGGCAACTCTCAAATTCTGCATCCTAGCTGGGTGTGGTAGTATATAGCTATAATCTCGGTACTTAGAAACTGCGATAGGAGGATTTCAGGTTCAAGGACAGCCTCTCCAACACAGCGAGACTCAGCAACCTAAGGAGACCCTTTCCCCAAACAAAAAAGGCTGGGGGTGTAGTTCAGAGGTAGAATGCCCCTGGGTTCAATCCCCAGTATCTACCACCACACACAATATCCTGCATCCTGCTACCTGGGCCCCACTAGGTCTGGCTTCAGGTGTGAATGTAGGTGGTGGGGTGGGTGACATGAAGGAGACAGCTGTGCATATGACCTTTAACAATCTGGATTCAGATAAGGAGCAGGAGCTGGAGGGCTCACATAGAACATGGACCACCCCAGGCTGCAGAAGGAGACCAAGAGGAGAAAACAAAAGAGGTGGAAGGAAACAGAGGTGAGACTCCACGAAGAGAGGCAGTAACATTCAGCTAGAAACAAAGAGGAAGCTGGGTGTGGTGGTGCACCCTTGTGATCCAAGACTTGGGAGACTGAGACAGGATTGCAGTTTGGAGGACCGCCTCAGCAAGTAGTGAGACTTATATCAACCTAGTGAGTCCCTGTTTCAAAAACAAAAAGTAGGGCTGGAGGTGTAGCACGATGGTAGCATGGCCCTGGGCTCGATCCCCAGTAACACATAGGCATCCACACCCACCAAAGAGGAAGGGGAACAGGGCCAAAGAGATGCTGTGCTGAAGGACTGTTACCAGGCTAGAGCCATGGTAGACAGGACTGGGAGCTGACCACAGAATGCTGTGGAGACCCTAGAGTGGAAGGTTTACTTCCTGTATCCTGCCTCCCGGGGATGCCTCAGTACTAGTGGAGACAGGCCAGCCCTGGAGGCTGCACAGGGACATAACCTTTCTAGGCAGGCTCAGCACCCTCGTCACTGCCTTATGCCCGTGGATCATTCCCGTCACCTTGACACACTGGGCATCACGGCTGCGAGAGTCCTCATCTCTTCCACCCTTAACACTCAGGGCACTGTAAAGGAGGAAGTCCACAGGGCTTACCAGGGACGTGCAGTAAAAATGCAAGAATGTTTTATAAAAACTTTAAAACCTGAGATGACTGAAGAGCCAGGTACCTGCAGCACCCTCCCAGGTGCCTGGAGATGACCCCAGCTCCCTGCACCTGGGGCAGGTGGAGCCATGTGTCAGGGAGTACTGCTCTGCCACGCCAGACCAGGGATCTGCGCCGCTGGCTGGGGTGGTCAAGGCTGCAGACCTGGCGCCTGCCGTATCCTGCTGAGGTTCAAGGCAGCTAAAGGGTGGAATCCATCAGGGGATGCCCGTTCTCGGGGAGCATGATGCGAGTGCTGGCAGCTGTATGGGCCGAGGAGTTATAGCGGGCGGACTCATGGCTGGGCCGGCGGAGGCACACGCAGCAGAGCAGGCGGCGGAAGGTGCGGCGCATCTCGGCATCTCGGCAGGAGTACACCGCGGCATTGACCAATGAGTTGGACTCGGCCAAGAGCAGGAAATACTTCTCTACAGCCAGCACGTTGCAGGATTTGCAGTCTAGACCGTCTAGAAGCAGCACCACCTGGCCTGGCGTCCAGCAGACCACGAACGCTCCTGCAGGACGGAGGCCAAACATGAGTAAAGAAGCGGCCAGGAGGCCTGAGCTCAGGGCCAGAGGGCTTGAGCCCAGGCAGCGCCTGTGTGGTAGGCGTGCAGGAGCTACCTGCTCTCACTTGGCAGTGTGACGCTGAAGCGCTAAGAGGGAACGCCTTTCTCTGTCTGCCAGAGGGACACCTTTCCTAATCGGTACAAGGTGACCAGGGCCCTGGATACTTCTATATCCATACATACTGGCTGAGGAAAAGGAGGTCACAGTGGGACAGACAGCTGGTGACCTGGTAGGGGAAAGGGATAACTAGCAAGAACTGATCCTTGCTCTGGGGCTGCGGAGTGTATCCTCATCCAGTTCCTTCTATACCCAGTAACCAGAGTGACCACATTACTCCCTGCTGAAAACCCTTTTGGGTTTCTTACAGAACTTGGAACATAACCCGGTCCTGCTCATGACCTCCAGGGCCTTGCTGACCTTTTCTCTTTGCAGCCTCGCCACCTGGCCTCTCCGTCCTCTTTGGAGGCTCTGGCCTGGCCCTGCCTTGGGATTTTTGCCTTCTGTTGCCTCTGCTTAGAAGTCTTTTCCTTTGTCCAGCTCAGACACTGCCTCCTGGTTGAATACCTCCCACAACCCTCCCTCACCCTGTGGGCCCCCGTGTTTCCTAGCGTCTTATGGAGGTTGTTGAGGAGGGGAGGTCCCTGTGGCCGCGGGCAGGCTGAGTGTCCCACTCACCCAAGATGATGACGACCGTCTTGACCAGGCTGAGCGTGGTCTCTCGGTAGCGGGGGTGGCAGCTGACGTGCTCCGCCATGCGCTGTACTCGCCGACGCACGTAAAAGAAAATGCGAATGTAGACGGCTACCATGAGCACGAAGACAAGCAGGCTGGACAGGGCCCAAACGGCCAGGTAGGAGCGGCTGAGCAGCGGTGCCATGCGCGAGCAGCGGTCCAGGGCACAGAGGCAGTGCCAGGAGTGGGCGGGCAGCAGCCCCAGGCCCAGCGCGGCCACCCACACACCCACGATGAGCAGGACCACGCGGCCCCGGGGCAGGCGGCTGTGCAGCTGCACCGCCATCACGCTGCGGTACCGCTCTACTGCAATGGCCAGCAGAGTGGCCACGGAGGCCGTCAGGCTGGTGTCCAGCAGGCCCTGCCGCAGAAACCAGCCCTGGAGCGAGAGGCGGGCAGTGCGTGGGCCCGTGTGGAACATGAGGAAGAGGTAAGCCACACCAGCGAAGAGGTCAGCGGCAGCCAGGTTGCCCAGCAGGTAGTAAATGGGCTGGTGGAAGCGGCGGTTGGAGGCGATGGCTGCAATGACCAACAGGTTGGTCAGCAGCACCAGCACGCTGACGGTCAGCCCCAGGGCCACCACCACCACATCCTTGGGCCGCCAGTGGGGGCTGAGCTCCTTGCCACTGTTATTGTAGAAAAAGCCGATGGTCTCGTTGTAGTAGCACTGGCCCATGGTGACCACCTGGGGGCACAGAGAGAGAGAGGGGTCAGTGCAAGAGGCCTCATCAGGACACAGAGTGGCTGCAGCCAGTGAATCACGCAGGCAGCCCAGGCTGCACATGCAGATGTCTATGAGCAAGGCAGCCGTCTGGGGAGGGCGGGCCCTAGAAAAGCCAGCTTTGCTGGGGGAGCCCTTTACTTACTAACTAGTAAAGACGGAGGTCTTTCTCAAAGCATCCTGTTTTGCTTTTTAACCTGGAGAACCCCAAACAAAAGGCATCTCCGGCGCAACTCAGGCCCAAGTGCTGCCGGTCCGTGGCCGGTTAGGGCAGGACACCGCGGGGTGAGCCGTGGGCCTAGGGGAGTCAGCGCGGTGCAGAGCCCGGGGGGCGTGTGCGCCCAAGGCCCAGGTCACTCGTGGGTCCTGGCAGGCGGCGCGAGGCAAGACGGTGGCTGGGCCGATCCGAGCGGGCAGCGAGGGCGAATGCGCGCGAGGGCTTCCCGGGGCCGGCGGGGCCTCGGGTGGGACGGACGGAGGACCCCGGCGGCCTCCGGGACAAAGAGCGCCGCGGGAGAGGCGGCGGGCCTCCGGGGCCCCAGCCGGGGGGCTCGGGGTGGGGGGTGGGGGCGTGCCTCGCCCTGCCCGGACCGCGTCCTCCCACGCCGTCGGCGCGGGCCTCACCTGGGCTGCCCGTCAAGCTGCGGGCGCGGCGGGCTCGCGGGGGGTCGCGGAGGGCCGGCGGTCCATGGCCCCGCGGCCCGGGCGGGAGCGGAGCGGCGGCGGGCGCGCCCGGAGCCCGGCCAGGCGCGCGGGAGGCGGGGTCGGCCCGCCCCGCCCCGCCACCTGGGGGCCGCGCCACCTGGGGAGCCCCACCTCCGCGGCTGCGTCGGGAGCGGGGTCGCCGGAACCGCCGCCGCCCTCTTCCTCCCCGCCTCGCCGCCCGACGCGAACCCCTCCATTTCCGGCGCGGGACCCCCGCCCCCGCCCCTGCCCACCTCACGCGCCTGCCGGGTCGGGCTTTCGGTCCGAGTCCCTGGGCGACCGGCCCGAGAACTCGCGCCTCCCGGCGCAGCCGCGGGTGGTCTCCGGCGCCCCCACTCCCAACCCCCCCCCCCGCCAGACCCCTGCCCCGCCCCCTCCCTCGCATCCAATGGCCGCACAGCGGCAGGCCACGCCCCGATCCGCCTGGGCACCCACCGGCCCGACCCCAACCCCGCACCAGCCTTGGCTTCCCCGGCGGGCGACCTCCGCGCCCCGGGCGCTCCGGCTCCGGACCTTTCCGTGCCATCCGAGGCTCGCCTCTGCGCCCGCCTGCCCCGCGGCGTCCTCCCCCGGCCTCCCACAGGCCGGAGCACACAGCCCCATTGTCCCGGTTATCTGCACTTGGTTATATTTGTTTGATTATGTAGGACCAGAGCGGGACACGGATGGAGCTCGGGAGGAGGGCCGGGCCAGTGACTCAGCTGGGCGTCCAGGCCCACCCTGAAATGGCCTGCGGGTTCCCGAGGGTGTTTGCCTGTGAATGAAGAGTTCCTTGGTTTCCCGGGTTGGTAAAATGGGGCCAGGGATCTGCTCTTGCTGGTGGCCTCTTCCCTGCCACCCCTCCGCTTCCCCTGGCAAAGACAGAGGCACAGAGACATCCAGGGCAGTTAACTTAGAGGCTATCAGACCCCAGGAACCACCAGGATGTAGGGTATCGGTTGCTCATCCACTCCAGGCAGGAGGTGGGTAAGTGGTTCCAACCAAGTACTAGGGTGCACCTCGGTCCCAGAGGTGGGAGACCAGAGTCAACTCCAAGGGTCGGCTGACCCCATTGATCTGTTGATTTTGATGCTTGCAATCACCTGTACCTGGTATGGACCTCCTGGGACACTGCCCCGCCCACATTGTGTGTGTGTATGTGTGTGTGCATACCAGGGATTGAACTCAGAGGCATCTACCTCTGAACTACATCCCCAGCTGCCCTGTGTGTGTGTGTGTGTGTGTGTGTGTGTGGTACTGGGGAAAGGACCCAGGGGCCTTCTTCCAAGCTACACCTCCAGACCTATTTTATATTTTATTTGGAAACAGGGTCTCACTAAGTTGCTGAGAGCTTCACTAAGCTGCCGAGGCTGGCTTCGAACCTGTGATCCTCCTGTTTTAGCCTCCCAAGTACTAGGGCTACAAACATGCACCACCATGCCTGGCTTACCCCCAGCCCTTTTTGTTTTGTTTTTGAAACAGGGTCTCACTAGGTTGCTCAGAGTCTCACTTTATTGCTGAGACTGTCCTCGAAACCTCCGATCCTCCTGTCTCAGCCTCCCACGTACTGGGATTACAGGTGTGCACCACCATGCTTGGCTCTACAAAGTGTTTTAGGCCTTCCCAGGCCTTGCAGTCTTTTCTTAGAGGAACTCTCTGAGCCCCAACATTAAACTTCTGGTACAATGTTTGGCCACCAGGTGGAGGGAGCTGGGGAGACATAGGTCTGCCTTTTCAGTCCTTGGCCCCTTGATATGGTGGGGTGGTCAGAGATGGTCCTCAGTTTCCTCAGGCTGAGGGTCTGGGCAGCAGGTGGACCTGGGCACGGCCTCACTGTCCAGTTTGGATAGTAGCCGGGCTGTCTCTTGGGTGATCTCAAAATGCTTGGGCAGTGGGGTGCGGCGCAGAGGGCTGTCCTCAGAGGGGGTTGCAGCAGAGCCTGGCCTCTGTCCTCTCAAACTCCCATGGTGTGCTGGCGTGACAGGGGCCTCCTCACACAGCTTGGAAGCCACCAGGGCCAAGCTGGACAGTTGATGGGTGACTGGTCGCACACCCCCTCGGGAATACTTCACCGGCTGACGGCTGAAATGGCCACGGGACTGTGTTCCCAGGAGTGAGTCCTCGGGGCCTTGGCTGGACACTGTGGAGGGGGGTGGTCAATGCTGAGCATCAGCTCCCTGGACCATCCCCCCCAGTGCCAACTTTTACCCAAGTCATCTGGGGCGAGGGCATCCCAGAACTCCTAAACAACCTCCCACGTGCTCACCTTGCTCTCCCCCATCTTCAGCCACGTCCTCCCTTTGTTCACTCTGCAGAGTCAGGATCTGCAGGGAGAAACCCAGGAGTGTGACCCCAGGTCCTTGAGACTCTGAGAGCGCCAAGGGTTTATTCTTGTAGTACTGGGGGAACAGATTGTACCCTTAAAAGTGTTCTCTTTAATCCAGGCGCAATGGCACATGCCTGTAATACCAGTACTTGGAAAGCTGAGACAGGAAGCCCAGCCTCCACAACTTAGCGAGACCATTTTTCAAAATAAAAAAATAAGCCAGGCGTGGTGGCGCACGCTTGTAATCCCCGCGCTTGAGAGGCTGAGACAGGGGGATCACACAGGTTCGAAGCCAGCCTCAGCTACTCAGTGAGGCTTCCAGCAACTTAGTGAGACCCTGTTTCCAAATAAAATATAAAAAAGGTCTGGGAGTATAGCCCAGAGGTAGAAAGCCTCTGGGTTCTACCCCCAGTACCACCAAAAAAAAAAAAAAAAAAAGTAAAAGTAAAACATAAAATAAAAAGAGCTGAGAGTGTAGCTCAAAAGTAGACTTTCCGAGTTCAATCCCCAGTACAAAAAAAAAAAAAAAAAAAAGAAACAACAACAACAACAACAAAAACAACTGTTCTGTTTAGATGGGCATAGTGGCGATACACCAGTAATCCCAGTACTTGAGAGGTTGAGACAGGAAGGTCCCAGGTTCGAGGACAGCCTCAGCAACTTAGTGAGACTCTGTTTTGAAATGAAAAATAAAAAAGGCTTGAGGTTGTAGCTTGGAGGTAGAATGCCTCTGGGTTCAATTCTCAGTACTACCAAAAAAAAAAAAAAAAAAAAAAAAGCCAGGCGTGGTGGCGCGCACTTGTAATCCTAGCACTTGGGAGGCTGAGACAGGAGGATCATACGGTTTTGAAGCAACTTAGTGAGACCCTGCTTCCAAATAAAATATAAAATAGGTTTGGGAGTATAATCCAGAGTATGATGCCGCCCCTGGGTGCCATTCCCAGCAAAACACACACACACACACACACACACACACACACACACACACACACACGGTGTGCTCTGCTTTCTACTTGCCCTTCTTGCACAGAGCATCATCATCATTAACCGCACATGGGCTGTTGCCGAGCGTGGCGGCGCACACTCGTCATCCCAGCATTCGGGAGGCTGAGACAAGAGGATCATGGTTTGCGGCCAGCCTCAGCTACTTAGTGAGGCCCTTTGTAACTCAGCGAGACCGTGTTTCAAAATAAAGAATAAAAAATCGGGCCGGGGGTACAGCTCGGAGGTAGAATGCCCCTGGGTTCCATCCCCAGTACCACAAAATAAATAAATAAATAAATAAATAAATAAATAAATAAATAAATAAATAATAGGGCTGGGGGTGTAGCTCGGATGACCCTGGGTTCAATCCTGAGTGTCTGTCTGTCTGTCTGTCTCTCTCTCACACACACACACACACACACACACACACACACACACACACACACACACAGGTGTGGCAGGCACCCAGGGAGAGGGGATCTTCTAGTAGGAATCCTGTGCACAGGCCTTGGGCATCTCCTGCTCTCCTTGTCCTGAGTGCCCACTGTTGCCGTCTTCGTGGTTCATGGCTGAGCTCTGGATCCTGACGGGTAAACTCCATTAGATTCTGGCTGCCATTCAGAGTTATTTAACTACCCAAAGCCTTAGCTGCGTCATCTGTGAGTGGTTTTCACTAGAAGTGACCTCTCTGAGCAGTGGGGAAATGGCAGGAAGCTCCTATGGTGCCCGGGCAAAGCTGGTGTGCTTTCAATGGTGGGGTACGCTCTGTGTCTAACAAGTGCTCAGTGGTGGCCCATGGGGCCGTGTTCTGAACACATCAGGCATGCTGCTGCCTCAGGGCCTTTACACTGGCTGTCCCTCCACCCGGGACACCCTCCCCTGGTTACACAGGGTCTACTCCACCCCTCATCCCTTCTAGTCTGTGCTCAGATCCTCTGTTCCTTTTTTTTTTTTTTTGGTGGTACTAGGGATGGAACCCAGGGGCATTCTATCTCTGACCTGTAACCCCAGCCCCACTTTGTTATTCTTTTTTTTTTTTTTTTTTTTTTTTTGGTGGTAGTGGGGTTCCTAGAAGCCCTTCTACCTCCAGGCTACACTCCCAGACCTATTTTATACTTTTTAAAATTTGGAAACAGGATCTCTTAAGCCAGCGCGTCTGGCTTTGAACCTGTGCGATCCTCCTGTCTCTACCTCCCAAGCACGGGATTACAAGCGTGCGCCACCACGCCCAGCGAGTTATTCTTTATTCTGAAACAGGGTCTGAGTTGTAAGGGCCTCACTAAAAGGCTGAGGTTGGCCACGAACCTGTGATCTTCCTGTCTTAGCCACCCAAGTACTGGGATTACAAGCGTGCGCCACCACGCCCTGCCCCTCTGTTCTATAAGACTCAGCCACACCATCCTATCCGTCCTCAGTGTTCCATCCCTACTCCATCTCTCCTTCCTCCATGGCACTCACCAGCATCACCTGTAACAGCCTATTAACTGACTTCGTAGCATACTTATTGTTTGATGGCCTTTCTCTACTGCAAGGTGGACATCGAGAGGATAGGCCTTTGAATATTCAGCTCACTGATGTACCTGCGTGCCCAGAACTATGCCTGGCACACAGCAGGTGTTCAGTGAACATTCTGTTGAAGACTGATCACCCTGTCTTACCTCTGCAGGGCTGCCCCTGTCATCACTCCATTATCACCCACCCTCATTCCTTACTGTTTCTTCCAGCATGAGCACAGGTTAAATGAGGAAAGAGGAGAGAAAGAAAAATGTCTTCAAGACAAAGGAAGAGAGACCATGAGAGAATTAAACAGAGCTAAGGCCCTGTCCACATCTGTGGGTCCAAGAGGTTCCTACCTCAGGGGGCGTGGCCTCAGGATGCTTCTCCAGGGCACTGTGGGGGTTGGGATCCAGGCTGGGCTCGGAGGTTAGGGCTGGGGGCTGGGGGCCTGGGGCAACAGATGGGGGTGGTGGCTGGGAGGTGGCTGTGCAGGGCCTCGGGGCTGGGCTGGGGTCTTGGGGCAGGGGCTCCGTGGCCAGGGGGAGCTCATCCATCCCAAAGATCTGCTCATAGTGCACTATGAGGAACTCAACGAGCTGAGCCTGGTGCCCGGTGTCCAGCAGGCAGGTGGCGGGGATGGCACCGGCTGTCCCTGGACTCTCCGGTGGCCGCAACAGTGTTGGCCCAAAGACGATCCCCAAATTATTGGCAGACATCTTGTTGTCTTCGAACTGCGCAGCCACCCTGGAGATGGGGAGAGGAGAAGGGTCAGGGTATGGGTGTAAGCCAACAGCTGAGGGTAAAGGTAGGACCTGCAGCCAGCCCAATGGTGACTTGGGTAAGTGGTCCTCTGGCCACTGTTTGAGACCACTAGCCACGTGTGTCCAGAGTTGGGGGTGAAGGGTCAGTACCCAAAGTTATGAATCACGAATTAAGGTTCAGAGCTCAGAAAAGATGACAAAGGTGAGAGGCCAATATCAAGGGTCAGCCACAAAGGTTAGTAATTGCACATCCAGGGAAAAGGGCCACATCTCAAGGCTCCGGGACCAGTGCACACCTGAACAGATGGGCCACCAGGTGCCGCAGGGTGTTGTAGTTAGAGTCAGGCAGTTGTACCAAGAGGGTCTTCAGCGAGCGGATAATCTCAGGGCTGGGGCTGGGGGTCCCTGGGTCGTCCCCAGGGTCTGCATGCAGGGTCTTAGCCAGAGAGATGAAGGCATCGTAGAGGTGGAAGGGGACCACGGGGTCGGTGAGCTGGGGGTGGAATGGGGGCACACGAGTGTGGGTGGCTGCCGGTCTGCAGCCTGAGTCCACCTGGACTCTACCCCCCACGCCTTCAGAGCACCCACCTCCTGGAGAAACCGCTTGAGGACACTGGAGACGTCGTGAGGAGAATGGCCGGACAGCTCCACAAGCGCACGGCCGTTCTCGAAGGCCTGGCACAGCCGTTCCACGCGGACCCGGGATCCGCTGACCCGGTAGATGCCCTACACGGCAAGGGGGGAGGGGGCATCTGCGTGTGATCGGCCATCAGGGGGCCGGCCGGGTCATGTCTGGGGACGGTCAAGGGTCAAGGCGGCACCTGCACACCCAGGGCGCGGTGTTCTATCTCAGCCGTGCATCTGGTAACCACGAAAGGGACCTCTTCCGGGAAGTCCCTGGGAAGCTGCAGGAAGTCGACCCCAAAGAGGGGGGTGCGGGCCGGGAGCCGCCGGTGTCCGCAGAGGATCAGCAGGGTCTCCAGGCAGCGCTTGTGGCAGGCCAGGAGGCACTGGGGGGGAGGTCACAAGGGGAAGCAGGGAAGGCGTTGGTTGTGGGGAACCTCAGGGAATGGAGGGTGCAGAGATCATCAGATCAGCGTGGGTCCCAGGGGCAGGAAGGCAGAGAAAGGACATGGGGTCCAGGCCCAGGACACACCTCTTCACACTCGGTCCCGCTGACCATGAAGGTGTCACACTCGCGGCACTTGGCAGGGCCCCGCAGCCGCCGCAGCCGGTGGGTCTGAGCTGCAGTGGACAGCGTCCACTTCCTGAAGGGGCTTCCCAGCCCGTTCTCCAGCCCGTCTCCCGGGTCTGCAGGGACACAGGGTCAGGGGTCGGGGGCACCTGGCCTGCCTCCCACCCCACACCCTGCCTCCAGCCTCACCAGGGTCTCGCTCCTCAAAGTCATCTGAAGATTCCGTGCCAGTGGACGAGACTTTCACCAGCCGCCTTGTACCAGCGCCTGAGGTCAGGGGTCACACAAGTTGGGGGTTAGGGGGGACCCCAGGACTAAAAAGACAGTCGTGGTTTTCAGGGCTTCCAGAACCACCCATAGATGTCCTTGGCTAAAGGGGTCAGAAGTCAGGAGGGGGTGGGAGAAGTCAGCCAGTCAAGGGTTAGAGAATGGTCAGTCCTCTGTGGGGTGCTTCTGAATTCTGAGTAAGAATGGGCCAGAGGTTGGGGGAATAGGTCAGTGCTGGGGTGGACTGGCGATCAGGGGGTAGGTCAGGGCTTAACCAGGGGCTGAAGGTGGGTCAGGGACAGGTCCTATCCTCACCTGGGCTAGAAGTGGGAGAGTCCAGGGACCGAGACTCACTGCCACCGCCCACGCTGTCCACATCGCTGCTGGGAGTGGGGCCTGGAGTCCCTAGGCGGGAGGAGTCGGTGAGGATGGCTGCCCCAGGGTGGGGGTCGGAGCCACTTCCGGGGACCCTCCCTGCCTCACCCTGCCAGCCGGTGGCGCAGGAGTCCTCCCAAGTGCCTGGCTCTGCAGAACTCTCCTCCAGCCTTGGAGGGGGGCCTCCAGAGAGCTTTTTCCTTGAGTCTAGAGGGGAACTGAGAGGAGAGGAGTTTGAGGACCCCACCCCAGCTAACCTGCCCGGGGTGACAGTGCCTGGTATCGCGCCCACGTCCCCTCAGGATCTGTGGGCTTCATGCCCATTCTAATCAGGGCTCCCTGAGCGCAGGGGCCCCAAAGTCCTGAACCTCTGCACCCCCCAAACTCCAAGAGCACTACATCCCACGGAGACTCCGGGTTCTCTGACCTTGGGTGCTCAGCCCCGTGGCATCAACAGCCAGGCACCGCAAGGCCCGGCTCACTCTCAGCTCGGCGCATGGGGCCCACCTGTGTACTGCGGGCGCGAGCTCTTGGAAGGTGAAGGCAGGCGGCGGGGGCGGCGGGGCCTCGGGCCGCAGCGTGCGCACGAACTCCTGGTAGCGTTGGCCCGGCTCGAAGGGCGCGCAGCACTCGGCCAGGGCGGCGAAGGCACGAGGGCCTCGCTCCGCCTGCGCCCTTCGCAGCCCGAACAGGCCCAGGGTCACCTGCGGGGCGAGGCGAGCACCGATGAGGGGCGGGGCCTGGCCTGGCCTGGGGAGGAGCCTGGACGGGGGCGGGGCCTGGCCTGGGGAGGAGCCTGGACGGGGGCGGGGCCTGGCCTGGGGAGGAGCCTGGACGGGGGCGTGGTCGGGCCCCGGGGGAGGAGCCAGGCGGGGCGGGGCCTGGCTGCAGACGCCAGCCGGGTCAGGGTTTGGGCACGGCGGTATAAACCATCTTCGGGCGAGGGCAGTCAGCTTGGGACAGGGGCCTGGCCGAAAAGGAGCGCGGCCATGGGCTGCGGGTGTGGGGGTCCGCTCGGGGCCTCACCCGCCTCAGCACTTCGTCGCCCTGCAGCACCAGCTTGCGCACGTGCGACACGATCCGCCGCTTGGTGTGCTCCAGGTCCTGCTGTCGGGCATTGGCTTCCCGGACACAGGCTTGATACAGCGCCTCGGCCTCCTGCGCCTGGGGAGACCGAGGCCAAGGGAGGCGCGTGTGGAAAGCAGCGGAGAGTGGAGGGGGCCTAGGGATGGGGGGCAGCGGGCCGGGGCCCCACCTTGGCCTGGGCCTCCTCTCGGGACCGCCGCCGCCTCTCCTGCTGCTTGCTGGGTCCTGGAGACGCCTGGGGCGCTGGGTCCTCCGGGGACCCCTGGGAGCGCGCCCGCAGGTCCTCGCTGCGTTGCACGTACTGGAGCTGGGCCCGCCGCAGCGCCTGCACCGCCTCGTTCTGGGGGCGGGGGGGGGGGCAGGTGAGCTCCCGGCCGCTCCTCCCCAGCCTGCCCTCCTCCACCCAACCTGGATCTCACCATGCGCTTCTGCTCCTTCATCCATTGATCCTTGAACTCCTTCCGCCACTTTTCGATTTCGGTCCGTTTGGCGGCCAGCGGCTGGCAAGGGTGGGAGGGAGATGTGGTCGCAACTTCAGGACGCCACCTGAGTCTTCCCATCCCACGTCCCATTCCCACTCAGGACCCCCCCCCCCCGCCCACTTTGTTTTGCGGGTCTGGGGATGGAACCCAGGGACATTCGACCTCCGAGCTACACCCCCTGCCCTATTTTTTATTCTTTACTTTGAAACCAGGTCTCACTGAGTTGCAGAGGGCTCACTAAGTACCTGAGGCTGTCTGAGAACCGCGATCCTCCGGTCTCAGCCTCAGCTGGGATTACAAGTGTGCGCCACCACGCCTGGCTTGGAGCCTTTTCTTTCAGTGTGCAGGGGATGGACCCCGTGGCCTACCACATGTGCTCTGCCTCCTAGCTACACCCCAGCCCTGGACCTGTTTCTGGCTCCCTAGGACCCTCTCCACCCAGGCTTGCTCCCTCCCAGCTTCATGGGCAGGTCCCGTCCATCTCATCCTTTCTGCCCAGATCCAGCCACACAAAGGGCTTCTTCTTGAGAACGTTCAGCACAGGCCCCTCCTCACAAACAACAAAAGAACAGTTTTGCAATCTTACAGGAAGCCTGGTTTGAATCTCAGCTGGGTAACCTTGGGCAAGTTCCTGAGCATCCCTGGCCTCAGTTTCCTCATCAGCAAGATGGCCACAATGGTAGCAGTGACTTCCTCCCGCCCCACAGGAAGGATATGGCGGCCCTCTTTTGTCACATGTTGGGCCCTCACCTGGTAGTAGTCTCTCCTCTGCTGGGCCACCGTCTCCATGGCCGAGGCTCCCAGGCTGAGGTCATGCTCCAGAAACAGGGTGTAGATGTACTGCAGCGGCATATGGCTCTGGGAGTCAGGGGACAGAGGTGCTGAGGCTGGGGCCAGGACTGAGGATTTGGAAGGTCTGGCTTTGGGAAGACTGGTTGTGGCTACCTGCTGGTGGATGGAAACCTTGCCCGCCTCGGCTATCTTCATGACGCTTTTAGCAAACTCCAGTTCTGTGGAAGGAGAGATCAGTGATCAGAGAGATCGCTGATCAGAGTTCTGTGCTTGGGCCTTGCCCGGGCTTGGCTGGGTGGAGGGGCCCTCACCGTAGCCGGCTCTCTTCTCAGTCCAGGCCAGCAGCTCCTTGGCGTAGCGGCTCCATGCCTTGGCATATTCCAGAGCTGCGTCCACGCCCCCTTTGGTCCGAATGAGCCGCAAGTCCAGTTCCTCCACTGGGACAGATGGGTGGACCCCTGAACTCTGAACACTGCCCTCCCGTGGAAGCCTCCCTTGAGCCCCCAGACCAGGCCAGTGGCCTCCGATCTGTACCCTCAGGGTTCTCCAATCCTTTTTTTGGATCACTGTCCTGGTTGCAAAAAAATTTTTTTTCTTTTTGGTAGTACTGGAGACTGAATCCAGGGATGGTCTACCTCTGAGTTACACCCCAGTTCTATTTTATTTTTATTTTTTTTCTGTGGTACTGGGGGGGGGGGTGGAACCCAGGGGCTTTTCTACCTCCGGGCTATATTCCCAGACCTATTTTATACTTTATTTGTAAACAGGGTCTCACTCAGTTGCTGAGAGCCTCACTAGGTAGCTGAGGCTGACTTTGAACCCGTGAGATCTTCCTGTCTCAGCCTCCCAAGTACTTGGATTACAGGCTTGTGCCACCACGTCTGACTCTCCTGGGTGCAATGTTACATCCCCTACCCAGAGCCAGGGCAGCCCGAGGGCTGGGACTTGGACTTGCTGTGTGCACGGCTGTGTCCCCTGAACCTGAACAAGGCCTAGCAGACAACAGGGTCAGTGATGAATTACTGAAGCAAGACTCCTTTCTGCCCCCACCATCCTGGCCTCAAGGTCCCCTACCTGTGAGGGGTGCAGGGCCCTCTGGGGAAGGGCTACTCCAACGGCCGGCTTCACTGGCCTGGGTGGGGGAGACAGCATTCAGGAGCAAGCGGGGCGGGGTGCTGCCTCAGGCCCCTCCTTGCCGTCTACCCATGCCCCACTTACCACAGCTGTAGCCGCCTTGCCAGGCTCCAAGTCTTCTGAGAAGCCAGGGTCTCCAGCCAGGATTTCAAAGGTCCTGCGGGGTAAGGGGTCAGATGCCACCTCCGCACGGTCTGTCCTGCATGTGTTTGGGGGGAGGTGCTGGGGACCCTAGGGATGACCCTGGATATCACCTCTATGGCATCTCTTGTTTCTGGGAGGATTTGGAGGAAACCAGATGAATTTTTGTGTGTGGTACTGGGGATTGAACCTACCTCTGATCCACACCCCTACCTCTTTATTACTTTATTTTTTGTGGTGCTGGGGATTGAACCCAGGGGCATTGTACCTCTGAGCTACACCCCCTGCCCAATTTTTTTATTCTTTATTTTGAAACAGGGTCTCACTAAGTTGTGGAGTGCCTCACTAAGTAGCTAGGTTGGCTGCGAACCCAGATCCTCCTGTCTCAGCCTCCCAAATGCTGGGATTACAAGCGTGCACCACCATGCCCAGCTTTCTTTCCTTCTTTCTTTCTTTTCTTTCTTTCTTTCTTTTTCGGCGGGTCTAGGGATGGAACCCAGAGGCATTTGACCTCTGAGCTACACCCCCTTCCCTATTTTTTATTCTTTATTTTGAAACCAGGTCTCACTGAGTTGCAGAGGACCTCACTAAGTATCTGAGGCTGTCTGTGAACCACAATCCTCCAGTCTCAGTCTCCCAAATGCTGGGATTACAAGCGTGCGCTACCACGCCCAGTTTATTCTTTATTTTGAAACAGGGTCTCACTAAGTTGGGGAGGGCCTCACTAAGTAGCTGAGGCTGTCCACGAATCCAGATCCTCCTGTCTCAGCCTCCCAAATACTGGGATTACAAGCATGTGCCACCACACCTGGCTTGTTGAGGCTGTTCTTGAACCTGTGATCCTTCTGTCTCAACTTCTCAAGGACTGGGATTACAGGCATGCACCACCATGCCAGCGTCCCCCTGCCCCCCCTTTGGTGGTACTAGGAATTGAACCCAGGGCATTCTACCTCCAAGCCACACCCCCCCAGCCCTATTTTTTTTTTTTTTTTTGTGGTCCTGGGGTTCCTGGAAACCCTTCTACCTCCAGGCTACACTCCCAGACCTATTTTTAAAATAAATAAATAAATAAATAAATAAATAAATAAATAAATAAATAAATTTGTTTATTTGTGGTACTGGGGGTGGAACCCAGAGGCTTTCTACCTCCGGGCTATACTCCCAGACCTATTTTATATTTTATTTGGAAACAGGGTCTCACTAAATTGCTAAGAGGCTCACTAAGTAGCTGAGGCTGGCTTCGAACCTGTGCGATCCTCCTGTCTCAGCCTCCCAAGCATAGGGATTACAAGCGTGCGCCACCACACCCGGCTCTCCCAGACCTATTTTATACTCTTTATTTGGAAACAGGGTCTCTTGCTTTCAACCTGCGCGAGCCTCTTGTTTCCGCCTCCCAAGTTTGGGGATTACAAGCCTGGATTACCACCACGCCTGGCTCCCTATTTTTTATTCTTTATTTTGAAACAGGGTCTCACTAAGTGTGGAGGGCCTCACTAAGTAGCTGAGGCTGGCTGCCCACCTGCCATCCTTCTATCTCAGCCTCCCAAGTACTGGGATTACAAGTGTACACCACCATACCTGTTTATTTTTTAATTTATTTAAAAAATTTTTAAATTTATATTTATTTATTTAAATTAATTTTTTTTGTGGTACTGGAGATGGAACTCAGTGGAATTCTACTTCCAAGCTACACCCCCAGTCCTATTTTTTATTCTTTATTTTGAAACAGGGTTTCACTAAGTTGTGGAGGGCCTAGTCTGAGGCTGGCTATGAACCTGTGATCCTCCTGTCTCCGCCTCCCAAGCGCGGGGATTACAAGCGTGCGCCACCACGCCCGGCGCTATTCCTTATTTTAAAACAGGGTCTCACTAAGTTGTGGAGGGCCTAAGTAGCTGAGGCTGTCCATGAACCGGGATCCTCCGGTCTCAGCCTCCTGAATGCTAGGATTACAAGCGTGCGCCACCATGCCCAGCCCAGCCCTATTTTTTTATTCTTTATTTTGAAACAGGGTCTCACTGAGTTGAAAGGGCCTCACTAAATAGATGAGGCTCTCTGTGAATTGCAATCCTCCTGTCTCAGCCTCCTGAATGCTGGGATTACAAGTGGGCATGACGATGCCTGGCTTATTTTTTATTTTGAAACAGGGTCTCACTAAGGTGCAGAGGTCCTCTCCTCACTAAGTAGCTAAGGCTGGTTGACATAGAGGAGATTTGGAGGATCCATCTTAGACTCCTGATATGATTAGAGCAGTGGGCTCAGAGGCAGGTTCCAAATGGGGCTTTGCAGCACCTAAATAATTAGAGGTTTCGGGGATCCTGATGGGATTTGGGTGACTCATGATCAGACTTACGCGTTCCCCAGTGAGATCTCGAGGTTATCCAGGCTCCTGAAGATGTCACTGTACCTCTTCTTGCCCTCGGGAGCTGGGGGGAACCCTGGGAGAGGGGCGTGTAATGCACAGTCCACCCTCTGCCCATGGCACTGCATCCACAATCTCGCCTCAGCCAGTCTTATTCGGGGTGTGGGGAGAGTGTGTCCTGGCCCATAGGGAGTGTAGCACAGAGGGAGAGTGGGCTCAGGCAGATGGCTGGCTACAGATACAACCAAACAGAGACAGCTGCTCTGAGGAGCTGAGGCACTCGCACCGCATAACATGCCCCAGATGCAGCCACCTTATCCCGGAGGAGACAGCCGTCTTGACAATGGAACCACATGGACCCCAGGCCAGACAGATGGAAATACACGTGGGACACACAGGCACAGAGCCTGCGGCAAAACAGGGACGGACCGAAACCACCAGGGAGTGAGGGCTGAGTGACTCTCAGCGTACGACAGACACAAAGACAGCCGGAAGCGCAAGTCGGACCTTGCCACCTTTCTGCGGCCGCCCCCGCCCCTCTTCTAGATTGGCGCGGAGCGCTTCGCGGGCGGCGCAGGGGCCCCACGGGGATCCGCCGCTGCCCCATCCATCAGCGGTCGTGACACCCTGCCCCCATCACCAAATTCAGAAGCAGAAGCGGCCACTTCCCCTTCCTGGGCCCCCTCCCCCAGGCGCCCCGCGTCAGGGCTTGGAGGGGGATGGGGTCGAGGGCTGCGTCTCGGGCCCTTCCCGACTCGGGGGTCGCAGCCACGGAAGATCCTCGCGTACTGCCCATTCAGGAGCTCTTCTCCGGCTGCCCCGAGGGAGGGGAACAGACTCGGCCTCTTCATTTAGGAACTGAAGGAGGGTCGTGGGACGCTCCCCCAATTGCCAGCCCCCAGACCCCCTACCTGGCTCTGCTGCGTCCATGGCTAGGCCCAGGGATGGCTCGGCGAGGACCGGGACAGGGACGGGCGCGCAGCCCGCGGGGACCAGCCCCGGTTTCCTGCCGCCTCCGCCTCCGCCCCGCCCTATGGAGCCCCGCCCCCTGGAGACCACGCCCCTCGGCCCCGCCCCCGCGGCCCGGAAGCCGGGACGCAGCCCTGGCCTGAGCCGCGGAGTTCGGGTCTGGCCAGGGCCTCTGCAGCGACCAGACCAGGACGGATCCAGGACAGGGCTGCTCCCCGCTTCACCTTTAGAGGCCGCCAGACGGGGGTGTATGTCCCAGAAACTTGCACACCTTACTACCCCGTGACCTCCAGGCCCAGAGGAATCTACACCTGTATGACCCGGGCCATCGCGCCCCCTGGCGGAGGCTTGGGGCAAACCTAAAGTCCCCTAATGTTCTGGGGTCGTTTCTGTGACCCTCCAACCCCCCCTACCCTGACCTCCAAAGCTGTAGAGTGTAGCCAGAGTGCCCCTGAGGGGCAGGAGCTCAGAGGACTCCTGCACTAGGTTGCCCAAGAACCACCCCTCTCGGAAGGTACCTGTATCTGGGTGGCTGCAGCAGCCCCTCTGCCAGGTGGCACTGCCTCCCTGGCCCTCTTGGGAGCCTCGCCTCACTGCCCATCCTGTGCCCCGGGGTCTTCCTCATGCCTCCAGCCATACTGCCTGGTACAGAGCCTGGGCAGGAGGGGGATGCCAGGAGGACCTTGCAGGGAGCGCAGAGAGCCAAGACCCACCCAGCCTCGGGAGGGGAGAAGGGCTGTTATGAAGACGCTCTCACACCCAGCACCAAGGAATTTCTGGCCGGAAGTACACTTTTAAGTATGTGCAGAACTCTGCTGATAGTTTTGGCTATTGGGGAGCAAGAAACCCCTACCTAGTCGTGACTCAAGGCTTATGCTGCCTACCCCACAATTTATTTCTGCGGTGCTGGGATGAAACCCAGGTGGACATGCTGAACTGAGCATTTGCTGGTCCACTGAGCCCCACCCTGGCTTCCCACTCCAAAAAAAATTTTTTTTTGGTGGTACTGGGGATGGAACCTAGGGCCACACCCCCAGTTCTGTTTTTTATTCTTTATTTTGAAACTGGGTCTCACTGAGTTGCAAAGGTTCTATTGCAACTGAGTAGCTGAGGCTGTCCGTGAATTGTGATCCTGTCCTAGCCTCCCAAACGCCGGGATTCCAAGCGTGCACACCATGCCTGGCTGCACTCCACAATTCTTGAGTTGCATTCTTTGAAAGGAAGGATGCTATCAGGACTAGGGCAGAGCCAGGATTCGGGGTCACATCCAGCTGTGGCACCCTGGCCAGAGGCAGGCCCATCGGTGTTAGGTGGTATGGAGGAAAAGGACCTCAGGGTGAGACCTGAGTGTCTGTAATAGCATGGACGGTTCTCCACACCACTGAGGGAGGCACACCGTTGTTTCACACATCATGGAAAAGCTATCACCGCTAAGGCTTTTCCCAGTGCCTGGGACATTGAGATGTGAAGTGGAAGCCACGTAGACATGGAGTGCATCTTAACTAGAAGATGTGCAGCCAGCTCTCCAGGCTCGAGGCTTAGTGTACGCTGCAGGGGTGTGTGATCAAGCTCCCATGGCCTGTGGCGAGGGTGCTGTGGTCTTCCTTGGTGACCACGACTCCTGTGACCCCATACCGCATCGACAAGGTGGAGGCAAAGCTTCTTAAAATCTCGGATGCTTTATTTACCAGAGGGGCTGGGTCTGCTGGCCAGGCTGGCGATGGCCGTGGGGCCCAGCTCAGTCTTCCAAGGGTGAGGCCAGGCAGCCTTGCCATGGTGAGCAGGGACAAGTGTTCCCTTTACGGCCTTGGTAGGGTTCTGCCTGGCGGCAGCCAAGGTAAGCAGTGGGCACCAGCACTGCCATCTCAGGAAGGCACTTTCAACCTCGGGGTCCCCAGGAAGAACTGGAGGACACGGTCAGCCAGGAGTGCCAGGCAGAAGTCCAGGAGCAGGACCTGGGCGATGACCAGCTTGAACTGTGAAGGCAGGGAGGGCAGATGAGGCTGGGACTTAGGGAGGCCGGGCCCACAGCCACCCGCACAGGGTCGCTCACCTCCACAGGGATGTCCACCAGGCCAAACTGGCTGTTGAAGTCAGGCGAGGAGCCGAGGAGCAGGCCAACGATGGCCAGCAGGGAGACGGCCAGGCTCCACACCAGCGGCTTGTTCTCAGGCAGACTCTCCATGAACGGCGGGCCCTGCGGAGACAGAGGCCTGTGTGTGTTGGGGGCCGAGTGGGCACGGGGGTGGGCGTGAGGGAAGGGGCCAGGCCTCACCTTGTAGTTGATGGCGAAGGTGGCCATTTGCATGGCCATGGCCATGATGTACACTGTGCTGTTGACGAGGCTCGGCTCAAACTCCTTGTACAAGTCTACAAACTGCTCCCGCCTGCAGGGACACGTGGGGGTCAGGGCCCCTCTCCTGCTCGCAAACCCTCTGCATTCTCCACTGCCCTGGCACAGAGCTATTGCTCTGCTGTTTCCCGCCCCAGACAACCCCCAGGCTCTCCTGCCGATGCCTGCACGTGGCCGGCTGCCAGCGTGGCCTGCTCCAGGGACACCTACTTCTCAGGGCTCCGGGCCTGGGCCTCACTGTACAGGTAGATGAGGCTCAGGAAGTGCACGAAGAACTGCAGCATGACTGTGAGGATCGTGTACAGGTTGAAGATGTTGGGCAGGGGCCGCTCGCGGGAGAGGGTCTTGAGGGGCTGTAGAGGCAGGGGTGGGTTCAGGGCCTGGCTTGCCCTGGGGCCACCCTCTGCAGACAGCTACCACCCAACCAGGGCTCGGGCTGGCACTGCTGCCCTGGACGACCCTGTGGTAGACTTCCCATGGCAGCCAGCCTTGGGCTCCTGAGGTCTTGAAGCAGACCTGACTGCTGCGATCCCATCCTGTTTCCAAGGCACCTGAAGCCCTCCCTGAGGCCCGGGGAACAGGCACAGCCCCCTCAGCTGGCCTCCCACTCTGCTTTCTTGGTTGCCAGCAGCTCTCTCTCGGTGAGTCAGCCTGCTGGTCAGCATGGCGCAGGCCTCCCTGGCTCTCCACAAGGCCGTCTGTTCACTCTGGCTGTTTTTGGTAATTATTTCCCATCTGTCCCCTCCTGGCCTGTGGGGCTCTGTGCAGCCCACCTGAGACCCCAGCCTGTGGACAGAGGGGGGCCCCATGGGGAGCCACCTAGGAGCCTTGTCCTGCATCCGCCTACTCGCACCTCCTGTGCCACCCTGGGTCCCCATCTTTAACGAGGGATGATAGTTCCCATAGGTGTCCTGGTCTCCCTGCAGCTCTGGGGCCCACCTTGGAACGCGAGATGAAGAGGAAGCAGCCGGCCAGCAGCAGCCCCTGCAGCGTGGCCTGGAAGTCGCTGAACTTGACGCCCTCCAGATAGAGGACGCTCTGGCTGTAGGCCAGGATGAGGGCGTTGAGCGCCAGGATCTTGAACATCTGCAGTGTGGTCACCAGCGTGCAGCGGCCCTGCTTGATCACATGGCAGACTGCGGGGTAGAGGAGGCAGGTTAGGGGTGCCGGGGGCTGGGGCTGGGCGGGGCTCTGGGGGGCGGGCAGGAACTCACTGCACTGGATGGAGGAGAGCTTGGAGGTGAAAGGGGCGGCGATGCTGGCGTCCCCCAGCTTCACGATGGGTGTGTTCTCGTCCTCGAGGTCCCGCAGCACCTGGCTCAGGCGGTCCTGTGATGGGCACAACAGTCAGCCCTGGCCGGCAGGGTGCCCGGCCTCCCCTCCAGAGACTCACCCTCTGGGAGGCAGGCTGCTCCTCGTGGGGCTGCAGCCCTGCCCTTTGCTTGGCCGTCCTGGAGGTGGCCCTGCCACCACTGCTGTTCAGCACCGGGCTGTCTCGGGGCCGCCGTCGCCGCTCCACCACGCGCTCAGGAGCGTTGGCCAGCAGTGCTACACCTGGGGCCGTTAGAGCAGGGGTCAGGGGCGTGGCCAGCCCAGAGCTGCTGCACCCTGAGCCCTGCAGCCTCTTTTAAGAACAGTTCCCAGATCTCCGCATTTTAATCTCACCTCCCCAAGGAGATCTTGGAAGACCTTTATATTGCTTCCCACAAACTACTTAAGAAAATACACAAAGCTCATGAGAAATTAGCCACAGTGGTTTCCCAAGACACACTGCTCAGGAAGCATGTGGCTCTGGGAGCAGGAGCGCACGCAGTGTGTGACGAGGGCCTTAGAGCAGGGCTCACCCACGTCAGCGTGCTTCAGGGCGCCCACGTCGTTGGTGCCATCGCCGCACATGAGGGTCACGTAGCCCAGTTCCTTCAGGCTGGTGATGACAAACTCCTGCGTGGCAGAGGCAGGCTAAGCATGGTTGCACGCCCGCCCCGGGCCCAAGTTCCTGCTCCCAGGCCCGGCACGCACCTTCTGTTTGGGGGCCACGCGGGCAAACACCTGCACATGGGGGATGAGGCAGAGCAGCTGCTGGGGGTCGGTAGCCTGCAGGTGGGCCAGGCCGTCGCCGGTCAGGCACAGTGCGTGCTCCAGGGCCAGTGTCTTTGGGGAGCCCGGCAACAGGGGGAGCACAATACTGCCGTCAATGGAACGCCACTCGCAGGGTCGGCCTGTGGGCAGCACCATGTCAGGGAAGGGGGTGAAGCCACCCCAACCCACTGCACTACAGCCTTGCCAGCTCAGCCCTGCTCCGGTGCTCCAGAGGACGCTCACAGGACCTGCAGGGACAGCCTGGGGAGCCAAGCTGCCTGGGACTGTGTGACGGCCGATGCCCACCTAGGATACTTCAACTCTTCCCCTAAGGGAGCCCCACCTGCGCTGCCACTCAAAACCCTGCTTTCTATTCTGCTCACGCTCCAGTCAGGCACCTCCTTTCTCTGAAGATCTTGGCCCAGACTTGGATGCCAGGTGTTGAGGACAATGGCTGTGGACAGGCCACCTGCCCTGTACTGGCCTGCTCACCTGGACTGCTGCTCAGACCAGCTTCACTGTCAACTAACAGTTCTGATCACCTGTCTGGGACACCTGTTCACAACCCCCAGGTCCAGGGAAGGCCCAGCACCTGGCACCAGGATGGAAGGAGACCTGGGACCTACAGCCCAGAGGTGGCGACAGAGTTCTCAGAGAGGCAGCTGGGAGGCTCCAGAAGCCGCCTTGCCAGGTGCTCCGGGCACCTTCTGTCCCCAGTCCTGTGATGCTCCTGCTCCCCACCCAGGTCCTCACTTGGCACCAGCACACGACCTGGCAAGTGGACGCACTTCTGACCTCTAGTTCCTGGTCTACAAAGCAGGTCCAACAGCCAACAGTGGTCAGCTTCCTCCGGTAACACGCACCAGGACCCCGCCTGGGGCCTGGCCATGCCAAGCACTTGGCCAACAGTGCCATCCCCAGTGTTGGGGGTGGCAGAAAACCGCGCTGCCCAGTGACCACGGGGTCAGGTGTTCGAGGACACTGCTGCTCACTGAGGACTAGCACGCACATGGGCTGGTGGACCGGAGCTGCCCCTGGCCCAGGGTCCACCCTTCAGCCCTTGCCCAGAGCAGGTCCAGAGCTTCACCTTTCTGCGAGGGAGGCTGCAAGATGAGTGTGTGGGCCTTGTCAATGAAGTGCAGCTCCTGGGCAACATGGCAGGCCGTGAGCGGGTTGTCCCCTGTGATCATGACCACCTGGGGGAGAGGCGAGGCTTGTCAGGGTGGGCTGCAGGGAGAGAAGCCCAGCCTGGACACGTGGCAAGCATCTCCTCGGGCCGGGTGTGAAGCGAGGGCCAGGCTCTCTAATGGAGATGCCAGACCAGACGGGGCTCCAGGGGCCACATCTACCCCACCCAGGCGTGTGCACAAGTGAGAGGAGTATGTGTTCCTGAGAACACTCACAGCCCGCCCCCACACGCTGGGGATTGAGCTGGGGCCTCACGCGAGGCTAGGCAGGTGCCCCACCACTGACCCATGACTCCAACCTTCCACAGCTTTAATTTGCGGCTCATTAAGAGCCAGCCTCCTCCGCAGCACTTGTGGCTGGGCGCTGCCTGTGGGGGAACACTGGTGGTTGGAAGACCAGGCTGTGGACCAGCTGGGCTCCATCACAGCATCTTCCTGCCCTGATGCTGCCACCTTTGGGGCTACTCAGCTCACAGCCCAAACACATCCGAGTCCCCAAAGAGACAATACAAACCAGATAGGCAGACAAACCCCAGCCGGCAAGGAGAAAACCAAATCACTAGGGAGGAGCTGCCTGTGGGGGCGCTGCCTCCACGCCTCTTGGCCCCCAGCCTCTCCCTCCCAGGGACGATGGGGCTCTGTGCAGGTGACACTGGGGGCCAGTAGGTCCCAGAGCGCATGCTCAGGCCCTTGGCTGTGAGAGCACCTCCTAGGCACCTCGCTGTCCTCTGCTCCCCGCCCTGCCCCGTACCCGGTGGGACGCATTCTGGATCTCTCGGATCACAGCCTTGGAGTCGGCCTTGAGTGGGCAGGAGACCACGATGAAACCAACGAACTTGAGGCTGCACTCCAGGGCCTCCCGCTTGACCTCCCGGGCCTGTGGACAGATGTGTGCCTCAGCACCTGCCCCACATGGCACAAGCAGGGGCAGGAGGCCTTCCTCAGCAGCTGGCACCTCCTGAAACCCTGCTGGGGGCTGGGGGGCCCGCTAGGGCCTAGAGGAGAGGAGGCCATGAGGCTCCTCGAGGGGTGGGGTTCCGCAGGGGCCGGCCTCTTCCTGCTGGTTGTGGACATGGGCATGGCACAGAGCCCCCTAAAGCTCAGCTTGAGTGAGGCCGAGACTCTTCCAGCAGCCAGTAACCCTGGCCCACCCTCTGCCTCAGGAACTCACACAGTACAAGGGGATGAAGAGCCGCAGAAAGCAGAGTGCTGAGAGCCACGAGGACGGGAGTGGGGCAGACGGGGTCGGGGACAGATCTGAAGGAGGCGAGGCCTGTGCCCTGGGAAGCAGGGGGCCCAGGCCCAGGTGCAAGGCACAGCACTGACAAGAGAGCGCTGACTGTGAGCTTTGGCTGGACGTGGGCTAGGCACAGTAAGGTGACCGGACAGCAAGTTCTACAAGGCTCTTGAGGTTTCAAGGCCTAGGAGGACTGCAGGAGGGCCACAGTGGGAAGAGGACAGGAACGTGGGTGAGAGCTGAAGATGCAGTGAAGACCAGACGCTGGGGCCTAGGTGGTGTGGCAGGGCGGGGACGGGTGCCCAGGCTCACGGGGGCTCTGCAGGAGGCAGCCCCTCTGTGGGGCCCGACGCCCCTAGAGGGTGAGAGCCTGGCCCTTACCTGCTGGTGGGTGAGGTGCCCCAGCTCCTTGTACCCCAGCGCCAGCACGCGGGCTCCTTCCCGGGAGATCTCGGTGTGGATGTGGTGGTAGTCAGGCGGACACTGGGAGAACTGCAGGGAAGCAGGTGTGTCACCGTGTGCCCCTCGCCCTCCCTGCCTCGCCCCAGGACGGGCCAGCTCACCATGGAGTACAGGGTTTCGGGGGCCCCCTTCACAGCTGCGATGTAGCAGAGGTCAGTGGAGCCGAGCTTCTCATAGGAGGCGAGCACGGACATTCGCTTTAGGGCACTGGCAAAATGAAAGCGCTGGTGAATTTTCAGCCCCTGAGTTTTAATACTTCGGGGGAATACTTTCTCATCTGGAAACAAATAAGTAGGAGTCCTGAGGGCTTCGCTCCCACGAGGCAGCCAAGCCCCCGCCTCTCCCTGCCCGCTGCCCACTGCCCGGGCCCGCTCACGGGAGGGCTCTGCTTCAGGGGTTGGGCTCGGGCATGCTGACGCCGTGGCTTCAGCCGGGGCAGCGTGGCTCTGCCCACGTGTCCAGGGCCAGTCAGTGTGGGCCACTTGCCTTGGGTGAAGCCATGGCGCCTGAGGTTCTGAGCCCTCACCTTTGGTAAGTGTCCAGTCCACAGCTGTTAGCATGGCCTTCTCCAGGGGGTCACCCACAAGGGTGCCGTCATCAAGCTGCATAAGGGAGTGGCAGGAGGCCAGGGCCCGGTGCGTCTCCACGGGGATGCTGGACACTGGGGTCACCTCCTTCCCGTCTCTGCAAGGAAAGGGACAGCAGATGACATGGCAGAGGCGGGCAGGTGGGGCGGGGACAGGAGACCCTAGGAAGTGCAGCAAAGGCGACCAGGATAGGCCACTGGACAACACTCTCTGTCAGTCCCTGCTGGCCTCACGGTAGCCCCGGAGGCCGCGCACTGTGCAGGTGGTCACCTGGTTGGTGTGGGCAGCTGCTGCCGCCACACATACCCCTGGGGGCCCCAGGACTCAGACCTGGGGCAAAGTCTTCACTTTGGGGTTGAACTCAGGTCTGTCCCTTGACATCCCAGAAACCCCACTGCTGGGTACCCCTGAGGCCCAGGGCCCCCACTTACCTCAGCCCAGCCACACCACGGACCACAAGGCTGTCACTGGTGAGTGTCCCTGTCTTGTCAAAGCAGCATACCTCCACCTTGCCGGCAAAGGGGATCCGGAAGGGCTCCGTGCAGTACATGTCTGGGGAGAAAGTCAGCATCAGGGCTGACGCCAGACCCACTCTCCTCAGCAGCCCGGGCCTGCCTGTCATACTCACAGAGCTTGGCCAGGGCGATGAGGGAGGTGTTGACAGCCAGGGACAGCTCGATGGGCAGCTCAGGGGGCACGACCGAAGTGAGGATCAGGGTGCACTCTAGAAACAGCTTGTAGCGGTTCCGGCTGGGGTCCTTGGTGCCTGCGGAGACAGGGCCTGCCAGCTGGGGGCCACTGCATGGGGGCAGGAGAGCGGCCGGGCCCGCCGCTTACCTTCAATCCACACATAGGCAGCTGCTGCGATGGCAAAGACCAGGAGGAACAGGATGAAAATGAAGGTCTCTAGGTTGTTTGCGGTCACCCTCTTGACCCCAAAGAGGATTGTACGGAGCAGCTTGCCCTGGGGGACAGAAGGACAGCAATCTTTCCTGGGGGGAGGCCTGTGTGGGAAGAGAGGCTTTCCCACTGGAGACACCAAGCCCTTGGGAGGCCAAGACAGGAGGATTGTAGGTTCAAGACCAGACTCATCAATTTAGTGAGGCCCTCAGCAACTGAGCAAGTCTCTGTTTCAAAATAAGAAACAAAGCCGGGCGTGGTGGCACATGCCTGTCATCCCAGTACTTGGGAACCTGAGACAGGAGGATCCCAGGTTCGTGGCCAGACTCACTTAGTGAGGTCTTCCACAACTTAATGAAACCCTGTTTCAAAATAGTTAAAAAATAGGGCTGGGGGTGTAGCTCAGAGGTAGAATGCCCCTGGATTTAATCCCCAGTACTGCATAAAAAAAAAACCAAAAACCAAAAACCAAAAACCAAAAACCAACGCTCAGGCTGCTTTAAGGGTAAGTGGAGCTTACTAGAGTAACTCCATACACGCCGCAATCTTAGTCACTAATCCCACTGTGCTCTCTGGGCCCCATCAGAACCTTCAGGGAAAGCAGGCCTGGCCGTGGGCTCAGCTCTGCACCCTGCCTCAACCCAGGCCACGGATGTCCTGGGGTCTAGAAGGGCCAGCGTTTCAGATGCACCACCGCCCCAGTGCCCCTCTCCCTAGACCTGGCCAAGGCCTCCCACCTGGGATGTGTTGAAGCCAGTCCGCAGGACGTAGGCCACGCACCCGTTGTCAACCGCTGGGGAGACAAACAGAGCAGCCATCACTCAGGTCACCCCACCGATGCCCTCAGATCATGCAGACGTGGGGGTGGGGCGGGAGTCAGGACACTCCTAGAAGCTCTGAGGCACCTACGCTTCAGGCCCGAGGTGGCCTTCTGGGGTGGGATGTGCTGCACCACCTTGGTGCCCCCGAAGATGACATGGAGCCGGGAGTCGGCCTGCAGGTCCAGCACCCGATCTGGATTAAGGTCTTCGATTGGCTCCTGGGAGAGACCAGACTTGGATGGCAGCCCCCTTCCCCGACCCAGTGAACCCTGACCCAGTGAACTCCTGGGAGTCACCCCCTCCGCTTTCTCCCAGGTCACCAACACCCCAGGGCATGTGAAGGTGCCCCAGATGCCTTTGCTTCTCTCGTCTCCTGCCCGATACCACCTAGCTCCCCTTTGCCCATGCGCCGACTCCTCCATGATGCCCAGGCGCCGTCCCAGCTCAGCCACTCTCTCTGCCCTGGTGGGTTCCTCCTTTAGGACCAGGACCCTGCCCCGACTACGAACCTTCATCTGCGGCACCGACTCCCCGGTGAGCATGGCCTCGTCCACGATACAGCGGCCCCGCAGCAGCAGCACATCGCAAGGCACCAAGTTCTCCTGCGGGGAGCGGCCTGCGGGGAAGGGGAGAGTTGGCCAGAGGCCCTGAGGTTGGAGCTCCCACCCGGCCTGAATGGTACTGGGTCTTACCGATGGAGACGATGTCCCCGGGAACCACCTCGTCGCTGGCGACGGGCCGCCACTTGCGGCTCCGGTAGACCTGGGCAGAGCGTGTGCTTGTCAGTTACCCCCTGCCCCCCAAAGCGCCCCCCAGGCACCCTCGCGAGCAGCACCTGGATCATGTGGGGCTTGTTGCCCATCTTCCGGATCTCCGACATGTTGCGCATCTGCTGCTGCACCAGCGAGGCCTCGAAAGCCACCAGCATGGAGAGCGTGAAGACGCTGTAGTACCAGTACTCGTCCAGGCACCAGAGCCCCACGCAGAACACCTGCGAAGCACAGGGCGGCGCCCGTCCTCACCCAACTGCCCTGTCTGCAGAGCCCCGCAGGTGCGAGACAGGCCCGTGAAGACAGAGAGGTTTGGATGGGGCAGAGACTTGCTCTGGCTGCGAAAGCACCAAGGAAGGGCACAGGGAGAAGGAGCAGAGCTACTGCTTTACCTGAAACACGAAGAAGGGGGCTGTGGCTCTCTCCTTGAAAAGCTCCGAGAAGTCGGGTACCACCATCTCGGCCCTGCAAGATACCACACCCCACATCCTTTCCCTGGTGCAAGGAGGCCTGAGGTGTGATGGCCCCACGCCACACCTCTACCTGGGGACCCTGCAGCCCTCATGGAGTCAGACCCCCTGGCCGAGGTAGGCTTCCAGCTGGGCGACCACTGGACCTACAAGGCCGCTGCTCTACAGAGCATGAGACCTGGGGTCTGCAAGAGGTTCTTCCAGCACTGTCCACCCGAGGGGGGCTGAGTAAGACAAGAACCTCGTCACCTGGAGACACAGCACACGGAGGAGTACCTGACCAACAAGGGGACCCCTAAAGTTGCAGAGGTGGCCCGGAGCTGGGTACTGGCTGTGGATTCCCCTGGGGCCTAAAATACGGAGCCTGAACCCCCCTAAAGTGTCCTACAAACTAGGCTTTTCTAAAAATTCCCTGAATGAGCTGGGCATGGTGGCGCACACCTGTAATCCCAGTACTTGGAAGGTAGAGACAGGAGAATCCCAGGTTTGCAGCTAGCCTTAGCAACTTAGTGAGACCCTGCTTCAAAATGTTAAATAAAACAGAGCCAGGGATGTAGCTTAAAGAAAGAATGCCCCTCAGTTCAATCCCCAGTAATACACATACAAAATTCTCTCAATAAAATCCTTGAAATTCATGGAGCTTGGCATAAGGATGTCTGCTGTGCCATTATATACAGTGGCCCAGCTTATAAGGGACCAATCAGGGCCATCCTTAATCTGCCCCGAAAGGAAGGAATACACATTCAACACTGGAGGACATGAGAGGAAGAAGAGACACAATGACCCTGCTGTTGTAAAAAATCTTAACAGCCAGGCATGATGGTGCACGCCTGCAATCCCAGAACCTGGACACTGAGACAGGAAGGCCACAGTCTCAGCAACTAAGGCCCTTCACAACTTGGTGAGACTCTGTTTTGAAATAAAAAGGAAAAAAAAAAAAAAAAAAAAAAGGCTGGGGGTGTAGTTCAGAGGTGAACCCCCAAGTTCAATCCCCACTGCTGCACACAGATCCCTGGAGTCTGGGTTTCTGGGTGGAGGACCACTTCGCGGGGGCTGTGCTGGGAGCGTCGAGCCAGGTGACAGGGCCGGAAGTGAGTTTCAAGCTGCCCCGGGGATGTGTGCTGCCCTGTGTGGTTTTGGTGAAGGTTAAATGAGAGCCAGTGCGGGGCATCACCATTTCACCCAGAACAGACACCCACCGTGGCCACCATGTTTTTCTTCTGGTGCTTGGGCCTTGCCATGCTGAGCACAGGCTCCACACCGAGCCATCCTCCCAGGCCTACCGATGCCTACACCGCCAGCCCTTTTTTTGGAGACAGAGTCTTGCCTAGTTTTCCAGGCTGGCCTTGAATTCACCAATCCTCTTCCCTTGGCCTCCCAAGCAGCTGGGATTACAGGTGTGCACCATCATATCTGGCTAGGGGCAGAAATTGGCACACTTGGGCTCTCTCGTGAGAGCAAGGGCTCCCGGTTCCAGACCCCCAGGTGGTTCCTGTCGATAGACAAGTTTGGCAGAGACTAGAGCAGGGCAGGACAGAAACGCCAAAGGGGCCACAAGGAAGTAAGGGACTCACTTGTTGCTCCCAAATTTCTTCTCAGCTGCTCGGATCTCCGCGTCTTCCTGGAACCCTCTGTTGCTCTGGTAGTAGGAGAAGGCGTGCCCCACGGGAAACGCCACAGGCAGGAACTGCTTCTTCTCGAGGGCATCGTAGGAGTACTTGATCTTCTGGAACTCAAAGGACAACACCTCCAGCCCGTCTTCACCCTGCAGCACAGGCCTGTTGGTGGCAGCGGCCCCTGACCCGAGGGCTATGAGCACCCAGTGGGCCCTCCCGAGCCCCGCTCAGGCAGCCTGCCAGACTGTCCCTACCTCATCACGGTGCAGGGCCACAAGCTCGGTGGAGCCATTGTTGGGGGTCGGCACCACCTTCACGAAGGTTGCCTTGCTGGGGTCGTATTCCTGTCAGAGCAAAGCATCACCACTGAATCCTCAACCCCAGGGCGGGGGGTGGATGCCGCAGCTCTAACAGACAATTTCCCAACATGCCACCAGGCTCTGGTGCTGGCCTGGCCACCCGCCAGTCAGTTACGATGACAAGGGACGCCACTGCTCCATGCCCCTAACTCTGTATTATAAAGCTGGGTCAGAGAGTACCCACACCCAGGGCTTGGCGGGAAGAATGCCAGCAGGCACCTAGCATATTCTCAGTACATGCCCTGCCACAGCCCACCCGCTCCTACCCTGCCCTCACTTGTCTGGTCTGAGGGAAGGGCCTCCGCCTGTCCTTTCCTCTGCCGGCTCCTCCATGCCTCAGGCCTTCACTCAGATGTCACCTTCTCAGGAGCTCTTCCCTGCAAGTCCCCTCGCTCATCTCAATATTTTCTCTTTTTTTGTTTTTGGTGCTAGAAGGTGAACCCTGGGGCATTCTACCTCTGAGCTACACCCCCAGCCCTATTTTATTTATTTTGAAATAGGGTCTCACCAGGTTGCAGAGGCTGGTCATAAATCTGTGATCCTCCTGTTTCAGCCTCCCAAGTACTGAGATTACAAGTGTGCACTACCACACCTGCCTTTTTTTGTGGTGCCGGGAATGGAAACTATGGCCTCGCATATACTAGGCAAGTGCTCTACCACGGATCTACATCCCTAGCCCCTATTACCTACTTAATTACTTACTTACTTATTTTTTGTGCTACTAGGGATGGAACCCAGGGGCATTCTACCTCCAAGCTACCCCCCCAGCCCTATTTTTTTTTTGGTGGGTCTGGAACCCAGGGGCATTCGATATCTGAGTTACACCCCCTGCCCTACTTTTTATTCTTTATTTTGAAACAAGGTCTCACTAAGTTACAGAGGGCTGAGGCTGTCCGCGAACTGTGATCCTCTGGTCTCAGCCTCCTGAATTCTAGGATTACCAGTATATGCCACCAAGCCAGGTCTCAGCCCTATTCTCCCAGATGCTAGGATTACAAGTGTGTTCCACCATGCCTGGCTTTGTTTATTTACTTATTGTAGTACTGAGAATTGAACCCAGCGGTATTTTACCTCTGAACTATACCCCCAACCCTATTTTACTTTGTTTTAGAAAGTCTTGCTACTTTTTAGAACTGTCCTTGAACTTGTGATCCTTCTGTCTCAGCTTCCAATGCAGTATGGTTACAGGTGTGTGCCATCATGCCACACACACATCATGCCAGGCATTACTTTATTTTGAGGCAGGGTCTTGCTTAGTTGCCCAGGCTGCCCTTGAACTTGAGATCTTCCTCCTGCCTCAGCCTCTCAAGTAGTGGGGATCACAGGAGTGCCTCTTGATTTTTTTTTTTTTGAGTGTTTAGGGATGGAACCCAGGGGCATTTGACCTCTGAGCTACACCCCCTGCCCTATTTTTTATTCTTTATTTTGAAACAGGTTTTCACTACGTTGTAGAGGGCCTAAGTCGCTGAGGTTGTCCACGAACAGTGAACTTCCGGTCTCAGCCTCTGAATGCTGGGATTACAAGTGTACACCACCATGCCTGGCTCTCTTGATGCTACCCTTCTCTTCCTCTTTTTTTTTTTTTTGGTGGTGCTAGGGATTGAACCCAGGGGTATTCTACCTCCAAGCTACACCCCCAGCCCGATTTTTTATTCTTCATTTAGTGAACAAATGGCCCTTAGTGAAATAGGGTCTCACTAAGTTGCAGAGGGCCTCACAAAGTAGCGGAGGCTGGCTGCGAACCTGTGATCTTCCTGTCTCAGCCTCCCAAGTACTGGGATTATAAGCATGCGCCGCCAGGCTTGGCTCGATGCTATCTTTCTCTAGCACACCTTCTTAGAATTAGTTCTCATCTACTAATGCCACCAAGGTAGTCGATTTTGCCTGTTTTCTTCACTGCTGTTTACCCAAGACACAGGAAGGACTGCTTCCCAATCCCAGGACCTGCATTCGCTCCATACCTGCTGTGCTAGACCCTATGATGACTGAGGGGAGAGGGAGAAGGAGGAAAGGAGCAGGCTCCTGACAAAGTGCCACCACCTAGGGAGCAAGGTGCAGGCGGAGAAACAGCAGATACAGAACTCTGAGCTCGAGTAACACCGTGGAAGGGAAGTACAAGGTGCTGTACACAGCGCTGGCCCTTGGTCGGCACTCTGCACTTGCTGTCTCAGTGTCTTCTCACAAGCGCACCTGGAACAGGTGCTACGGTTCTCACTTTACAGAAACCAGAACCCACAGAGCAGAATCGTCCATCTGAAATGTGATGCAAACCCAGGTCTGCTCTCCTAACCCCATGGCTGCTTAGTTCCCTCCAGTTCTCCCCTAGAAAGTTCACAGCTACACTGGTTTTTTTTTGGGTGTGTGTGTGCAGGTCTGGGGGTGGAACCCAGGGGCATTTGACCTCCAAGCTACATCCCCAGCCCTATTTTTTTATTCTTTATTTTGAAACAGGGTCTGAGTTGCAGAGGGCCTCACTAAGTAGCTGAGGCTGTCCGAGAACCGCGATCCTCCGGTCTCAGCCTCCCGAATGCTGGGATTACGGGCGTGTGCCACCACACCAGGCTCACAGCTACACTGGTTTAGCTGTAGGCAAAGGGCAGCTGGAAGCCTGGTGTTAGTGGTGCAAGCCTGTAGTCTCAGTCCTTGGAACTTGGGAGACGGAGACAGGAGGACTGAAGGTTTGAGGACAGCCTTGGCAAGTTGTGAGACTCTCATCAACCTACTTAGTTAGACCCTGTTTCAGAACAAGAAAAAAAAAAAAAATTGGGCTGGGGGTGTAGCTCAGATCTAGAATCCCCTGGGTTCAATCCCCAGTAGTACACGAACTCCCCTTCCTTTATTTGTTCCTTGCTGGAAGTCTTTCACTGTACCAACCAAAGCTACAAAGCCCAGAAATATGGGTCCCTCCCTTGGGATCAGTCATATCAGAGGGGAGAACTGGTTCACTTTTTCAGGAGAGGGGAGTAAAGGAGTCAAAAAACACCCAGAGCTGGGGCTGGTGGCGGCTGTCTCTTCTGGTCCTCTTTCCTTTGCCAATACACATCTGGGACTAGAGGGGAAGCCCACTAGAGGCAGACCTCACTTCCCAGGGCTCCAAGCTTGCGGGTGTCATTGGAGGCAGGCCTGGCACTGGCTGTTTGGGTGCCAACCCTGGGCAGCTCCTCATTAGGCAGCGCTCACCCACTTTTAACTCTGGACTGGGGGTCACGCACACTATCTTCCTTGGTGCCTCATGAGCAGTCCTCGCCATCACCACCCCTCTTACAGCTGGATGTCACTGATTCAAGCTGCTGAGCTGCTTCCTCAAAGCCCACTCCTGCTTATCTTTAGCACTGCCATTAAATGCATTTCACTCTCCAGTGGGTCTAGCCTGGGACAGAGGCTGAACCGTGGACAGCCAGATTTGATTCTAGGACCAGACTTTAGAGATAGGGGAAACCCATCCCACAGGTCCAACCTCACACTCTGAATACCAAGGTACAAGATATCTGAGAAGGAAGTTAGGGCTATTTGCAGGGAAACAGCAGCGTCCTCGCCTGTGTGGGAGCTCTAGCATTGACACGTTCTCTCAAACAGCAACATATGCTGAGCCCTGCGCTAGGTCTTACAGGTATTTGTCTTGCTGAATCTAAATGGCTCGTCAAGAAGGAATTCCTGAGAAACCAGGAAGCTCCACACCACGATCGCAGGGCAAAACAAAACCAGCAGCGGGTCAGGATCCAGTCTGGGCCAAAGGGTAGAAGGCGCCGATGGGAAACCGGGCCTACCAGATGGGAGGATCCCGATGGGCCTGGGACCGAGGCAGCAGCGGCGGCGGGGACCAGCGGCGCGGCCCCACAGCGACAAAGGTCGGGCTCGTGCGCCGCGCACTTACCGGGGTGCAGGTGAGCGCGCAGTGCGCGTGCACGGACCAATGCCCCGAGAGGATGGTGAGCGCGTGCGCGAGGCAGATGGTGGCAAGCACAAGCAGCGCGGCCTCGGGGACCTGAGCCCAGCTGCTGCCCCAGCCCCAGCAGCCGGCAGCCGCGGCGCCCAGCCAAGCTGGGTAGAGCAGCCCCGCGAACGGGAGCACGGTGAGGCGCCGCAGCAGAGCCAGCCGCCGGTACGGCCACACCGCGGCCACCAGCTCATCGCCGCTCGCTATGAGGGCCGGCCCGGCGGCAAGGAGCGCGCGCGGCTGCAGCCCGGGCTTGGGCTGCCCGCCGGGCCCGGCCCCGCAAGGCCCGGCCCCGCAGGGCACCGCGCTGCCCGCCGCCGCCATCTTTTCTAGCGCTGCGCTCGCTTCCGGGCAGAGGCACCGCCTCACTTCCGATGTGCTACTTCCGGCGAGCCGGATCGCCGCCATGGTAGCCCGGGGACTAGGAAGCGCCTGAGCAGACGAGCAGGCTGGGCCCGGAAGTGGCGCCGCCATGACAGCCCGGGCCCGGAAGGAGAGGCGGGCGCCGCCGTGACGGGGAGGTCCTGGTCGCCTGGTCGCCTGCTGGCGCTGCCACTCCAGACGCCACCGGAAGGGGCGGGGCCGGCGGGCAGGCGGCGGGGCAGGCCGGGAGCCCCCGCGGCCACCGGGACCGGAAGAGCCGGCCTCTCCTCGAAGACCGCCGCATCCGCCTGCCGAGGGGGCGGGGCCTGGGGAGCGAGGGGGCGGGGCCACAAAGGGCGGGCCCTTCCGGGGCGGGGCTTGTGAGGGATGGGCTTGGCTTTCTACCGCAGGAGCCCACTCAGGCCGGACGTAGAGTCCACGCAGAGCGCTGGCTACCAGATAGCTGTAATGTAATACATGCACGCAAAGTCACGGTAACAAAAGTGAAAAATTAGGCCTGGCGTAGTGGCCCATGCTTGTAATCCCAGCACTTGGGAGGCTGAGGCAGGAGGATTTGCAGATTCGAGAACAGCCTCAGCAGTTAGTAAGGCCCTCTGCAACTTAGTGAGACCCTGTTTCAAAATTTAAAAAAGGGTTGGGTGTAGTTTAGGGGTAGGATGTTCCTGGGTTCGCCGGGCGTGGTGGCGCACGCTTGTAATCCCAGCATTTGGGAGGCTGAGACCGGAGGATCGCAGTTCGCGGACAGCCTCAGCTACTTAGTGAGGCCCTTCGCAATTTGTGATCCCCGCGCTTGGGAGGCAGAGACAGGAGGATCACACAGGTTCGAAGCCAGCCGCGCGCGCTGCTTTAGGAGACCCTGTTTCCAAATAAAAATGTAAAAATAGGTCTGGGAGTGTAGCTCGGAGGTAGAAGGGCTTCCAGGAACCCCAGTACCACCAAGAAAATAAATAAAGAATAAAAAATTGCCCGGGGGGGTGTAGCTCGGAGGTCAAATGTCTCTGGGTTCCACCCCAGACCTGCAAAAAAAAAAAAAAAAGAATGCTCCTGGGTTCAATCCCCAGTGCCACAAAAGAAAAAAAAGAAAAATTAGCTGGGGGTTGATGGTATAGACCTATAATCCTAGTACTTGGAGGGCTAAGGCAGGAGGATCATAGGTTCAAGAATAGCCTCGGTAACTTAGTGGACCCATTTATAGAGACACCCAGCAACTCAGTGAAACCCTGTTTCAAAATAAAAAAGGCTGGGGGTATGGCTCAGAGACAGCCTGCTTGTGGGTTCCATCCCTATTACTAAAATTAATAAAAATGGCCAGGTATGGTGACCAGCACCTGTAACCCAGAACCTTGGAGGCTGAAACAGGAGAATCACAGGTTGGAGGCCAGTCTCAGCAATTTACCAAGACCCTGTTTCAAAAAAATAAAAAAATTTTAAAAAGGAGCTGGGCATGGTAGCCCACACCTGTAATCCCAGTACTTGCAGGCCGAGACAAGAGAATCTCAGATTTGAGGCTAGGCTCAGCAATTTAGCAAGACCCTGTTCAAAATAAAATATATAAAGGGCTGGGAGTGTAGTTCAGAGGTAGAACTCTGCTGGGTTCAATCCCCAGTTTAAAAAAAAAAAAAAGTGCTGAGGGTATAGCTCAGAGGTAGAATGGCCTTGGGTTCAATCCCCAGTACAAAAAAAAAAACAAAAACATTTTTTTTCCTTATTGAAACAGGGTCTCACTGAGTTGCAGAGGGCCTCACTAAGTAGCTGAGGCTGTTTGCGAACCATGATCCTCCTGTCTCAGCCTCTCCAATGCTGGAATTACAAGCGTGCACGTCCATACCCAGCTCACAAATTTTTTAGAAGATGTAGCTTTGTCGTCATTTTTCTTTTTTTTCTTTCTTCTTTTTTGTGCTACTAGGGGCTGAACCCAGGGGCATTCTACTTTTGCGTTATACCCCTAGCCCTGTTTTTATTATTATTATTTTATTATTATTCACAGTGAGAGATGTGAAACATGCCTTTTGGGGGTATATGGCGCTTGTTTTTTTTTTTTTTTTTTTTTCCTCCTGGTACTGGAAATTGAACCCAGAGGTATTCTACTTTGGAGATACACTCCCAGCCCTATTTTGTTTTTATTTTTATTTTTTTATGGTAATGGAGGTTGAATCCACTGAGTCTTCTGTCTCAGAGCTACACTCTCAGCCCTATTTATTTATTTATTTATTTATTTATTTATTTTGGTGGTACTGGGGTTCCTGGAAGCCCTTCTACCTCCGGGCTACACTCCCAGACCTATTTTATATTTTTGAAACAGGGTCTCTTACGCCAGCGCGGCTGGCTTCGAACCTGCGCGATCCTCCTGTCTCCGCCTCCCCAGCGCGGGGATGACAAGCGTGCGCCGCCACGCCCGGCCTTATTTTTTATTCTGAAGCAGGGTCTCGCTAGGTTGATGAGAGTCTCACCGCTTGCTGAGGCTATCCTTGAACCTGTGGTCCGCCTATCTCTGCCTCCCAAGTACTGGGATTACAGATGTGTGCCAGCACGCCCGGCTTCACATTTTCTTTATATATATACTGGGGATTGAACCCAGGGGTGTTTTACCTCTGAGCTACGCTCCTAGCCCTATTTAATTATTTTGAAATAGGGTCTCTCCAAGTTGCTGAGGGCCTTGCTAAATTGCTGAGGCTAGTCGTGGACCTGCCAACCTCCTGTCTCACCCTCCCAAGTACTCGGATTACAGATGTGTGCCACCACATGCGGCTATGGCTCTACTTTTACAGGAAACTTTGTGCCAGGCGTGGTGGCGCACGCTTGTAATCCCCGCGCTTGGGAGGCTGAGACAGGAGGATCGCACGGGTTCGAAGCCAGCTTCGGCTACTGAGTGAGGCTCTCAGCAACTTAGTGAGACCTTGTTTCCAAATAAAGTATAAAGTGGGTTTGGGAGTATAGAAAAACCCCTGGGTTCCATCCCAGGTACCACAAAAAAAAAAAAAAAAAAAAAAGAGAGAGAGAGAGAGAGAGAGAGAGAGAGAGAAAACTTTGCAAATGGAGAACGAGAGGTTTGTGGAGTGGTGTCAGCCGAATGGACTTGATTTCTTCAATCATGGAGCACAGAGCAGGTGGTGGTGGTCCGGTTCTTCTCAGAATCTTCAAGTTGACGCTGTTTAGTTTATGGATAGCACCTGGACTATACCCTCATTATTGGACTTTATTTATTTATTTATTTATTTATTTATTTATTTATTTTTGTGATACTAGGGGTGGAACCCAGAGGCTTTCTTCCTCCTGGCTATACTCCCAGACCTATTTTTTTTTTTGTGTGTGTGTGTGTGTGTGTGGTACTGGGGTTCCTGGAAGCCCTTCTACCTCTGGGCTACACTCCCAGACCTATTTTTATACTTTTGAAACAGGGTCTCTTAAGCCAGCACAGCTGGCTTCGAACCTGCGCGATCCTCCTGTCTCCGCCTCCCAAGCGCGGGGATTACAAGCGTGCACCACCACGCCCAGCCTCCCAGACCTGTTTTATATTTTATTTGGAAACAGGGTCTCACTAAGTAGCCGAGGCTGGCTTCGAACCTGTGTGATCCTCCTGTCTCAGCATCCCAAGTGCAGGGATTACAAGCGTGCGCCACCATGCCCGGCTATTATTGGACTTTAAACAGTATCTTTCTTTGGACTTCTTTTTAAAAAATTTTTGCGGTACTAGGGATTGAACCCAGAGGCATTCTACCTCTAGCCCTCCCCCCTAATTTTTTTTTTTTTTGCGGGTCTGGGGATGGAACCCAGGGGCATTTGACCTCTGAGCTACACCCCCTGCCCTGATTTTTATTCTTTATTTTGAAACAGGGTCTCACTGAGTTGCAGAAGGCCTCAGTAAGTAGCTGAGGCTGTCCGCGAACCGTGATCCTCCGGTCTCAGCCTCCCGAATGCTGAGATTACAAGTGTGCGCCACCATGCCCGGCTTATTTATTTATTTTTAATATATTTTTCTTGGTGCATTGTAATCAAACATCTCAATGGAAAAACAAGACTTGTGAGGATATACAAGCACACATCACCCAATTAGCCATTATCCAATCCCCATCCCATTCCCTCCCTCTCTGTCGTTCCCATGCTTCATTTAGTGATTTACTTTGATATATTTAAGTACATCATGTGCTTTAAAGAGTTTCCATCTTTGCCGGGCGTGGTGGTGCATGCTTGTAATCCCCGTGCTTGGGAGGCAGAGACAGGAGGATCGTGCAGGTTCGAAGCCAGCCTCGCTGGCTTAAGAGACCCTGTGTCCAAATAAAAATATTAAAAAAAAAAAGGTCTGGGAGTATAGCCCGGAGGTAGAAGGGCTTTCAGGAACCCCAGTACCACCAAAAAAAAAAAAAAAAAAAAAAAAAAAAAAGAGTTCCCCTTCCCAACCCCTCAGATAGGTCACCTTAATTGTTCCTCTATAGGGCCCCTTCTTCAACTAGAGTTCCTCCTATTACCCATTTCTCCCTAGTTTTTGCATATTAGGGAAAGCATCTGATTTTTTATTTATTTATTTTTTGACATTTTTCTGTGGATGTCTCCCATCAGGCTTCGTCCCGGCCTCAAAGGCCCCAAAACCAGCTTTGCCGCACCGAAGGCTCTGATCCCGGCCTCTCTGGCCCTGGCACCAACCTCGCCACATAGCAGGCTCTGATCCTGGCCTCCCTGACCCTTGCACCAGCCTCGCGGTATGGCAGGCTTCGATCCAGGTCTCACTGGCCCTAGCACTGGCCTCACCATTCGGCAGATCTTCATTCTACTGACTTGGAAGTCACAGGGTGCTCACTCTTCTCTAAAGACTGGGTCTTATGACTGCTGCTTAGTGGGATCCTGTTTCAAAACAAAGAATAAAAATAGGGTTGAAGCCAGATGTGGTAGCACACACTTGTAATCCCAGCATTTTGGAAGGCTGATACAGGAGGATTGCGGTTCTTAGACAGCCTCAGCTACTTAGTGAGGCCCTCCGCAACTCAGTGAGACCCGGTTTCAAAATAAAGAATAAAAAATAGGGCTGGGGGGGGGGTCGCTCGGAGATAGAATGCCCCTGGGTTCCTTCCCTAGTACCGCAAAAAAAAAAAAAAAAAAAAAAAAGGCTGGAGGTATAGATCAATAAAATGCCCTTGAGTTCAATCCCTTGAAATAAATAAAGAAGTAAATAAATAAATATAAAACATAACAACCTAAAAGACATATGTGGAAATATATGATTTGTTTTATGAGAATAAAAGGGATTGGCCCAATATTGGATCAGTCGGGCTGGAACTTCCCAAAATAATTAAGGCAGCAGAGAAAAACAGTTAAACAGAACCTGTGTGAAAAATCTCTGGCATCGAGTTTCTCCATTCAGACACAATCCTTAGGGGCCACCCGGGTGGACAGGGACCCTCTGACAACTACAGAGCACTTCAGACAGGGCAACTTGGCCCAAACCTTTGTGCTAAGAGACTTGAGCACCCTGATCTAGGGCAGCTCCCAGCAGCACAGAGCTGTCCATTGGGTGACCCGGGACACCCACTTCCACTACTTCCACCCCAATGTCTGCCTGACCAAAGCTCCGCCTGCCAGCAAAACTTACTGCTGTCCTCACTAACGCCAGGTGAGGAATCCCTGACCTCCCATTCTCCAGGCGTTTACTAAAAAGGGTTCCCCATCAAAGATGTGTTCATTTTGCAGCTCAGAAGTTCCCATACTTCACCAGCCCCGGGAAGAAGCGGCGCTCCTTCAGGCCAGTGTAGTGCTGCTGCTTCCGATGGTCCTCAGAAGCCAAAGGAGCTGTGTGGCCACCGGGCAGATTCCCTGCTGCTGCAAGCTCGATGGCCCGGCCCAGGCCGCACTGCCGCCATCCAGCTTGGTGGCGATGAAGCTGAGCTTGAGGTTGGCGTGGTCCAAATTCCAATTATTTTTTAATTATTATTATTTTCTTTTGGAGGTACTGGGGGTGGAACCCAGAGGCTTTCTACCTCCGGGCAATACTCCCAGACCCATTTTATATTTTATTAGGAAAGAGGGTTTCACTAAGTTGCTGAGAGCCTCACTAAGCAGCTGAGGCTGGCTTCGAACCTGCACGATCCTCCTGTCTCAGCCTCCCAAGCGCGGGGATTACAAGAGTGCGCCACCACGCCCGGCTATTTTTAAATTAAATTTAATTAATTAATTAATTTTTTTTTTGTGGTGGTACTGGGATTCCTGGAAGCCCTTCTACCTCCGGGCTACACTCCCAGACCCATTTTTACATTTTTATTTGGAAACAGGGTCTCCTAAGCCAGTGCACTCGGCTGGCTTCGAACCTGCGCGATCCTCCTGTCTCTGCCTCCCAAGCGCGGGGATTACAAGCGTGCACCACCACGCCCGGCTATTTTTTAATTTTTAAATAAAATTTTTTTTTGTGGTACTGAGGGTGGAACCCAGGGGCTTTTCTATCTCCGGGCTATTCTCCCAGACCTATTTTATACTTTACTTGGAAACAGGGTCTCACTAAGTACCTGAGTCTGGCTTTGAACCTGCACCATCCTCCTGTCTCAGCCTCCCAAGCACTGGGATTACAAGCGTGCGCCACCATACCTAGCAAATTCCAATTATTATTATTATTAATTTTTTGGTGGTACTGAGCATGGAACCCAGGGGTTTTTCTACCTCTGGGCTCTACTCCCAGCCCTATTTTATACTTTATTTGGAAACAGGGTCTCACTAAGTAGCTGAGGCTGGCTTTGAACTTGTGCAATCCTCCTGTCTTAGCCTCCCAAGTGCTGGGATTACAAGCGTGCACCACCATGCCCAGCAAATTCCAGTTATTCTTATGTTGCTGATACATAGGACCTTGATTTACTTTTGTACCTTGGTTGTATAATTTGCTTCTTGTTATCTCTACCTGTCTTGGTCTATTTTCTATTGCTATAACTGAATACCTGAGATTGAGTAATTCATAAAATAGTTAAATATATTTGTACTGGTATGTTGAAGGTCTTCTAGGTGGGGCCTCCTGTAAAGTTCTGAGACCAAAGCCTCTCTTTTTTTGTGGTACTGAGGATTGAACAAAGGGGCAGTTGTACCTTCAAATAGTTGTACCTTAAACTCCCAGTCCTATTTATTTTTTATTTGGAGATAGGGTCTTACTAGGTTGCTGAGAGCCTCACTAAGTCACTGAGGCTGGCTTTGAGCCTGAAATCCTCTTGTCTCTACTTCCCAAGTACTTAGATTAGCCATCATTCCTGCTTTTTTTTTTGTGGTGCTGGGGATTTAACTTAGGGATATTCTACCTTCACCGACACTCCAGCCTTTTAAAAAATTATTATTTTTATTTTGAAACAGGGTCTTGCCAGGTTGCTGAGCCTGGTCTCAAAGCTTCAACCTTCCTGTCTCAGCCTCCCCAAAAGCCTCTTCTTGATTACCCAGCAATCCATTAACTCATGAATGATCAGATTCACAATGCTCTGCTGGTGACCCACTCACCTCCTGTCAGTCTTTCTCTGGCTTTATGGCATGATTGCAATACATCTCACTCCAAAGGTCCTACCTCCTTCAACATGTGACTTTGGGGTTTTAGCTTCCAACATGTGAATTCTGAAGGACAAATATTCAAACCATCGCATCGTCCTTCAGATCAAGGCATGGGATAGTGGGCCGTATTTCATAAGTTGTGAATGTTCAAACTCATGACAATGAGTACACATATTGAATGTTGAGATTCACCCCATTTTTCAGGAAGGGCAAGGCTACTGCTGCTCAGCAGGGAGGGAGTGGGCATCCTGTGCTTTGCCTGGCAGCCGGCGGGGGCAGCGGCGCCACCTCTGAGGCCCCGCAGGCCAGGAGTGGGCGTGGACTGGACCTCTGGTTTCTTCAGGAGTAGTGTGGGAGGTATCTCGCACATTTGAGGACATGGTGGGTCATGTCCAGGAGAGGTTGGAGCTCCCTGCTCACCATGAGCTCCGGGAGATGCCCCAGAAACTTCTGGAGGAACAGCTGCAGCTGAGGAAGGGTGAGGAAGCCTATCTGGGCTGAGCGGAGCTGGGAGTCTGCCATAGTCCCTACTGTGTAATGCTTGGGCAAGGTTTATGTTTGTGGTGTTGGGGATTGAACCCCGGGGCATTCTATCTCTGAGCTAACTGTCCCCCAACCTTTTTTATTTTTTGTTTTGAAACGGGATCGCCTCAAGTTGCTGAGTGTCTTCCTAAGTTGCTAAACCTGGCCTCACATGCAAAGTCCTCGCTCAGCTTCCCAAGTACTGGGATTACAGGCATGTGCCACTGTGCCTGGCTTCAAACAGTTTTTTTTTTTTTTTGGCATCCTGGCCAGTGTGGCTCCCAGGTAGAAGGGGGTGTACTAGCCAGTACAGGAGAGCCTGTCCATCATTAACCTGTGCACCTTGCCTGGGGCCATCAAGGTTTTCTGGTCTCCACCCAAGGCAGTGTCCACCTGCTCCCATAAGAAAGTAAGTAGCTCCACACAGGAGTCATTGGTCCTAACCCTAACTTGTAACCCTAACCTCTTAACTCCTAGCCCTAGTCCTAACCTTAAAATACAATTGAAAAGCCAGGTGCGATGGCACACGGGAGGCTGAGACGGGAGGATCGCGGTTTGCGGACAGACCTAGTGAGGCCCTCTGCAACTTAGTGAGACCCTGTTTCCAAATAAAGAATAAAAAAATAGGGCAGGGGGTGTAGCTCGGAGGTCAAATGCCCCTGGGTTCCATCCCTAAACCCACACACAAAAAAATGCAATTGAAAGAAATGAAAAAACATATATAAAAGTGCAGAGAGGTCCCTTTTTTAGGACTCAAGATGGTTAAGATGAAATTCTCTCAAACTTGATCTGAATATTTAGTGCAATTACAGTCAAATTCCCAGAAAACGGCTTCTCAACTTTGAATAATTGACACAAACTCGAAGAACTCACACATCTGGATGTCAACCCCTGTCAGAAAGCCAAGGTGAAGAGAACGGGATGCTGGTGAAGGAACAGCTGGATAACTGGAGCCAGATGCACCCGGGCGCACACAGCAGAGCAACGCCAATCGCCTGAAGGATGCGGAACAACAGAAAGCTCCATGCATTGCTGGAGGAGTGCACCGTAGTTCACCACCTTAAAAGAAAAAACTGAGCAGCCGGGCGTGTACCACCATGCTTGTGATTCCAGTACTTGGGAGGCTGAGATAGGAGGATCTCAGGTTCAAAGCCAGCCTCAGCAACATAGGGAGGCTCTCAGAAACCTAATGAGACTCTGTTTCCAAATAAAGAAAGCAAATCAGGTTGGGGACATAGCTTGGAGGTAGAATGCCTCTAGATTCAATCCTCAGTACCCAAACCGAACCCAAACAAAACTGTTTGAACTGGGCATAGTGGCACATGCTTGTAATCTCAGTATTTGGGAGACTGAAACAGGAGGATCATGGGTTTGCAGGCTGCCTCAGCTACTTAGTGAGGCCCTCCACAACTTAGACCCTGTTTTAAAACAAAGAATAAAACAGGGCTGAGGGTATAGCTCGGAGGCACAATGTCCTTGGGTCCCATCCCCAGAACCACAAAAATAAACACAAAACCAAAATAAATTTCCCAGATGCAGTTTTTTTTTTTTTTTTGTGTGTGTGGTACTGGGGATGGAACCCTTCTACCTCTGGGCTACACTCCCAGACCTATTTTATATTTTATTTGGAAACAGGGTCTCTTAAGCCAGCGAGGCTGGCTTCCAACCTGCGCGATCCTCCTGTCTCCGCCTCCCAAGCAGGGGCATTACAAGCGTGCACCACCATGCCCAGCCAGACTCAGTTTTTTTTTTTTTTAATTTTCAAACAGACTAAGATAAAGGTCAGCATCATTCTGGATGGACAGAGAGCTCCTAATGACTTCATAAGGATTATATATTCCTGTACCTGGGGATTTTTCACCTAGAAACCAGAAGATTCTCAAGAGTTTCCTTGTTCACTTTTTGGGATCTTGTAAACTCTGTTCTCAGACTATAACTTTCATCCAATTCAACAGGTGTATGGTTTTCCTGACTCCCAAGAATGATAGGTGAAACCAGAGGTTGCCAAATTAGGCTGCATATTAAATCACCCAGAGAGTTTTTAGCGTTTGGAAGCCTGGAGTGGTAGTAGCCCTAGCCACTTAACCAGTGGGACAGAGTCCCAGACTTTAGCACTTTAAAAAAAAAAAAAGATTCATAGATGATTCCAATGCGTAGGAGAACCTGGGAACAACTGCCTTAGACTGTAAGATAATGAGAAAGAGTTTGTTGGGAAAGGTGGTATTCGGTGAGAGAAGGCAGCTAAACTCCTAGCAAAACCACTCGTATGTTATACGTTCTGTAAGTGTTAAATTGAGTGTGGATTGGAGAATGATCTCCGCTAAAGATGGTGAGGTGGTCTGGCTGCTGCCTGCAGCTGGCAGCACCTGCCCTGTGTGGGCCCAGCCTTGGGTGGAGTGACATTTTCCTGTTCACATGTTGCTGTGGGAAACCCTGTGGCAACTACCTCTGCTCTCTACCCTGGGGAGACTGAAGGGGCTGCTGTCTATGGGACCCCTCTGAGAAGAGGAAGATGGGAAATCCAGGTATCTGACCTCTTCCACTTATCTGAGCTTGACCTTGGATTCTATTAAGGGACTATTTCAAGCTGGGCACAGTGGTAGATGCCTGTCACTCCAGTACTTGGAAGGCTGAGATGGGAGGATCGCAGGTTTGAAGTCCATCTCAGAAACTTAGTGAGGCTCTGTTTCTAAATAAAAGTAGGATCTGGGCATGGTGGTGCATGCTTATAATCCCAGTACTTGGGAGGCTGAGATAGGAGGGTCACAGGCTCATGGCCAGCCTCAGCTACTTAGTGAAGCCTCTGAAACTTAGTGAGACCCTGTTTTAAAATCAAGAATAAAAGGCCGGGCATGGTGGTGCATGCTTGTAATCCCAGTACTTGGGAGGCTGAGACAGGAGGATTGCACAGGTTTGAAGCCAGCCTCAGCTACTTAGTGAGGCTCTCAGCAACTTAGTGAGACCCTGTTTCCAAATAAAATAGAAAATAGGTCTGAGAGTGTAGCCCAAAGGCAGAACGCCCCTGGGTTCCATCCCCAGCACCACACACACACAGACACACACACACACAGACACACACACACACACACACACACACACACACACACAAAAGAAGAATAAAAAATAGGGACTTCCGGGAAGATGGCGATGGAGAAAAGCGGGGCTTACGAGCCCTGCTAACAACCAGTCTATTACCACAAAATCAGCACCTTTTATAGCCAGAAAACACCATCAGCAGAGAAACAAAAAATGTAATTACAAGGGACAGAGAAAAAGAGGGCTGGAAAAACGAGACACCAGAAAGAAACCAGACTGCAGTGCTGTAGCCAGAGCCGCAGCGCAAAGCGGCGGGCGCCATTTTCCCTTGCAGCACCAGGCTCCATAGAGGAGGGGAACTCATAACGGAGCTCAGAACCAGAGAGGACATAAGCCAGCCTCATGCCTGAGGACGCGGCAGCAGCGCCTTACTGCCAATGGCAGCGGCGAGCTCACCGGATGGCACCAGACCAACGCACTCAACAGCCCACCAGGTTCCAGAGAGGAGTGGCAGACAGCGAGCCGAGCTGAGCCACTGTGGAACATCTGGGTGGAATTCGGCAGATTTCTCAGCACAGGGAGCATCTAAAGCTCTCAGAGGCTGGGCTCAGCACACCCTGCAGGAACTCAGAGCGGAGCTCAAAAACAGAAAAGAAATACGCCAGCCTCACGGCCGAGGGCGTGGCAGCGGTGCCATATTGCCACTGGCAGCAGCAGCAGCAAATTCACCAAGTCCATTACAGCTCCATCTGTGCACTCAACAACAGTGAGTCAAATTATGGCCCCTAGAGGAGAAACCCCAGTACTGTACTCCCAGGGACTTGACCCAGTGGGAGAGTGGCGGTGGCAGAGATATCACACCACAGGAGAATGCCCAATCTGGCACCCCCCCCCCCATGGTCTAAAGTAGCCTCTATCGACTCCCAGTGTCTGAGACTCTGCGATACAACTCAGTAAAGGAGTAGAGGTGACTGAGATACCACAGACTTGAGATCCAGAGCACCTTAAGTGAAGTCGTTGTGACCCAAGGAAAGAACCCAGAGAAGGCACAAACTTCCGAAATCATGGGAAAAAGGAATAACAATGGAGCAATGAATGCCCACAACCCCACAACATCAGAACCTGATAAAGCAGAAATTCGGAGATTTCTAGAAGATCAAATCAGGAAAATAACTGTAGAAATAATAGAGGTGTTTCGAAAAGAATTCAGAGAGAACCAAAAAGAGATAAAGGATGCAATTAATGAAGTAAAGGCCTCAATTCAAAGCATGAACAACCGATTAGACCACATGGAGAACAGAATCTCGCTCTTAGAAGATGAGCATTCAAAAAATGAACGCTTAGTTTCTAATTTAGAAAAAAAATCCGACAGCAGGAATCTGACATTGAAGAAATATGGGCCCATTTTAAGAGAGCTAATCTAAGAATAATTGGAATAGAGGAGGGAAAAGAAGGTGAAACCAAAGGGATCAACAATCTCTTCAAGGAAGTAATAGCAGAAAATTTTCCAAACATAGAGCAAGAGGTCGATACACAGGTCCAGGAAACTTATAGAACTCCCTTTAGACAGGATCGGAGAAGAGGATCCCCACGCCACATAACTATCAAAATGACCAATGTGGAAGCCAGGCAGAGAATCTTAAAGGCAGCAAAAACAAAGGGCCAAGTGACATTCAGAGGCAAACCAATTAGAATCACTCCAGACTTCCCAAACCAAGTCATGAGAGCCAGAAGGGCTTGGAGTAACATATTCCAAACTCTGAAAGAAAACAACTTCCAGCCCCAAATTTTCTACCCAGCAAAACTTTCTATCAAATTAGATGGAAAAATAAGAAGCTTCCATGACAGAAACTGAAGGAATTTATGTCTTCAAAACCAGCGCTAGAGAAAATACTCAAAGAGATTAACTACAAAGAAGAAATAGGTAACACACACCAGAACCAGAGAAACAAGATTTTCCATCCAACAGACAACTAAGATTGGTTATCTGTGGAGATTCATTATTTATGTTAGTCTTTTACCTATCTCTAAATTGTATTGTTTGCCTTTATTGTTGTTAATTTTTAGGATGTCTAGTTGGAATATTAATATACCTTCAGATATAGCATTTGGAAATATTTTATCCAATTCTATTAGTAACTTTTAACTCTGTTTACATTGTCTTTGGATATACAATATGCTTTTATTTTTTAGGGAGTTTGTATACTCTTCTGTTGCCTGTGCCATTGAAATCATATCCAAGAAATCACTGCCAATTTCAATGTTGTGAGGTTTTATGACCCAGATTTTCTTCTAAAAGTTTTTAGTCTTAAGATTTATATTTAGGTCTTTTATCTATTTTGAGTTAATATTTGTATATGGGATTAGGTAAGGGTCCAATTTTATTCTTTTCCATGTAAGTATTATTTTTCAACAATATTTAGTTAAAAGATTATTATTTTCACCACCAAATGTTCGTGGAAACCTTGTCAAAAATAACTTGACAATATAGGGAAGAATTTATCTCTAGGCTTTTATTTAATGCCAATGGTTTATATATCTGCCTTTAGAACAGTACTACACTGTTTCAATTATTGTAGCTTTATATGGTTTGAAATCAGAAAATATATATCTTCTAGCTTTGTTCTTTTTCAAGATCGTTTTGGGTATCTAGAGTCCATATTCCATATTAGGATAGATTTTTTTCTGAAAAATAAATATATAAATATATGGTACTTTCACCTAAAAAAAAATAGAAAAAAAATTCTCTGGTAAGAAAGAAAGCAAAAAGAAATATTGAAATGTTATCTTTAAGTCATCAAAAGCTTGGTATCAGACAAATGAAACTTTTATGTGAAATTATCATTTTTAATTTTGGATAAATTGCTATAATACTAGATGTCAACCACTAAGCCAAGCATGGGAAGGAGTGATGGGGAGAGAATGGGGTGGGATCGGGTGGGGGCTGACTGGGCGATGTGTGCATGTATGTCTACAAAAGTTTGTATCCCACTATGATGTATGAATACAGTGCACCAAAAAAAAATAAAAATAAAAAAAATAAAGCATAAAATCTCAAAAAAAAGCTTGGTATCAGACAAATGAAACTTATGTGAGATTATCATCGTTAATATTGGATAAATTGCTATAATGCTAGATGTCAACCACTAAGCCAAGCATGGGAAGGAGGGATGGGGAGGGAACGGGGTGGGGATCGAGTAGGGGCTAACTGGGCGATGTGTGCATGTATGTCTACAAAAGTATTTTCTTTATACCATTATGATGTATGAATACAGTGCACCAATAAAAAATTAATAAAAAAGAATAAAAAAATAGGTCTCGGGGTATAGCTTGGAGGTAGAATGCCCCTGGGTTCATTCTCCTGAAATAAAAAAAGGGCTAGGGGTGTAGTTTAGAGGCAGAACCCAGTACCACACACAAAAAATAAATAAAGAGTATTAGTGAGGTGGAAATGCTGATTACCCTGATTTTTTTTTTTTTTTGGTGGTACTGGGGTTCCTGGAAGCCCTTCTACCTCTGGGCTACACTCCCAGACCTATTTTATACTGTTTTTTTTTTTTTTTGTGGTACTGGGGGTGGAACCCAGAGGCTTTCTACCTCTGGGCTATACTTACAGACCTTTTTTATATTTTATTTTGAAACAGGGTCTCACTAAGTTGCTAAGAGTTTCGCTAAGTAGCTGAGGCTGGCTTCGAACCTGCGCGATCCTCCTGTCTTAGCCTCCCAAGCTCAGGGATTACAAGCGTGAGCCACCACGCTGGCTTTTATACTGTTTTTTAAATTTGGAAACAGGGTCTCTTAAGCCAGCGCGGCTGGCTTCGAACCTGCGCGATCCTCCTATCTCCGCCTCCCAAGAGCGGGGATTACAGCATGTGCCACCACGCCCGGCATGATTACATTGATTTGATCATTGCATGTGTATGTACACTGTGTATACACATATATACACATATATAATTAACATACTATATGCCATACATGTAATTATGTCAGCATGAATGAAAATTACACACAGTAATTCTTTACTAAGTTGTTGACTTAGATATGATATTACAAAATCCATAATATTCTGAGCCAGTCATATATATATATATATATATATTTATTTATTTATTGCAGGTCTGGGGATGGAACCCAGGGGCATTCGGCCTCCGAGCCACACTCCCTGCCCTATTTTTTATTCTTTATTTTGAAACAGGGTCTCACTAAGTTGCAGAGGGCCTCGCTAAGTAGCTGAGGCTGGCCGCGAACTGCAATCCTCTGGTCTCAGCCTCCCGAAAGCTGGGATCCAGGTGGTCAGTTTGTGGAAATGTGCCTGGCTGTGATGTCTGAGCGATCTCTTTAGATTTAGGTTTGAGTCTGAGGTTTGAACTTGGCTTGTATCATGTCATCTTTTTTGTTTGCTTGTTTGCATTTGTTTTCAGTATTAAGGATTGAGCCCATGGGTGCTCTGCTACTGAGCTACATCCCCAGCCCTTTTTATTTTGAAACAGGGTCTCACTAAATTGCCCAGGCTGGCCTTGACCTTGTGACCCTTCTGCCTCAACCTCCCGATCATTAGGATGTGTCGGGTCTTCTAAGGAACATGTGTCCCAAATGTAAGTAATTTGCCTCCCCCCATCATAACTTTTGCCAGTCCTGTATGCCAACTGAAATGTGACTGATTTCCTTGATATTTCTTTAAATCTATAGCCACTGGTATCATTTGCCATATAGAGAAGGAAGACATTAAAATAAACACTCTATTTTAACTCTATGTATAAAAATCCCACGTCTGTGCCTGCAGATGTAGCTGAGGAGTAGAGTGCTTGCCTGCTGATCAGGCTTCATTTGTTGTAATAAAGGCACACTGGAAGTACAGCTCCAAGGAACAGAAACCCATCCCCGGGACAGGCAGGCATCGGAGCGTGCACTCTTTCCATGCCTTCAGAGCTGGTTGCCGGATTCCTCCCCACAGAAACCCCGTGGGTACAAGAGAAACTGTTGAAAAAGAGTTCAAAAGGTGTCAAATGATATACTTTATAGCAAGTAGATTCCTGATATTATTTTATGTAAATACATGCAAAATAAGCATGCCAACGGTAGAGGAGATGGAAGAATGGACTAGAATTCCTCAGTATTCCTCTACTTACCCCCGTCCCCTGCCCCCCGTGCTGCTGCTTAGAATGCTGGAGATCAACCTGGGCCGGGAGCCATGTCCAGGAGTTAGGTACCACAGAGTGAAATGATGCAGAAAATAATCCCCGCCACGCGCCGTGGGACGGCGGGAGGGACCCAGTGCCTTTGGGAGATGAGGCCAACTGTGCTGTAAGACTGGCCCAGGCTTCTCTCTGGAGCTCATGATTCTAGGGCTGACACTGTGTCTGCGTGACCTCACTTCTAGCCCATAGCTCCTTCCCCCTTTGGAGTTGGGAGGTTGAGAGACAGGGGTATTGCTGGTTTGAGGCCAGCTTTAAATTTAGCAAAGTTCCAGCGCACGCTTGTCATCCCCGCGCTTGGGAGGCTGAGACAGGAGGATCACACAGGTTCAAAAGCCAGCCTCAGCTACTTAGTGAGGCTCTCAGAAACTCAGTGAGACCCTGTTTCCAAATAAAATATAAAATAGGTCTGGGAGTATAGCCTGGAGTAGAAAGCCTCTGGGTTCCACCCCCAGTACCACACACACACAAAAAAAATTAGCAAAGTTCCTCAGGAACTTAGTGAGATCCTGTTCTAAAATAAAATAAAATAAAATAAAATAAAATAAAATACGTCTAGGAGTATGGTTCAGAGATAGAATGCCTCTAATACCAAAAAAAAAAAAAAAAAAAAAAAAGAGAGAGAGAGAGATGATTCTGAGAACTTAAATTTTTAATAGGCGCCAGGCGCGGTGGCGCATGCTTGTAATCCCAGCATTCGGGAGACAGAGACTGGAAGATCATGGTTCGTGGAAAGCCTCAGTTACTTAGCGAGGCCTTCTGCAACTTAGTGAGACCCTGTTTCAAAAATAAAAGACTTGTTTGGGAGGCTGAGACAGGAGGATCGCACAGGGTCAAAGCCAGCCTCTGCTACTTAGTGAGGCTCTCAGCAACTTAGTGAGACCCTGTTTCCAAATAAAGTATAAAATAGGTCTGGGAGTAGAGCCCAGAGTAGAATGCTCCTGGGTTCCATCCCCAGTACTGCAAAAAAGAAAAAAAAAATTTAATAGGCTTGTCGGGCGTGGTGATGTACTCTTGTAATCCCAGTACTTGGGAGGCTGAGACAGTAGGATTGAAGGTTTGAGGGCAGCCTCAGCAGCCTAGCAAGGCCCTCACAATTTAGCAATTTCCTGTTTCAAAATAAAAAATAAAATGGCGTGGGGGATGTAGCTCAGAGGTAAAATGCCCCTGGGGTTCAATCTTTAGTAACATAAAAAACAAAACAAAATGGGCTGAGGGTATAGTTCAGAAGCTGAATGCCTGTGGGATCAATCCCCAGCACCATACACACATATACACAAAAAGTTAAATCAGTCTGGGGTGAGATCCATGAGATCTTGGGTTTGGTGTCAATATTGCTGAAATCCAAAAGAAATAAATAGAGAATTCATTGGTGCCCTCTGGTGTTCAATCAAGGAATTACAGCATTTGAGAGTCTCACAGAAAGATCAGTTTAAAAACCTCAGTTACTTAGTGAGACCTTGTTTCAAAATAAAGAATAAAAATGGAGCTAGTGGTGTAGTTAGGAGATAGAACGCCTCAGGGTTCAATTCACAATACTGCAAAAAAAGCGTTCTTGAGATAAGAAGAAACAATATTTAATCATCCTTTGCTTCTTTTTGCTTCTTATCTCCCCAATATTGTCCAATACTGTAACATTAGGTCTAAGGCACTGTAAGAAGGATTTACTGTGGTTTTTTTTGATACTTCTCTTCTTTGAAGCAGATTTTTGTTTCCCATCTTCATTACCCTGGTTGTGTGTCCATTCAGAGAATCAACACCCCTTTTGCAAAAGGTTTCTTGCAGCCGGGCGTGGTGGCGCACGCTTGTAATCCCCGCACTTGGGAGGCAGAGACAGGAGGATTGCGCCGGTTGGAAGCCAGCCACGCTGGCTCTTAAGAGACCCTGTTTCCAAATAAAAAATATAAAATAGGTCTGGGAGTGTAGCCCGGAGGTGGAAGGGTTCCATTCCCAGTACCACCAAAAAAAAAAAAAAAAAAAAAAAAAAAAGAGGAAAGAAAAAAAAGGTTTCTTGCACTCTGACCCCAATAGGTTTGAGGCCAGCCTCAGCAGCCTAGCAAGGCCCTCACAATTTAGCAATTTCCTATTCCAAAATAAAAAAATAAAATAGGGTAGGGGATGTAGCTCAGAGGTCTGAGCCAGGTCCCTATAGGAAACCAGAACCTTGGGAGTCCCCCTCTCTTGGTGTCTTGGAATGCCTCTTAGACACACACACACACACACACACACACACACACACACACCTTCTAAGATATTCCACAACCAAGGAAAAAACTTGGTCACCTCCCATGATGTTGCTTACCTTTTTCTGTGCAGTTACCTGTCGCTGCAGTGCTTGCCAGGGCTCTTCCTGTGTTGCTGCTCTGTATTTGCTTTCAAGTACATTGTTGGCTTGGAGGTGGCAGTTCTTCTCTTGTCCCAAGGCCACTGCAGCTCAACAGTGGGACGGGTCTCCTCTGGGGAGGGGTCCATTTTTTTTTTAGTTTTTTTTCTCTTATTTTTGTAGCAATTATTATTTATTATTATTTTTTGCAATCATACATCACTTTGGAATACAAGACTTGAGAGGATATACAAGCACATATCATCTGATAAGCCCTCATCCAATCTCCATCCCATTCCCTCCCCCTCTCTCCATCCCATGCTTAATGGTGATTATCTTTGATATAATTGTTTACGTACCTCATGAGTTTTAAAGAGATTCCATCCTCCCCCATCCTCTCCCCTCTGATTTGTCACCTTAATTGCTTCTCAATAGGGCCCTTTCTACTACTCAACCTCCTCCTGTTATCCCTTTTCTACTAGTTCTTGCTAATTAGGGGAAGCATCTGGATTTTATTTTATGTGCTATTTCTCTGTGCATGCCGCATTGCAAGTTCCGATCCCACTCTTGATGGCCCCAGTAGTGGCCTGGCCACCCAAAGGACTCTGATCCCGACCTCGCTGGCTCCAGCACCGGCCTTGCCTAATGGGAGGCCCCGATCCTGGCCTCGCTGGCCCCCGCACTGAACTAACGCTTCAGCTGGCTTTTCTCCCGGCCTCAGAAGCCCCAGCACCAGCCTAGCCTCATGACAGGCTCTGATCCTGGCCTCGTTGGCCCTGGCACTGACCTCACCCCCCGGCAGGCTCCTCTCCTGGCCTCAGAAGCCCCAGCACCGGCCATACTCAGGCAGGCTCTGATCCTGGCCTCGCTGGCCCCGGCACTGGCCTAACCCTTCAGCAGGCTCCTATTCAGGCTGCGGAGGGCCCAGCACTGGCCTTGCCTCACAGCAGGCTCTGATCCTGGCCTTGATGGCCCCGGCACTGGCCTAACCTTGTAACCCCCTTGCTGATGATTTCATCCTAGATGAGTCCCCAAGTTGTGAGAAATGTGAATTGGCAATAGAAACAAATACTTGAGAGTTGCTCAGCAAGGCAAAACTTTACTTTTTGCAAAAAGAATCTGCAACTGACAAAAAAAATCTGTTTTTTTTTTTTTTTTGTGTGTGTGTGTGTGTGGTCCTGGAGGTGGAACCCAGAGGCTTTCTACCTCCAGACTGTACTCCTAGACCCATTCTATATTTTATTTGGAAACAGGGTCTCATTAAGTTGCTGAGAGTTTTGCTAAGTAGCTGAGGCTGGCTTCGAACCTGTGCAATCCTCCTGTCTCAGCCTCCCAAGCACGGGGATTACAAGTGTGCGTATACCACCACATCTGGCTTGACAAAAAAATCTGGAAAGCAATTCTGCTTGGGTTTTATTCCTGACCCTGACACCATCCTGCCCCGTGCTCTGATGGGTGAGGGCTTGGGTTCACAACGATGTGTGATTAGCTACTTCATTTTTTATTTTTATTTATTTTTTTTTTGGTCATACTGGGGTTCCTGGAAGCCCTTCTACCTCCGGGCTACACTCCCAGACCTATTTTTACATTTTCATTTTTGGAAACAGGGTCTCCTAAGCCAGCACGCGCGGCTGGCTTCGAACCTGCGCGATCCTCCTGTCTCCGCCTCCCAAGCGCGGGGATTACAAGTGTGCGCCACCATGCCCGGCAGATTAGCTACTTTAAATGGACACATTATTAACATTCTAAACTCATCAGGGTACATACAGCACTGTGGTCTGAGAGCTTCCCAAAGTCTGTGAGACAGAATTTAATACAAAATGGGGACAAACAGGTGTCATAAAACAGAAGTTAATACAAAATGGACATGTCTTTGTTTTGGGTTTGATGAAAAGATCTTATATTTCTTATATAAATGAAAATTGAAATAAAGCTGGGGGAGTAGCTCAGAAGTAGACCTCCCAAGATTATCATCCTTAGTAGTATAAGATAAATAAATAAATAAATAAATAAATAAATAAATAAACAGTAAGCAGGGCAGTGATAATTCTGGTCCTTTCCCTCACTCACATGATCTTGCAGCGGGAACAGGAGGCGGAACCTCTCACCCTAACCCGATCCTTTCCTTCACACCCTCGCTGTCCTCCCTTGAGGGACCCTCAGATTCCTATTCAAGATTTGGTGAACATAGCATTTAAAGTTTAATTCCCAAGAGGAACAGGCTGAAATGGAGCCTACAACCAGACTCTGCCAAAAGGCAGATCTGCAAGCCCTCGCCTTGGCAGCCCTGCAGATAACAGTGGCTGCTCAGCCCTCTGGATGACGAACGCCACCCAGGGGTTGAGGACAGCAATGGCAAATACCTCCAGGAACCTGCTTCAAGTGCGGCAAGGCCATGCCCACCAACTAGACCATGCCCCAAGTGCGGCCACAAGGGCCATTGGAACAGTGACCTTTGAAAAACAGTGAGCCCCAGGGGCATCAACACAAGGGGACCACTCTTCCAGTCCAGGCCCTGCCACTGGCCTACTTGGCCAGCCAAAGACTGACAGCTCTCGGACTCAACCCTGATCACCCTTGTTGAGCCCAGGGTAACTCTCAAGGTAGCGGGTAAGCCAATCATGCCCTTTCACAAACAACTAAAATACCTTTTTTTTTACCATGGTTGACTCTCTAACAGGTTGAGTAGAGGTTTCCCCCTCAAAGGACGAGACAGCCAGCACGGTGGCCAATATTCTATGCTCAGACATCATCCCTCAGGTTGGACTCCCCAATTTCTTACAGTCTGATAATGGACCAGCTTTTATTTCTAAGGTTACTCAACAGGTGTCACAGGCCCTTGGTATTTCTGGAAGCTCCACCTCCCATATCGACTGCAGTCATCAGGAAAGGCCCACCTGTTGATGTCCGGAAATTCACTGCACAGGAGACCTATTTGCCCCCTTCCATAAAAATTTGAACTGACCACAAGGTGGGATCAGTGCAGTATTTTCCCTTTCTGGATGCCAGACAGCCATAAGTATTTAACTCTCTCTAAATTCTGTTACTGATGCTCCTGACCCAATAGCATGGTTTCCACTTGACCAGACTGACCCATATTTACTCACTGCTGAAGAGGGTGGTGTGTATCTCTTTTTCAGGGAAAAATATTGGTATTACATTAATGAATCTGGTCTAGTGGAGGAAAATGCCTAAACCCTGATCAGATTAAGCAAAAATCTAAAAACATGATATCGACAGTTTACCTCATATCTGGGAGGGTTCCAAGGGCCAGTAGCTGAGCTGCTGGGCTTCCCCTCCTGGGACCCATTCTCATGATTTGCCTTTCCTTTTTGATATCCCCTTGTCTGCTAAAGTTCATTCAAATGTGCATTACTGAGCTGTCCAGGGTAACCTCCAGTCAACTCCTGCTGCAGCTGTACTCCCACCAGCCCACTTCTGAATGACCCGACCTCTCCTGGCCAAGGGGCCCCTATAACAATGTCCCCTCGGACAGCAGGACGTAGTTATTGACTTGGTAGTCACCCAGTATCACCAAAAGGCTGGGATTATAGGTCAGATCCCTCCCACTCCCCTCACATGACAGGAGGCGGAATCCCAGAAGCCAGATGGAGACATTGTGAGGCTCCAGACATCATGAGGCTCCAGACATCACGAGGCATACTCCTGATGCTGCAAGACTCCAGATGTCGTGAGAGGACTGACAGTCCCATGCTGCTAGCCCCACCCCAAGCCCCACCCCAAGTCCCTGGCTACATAAATCCCCTCACTTCCTCTCTGTGGTGTGACTCTACCGACATGACTCTGCTATCCGGTTATTGTCCCTTCTCCCACGGTTGGCAGACCTCACCCAAAGGTGCCAATTTAATTAAAGAGGCTTGGTCTCACACGATAACTTGGCTGGTGTTTGCCTCCTTTGTGACAACTCAATTTCAACATTACAGATATCTAAACTTAGTTAAGGTGATGGTAATGGATAGTGAAAAAAGTTGGCCCAGCTGGCAAGTTCATGATGACATTTTGATCATCTACTTTAACTCAATACATTGTTCTCTTATTAAATTGAAAATCAATAGTATATTTAGGCTCTACACATATTTCAGGAATATATTTCTTCTTTTTTTGTAGTACTGGAGGTGGAACCCAGGGGATTTTTTTTTTTTACCTATGGGCTATACTCCAGACATATTTTATAATTTATTTATTTATTTTTATTTATTTATTTTTTTGGTGGTACTGTGGTTCCTGGAAGCCCTTCTACCTCTGGGCTACACTCCCAGACCTATTTTTACATTTTTATTTGGAAACAGGGTCTCCTAAGCCAGCGTGCGCGGCTGGCTTCGAACCTGTGTGATCCTCCTGTCTCTGCCTCCCAAGCGCGGGGATTACAAGCATGTGCCACCACGCCCGGCTATTTTATAATTTATTTGGAAACAGGGTCTCACTATGTTGGTGAGAGCCTCACTAAGTAGCTGAGGCTGTCCACGAGCCGTGATCCTCCTGTCTCAGCCTCCCAAATGCTAGGATTACAAGTGCACGCCACCACGCCCAGCTAACCTCTACTTATTTTGATCCTTCACACTAAACCCAAAAGGAACCTGGGCTGCGGGGTTCCATTGGAAGAGAGATGGAGGATGATGCTCTGTTGAGGATTGGAGCCCTGCATCTTGAGGGGCACTCCATGACAGTGCCCTTAAGAGGGGTGTTGGGCTATAAACTGTTTTACCAAATGCAATAAAAGAGGTAAAGAAAACATGCCTGCCTGGAAGGGGGCTGTGGGTGGGCTGGAGGATCCAGTCAATGGAGGGAATCATGCCATGTCCTTGGATGGAGACCCAGCACAGCTGACAGCAGGAGGGGTTCAAGGCAAAGGCTGCGGTGATGCAGACAGCACAGAGGCATGGAAGAAGTCTCAAGAGGCATTATTTCTCTAAGCTATACCCTCAGCCCTATTTTTTTATTCTTTATTTTGAAACAGGGTCTCACTGAGTTGCAAAGAGCCTCAATAAGTAATAGCTGAGGCTGCCAACGAACCACGATCCTCTTGTCTCAGCCTCCCAAATTCTGGGATTACAAGTGTGTGGCACCATGCCCAGCTAAGGCTGTGTTTTGATAAACAACTATTAAGAACATTATTAAATGTTTTAATCTAAGTGCTGAGGGTTTTAGGTTACCTAAAAAAAGTAATTTGTCTAAATTGAGAGATTTATTATAGGGGCTGTTTTAGTGTAAGAATTATTTAAATGTAAGGATTGTTTAATTGTTGACAGTTAAAAATTGGTCAAGATAAAGGGAAATCCAATAAATAATAAGAGATATTCAGAGGTATAAGGAGGTATTATAAAAAGGGGGAAATGGCCAGGCATGGTGGCGCACGCTTGTAATCCCCATGCTTGGGAGGAGAAGACAGAAGGATCACACAGGTTCGAAGCCAGCCTCGCTGGCTTAAGAGACTCTGTTTCCAAATAAAAATATAAAATAGGTCTGGGAGTGTAGCCTGGAGGTAGAAAGGTTTTCAGGAACCCCAGTACCACAAAAATAAAAATATATAAAAGAAACAAATAAAAGGGGGAAATGATTATATATGTATATATATATGATTTGTATGGCAAAATTTTAGCATAAATAACTAATTCTAGCATAAATTATTCCATAGAGAAATGGAATTTGAGAACAAAAATCAAAAGGTTAAGTTTAAATATCTGTTAAAGATAACATGGTATTTTTTCCACAAACTGGTTAAAAATTATTTAAAGGATTCTCTAAAAGTTATACTTGGTATTGCCACAAAATCAGTGCTTTTCATAGCTAGAAAACACTATTAGCAGAGAAATAAAAAATGTAAACACAAGGGACAGAGAAAAGGAAGACTAGAAGAACAACCAGAGACCAGAAAAAAAACTAGCCTGCATTGCGGAGCTGCACCAGCGCCATCATACCTCACAGCACCAGGCTTCAGAGAGGAAAGGTAAACAAGGAACTGAAATGAGAAGCTGTGGATCATTTAGCAGTTCTTTCAGCACAAAGAACATCTAAAACTCCCAGTGGCCAAGCTCATCACGCCTTCCAGGGACTCAGAATGGAGCTCAAAACCAGAAAAGAGGCCGGGCGTGGTGGTGCACGCTTGTAATCCCCGCGCTTGGGAGGCAGAGACAGGAGGATCGCGCAGGTTCGAAGCCAGCTGCACGCGCTGGCTTAGGAGACCCTGTTTCTGAATAAAAATGTAAAAATAGGTCTGGGAGTGTAGCCCAGAGGTAGAAGGGCTTCCAGGAACCCCAGTACCACACACACACAAAAAAATTCCAGAAAAGAAATACGCCAGCCTCACAGCTGAGGGCATGGCAGTGGCGCCATGTTGCCAGCAGCGGTGGCAAGTTCACCACACCTGTAACATCTCCAGATCAGCGCGCACAATAACTTTAAGTGAAATTGCGGTCCCTACAGGAGACCCAGCACTGCACCCCCAGGGACTTGTGCACCTTTGATTATCTCCCTGAGTCTGAGATTTTGCAGTCCAACCCAGTGAAGGAGTAGCGGTGGCAAAGATACCACACCCTAGTCACAGCTCCCCATGGGAAAATGCCCAGCTTGGCACCTCCACCGTCTCACGCAGCCTCTATTAACTCCCTGGGTCTGAGACTTTATGATACAACTCAGTAAAGGAGTAGTGGCAGCTGAGATTACAACAAACTCGAGATCCAGAACACTCTAAGTGAAGTTGTGGTGACCTGGGGAAGAACCCAGAGAAGGCACAAACTTCTGAAATCATGGGAAAGAGGAACAACAATAGAGCAATGAACGCCTACAACCCCATAATATCAGAACCTAATAACACAGAAATTCAGAGATCTCCAGAATATCAAATCAGGAATATAACTGTAGAAATAATACAAGACTTTCAAAAAGAAATTTTTTTTAGTGTGTGTGTGTGTGTGTGTGTGTGTGTGTGTGTGTGCACATGCGCGCGCGCACGCGTTACTGGGGATTGAATCTAGAGGCATTCTTCCTCTGAGATACACACCCAGCCCTTTAAAAAGTGTTGTTTTGTTTTGAAATAGAGTCTCGCCAGGCGTGGTGGTGCACGCTTGTAATCCCCGCGCCCGGGAGGCTGAGACAGGAGGATCGCACGTGTTCGAAGCCAGCCTCAGCTACTTAGTGAGGCACACACACACACTAAAAAAAATTCCCCCAAAACAAAAAGAAAATTCTTATATGCTGCTAATCTCTGAAAATTGAATAAAAAATACAAATATCTCTGAGTTATCAAACATTTTATAAATACACATCTAAATGACAGCTCCTGATATGGGTTGTAAGATTTATTTACTTATGAAACTGGGGATTAAACCTAGGAACATTCTAATTCTGAGTGATACCCCCAGCCCATTTTTTTTTTTTTTTTGTTTTGAAACACAGTCTCACTAGGTTGCTCAGAGTCTTGCTACACTGTGGAGGCTGTCCTTGAACCTATGATTCTCCTGTCTCCGCCTCCCAAGTACTGGGATTACAGGTGTGCGCCACTACGTCTGGCTTAGGTATGATATTTAAGAATGTTTTAAAAAATGTACCATGAAGCCAAGGACTATAGCCCTCATGGTTTTGTAGTAAGGATCAAAGTTCATCCCCTTGTTGAAGAGAGGGATAGTACATTTTTTGAGGCATCAGGATTGTGTCCCCACTGCACAAGTCTAGGCTCTATGGACTCAGGGGACCTGGCCAAGACAGTTCATCCATCCTAGACTTTGCAGGAAACTTCCTGTCAAGCACGGGGGTCAGGTGGTAGCGGTTTAGATCTCTGGAGACAGAGCATTCATGGAGAAGAAGTAATGACGACCAAGTCCCCTAGCATTTAACTTGGTCTCTTGGGAACAGAGAATCAACGAGACAAATTGCTTTAGGTGCAGAGCGGTGTCCCCAGGGCAGTGATGGCTCAGGGCTGGCAAAGCAAGAGCCAATGAGCCTCCTGAGCAGACACAGCTGCACTTAGCTCCCCGCCTGCGTCCCCAGCGCGAGCAGCCTTGGTCTGGGTGGGACGTGGCTGTTGTCATCTTCAAGTCCTGCAACTGGCTCCAGCACTGACACCTGACTCCTCCCAGCTGTCTCCTCTGGTGACACAGGTTCCGTTTCCACCATCGACCATCCACAACGTGGATTTCCAGGTGAGACCTTCCATGGAGAAATCCATCCAGGTGAGTCTGAGAGCCCGGCAGGTGCTGGGAAAGCTTCCCAGGGGCTGGAAGCCGAGGACCTGCACCCGAGGTCACCTGAGAGGCCGGCCAGCCTGGTCCTGAGCCCAGAGCTGGCTGTGGGTGTAGACTGGGTGCCCTGGAGTTGCTGTCATGTTTGTTTGGATTCTCAAAAGAGGGGTGGACCGGAGCCCAGCGCTGGGAGGGACGGAAGCTCGTGCAAAAGTGGCCCAAGGGAAACAGCGTGGCTTCCACAGACATGGGCCGTGTATCCAGGGACCTCTGCGGGAGCGAGGTGGGAAGGGAGGCTGCGCTGTGCGTGGGGGGACCCAGTGGGGGCAGCACGGCTTCAGCTCTGAGAGGGAGGTCATTCCGACTTGCTTATTATCACACACCCATTTTCTACATTTATTAGCATTTCAATGAAATTGTCCAATTTACCGTTACTCTATGGACTTTGGAGGGAAAAGTTTGAGTCATAAAATTTGAAGTTTTAGGGAAACGCACCTGTATTCTTACATCTGAGGTTTCCACCGCGCTGGAGATGATTTGGGCCCCTGTGTGTGTGCCTGAGCTTCCTGAGGTTCCTCTAGGACGTGTTGACTTTTCTACTGAGGTCTTTCATTCCTCTGAGTTTTTTAAGATTTGTGAGCTGGTGGAACGACTCCATTTGTGCCCAGTCAGAGGCCCATTTGCGCCGGCTTTATTGAAAGATTTGAGCTTGAAATACAACCTTGTCACCTGCTAGCTTTCTGCACATCCTGGAGCCAGGTTGCTGCTGCCAGAACAGGGGAGCTGCGTCTCCCCTGCGTACCTCGGGGGCTGCCTGTGCTTATCAGACCCCTGCCCTGGGCCACTTCATTTTTTTTTTCCTCCTTGCCTCCCTCTGCCTCCCTCTGTCTCGCTCATTCATTCTCTCTCTCTCTCTCTCTCTCTCTCTCTCTTTCTCTCTCCTCTCATCTCTCTCTCTCTCTCTCTCTCTCTCTCTCTCTCTCTCTCTCTCTCTCTCTCTCTCTCGAGCAGATTTTTACCTATTTGTTTAAAACAGTGGGCAGAAAAGGACCATTCTAAAACAAAGGTCCAGGGTGCATGTGTATGGGAGGTTAACCGACTGGAGTTCCTGAGTACCACTGCTAATTCTTTTAGAGGAAACATGATTTGATACTGACAGCTTGCCTGGTGGCCATTCCTTCTGAGTAACATAAATGGAGATGAGAAGAGTAGGGCATTAATGGAGATGTGGGGTGCCGCCTGTTTTAAAGTGTGTGTGTGTGTGTGTGTGTGTGTGTGTGTGTGTGTGTGTGAAAAAGAGAGAGGGACGGAGACAGGAGGGGGAGGGAGAGGGAGAGGGAGAGGAGAAAGAGAGAGAGAGAGAGAGAGAGAGAGAGAGAGAGAGAGAGAGAGAGAGAAAAGAAAGAGAGAGAGCAACTGACTACAGGAGTGAGAGTAGGTTTCAGAGAGGACCTGGGTTTGGTAAACTCCGCACAGGGACCAGTTCATAAGGTGACAGATGCAAGTAAAGAGCAGTGCATTGTGACTTGTTCTGAGCTCTGGCAGCCAACTTACTTCAAGGCAAAGGCAGCCATCTCTGGACAGATGTGTCTGGAAGCGTCCGCATCAATGAGACCACTATAGTCTTTGTTACTCTCTGACACCAACTCCCACCATTGTCCCTCGGGCCCCTCCCCTGTCACGCTGGCTCCTGTTGACTGTGCGCATCCGAAACGCGGCTCCCTCAGAGCCTGTGCCCTGGCCGCAGCTCCTGCCACGTCTGCTGATCCCTGAGTTTCTCTCCTGTCTCTCTGGGTTCTCTTTTTATGCCTCACTTATCTGCTGGTCTTGCCTGAACACCCAGGACAAAATAACACTTGCCATGGGCTTTCTTCTAGATGCCCACTTCCTTTTCTTTGTAGTTCTCTTATTGCCTGACACAATTATTTCTTTACCTGTTTATATTGGCTTTCATTTGCTTATATTATTTCTCTCTGAGTTGTTTTTCCTTTTTTGGCAGTACTGGGGTTGGAGCCCAGGGACATTCTACCTCGGAGCTATGCCCCAGCCCTATTTTTTATTCTTTATTTTGAAACAGGGTCTCACTGAGTTGCAGAGGTCCTCACTAAGTAGCTGAGGCTGTCGGCGAACCACGATCCTCCTGTCTCAGCCTCCTGAGTACTGGGATTACAAGCGTGCGTCACCACGCCTGGCTCTCTTTGAGTTTTTTAGCATTCATTTTTTAGCACTGATCAGTCACCGCCTAAACATTGCCTGAAGCATGATCATCACAAAACTTTATTCCTCAAATGCAAGAAAAAAATTAGTCTTTAAAATTTGTAATACAAGACCTTTGGGGTAAAGGCTGATCATGAGACAGGAATTACAAATTAAAGGTGGCAAAGGGATTCCTTAAGGAGAACATGTTCATACACACAAGATATAGAAATTTGCATGCCAACAGTGACTATTAAAGAGAAATTTCTGTCATCTCTAAGAGTTACTATACAGGCATGGTGACACATGCCTGTAACTCCAGATAACATTTTATTATCTTTAATAGTTACTATAGGGGCATGTTGACACATGCCTGTAATCCCAGTACTTGGTAGTACGAGACAGAAGGATCACAGACTTAAGGCCAGCCTTAGCAATCTAGCAAGAGACCATTTCAAAATAAAAAAATATAAAGGGCTGGGGGTGTAGCTCAAAGGTAGAATGTCCCTGGGTTCAATCTTCAGTACTAAAAAATATAACATTTTTTGTCAGGTTACTATCAAATAATGTTGTCATATAACTTCTCTATGTCTTTTGTTGTTAGTCACATCAGATATATGGAGCCAGAGAATGACACACGAATTTCCAGTTTTCTTCTTCTGGGGATTTCAGAGGACCCCAGATTGCAACCCTTCCTCTTTGGGCTGTTTCTGTTTATGTACCTGGTCACGGTGCTGGGGAACCTGCTCATCATCCTGGCCACAGTCTCAGACGTCCACCTGCACACGCCCATGTACTTCTTCCTCTCCAACCTGTCCCTTGTGGACATCTGCTTCACCTCCACCACCGTCCCAAAGATGCTGGTGAATATCCAGACGCACAGCAAGGCCATCACCTACGCAGGCTGCATCGCCCAGATGTACTTTTTTATATTATTCGTAGGGTTGGACAACTTCCTCCTGGCAGTGATGGCCTATGACCGCTTCGTGGCCATCTGTCACCCCCTGCACTACATGGTCATCATGAGTCCCCGGCTCTGCGGATTGCTAGTGCTGGCATCCTGGATCACAACGGTCCTGAATTCCTTACTAGAAACCCTAATGGCGTTGCGGTTGTCCTTCTGTACTAACCTGGAAATCCCACACTTTGTCTGTGAGCTTAACCAACTGGTCCTACTTGCCTGTTCTGATACTTTTCCCAATGACATGGTGATGTATTTCGCAGCAGTGCTGCTAGGTGGTGGCCCCATGGCCGGCATCCTCTACTCTTACTCCAAGATAGTCTCCTCCATCCGTGCAATCTCCTCGGCTCAGGGCAAGTACAAAGCCTTTTCCACCTGCGCCTCCCACCTCTCTGTGGTCTCCCTGTTCTACAGCACGCTCCTGGGAGTGTATCTGAGTTCTTCTGTGACCCAGAACTCACAATCCACTGCAAGAGCTTCAGTGATGTACAGCGTGGTCACCCCCATGCTGAACCCCTTCATCTACAGCCTGAGGAACAAGGACTTAATGGGGGCTCTGAGAAGACTCTTTAGAAGGAAGCCATGAAAGGGCCTTTTTCTAGACGTGCCTGTGGACACAGCACTGAGTCGCAGAGCCAAGCTTTACAATTCTTTCTTTCATTGCAGCTGCTTTGCTGTTTAAGCCACCTCATTAGTCATTTTCTGCTCTCTGGTGTTTTCTCCCTTTCTTGTTTTCCTGCTTTCCCAGTGTCCTTCCCAACCTTAGGTCAGAGGTGATTTGAACATTCCCAGCCATCTCATATGGTGAGGCATTGTGCTAGGCCTGTGGGATAAGCGACACTTGACAACTGGGGACATTTATGTTATCATATTATAGACACAGTTCTGGCTGGGCATGATGGTGCACGCCTGTAATCCCAGTACTTGGGAGGCTGAGACAGGAGGGTCACAGATTGGAGCTCAGCCTCAGGAATGTACTGACACTCTCAGCAAACTATCAAGAGCCTGTTTCAAAACAAAAAAATGGCCGGGCGTGGTGGCACCCTCTTGTAATCCCCGCGCTTGGGAGGCGGAGACAGGAGGATGGCGCAGGTTCGAAGCCAACTGCTCTGGCATAAGAGACCCTGTTTCCAAAAATAAAATAGATCTGGGAGTGTAGCCCGGAGGTAGGAGGGCTTTCAGGAACCCCAGTGCCACAAAAAAAAATGGGGGGAAAAAGGGCTGGGAGCATAGCTTGGAGATAGAAAACGCCTGGTTTTAATCCTCTGTACCACAAAAAATGAAAGAATGAAAGAAAGAAGAAAGAAAAAAATTTTCTGAGACTGCAGTTTCTCAATTTTCTGTTCTCTGTTTCTTTCTTTGTTGCTACCTTCACCACTCTTCCTTATTATCTAGATTTCAACTTACTAGTGGTTTCACAGTTGGTCATGAGTTTCATCTTTGTTGAGTTTCATTTATTTATTTATTTATTTATTTATTTATTTATTTATTTATTTATTTATTTATTTTTGGTGGTACTGGGGATGGAACCCAGAGGCTTTCTACCTCCGAGCTATACTCCCAGACCTATTTTTTATATTTTATTTGGAAACAGGGTCTCACTACGTTGCTGAGAGCCTCACTAAGTAGCTGAGGCTGGCTTTGAACCTGTGCGATCCTCCTGTCTCAGCCTCCCAAGCGCGGGGATTACAAGCGTGCGCCACCACGCCCGGCTAGAGTTTCATTTAATTAATTAATTAATTAATTATTTATTTATTTTTGGTGGTACTGGGGATGGAACCCTTCTACCTCCGGGCTACACTCCCAGACCTATTTTATATTTTATTTGCAAACAGGGTCTCTTAAGCCAGCGCGGCTGGCTTTGAACCTGCACGATCAGAAGGATAGTATTCTATTATTCAGTGCATTTTTCAGAAAACGCTATAGTCCATGAAAAAGAGAAGTAATGAAAAATGCTATCATATATGCATTACACGTGTAGCCTACCAAGAAAGACAAAATTGCAAAAAACCAACAGACTTAGTATGGTGTTAAATTCAGAGAGGAGCTTTCATCTGTAAAAATGTCCATCATTCACTGAAATTTCAATCATACATCTTTTATTAAAGGTTTAAACTTTTTTTTTTTATACTGGGGATTGAACCCAGGAACATTTTACCTCTGAGATACACACCCAGACATTTTTATTTTGAAACAGGTCTCACTAAATTTCTGAGGGTCTTGCTAAGTTGCTGAGACTGGCCTCAAACCTGTGATCCTCCTGAGTCAGCCTCCCAAGTGCTGGGGTTATAGGTGTGGGATACCATGCTTGACTATAAAAGGTCTATTTTTTTATTATATGCATTTACTCATTGGAATGTGCAATCTCAGTGTTTATGCACCAAGGGGTTTTTGTTCAGTATCCTGAATCATTTGGTATGATGTTCTGTATGTTCTTTGCACCCTCTTGCTCTTTCTGCTAAAATATCCCAGTGCTTCCTAAAAATACAACTCCTTCCATTGCCATAAACAAGATATTTCCCCCTTTAAAATTTTTGCCATAAGGTTTAATGTGCAAGTGAGTAAAAAACATGTCTATCATTATCTTTTGCCTTCTGTCTTTTATGTTATAAAATCTCTTCAAATCTCATAATCAAAGAGTGGCCTACATGAGAACTTGAACCTTGACCAGTAACGCCTCGGGAATAAGGACCAGTGCTACCTGAGCACAGGTGTCCCTGCACAAACAGACCTGGTGTTCCAATCTCTCCAGGTTACCTGGAATGGAGACTTCCAGTGGCCACTTTCTCATACAGTTATCTGAAATAAATATGAACAACCAGATAGTTATGAATTTTGCCTTCAAACATCAGAATATATGCCAAATATAAGATGTAGCAGATTATTCAGAATGTCTCTGGTTCTGTTTGCATTGTTTATTGTATAAGTAAGCTATTGCTATATAACAAGCCATCCTAAAAATAAATGGTTTAAAACTGTGAGGTTGTTTTCTTTTGTATATATATATATTTTTTTTTGCGGGTCTGGGGATGTAACCCAGGGGCATTTGACCTCCGAGCTACATCCCCTGCCCTCTTTTTTTATTTTTTATTTTGAAACAGGGTCTCACTGAGTTGCAAAGGGCCTCGCTAAGTAGCTGAGGCTGTCTGCAAACCGCGATCCTCTGGTCTCAGCCTCCCAAATGCTGGGATTACAAGCGTGCGCCACCACGCCCGACTTTTTTTTTTTTTTTTTAAATCTATAATAGTATGCCTGCACTTGGTGTGAGGGTGCTGGTGGTGTTCAGCGAATACTCTCTTGGGTTTGGGGGCTTGATAGCTGTGGGATGCTGGAGGGTGGCTGTGGTTGGTCAACTGGGTTTTGGTGCACACACTCTCACCTTACAGCAGAAAGGAGCACCTATATTCATATGGCGGAGCCACATTAATCCAAAGAATAACTGAAGAGCCGGGCGTGGTAGCGCACGCTTGTAATCCCCGCGCTTGGGAGGCAGAGACAGGAGGATCACGCAGGTTCAAAGCCAGCCGTGCTGGCTTAAGAGACCCTGTTTCCAAATAAGAATATAAAAAAATAGGTCTGGGAGTGTAGCCCGGAGGTAGAAGGGCTTCCAGGAACCCCAGTACCACCAAAAAAAAAAAAAAAAAAAAAAAAAAAAGAAGAAGAAAAAAAAAAAACCCAGAATAACTGAGATCCAAAGTGTAGGATTAGACTCCATCTCTCAATGTGGGAACTTCATGGTCACATTGACCAAGTCACAGATAAAAGAAAGAGGTGGTGAACAGAAGTCTCATCTTTGTAGATAATTTAACAAAAGTGCCATTTCACTTCAGTGAATTTTTATTGGTATTCCGCAAGTTTAAATCTTTGTTGTCGAGTTTCATCTTTGCTGAGTTTCATTTATTTATTTATTTATTTATTTATTTATTTATTTATTTATTTTTGGTGGTACTGGGGATGGAACCCTTCTACCTCCGGGCTACACTCTCAGACCTATTTTATATTTTATTTGCAAACAGGGTCTCCTAAGCCAGCGCGGCTGCCTTTGAACCTGCACGATCCTCCTGTCTCCGCCTCCCAAGCGCGGGGATTACAAGCGTGCGCCACCACGCCCGGCTTTATTTTTATTTTAATGCACTTTTATTGGCACATTTGTAATTATACACCATAATGAGGCTCAGAGTGATACGAAACATACACTTGGTGTGTTTCTCTCCACATCTCAGCCTACTCTCTCCCCTTTCTCATAGACGTTATTGAGATTGTCAATGATAATTTCATATATGCACATAGTATTATTTGAACGGTTTCCTTCATCAAGTCCTCCACCACTCCGGGGGAGTTTCTCCTCCTTTTTTTGCAGTCCCTTATGTTTCTTATTTTCTTTTTTTTTTATCGTTGATACACTTTTAATGAAAGGCAGTACAAAATATGTCAATGCAAAATGAGTGTTTTACACACTCATTGTCATAGTGATTAAGGTAAATCACTTTTTAATAATGTAAGATACAGTGTGTTAGACCTAAACTACAAAATTTCCTACAATTTAAGATCGGAAAGGCTTAATTTGTTTTACCCATCACCTTTACAATTCCTCAGTGGTATATCAAGGGGATTAAAAATAATAAGAGGCTCTTCTCAGCTGTGGTTGAAAGAATTCTAGTGAAGCTATCTGGCAATGTCACTGTGGGACAATAAAATTTCCCCAAAAATATTTTTAATAATGTAGGCAGTTAAAAGGCTTAATAGTTTCAAAGACTGGAAGGCAGCTAAGATCTTTTGGATTTTAAAATATAAATCCTAGCCAGGGATGGTGGTACACGCTCGTAATCCCCGCGCTTGGGAGGCTGAGACAGGAGGATCGCGCAGGTTCGAAGCCAGCCTCAGCTACTTAGTGAGGGTCTCAGCAACTTAGTGAGACCCTGTTTCCAAATAAAATATAAAATAGGTCTGGGAGTGTAGTTAGGAGGTAGAAAGGTCCCTGGGTTCCACCTCCAGTACCACCATAAATAAATAAATAAATAATAAAATAGAAATCCCATTTCTCTCCTACAGAAAAGCACTTTATAGCATGGACATGACTTCAATAATATGGAAAAAACATCAAGAGTTTCCACAAAGCTTCACATACCTCAAGGCACAAGTGTTGAAAACAGCCTGTTTACTAATGTCAGTGCTTCCTACTTTTGGAGATATGGGAATGCTGTGCTTGCAGTGATAGGACATTGACTTTGTTCCTAGTCAGAGCACCAGGTGTCAAGCTCAGCTTCCATTTACACTGGATGCACCAAGAATCCCTGGGACAGTGAATGGATCAAGGACTAACTACATTTCCAAAGTGTCTTACCGTTGCTCTTAGCACCGAGGCTCAAAAAGTCAGGTCTGTAAAATATTGGGATGTGTCTAGGGCTGCCCTGACAATAGTCTTAAAATATAACCCAGAGTCCTCAAAGAGCTCACTGGATTCTTTAACATTCAGAAAAAGGAATAAAGGCACTTTGCAGTAGCTGAATTTCTTTCAAAGGAAGAACAACAATAGAGGACTGATGCGTAGGTTAAAATGTGTGGTAATAATGTCAAAAACTGTCAAAATGATAAATACACGTTTTGGTAAGAAAAATATCACCGTTTGCAAAGATTAATTGTTCATGTGAAATATAATTTATATTAATTAAGCAGAATCATTTCCAGCCACTAAAGGAAACCCATATCAAGAAGAAGCATCTCGGCCGGGCGTGGTGGATCACGCTTGTAATCCCCGCGCTTGGGAGGCTGAGACAGGAGGATCGCACAGGTTCGAAGCCAGACTCAGCTACTTAGTGAGGCTCTCAGCAACCTAGTGAGACCCTGTTTCCAAATAAAGTATAAAAAATAGGTCTGGGAGTATAGCCTGGAGGTAGAAAGCCTCTGGGTTTCACTCCAGTACCACCAAAAGAAGAAGAAGAAGAAGAAGAAGAAGAAGAAGAAGAAGAAGAAGAAGAAGAAGAAGAAGAAGAAGAAGAAGAAGCATCTCAAGGGCAATCAAAAGGTTAGGGGAGCTGACCAGCTTTAGAATGCATCAGCACACCTTACGGAAATACTCTTTGAAGGCTATAAAAGCACATTAACCAAAACCAAATAAAAGAATATTTATAGGTAGTAATCTCAAGGCAACATGCATAAAAATATCTAAGTATGTCACTTATACTTAGCCAATGTCACTTTACCAATTTTGGGGGGGCTAATAGGGTTTTAAATCAGGGGCATTCTACCTCCGAGCTACACCTCAAGTCCTTTTTCTATTTTTTTTTTACTTAAATATTTGGCTCTGGACTTTGAACCCAGGAACATTCTACCTCTGCGCTATACCCCCATTCCTTTTTCTATTTTTCATTTTAAAACAGGGTCTTGCTAAGTTGTTGAGGCTGGCTACGAACCTGCAATCTTCCTGTCTCCGCCTTCCAAGTACTAGGATTACAGGCATGTACACCTGTACCCAGCTGACCAACATTTTATAAATGTAGGATAAAAGACAACTCAGCACATTGCTGTGAGTCTGAATTCCAGCAGGGTCAGAGAAAGTGTCATGAAGACGGGCCTCGGTACCCATGGCTTTAAAATCAAAGGCTACAGTTCTCCTCTTTGTTAAAGAAGGGGATAGGAACTTCCTGGGGGTCTCAGAGGCTGTGTCCCCACACAAGTCAAGACTTTGGAGACCCAAGGTCTGTCAGAACAGAATCTTCAGTGTAGTGAGCTCAGGGCTAGGGCCGGTGTCAGGAGGTCAAATCTCTGGAAAGTAGCTGAGTGTTTGAGAAGATGCAATAGACGAGATTCCCCTGACTTTTGTCCTGTCTATTGGGAACAAAGAATAATTTGGAGAAAAAAGTCTGTCTTGTGCAATCAATGTCCCCAGAGGGCATGGTGCCCAGGGGCTGGAGCGAGAAGGAGACGCAACTGGTGAGAATCTAGGAGCTGCATTTATCTTCTCCTCCACTGTCCCTCAGCCTGGGCAACCTCAGGCTGGACGTGACGTGACGTGGTCATCTCTCCAGGAGTCCTCAGTCTGGCTCACCCACCAGTGCTCCGTTCCCTCCAGCTGTCTTGCCTGGGGACAGAGCTTCAGGCTCCAGCTCTAACTGTTCTGGGAGGCATCCTGACTTCCACACAGAGCCCTTCCATAGAGACCTCGCACAGGTGAGTGTGAGGCCCAGCAGGGCTTGCAGGAGAAGGTCAGAGAAGGAAGCCAAGAGCTGAGCTGAGGTGTCTGAGCCCAAGCAGAAGGGCCCCGAGCTGAGAGGCTGCAGTTTGCAAGGTTGCTTGCTTGCCTGATCATTCATGTATTTATTCCTGGAGTGAATAAGGGAAGCTTGTGTTGGACTCTACATCCCAGGGTGACTGTTGACAATGATGTGACTGTAAAGGGTTCTTGTTGCTATCTCTCAATTATTGCTATTTTTATATTGGGTGTTAGTTTTTATTCAAGGCTTCTTACAGTTTTGTTTAACAGTTTGGAAAGCACTATATTAGCCTGGTTCTATTCCCTTGCCATTCGTCTTATTTCAGTTCTCCTCCTGTTCTGTTTTTTTTTTATATATATTGCATGCCTATTCACACACTTTCACAAAAGTATTAATGTCACTGCAGAAAGGAAAGTCCCTTAGACACAGAGAACAAGAAAATAAATTCATTTGTACCATAATGTCTCTGGGCTATATCATGTAGAGTGTCATTCAATGTAAAAGGACATAATTGTTAATGGTATGTGCAGAATATTTTTTGTGGTACTGGGGGTGGAATCCAGGGGCTTTTCCACCTCCGGGCTATACTCCCAGACCTATTCTATATTTTATTTGGAAACAGGGTCTCACTGAGTTGCTGAGAGCCTAAGTAGCTGAGGCTGGCTTCGAACCTGCGCGATCCTCCTGTCTCTGTCTCCCGAGCGCGGAGATTATAAGTGTGGGGCACCATGCCCGACTCAGAATTTTTTAAAGTATGGACTCAGGAGTCCTTTACATGCTGAAAAAAGACTGGAACAGGGGCTCTAATGCACCCAGTGGGCTTATAAAAAAAGAGATCAACCGGCCAGGTGTGGTTGCACACGCACATGAAGTACTGCAATCAGTATGTCAGAGGCTGAGACAGGCGATCGCAGGTTGGAGGCCAAACTCAGCAACTTAGTAAGACCCTGTTTCAAAATAAAAATTAGAAGGATGGCTAGGAGGTAGAATGTGTCTGGGTTCAATCCCAGTACACTATGAGAGGGAGAGAAGGAAGAGGGAGAGAGAAAAAGAAGAAGAAGAAGAAGAAGAAGAAGAAGAAGAAGAAGAAGAAGAAGAAGAGGAGGAGGAGGAGGAGGAGGAGGAGGAGGAGGAGGAGGAGGAGGAGGAGGAGGAGGAGGAGAAGGAGAAGAAGAAGAAGAAGAGGAGGAGGAGGAGGAGGAGGAGAAGGAGGAGGAGAAGGAGGAGGAGAAGGAGGAGGAGAAGAAGAAGAAGAAGAAGAAGGAGGAGGAGGAGGAGGAGGAGGAGGAGGAGGAGGGAGGAGGAGGGGGAGAGGGAGAGGAAGAGAAGAGAAGAGGAAGAAAGGGGTCACAGAAGTAGAACAGTGGTCACTGTTAGAGGGACTATCGGAGAGGAGTGGTCACTATTGGGAATGATGGAGGGAGAGGAGGGCTGGAAGAATGGCTCGTTAATTCATACAGGGGGAAACTCAATGTCCTATAGCACAGTAGGGGAACTATGGTTGCCAACGATTAACTATATATTTTTAAATAGCTAGTAGAGAAGATTCTGAAGCCAGGTATGGATACATACACGTAATCCCAGTGCTTGGGAGGCTGAGACAGCAGATTTTCAACCTCAGCAACTTACTGAGCCTCATCAGTTTACAGAGACACTGTTTCAAAATAAAAAGGGATGGGGTATAGCTGAGAGGTAGAGTACTCCTGGGTTCAATCCCCAATACCCCACAAATATAAAATAAAATAGGGGTGGGGGTGTATCTCAGAGGTAGAACGCTCCTGGATTCAATCTCTAGTAACACACACACACACACACACACACACACACACACACACACATACACTCACACACAGAATGGTAAAAAATCAGATAGCCAGATTAAAAGTGGGCAGTTGAACTGAATAATATTCAATTTTATTTTATTTATTTATTTTATTTATTTTTTATTTATTTATTTTGGTGGTACTGGGGTTCCTGGAAGCCCTTCTACCTCCGGGCTACACTCCCAGACCTATTTTTACATTTTCATTTTTGGAAACAGGGTCTCCTAAGCCAGCGCACGCGGCTGGCTTCGATCCTCCTGTCTCCGCCTCCCAAGCGCGGGGATTACAAGCGTGCGCCACCACGCCCGGCTCAATTTTATTTTTATTCTAGACATACTTCTGTTGGTGCATTGTAGTCTCATTTCATAATGAAGTCCAGAATGACGGTAGGGTATGCACCCAGAACTGGGTGGGCAAATATTAAAGGAATTTCTCAGCATAATTTTAGAATATATGACCTTTGAAGAAAGGCAGAGAAGTGGGAAAGAAATTGATAATCAGAGATACAGGGTGACTCCTTAACAGTAACCAGATTCATACACTAAGTAGATAAATTATCTTGGAGAAGAAAAAATAGATGACAGTATTTCTGAAAGGCTGGTAATGTATCTCTCTCTCTCTCTCTCTCTCTCTCTCTCTCTCTCTCTGTCTCTCTGTCTCTCTGTCTGTCTCTGTTTCTCTGTCTCTGTCTCTCTCTTCCCCTCTTTCTGTCTCTCTCGTAGTCACATCATCTACATGGAACTAAGGAATGATACAAAGATTTCAGCATTTCTTCTTCTGGGATTCTCAGAGGACCCGGAGCTGCAGCCCCTCATCTTTGAGCTTTTCCTCTCCATGTACCTGGTCACGGTGCTGGGGAACCTGCTCATCATCCTGGCCACAGTCTCAGACGCCCACCTGCACACGCCCATGTACTTCTTCCTCTCCAACCTGTCCTTTGTGGACATCTGCCTCACCTCCACCACCGTCCCAAAGATGCTGGTGAACATCCAGACGCACAGCCAGGCCATCACCTACGCAGGCTGCATCACCCAGATGTACTTTTTTATACTCTTTGCAGGCTTGGACACCTTTCTGCTGACGGCAATGGCCTATGACCGCTTCGTGGCCATCTGTCACCCCCTGCACTACATGGTCATCATGAGCCCCCGGCTCTGTGTGCTGCTGGTGCTGGCGTGCTGGATCCTGAGTGTCCTGAATTCCTTCTTGCATGGCTTCATGGTGCTGCGGTTGTCCTTCTGTGCAGAATTAGAAATCCCCCACTTCTTCTGTGAACTGAACCAGGTGGTCCACCACGCCTGTTCTGACACTTTGCCTAATGACTTGGCAATGTATTTAGCGGCCTTGGTGCTGGCCTGCTATTCCCTCACCGGCATCCTCTACTCTTACTCCAAGATACTTTCCTGCATCCGTGCAATCTCCTCAGCTCAGGGCAAGTTCAAGGCCTTTTCCACCTGCGCCTCTCACCTCTCTGTGGTCTTCCTGTTCTATGGCACGCTTCTGGGGGTGTACCTGAGTTCTGCTGTGACCCAAAACTCACAGTCGAGCGCAGCAGCCTCAGTGTTGTACACTGTGGTCACCCCCATGCTGAACCCTTCATCTATAGCCTGAGGAACAAGGACATCAAGAGCGCTTTGGGAAGACTCCTTGGGAGGGCAGCTGGGAACCGGGCGTCTGGTCCAGGGCTGGACAAACGTCCCTGACTGCAGGTCTCAAAGGTCCAGAACCAGCAGCTGTGGCCCACAGTTGACACTCAACTGCTACAGTGATGTACAGCGCGGTCACCCCCATGCTGAACCCCTTCATCTACAGCCTGAGGAACAAGGACATCAAGAGGGCTCTGAGAAGACATCTGTGAGAGAAACTGTAAAGGGGATGTTTTTGGTGGGTGCATTGGTGCATGCCTGTAATGCCAGTATTTGGAAGGCTGGGACATAAGTATCAGAGGTTTGAGGTCCGCCTTAGCCACTTAGCAAGAGATTTAGCAAGATCCTGTTCCAAATAAAAAATAAAATAGGGCTGGGGGTGCAGCTTGGAGGTAGAATGTTCCTTGGTTCAATCTTCTGAAGAAGGAAAAGGAGGAGGAGGAAGAAGAAAAGAAGAAGAAGAAGAAGAAGAAGAAGAAGAAGAAGAAGAAGAAGAAGGAGAAGGAGAAGGAGAAGGAGAAGGAGAAGGAGAAGGAGAAGGAGAAGGAGAAGGAGAAGGAGAAGGAGAAGGAGAAGGAGAGGAGGAGGAGGAGGAGGAGGAAGAGGAGGAGGAGGAAGAAGAAGAAAAAGAAGAAGAAGAAGAAGAAGAAGAAGAAGAAGAAGAAGAAGAAGAAGAAGAACAACAACAACAACAACAACAACAACCCCAAAAATAAACAAAAAGGGGACGTTTTTCAAGAAATGCTATTGAATGCAGGGCTCTAACCCTCAGAGTTAGTAACTCCGATTCTGTCATCAGCTTGTAGAATTGCAGCGTGCTCCTTCTAGTTACTTTCCAGAGTTTAAATCCCTTTGACTTCCACCACTCTGTGTGTCTTTGTTTTGTGTGTATGTGTATATGTGTGTGTGTATAAACATATATTATACTGGCACTGAACTCAGGAGTGTTCTACCTCTGAGCTACACCCTAGCCCTATATTTTGTGTTTTCAAGCAGGGTTTTACTAAGTTTTGAGGCTGGCCTTGAACCTGCAGTCCTTCTATCTCAGCCTTCCTATGCTAACACGCCTTACTCTAATTTTTGGTAGTAGATGAAACAGGTGCCCAAAGCCTAGACAGAGTCATTTTTGTCCTGACTGGTGTACATTTGCTTCTTCTGAGCAAGGATCCAGCAGGTCTTGCTGTCACCCAGGAAAGTTCTCCCAATAACTTGCACTCTGAGCAATCTTGGGTCTATCTGCTTCTCTTTCTTTAGTCCCACTACACCAAAGGATTGGTTCTCACACACAGGGGTTCATTGCTCTAGAACAGTATACATTATCAAAAATAAATCCTGCAGCTGGCATTGGTGGTGCATGCCTGTCATTCCAGTACTTGGGGCTTGAGACAGGAGAATCACAGGTTTAAGGCCAGCCTCAGCAACTTAGTGAAGCCCTCCACAACTTAGTAAGACCCTGTTTCAAAATTAAAAGTAATATAGAGCTAAGGACTGGGATGTAGTTCAGATGTAGAATGTCCCTATGTTTGAATTCCAGTTCCAAACAATTTTTTCAGGGGTGGTACTGGGGATGGAACCCAGGGGCATTCTATCTCTGAGCTACACTCCTAGTCCTATTTTTATTCTTTATTTTTAAACAAGGTCTCACTAAGTTGCAGAGGGCCTCACTAAGTAGCAGAGGCTGTCCACAAACCCACAATCCTCTTGTCTCAGCCCCAGCACCAAACAATTTTTAAAGTTTTGTTTTTTAATCTCTCACAGTCTGCCGGGCGTGGTTGAGCAAGCACACTTGTAATCCCTGCTCTTGGGAGACTGAGACAGGAGGATTGTGCAGGTTCAAAGCCAGCCGCGCTGGCTTAAGAGACCCTGTTTCCAAATAAAAAATATAAAATAGGTCTGGGAGTATAGCCCGGAGGTAGAAGGCCCCTGGGTTCCATCCCCAGTACCACCAAAAAAAAAAAAAAAAAATTAAAAACTAAAACAATATCTTGCACAGTAATTCAACGTGTGAGTAAAAATTCACCCCATACCATTTAAGCTCATTTCTGACTCTAACTTGTCTTTCAGTATACATTACACTTGGAGCGTGGGATTGATGAATAGTTTTTGCCTCACTACACTTATCCAGATAATACAGAATCTGGCCTGTATCACCTATATTTATCTGTGATGCATAAGAAACATGATCATTAAAATTATGAATATGGCATGGTTACCCTGGACAACCATTGGTGGGAGGGGGGAAGGGAAAATGGGGTTGGGGGGGAGAGGGCACCAAGTATAGTTTAAATATATACCATTTATGTTCAATAAAAATTTGTTTAAAAAATAAAATAAAAGAAAAAGAAAAAAGAAAGAAAGAAAAAAGAAACATGATCATGTTGAAGAAAATAAAATCCTATATCCAGAGGTAAAGCATACAGTGTGTTAAGGTCTATTACATCATAGGGAGCAGTTAAAGGAGAGACGGAGCCAGGAATAAGGAAGATGAAAGTGGAAAGCGGTGGTTTCAGATGATCCTCTACTAGCCAGGCGAGGTGGCGCATGCTTGTAATCCCAGTACTTGGGAGGCTGAGACGGGAGGGTGGCAGGTTCGAGGATAGCCTCAGCAAGTAATGATACTCTCATCAACCTATTAAGACCCTGTTTCCAAATTAAAAAACAAAACAAAATAGGCCTGGGGGTATAGCTCAAAGTTAGAATGACTCTGGATTCAATCTCTAGTACAACAACAACAAAAAACCAAATCCACCAACCCATCTCTCCCCAGCCCCACTGTGTCCAGCAACAGAGGTGAGTTCACAAACCACAGGGAAGTGAGTTCAGGCCCTACACTCTGAAAAACTAGAAAAAGACCATAAAAAAGGAAGGTGGGAATCCATGCAGACCTTGGCTGAGTATCACACATAAAATTCTGAGGAAAACACCAGGTTTGGAAGCTGCAGACCAACCTAGCTTTTTCTGTGGGGAACACAGATGCCAAGTACTTGCTTTCAGATGATCCCTGCACCTGGTATCAGGTGCTCAGCACCTGAGCAGACAGAGAGACTCACTCTGGCCCAAGATCTTACTAGAGGTTTCTGAGCAAGTGGGAATGCTTGAAATGTGCTTGGGAACCTATAGTAATAAGTAAACTTCAAACAGCTGAAAATATTCAAACAGGCCCAAAAAAGCTGCAGAAACCAAGTACAAAAGGCTTTGTTGATCACGGAACCTGAGCCAGCGGCCACCAGCCTAGCGGCAGAGGAGTGTGACCGTGAACCCGGAGCCCGAGCTGCTGCTGCAAGAGGCTTGTGAAAACGTGGAGGTGGCGCAGAGCTACCGGCGGGAGTTGGGCCACCGGCTGCAGGGGCTGCGGGAGGCGCAGAGGCAGATCAAAGAGAGTGCATCACAAACAAGGGATGTACTCAAACAGCATTTTAATGACTTGAAAGGAACCTTGGGGAAACTCCTAGATGAGCGGTTAGTGATTCTTTTGCAAGAGGTGGACACCATTGAACAAGAAACGATTAAACCACTGAATGACTGCCAGAAGCTCATAGAACATGGAGTTAACACTACAGCTTTCCTCAGCCCAGATTAGTTGTAACTGATTTTTTAAAAAAGCTAAAATTCATCTCTTAGACCACTGGGGGAAAAAAGTCTTTGTTGTTGTTATTTGTTTGGGGGGGCCTTTTCTTTGTTTCCTCTATTTTTGTTGTTGTTACTGTTTTGTTTGTTTCTTAATTTTTTCCTGCTGTTACTGTATTTGTGTGCTTGTAGTTTCCTCTTCTTCTTCTTCTTCTTCTTCTTCTTCTTCTTCTTCTTCTTCTTCTTCTTCTTCTTCTTCTTCTCCTTCTCCTCCTCCTCCTCCTCCTCCTTCTCCTCCTCCTCCTCTTCCTTCTCTTCTTCTTCTTCTTCTTCTTCTTCTTCTTCTTCTTCTTCTTCTTCTTCTTCTTCTTCTTCTTCTCCTCCTCCTCCTCCTCCTCCTCCTCCTCCTCCTCCTCCTCCTCCTTCTCCTCCTCCTCCTCCTTCTTCTCCTCCTCCTTCTTCTTCTTCTTCTTCTTTCCCCTTTGCATTTTTCTTTCTTTCTTCCATCCTTCCTTTTCTTTTTCTTCTCTCCCTTTTTTGCAATTCTGGGCACTGAGCCAAAGATTCTCGGGAACCTCGGTGGACACTCTGGGCCACACTTCCAACCTCCAGTCTAGAAGAGCCTCTTTCCAGCAGCCAGAAGTAAGCACCAGCCCCTCCCTGCTCTTCCACCTCACTCTGCCTCATTAACAACCCCGGTAGGCGGGGAAGCGGTCCTGAACCAGAACTTTGGAGCAGCATTCACATCCCTCCTAAGTAAGCTTGGATCCAAGAAGAAAGAAAACCTTACAAAGGATAAACACAACATTATTCAACTCTTCTTCAACAAGAAAATATCATTTTAGGGTTAAACAGTTCCTAAGGTTTCTTTTTTTCCCTTTCTTCCTTTTTTTTTTTTTTTTTTTTTTGCGGGTTTGGGGATGAAACCCAGGATCATTCAACCTCCAAGGTACACCCCCTGCCCTATTTTTTATTCTTTATTTTGAAACAGGGTCTCACTAAGTTGCAGAGGGCCTCACTAAATACCTGAGGCTGTCTGCGAACCATGATCCTCCAGTGTCAGCCTCCCAAATGCTGGGATTACAAGGGTGTGCCACCATGCCCGGCTCTTTTTTCCCTTTTCTTTTTTTCATTCTCCTTTCTCCTTGTATGTGTATGTGTGAATAACTGTGTGTTCTGGTTTCTTTGACTTCTAGTGCGTACCTATACTTGCACCTTACTATATCTCTATATTCTATATTGTTTACTAAAGTGTTCCTTTATTTTTGTTATTTTTATTTTTTATTGTCTTTTTACTTAAACTTTTATTCTACTTGACTGTATTTTCTATTTTACCCTATTCTTGCATTCTTCACTCTATTCCGTTTCTCCTCGCTCACCTTTCCTCACTGATTGCCTCACAGTTTGCCCTTGAATATACCAGCTGATTATTCTAAACTCCTACTGCTGAGGCTGGACCAGATAGGTGAACCAAAAGGATGGACTTTCAGACAGTAAGGGCAAGCCAGTCTCAGCTGACAGATGGAGCCACCCAGCACCCCACACATAAAAGTTTATAAAACTCACAGTGCACAAACATCACTTGGCCTGCACCTAAGAAAGTATTCCTTATTGGAGAGGCAACAGGCAGGTCCCTAGTCTTTAACACTTGTGACCCATCAATTCCCTCATCGCAGTAGGCAGAGTCCTGGTGTACCTGCAACCTAGTGCTGCTAATCTACAGGCAGAACAAGAGAGGGATAATATGGGATACAGACAGCAAAGAAGGCCTTATGGGGTGATAAATAGTCAACAAAAAACTATGAATACCCACGCAGCTGGCTGAGACTATTCATTTTTAAGACATATGTTGAGGTAACCTCCAGAATAAAATATCATAAAGGGAGATAAATTAGATATAGGAAATCCACAGAATGCGAGAGAGAGAGAGAGAGAGAGAGAGAGCGAGAAAAAGCAACAAAAATAAAAACTTAAAAAACCTGAAAACACAAAAAAGAATAGCAAGGAAGCAATGAGCCACCACAATCCCACAACAATAGAACTCACCAACTCAGAGCTGCAGAGAATGTCAGAGGAATGCAGAACCCTAATAGTAGAAATAACCCAGGATTTCAGAAAAGAGTTTAGGAAAAGATCATATAAGCAAAGAAACTAATATCCTGAACAAGAATCAAAAAAGCTCTAAAAGAAGTAAAGGATGCAATAAATGAAATAAGAACATCAATACAAACCATCAATGGTATACTAGATCACAAGGAAAACAAATTTCCACTCTTAGAAGATAACCACTCCAAAAATGAATGCATAGTTTCTTTCTTTCTTTCTTTCTTTCTTTCTTTCTTTCTTTCTTTCTTTCTTTCTTTCTTTGTGGTACTGGGGATGAAGCCCAGAGACATTCTACCTCCAAACTACATACCCAGCCCTATTTTTTATTCTTTATTTTGAAACAGGGTCTCACTGAGTTGCAAAGGACCTCACTAAGTAGTAGCTGAGACTGCCTGAGAACAGTGATCCTCCCATCTCAGCCTTCCAAATTCTAGGATTACAAGCATGCACCACCATGCCCGGAATAATCTAGAAAAAATCAATTTGACAACAAGAGCTGAACATCCAAGAGATTTGGTATAACTTTAAAAGAGTAAACCTAAGAATAATAGGCATAGAAGAAAGTCTAGAAACTAAACCAAAGGAATCAAAATCTCATCAGAGAAATAATATCAGAGAATTCTCCAAACATAGAAAATAAGATCGATATGCAGATACAAGAAGCATATAGAACCCCACTAGACAAAATCAGAGAAAGGTTCACATGCCACATAAGAATCAAATAGACTAACATTGAGATCAAGGAGAGAATATTAAATGCAATGAGAGCAAAAGACCAAGTAACATTCAGAGGTAAAGCAGTAAGAATCACTTTAGACTTCTCAGCAAAAAGAACCATGGAGGAGGCATCACAATACCTGACTTCACACTATATTATAGAACCATTGTAATACAAATTTCTAATATCATTCCATTATGATCCGAAAAGATGCAGGGAATTACATCACAGTAATCATATATCACATTGGAATACAAGACTTGAGAGGATATACAAGCACACATCATCCAATAAGCCCTTATCCAATCCCCATCCCATTCCCTCCCCCTCCCTAGATGCCATGCTTGATTGGTGATTATCTTTGATACATTTGTTATGTACCTCATGAGTTTTAAAGAGGATCCATCATCCCCCATTCCATCCCCTCTGATTAGTCACCTTAACTGCTTCTCTATATGGCCCTTTACAACTCGACCTCCTCCTGTTACCCCTTTCCTCATAGTTTTTGCTAATTAGGGGAAGCATCTGTTTTTTATTTTCTGTGCTATTTCTCTGTGCATGCTGCATTGCAAGTTCCGGTCCCACTCTTGATGGCCCCAGTAGAGGCCTGGCCTCCCAGAGGACTCTGATCTCAACCTCGCTGGCTCCAGCACTGGCCTTGCCTCATGGGAGGCCCCTATCCTGGCCTTGCTGGCCCCCGCACCGGCCTAATTCCTAGGCTGGCTCCAATCCTGGCCTTGGAGGCCTCAGCACCGGCCTTGCCTCACAGCAGGCTCCGATCCTGGCCTCGCTGACTCTGGCACCAGCCTAACCCCTCGGCAGGCTTTTTTTACATTTGGAAACAGGGTCTCTTAAGCCAGCGTGGCTGGCCTCGAACCTGTGCGATCCTCCTGTCTCTGCCTCCCAAGTGCGGGGATTACAAGCGTGCACCACCACACCCGGCGCTTTATTTCAATTTATTTTAAAACAGAGTTTCACTTGCTAAGATGCTGAGGCTGGTCTTGAACCTGTCCTGAGGCTGGTCTTGAAGCCTCCCAAGTACTGAGATTACAAGTATTAACCATCATGCCCAGCTGGTCACTGAATTTTATCCCATAATCATAATCTTGTTTCTCATACAGCTCAGAGTATCCTATATTAACTGGCTTAATGAAATGAAGAAAAAACTATTAATCAATCACATGTTCCAAGTGTAATGTACACTGAAAGACAGATTTGCATATACTGATTGAATTTAATATGGTCTCAGACTCAGTAATAAGCTTAAAAATATGGAGTAAGGTTTTTAACCCATAAACTGAATTAATATGCAGGCTTTACATTTTTATTTTTTGTACTAGGGTTTGAACCCAAGGGCATGCTTCCTCTGTCTTATATCCCCAGCCTTATTTTATTTTTTATTTTGAAACAAGGTCTCACTGAGTTTCTAAGGGCCTTAACAAATTGCTGAGGCTGACCTCAAACCTATGATCTTCCTGTCTTGGTTTCCCAAGTACTGGGATGGCAGGTATGCACTGAAAGGCTCCATTTTAAAAGAAAAATTATAAGCCCCTAGCAACCAGCCAATAGTTAAAAAATATTTTTTGCTGCAGTTTAAGAAGTATAGGCTTGAGAATGAGAAATATGCAATAAGCATGCCCTGTTCCAGGAACCCACCTAGCATCTTATCTATGCTGACCGGGTCAGCGCGCCCTGTGCCGGGAACCTGCTGACTACACCTAGTATCTTATCTAACATTTGACCACAGAATGTACTTTTCAAATGATTCTGTAATTTTCTGTAAGCGCATGCAATCTGGTCAAATCCCCCCCTAACTAGTGGTCTTTTCCCTATAAATACCCTCAGTCCCAGTCACTCGGGGCCGATCTACTTAGCTCCTGCGTGAGTTACGAGACGGCCCCAGTGCACTGGCCCATTGATAATAAATCTCCTGCTTTTGCATCAAGGAAAGTCTCTCGTGTTAATTTTTTGGGCGTCACCTATCCCGAGACTTGAGTGAGGGTCTCCCCCTCCGAGGTCTGGCCTTTCAGCATCACTAAACCCAGCTGCAAGATTTATTTTTTTATGATGAACACTGTCTGGAACAACCAGTCCTGATGTGTGAGAACTGACCCCAAAGTGCCACAGGTCTGAAGAAAGAGAAGCAGACAGAGCCAGAATTGCTTAGAGTGCAACTTATTGGAGGGAACTCTCCTGGGTGACAGCAAGACCCATTGGATCCGTGGTCAGAAGAAGATGTACGTAGGTCAGGACAAAAATGACCTTATCCAAGTTTCATGGACCTCTTTTGTGCCATGTTAAAGAGACAGGCATGTTTTAGAGCCAGGGTCCAGGGTTAAAGCTCCACACACCACTCTAAGGGTTTTGTCTACATATAGTTTGTCTACATATAGTATAGAAACTATACAGGGAAAGCCAAGAATAATTTTGGGCAGACACTCAAATTACATCGAAGCCATAGTAGCAAGGGTTACTCTGGGGCAATCGTGGTAGTTCCAACTCTAGAAGTTTGTGGTCACGTCAAGATGATTGTGCATACATCCACGCCTTACCTGTGGGGTCTTAGTGTCTACTCCTGAGGGATTATAACTTAGGCTGAATAATTGGTGTGGTGTTCTATTTCACTGGATCATCTTTGGGTTTCTGTTTAAACATTTCCAGTACTGCCTACCAAAAATGACTCCACCATTGCTGTAAAGAAAACATCTCCCTCTTTAAAACTTTTTGCACCGGACATGGTGGCACACGCTTGTAATTCCAGCATTCAGGAGGCTGAGACAGGAGGATTGCGGTTCGCGGACAGACTCAGCTGCTTAGCAAGACCCTTCCCAACTTAGTGAAGCCCTGTTTCAAAAATAAAAAAGACTTAAAAAAATAGGGCTGGGGATGTAGCTCAGAGGTACAATGCCCTTAGGTTCCATTCCCAGTGCCACAAAAAAATTTTTTTTCCACCAACATTAAAGTGCAGGTGAATAACGTGTTCACAACTCTCACTGATTTCCATGTGCTTTATATGTTCTGAACACTCCTAAATCTTCATTACAAAATGGTGACTCAAACAAGACACGATTGAAGAAAAGACCCAGCCATGCCTCTAGGGATAGAGACTTGTGCTTCAGGCAAACAAGTCATTTCTACAAAAAAAAAAAAAAAATCTTTCAACCTCTCTCCATTACCACAAGGGAATCCCAATGGTAGCCTCTTTTTTTAATTTTTATTTTTGGTGGTACTGGGGTTCCTGGAAGCCCTTCTAACTCCAGGCTACACTCCCTGACCTATTTTATATATTTTATTTGGAAACAGGGTCTCTTAAGCCAGCGCAGCTGGCTTCAAACCAGCGCGATCCTCCTGTCTCTGCCTCCCAAGCGCAGGGATTACAAGTGTGCGCCACCACGCCCAGCCTGGTAGTTTCTTTTTAATAGAGTTATCTGAAATAAAAAACAAGCATCCAAGTCACCATAAATGCTGCTCTCAAAAATCAGAACAAAAGCCCCAAATAAGAAGCCATACATCATTCTGAATGACCTCAATTCTGTTTGCATGGGTAATTTTATCAGTAAGCTCTTACTATATAACAGCTATCACCAAGGCTGATGGTTTAAGATGATTTTTTTTCTGTCTCATAGGTGCCTATGTAAGTCAGCTATGAGCTAACTGTTGGCTCTTTGGTAACCCTGGCTGAGACCTCTCACAGTTGGGAGTTTGGTGATTGTAGGCTTGTGGAGACAAACCATGGTCAGGACACCCAGGCTATCCTCCACATGACCTTTGCTCCAACAACTTGTTCCCATGGAGGAAGCAAAGTTGCAATGGATAGCCACGCAGAAACTTGCCAAGGTCCCTTGAGGGACATTCTCACTTCTGCCTTATTCTTCTGGCCATCCCCCTGTGCTGAGAGATGCTGTAGCACCTCAAATCCATGTTTTGGGGACCCAAGAGGCTTAGTGAAGACAGGTGTCTGAGTCTTAGACTTTGGGGACACTTCAAACTCCAAGTGGATACCTGCTAAGGATGTGCCCGGAATCCAGGAGAGCTTCTAGAGAAGCTCTCATCAAGACGGATCTCACTGGACTTCTAACCTGCTCACCAGGGAATAGGGAATCTGCAGGAAATATTTCTCCTGCCCAGACCAGTGCCCAACAGGGAAATCAGTTCTCAGGGTTGGAATAACAAGAGAGAAATGAGCCTAATGAGCAGATATGTAAAGCTGTAAACATCTCTTCTGTTACTGTCCCTCACAGTACACCACCCTAGGCAGGACAGGACATGGTGGTGGCTTTGCGCATCTTCAATCTGCTCAGCTACCAATGCCTCGCTTTTCGTCTCTCTTGTCCGTGGACAGAGCTTCCAGGTGCATCCCCAACCATCCAGGTAGAATTCAGACTTGCACACCGCGACCCTCTGCTCGAAGACCCCATCCAGGTGAGTATGAGAGCCCAGCAGGAAAGGAAGCTTTGAAGATCTACCTGAGGTCACCGAGAGCTGATCCAGCTCAGCCCACAGACAAGGAATTCTGTGCTCAGTTGACCAATTAATTCATAAGTAACTTATTCACATGCTAAATGGAGAGCAGTGGTTAGAGGCAGCGACACAGGCATAAGCATTGACAATTAAAGCTTTCTTGCTTTCCATGCAAATGAATTCCAAACTTTCAACTGTGTCCGAGTTAAAAAGAAATCTTTTACACTGTGACCCAGCATGTGTGAGCAAGTACACACACACACACACACACACACACACACACACACACACACACAAATTTTGTATGTCCTCTTGCTATGAATGGTGCTGTGTGTGTGTGTGTGTGTGTGTGTGTGTGTGTGTGTGTGTGTTACTGGGGGTTGACCTATTGACCTCAGGGACATTCTACCTCTGGGCTACATCCCAAGCCCTTTTTTATTATTTGTTTTTAAAACAAGGTCTCAGTAGGTTGCTGAGTCTTGCTATGTTGCTGAGGCTGGCCGTGGATTTACAATCCTCCTGCCTCGGCCTCTCAAGTACTAGGATTAAAGTAGTGTGCTGGGCTGTTAAGTGCATTTTCATATCTCCCCTATGGTTTATATATTCTCTCTTATTTCTTATTTATTTATTTATTTATTTATTTATTTATTTATTTATTTACTTTTGTGGTACTGGGGATGGAACCCAGGGGCATTCTACCCTTGATCTACATCCACAGCCCTATTTTTTATTCTTTATTTTTTTTGAAACAGGGTCTCACTAAGTTGCGGAGAGTCTCACTAAGTAGCTGAGGCTGTCCGTGAACCATGATCCTCCAGACTCAGCCTCCTAAATGCTGGGATTACAAGCATGCACCACCACGCCCGGCTAGTTTACTTATTTATTTTAATATGCTTTTTTGGGTGCTGGATATCAAACTCAGGGATGTTCTACCTGTAAGCTACACCTCCATCCACTTTTTTTTTTTTTGAAATAGGGTCTCCCACACTGCTCAGGGTCTCACTAAGGTGCTGAGGCTGGGGTACTCAACCTGGGATGCTCGACCCTCAAACCTGTGATACTCCTGTCTCAGCCTCCAAACTACTAGGATTACAGTTGTGCACCACCACACCTGGCTATTTTAATATGCTTTTATTGGTGCATTGCGATTATACAAAATAATGAGGTTCAGAGTGACTGAAACATACATACACACAGCAAAACACCATCGTCTGACCATCTAGTGAATCTGGCCTCAGAGTATGGGAACCATTTCCGAGCACAGCCTCTGTTCCTGTGCTAGCACATCACAGCATCTCTTCTCTCTCTGTCATCAGACATTTCTGAGCACCACCCTCTCTCGTTTGTTCCCACAGTACTTATTTATTTGCCGATCCGGTTGGGAGTGGGGAGGAGGTGATGCCACATTTCTACATGCGCCATGACACTGGGCCACCTAAGAGGGATGAAAGACAGAGAATTAAGTAAAATCGATGCCATGACTTGTCCCTACATCTCAATTAAGTACAGGTAGAAAGTGTCACTTAACGGTGGGAGTGTTAAAGAAAATCAAAGTTCACCAAACAGTTAATTCCAGGAGACTCGAAAGGGTAAATAGTATGTTGCAGACGGAGAAGGAAGGGAGACATCCAAATGGATCCGGCTCCAGCCAGGAGAAATGAGTGAGCTCTGAGAGGCTGAAAGCGGCGGTCAAGGTTGGCGGTCAGTGGAGGGAGGCCAGGGCGGGGCGGCGTGAGGGTCACCCCCGAGCTGGCCGCAGCTTCCAGCTGGGCTCCGGCGCTGCAGATTCTCACTTAGTTTTTCCAGTGGGAGCCTCGGGGTGGGGGCGGTTAACCTGGGATGAGTGTGATCATCTTTGTAACTTGAACAGTTGTTGCTCCCGAGATGAAGTCACTCTTGTCAAACCCGGACAAAATTCAGAAACAGGAAAGCACAAAAGAGGGAGTTCGTGCTCGGCCAATCCAGGATATGAACTGTCTCGGGATTTTCTGAAAAATAACCCCATCAGGGAGTCCTTGACAAACCCTGCGCTTTGCACACGTGCATTTGCACACCTAACATGTATGCAGATTCCTGTAATAAAAAGTTAAAAATTACAAAGGATGCTTCTCAGCAGGCAAGGGCCCCTCTGGATGAGCTAATGCCAGTTTCTGCTAAGTCTCGTCTCCAGGACTGATACGCTTTGGACTCGAGCAGGTGCACGGGCTTCTCCCTTCTGCAGAGAAACGCTTCCCTCAAGCCTCCCGAACACCTCCATCTTCCCATGCACCTGTAGTTTGCCATAGCAAAGCATCCTGGATTTTTGCTTATTCCTGAATAAATTATTTACACTTAGAGGTATTTTTTCTCCCCTGTTTCTTTTCAGCTTTCATAGTTTTTTTGTTTGTTTTTGTTTTTGTGATACTGGCGATTGAACCCAGGGATACTCTACCACTGAGCTACCCCCCTCGGCCCCTTTTATTTTTTTATTTGGAAACAGGGTCTCTCCAAGTTGCAGAGTGCCTCGTTAAATTGCCAAGGTTGTCCTTGAACCTGTAGTCCTCCTGTCTCAATCTCCCTAGTATTTGGATGACAGGTGTGTGCCACCATGCCTGGTCTCAACTTTTGCATTTTTGAAAACATGGAATAATCTCTCAGAGTCAATGTGAATAAAACAGGTTAGAGAGGTGCCAACCAGGGTGGCTGAGAGATAGCAGGGAACTCTCAGGGAAGGAATTAGAACATTTGAGACATGTAATCATAAGTCCGTCTAAAAGCTGGGTATGGTAGCACATGCCTATAATCTCAGTACCTGGGAGGCTGAGACCAGAGGATTGCAGGTTTGCTAACAGTCTTAGCAACTTGTGAGGCCCTCTATAACTTAGTGAGATCCTGTTTCCAAATAAAGAATAAAATAGATCTAGGGGTGTAGCTCAAAGATAGAATGCCCTTGGGTTCAATCCCAATACCACACACACACACACACACACACACACACACACACACACACACAAGTTAGTGTATGCCATCACTGGCAGGAACTCTTTATTAATTAACAGAAAGGAACTACACTGGGTTTTTTCATTTATTGGTTAAGTTACAAATGTTTATCTACCCATCGCCTCAGGAGGATGGATGTTGTTATCCTCTGTAAATGGGTGAGATTACTAATATCTAAAATATTTCCACTGGCTCTCCAAGCTCAAGCAACTAGTATTTGGTAGACCTAAGATTTGAAGCTTGTTTTTCTGATTCCATGTGTTCTGCATTTAATATTATGTCTTAAATCCATTTATCATTTTATCTGTAAAAAAAATCCCTACTTTTGCCAGGCGTGGTGGCACACGCTTGTAATCCCTGTGCTTGGGAGGCGGAGACAGGAGGATCGTGCAGGTTCGAAGCCAGCCGCGCTAGCTTAAGAGACCCTGTTTCCAAATAAAAAAGTATAAAATAGGTCTGGGAGTGTAGCCCGGAGGTAGAAGGGTTTCCAGGAACCCCAGTACCACAAAAAAAAAAAAAAAATCCCTACTTTTGGGGCTGGATGTGGTGGTGCACACCTGGAATCCCAGTACTCGGGATGCTGAGACCGGAGGATAGCAGGTTTGAGGACAGCCACAGCAATGTAGTGAGGCTCTTAGAAACCTAGAGAGACCATGTTTCAAAAGAAAAGGAAAAAGGGCTGGAAGTTATCTTGGAGATAAAATATTCCTGGATTCAATCCCTATCATTCCCCAGTGCCCATGTGCATGCACAAACACACACACACACACACACACACACACACACACACACACACACACTTCTACTTTTGGAATGAAAGTCAGAATAGGGACACATGCATATCCGAGTTAATTTTATTTTAATATACTTTTTTTGTGGTACTGGGGATGGAACCCAGGGGCATTCTATCTCCGAGCTACACCTTCAGGCCTATTTTTATTCTTTATTTTTAAATGGGGTCTCACTGAGTTGCAAAGGGCCTCACTAAGTAGCTGAGGCTGTTCGCGAACCCTGATCCTCCTGTCTCAGCCTCCCAAATGCTGGGATTACAAGCATGCACCACCACGCCTGGCTTATTTGCATATACTCTTACTGGTGGGTTGTATTATGAATCATAGTGAGATTTACATGGCAGAAACATACATGCACACAACACTTGGTGTGTTTCCTATGAGTCCCAGCCCATGCCATCGGGGTATAATCCATAGCAGCATAATTCACAAGAGCCAAGTTATGGAACCAACCTAGGTGTCCGTCGACAGATGAATGGATAAAGAAGATGTGATACATGCATACAATGGAGTTTTACTCAGCTATAAAGAAGAATAAAATTAAGCCATTTGCAGGAAAATGGATGAAACTAGAGACTATTAGGCCAAGTGAGATTATCAGCCTCAGAAAGTCAAGGGTCTTATGTTTTCTCCCCCACATGTGAGATTGGTAGCAATGCCTTTGTGTCTGTACAGAGCGTTATTTGAACTGTCTCTTTCCTCAAGCCTCCTTTTCTGTCTCCCCACTGCCTTCCCCCCACCCCCTCCACTACTCTGCTGCTCTGTCCTCACTATCTGACGTCCCTTTTGTTTTCTATTTTCTCTCTAGCTTCCCTGTATGATAGATAGAAAACACGTGAGGAGGAACCCTGCTCCTTAAAGCTTCAGGCAATCCTGTCCCTCCACCCCAGCGACCCTCCCTCCTTGCTCTCCTGTCGCACATTCCTGTCATCAGACAAGCTTCCTTCTTAGACTTGAAAAAAGCACCTTCCTCCAGTCCCTTTGCACTGGTTGACTCTCCTGCCAGGCGTACCCGTCCACAATTACCCCTGCCTTATTTAATTTGAGGTCTCTTTCAAAATATCTCCTGACTATTGCTCTTATCTAAACCCCCATCATAAGAGCACACACTGCCCGCTCTTTGCTGCCTATCAGCTTTTCTTTAGTGTGCTATCACCATCTGAAATACAACGTGACTATTTCTTTATGTTCTTTATTTCCCCCATCAGCAGACTGTAGTACCTGGAACATGGTGAGCACTGAGTAAATATTCCTTTAAGACATGTGCAATGTCTCCACAGCGCTATTGAAGAATGATCTCTTGGGGAAAATACCGTGGCTGGGTAGGAATCAATCACGCCACAGCTTGGGGAAGAATTCTAAGGGGGTCCAGGTCCTACACAAATTACACGAGTGAACATCTTAATGACAAAATATAAACTGTGGCATTTCAACTGTTTGAGTAATGCCTATGTCTGCTGAGCACTAGATATGCTATTTTTCTCTTTCATAGTAGTTACATCTCCCTCATGGAGCCAGAAAATAACACACAAATATCAGAATTTGTTCTTCTGGGATTTTCAGAGGATCCAGAACTGCAGCCCCTGATATACGGGCTTTTCCTCTCCATGTACCTGGTCACCGTGCTGGGGAACCTGCTCATCATCCTGGCCATCATCTCGGACGCCCACCTGCACACGCCCATGTACTTCTTCCTCACCGTCTTGTCCTTCGTGGACATCTGCTTCACCTCCACCAGTATACCAAAGATGCTGGTGAACATCCAGATACACAGTAAGGTCATCACCTACGCAGGCTGCATCGCCCAGCTGTACTTCTTGTTGCTGTTTGCGGGGTTAGATGACTTCCTCCTGGCAGTGATGGCCTATGACCGCTTCGTGGCCATCTGTCACCCCCTGCACTACACGGTCATCATGAGCCCCCGGCTCTGCGTGCTGCTGGTGCTGGTGTCCTGGATCATCAGCGTCTCGCATTCCTTGTTACAAAGCCTAATGGTGCTGCGGTTATCCTTCTGCACAGACTTGGAAATCCCACACTTCTTCTGTGAACTCAACCAGGTGGTCCACCAGGCCTGTTCCGACACCTTTCTGAATGATGCGGTGATATATGTTGCAGCTGTACTTTTGGCAATTGGTCCCCTGGCCGGCATCCTCTACTCTTACTCCAAGATAGTTTCCTGCATCCGAGCAATCTCCTCGGCTCAGGGAAAGTACAAAGCCTTTTCCACCTGCGCCTCGCACCTGTCAGTGGTGTCCTTGTTTTATTGTACATGCATAGGTGTGTACCTGAGTTCTGCTGTGACCCCAAACTCTCGCTCCACGGCCACAGCCTCGGTGATGTACATGGTGGTCACGCCCATGCTGAACCCCTTCATCTACAGCCTGAGGAACAAGGACATCAAGAGCGCTCTGGGAAGACTCCTGGGGAGGGAAACCCTAAAAGTGCCAATTGTCCTAAGACTGAAGAAGTGCCCGTGATCCAGCACTCTACCGTTAGAGCCAGCAACTGTGATTCTTTCCCCAGACAGTGGAAGGAGAACTTGGTCTTTCTATGCATTTCCTGTAAGTCTCACTTCTTGGAAATCAGCTTCTTTATCCAAGTAACTCACTTTTTCTCCAGAAAATAAAATTTCCCAATATATCCCATGGCATTTTCTCCCACTCTTAATTTTCTTTTTTTTCTTTTTAATTGACATCTAATAATTGTACATAGTTAAGGGATAAAGTGTGATAATTCAACATCTGAACATTGTGTAAAGGTCAGACCAGGGTAATTAGCCTCTCCCTCTCCTTATTCTTTCTCTGTGTCTGCAGCTTCCAAATTCCTCTCTTTTCATCCTACATGAAAATAGGTTGTTGTAAACTACCAGTGTTCCATTCTTTCTGATATAAATATAGACATATATCTGTTTATATATGTAACTTTAGGGAGTCATACGGGGGTTGATTTCAGGGTCATTCTATTTCTCAGAGTTTTTTTTTTTTACCACAGCCCTTTTTTTTTTTTTTTTTTTTGGTGGTGCTGGGAGTAGAACCCAGGTGCTTTCTACCTCTGGGCTATACTCCCAGACCTATTTTATATGTTATTTGGAAACAGGGTCTCACTAAGTTGCTGAGAGCCTCACTAAGTAGCTGAGGCTGGCTTCAAACCTGTGCGATCCTCCTGTCTCAGCCTCTCTTAATTTTTTTTGAAATAGTCTCTTACTACCAGTCATGGTTGCACACGCTTGTAATCCCAGCATTCGGGAAGCTGAGACCAGAGGATCGGGGTTCGTGGACAGCCTCAGCTACTTAGCAAGACTCTTCCCAACTCAGTGAGAACCTGTTTCAAAAACCAAAAGACTAAATAATAGGACTCAGGGTGTAGCTCAGAGTTGGAATGCCTCTGGGTTCCATCCCTAGTACCACAAGAAAAAGAAAGAAAGGAAGAAAGAAAGAAAGAAAGGGAGAAAGAAAGATAGAAGTAATGAAGGAAAGGATGAAATAAAGAGAAAGAAAAAAGGAAAGAAAGAAAGGAAGGAAGAAAGGAAGAGAGAAAGAGAGAAAGAAGGAAAGAGGGTCTTACTACTTATTGGGTCTGGTCTCAAGCCTAAGACCCTCCTATCTCAGCTCCCAAGTACTGGGATTAAAGGAATGAGCCACCACATCCGACTCTTCCTGCTATCTAATAGTTTTTTCCTTTGTAATTTTCTCACTTTTCCAATGTTACTTTCAGTTTTTTAAGTACTGGGGATGGAACCAAGGGGCATTCTACCTTTGAGGTACACCCCCAGCCCTATATTTTTATTCTTTTTTGGGTTGTTTTTTATTACTGGGGATGGAACCCAGAGGCATTCTACCTCCAAGTGACACCCCTAGCCCTAGTTTTTATTTTTTATTTTGAAACAGGGTCTCGCTGAGCTGTAAAGAGCCTCACTAAATAGCTGAGGCTGTCTGCAAACCACGATCCTCCTGTCTCAGCCTCCCAAATGCTGGGATTACAAGCATGCACCACCATGCCCAGCTATATTCTTTATTTTGAAACAGGCTCTGACTACGTTGCAGAGGGCCTAAGTAGCTGAGGCTGGCTGTGAATCTGCCATCCTCTGTCTCAGACTCCCAAGTACTGGGATTACAAGTGTGAGCCACCGCGCCGGGCTTCTCCATGACCAGTTTATTCTAACACTAAGTCAGAAGTTCAGGGACTTGAAGTCCCAACAGCTGTAAGTGCCTGAATTATGCTCACTAGATGAGTTCTGAGCTTGACTCTGGGATTCCTAAGACTCCATAGCCAGTGATGTTTCCCCCTAAGTACACAAGAACAAGAAATGAAGAGGAGAAACCCCAAATCCCTGACCCTTTCTGAAAGTCATAATCACTCATCTGATGCAATAAACTGCAATCGCCATCAGTCATTGCTATGAATTGGGTATAATTTCAGTGTTGCCCCCCCCCAAAAAAAAGCTCCTGTATTAAAGGCTTGCTCCCTAGGTGGCACTATTGGGGACATGGGACCTTTGGGAGGAGGAGCCAGGGGTGCTCCTCAGAAGGGATTGTGGGATGCCAGACATCCCCCTTCTCTCTCCGAGTCCTGTCTCAAGACGTGACCAGTTGCTCTGACACATGGTCCTGCCAACCTCTACAACCATGAGCCAAAATAAAACTCTCTTTACTCCATCAGTATCCTGTGCTGAGTATTTGTTAGAGAGATGGAATGCTGACTAAAGCACTTAGCTCCTTTTTTTTTCATTTTCCTTTTTTTTTTTTCTGGTGTTTTCAGGGGCTTGGAAGGGTACTTGGCTTTGAACCCACAGTCATTCTACCTCCAAACTACACCTCTGTTTTCATTATTTATTTTATTTATTTTTTTATTTTTTAATTTTTTTATTTTTTTGGTGGTACTGGGGTTCCTGGAAGCCCTTCTACCTCCGGGCTACACTCCCAGACCTATTTTTACATATTTATTTGGAAACAGGGTCTCCTAAGCCAGCACGCGGGGCTGGCTTCGAACCTGCGTGATCCTCCTGTTTCTGCCTCCCAAGCGCGGGGATTACAAGCGTGCGCCACCACGCCCGGCTTCATTATTTATTTTAAAACAGGATTTTGCTAAGTTGCTAAGGGTCTTACTAGTTACCAAGGCTGGCCTCCAACCCATGATCCTTCTGTCTCAGTCTTCCAAGTACTGAGATTACAGGTGTGTGCCACCACATCTGGCATACAGTTATCTTTTCAAACCAGAGCTGTTGCTAGTGACCTGGCAGCCACCAAATACCTCCAATAGTTCATTCCTTATAAGGAAGATTCTGCTACTTGTGGCAAATGTGTGAACCTGAAAGATAGACACAGAATAAAAACACTACATGCTCGCCGGGCGTGGTGGCGCATGCTTGTAATCCCTGCGCTTGGGAGGCGAAGACAGGAGGATCGCGCAGGTTTGAAGCCAGCCGCGCTGGCTTAAGAAACCCTGTTTCCAAATAAAATGTAAAATAGGTCTGGGAGTGTAGCCCAGAGGTAGAAGGGCTTCCAGGAGCCCCAGTACCACCAAACAAACAAACAAACAAACACCTTACATGCTCTAGCTTATATGCAGAATCTAACAATAATGTCAAATACATAAATATGCATAGTAGAATCATGGTTATAGGGCCAGAGTGAGGAGGCATGGGTTAAAAGGTAAATTGAGTTGTGTAGGATGAATGACTCTGGATGTCTAATGTACAGCAGAACTACATTTAATACTATTCTACTATATAATGTAAGCTTGCTAAAAGAAGCTGGGAGTGGTGGTCTGTCATCCCGGTATTTGGGAGCCTGGGACAAGCAGATTTCAGGTTTGAAGCCAGCCTCAGTAACTTAGCAAGGCTCTCAGCAACCTAGTGAAACCCTGTCTCAAAACAAAAAGTAAATAATGGGCTGGGGGTATAGTTCAGAGGTAGAATGCCTCTGGGTTCAATCCCCAGTTACACCAATTATTTTAAATTTTGGTTTGGTTTTGGTTTTGGGTTTTTGATTTTTTTTTTTTTTTTTTTTTTTGCGGGTCTGGGGATGGAACCCAGGGGCATTCAACCTCCAAGCTACACCCCCTGCCCTATTTTTTTTATTCTTTATTTTGACACAGGGTCTCACTAAGTAGCTGAGGCTGTCCACGAACCGTGATCCTCTAGTCTCAGCCTCCCGAATGCTAGGATTACAAGCGTGCGCCACCACGCCCGGCTGGTTTTGGGTTTTTTGTTTTGTTTTGTTTTTTGTTTGTTTTGCTAAGGAGGAAAAGCTTAGGTGCTCTTGCCACCAAGTAAAGAAAGAATTTGAGGGGATGACTTTGAAACTGTGATCCTCCTATCTCAGCCTCCCAAGTACTGGAATTGGGATCCTAGGTTTTATAAAGTTTAACTATAACATTATTTGAAGAAACATGGATTGACTACTTTATATCATAAAAGGTATTTGATTGGGGTCGATATACTTAAGCACAATTTACATTATAATTTTACACAATAATGGAATTTTTTGTGACATACGTATTCATGCATGCATATTACATAATTCTGTCAATTTCATTCCCTTTAATCCACCCCCCCCCGTTACTATCTGTTCTGCAAGAATAAGTGCTGAATTTTGTCACTGGTTTTTTTTTCCTGTTTTTAGTGAGATGATCATACAATTTTTAGACCTTAATATGTTACTATGGTGGATGCTGTTATTGATTCATACATGTTGAACCATCCTTGCATTTCCAAAATGAAATCAACTTGATGGAGATAAAGAGTCGTCTTCTTAGTGTCTTGCTGAGTATGACACACTCACATTGTACTAAAGGTTTTGTGTCATCAAGGGTGTTGGTTTGTAGGTGTTGTTTTCCTTTGTGTGTCCTTATCTGGTTTAGGAATCAGGGTGGTATAGGAGTGTGCTACAAAGTGATTCATGTGAGAGGGGCAGTGCCAGATGTTGAACCCAGGTATGTTCTACTCCAACCTACACCTTTAGCTCTATTTTTTTAAATTTTGGATCAGGGTCTCACTAAGTTGCCCACGCCCTCTTTAAGTTTCTGAGGCTGGTCTTAAACCTGAGATCCTTCTATCTCAGCTTCCCCAGGTACTGGGATTACAGGTGTGTGCTCCCCATACATGGCTCAATACAAGCTTTATAGAATGAATTTGGAAGAGTTCTTCCTTTCTAGTTCATGCAATAGTTTGAGGAGTATTGGCCTGAGCTCTTCTTTAAAGATCTGATATCCAAGCCAGGTATGGTGGTTCACCTGTTTTAATACCAGTACTTGAGGCTGAGACAGGAGGGTCACAGGTTCAGCAACTTAGCAGGGCTCGCTACAATTTAACAAGACTCTGTTTCAAAATAAAGTAATAAAAAGGTCTGGGCTGTATCTTGGAGATAGAATGTCCCTGGATTAAATCCCCAGTACCACAAACATTTTCAAAGAGTTTTAAAAAGATCTGATACTTTTATGAGGATAATAAACTCCCATGATGAACTGTGAAACCACTTATAAGGAAGAACAGAGACAGTCGCAGCACAGAAAGAGATAACAAACAGAAAATGGAGAAACTTTAGTCTCACAATTTCTTCTATAATAAATGATATACCATGGCCTCAGTTGTCAAGCGTGGTTTATTCCACGGGAGTAGTGAAACGCATCCTGTGTGAGAATGATCGTAATCTCCAAATGCCCCTCATCTGAGGTTGGGCAGAACACTGGGAAAGCAGGAGACTGCGAAAGGAAACAGACTGGGCTTCAGGGAGAACAGAGAGCTCACTAGTGAGGCCGCTCACATACAAGACGGCCAGTGAATACATAAAAACTGATCAACGTCTTCAGCAGTCAGGAAAGTGCAAATCTAAACTCAGACCTTCCATCTTACCCCAGTCAGAACGGCAATCATCAGGAGCACAAATAATAGTAAATTCTGCCAAGCGTGTGGGGAATGGGAATCCTTATGCACTGGTGGTGGGTTGTGAGTTAATGCGGTCACTATGGAGATCAGTATGGATGGTCCGCAAGAAACTAGCAATGGGGGCAGTAAGACCCAGCTATATCACTCCACAGTGCGTTTCCAAAGGAACTGAAGTCAGAATATTACAGTGATCCTTGCATACCCACGTTTATAGCAGCCCAATTCACAACCGCCAAGCTATCAAACCAGCCTAGGTGTCCATCAGCACATGGATTGTGGAACTTTTACTCAGCCATAAAAAAGGACGAAATTATGTCATCTGGAGAAAAATGGATGGAACTAAAGAATATTATTCCAGGTAAGATCAGTCAGTCTCAGAAAGTAAAGGGTTATATGTTACAGAAAAAATAGGAAACAAGAGACTTCAAATAAATGAGGAGAGTGACCAGTAGAATAATGGAAGGGGACTTGTGGAAGGAGGTGAGATGGAGAGGGAGGAGACCTGATTAAGAAAACAGTTAAAACAACCCTATGTAAGCTGGGCATGGTGGCGACGCTTGTAATCCCCCTGCTTGGGAGGCGGAGAAAGGAGAATTGCACAGGTTCGAAGCCAGTTTCGCTGGCTTAACAGACCCTGTTTCCAAATAAAATATAAAAAAATAGGTCTAGGAGTGTAGCCGGAGGTAAAAAAAAAAAAAAAAAAAAAAAAAAAAAAAAAAAAAAAGAAAGAAAAAGAAAGAAAGAAAGAAAGAAAGAAAGAAAGAAAGAAAGCCAGCCTCAGGGTTCCATCCCCAGTACCACACACACACAAAAAAATCCTATGTACATTTATGAAGCTGTAAATACCAGTTTCAATATTATGAACAGGGAGGGGGCGGGAGTGGAGTGGACTCCAGAAGGAAATGAGCCTGGTGTTGTGTGCATGTGTTTCTATCACACTGAACTCAATATGATGTATGGTTATAATGCACCGATAAAAGTATATTTAAAATTCAATGAAGTAGTTGAAATTAAGAAATCAAAATTCTGGAAAATCAGTGGAAAAAAACAAGATATGTTTCCTGATCCAACAAAAGAATTACAATATCTGGGTGATGGCTTAAAAATCCTGGGCTCACAAACACATCTTTTAAAATGTCCCTCTTAGGGTCTACATCCAAATATGTGTAAAAGTATGAATATGGCATTGTTTTCCTGGATAATCATTGGTGGGAGAGGGTAAGGGAAAACAGGAGGGGGAGAAGGCACCAAGTATAGTTTAAATGTATACCACTTATGTTCAATAAAAAATTGTATTGAAAATAAAAAATAAATAAATGAAATGTCCCTCTTAGCCGGGCGTGGTGGGCATGCTTGTAATCCCAGCATTGGGAGGCTGAGATCGAAAGATTGCAGTTCACAGACAGCCTCAGCTACTTAGTGAGGCCCTCTGCAACTTAGTGAGACCCTGTTTCAAATAAAGAATTAAAAATTGGGCAGGGTGTGTAGCTTGGAGGTCGAATGCCCCTGGGTTCCATCCCCAGACCTGCAAAAAAAAACCATTCCCTCTTACATCTTCCCTTTGAAGAGTCTTCTCAGAGCCCCCGTCAAGTCCTTGTTCCTCAGGCTGTAGATGAAGGGGTTCAGCATGGGCGTGACCACGCTGTACATCACTGAGGCTGCTGCACTAGAACGTGAGTTATGTGTGGCAGATGTGCTAAAGTACACACCCAGGCACGTGCAGTAGAACAAGGAGACCACAGAGAGGTGAGAGGCGCAGGTGGAAAAGGCTTTGTACTTGCCCTGAGCGGAAGAGATTGCACGGATGGAGGAAACTATCTTAGAGTAAGAGTAGAGGATACCGGCCAGGGGACCACAAAACAGCAGGCCTGCTGCGCAATACATCACCAAGTCATTAGGAAAAGTGTCAGAACAGGCCAGGAGGACCACCTGGTTGAGTTCACAGAAGAAGTGTGGGATTTCCAAGTCTGTGCAGAAGGACAGCCGCAGCACCATTAAGCTTTGTAACAAGGAATTCAGAGCACTTGTGATCCAGGACACCAGCACCAGCAGCACGCAGAGCCGGCGGTTCATGATGACCGTGTAGTGCAGGGGGTGACAGATGGCCACGAAGCGGTCATAGGCCATCACAGTCAGGAGGAAGTTGTCCAAAACTCCAAACAGGATGAAAAAGTAAATCTGGCTGATGCAACCCTTCAAAGTTATGGCCTGGCTGTGCGTCTGGATGTTCACCAGCATCTTTGGGACGGTGGTGGAGGTGAAGCAGATGTCCACAAAGGACAGGTTGGAGAGGAAGAAGTACATGGGCGTGTGCAGGTGGGCGTCTGAGATGGTGGCCAGGATGATGAGCAGGTTCCCCAGCACCGTGACCAGGTACATAAACAGGAACAGCCCAAAGAGGAAGGGTTGCAATCTGGGGTCCTCTGACACTCCCAGAAGGAGAAATCCTGAGATTCCTGTGTCATTTTCTGGACCCATGTGGTTGATGTAACTAGCAACAACAACAACAACAACAACAAAAAGATAGAAAGAAAACAGACATGAGACATTGATGCAGCAGCAGCCTGGCAGAAATGCTCTTGTTTCTATTCTACAGTCAGCACGTGGGTTCTTATGTTTTGGGTGTGAATCTGCACCTCCCTCTCTGATTCAGAATTGCTGTCACTCTCAGCCTGTCCCTAGTGAGCTATGGATTCAAAAGTTTGTGTTTCCTTCGTGCATTAGAGGAATACAATTTAGCGATGATTGTGTTCCAGCAGTGTCTAGGCAGTAACTGACTGATCCTAGAAAAGCAAGCATTCCTAACACAAGTAAGGGGAGTAACACACGCAAATATAGCAAGTAAGAAATAAACACATGGCATGCCAGTGGACAAGAGTTACTCTGAAGAGGGAAGAAAAAGCCAATGCAAAGGACAAAGTGGGGAGGAAGTGTTATTTCATACTATTGTCTAACCTGCAGAAAAGTTATGTATGAAAGGAGATCTTCAGTCAGGCATGGTGGCTCAAACCTGCAATCCTAGTACTTTGGAGGCTGAAATGGGAGGATCACAGGTTCGAGACCAGCTTCAGCAAATTAGCAATACCCTCAGCAACTTAGCAAAACCTGTTTCAATTTTTTAAAAATAATAAAATAGGGCTGGGAATGTAGGTAGAATGTTCCTGGGTTTAATCCTTGGTGTTACATCCACAAAAAATGAGATTTCTAAGGGGGAAAAAAAAGAAGGGAGCCACAGTACCACCTGTAGACTGTGTGTCTGGCAGGCGCAGTGGCCAGTGCAAAGGCCCTGAGGGAGGTGCTTCTTGCAGATTTTCGAGCGCAGTGAGGAAGCCAGTGTGAAAAAGAGAATGATGATTTGGTGTGGGTGGTTCCCTAGAATAATGCAGAGTGAAGTGGCCCTTTGCTGTGATGCTCCAGACACGAGGACTCTGTCCAGAGGTGGCTGCACTTGCTCCAGTTAAGTGAGCAGGAGGCCCCTGCTGAATGGACACCCGCCTCTGCTGCCTTCAGACCTGGCCTCTGTATTACGAGTTACATTTTGGAACATATTAAACCCAGTTCCTCTTTCTCTGACTCCTGCTCTCAAGCCTAAAGACAAACACACACACACACAACACAAACCACTTAAAAATGCACCTTCTGTCACAATCTCCTGGGCCTGTGTTAGTACCATGTTCTTCTCTCTCCCAGTGACACTATTCTAAAGGAACTGGCACCAGGAAAGCTGCCTGCACAAGGTGCTATCATCAAAGGGACGTGAAAATGGCACCCATAAATGACAGCTTGTAAATCCCCAGATGCACATCTTGGGCTCCTTTTGGTATGGCCACATTCTACCCTGCTTTTATAGAGTATAAGCAACCTAACCAGCGGCGGTGATGCGCTCCTGTAATTCTGGTACGGGGAGGCTGAGACAGAAGGGTCACAGGTTCAAGGCTAGCTTTAGCAATTTAACAAGACCCTGTTAAAAAAATAAAAGCCAAAAAGTACAGAGCAGGTAGCTTGGAGGTAGAATGCCCCTGGGTTCAATCTCCAGTATCAAGAGAAAAAAGAAAAAAGAAAAAAGAAGCAATCTGTTGCATAAGCAGAAGTTACAAGGTCTTAAGGGAGAAAGTGACTAATTTAGTTAGTTCCTGAGAGGCTGAGTGAGGGGAAAACTTCCCCATGTCTCCCGGGACTCCCATGCCAATTATGCCCTCTGCAGCCTTGCAAAAACGAGAAAACATCAAAACCAAAGATTCTGAAAAGGGAACAAAATCATCACTTTTTGGTTCCAAGACACACAAAATCAGGCAGAATTTCAAAACAGGAAATATATAAAGAACAGCAAAGTTTGAGCTGTTATACGTACTGCATTCCTGAGATCCATTCGTCTGTTGATGGACACCTAGACTGATTCCATAGTTTGGCTACTGTGAATTGTGCAGCTACAAACGTGCAAATCAAAACTACACTGAGATTCCATCTAACTCTACTTAGAATGGCAATCATCAAGAACACAATAGTCAATGCTGGCGACAACTTGGGTAAATAGGAGCCCTTTTACACTGTCGGTGGGCCTGCGAACCGGTGCCACCGCTATGGAGACCAGTGTGGAGGTTTCTCAGAAGACTGGATGTGAAACCACCATAGGATCTAGTGATACTTCTCCTGGGACTCTTTCCAAAGGAACTGAAGTCAGACAATGCATGCATGCTCGTGTTTAGAGAAGCAACTTAGCTAGACTTTGTTTCAAAATAAAATAAAATAGGGCTGGAGGTGTAGCTTAGTGGTGGAGTGCTCCTGGGTTCAATGTGTAGTACCACACACACAAAAAGAAAGACATTATTTTTTGTTTTATTGGTATATTGTGATTAAACATGCTAGTGTGATATAGAGTGATGGGATTATACGTGCACACATCTCAGTGAGTAACTCACCCTAGGTGTCACCCCACTTCATCCCCTTCTCCATGCATGCTTTGCAGTTTGGTAGTTACATGTATGTACATAGCAGTTTTTCAACTCTTACCTTCTTTATGTCTCTACCCCCTTCTCCCCCATCCTCTGAACACCCTCCATCGCTCCACTGGAATCTCTGCTCTTCTCTCTGATTTACCCTTACTTCCCAATTTCTAACTAGCTTCAACATATAAGAGAAAGTATACAATTATTCACTTTTTGAGTCTGGCTAATCTCCCTTAGCATAATGTCAAGTTCCATCCACTTCCCTGCAAATAACATAATTTTGTTCTTCTTTACAACTAACTAAAATCCCGTTGTGTAAGCCAGGTATCCCAATACTTGGGAGGCTGTAATCCCAGTACTTGGGAGGCTGAGACAAGAAGATTGCAGGTTTGAGGACAACCTCAGCAAGCAGTGAGATGTTCATCAACTTAGCAAGACTCTGTTTCCAATTAAAACGAAATAGGGCTGGGGGTGTAGCTCAAAGGTAGAATGCTCCTGGATTCAATCCCTGGTACTACAAAAAAAATTTGATCATATGAATATACCACAACTTTTTGTTAGTTCATCTGTTGGTGGACAGCTAAGCTGTGAACCAGGAATTTTTAATACTTCATTGGTGCATTGCAATTATACATCTTAAGGAGGTATAAACAAATAAATTGAAGTCAGAATATTATTCCAGTACATGCATAGCCATGTTTATAGCAGCATGATTCACAATAGCCAAATTATAGAACCAGCCTAGGTGTCCATCAACAGATGAATGGACGAGGCTGAGACAGGAGGATCACGGTTCGTGGACAGCTTCAGCTACTCAGCGAGGCCCTTTACAATTCAGTGAGACCCTGTTTCAAAATAAGGAATAAAAAATAAGACTAAGGGTATAGCTTGGAGGTAGAATGCCCCTGGCTTTCATTCCTAGTACCGCAAAAAAAAAAAAAAAAAACCCAGATGAATGAATAATGACAATGAGGTGTATACACACAATGGACTTCTACTCAGCCATAAAGAACACATTCTGTCATTTTCTGAAAATAGGATGGAAGTAGATAACCAGGAATTTTATCAGTAAACATGAACATTTACTATAGGACAAAGATATACATCAATTTAGTTGGAGAACCTTGAATAATTAAATAAAAGCTGGCTTAAATGACTATTTGGAGACAAATGAAGGTGGCTTCTCAGATAACAGATCTGATAAAACATCTAAGGAAGCAAAGACCTCAGAATTAAGCAACATATAGAGCCATCAGGAAAAAAAATATATATATATTTTATTAGTTGCAAAATAATCTCAAATAATAAGTCAAGAAACTTGGAAGTAAAAAGGTAGAGTTCACTGAACAAAATTTAAAACATTTTAGGACCAAAAATATCACTCTACAATACAGTAGAAAAACAATAAGCTATAAAATTCCATTAAAATGATAACCAGAAAACTGTGGTGCGACATCTCAGAAAGAAGAAATGGGTTCCATGCCTGTTCCTCTTTCGATCTGGTAAATAAACACAACAGCGACTCCAGGGCACCCAGCAAACACCCACAGCTGGCCCTGGGCTCAGAACCAGGCTGGTCGGGCCCTCGGGTGACCCCAGGTGCATGTCCTCGGCTTCCAGCCTCTGGGAAGCTTTCTCAGCACCTGCCGGGCTCTCAGACTCACCTGGATGGTTTTCTCAATTGAAGGTCCCCTGTGAAAGTCCACACTCCTCCCCAAATGGTTGACGCTGGAGACTGAAGCTGTATCACCAGGTGAGACAGCCCGGAGGGGTCATGCATCAGTGTCTGAGCCAGAAATAGGACTCCAACATAAAAACAGCCACGACCCACACTGCCCAGCGCCACATGCACCGGGGACACCGGGGAAGCGAAGTACAGCTCCGTGTGTCAGCTCATGAGGCTGGTTTCCTCTTGTTGTGCCAGCTTTAGCACGTTACTGCCCTGGGGGATGCTGCTCTGCCCCCAAAGCAATTTTTCTCACTTGTTTTCTGTTTCCAAGATTCCAAGTTAAATGTCAGGGGACTTGGTATTTATTGTTCTTTGTTCATAATCTCTTCTGCTTTCCAGAGATCTAACCTGGGACAAATGAACCTGTCTTGTCCAGGTCCCTTAAAGTCCCCCAAAGCCTTGACTTGTGTAGTGGACACAGCCCTGATGTATCCAGAAAACTCACTACTCCCATCTTCAGCAAAGGGTAACTATGACCCTTTGATACAAAACCATGAGTGCGACAATCCTTGGTTTCATAGTTTTCCCAAAACAATTAAAAATATCATGTTTATAACATAGGATCTGTGATTTAATTATATATATATAAACCATCTGATAATTCAAAGATATAAATTATGTCTTTTTGCATTATTCTGAGATTATAAAATTAAAAAAATATATTATTTAGTTTAGCTTTGTTCAGATACTGGGGATTAAACCTAAGGATGTTCTACCTCTGAGCTACATCCCCAGCTGTTTTTATTTTGAAACAGAGTCTCACTACGTTGTTGAGGATCTCACTAAGTGGCTGAGGTTAGCCTTCAACCTGTGATCCTCCTGTCTCAGCCTCCCAAGTACTGAAATTACAGATGTATACCACTGTGTCCAGCTACTCATTTAGTTTCTATTTAAGTCCATTCTTTGTGGTCTATTCTTTCAGAAACCTATCTCCACAACATTGAATTTGGCAGTCATTTCTTGGATATGATTCCAAAGGCACAGGCAACAAAAGAATAAATAAACTTCATAAAAATAGAAAAATATTGTACATCCAAAGACAATGTAAACAGAATTAAAAGTTACTGATAGAATGGAATAAAATATTTCCAAATGGTATATTTGAAGGTATATTAATATTCCAATTAGAAATCCTAGAAATTAGCAACAATAAAAGCAAACAATACAATGAATCTCCAAAGATATATATATATTTTTTTTGGTGGTACTGGGGTGGAACCCAGAGGCTTTCTACCTCCGGGCTATACTCCCAGACTCAGTTTATATTTTATTTGGAAACAGGGTCTCACTAAGTTGCTGAGAGCCTCACTCTGTAGCTGAGGCTGGCTTCGAACCTGCACGATCCTCCTGTCTCAGCCTCCCAAGCGCGGGGATTACAAGCATGCGCCACCACGCCCAGCTCCAAAGATTTTTATATGATGAATAAACACATGAATATTACTCATCATTATCATAATATAACTAATCATTAAGGAAATACAAATAAAAACTATAGTGAAATACTACTTCACATTTGTTAGGATGGCTACTTAACACAAATTATCTCGCTTCAGCCCTTTACCTTGAGTTTGTTACTATCTTTACTTGTAAAGTGTGTTTCTTGTAAGCAGCAGATGGATGGATTCTGGTTTTTAATCCATTTTGCCACTTTGTGTCTTTTTATTGGGAAATTGGGGCCCTTTACATTCAGTGTGATTATTGAGAGATAATTTAATTCCTAACAAGTTAAGATTTTATTCCTGCTTGAAATATTGTTTATTCTTCTTTGCTTAGTTGTATGCTCGATGGATAATCTTGTTTCTCTGGTTCTGGTGTGTATTACCTATTTCTTCTTTGTAGTTAATCTCTTTGAGTATTTTCTCTAGTGCTGGTTTTGAAGACATAAATTCCTTCAGTTTTTGTTTGTCATGGAAGCTTCTTATTTCCCCATCTAATTTGATAGATAGTTTTGTTGGGTAGGAAATTTTTGGCTGGAAGTTGTTTTCTTTCAGAGTATGGAATATGTTACTCCAAGCCCTTCTGGCTTTCATGACTTGGTTTGGGAAGTCTGGAGTGATTCTAATTGGTTTGCCTCTGAATGTCACTTGGCCCTTTGTTTTTGTTGCCTTTAAGATTCTCTGCTTGGCTTCTACATTGGTCATTTTGACAATTATGTGGTGTGGGGAACCCTTCTCTGATTCTGTTTAAAGGGAGTTCTATAAGTTTCCTGGACCTGTTTATCGACCTCTTGCTCTATGTTTGGAAATTTTCTTCTATAATTTCTTTGAAGAGATTATTGATCCTTTTGGTTTCACCTTCTTTTCCCTCCTCTATTCCGATTATTCTTAGGTTAGCTCTCTTAAATTGGCCTCTATTTCTTCAATATCACATTCCTTCTGTCGATTTTTTTCTAAGTTATGAATTATGCGTTCGTTTTTGGAGTGATCATCTTCTAGGAGCGAGATTCTATTCTCCATGTGGTGTAATCGATTGTTTATAGTTTGAATCGATGCCTTTACTTCAATGATTGCTTCCTTTATTTCTTTTAGACTCTCTCTAAATTCTTTTCAAAAGTCCTGTATTATTTCTACAGTTATATTCCTGATTTGATCTTCTTGAGATCTCTGAATTTCTGTGTTATCAGGTTCTGATATTTTGGGGTTGTGGGCATTCATTACTCTATTGTTGTTCCTTTTCCCCATGATTTCAGAAGTTTGTGCCTTCTCTGGGTTCTTCCCTTGGGTCACTATGACTTCACTTAAGGTGTTCTGGATCTCGAGTCAGTAGTATCTCAGACCCCACTACTCCTTTACTGGGTTGTATCACAGAGTCTCCAACCCAGAGAGTCGATAGAGGCTGCTTTAGACTGTGGGGGGTGCTAGGTTGCACGTTCTCCTATGGTGTGATATCTCTGCCACCACCCCTCCTCCACTGGGTCAAGTCCCAGGGAGTACAGTACTGGGATTTCTCCTCTGTGGCCCGCAATTTGACTCACTGTTCTTGAGTATGCAGATGTAGCTGTACTGGCTTCGCTGAATTTGCTGCTGCTGCCGCCGGTGGCAATATGGCGCCGCTGCTACACCCTCGGCCGTGGGGCTGGTGTTTTTCTTCTTGGTTTTGATTTCCACTCTGAATCCCTGCAGCATGTGCTGAGCTCAGCCACTGGGAGCTTTAGATACTCTCTGCGCCGAGAAATCCTGCCTGGCTGTTCCGCAGCGGCTCACCTCGGCTTGCTGTAGCCGTCTGGTGAACTCCCTGCTGCCGCCGGCAGTAAAGCGCTGCTGCCGCATCTGTGGCTCTGTTCTCAGTCCGCTTTCTCTCTGGAGCCTGGTGATTTTTTTGTTTCTCTGGTGATGGTGTTTTCTGGCTATGAAAGGCGCTGATTTTGTGGTAATGGAGATTGGTTGTTAGCGGGGCTCTTAAGCCCCACTTTTCTTGGTCGCCATCTTCCCGGAAGTCTTCTCCCTCATTTTAGAAAATAATAGGATGTCCACCTGGACATAAATGTCCAAGCTTGGAGTCAACACTCTGATATCCAAAAGCAAGACTCTGAGAAATATGTACTCCACTTCAGCTTTTCAAAACACCAAATGGGATAGAGGAGAAACCACCAATTCCACCCATACATCCCCAGTGTACTGACAGACAGCAATGGATCAAGAGACTCAACTCCCTGAAACTGAAAGGAAGTCTGAATAAGGTAAGAGTTCTAGACAGCATGCCCAGTATCAACAAAACAATCTAAAATAGGATGGGCTATCTTTCTGAATAGACAACAATTCTTGCCCAGCTCTCATGGTTTTGAAAAACTGAAGTGGGCCTAAGATAGAAGCCTTGAGTCAGGAGATCAGGGCTCTGTTTTGGAAGTCCGCCAGGGCCCTTAAGAGCCTTATACCACCTTTATAGATAGGCTCGGTAGAGCAATTCACCAGCAAGTGGTCATTAACGGGCTGCTGATATTTTATTATTAGAATTGACCTATGAAAATGCTAACAAGGAGGGTATGAAAGGGATAAGAGCTAAAGCGACTTCACTGGGAGAGCTAGTCAAGGCCTGTCAGTGGGTAAGGATGGAGCAGCACAAAGCCAACATTTGCTGCAGCTATGAGACAAAATACAGGACAGGGAGTTTGCCTCTGTTGTGGCAAAATAGGACACTTTAAAAGAGAATGTTCTGAATTTAATGTACAAAGGAAGGGGCCACTATAGTCTCCCGGCATGGCTCCAGAGATTTCCCTCGATGTAGGAAGGGGAAACATTGGGCTAGTCGATGCCACTCAAAATTTGATAAGGGCCAGATGTGGTGGCGCACGCTTGTAATCCCTGTGCTTGGGAGGCAGAGACAGGAGGATCGAGCAGGTTCGAAGCCAGCCTTGCTGGCTTAAGAGACCCCATTTCCAAATAAAAAGTATAAAATAGGTCTGGGAGTGTAGCCCGGAGGTAGAATGGCTTCCAGGAACCCCAGTACCACAAAAAAAAATTGATAAAGATAGGAAATGGGAGTTGAGCCCAGTTCACAGGCCCCAAAACAGTGGGGACCCACTTGGGGGGCTTTCCATCTACAACCTTGCCACGGACACTGCTGGAGGCACCAGGCCTGGATCTCCCCATAGCACAGGGCTTTACTCTTGTAGAAGACCACTCCCCTAATAAAATTCCTACAGGAGTATTTGGACCTCTCCCTGCAGGGATGGTCAGGATAATAATGGAGTGATGTCATCTAAATGCAAAAGGGCTCACTGGCATTCCCAGGGTCATCAGTAGTGAATATAAGGGAGAGACCCAAGTGTTAATTACAGGAAAGGAAGTACATAGTATTGACGCTGGCACAAAGATCGCTCAACCTCTTATCCTGCCCTCTTGGGCTCCATCTACTGCCCAACAGGAGAGAGGAGAAGGTAGACTCAATTCTATTGGTCAACACTTTGCATTTTGGACACAAAAGATAGTGCAAGATCATCCTACATTAAATTTTTTTGGGGAGCACTGGGTATGGAATCCAGGGGCATTCTACCTCTGAGTTACACCTCCAGCCCTATTTTTTATGTTTTACTTTGAAACAGGGTCTCATTGAGTTGCAGAGGTTCCTCACTAAGTGGCTGAGGCTGTCTGTGAATGGCGATCTTCCGGTCTCAGCCTCCTGAATGGTGGGATTACAAGAATGCACCACCATACATTAAATTTTTTATAAATAAAATACCGTTTTGGGGTTTAGTGGACATGAGGGCTGATGTTCTTTACTGATAAGTAAAGAACAATGGCCCCACACTGCTACAGATGTCATTGTTGTGACTATGAGGTATTGGGGAATGTAACCAGCTATGGCAAAGCACTAATATACTAGCTGTTCAGGGACCTGAATCCCAGGCAGCTGCCTTACAGCCCCACCTGTAAGCATCAATCTGTGGGAAAGAGATCTACTCTTTTAATGGGTAATATCTCTTATAATACATTTTTTCTAGGGGCCTCTGCTATTTTCCTTCTACCTTTAAAGTGGAAAACCAATACTCCCAAATGGTTAGAGCAGTGGACCCTGAAAGGGGACAAATTAAAGCCCATTTACTTACTCAGGACCAATTACAAGATGGTCACATTGAATGCTCAGTGAGGCCTTGGAATTCTCCTATTTTTTTTATACCTAAAATATCAGAGATGGACGTGGTGGCACATGCTTGTAATCCCAGTACTTTGGAGGCTGAGACAGGAGGATTGCAGGTTTGTGGCCAGGCTCAGAAACCTCATGAGACCCTCTGTAACTTAGTGAGACTTGTTTACTTGTTTTTTTTTTTTTTTTCTGAGTCTGGGAATGGAACCCAGGGGCATTCGATATCCAAGCTACAACCCCTGCTCTATTTTTTATTCTTTATTTTGAAACAGGGTCTCACTAAGTTGCAGAGGGCCTTACTAAGTATCTGAGGCTATTCACGAACCTGAGATCCTCCAGTCTCCTCCTCCCAAATGCTTGGATTACAAGCGTGCGCCACCATGCTCAGCTTGAGACTTGTTTAATGAAGAATAAAATAGGGATGGAGCTGTAGCTCAGAGGTATAATGCCCCTGAATTAAATTCTCAGTAACACACACACACACACACACACACACACACACACACACACACACACAGTAAAAAGGGGGAAAAAACAGGAAAATAGAGATTGCTTCATGATCTTAGAGCTTTTTTATTTTTCTTTTCTTTTGCAGTACTGGGGATGGAACCCTCTAAGCTACACCTCCAGCCCTATTTTCTATTCTTTATTTTGAAACAGGGTCTCACTGAGTTCCAAAGGGCCTCACTAAGTAGCTGAGGCTGTCCGTGAACCGTGATCCTCCTGTCTCAGCCTCCCGAAAGCTGAGATTACAAGCATGCGCCACCACGCCCGGCGATCTTAGAGCTCCTAATGCAGTGTTAGAGCCTATGAGGTGCCTTCAGGTGGGCCTCCCTGCTCCAGCTATGATTCCTAAAGACTGATCTTAAGGACTGCTTTTACACTATCCTCTTGCATCCCAAAGACTGTGAGGAGTTTGCATTTACTTTACCAGTCATCAATCATCAGAACCCAGATGCTAGATAGCAGTGGAAAGTATTACCACAAGGAATGCAGATATTCCAACTATGTGCCAACGGCATGCTGCACAGATTCTAAAACCCCTCCAGCAAAGCTTCCCACAAACCTTAATTTGCTACTATATGGATGTCATACTTTTAGCTGCTAAAACCATGGACAAATTATTTGAGATTTATTCTCTTTTAATACCAATTATGCCCCAACATGGTATTATTATATCATAGGAAAAAGTTCACTATGCAAGTCCTTGGCAATATCTTGGATTTCAGGTTGCTGAGCACACTGTTAGGTCTCAAAAAGTAGAAATTTGCATGAATACTCTTCAAACTCTTAACAACTTCCAAAAATTAATAGGAGACATAAGTTGGTTACATCTCGCTATTGGCATCCCCACTCTTCAATTAAAGCAGGTGTTTACTACCCTTCAGGGGGACCCGAATCTTTCCTCATCCTGTTCTCTAACTGAAGAGGACAAACAAAAACTAGAACTAATCAATCAAGCTATCTCCCTATGACAGTTAAGCAGAATTAGTCTAGCAATACCTGTGGATACTTTTTTATTTCTGATGCCACAATCTCACAACAGCTTTAATTGGCCAGTATAAAAGTCAATTACATGAGCTGGGCGTGGTGGCGCATGCTCGAAATCCTGGCATTTGGGAGGCTGAGACAGGAATATCGGGGTTCAAGGACAGCCTCAGCTACTTAGTGAGGCCCTCTGCAACTTAGTGAGATTCTGCTTCAAAATAAAGAATAAAAAATAGGGATAGGATGTAGCTCAGAGGTCGGTAATTCTCAAATACTGGGATTACAAGCATGCACCACCACACCTGGTTAGTCTTCTTCATTTTTGAACAGCTTTCACAAATGGCTCTAGTGATACAAGGCAGGTTGGTATTATTTCCAATGATGTCCAAAAAACAATTTCAGTATATTCTTCTTCATAAAATGCAGAACTTGAAACTATTATCCTAGCTCTGCAAGCCTTTCCCTCAGAAACCTTCAATTTTATCAGCGATTCTTATTATGCTGTAAAAATAACTCTTATCTTAGAAACAGCATATATAAAACCCACATTGCTACCTGAATTGTTGTAACTACTTCTTACTCTACAAATGTTAATAAACCAGAGAGTTCACAAAATCTCCATCACACACCTTCACTCCCATTCTTATCTCCCAGGTCCCCTTTCTGAGGGCAATGCCCAAGTAGATAAATTAATAGAAATCTCCCAACTTGACATGGCACAAAAATTGCACGAGCTTCTTCATCAAATTTCAAGAGCTTTGCACCACCAGTTTGGCACCACCAAAACTCAGGCCCAACAAATCTTATCCTCTTGTTCCACCTGTCAATCTCTGGGTGCCCCCATGACAATTTCTGGGACATGCCCTGGGGAATTAAAAGTCAATGAAAATTGGCAAATAGATGTCACCCACATCCCCTCCCCAACACCCCTCCTCTTTGTCCATGTCTACATTGACACATACCCAAAATCTGTCCATGTCACTCTCATCAGGTGGAACAGCTCATCATGCCATTCAACATTGTTTAAAATCTTTTGCAGTTATGGATACACAAAAGATATAAAACAGATAGTGGGCCAGCATATACTAGTAAAATATTCCAATTCTTCTGCAATTCTTGGAACATATAGCACATTACAGGAATTCCATATAACCCACAAGGATTATCTCTTAATAATCACACTGAATGTAAATGGCCTCAATTTACCAATAAAAAGACATAAAGTGGCAAAATGGATTAAAAACCAGAGTCCATCCATCTGCTGCTTACAAGAAATACACTTTACTAAAGATAGTAACAAACTCAAGGTAAAGGGCTGGAGCAAGTTAATTCATGTTAAGTAGCCATCCTACCAAATGTGAAGTAGTATTTCACTATGGTTTTTATTTGTATTTCCTTAATGGTTAGTTATATTATGATAATGATGAGTGATATTCATGTGTTTATTGGTCATATAAAAATCTTTGGAGATTCATTATCTATTTTAGTCTTTTACCTATTACTAAATCGTATTGTTTGCTTTTATTGTTGCTAATTTCTAGGATTTCTATTTGGAATATTAATATACCTTCAGATATAGCATTTGGAAATATTTTAACCTGTTCTATCACTAACTTTTAATCTGTTTACATTGTCTTTGGATGTACAATATTTTTCTATTTTTTATGAAGTTTGTTTGTTTATTCTTTTGTTGCCTGTGCCTTTGGAATCATATCCAAGAAATCACTGCCAATTTCAATGTTGTGAAGTTTTATGACCCTGGTTTTCTTCTAAAAGTTTTTAGTCTTAAGGTTTACATTTAGGTCTTTTATCTATTTTGAGTTAATATTTGTATATGGTGTTAGGTAAGGGCCCAATTTTATTCTTTTTCATGTAGTTATTATTTTTCAACAATAGGTAGTGAAAAAATTGTTATTTCCTTCACCAAATGTTCTTGGAAACCTTGTCAAAAAATACTTTGACCATATATGGAAGAAAAAAAACCCCAAACATATCAAAGTTAATCAGAAAACCAATCATGGGAAGGAGGGAGGTGGAGGGAAGGTTAGGGATTGGGTAGAGGCTGATTGGGCTCTGTGCGTGTATATCTCTGCAAGTATTTTTTATCCCATTAAGATGTATGACTACAATGCACCAATAAAAATTTATTTAACAACCACAACAAAAAGTCATACTTGGTGCATTAATTCTATGTTTGAAGTAATTGGGTTTTCTCAAGATACTGATCTGCTCTTAATTTTTTTTCATTTTATTGAGATATTTTCCTGTGTTCTTTATATTTAAAATAATATAGTTTTGTGCTCTTAACATTTACTAAGAACTAGCTTAAAGGTTGTGTTTAGTCTTCTTGATTACCTTCTAAGCTGCATCTTAGTAAAATCAGGGTTTATAACATTGGGTTACTATATTTAACATTCTCTCTATATATATATCTGTGACTGTGTACATGTATGAAGGCTAAATATGCTGTGTATCCAGGTTCATCTAAATGTGTTATAAAAATCTTATAAGTTAAATGTATATAGTTTTATATAATTGCAAGCTAACCAATAGGTGATCTCTTTGTGCAATGTGCATTGTATTTGTATCTTAAGTTACTAAAACTTTTGTCATCTATGTTTAGTACCATGCAAAAATCCATCATTAAAACCTGGTTTACATCTGTTTCCCTTGACTGAATAAGTGTCTTATTATTGTATAAGAGAAATACAACTGTCTATCAGATAATAAGCTTATTTATAATTGCTAATACTGTCCTCTAAACTTATAAAAATCTAGAGCTATTTGCTGACTTTTATCAATGCTGTTAACCTACATAGACTTATAGTTATGGTTATCTTACTGAACCACAAATTCTGAATTTTACTCTAATGGTTAAGTTAATAAATGTTAACTTCTATGTAACTATAGTGTTAATTATTACTGGCTCCTTTTTAAGTTAGATGCATTTGTGTTTCCTAAGGATCTTATGAAATGCAAAGCTTAAGAAAACACTTTACCAATCTAATGTTCTGTAATCAAAAGGAAATGGAACCCAGAGGCATTCTACCTCTGAGCAACACCTCAGCCCTATTTTTTATTCTTTATTTTGAAACAGGGTCTCACTGAGTTGCAAAAGGCCTCACTAAGTAGTTGAGGCTGTCTGTGAACTGCGATTCTCCAATTTCAGCCTCCCAAATGCTGGGATTACAAGCATGCACCACAATGCCCAGATCTATTCTTTTATTTTTATGCTTTCTGATGGTACTGGACTTGCAAAGCCTCAAGAGGAGATTTTTATACCTGGGGAACACAAATATAACATCATAGTTATACAGAAGTTAACTCTTACTTTTAATGTGAAATTTAGAACCCATGGCTCAGTCAGATAACTATAGAAAACAGAGAAAGTTAAAAGCCCAGGAAATTATCCTAATAATACCTCATTGTGAACCCATTAAATATTTTTTTCAAAAAGAATCAAATTTATCACACATGCAAATTTTTTCATAAGCATCATCCTCTACCAACATTCTGCAACTTACTCAAACCTCTTGCAACTTGCATTAAATCTTCTAATTTTTCCCTAGGCAAAAATGGCGACTGAGGGACACAGCACCTCTCAGTAGCTGAAGTAAATAAAGTTTAAATACTGAGAAAGCAGTGTCTAAATCAACAAAATAAATACATACCAGGAACCAAAACACATCCTGGTACCTCGGCGGAACCCTGAACTTGAACAAGAAGAACAAAGATCGGACACGGGACCTGCTGCAGATACAATCTGACCGCGGACCGGAACGCTGAGCCGCGGGCTGCTTTAGCAGCTGTCCAAGGAGCTGCCTGCCCGATATTACCACAGCAAGATAATCCGGGAATAAAAACGGACTTAGGACCGCATCCTAAGCAGCGAGCAGCACCCACCAGAACTCTGTCTGCCCACCAGCGACCGGATCACATCGGCACAGAGACTCACACGGATTCCTGCACCAAGACAGGTACCTGAGGGCGCCCTAGTAAACTGGGGTCCTAGCGTGTGCGCAGTCTCAACCCCCCACCACGGGCTCAAGCCTCAGAGCACTCTCCTCGCGCATCCTGCCTGTCCCCTACTAGTAATCAGTGCCTATACACTGCCCCCCTAAATTGGAGCCTGCTTCTGTGGCTAACCCCTGCCACCTTGCCAGAGCCTACCCTCCAGGCTGCAAAAGCACTGGGAGACCCGGAAATCTCCTTGGGGCACCCCCAGCCTCTACGTCCCGCGGGACGCAGAGACCATTGCTGGACACCGCACACTGGACCCTTGAGCACCTACCCTGCACCCCTGGCCCACTGCGGGGTATTCCCAACCTCCTGGTAGCCAGATGCTTAGTTCTAAGTGAGAACACAGCTCAATACACCTTGGAAGAACATACCAGCAGCAATAGACAGCTGCACCCACTCTCACTAGGGTCCAGTATTAACAGTGCATCCAGCCTGCACTCTTGGAATAGGCAGAGCTCTGGCAGTAAGTGTGGCCACCCAGGAACCAGCATTCATTTGCCCAGGGCACATCTTGGGACCACACCGGCTAGCCCAGCTGGAATTTCCAGAGACACAAGAAAATCCATCGGGCCACAAAATCTGCTCAGGACCTCAGGGGGAAGTTCCAATTACACTTTAGTCACTCTCCACCCCTGCTGTAGGGAAGCACAGGCTGGAGGCGAGGGTGGTGAGTGCAGATGTGCTGACCACAGGTTAGAATTTCGCAGAATCTGTGAACTGTACAGAATCAAATAACAGTGAAACCAGACACCCGGACACATAAACCTAAAGCAGCTAAAGGAGAAAAAGGTGTCCAAACACCCAGAGTGACTTAAGAAGATAAAAATAGAGTACAAAGAAAACTAAGAGACATTGGACGGTATCCTGAAAGCTACCAAGCAATCAGATACGCACATATTATATGGACCTGACCCCATATGCGTAAATAAGGAGGACTGTTTGTTTTACTTTTAATGTGGATGTTATGTTTTATTTTGCTTTTAAAGTGCTTTTGTTTTAGTATGGTTATTGCTGTTTTCTTTTTTTTCTTTTTTTTTCTTCTTTTAATCCAAACTTCTCTTACTTTAACTTGTTGTTTTATATATATATACATTGGATAGTTTGCCTTATTTTTTTATTTCACACGGCTGCTAGTTCCTTTTATTTTATTCCTCTTCCTTTTTCCTCTTTCTTCCTCTTTCCTTCCTTTTCTTTCATTCTCCTCCTTTGATTGGTTTACCTTCCTTTTTCTTGGATTACATAATAGTCTTGGTATCTTGTGGGGATTCTTTATTTTTTTTTTTTTTATGTCTGTCTGCTCCTACCAGCATCCCTATTTACAAACCTTCCCACACTAACCTACATACATTTCTCCCCCAAAACTTTTCCCCATAATATACCTCATGGTTTAAAACTCAAAGTATTTTTTATATCCATAACTACTCTACTAACAACGAGTCCTAGTAGTTAACTCTCTCTCATTCATAGCAAGTTATTACCTTATCATACTTAAAGTCCTTCTCAACCTAACATATCCTCCACCTAATCTGACTCCTTTACCCATCACCCCAGCTCCTCCCACATCACCCACTCTCAACACTGGAAAGGCTCTGCTGACTGGCCGATACCCCTAAACTCCTAATATTAAGATTTGACTAAACACATTACTCACGAACGATGGGTAGAAATCAGAAAAACAGGACAGAGAACACTATAAATATGAGAACCAGGAGTTATGAAGAGACAGCAGAAATCACGAATACTGACCTACTAGAAATGCAAGAAGGGGAGTTCAGAATCTTGTTGTTCAATATGATGAAAGGTTTTAAAACAAGTATAGAGGAGGTTAAAGGTGAAATAGAAACACTAAAAAAGAATCAGAAAGAGGTCTGGAATGAAATGAAAGAGGCAATAAGTGAAATGAAGACAGCAATAGAAAGAAACTCTGGAAGATTAGATGAAATGGAAAACAGAATATCAATATTAGAAGACAGTACATCCCAAACCGAAAACACAGTCAGCGATATACAGAAATCTTTACAGCAACAAAACCTAAACATCCAGCAATTATGGGATAATATGAAGCGCCCTAATTTACGGATAATAGGCATTGAGGAAGGGATAGAGGTACAGACCAAGGGCATATGTAATATCTTCAAGGAAATAATCTCAGAGAATTTTCCAAATATGGAAAGAGACTTGAATCTTCAAGTACAGGAGGCATACAGAACTCCACTGAGACAGGACCAAAGAAAAACCACTCCACGCCACATAATAACCAAATTGACCAGCATAGAGGCCAAGGAAGGAATCTTAAAAGCAGTGAGAACAAAAGGACAGGTGACATATAGAGGCAAAACAATAAGAATCACCCCAGACTATACAACCCAGGTCAGGAATGCTAGGAGAGACTGGTACGACGTGATTCAGACCCTGGAAGAACATAACTTCCAGCCCAAATTAATCTATCCAGCAAAACTACTATTCAAGATCAATGGGGAAGTCAAAGTCTTTCAGGATAAACAGAATCTCAAAAAATTCATGAATTCAAAGCCAACACTAGAGAAAATTCTTAAAGAAATAAATCATAAGGAAGAAAAAAGAAGCAGACTCCAGAATCAGAGAAGAGAGGAAGTTAATAAGTGGGCCATTTAAGTAAAGAAGAAAGATCACAACACCCAAGAGTAGACAGAACACAAAATGGCAGAAAACAAAAAGCATATTTCAATAATATCACTTAATGTCAAAGGACTTAACTCACCAATCAAAAGACATAGACTGGCAATGTGGATTAGGAAACATAATCCAAAAATATGCTGTCTGCAAGAAACTCACCTCACAGCCAAAGACATTCACAGGCTGAAGGTGAAAGGATGGAAAAAGATATACCATGCCACCAGTGACCGAAAAAGAGCAGGGGTAGCAACCCTGATATCCAACAAAACAGACTTTAAAATAAAACACATCAAAAGAGACAAATCAGGGCACTTCCTTTTATTAAAAGGAACAATACACCAAGAAGATATAATGATACTAATTTTTCCCTAGGCTTCTTTTTCCCATTTGGGATAATCTTTAAATCTTTAGAATAAACTCTACCATATTAAATCCTTTTTTATCCCCTAAATACTCTTTTATTTTTATACTTCCTTACCAAAAATTCTCATACTCATGTCTTTTCTTCACATCTCTCTCATTTCTACATACTGTTTCCTTTTTGTGTGTGTGTGTGGTACTGGGGATGGAACCCAAGGCATTCTACCTCCAACCTACACTCCCAGCCCTATTTTTTATTTTTTATTTGGAAACAGGGTCTCACTGAGCTGAGTTGCAAAGTACCTCACTAAGTAGCTGAGGCTGGCTGTGAACTGCGATCCTCCTGTCTCAGCTTCCCAAATGCTAGGATTAAAAGTGTGTGCCACCACGTCCAGCTCATACTGATTCCTTTCTGCCTTAATTCCTTCCTTAAATTTACATTTTGAAGCAATCCTTCCAAAAAATGTTTTCAGATTATAAAGATGGTATTTATTTATTTAATTTATTTCGTGCATTGTAGTCATACATCTTAATGGAGTACAAGATGGTAGAGGCATAAACATACACATCACTCATTTAGCTCTTCCACAATTCTCATCCCATTCACTCCCCTCCCTCCTTTTCATGTTTGGCTTAGTGATTGATTTGATATATTTGTGAATGTACATTATGTACATTAGGAAACTTGACTCTTCCCACCCTCCTTAGTTAACTCACCTTATTTGCTCGCCACTAAGCCAAGAATGGGAAGGAGGGATGGGGAGGAAATGGGGTGGTGATTGTGTAGGTCTAATTAGGTAATATGTGCATGTATGTCTACACAAGTCTTGTATCCCATTAAGATGTATGAATACAATGCACCAATAAAAAAATTTTTAAATGAAGGCCTTACTTCTCAGGTGAAAAGTTTAGATGAACATTTAATTTGTTTAGCAACTTTTGTCATAGGAGAGGGATCAGACTAAATGGAAAGAGAGTCTGGTATTTTTGTGAGTGTAATCATCTATGCAGTTGCAAATAAGGAGTCTGAATGAGATATAGGTCGTGTGTAAGTCTTTCTTGAGTTAGCTCTTATTCAGATCCACAGATGTCAGGTCCTTTTCCATCAGTAAACAGATAAGAACATATTATTTATTAACAGGGGGTGAAAGAAAAGGGGAAAGACAAAGGAGGAAAGCAGTCCCCCGTTACACTATGTTATAAATACACACATATATGTAAAATATATGTACATATATATAATTTGTGGTACTGAGGATTGAATTCAGGGGTATTCTATTTCTGAGCGACACCTCCAGCCCTATTTTTATATTTTATTTTGAAACAGGGTCTCATCAAGTTGTGGAGGGCCTCACATGGTTGCTGAGGCTGGCCATAAACCTGTGATCCTCCTGTCTCAGGCTCCCAGGTACTGGGGTTACAAGTGTGCACCACCACATCCAGCATAAACATATTTTTAATTGTTTTGGAAAAGCTAGGAAGCCAAGCATTACAGAACTCATGGTTTTGTACAGAGGGATTTTTTATTTTTTAATTTCTTAATTTTTTAATTTTTATTTTTTATAAGTGGAACATATTGAAAGTGGTGTACATTTAGATTGTGCTTCATGCCCTTCCCCCTCCATTTTCCTTCCCCCCTCCCAATAGAGAGTGTCCAGGTTAACCATGTTGTATTTATGCTATTACACATATTCGTATGTAGCTCCTCCATTGAACAACCTCAGCTTTCTTCCTCTCCTATCCTTCCATTCAAGGTTTGCTGAGTTTTCCCCTCCATCATCTGGAGTCCCCATAGAAGGATTTTAGTTACCCTCTTGTTAAAGGCAGGAATAATATATTTTCTGGATACATCAGGAATTGTGTCCCCAACACAATTCCAGGGCTTTTGGAGATTCAGGGGACCTGGCTGAAACAGGTTCATCACAATAGACTTTGGATAGTGCTGCAAGTGAAGATAGGGATTGGTGTTAAGAGGTGAGGTCTCTGGAAAGCAGAAGACCTCATGGAGAAGAAGTGATGATAACGGAGTCCCACGGCATTTAACTTGTTCTCTTGGGAACAGAGGATTAACAAGAAAATTGCTTTAGGGGTAGAGAAACGTTCTCTAGGGTACTGATGCACTTGGGGCTGGAACACCAAGAGCAAATGAGCCTCCTGAGCAGTACATGAAGCTGTACTTAGCTCCCTGCCTCCATCTCCAGGTGTGTATGACCTTGGTCTGGGTGGGACATGGCTGTTGTTGACTTAGAGTCCTGCATCTGGCTTGGGCACTGACTCAGCCTCCCAGCCATCTCCTCCGGTGACACAGCTTTAATATCCAGTGTCAACCATCCAGGGAGGAGCGTGGACTTCCACATGAGAACTTCCATTGAGAAAATCATCCAGGTGAGTCTGAGAGCCCTGCAGGTGCCAGAGAAGGCTTCTGAGAGTCTGGAAGCTGAGGTCATCCAGGGTCACCCGAGAGTTTGTCTCGCCCAGCCCCAAACACAGAGACAGCTGTGGGTGTTTGCTCTGTGTCCTGAAGTCGCTGTCATGTTTATTTACATGACCAAAAAGGAGCAGACACAGGGCCAGTGATGTGAGGGTCGCTGTTGACAGTGAGGTTACAGAAATGGAAGCTGAAGCAGAAGTGGCTGAGAAGATCAGCGTGGCTTTCATATAAGTAGATTGTGCATCTGAAGATCTTTGCAACCTGTGAGTGAGGTGAGAAAAAGAAAGGTACACTACCCATGGAGGGGCTCACAGAAAGGCCAGTGTCCCAGTTCTGCACCCGTTTCCTGGTTGTCAGCATCCACAGAGTTTTCCAGTTCATTGTTTCTCTACTGACTTGGAATGCTATGTTCAGTCAATAAAAAGTTGAAATTTCTATTTAGTGAAATCTGCTTATCTTCTTAATTTCAGGTTTCTTTATTCAAGATGATTTGGGCCACTGATAAACTGGATACAATGCATTCTTTCTTTTGTTAAATTCGGTTTAAAATATACTTATATTGGTGCATTGTGTTTATACATCATAATGAGGCTCAGAGTTTCCTTCTGGATCCTGCCCTTCTCTCTCTCCTTCTCCCTACATGTTATTGAGATCAGTATTGGTAATTTCATACAAATAATGCTAGGTATAATGCTTTATTAATGTTCCTCTAGAATGAATTGTTTACTATCTTACTGAGGGGACTCACTAAAGGGGAATAAATTCATACATAAATATAGGAATTTGCATCTGGTCTGTAGGACAGAAACAAACATTTCTGCAGGGTAGCACTGCATAATTGTGTCTCGTCCCTTTTCTCCTGGTGTTTTTGGTGGTCACATCAACCACATGGGGCCACAGAATGACACACAGATTACAGAATTTCTCCTTCTGGGATTTTCAGAGGACCTGGAGCTGCAGCCCCTCGTCTTTGGGCTTTTCCTCTCCATGTACCTGGTCACGGTGCTGGGGAACCTGCTCATCATCCTGGCCATCGTCTCAGACGCCCACCTGCACACGCCCATGTACTTCTTCCTCTCCAACCTGTCCTTTGTGGACATCTGCTTCACCTCCACCACCGTCCCAAAGATGCTGGTGAACATCCAGACACACAGCCAGGCCATCACCTACGCAGGCTGCATCACCCAGATGCAGTTTTTCCTACTCTTTTCAATAGTGGACATCTTTCTGCTGACCATAATGGCCTATGACCGCTTCGTGGCCATCTGTCACCCCCTGCACTACACGGTCATTATAAACCCCCGGCTCTGCGTGTTGCTGGTACTGGTGTCCTGGATCACAAGTGTCCTGCATGCCCTGTTACAAAGCTTAATGGTGCTGCGGCTGTCCTTCTGCACAGACTTAGAAATCCCCCACTTCTTCTGTGAACTGAATCAGGTGGTGCACCGCGCCTGTTCTGATACCTTCCTCAACGATGTGGTGATGTATATTGCAGCTGTACTACTGGCAGGCTGCCCTTTGGCCGGCATCCTCTACTCTTACTCCAGGATAGTTTCCTCCATCCGTGCAATCTCCTCGGCTCAGGGCAAGTACAAAGCCTTTTCCACCTGCGCCTCTCACCTCTCCGTGGTCTCCTTGTTCTATTCCACCAGCCTGGGTGTGTACCTGAGTTCCGCTGTGACCCAAAACTCTCGCTCCACGGCCACAGCCTCGGTGATGTACAGCGTGGTCACCCCCATGCTGAACCCCTTCATCTACAGCCTGAGGAACAAGGACATCAAGAGCGCTCTGGGAAGACTCCTGGGGAGAGAAGCTCTGGGGACGTCAGTGGTACTGAGACTGAAGACGCGCCCGTGACTTGGGGCTCAGAGCCTCAGAGCCAGAAACGGGGATTCTGCCCTCAGAGGGCCGGGGAGAGCCTCTCTTCCTATTTAATTCCTGGAGTTTCCTTTTCTTTCATTTCAACTTCTGACTACAATGTACTTGCAGGACTCACCTTGTGACTTTCTGCTCCTGTACCATCTGGTTCTCTGTGCATGTTCTCATTTTCCAACTTTGCCAAAGTTATTCCCAACTTCAAATCAGAACGACTCTGAAATTTCATAATTTCATCTCAAGTGATGTATATCACACTAACAACACTTTTTCTAATTTTATTTTATTTTATTTTGGCACTGGAGATTGAATTCAGGGGCGTTCTACATCTGAGCTATAAATGAAACAAGTTCACAATGCACCCCTTTTTTGGAGAGGAGGTACTGGGTATTGAACCAAGGGCCTTCTACCTCCAAGCTGCACGCCCAGCCCTATTTTTCTTATTTTTTATTTGAAATAGGGTCTCACTAAGTTGCTGAGGCTGTACTTCTCAAACCTCGTGATCCTCCTGTCTAAGCCTCCCAAGCATTGGGATTATAGGCATGAACTACCATGCCCAACTAAAAGTAAAATATATCTGAGCCAGATGTTCAGAAGCAGTTCAAATTCTGACACGTTGCCCTTTCCCATATGTTGTCGTACTATGTCGTGCGTTTGAAATTGCCCTTGCCTATTTGCTTCTAATAGCAGCAGCTAAGTGAGGCAGCGTGGAGCCTGCTGGTGCTGTGTGGTCTTATGATGTTCTAGATGCGGGAGCACGGAGGTCTCAGCAGGCTGTCGGGAAGCTCACTTTGCAGACGGATGTAGAGGCGTTAGATAATAAGATAAACAGAATCAGACATGAAAAACACTGAAACTTGAATTTCTGCTATTTTTACCCTGTCCATGTGTCCATTCTGTTACAAATTGAATATGTTCATGTCCTCTTAAATGTGCTTATGTTGAGATCATAACTCCCAGTGGTCCTGTCGGGTGGGTCCCCAAACCATTCCCAGCTCTATGTGTAGGAATGGAGACAGGTTTCTAAGAGAATAGGCCACAAAGAATGGACTTAAATAGAAACTAAATGAGTAGCTGGACACAGTAGTATACATCTGTAATTTCAGTACTTGGGAGGCTGAGACAGGAGGATCACAGGTTGAAGGCTAACCTCAGCCACTTAGTGAGATCCTCAACAACGTAGTGAGACTCTGTTTCAAAATAAAAACAGCTGGGGGTGTAGCTCAGAGGTAGAACATCCTTAGGTTTAATCCCCAGTATCTGAACAAAGCTAAACTAAATAATATATTTTTTTTAATTTTATAATCTCAGAATGATGCAAAAAGATGTAATTTATATCTTTGAATTATCAGATGGTTTATACATATAAAATTAAATCACAGATCCTATGATATAAACATGATATTTTTAATTGTTTTGGGAAAACTATGAAACCAAGGATTGTCGTACTCATGGTTTTGTATCAAGGGGTCATAGTTACCCTTTGCTGAAGATGGGAGTAGTGAGTTTTCTGGATACATCAGGGCTGTGTCCCCTACACAAGTCAAGGCTTTGGGGGACTTTAAGGGACCTGGACAAGACAGGTTCATTTGTCCCAGGTTAGATCTCTGGGAAGCAGAAGAGATTATGAACAAAGAACAATAAATACCAAGTCCCCTGACATTTAACTTGGTATCTTGGAAACAGAAAACAAGTGAGAAAAATTGCTTTGGGGGCAGAGCAGCGTCCCCCAGGGCAGTAACGTGCTCAGGCTGGCACAACAAGAGGAAACCAGCCTCATGAGCTGACACATGGAGCTGTACTTCGCTTCCCCGGTGTCCCCGATGCATGTGGCGCTGGGCGGTGTGGGTCGTGGCTGTTTTTATGTTGGAGTCCTATTTCTGGCTCAGACACTGATGCATGACCCCTCCGGGCTGTCTCATCTGGTGATACAGCTTCAGTCTCCAGCGTCAACCATTCGGGGAGGAGTGTGGACTTTCACAGGGGACCTTCAATTGAGAAAAACATCCAGGTGAGTCTGAGAGCCCGGCAGGTGCTGAGAAAGCTTCCCAGAGGCTGGAAGCCGAGGACATGCACCTGGGGTCACCCGAGGGCCCGGCCAGCCTGGTCCTGAGCCCAGGGCCAGCTGTGGGTGTTTGCTGGGTGCCCTGGAGTCGCTGTTGTGTTTATTTACCAGATCGAAAGAGGAACAGGCATGGAACCCATTTCTTCTTTCTGAGATGTCGCACCACAGTTTTCTGGTTATCATTTTAATGGAATTTTATAGCTTATTGTTTTTCTACTGTATTGTAGAGTGATATTTTTGGTCCTAAAATGTTTTAAATTTTGTTCAGTGAACTCTACCTTTTTACTTCCAAGTTTCTTGACTTATTATTTGAGATTATTTTGTCAACTAATGAAATATATATATATTTGTGATGGCTCTATATGTTGCTTAATTCTGAGGTCTTTGCTTTTTGGATATTTTGAAAGATCTGTTATCTGAGGAGCCACCTTCATTTGTCTGCAGATAGTCATTTAAGCCAGCTTTTATTTAATTATTCAAGGTTCTCCAACTAAATTGATGTATATCTTTGTCCTATAGTGAATGTTCATGTTTACTGACAAAATTCCTGGTTATCTACTTCCATCCTATTTCCAGAAAATGACAGAAGGTGTTCTTTATAGCTGAGAAGAATTCTGTTGTGTATACACACCTCATTGTCATTATCCACTCAACTGGGCTTTTGTTTGTTTGTTTGTTTGTTGTTTTTTGGGTTTTTTTGTGGTACTGGGGATGAAACCCAAGGGCATAACTCCAAGCTATACCCTTAGTCTTATTTTTTATTCTTTACTTTGAAACAGGGCCTCACTGAATTGTAAAGGGCCTCACTGAGTAGCTGAAGCTGTCTGTGAACCGTGATCCTCCTGTCTCAGCCTCGTCCATTCATCTGTTGATGGACACCTAGGCTGGTTCTATAATTTGGCTATTGTGAATCGTCCTGCTATAAACATGGCTATGCATGTACTGCAATAATATTCTGACTTCAATTTATTTGTTTATACCTCCTTAGGATGTATAATTGCAATGCACCAATGAAAGTATTAAAAATTCCTGATTCACAGCTTAGCTGTCCACAAACATGAACTAATAAAACATTGTGGTATATTCATATGATGAAATTTTTTTGTAGTACCAGAGATTGGATCCAGGAGCATTCTACCTTTGAGCTACACTCCCAGCCCTATTTTGCTTTGATTTGGAAACAGATCTTGCTAAGTTGATGAAAGTCTCACAACTTGCTGAGGTTGTCCTCAAACCTGCAATCTTCTTGTCTCAGCCTCCCAAGTACTGGGATTACAGGCGTGTGCCACCATACCTGGCTTACACAACGGGATTTTACTTAGTTTTAAAGAAGAACAAAATTATGTTATTTGCAGGGAAGTGGATGGAACTTGAGGACATTATGCTAAGGGAGATTAGCCAGACTCAAAAAGCGAATAATTGTATGCTTTCTCTTATATGTTGAAGCTAGTTAGAAATTAGGAAATAAGGGTAAATCAGAGAGAAGAGCAGAGATTCCAGTGGAGCGATGGAGGGTGTTCAGAGGATGGGGGAGAAGGGGGTAGAGACATAAAGAAGGTAAGAGTTGAAAAACTGCTATGTACATACATGTAACTACCAAACTGCAAAGCATGCATGGAGAAGGGGATGAAGTGGGGTGACACCTAGAGTGAGTTACTCACTGAGATGTGTGCACGTATAATCCCATCACTCTATATCACACTAGCATGTTTAATCACAATATACCAATAAAACAAAAAATAATGTCTTTCTTTTTGTGTGTGTGGTACTACACATTGAACCCAGGAGCACTCTACCACCAAGCTACACCTCCAGCCCTATTTTATTTTTATTTTGAAACAAAGTCTAGCTAAGTTGCTTCTCTAAACACGAGCATGCATGCATTGTCTGACTTCAGTTCCTTTGGAAAGAGTCCCAGGAGAAGTATCACTAGATCCTATGGTGGTTTCACATCCAGTCTTCTGAGAAACCTCCACACTGGTCTCCATAGCGGTGGCACCGGTTCGCAGGCCCACCGACAGTGTAAAAGGGCTCCTATTTACCCAAGTTGTCGCCAGCATTGACTATTGTGTTCTTGATGATTGCCATTCTAAGTAGAGTTAGATGGAATCTCAGTGTAGTTTTGATTTGCACGTTTGTAGCTGCACAATTCACAGTAGCCAAACTATGGAATCAGTCTAGGTGTCCATCAACAGACGAATGGATCTCAGGAATGCAGTACGTATAACAGCTCAAACTTTGCTGTTCTTTATATATTTCCTGTTTTGAAATTCTGCCTGATTTTGTGTGTCTTGGAACCAAAAAGTGATGATTTTGTTCCCTTTTCAGAATCTTTGGTTTTGATGTTTTCTCGTTTTTGCAAGGCTGCAGAGGGCATAATTGGCATGGGAGTCCCGGGAGACATGGGGAAGTTTTCCCCTCACTCAGCCTCTCAGGAACTAACTAAATTAGTCACTTTCTCCCTTAAGACCTTGTAACTTCTGCTTATGCAACAGATTGCTTCTTTTTTCTTTTTTCTTTTTTCTCTTGATACTGGAGATTGAACCCAGGGGCATTCTACCTCCAAGCTACCTGCTCTGTACTTTTTGGCTTTTATTTTTTTAACAGGGTCTTGTTAAATTGGTAAAGCTAGCCTTGAACCTATGACACTCCTGTCTCAGCCTCCCCGTACCAGAATTACAGGAGCGCATCACCGCCGCTGGTTAGGTTGCTTATACTCTATAAAAGCAGGGTAGAATGTGGCCATACCAAAAGGAGCCCAAGATGTGCATCTGGGGATTTACAAGCTGTCATTTATGGGCGCCATTTTCATGTCCCTTTGATGATAGCACCTTGTGCAGGCAGCTTTCCTGGTGCCAGTTCCTTTAGAATAGTGTCACTGGGAGAGAGAAGAACATGGTACTAACACAGGCCCAGGAGATTGTGACAGAAGGTGCATTTTTAAGTGGTTTGTGTTGTGTGTGTGTGTGTTTGTCTTTAGGCTTGAGAGCAGGAGTCAGAGAAAGAGGAACTGGGTTTAATATGTTCCAAAATGTAACAGGTCTGAAGGCAGCGGAGGCGGGTGTCCATTCAGCAGGGGCCTCCTGCTCACTTAAATGGAGCAAGTGCAGCCACCTCTGGACAGAGTCCTCGTGTCTGGAGCATCACAGCAAAGGGCCACTTCACTCTGCATTATTCTAGGGAACCACCCACACCAAATCATCATTCTCTTTTTCACACTGGCTTCCTCACTGCGCTCGAAAATCTGCAAGAAGCACCTCCCTCAGGGCCTTTGCACTGGCCACTGCACCTGCCAGACACACAGTCTACAGGTGGTACTGTGGCTCCCTTCTTTTTTTTCCCCCTTAGAAATCACATTTTTTATGGATGTAGCACCAAGGATTAAACCCAGGAACATTCTATCTACATTCCCAGCCCTATTTTATTATTTTTTTTATATTTGAAACAGGTTTTGCTAAGTTGCTGAGAGTATTGCTAAGTTGCTGATGCTGGTCTCGAACCTGTGATCCTCCCATTTCAGCCTCCAAAGTACTAGGATTGCAGGCTTGCGTCACCATGCCTGACTGAAGATCTCCTTTCATACATAACTTTTCTGCAGGTTAGACAATAGTATGAAATAACACTTCCTCCCCACTTTGTCCTTTGCATTGGCTTTTTCTTCCCTCTTCAGAGTAACTCTTATCCACTGGCATGCCATGTGTTTATTTCTTACTTGCTATATTTGCGTGTGTTACTCCCCTTACTTGTGTTAGGAATGCTTGCTTTTCTAGGATCAGTCAGTTACTGCCTAGACACTGCTGGAACACAATCATCGCTAAATTGTATTCCTCTAATGCACGAAGGAAACACAAACTTTTGAATCCATAGCTCACTAGGGACAGTCTGAGAGTGACAGCAGTTCTGAATCAGAGAGGGAGGGTGCAGATTCACACCCAAAACATAAGAACCCACGTGCTGACTGTAGAATAGAAACAAGAGCATTTCTGCCAGGCTGCTGCTGCATCAATGTCTCATGTCTGTTTTCTTTCTATCTTTTTGTTGTTGTTGTTGTTGTTGCTAGTTACATCAACCACATGGGTCCAGAAAATGACACAGGAATCTCAGGATTTCTCCTTCTGGGAGTGTCAGAGGACCCCAGATTGCAACCCTTCCTCTTTGGGCTGTTCCTGTTTATGTACCTGGTCACGGTGCTGGGGAACCTGCTCATCATCCTAGCCACCATCTCAGACGCCCACCTGCACACGCCCATGTACTTCTTCCTCTCCAACCTGTCCTTTGTGGACATCTGCTTCACCTCCACCACCGTCCCAAAGATGCTGGTGAACATCCAGACGCACAGCCAGGCCATAACTTTGAAGGGTTGCATCAACCAGATTTACTTTTTCATCCTGTTTGGAGTTTTGGACAACTTCCTTCTGACTGTGATGGCCTATGACCGCTTCGTGGCCATCTGTCACCCCCTGCACTACACGGTCATCATGAACCGCCGGCTCTGCGTGCTGCTGGTGCTGGTGTCCTGGATCACAAGTGCTCTGAATTCCTTGTTACAAAGCTTAATGGTGCTGCGGCTGTCCTTCTGCACAGACTTGGAAATCCCACACTTCTTCTGTGAACTCAACCAGGTGGTCCTCCTGGCCTGTTCTGACACTTTTCCTAATGACTTGGTGATGTATTGCGCAGCAGGCCTGCTGTTTTGTGGTCCCCTGGCCGGCATCCTCTACTCTTACTCTAAGATAGTTTCCTCCATCCGTGCAATCTCTTCCGCTCAGGGCAAGTACAAAGCCTTTTCCACCTGCGCCTCTCACCTCTCCGTGGTCTCCTTGTTCTACTGCACGTGCCTGGGTGTGTACTTTAGCACATCTGCCACACACAACTCACGTTCTAGTGCAGCAGCCTCAGTGATGTACAGCGTGGTCACGCCCATGCTGAACCCCTTCATCTACAGCCTGAGGAACAAGGACTTGACGGGGGCTCTGAGAAGACTCTTCAAAGGGAAGATGTAAGAGGGACTGTTTTTTTTTTTTGCAGGTCTGGGGATGAAACCCAGGGGCATTCGACCTCCAAGCTACAAACCCTGCCCAATTTTTAATTCTTTATTTTGAAACAGGGTCTCACTAAGTTGCAGAGGGCCCCACTAAGTAGCTGAGGCTGTCTGTGAACTGCAATCTTTCGATCTCAGCCTCCCAATGCTGGGATTACAAGCATGCCCACCACGCCCGGCTAAGAGGGACATTTCATTTATTTATTTTTTATTTTCAATACAATTTTTTTATTGAACATAAGTGGTATACATTTAAACTATACTTGGTGCCTTCTCCCCACTCCTGTTTTCCCTTACCCCCTCCCACCAATGATTATCCAGGGTAACCATGCCATATTCATACTTTTACACATATTTGGATGTAGACCCTAAGAGGGACATTTTAAAAGATGTGTTTGGAGCCCAGGATTTTTAAGCCATCACCCAGATATTGTAATTCTTTTGTTGGATCAGGAACCGTATCTTGTTTTTTTCCACTGATTTTCCAGAATTTTGATTTCTTAATTTCAACTACTTCATTGAATTTTAAATATACTTTTATCGGTACATTATAACCATACATCATATTGAGTTCAGTGTGATAGAAACACATGCACACAACACCAGGCTCATTTCCTTCTGGAGTCCACTCCACTCCCGCCCCCTCCCTGTTCATAATATTGAAACTGGTATTTACAGCTTCATAAATGTACATAGGATTTTTTTTTTGTGGTACTGGGGATGGAACCCTGAGGCTGGCTTGCTTTCTTTCTTTCTTTCTTTCTTTCTTTCTTTCTTTCTTTCTTTCTTTTTCTTTCTTTTTTCCTTTCTTTTTTTTTTTTTTTTTTACCTCCGGCTACACTCCTAGACCTATTTTTTTATATTTTATTTGGAAATAGGGTCTGTTAAGCCAGCGAAACTGGCTTCAAACCTGCGCAATCCTCCTCTCCTCGCCTCCCAAGCAGGGGGATTACAAGCGTCGCCACCATGCCCAGCTTACATAGGGTTGTTTTAACTGTTTTCTTAATCAGGTCTCCTCCCTCTCCATCTCACCTCCTTCCACAAGTCCCCTTCCATTATTCTACTGGTCACTCTCCTCATTTATTTGAAGTCTCTTGTTTCCTATTTTTTCTGTAACATATAACCCTTTACTTTCTGAGACTGGCTGATCTTACCTGGAATAATATTCTTTAGTTCCATCCATTTTTCTCCAGATGACATAATTTCGTCCTTTTTTATGGCTGAGTAAAAGTTCCACAGTCCATGTGCTGATGGACACCTAGGCGGGTTTGATAGCTTGGCGGTTGTGAATTGGGCGGCTATAAACGCGGGTATGCAAGGACCACTGTAATATTCTGACTTCAGTTCCTTTGGAAACGCACCGTGGAGTGATATAGCTGGGTCTTACTGCCCCCATTGCTAGTTTCTTGCAGACCATCCATACTGATCTCCATAGTGACCGCATTAACTCACAACCCACCACCAGTGCATAAGGATTCCCACTCCCCACACGCTTGGCAGAATTTACTATTATTTGTGCTCCTGATGATTGCCGTTCTGACTGGGGTGAGATGGAAGGTCTGAGTTTAGATTTGCACTTTCCTGACTGCTGAAGACGTTGATCAGTTTTTATGTATTCACTGGCCGTCTTGGACATGAGCGGCCTCACTAGTGAGCTCTCTGTTCTCCCTCAAGCCCAGTCTTTGTTTCCTTTCGCAGTCTCCTGCTTTCCCAGTGTTCTGCCCAACCTCAGATGAGGGGCATTTGGAGATTACGATCATTCTCACACGGGATGCGTTTCACTACTCCCGTGGAATAAACCACGCTTGACAACTGAGGCCATGGTATATCATTTATTATAGAAGAAATTGTGAGACTAAAGTTTCTCCATTTTCTGTTTGTTATCTCTTTCTGTGCTGCGACTGTCTCTGTTCTTCCTATAAGTGGTTTCACAGTTCATCATGGGAGTTTATTATCCTCATAAAAGTATCAGATCTTTTTAAAACTCTTTGAAAATTTTTGTGGTACTGGGGATTTAATCCAGGGACATTCTATCTCCAAGATACAGCCCAGACCTTTTTATTACTTTATTTTGAAACAAGGTCTTGTTAAATTGTAGCGAGCCTTGCTAAGTTGCTGAACCTGTGACCCTCCTGTCTTAGCCTCAAGTACTGGTATTAAAACAGGTGAACCACCATACCTGGCTTGGATATCAGATCTTTAAAGAAGAGCTCAGGCCAATACTCCTTAAACTATTGCATGAACTAGAAAGGAAGAACTCTTCCAAATTCATTCTATAAAGCTTGTATTGAGCCATGTATGGGGAGCACACACCTGTAATCCCAGTACTTGGGGAAGCTGAGATAGAAGGATCTCAGGTTTAAGACCAGCCTCAGAAACTTAAAGAGGGCGTGGGCAACCTAGTGAGACCCTGATCCAAAATTTTAAAAAAATAGAGCTAAAGGTGTAGTAGAACATACCTGGGTTCAACATCTGGCACTGCCCCTCTCACATGAATCACTTCGTAGCACACTTCTATACCACCCTGATTCCTAAACCAGATAAGGACACACAAAGGAAAACAACACCTACAAACCAACACCCTTGATGACACAAAAACCTTTAGTACAATGTGAGTGTGTCATACTCAGCAAGACACTAAGAAGACGACTCTTTATCTCCATCAAGTTGATTTCATTTTGGAAATGCAAGGACGGTTCAACATGTATGAATCAATAACAGCATCCACCATAGTAACATATTAAGGTCTAAAAATTGTATGATCATCTCACTAAAAACAGGAAAAAAAAACCAGTGACAAAATTCAGCACTTCTTCTTGCAGAACAGATAGTAACGGGGGGGGGGGGATTTACAGGGAATGAAATTGACAGAATTATGTAATATGCATGCATGAATACGTATGTCACAAAAAATTCCATTATTGTGTAAAATTATAATGTAAATTGTGCTTAAGTATATCGACCCCAATCAAATACCTTTTATGATATAAAGTAGTCATTCTATGTTTCTTCAAATAATGTTATAGTTAAACTTTATAAAATCTAGGATCCCAATTCCAGTACTTGGGAGGCTGAGATAGGAGGATCACAGTTTCAAAGTCATCCGCTCAAATTCTTTCTTTACTTGGTGGCAAGAGCACCTAAACTTTTCCTCCTTAGCAAAACAAACAAAAAACAAAACAAAACAAAAAACCCAAAACCAAAAAAAAAACCATAAAAAAAAAATTGGTGTAACTGGGGATTGAACCCAGAGGCATTCTACCTCTGAACTATACCCCCAGCCCATTATTTAATTTTGTTTTGAAACAGGGTTTCACTAGGTTGCTGAGGGCCTTGCTAAGTTACTGAGGCTGGCTTCAAACTTGAAATCTGCTTGTCCCAGCCTCCCAAATACCGGGATGACAGACCACCACTCCCAGCTTCCCTCAGCAAGCTTACATTATATAGTAGAATAGTATTAAGTGTAGTTCTGCTGTACATTAGACATCCAGAGTCATTCATCCTACACAACTCAATTTACCTTTTAACCCATGTCTCCTCACTCTGGCCCCATAACCATGATTCTACTATGCATATTTATGTATTTGACATTATTGTTAGATTCTACATATAAGCTAGAGCATGTAGGGTGTTTGTTTGTTTGTTTGTTTGGTGGTACTGGGGCTCCTGGAAGCCCTTCTACCTCTGGGCTACACTCCCAGACCTATTTTATATTTTATTTGGAAACAGGGTTTCTTAAGCCAGCACGGCTGGCTTCAAACCTGCGCGATCCTCCTGTCTTCGCCTCCCAAGCGCAGGGATTACAAGCGTGTGCCATCACGCCTGGCGAGCATGTAGTGTTTTTATTCTGTGTCTATCTTTCAGGTTCACACATTTGCCACAAGTAGCAGAATCTTCCTTATAAGGAATGAACTATTGGAGGTATTTGGTGGCTGCCAGGTCACTAGCAACAGCTCTGGTTTGAAAAGATAACTGTATGCCAGATGTGGTGGCACACACCTGTAATCTCAGTACTTGGAAGACTGAGACAGAAGGATCATGGGTTGGAGGCCAGCCTTGGTAACTAGTAAGACCTTTAGCAACTTAGCAAAATCCTGTTTTAAAATAAATAATGAAAACAGAGGTGTAGCTTGGAGGTAGAATGACTGTGGGTTCAAAGCCAAGTACCCTTCCAAGCCCCTGAAAACACCAGAAAAAAAAAAAAGGAAAATGAAAAAAAAGGAGCTAAGTGCTTTAGTCAGCATTCCATCTCTCTAACAAATACTCAGCACAGGATGCTGATGGAGTAAAGAGAGTTTTATTTTGGCTCATGGTTGTAGAGCTTGGCAGGACCATGTGTCAGAGCAACTGGTCACATCTTGAGACAGGACTCGGAGAGAGAAGGGGGATGTCTGGCATCCCACAATCCCTTCTGAGGAGCACCCCCGGTTCCTCCTCCCAAAGGTCCCATGTCCCCCAGTAGTGCCACCTAGGGAGCAAGCATTTAATACAGCAGCTTTTTTTTTGGGGGGGGGCAACACTGAAATTATACCCAATTCATAGCAATGACTGATGGCGATTGCAGTTTATTGCATCAGATGAGTGATTATGACTTTCAGAAAGGGTCAGGGATTTGGGGTTTCTCCTCTTCATTTCTTGTTCTTGTGTACTTAGGGGGAAACATCACTGGCTATGGAGTCTTAGGAATCCCAGAGTCAAGCTCAGAACTCATCTAGTGAGCATAATTCAGGCACTTACAGCTGTTGGGACTTCAAGTCCCTGAACATCTGACTTAGTGTTAGAATAAACTGGTCATGGAGAAGCCCGGCGCGGTGGCTCACACTTGGAATCCCAGTACTTGGGAGTCTGAGACAGAGGATGGCAGATTCACAGCCAGCCTCAGCTACTTAGGCCCTCTGCAACTTAGTGAGAGCCTGTTTCAAAATAAAGAATATAGCCGGGCATGGTGGTGCACGCTTATAATCCCAGCATTTGGGAGGCTGAGACATGAGGATCGTGGTTTGCAGACAGCCTCAGCTATTTAGTGAGGCTCTTTGCAGCTCAGCGAGACCCTGTTTCAAAATAAAAAATAAAAACTAGGGCTAGGGGTGTCACTTGGAGGTAGATTGCCTCTGGGTTCCATCCCCAGTAATCAAAAACAACCAAAAAAAGAATAAAAATATAGGGCTGGGGGTGTACCTCAAAGGTAGAATGCCCCTTGGTTCCATCCCCAGTACTTAAAAAACTGAAAGTAACATTGGAAAAGTGAGAAAATTACAAAGGAAAAAACTATTAGATAGCAGGAAGAGTCGGATGTGGTGGCTCATTCCTTTAATCCCAGTACTTGGGAGCTGAGATAGGATGGTCTTAGGCTTGAGACCAGACCCAATAAGTAGTAAGACCCTCTTTCCTTCTTTCTCTCTTTCTCTCTTCCTTTCTTCCTTCCTTTCTTTCTCTCTTTCTCTCTTCCTTTCTTCCTTCCTTTCTTTCTTTCCTTTTTTCTTTCTCTTTATTTCATCCTTTCCTTCATTCCTTCTATCTCTCTTTCTTCCTTTCTTTCCTTCTTCCTTTCTTTCTTTTTCTTGCGGTACTAGGGATGGAACCCAGAGGCTTTCTAACTCTGAGCTACACCCTGAGTCCTATTATTTAGTCTTTTGGTTTTTGAAACAGGTTCTCACTGAGTTGGGAAGAGTCTTGCTAAGTAGCTGAGGCTGTCCACGAACCCCGATCCTCTGGTCTCAGCTTCCCGAATGCTGGGATTACAAGCGTGCGCAACCATGTCTGGTAGTAAGAGACTATTTCAAAAAAATTAAGAGAGGCTGAGACAGGAGGATCGCACAGGTTTGAAGCCAGCCTCAGCTACTTAGTGAGGCTCTCAGCAACTTAGTGAGACCCTGTTTCCAAATAACATATAAAATAGGTCTGGGAGTATAGCCCAGAGGTAGAAAGCACCTGGGTTCTACTCCCAGCACCAACAAAAAAAAAAAAAAAAAAAAAAAAAAGGGCTGTGGTAAAAAAAAAAAACTCTGAGAAATAGAATGACCCTGAAATCAACCCCCGTATGACTCCCTAAAGTTACATATATAAACAGATATATGTCTATATTTATATCAGAAAGAATGGAACACTGGTAGTTCACAACAACCTATTTTCATGTAGGATGAAAAGAGAGGAATTTGGAAGCTGCAGACACAGAGAAAGAATAAGGAGAGGGAGAGGCTAATTACCCTGGTCTGACCTTTACACAATGTTCAGATGTTGAATTATCACACTTTATCCCTTAACTATGTACAATTATTAGATGTCAATTAAAAAGAAAAAAAAAGAAAATTAAGAGTGGGAGAAAATGCCATGGGATATATTGGGAAATTTTATTTTCTGGAGAAAAAGTGAGTTACTTGGATAAAAAAGCTGATTTCCAAGAAGTGAGACTTACAGGAAATGCATAGAAAGACCAAGTTCTCCTTCCACTGTCTGGGGAAAGAATCACAGTTGCTGGCTCTAACGGTAGAGTGCTGGATCACGGGCACTTCTTCAGTCTTAGGACAATTGGCACTTTTAGGGTTTCCCTCCCCAGGAGTCTTCCCAGAGCGCTCTTGATGTCCTTGTTCCTCAGGCTGTAGATGAAGGGGTTCAGCATGGGCGTGACCACCATGTACATCACCGAGGCTGTGGCCGTGGAGCGAGAGTTTGGGGTCACAGCAGAACTCAGGTACACACCTATGCATGTACAATAAAACAAGGACACCACTGACAGGTGCGAGGCGCAGGTGGAAAAGGCTTTGTACTTTCCCTGAGCCGAGGAGATTGCTCGGATGCAGGAAACTATCTTGGAGTAAGAGTAGAGGATGCCGGCCAGGGGACCAATTGCCAAAAGTACAGCTGCAACATATATCACCGCATCATTCAGAAAGGTGTCGGAACAGGCCTGGTGGACCACCTGGTTGAGTTCACAGAAGAAGTGTGGGATTTCCAAGTCTGTGCAGAAGGATAACCGCAGCACCATTAGGCTTTGTAACAAGGAATGCGAGACGCTGATGATCCAGGACACCAGCACCAGCAGCACGCAGAGCCGGGGGCTCATGATGACCGTGTAGTGCAGGGGGTGACAGATGGCCACGAAGCGGTCATAGGCCATCACTGCCAGGAGGAAGTCATCTAACCCCGCAAACAGCAACAAGAAGTACAGCTGGGCGATGCAGCCTGCGTAGGTGATGACCTTACTGTGTATCTGGATGTTCACCAGCATCTTTGGTATGCTGGTGGAGGTGAAGCAGATGTCCACGAAGGACAAGACGGTGAGGAAAAAGTACATGGGCGTGTGCAGGTGGGCGTCCGAGATGATGGCCAGGATGATGAGCAGGTTCCCCAGCACGGTGACCAGGTACATGGAGAGGAAAAGCCCGTATATCAGGGGCTGCAGTTCTGGATCCTCTGAAAATCCCAGAAGAACAAATTCTGATATTTGTGTGTTATTTTCTGGCTCCATGAGGGAGATGTAACTACTATGAAAGAGAAAAATAGCATATCTAGTGCTCAGCAGACATAGGCATTACTCATACAGGTGAAATGCCACAGTTTATATTTTGTCATTAAGATGTTCACTCGTGTAATTTGTGTAGGACCTGGACCCCCTTAGAATTCTTCCCCAAGCCAGGCATGGTGGCGCACGCATGTAATTCCTTGGGAGGCAAGGGAGGAGGATCGAGGCCAGCCGCGCTGGTTTAAGAGACCCTGTTTCAAAAATACAGAAAAATAGGTCTGGGAGTGTAGCCCAGAGGTAGAAGGGCTTCCAGGAACCTCAGTACCACCAAAAAAAAAAAAAAAACCAACAACAACAACAAAAAAGAATTCTTCCCCAAGCTGTGGCGTGATTGACTCCTACCCAGCCACGGTATTTTCCCCAAGAGATCATTCTTCAACAGCGCTGTGGAGACATTGCACATGTCTTAAAGGAATATATACTCAGTGCTCACCATGTTCCAGGTACTACAGTCTGCTGATGGGGGAAATAAAGGACATAAAGAAATAGTCACGTTGTATTTCAGACGGTGATAGCACACTAAAGAAAAGCTGATAGGCAGCAAAGAGCGGGCAGTGCGTGCTCTTATGATGGGGGTTTAGATAAGAGCCATAGTCAGGAGATATTTTGAAAGAGACCTCAAATTAAATAAGGCAGGGGTAATTGTGGACGGGTGCGCCTGGCAGGAGAGTCAACCAGTGCAAAGGGACTGGAGGAAGGTGCTTTTTTCAAGTCTAAGAAGGAAGCTTGTCTGATGACAGGAATGTGCGACAGGAGAGCAAGGAGGGAGGGTCGCTGGGGTGGAGGGACAGGATTGCCTGAAGCTTTAAGGGGCAGGGTTCCTCCTCACGTGTTTTCTATCTATCATACAGGGAAGCTAGAGAGAAAATAGAAAACAAAAGGGACGTCAGATAGTGAGGACAGAGCAGCAGAGTAGTGGAGGGGGTGGGGGGAAGGCAGTGGGGAGACAGAAAAGGAGGCTTGAGGAAAGAGACAGTTCAAATAACGCTCTGTACAGACACAAAGGCATTGCTACCAATCTCACATGTGGGGGAGAAAACATAAGACCCTTGACTTTCTGAGGCTGATAATCTCACTTGGCCTAATAGTCTCTAGTTTCATCCATTTTCCTGCAAATGGCTTAATTTTATTCTTCTTTATAGCTGAGTAAAACTCCATTGTATGCATGTATCACATCTTCTTTATCCATTCATCTGTCAACGGACACCTAGGTTGGTTCCATAACTTGGCTCTTGTGAATTAGACTGCTATGGATTATACCCCGATGGCATGGGGTGGGACTCATAGGAAACACACCAAGTGCTGTGTGCATGTATGTTTCTGCCATGTAAATCTCACTATGATTCATAATACAACCCACCAGTAAGAGTATATGCAAATAAGCCAGGCGTGGTGTTGCATGCTTGTAATCCCAGCATTTGGGAGGCTGAGACAGGAGGATCAGGGTTCGCGGACAGCCTCAGCTACTTAGTGAGGCCCTTTGCAACTCAGTGAGACCCCATTTAAAAATAAAGAATAAAAATAGGCCTGAAGGTGTAGCTCGGAGATAGAATGCCCCTGGGTTCCATCCCCAGTACCACAAAAAAAGTATATTAAAATAAAATTAACTCGGATATGCATGTGTCCCTATTCTGACTTTCATTCCAAAAGTAGAAGTGTGTGTGTGTGTGTGTGTGTGTGTGTGTGTGTGTGTGTGTTTGTGCATGCACATGGGCACTGGGGAATGATAGGGATTGAATCCAGGAATATTTTATCTCCAAGATAACTTCCAGCCCTTTTTCCTTTTCTTTTGAAACATGGTCTCTCTAGGTTTCTAAGAGCCTCACTATATTGCTGTGGCTGTCCTCAAACCTGCTATCCTCCGGTCTCAGCATCCCGAGTACTGGGATTCCAGGTGTGCACCACCACATCCAGCCCCAAAAGTAGGGATTTTTTTTTTTTTTGGTGGTACTGGGGTTCCTGGAAACCCTTCTACCTCCGGGCTACACTTCCAGACCTATTTTATACTTTTTTATTTGGAAACAGGGTCTCTTAAGCTAGCGCGGCTGGCTTCGAACCTGCACGATCCTCCTGTCTCCGCCTCCCAAGCACAGGATTATAAGCGTGTGCCACCACGCCTGGCAAAAGTAGGGATTTTTTTTACAGATAAAATGATAAATGGATTTAAGACATAATATTAAATGCAGAACACATGGAATCAGAAAAACAAGCTTCAAATCTTAGGTCTACCAAATACTAGTTGCTTGAGCTTGGAGAGCCAGTGGAAATATTTTAGATATTAGTAATCTCACCCATTTACAGAGGATAACAACATCCATCCTCCTGAGGCGATGGGTAGATAAACATTTGTAACTTAACCAAAAATGAAAAAACCCAGTGTAGTTCCTTTCTGTTAATTAATAAAGAGTTCCAGCCAGTGATGGCATACACTAACTTTTGTGTGTGTGTGTGTGTGTGTGTGTGTGTGTGTGTGTGTGTGTGTGTGGTATTGGGATTGAACCCAGGGGCATTCTATCTTTGAGCTACACCCCTAGATCTATTTTATTCTGTATTTGGAAACAGGATCTCACTAAGTTATAGAGGGCCTCACAAGTTGCTAAGACTGTCAGCAAACCTGCAATCCTCCGGTCTCAGCCTCCCAGGTACTGAGATTATAGGCATGTGCTACCATACCCAGCTTTTAGACGGACTTATGATTACATGTCTCAAATGTTCTAATTCCTTCCCTGAGAGTTCCCTGCTATCTCTCAGCCATCCTCGTTGGCACCTCTCTAACCTGTTTTATTCACATTGACTCTGAGAGATTATTCCATGTTTTCAAAAATGCAAAAGTTGAGACCAGGCATGGTGGCACACACCTGTCATCCAAATACTAGGGAGATTGAGACAGGAGGACTACAGGTTCAAGGACAACCTTGGCAATTTAACGAGGCACTCTGCAACTTGGAGAGACCCTGTTTCCAAATAAAAAAATAAAAGGGGCCGAGGGGGGTAGCTCAGTGGTAGAGTATCCCTGGGTTCAATCGCCAGTATCACAAAAACAAAAACAAACAAAAAAACTATGAAAGCTGAAAAGAAACAGGGGAGAAAAAATACCTCTAAGTGTAAATAATTTATTCAGGAATAAGCAAAAATCCAGGATGCTTTGCTATGGCAAACTACAGGTGCATGGGAAGATGGAGGTGTTCGGGAGGCTTGAGGGAAGCGTTTCTCTGCAGAAGGGAGAAGCCCGTGCACCTGCTCGAGTCCAAAGCGTATCAGTCCTGGAGACGAGACTCAGCAGAAACTGGCATTAGCTCATCCAGAGGGGCCCTTGCCTGCTGAGAAGCATCCTTTGTAGTTTTTAACTTTTTATTACAGGAATCTGCATACATGTTAGGTGTGCAAATTCACATGTGCAAAGCACAGGGTTTGTCACGGACTCCCTGATGGGGTTATTTTTCAGAAAATCCCGAGACAGTTCATATCCTGGATTGGCCAAACACGAACTCTCTTTTGTGCTTTCCTGTTTCTGAATTTTGTCCGGGTTTGACAAGAGTGACTTCATCTCGGGAGCAACGACTGTTCAAGTTACAAAGATGATCACACTCATCCCAGGTTAACCGCCCCCACCCCGAGGCTCCCACTGGAAAAACTAAGTGAGAATCTGCAGCACCGGAGCCCAGCTGGAAGCTGCGGCCAGCTCGGGGGTGACCCTCACGCCGCCCCGCCCTGGCCTCCCTCCACTGACCGCCAACCTTGACCGCCGCTTTCAGCCTCTCAGAGCTCACTCATTTCTCCTGGCTGGAGCCGGATCCATTTGGATGTCTCCCTTCCTTCTCCGTCTGCAACATACTATTTACCCTTTCGAGTCTCCTGGAATTAACTGTTTGGTGAACTTTGATTTTCTTTAACACTCCCACCGTTAAGTGACACTTTCTACCTGTACTTAATTGAGATGTAGGGACAAGTCATGGCATTGATTTTACTTAATTCTCTGTCTTTCATCCCTCTTAGGTGGCCCAGTGTCATGGCGCATGTAGAAATGTGGCATCACCTCCTCCCCACTCCCAACCGGACCGGCAAATAAATAAGTACTGTGGGAACAAACGAGAGAGGGTGGTGCTCAGAAATGTCTGATGACAGAGAGAGAAGAGATGCTGTGATGTGCTAGCACAGGAACAGAGGCTGTGCTCGGAAATGGTTCCCATACTCTGAGGCCCGATTCACTAGATGGTCAGACGATGGTGTTTTGCTGTGTGTATGTATGTTTCAGTCACTCTGAACCTCATTATTTTGTATAATCGCAATGCACCAATAAAAGCATATTAAAATAGCCAGGTGTGGTGGTGCACAACTGTAATCCTAGTAGTTTGGAGGCTGAGACAGGAGTATCACAGGTTTGAGGGTCGAGCATCCCAGGTTGAGTACCCCAGCCTCAGCACCTTAGTGAGACCCTGAGCAGTGTGGGAGACCCTATTTCAAAAAAAAAAAAGTGGATGGAGGTGTAGCTTACAGGTAGAACATCACTGAGTTTGATATCCAGCACCCAAAAAAGCATATTAAAATAAATAAGTAAACTAGCCGGGCGTGGTGGCGCATGCTTGTAATCCCAGCATTTAGGAGGCTGAGTCTGGAGGATCATGGTTCGCGGACAGCCTCAGCTACTTAGTGAGACCCTGTTTCAAAAAAATAAAGAATAAAAGATAAATAAGTAACAAATAGAGAATATATAAACCACAAGGAAGATATCAAAATGCACTCAACAGCCCAGCACTGTGGCACATGCCTTTAATCCTAGCACTTGAGAGGCCAAGGCAGGAGGATTGTAAATTCAAGGCCAGCCTCAGCAACATAGCAAGACTCAGCAACCTAGTGAGACCTTGTTTCAAAAACAAATAATAAAAGAGGGCTTGGGATGTAGCCCAGAGGTAGAATGTCCCTGAGGTCAATAGGTCAACCCCCAGTAACACACACACACACACACACACACACACACACACACACAGCACCATTCATAGCAAGAGGACATACAAAATTTGTGTGTGTGTGTGTGTGTGTGTGTGTGTGTGTGTGTGTGTGTGTACTTGCTCACACATGCTGGGTTGCAGTGTAAAAGATTTCTTTTTAACTCGGACACAGTTGAAAGTTTGGAATTCATTTGCATGGAAAGCAAGAAAGCTTTAATTGTCAATGCTTATACCTGTGTCGCTGACTCTAACCACTGCTCTCCATTTAGCATGTGAATAAGTTACTTATGAATTAATTGGTCAACTGAGCACAGAATTCCTTGTCTGTGGGCTGAGCTGGATCAGCTCTCGGTGACCTCAGGTAGATCTTCAAAGCTTCCTTTCCTGCTGGGCTCTCATACTCACCTGGATGGGGTCTTCGAGCAGAGGGTCGCGGTGTGCAAGTCTGAATTCTACCTGGATGGTTGGGGATGCACCTGGAAGCTCTGTCCACGGACAAGAGAGACGAAAAGCGAGGCATTGGTAGCTGAGCAGATTGAAGATGCGCAAAGCCACCACCATGTCCTGTCCTGCCTAGGGTGGTGTACAGAAGAGATGTTTACAGCTTTACATATCTGCTCATTAGGCTCACTTCTCTCTTGTTATTCCAACCCTGAGAACTGATTTCCCTGTTGGGCACTGGTCTGGGCAGGAGAAATATTTCCTGCAGATTCCCTATTCCCTGGTGAGCAGGTTAGAAGTCCAGTGAGATCCGTCTTGATGAGAGCTTCTCTAGAAGCTCTCCTGGATTCCGGGCACATCCTTAGCAGGTATCCACTTGGAGTTTGAAGTGTCCCCAAAGTCTAAGACTCAGACACCTGTCTTCACTAAGCCTCTTGGGTCCCCAAAACATGGATTTGAGGTGCTACAGCATCTCTCAGCACAGGGGGATGGCCAGAAGAATAAGGTAGAAGTGAGAATGTCCCTCAAGGGACCTTGGCAAGTTTCTGCGTGGCTATCCATTGCAACTTTGCTTCCTCCATGGGAACAAGTTGTTGGAGCAAAGGTCATGTGGAGGATAGCCTGGGTGTCCTGACCATGGTTTGTCTCCACAAGCCTACAATCACCAAACTCCCAATTGTGAGAGGTCTCAGCCAGGGTTACCAAAGAGCCAACAGTTAGCTCATAGCTGACTTACATAGGCACCTATGAGACAGAAAAAAAAATCATCTTAAACCATCAGCCTTGGTGATAGCTGTTATATAGTAAGAGCTTACTGATAAAATTACCCATGCAAAGAGAATTGAGGTCATTCAGAATGATGTATGGCTTCTTATTTGGGGCTTTTGTTCTGATTTTTGAGAGCAGCATTTATGGTGACTTGGATGCTTGTTTTTTATTTCAGATAACTCTATTAAAAAGAGACTACCAGGCTGGGCGTGGTGGCGCACACTTGTAATCCCCGCGCTTGGGAGGCAGAGACAGGAGGATCGCGCTGGTTTGAAGCCAGCTGCGCTGGCTTAAGAGACCCTGTTTCCAAATAAAAATTATAAAATAGGTCTGGGAGTGTAGCCTGGAGTTAGAAGGTCTTCCAGGAATCCCAGTACCACCAAAAATAAAAATAAAAAAGAGACTACCATTGGGGTTCCCTTGTGGTAATGGAGAGAGGTTGAAAGTTTTTTTTTTTTTTTTGTAGAAATGACTTGTTTGCCTGAAGCACAAGTCTCTATCCCTAGAGGTATGGCTGGGTCTTTTCTTCAATCTTGTCTTGTTTGAGTTACCATTTTGTAATGAAGAGAAAAATATCATATCTAGTGCTCAACAGATATAGACATTACTCAAACAGTTGAAATGCCACAGTTTATATTTTGTCATTAAGATGTTCACTCGTGTAATTTGTGTAGGACCTAGACTCCCTTAGAATTTGTTCCCAACACTTCTGGGGATGGCGACCGAGAAAAGCAGCATTTACGAGTCCTGCTAAAACTCGATCTCTACTGCCACAAAACACTATCAGCAGATAAATAAAAAATTAAACACCAGGGACAGAGAAAAAAAAAGACTAGAAAAACAACCAGAGACCAGAAAAGAAATTAAGCCTGCAGTGTGGGGGGCAGAGCCACACCGGCACCATCTTCTCTCATAGCACCAGGATCCAGAGAGGAAAGGTAAACAAGGAGCTGAAGTGAGCAGCTGTGGATCATTCGGGTATAATTCAGCAGTTCTTTCAGCGCAAAGAACATCTAAAACTCCCAATGGCCAAGCTCATCTCACCTTACAGGGACTCCAAATGGAGCTTGAAACCAGAAAAGAAATATACCAGCCTCACGGCCAAGGGCGTGGCAGCGGCGCCATATTGCCAGCAGCAACAGCGAGTTCACCCCGCCTTGCGCCAGCCCTGATCAGTGTGCACAATAACCGTGAGTGAAATTGCGGCTCCTAAAGGAGAAATCCCTGTACTGCACTCCCTGGGACTTGCGCAGCTTTGATAATCTCCATGGGTCTGAGATTTTGCAGTCCAAACAGTGAGGGAGAAGTAGTGGCAGAGATACCACACCCTAGTCGCAGCTCCCCATGGGAAAACGCCCAGCCCGGCACCCCCACAATCTTGTGCAGCCTCGATTAACTTCCTGGGTCTGAGACTTTGCAATACAACCCAGTAAAGGAGTAGTGGTGGCTGAGATTACCACAGACTCGAGATACAGAGTACCCTAAGTAAAGTCATAGTGACCCAGAGAAGGCACAAACTTCTGAAAATATGGGAAAGAGGAACAACATTAGAGTAATGAATGCCCACAACCTCATATTATCAGAACCTGATAACACAGAAATTCAGATATCTCCAGAAGATCAAATCAGGAATATAACTGTAGAAATAATACAGGGCCTTTGAAAAGAATTTAGAGAGAGTCTAAAACAAAGGATGCAATCATTGAGGTAAAGGCCTCAATTCAAAGTATAAACAATAGATTAGACCACATGGAGAATAGGATCTCGCTCCTAGAAGATGATCACTCCAAAAGCAAATGCATAATTTATAACTTAGAAAAAAAAATCAGATAGCAGGAATCTGACATTGAAGAAATATGGGCGCACTTTAAGAGAGCTAACCTAAGAATAATCAAAATAGAGGAGGGAAAAGAAGGTGAAACCCAAGGGATCAACAATCTCTTCAAAGAAATTATACAAGAAAATTTTCCAAACATAGAGCAAGAGGTCAATAAACAGGTCCAGGAAACTTATAGAACTCCCTTTAGACAGGATCAGAGAAGAGGTTCCCCACGCCACATAATTGTCAAAATAAACAATATGGAAGCCAAGCAGAGAATCTTAAAGGCAACAAAAACAAAAGGCCAAGTGACATTCATAGGCAAACCAATTAGAATAACTCCAGACTTCCCAAACCAAGTCATGAAAGCCAGAAGGGCTTGGAGTAACATATTCCAAACTCTGAAAGAAAACAACTTCCAGACAAAAATTTCCTACCCAGCAAAACTATCTATCAAATTAGATGGGGAAATAAGAAGCTTCCATGACAAACAGAAACTGAAGGAATTTGTCTTCAAAACCAGCGCTAGAGAAAATACTCAAAGAGATTAACTACAAAGAAGAAATAGGTAATACACACCAGAACCAGAGAAACAAGATTTTCCGTCCAGCAGACAACTAAGCAAAGAAGAATAAACAGTATTTCAAACAGAAATAAAATCTTAACTTTTTAGGAATTAAAAGTTATCTCTCAATAATCACACTGAATGTAAATGGCCTCAGTTCCCCAATAAGAAGAAATAAAGTGGCAAAATGGATTAAAAACCAGAATCCATCCATCTGCTGCTTACAAGAAACACACTTTACAAGTAAAGATAGTAACAAACTCAAGGTAAAGGGCTAGAGCAAGGTAATTCATGTAAAGCAGCCATCCTAACAAATGTGAAGTAGTATTTCACTATAGTTTTTATTTCTATTTCCTTATTGATTAGTTATATTATGATAATGATGAGTGATATTCTGCCAAGACATCCTGCTGCCTCGGCATCTATGTGTTGAAGACCCCACTCCACATAGTAAAAATCGGCAAAAAGCCCCGAGAAAGAGGTATCGTCTCTGGCAAAAAATATCCCCCACTTTAGATATCCTTCATAACTATTATTCTCTTGGTATTCTTTTAACTCTCTACACGAATTGCTCTGATGATGTGAGATCAGAAATTGAGTCCGTGGAAATAAACGTCCTTGGCTTTGCTCAATAGTAAGGAAAAAACTGGCCAGAATTCAGATGCTGTGATAAGCATTCCAGCTGCAGCAATTACAAAGGGTCTCTGACCCTCACTATCACTAACTTAGGTTAAGCTATTAACTCAGGTAAGGTAGTTCAGTTTAAGGAAACTTTGTTTACCCTTGAGATCCTGCCTAGAGACAGAGAAGATAAAAACCTTGTGTGTGACCTTAAAGCAATTTAGTTGATAAACAACTTAGTTGCCCAAATACAATAGACTCAAGGAGAAAGATTGGTGACTTTTACGCCCAGTGTAAATATTCCTGAAGACAGAGAGGCTGATCGCATGGTTAATGAATATGACAAAATAAAGGACAGACGTTCTAAATATATATGTATGAAGGAAAGGAAATACCGTGTAAGAGTAAGAAAAGCATTTTTGCATGAAGAAGAGCTTATCATAAGAAAGTCCCAACTGGGAAAGAAAGGAATTAGAAAGTTAGAAGCAAGTTGCAGAGGGTTTGTGACAGAGAAATGGATTATTAAAGATGGTTAGACTTTTAATAGGCTTATTGTCTAAAGAAGAGTGTTCAGCAGTTGAGGAAATATATCTGACAATTAAAACCAAGAACTTTGTGGTGTTGTTTGTGGTATTTTGTCTGCAAAACTGTGTTGTGAGTTTGCTTAAGCTTTCAGATGTAGGAGATAAAATGCCAACACCTGGAGAAACTTTATCACATCCACCTGAATCACCACGTCTCCCCACACTTGCTATATGAACTGAGCCCAAAAGATGGAAAGTTCCAAGAAAGCCAAAGAAGATTCCCCGAGAAACCCCCAAGCCTTGGCCATGCTTGTTTATTTTGGGAAGTGGCCCCCTGGGACTGCTTATCTGCAAAGACCTTGGAAAAGAATCAGGAGTCAGAAGTCAATATCTCTCGAAGATCAACAGTCAGCTGAAGGACTAGTTTTATTACCTTTGTTTACATGTCATTCATTATTACTTCACAATGATTACACCCACCTCCCTCTCCTCTTACTATTAACTTTACTGGTGAAAGGTATAAATTTCTTGGAGTTTTTATAATAAAGTGTAATTGGCTCAAGAAGCCTTTGTCCACCTCAGATTTCTTTCCCAAGAGTCGTACCCAAAAACTTGGGGAATTCATAGAGGGAAAGGAATCGCTGCAGATAAGTTTCTGCAGGACACCACCTGCCTTTTGCCCCATCTTTCTGAGGCTCCCGGTCGCGAGTGGACTTGCCCCCACAGGACTGAGCTCGTCGGTAACAATATTCTGTGTTTATTGGTTATATAAAATATTTGGAGATTCATTATTTATTTTAGTCTTTTACCTATTTCTAAATTGTATTGTTTGTTTTTATTGTTGCTAATTTTTAGGATTTCTATTTGGACTATTAATATACCTTCAGATATAGCATTTGGAAATATTTTATCCCATTCTATCAGTAACTTTTAACTCTGTTTACATTGTCTTTGGATGTACAATATATTTTTATGAAGTTTGTTTGTTTATTCTTTTGTTGCCTGTGCCTTTGGAATCATATCCAAGAAATCACTGCCAATTTCAATGTTGTAAAGTTTTATGACCCAGGTTTTCTTCTAAAAGTTTATAGTCTTAAGATTTACATTTTAAGTCTTTTATCTTTTTATTTTTATTTTTTTTGGTGGTACTGGGGTTCCTTAGAAGAAGCCCTTCTACCTCCGGGCTACACTCCCAGTCCTATTTTATATTTTTGTTTGGAAACAGGGTCTCTTAAGCCAGCGCGGCTGGCTTCGAACCTGTGTGATCCTCCTGTCTCCGCCTCCCAAGCGCGGGGATTACAAGCGTGCGCCACCACGCCCGGCAGTTCTTTTATCTATTTTGAGTTAATATTTGTATATGATGTTAGGTAAGGGTCCAATTTTATTCTTTTTCATGTAATTATTATTTTTCAACAATATTTAGTGAAAAGATTATTATTTCCTTCACCAAATGTTCTTGGAAACCTTATCAAAAATAACTTGACCAGCCAGGCGTGGTGGCGCACGCTTGTAATCCCCGTGTTTGGGAGGCTGAGACAGGAGGATCACACAGGTTCAAAGCCAGCCTCAGCTACTTAGTGAGGCTTTCAGCAACTTGGTGAGACCCTGTTTCCAAACAAAATATAAAAAAGGTCTGGGAGTATAGCCCAGAGGGTTCCACCCCCAGTATCACCAAAAAAAAAAAAAAAAAAAAAAAAAAGGTCTGTACAAGTTGCCTTATTGGATGGAAGCTGTAAATTCAAAAAGCGTCATCAATGATGTAACAGAATGACTTGCAAGATGTTGTACAACTGTATAAAAATCCCCCCCAAATGGCGGTCGAGGCCCTTGCCGCTTATGTGGAGACACATGCGCTTGGGTCCAGGTTTGAACCTGTAATAAAGTGTGGCTTGACGGACTAATAATTGGCTGTGGACATTTATGCTTGCTACAACATTACCACCAAAACAAAAACAAAAACAAAAACAAAAAACAAACAAACAAAAACAATGCTGAAGCCGACATGGTGGTGCACACTTGGAATTCCAACATTTGGGAGGCTGAGACTGGAGGATCACGGCGGAGGATCGCAGCTCACGGACAGATTCAGCTACTTAGTGAGGCCCTCCACAACTCAGTGAGACCTTGTTTCAAAATAAGGAATAAAAATTTGCGCCGGGCATGGTGGCGCACGCTTGTAATCCCTGCACTTGGGAGGCTGAGACGGGAGGATGACACAGGTTCGAAGCCAGCCTCAGCTACTTAGTGAAACCCTGTTTCCAAATAAAATATAAAACAGGTTTGGGAGTATAGACCGGAGGTAGAAAGCCCCTGGGTTCCACCCCCAGTACCACCAAAAAAAAAAAAAAAATTGGGCCGGGGGTATAGCTTGTAGGCTGAATGCCTCTGGGTTCCATCCCCAGACCTGCAAAACAAACAAACAAACAAACAAACAAACAAACAAACAAAACTATTCTGTATCCAAAAACTTCAGTAACTTATTTTCAAGTTATTCCCCTATACCACCACTGGTGTAGGGCTTTAATAATCTGCCCTTCTTTTTGTCTTTGTAATAATAAAATTACTTACGTTTACATCAAAAAAAGAGTTCAGGTTATTCTTTTTCTAAAATAGCTCAGAACAACAACCCGCGGCTATATCTCACACTGTTGTATGCAGAGTTTGTGAGAAATGAGAGACTCAGAGCCCAAGGGAAATGTGCCAATTGAAGCCTTTATTAGCTGGCCAGCGGCGGAGCCCTCAGTCTACAATCAGACCAGAGGGGTGCGCCAACTGGCCGGTGGTGGCAAGCAGGTTACAGAAGCGGAAACTTGTAAGTTAGTGTGTCAGGCCCCACCCAAGGTCAGTGGAGGGAGGAGAGGGACACAGGAATTTCAGGTATGAGATAAACCATTAACATAGGGCAGGAGAGTGGTCCTCCTGGGAAATACAAGGTTAAACTTTTAGATCAGCAGCTTACAGGAGACAAAATGGAGTCAAGGAGGGGAAGGCAAAATGGAGTCTCCTCTGCCTCCCACAACACTGTTACAGTTTCAGAGCTCAAAAGGGACACCATAACAGTTTTCACCATAACAGGAACACCAAATGGAACAGTCATTTTCTGGGCCTGGGGAGAGTGCTGGGTATGGAACCCAGGGGCATTCTGCCTCCAAGCTACACCCCTGGCCCTTTTCATCTTTTGTTTTGAAACAAGAAATCGCTAAGTAGCTGAGGCCAACCTCAAACCTGTGATCCTCCTGTCTGAGCCTCCCAAGTACTAGGATAACAGGCATGAGTCACCATGTCCAGCTTGGTACTGTCACTTCTAAAGACCCTGTGGCAATAAAGGTATCACAAATGGGCACACCTAGCTGATGATAAACGATCAAGAGCTTGAGAGTGGTAATAGGAATAACTAATAACAAGAACAGAAGGAAGGATGGAGATGGGAAAGGGGGAGAAGACAAAGCCAGGGAAACCAAGGGCGGAGAGAGAGAGAGACAGAGGGAGGGAGCCGGAACATGCACTGCCATGAGCCCGATCCCTGCCAGAGCATTAGTCTCTTCATGAGGGCTGGAGACAGAGTTTGTTGAGGAAGGTCTTCTTCATGGCGACCTTCAGCTCCTTGTTCCTGAGGCTGAAGATGATGGGGCTGAGGAAGGGCGTGAGGACCGTGTAGGTGGTGGCCATGAGGGTGTCGCCTTCCTGATAATGGGGACCCTTGGGCTTGAGGTAGATGACGGAGGCGAAGCCGTAGTGCACGATGACCACCGTGAGGTGGGACGCGCAGGTGGAGAAGGCTTTGTGCCGGCCCCCGGCGGATGGGATCCTCAGGATGGCGGCCACGATGAAGGCGTAGGACAGCAGGATGAGGAGGAAGCAGCCCAGCAGGGCAGTGATGCACACCAGGCCCACGCCCAGGGCCACCCTTGGCACATCACTGCCGCAGGCCAACTTCAGCAGAGGTGGCACGTGGCAAAAGAAATGGTGGATCTCGTTGGATCCGCAGAAGGTGAGGTGGAAGATGGACACTGTCACCACCATCCCCATGACTGACCCGCCAGCCCAGGCCCAGGCTACCAGGCAGGCGCAGCCGCGGGGGCTCATGAGCACCGGGTAGCGCAGGGGATGGCAGATGGCCACGTAGCGGTCGTAGCCCATGACCGTGAGCAGGAAGGAGTGGGTGAAGCCAAAGGTGAAGGAGAAGAACATCTGGCTGGCGCAGGCCTGCAGGGCGATGGCGCGGCGGGCGGCCAGCAGGTCCACCAGCATGCGCGGGATGATGGCCAGGGTGTAGAGGATCTCAGAGACGGAGAGGGCGCACAGGAAGAGGTACATGGGCGTGTGCAGGCTGCGCTCGCTGCCCACGGTGGCCATGATGAGCAGGTTCCCCAGCAGCGTGAAAAGGTACATCAGTAGGATCAGCACGAAGAAGGCAGGCAGGAGCTGTGGCGGGAAGGTGGAGAAGCCCACCAGGATGAACTCCGTCACCAAGGTGCAGTTTGGGTCTAGTGTGGCACCCACACTTGAGTCAGGAGAGAGGGAAGGAGACTCAGTGCTCAGGAGTGCAGTGCCACCTGTGAGTGCATCCGGGGAGGACACCAGAGGGGCTCCGTCACCTGTCCAGGCCATTGTTAGTCCATCTGCAAAACGCATGTCTAGAATTGTCGCTTGCTATGATGAGGATATCCCTCAGACACCAAAACCCACAAATGATAAAGTCCCTTATGTAAGATGCTATGGAATTGGCAAAGAACCTGAACATACGCACCTGCAGATCTTAAATCTAGTACAATAAGCAGTGTGTGTGTGTGTGTGTGTGTGTGTGTGTGTGTGTGTGTGTTTGTGTGTTTTACTGGGAATTTTTCTTTTTGTGGGTCTGGGGATGGAACCTAGGGTCATTTTACCTCTGAGCTATACCCCCTGCCCTATTTTTTATTTTGAAACAGGGTCTCACTGAGTTGCAGAGGGCCTCACTAAGTAGCTGAGGCTGTCTGTGAACCGCGATCCTCTGGTCTCAGCCTCCTGAATGCTGTGTTTTTGGGAATTGAACCCAGGGCCATTCTGCCTCCAAGTTATACCTCCAGCCCTATTTTATTCTTTTATCTTGAAATAAGGTCTCATTAAGTTTTAGAGGGGATCATTTAGTAGCTGAGGCTAGCTTTGAACCCGTGATTCTCCTCTCTCAGCCTCCCAAGTACAGGGATTACAAGCATGTGCCACCATGCCTGGTGTAAATAGTCGTTATACTACAATGTTTAGAGAAATTTACAATAATGACAAAATTTTGAGTCTGAGTTAGGCATGGTGGCACATGCCTGTAATCCCAGGACTTGGGAGGATCACAGGTTTGAGGCCAGCCTCAGCAACATGGGATGTTCCTGAATCTCTGTGAGTCTTAGTTTTCTCTTCCAAAAAGAAAGTTGATAATTGCAATGCTGAACTGACAGTGTTTGGATCAAGTTTAAATAAAATTATGCTCACAATGTTCCTACCAGAGGGCTTCGTACTAATACTTAAGAAATTGAGGACAGGCATAGAGGGCTGTAAACAGATTCTCCTAAACTGTAGCCTCACATGTACTAAGATTACAGGTGTGCACTCCCACACCGGGCTCACTCTGTTTCAAAATAAAAAATAAAATATGACTGGAGGTGTAACTTGGAGTTAAAATCCCCCCTCAGAACTAAAAAACAAAAAAATATGACCTTATGTCAGGATATAAAAGAAGTCCAGATAGAGTCTCAAATGACAATATCATAAAGATAGGCTTTTCTAGCCATTCTGCAATAAAATTGAATTTTTTTTTTTTTTTTTTTTTTTTTTTTTGGTGGTACTGGGATTGGAACCCAGAGGCTTTATACCTCCGGGCTATACTCCCAGACCTGTTTTACACTTTATTTGGAAACAGGGTCTCACTAAGTTGCTGAGAGCCTCACTAAGTAACTGAGGCTGGCTTCGAACCTGTGCCATCCTCCTGTCTCAGCCTCCCAAGTGCGGGGATTACAGGTGTGTGCCACCACGCCCTGTAAAAGTTAATTATTTGAATATATTACCATATGTTTGGAACAAAACATCATGTGACATCACCAGAGTTACATATTCTTCAACAATTTCTGGGGTAAATAGTCAATTAAGGGCTGCTGTGAAGTGGGGTTGGTATTCATATGCAGCTCAGTGGTGGATCACTTACCTAGCCTGTGTGACCTCCTGGGATCCATCCCAACACCACACACATATGGAAAAGAAAGAGAACAAAAGAATGGTGAGAACTCCTTGATAATGAAAACCTAGAAACCAACTAAGTGAAACAGATCATATTCTGGAACATTAAAGAGGGTATTAGTAGAAAATAGAAAATTTTAAGAAAGACATGTATTTTCATAAAACTATTATACCACTGTTAATCCCCTGGTAATCATATAGGGTTGTGAGTGATATTCCCCTCATGGGAAGTTGTATTTGATGGAAATACAAGGATCCCCTGAATGCTACTATCAGTGGTCTTATAAATTCAAAGTTAGCTAAAACTAAAAAAGTAAAAAAAAAAAAACAAAAAAAAAAAAACAAAAAAAAAAACACACAGAAAGAAAGAAATAAAGAAAAAAAAAAAAAGAAGCTGGGAGTGGTGACACCTGTAATTCCAGTACTCGGAAGACTGAAACAGGAGAATTGCAGGTTCAAGGCCAGCCTCGGCAACTTAGTAAGGCCCTTCAGAACTTAGTGAGATCCTATTTCAAAATAAAAATAAAATAGGGCTAGCCAGGCATGGTGGCGCACGCTTGTGATCCCAGCATTAGGGAGGCTGAGACTGGAGGATCACGGTTCGCGGACAGCCTCAGCTACTTAGTGAGTCCCTTCACAACTCAGTGAGACCCTGTTTCAAAATAAAGAATAAAAAATTGGGCAAGGGTTGTAGCTCTGAGGTCAAATGCCTCTGGGTTCCAGCCCCAGACCCACAAAAAAATAAAAAAATAAAAATTAAGGCTGGGAGACGGGCATGGTGGCGCACGCTTGTAATCCCCATGCTTGGGAGGCTGAGACAGGAGGATCACGCAGGTTTGAAGCCAGCCTCAGCTACTTAGGCTCTCAGCAACTTAGTGAGACCCTGTTTCCAAATAAAATATAAAATAGGTCTGGGAGTGTGACCCAGAGGTAGAAAGCCCCTGGGTTTCACCCCCAGTATCACACACACACACACACACACACACACACACACACACACACACAGGGCTGGGGGTGTAGCTTAAAAGTAAAATGCCCCAATGTTCAGTTGCCAGTACTGGGGGAAAAAAAAAAGAATGCTCTTATGTCCAACCCAATTTCTATTACCAAAAATAAAATAAAAAAATAAAAGGGACTGAAGTATAGCAGAGGTAGAATGCTCCTGAGTTCAATCTTCAGTACCAAAAATAAAATAAAATGAAATAAAATAATTTTTTGAAGCCAGATGTGGTGGTGCACGCTTGTAATCTCAGTATTTGGGTGGCTGAGACCGGAGGATCACTGTTTGTGGACAGCCTCAGCTACTTAGTGAGGCCCTCTGCAACTCAGTGAGACCCGGTTTCAAAATAAAGAATAAAAAATAGGGCAGGGGGTGTAGCTCGGAGGTCAAAGGCCCCCGGGTTCCATCCCCAAACCCGCAAAAAAAAAAAAAAAAATTTTTTTATATATCTCAAAAGGAGAGTGCCCTTGAGTTCAATCCCGGTAACACACACACACACACACACACACACACACACACACACACCAAATGATTGAAATAAGTGGACAATATTGGAAGAGAACAGTAGAAAGAGTTTAATTCTTCCCCAGTGTTAATCCATACAGTCAATAAAGCCTTCTTTTTTTTCTTTTTCTTTTTTAGTACTGGGGATGAAACCCAGATGCATTCTACCTCTGAGCAACACCACTATTTTTTATTCTTTTATTTTGCAACAGGGTCTCACTGAGTTGGAAAGGGCCTCACTAAGTAGCTGAGGCTGGCTTCAAACCTGAACCATCCTCCTGTCTCAGCCTCCTAAATTCTGGGATTACAAGTGTGCACCACCACGCCTGGCTAATAAAGCCTTTAAAAAATTCATTTGTATTTTTTTGAAATACGACATACTTATAAAACTTTCATGACAGAATAAAAATCCATAAATAACTAAGTCAACGCTGTCAAAGATGAAGGAAAGGAGCCAGGCATGGAGGTGCATGCCTGTAATCCCAGTACTTGGGAGGCAGAAACAGGAGGATTGCAGGTTAGAGACCAATCTCAACAAGTTAGCAAGACTCTTTCAAAATAAAAAAACAAAAAATGGGGCTGAGGGTGTAGCTCAGAGGTAGAACACCTGTGGGTGCAGTCTGCAGTACAAGAAAGAAAGAAGGAAGGAAGGAAGGAAGGAAGGAAGGAAGGAAAGAAAGAGGGAGGGAGGGAGGGAGGGAAAGAGGGAAGAAGGGAGGGAGGGAGGGAGAGGGGACGGAGGGAGAGAGAGAGAGAAAGGAAAGGAGAGGTAGGAAATTGTCTTTCCAGACCTTGTACCATCCTGGAAGCCTTGCAAATAAAGCCCTGGTGTCTATTACAAGGACAGTAGACCAGTGGTTCAGAATGGAGACCTCGGACACGCAGAATACAATGGTGGAGCTCAGTAAGAGCACGTATGCGCAAAGAATATGTTTTTGTTTTTTTAGCATGAGTGTGTGGAACTGAGGATTGTGCCAGAGGAAATCTACCTCTGTACACTTAAAGCCCTATTTTATTTTTAGTTCAAAACAGCATCTGGCTAGGTTGATGAGAGTCTCACTACTCTTTGAGGCTGTCCTTGAAATTGCAATCCTCTTGTCTCAGCCTCCCCGGTACGGGATTACAAGCATGTGCCACCATACCTGGCTTGGAAAGATATGCTTTGAGAAATTCAGATAGGTTTCTAGCTGGGCATGGTGGTATACACTTGAAATCTCAATACTTGGGAGACTGAGACAGGAGGACTGCAAGTTTGCAGCCAGCCTCATCTACATATGCCCTCCACAACTCAGTGAGACCTGGTTTCAAAATAAAGAATAAAAATAGGGCTGAGGGTGTATCTCGGAGGTACAATGCCCCTGGGTTCCATCCCTAGAAAAAAGTTTCTGAAGAGGACAGCCGTCATATGTTACAATAAGCATATATAAAATGGGAATTAGTTGAACAGAATTTCAGGTTGGCAGACCAACCAGGATAATATAGGTCATCCTCCAAGGAGTTCAAATTCTGCTGTTGAAGTCTGACAAAACTTTATGAGTATCATTTACTCACGCAAATGGTACTTCACTGACTAACCCAAGTGACTCTTCTCCAGACAGGCTTCCCCACGATTACTCTGGAATGGTCCAACATCTCACACCTGCCGCCCACCCTGCATGCAGGATGGCCCCTTGGTTCTTTCAGAACCCAAGTCAATTCACAGTGCTAATAGGACTCAGAGTAATGCCCTGAAACCAGAGGCGGTGGCACACTCTTGTAATCCCAGTACTTGGAAGGCTGAGACAGGAGGATTGCAGGTTCAAGGCCAGCCTCTGAACTTATCAAGACTCTGTTTAAAAAAAAAAAAAAAGTAAAAAGGGCTGAGGGTATAGTTCAGACGTAGAGAGCCCTTGAGATCTATTCCTAATACCCCCCCCAAAAAAATCACATCCAAAAATAGTATGAAAAAACAGGAGAATCACACCCTAAAAGTAGACAGTCTGGCTGGACTCCATGAAGAGTGATCCCACACTTACCTGTGGGCTCGTGGGGATGTGGTCGGCAGAGTCAGTTACAGGAGCAGCAGCCGTGATTCTCACGTCTTCTGCTTCCTCATCCGTCCTCTCCCCCCTCACTTCCTGCCTGCTCACCGGATGGACCCAGCCCCAATGCTGGCCTCCAGCTCCTCTACTTCACCCCTCCTCTGATGATGAAGAGAAAATTTCCCAGAGTCGTCCCAGATTGTGGGGCCAAGCAGACCCATGGCTCAAACTGCAGCTTCTCTCCTGGTGTTGGGCTAACAGGAGGCCTGCCCTCAGGTTCCACATGCGGACGTAGGAGAAGGGCTCAGTGCACAGTCCCGCAGGCTGCCCAGCTGCCATTATTCTAATGGCTACTATCTCCCATCATCCCCGACGGCTATCTCTCAGCTGCAGGTCACTCAGCCCTTACTGCCGGGTGACTCTCATCAGCACCAGGGCAGCCCAGTGTGTCAATATCCTTGCAAGCTAAATTTCCTTCTGACACTGTGAATACCTCCTACCCTTCAATACCCACAGGTTCCTGCTCCAAAATGAACATATGTCGCTTAAAATGACTAAACGGGGCTCTCTGAGATCCCTTTCTCTCTGGCACACACTCTAGTTTTTCTGAGGACTACCTCTTGGCCAGACTCTACAAAGTAGTTTTCAATGTTTCCTGCAAGAACCTGGATTGTTTTGTTACTGGTGGTGGTACTAGGGATTGACCCCAAGGATGTTCTGCCTCTGAGTTACACTCCCAGCCCTTTTCATTTTGAAAGAGGGTATGGCCTCTTTAAGTTGCTGAGGCTGGCCTGGAACCTGCTGTCCCCTGTCTCAACCTCCCAAGTACTGGGATCTCAGGCATGCAGCATCACGCCCAGGAGGAACCTGAATTTTTATGAGGAGCAAAGCCAGAGTCCTGCTCACAGCTGAGGCCCCCAGGTAGAGCCCCAGGCTAGAACTCATGCAGGGTGGCTCTGAGATCTCCTGCCTGCTCCTCACGCCTCAAAGGGCTTTCCGTTCAGCCTGCGCAGCTCTTCCTGCTTATGCGTCTGTGAGATCCACCTAGGACTGAGCTGCAAAGAAGACAGGTCCTCAGTGACACACAGGTGCCCTGCTGACTCTGAAATACACGGGGGAAGTGACATCCATGAAACACGCATCCAGAGATGGAGACACATCACTCCCTCTGCTCACACCTGGGGACGGACCACTGACCCATCAGCCTGTCTTCAGCAGCAGTGTGTCTCTGAGGATGTCATGTTTTCAGACTTGTAAACTACGAGAGAGTAAACTTTTGGTTTTTTAAATTTGTCTGGTTGAATGGTTGTTTTTTGGTACCGAGAATTAAACCCAGGACCATCCTACAGAGCTACATCCCCTCAGCCTTATCTTATTTTATATTTTAAAACTGGGTCTCATGAAGTTGCCAAGAGCCACACTATGTGGCTGAGGCTGGCTTTGAACCTGTGACCCTCTTGTCTCAGCCTACCAGGTACTGGGATTACAGGTGTGCACCACCATACTCACCTAAATTTCTCTGGTTTTATGCCACTAGTTTGCCATAATTTGCGCTGGCAACCACAGGGTTCTAAAGCAGTAACACAGCAACACAGCACAGGCAGAAGAATCCCAGAGTGATGCATAAACACACGCTTGGGCTAATGTTCTGGTATTGGGAAGAGGGTTTAAAATGTATTAATGTGTCAATACTGGGAAAGATGTCCAATCTTAAAATATATCTTCTTTACTAAGAAAGCCAGGGTTAACTAACATGTCCTTGCATTCCTAAGAACAATTTAACACATTTTGGGGGAGAAGACGAAAGGTAAAAGCCTGTGTCTGGAGACAGAGATGCCTCCCCCTTTAGGTCATAAATTCGGCTGGAGAGATAACAGAAGCAGAGCTAACAGAACCAAAGCCGGGGTTGGAGATAAGGGGTAACATGATCTCCAAAAATCAGAGGGACCTGCTGGACTTAGACAGAATAAAAACTCAGTAAACTGAAGTTCTTTGGCATTTTAATTCAAATTGCCCCCCTGTGCCCCTCTGCGGCACAGGGCTGTAACTATCTCTATATTTCTATCTTTTAATAAACTTCTTTAAATCTTCAGCAGCTGTCCAAGCGATGAATACTTATTCTTAGCTTAGGACAAGAATCCACGGTTTTTCTGTTTGTCTCTCTGTGTGGTGGTGGTGGGGGGATTACTTCTCCACACACACACACCACGCACACCCCCCCAACCTATCCCGCAACACTATGACACTCTTGTCCTTCTGCCTCAGAAATGCCCTCCTCTATCTAAGCACGAGGAACGCCTCCTGCCCCAGAGCAGACCCTGGAGTCCCCAGCAGGTATGGAAAGGGGGCAGCTGTGGGCAGAGGTGACTCAGCAGGTGAAGAGGAGCCAGCTTGCTAGGGCTGCAGAAGCCCCGCTCCACCATTACCCCTCTGTCCTCACCTGTCCCCAGTCAGGGGGTCCCTCTGCTCCAGAGTTCTCAGCTCTTCATATCTGCGGTCTTCATGCACCTGCAGTGGTTGCCAGTTCTTCCAGAAAATTGGCCTGGCAAGCAGAGGGTGCACTTACCTTCCTTGCAGATCTCTGGGGATGCCCTGCAGCCCAGCCTGGGCGGCTGTGGCAGGAGGGCTGGGAGGTTGGTCTCCACAGGTGTCCTCCCCAGGGTCAGGCTCCCAGAGGCCTCTCCACTGAGCCTGTCTGGGAGTGAGGGATGCATAGTCCAAGACCTGGAACGTGTCCTCCCTGGCCCGTCATCTGCCTCTTATTTTGTGAGAGAGAGAGAGAGAGAGAGAGAGAGAGAGAGAGAGAGAGAGAGAGAGAGAGAGAGTGTGTGTGTGTGTGTGTGTGTGTGCATAGTACTGATTATTTAATCCAGGGCATCTACCTCTGAGCTACATGCTCATCCCTATTTTCGTTTTTATGTTGAAACAAGATGTCATTAACTTGCGGAAGGCCCAAGTTGCTGAGGCTAAACACAATATCCTTCTGTCTCAGTCTCCCAAGTACTGGGTGTGCCACCACATGGTAGTTTTCATTTATTTTTATTTATTTTTATTTAGAAATGGTCTTGCTAAGTTGCCAAGCACTGGCTTCCAACCTGCCATCCACCTGTTTCAACTTCCCAAGTGCTGGAATTACAGCTTTTGTTTTTGGTGGTACTGGGGGTGTAACCCAGGGGCTTTCTACCTCCGGGCTATACTCCCAGACTTATTTTTATACTTTATTTGGAAACAGGGTCTCACTAAGTTGCTGAGAGCCTAAGTAGCTGAGGCTGGCTTCGAACCTGTGCGATCCTCCTGTCTTAGCCTTCCAAGCGCAGGGATTACAAGCGTGCACCACTGCGCCCTGCCTCCAAAACCCATTATAGATGTTAAAATCTACAGAGCTTTTACACAGCCATATTTTTAGTGTTGGATCATCTTCAATTAAATCATCTTCAATTAAGAAACTCACACATAGGTTTGTTTTGTTTTTTGGTGGTACTGGGGTTCCTGGAAGCCCTTCTACCTCCAGGCTACACTCCCAGACCTGTTTTTACATTTTTATTTGGAAACAGGGTCTCCTTTTTTTTTTTTTTTTGGTGGTGGTACTGGGGTTCCTGGAAGCCCTTCTACCTCTGGGCTATACTCCCAGACCTATTTTTACATTTTTATTTGGAAACAGGGTCTCCTAAGCCAGCGCACCCAGCTGGCTTCCAACCTGCACGATCCTCCTGTCTCTGCCTCCCAAGCGCAGGGATTAAAGCATGTGCCACCACGCCCAGCTTCACACAGGTTTGGAGAGAGCTGATGGCCACTCTGTCTTTATTAAGAATAAGCAACTTTTATGGCGAGAAAAACAAAGAGTCAATACAATGTGTCAATACAAAAGTAACTTCATGGGGATAACTTGGAGGAAGAGGAACAAGACCAGCTCCACACAATGAAAGATAAGAACATTTAGACCCACACCTTATCTTAGGCAGAACCCCAAGTCCCCTGGGCAGGCTCCAAGTTACACTAAGCCCTGTCTTCAAGGATTCTTAGCTACACTCAGGGCCAGATCTTTGTTCCCAGAGTTTGGCAACTAGCTTGTGAGAAAAGACAGTATATCGGTCCAGGTCCCTACATTTCCTTCTTTTTTATTAAGTACTCAGGCATGGAACATGTTCAACTGTGCATCTGCCAAGAGACCCATCATAATTGAAATCTGACATTGTTCACCAACTTGCTGGTAAAACCATTTAATAACACAGATAATCCCTATCCAACATAAGAATAACAAACAGGCTACTCCAGCAATAATCAAAATTCTAATATTAAGGTCAGAAAACCAAATAGCAGGGTTTAACCAATGAAACCCTTGTTCGGCAGATTGAAAGGTATATTGAGAGAACTGTGCATGATTACTTTGCAACTGATTATATAATTGATTGTTTAAACACAAAATTGTAGCCCGGTGTGGTGATGCATGCTTGTAACCCCAGTTCTTGGGAGGCTGAAATGGGAGGATCGCAAGTTCACAGCCAGCCTCAGCTACTTACTGAGGCTGTCTGCAACTTAGTGAGACCTTGTTTCAAAATAGAGAATAAAAAATAGGGCTGGGGGTGCAGCTCAGAGTTAGAATGCCCATAGGTTCAATCCCCAGTACCACACACACACAAAAAAAATAAGTAGCAGAAAAGGAATGACCCTTCTCCCTTCCCCCTTCTCCCTCCCTCCCTCCCTCCCTCCCTCCCTCTCTTCCCTTCCCTTCCCTTCCCTTCCCCTCCCCTCCCCTCCCCTTCTCTCTCTCTCTCTCTCTCTCTCTCTCTCTCTCTCTCTCTCTCTCTTCTCTCTCCCTCTCTCTCCCTCTCTGTACTGAGGACTGAACCCAGGGGTGTTGGTGAGAACAGTAAAAACATGCTGTTAGTTAGGCTTCCTCTCCTTCTTGAGAAGATCCCTGTTGTATGAAAAATAACAGCATGTTCTTGAAGACCTTTTTTTTTTGTGTGTGTGTGTGTGGTACTGGGGATGAACCCAGAGGTATTCTACCTCCGAGATACACTCCAAGCTCTATTTTCTATTCTTTATTTGAAACCAGGTCTCACTGAGTTGCAAAGGGCCTCACTTAGTAGCTGAGGCTATCCGCGAACTGTGATCCTCCGTTCTCAGCCTCCCAAATGCTGGGATTACAAGCGTGTGCCACCACACTCGGCTTCCTTCTAATATATATATTTGGTGGTGGTACTGGGGGTGAAATCCAGGGGCTTTTTGCCTCCAGGCTATACTCTCAGACCTATTTTATATTTTATTTGGAAACAGGGTCTCACTAAGTTGCTGAGAGCCTCGCTAAGTAGCTGAGGCTGGCTTTGAACCTGTGTGATCCTCCTGTTTCAGCCTCCCAAGTGCGGGGATTACAAATGTGTGCCACCATGGCTGGCTTTCTTTGATATTTTAAAACTCTAAAAGATAATATAAAAGCCATGTAAACATGCTTATTCTGTTAAACAAAAATAAAAGGTAAGACCCTGCCATGTGAACTCAGTAAGAAGATCCTAGCAACTGATAACAACTCATTTTTTTGAGGGGGTGGTTTCTGGGGATGGAACCCCGGGGCATTCGACCTCTGAGCTATATCCCCTGCCCTATTTTTTATTCTTTATCTTGAAACAGGGTCTCACTAAGTTGCAGAGGACCTCACTAAGTAGCTGAGGCTGTCTGCGAACTATGATCCTCCAGTCTCAGCCTCCCAAATGCTGGGATTACAAGCGTGCGCCACCATGCCCGGCTAACAACTCATTTTTCTTTTCTTTTCTTTTTTTTTTTTTTTCTTGTGGTGCTGGGGGTGGAACCCAGGGGCTTTCTACCTCCGGGCTATACTCCCAGACCTATTTTATAATTTATTTGAAAAGAAGGTCTCACTAAGTTGCTGAGAGCCTCACTAAGTAGCTGAGGTTGGCTTTGAACTTGTGCGATCCTCCTGTCTCAGCCTCCCAAGCGTGGGAATTACAAGTGTGCACCACCAGGCCCAGCAATAACTCATTTTTCAATGGCTCATTAACCATAGTTATTTAATTAAGAACTACATAAAAATTTGAGCCCACAGAAATACTGCAAGCATTTTAATTTATCTGGAATCAACAAGTTATAATTAAAAGACAAAAAAATCGCTGGGTGTGGTGGTGCATGCTTATAATCCTCGTGCTTGGGAGGTGGAGAAAGGAGGATCATGCAGGTTCGAAGTTGGCCTCACTGGCTTAAGAGACCCTGTTTCCAAATAAAAAATATAAAATAGGTTTGGAAGTATAGTACGGAGGTAGAAGGGTTCTATCTCCAGTACCACCCCCCCCCCCAAAAAAAGAAAAAATTTATGACCTGATTTTTCTTTTTTCTGGCACTGGGGATGGAACCCAGGGGCATTCTACCTCCTAGCTACATCCCCAGGCCTATTTTTTATTTTTAATTTTGAAACTGGGTCTCACTGAGTTGCAAAGGGCCTCATGAAGTAGCTAAGGCTGTCCTTGAACCAAGATGCTCTGATCTCAGCCTCTGGAGGATCCTTTTAAAATCAAATTGGCTCCTACCTAAGTTGGGCATGGTGGCTCAAGCTTGTAATCCCTGCATTTGGAAGGCTGAGACAGGAGAATGGCACAGGTTCAAAGCCAGCCTCAGCTACTTAGTGAGGCCCTCCACAACTTAATGAGACCCTGTTTTAAAATAAAGAATACAGTTAAGCATGGTGGAACAAGCTTGCAACCCCAGCACTTGGGAGGCTGAGACAGGATTGCACAGGTTCGAAGCCAGCCTCAGCTACTTAGTGAGGCTCTCAGCAACTTAGTGAGACCCTGTTTCCAAATAAAATATAAAATAGGTCTGGGAGTATAGCCTGGAGGTAGAAAAGCCCCTGGGTTCCATTGGTTCTCACAAAGTGTGCTGCTCTGGGCAGAGCGGGCTGGCGCTTCAGCTGAACCCACGTGCCTCTTTGGCTTCCTTCTTCTTCTGATCATTTTCTTTCACCCGCTTCAGGAAGCTGTCTCGACTCTTAGAGCACTTAATATGCTCAATACGCATGCTAATTCTCTTAGCAAAACTCCTGCCCTTGACTTGCTTGCTTACCACAATGCCGACAGCATGCTGGGTAACATTATAGACTCTGCCAGGTCTGCCGTGGTAACATTGGTGAGGCGTTCCTTTCTGAACAGTACCCATTCCCTCAATGTCTACAATATCACCCTTCTTGTAGATTCGCATATATGTGGCCAGAGGAACAACTCCATGTTTTCTAAAAGGCCTAGAGAACATATAACCAGTTCCTTTCCTCTTCCTTTTTTTTGTTGTTGTTTTGCAGTACTGGGGTTCCTGGAAACCCTTCTATCTCTGGGCTACACTCCCAGACCTACCATATATATATATATATATATATATATATATATATATATATATATATATTTTTTTTTTTTTTTTTTTTTTTTTTTTTGGTGGTACTGGGGATGGAACCCAGAGGCTTTCTACCTCCGGGCTATACTCCCAGACCTATTTTCTATTTTATTTGGAAACAGGGTCTCACTAAGTTGCTGAGAGCCTCACTAAGTAGCTGAGGCTGGCTTCGAACCTGTGCGATCCTCCTGTCTCAACTTCCAAAGCATGGAGATTACAAGCGTGCGCCACCACGCCCGGCTTAATATTTTTTATTTGGAAACAGGGTCTCTTAAGCCAGCGTGGCTGGCTCCGAACCGGTGCGATCCTCTTGTCTCTGCCTCTCAAGCACAGGGATTACAAGCGTGCGCCACCACGCCCGGCTTCCTCTTCCCTTTTGTATTTGTCATTTTGGCGAATTACTGGAAGATGGCGGCGAAAGGCGAGTTTTTATTTTACAGTATTCCACACAAGTTGTTTGCATTGAACTCTTCAAATTACTTGTGTTTTCAGGATTCCACTACATGGAGAATTTTCACAAAATTTGGAAACTATTTGCTACGAATGCAACTTCTGGTACTTTTCACATTTGTAAGGTTTTTTTGTTTTGTTTTGTTTTGTTTTGTTTTTGGTGGTACTGGGGGTGTAACCCAGAGGCTTTCTACTTCTGGGCTACACTCCCAGACCTATTTTTTTATATTTTATTTGGAAACGGTCTCACTAAGTTGCTGAGAGCTTCACTAAGTAGCTGAGGCTGGCTTCGAACCTGTGTGATCCTCCTGTCTCCGCCTCCCAAGCTCAGGGATTACAAGCATGTGCCACCATGCCCGGCTCACATTTGTAAGGTTTTGATCCAGTGTTTATCTGTATATCTGGACCCATTGTAGACTTCTGCACATCTCTTTTAGTCAAGGTTTCTCCCCATATTGTGTTCTTTCATATCTTTGAAGTGGTCTAAGATTGCTAAGAGCATTTCCCCAAGTATTACGCTGACAGGTGTATTCTCAACTATGCAGTCTTCTGTGATAGCAAAGCCTTCCCACAGTGTATATTTGGAGTTACTCCCCTGCATGAATTATTTCCTGTTGGCACAAGGAACTGGATACACTGAAGCCTTTCCCACATTGCTTACATATATAGGACTTCTCACCAGTGCTAATCTTTCATGTACTCTGAGAGACCTAGGAGCATAGTAGGCTTTCCCACATTGCTTACATACATAGAGTTTCTCTCCAGGGTGAGTTCTTTCATGTATCTGAAAGTGAATTGAAAAACTAAAGCCTTTCCTACATTGTTTACATACAAAGGATTTCTGTCCAGAGTGAATTTGCTCATGCATTTGAAGGGATCCAGAAGAACTAAAGCCTTTCCCACCTTGCTTACAGTGTTTTTGTGTTCTCTTAAGGAGCTAGAAGCACAGAAAGCTTTCTGGCATTGCTTACATACATAAAGTTTCTCTCCATTGTGAATTCGCTCATGTATCTGAGTGTAACCAGAATAACTAAATGCTTTCCCACATTACTCACATTCATAGGGTTTCTCCCCAGCGTGAATTCTTCCATGAATTTGAAATGAATTCTTCCATGGATTTGAAAGCAACGCGACTACTGAAGGTTTTCCCACATCGCTTACATTCAGGGTGTTTATCTCCAGTGTCATTCCCTTCATGTTTCAGAAGGCTTTTGGGAGAACTGAAGGCTTTCCCTCAGTCCTCTATTTCAAATGTTCACATGGTTTCTGTCCAGACTTGAGCTCTGTGGGACTCATTTAAGGATAAATGACCAAGGAGAACTTCTTCACACATCTGCCTTCCACCTGGTTTGACTCCTGGACAAGTTTTCCTCTTGAGCATAGGATTTGGAGACCAGCTAAAGATTATTCCATGTTCACTACTAAGTTTATGTTTGAAGAATCTCTCTAACATTTCACTTCTGTTTTTTTTAAAAAAATAGAATAAGTACATTGCGAGTGATGTATTGATTAACGATTTTCCATGAGACATGCTGGTTTTATGCAGGGTAGGAATTTTTGAACGTGGATGGCCAAAATGCTCTGCAGGATTAGATGTAGGACAGTTATGTATCAAAGCAGTAGTATTCGTATTTCTCTTTCTCTTTCCAATCATTTTTGGGTCTTGTCCGTTTTATTTATTTTGTGGCACTGAGGACAGAACTTAGAGCCTTATACATGCTATCAAAGCATTTCACTGCCTAGCATGGTGGCGCATACTTGTAATCCCAATACATGGGAGGCTGAGACAGGAGGATCACGGGTTCATGGCCAGCATCAATAACTTAGTGCTAGTCACTTAGTCAGACCCTGTTTCCAAAATAGATAAATAAAATAAAAAGGGCTGGGGAAAGAGCCCAGGGATAGAAGGCCCCTCAGTTTCATTCCCAGTATCAATAATAATATAAAACTACATACACAACCTTTTAAGTTTTATTTATGGTACTGGGCATTGAACCCAGGGGCATTCTACCTTCCAGCTACACCTCCAGCCCTTTTTTTTTGTTGTTGTTGTTGTTGTTTTATTTGTGGTACTGGGGATGGAACCCAGCAGCATTCTACCTCCATAGCTACACCTCCAGACCTATTTTTTATTCATTATTTTGAAACAGGGTCTCACTGAATTGCAAAGAGCCTCACTAAGTAGCTGAGGCTGTCCGTGAACCCGAATCCTCCCGACTCAGCCTCCCAAATGCTGGGATTACCAGTGTGTACCACCACGCCTGGCTTATTTTCTATTTATTGGTACTGGGGGTAGAACCCAGAGGTTTTCTACCTCTGGGCTATACTTCCAGACCTATTTTATACTTGATTTGGAAACAGGGCCCCACTAAATTGCTGGGAGCCTAAGTAGCTGAGGCTGGTTTCGAACCTGCGTGATCCTCCTGTCTCAGCCTCCCAAGCGCGGGGATTACAAGCATGCACCACCACGCCCAGTTTAGCAGTTTTTTTTTTATTTTGAAAGTCTCACTAATTTGCTGAGTACTTCAAACCTGCAATCTTCCTATCTTAGCTTCCCAAGTACTTGTATTACAGGAATATGCTACCGTATCCAGACATTTATTTATTTATTGTACTGGAAATGGAACCCAGGGGCTTTCTACCCTAGGCTACACTCCCAGACCTATTTTTTAAAATATATTTTACTTGGAAATAGGGTTTCACTAAGTTGCTGAGAGCCTCACTAAGTAGCTGAGGCTGGCTTCAAACTTGTGTGATCCTGTCTCAGCCTCCCAAGTGCTGGGGTTACAAGCGTGCACCACCATGCCCAGCTTACTTTTAATTTAAAAGTCCATGAGAAAGCTTTTGCTCAAATAAAAGTAAGATTCAAGCCAGGCATGGTGGCACATGGTAATCCCAGCATTCTGGAGGCTGACACCGGAGGATTGTGGTTCACCGGACAGCCTCAGCTACTTAGTAAGGCCCTCCGCAACTCCCTAGACCCTGTTTCAAAACAAAGAATTAAAAAAAATTGGGCAGGGGGTGTAGCTCGGAGGTCGAATGCCTCTGGGTTCCATCCCCAGATCCACAGGAGGGGAAAAAAAAAAAGTAAGATTCAGCCTCCACCACTGTAGATCTGGGGAATGTATGTCCTTCTGAGTCCTTAAGTTGTAGAAAGGGGAGGAGTCAGTTCAAAGATCTGAAGACTAATATAGATGAATAATAATATAATTAAAGACTAATATATATATAGATTAATATAGATAGAACACTAATATACATAGAAGACTAATATAGATAGATGCTGACTGCGTCAACTTGTGCAGTTTTTTTTTGTTGTTGTTGTTGCAGGTCTGGGGAGAGGATGGCTGCAGGTAGAGAGGAGTTTGCTCCTTGTGGCGTCCCTGCTGCACTAGCTCAGGGAAGGGAAAATAATCATTTTGCAGGTTGCTGCAGGCTGCCTCCTGCAGACTCTTCAGTATCTGATCTCCAATGGCATCAACAGAATGCCACGGACATCCCAGACCCTCAGCAGCAGAGTAGGAATGCATGGTGTGTGTGTGCACCTTTTCTTTCTTCCAGGACAGACAGGACAAGCAGTCTCCCCTCCATACCCACCCCAGCCACGTGTGCGTGTGGACTTGTTCTCCATGAGTCGAGCGATGGGAGTCAGCGTCAGGACAGTTAGAGATTTACCAGCAGCCCCGAGAAGGGAGCTGAGGCCGTGGACAGACACCCTGCTTCCAGAGGATTCGAGGACTCTGGCATCTGGCATCCGGCATCCGGTCTGCGCAGGGAGGGAGGAGGGACGGAGACACAGCCGGCGGCCATTCCTGCCTGCCCAAAGGGGGCACTCCGGTTCCTTGCAACTTTATGCTGCACTGCAGTCAGGGACACGAGGAGGCGGGACTGCAGAGAGGGCTCCAAGTGGCCCAGGTCGCAGTTGCTGCAGGCACAAGGACACTGGTCCCACCTCCGGCCCAGCTGCACCCCGCGGCTGGAAGGACAGAGGCAAGCAATGACCAAGGGCTGAGGGTGGCCTCGCGCTGGTGGGGAAGCCAGTGCCTGGTCCAGTTCTGTCAACTCCCCAGGGACCCCTTTCCCTGCCTCCCAACCCCCAAGTCTCTCAATTTCCTGCTAGGGGTCCTGCCCAGGGTTTCAGGCATCAGTGGCTGTCACAGAGTGAAGGAGACTGAAGAACTCAGCACCTTTCACAACAGCTGAGACTTGTCCTGAGCTAGGCAGGGCTGCTGCACCACACCCTGCCACACTCGCATCCCACTGGACAGATCCTGGAAGTTGATCGGTTAGTGATTTAGGACCCGCCCCTAGGAACTAAGCCCCTCTACTGGGCCAAGAGGAGCCAAAAGACAGATTCCAGCCACAGCCCTCACCAGGCCCCCTTCCCTCCCCAGGCGCAGACCCAGACTGCAACATCTCTGCAACTAAGCAGGAGCAGCTCCAGGCTTTCTAGAGCAGCACCTGCTGGCATAACAATCCACCCGTGGGTACTTGAGATAGCACATAGCTCCAACCGCCATATATATGTTAAAGTCTGCAGTTCTACGCAGCCATCCTTTTTCTTCAACAAAGAAACTCACACGCAGGCAAAGAGAGGGCTGAGGGCACTCTGTCTTTATTAAGAAAGAACATAGCAGCCGGCGTGATGGCGCACCCTTGTAATCCCAGCATTCAGGAGGCTGAGACAGGAGGATCACAGTTCACGGACAGCCTCGGCTACTTAGTGAGGCCCTCCGCAACTCAATGAGACCTTGTTTCAAAATAAAGAATAAAATAAAGGGCTTGGGAATAGCTAATTGGTAGACTGCACCTGGGTTGCATGACCAGTAAACACACACACACACACACACACACACACACACACACACACACACGCAACTTTGTCAGGCATGGTAGTGCATACTTATCATCCCAGTACTTGGGAGGATGAGACAGGAGGATTGCAGGTTCAAAGCCAGCCTCAGCAACATAGGGAGGCTCTTAGAATCCTAGTGAGATCCTGTTCCTAAAGAAATAAAATTGGGTTGGGTGCATACTTTGGAGGTAGAATGCTTCTAGGTTCAATCCCTAGTACCAAAAAAAAAAAAAAAAAAAAAGGAATTTATATAGCAAGTCAAACAAAAAGGTTTTAATGTGTCAATACAAAAGCAAGCAACTTCATGGGGATAACTTGGAGGAGGAGGAACAAGACCAGCTCCACACAATGAAAGATAAGGACACTGGACCTGCAACATTCTGTTAGGCAGAACCCCAAGCCCCCTGGGTGGGACTCCCAGTTATACTAAGTCCTGTCTTCAATATTCTTAGCTACACTCAGGACCAGACCTTTGTTCTCAGAGTTTGGCAACTTAGGTAGGTCAGAAAACACATTATGGGTCCAGCTCTCTACAGTCACCACCCCTTTTTATGCAGTATTGGGGATGCAACCAAGGGGCATTTTACCTCCGAATTATACCCCTAGACCTATTTTATATACTTAATCTGAAACAAAGTCTCATTAAATTGCAATAAACCTCACTAAGTAGCAGAGGCTGTCCAGGAACCCTGATCCTACTGTCTCAGTCCCGGCCTTGCGAGTACTGGGATTACAATTGTGTATCACCATGTCTAGTCATTTCCACCTTAAACTAAATACAAAGGCATGGAACATATTCAACTGTGCATCTGCCAAAAGACCCATCATAATTAAAGTTTGACAATGCTCATCAACTTTCTAGAATAACTGTTAATATCACATAATTTCTAGGCACAGGAGGAATAATAAACAGCTTACTCCAGCAGTAATTATAATTTTAGTATTAGGGTCAGAAAACAAACTACTATGGTTTAACCAATAAAACTCTTGTCTTAAGGCCGGGCGTGGTGGCGCACATTTGTCATCCCCGCACTTGGGAGGCTGAGACAGGAGGATCGCACAGGTTCAAAGCCAGCCTCAGGTACTTAGTGAGGCTCTCAGCAACTTAGTGAGACCCTGTTTCCAAATAAAATATAAAATGGGTCTGGGAGTATAGCCCGGAGGTAGAAAGCCTCTGGGTTCCACCCTCAGTACCACAAAAAAAAACAAAAAAAACCAAAAAAAAACTCTTGTCTTAAAAGCTGGGCATGCCAGGTGTGGTGGCGCACGCTTGTAATCCCCGCGCTTGGGAGGCAGAGACAGGAGGATTGCGCAGGTTTGAAGCCAGCCGCGTGCGCTGACTTAGGAGACCCTGTTTCCAAATAAAAATATAAAATAGGTCTGGGAGTGTAGCCCGGAGGTTGAAGGGCTTCCAGGAACCCCAGTACCACCACCACACACACACACACACACACACACACACACACACACACAAAAAAAAAAAAAAAAAAAAAAAAAAAAAAAGCTGGACATGGTGGTGCATACTTGTAATCTCAGCTTGGGAGGCTGAAACAGGAGGGTCACGGTTCATAGCCAGTCTCAGCTACTTAGTGAGGCCCTTAATGAGACCATTTCAAAATAAAGAATAAAAAAAGAAAAAAGAAAACATAGAGCTGAGGATGTAGCTCAGAGTAGAATGCCCCTGGATTCAATCACCAGTACTGCAAAAAAAAAAAAAGAAAAAAAAAAGAAAAAAACCACAAAAACAAAAAAACCTTGCCTTATAGATTGAAATGTTTATTGAGAGAACTGTTTCTGAATACTTTGTAACTGATTGTTTGATTTTACTTTTTTTAATTTTAATTTTTTTTGTGTACTGGGGGTGGAACTCAGGGGCTTTTCTACCTCTAGGAGATACTCCCAGATCTATTTTATATTTTAGTTTGAAACAGGGTCTCACTAACTTGCTGAGAGCCTCACTAAGTAGCTGAGGCTAGCTTCGAACCTGTCTCAGCCTCCCAAGCACTGGGATTACAAGTATGCGCCATCATGCCTGGCTCAGAGGAGAGTTAGTTCTTTGTGGTTTTCCTGTTGCATTAGTTCAGAAAAGGGAAAATAATTATTTTGCAGGTTGCTGCAGACTGCCTCCTACACAAATTTGTCAGCATCTGATCTCCAATGGCACCAACAGAATGCCATGGGTCTCCTACACATTCAGCAGAGTGGGAATGCATCATTTGTCTGTGTATGTGTGTGTGCACACACGCACAGTATGGACTGAACCCAGAGGCGCTGGTGTGGACGATCAAAACAATGATTTAGGCTTCCTCTCCTCCTGTCAAAGGTCCCTGATGGATGAACAACAACTAAGCATGTTTTTTTTTTTTTTTTCTTTTTTTTTTTTTTTGCGGATCTAGAGATGGAACCCAGAGGCATTCAACCTCCAAACTACAACCCTGCCCAAGTTTTTACAGGGTCTCACTGAGTTGCGGAGGACCTAAGTAGCTGAGGCTGTCCACGAACCACAATCCTCCGGTCTCAGCCTCCGGAATGCTGGATTACAAGCGTGCGCCACCACGCCTGGCTAAGCATGTTCTTAAAGATGTCTGTGGCTGTATATAACTCCTGGCCAGCTGCCACTTCTGCTTTATTTGCTATATAACCTGGACTGGGATTGTTCACTGTGCAGAAGTCTCCCAGGACTCCCCTGCGCTCAGCCTGCCACCTCTGAGTTAAGGTGGAAGCCTCCTTGTGCATTCAGCCTGCTGCCAGTGAAAAAAGGCATGTCTCGCCCACATGTGTGGACCAAATTAAAAGTTCTGCACATCTCTTTTAGACAAGGTTTCTCCTCATCCTGTGCTCTTTTGTATCTGTGAATTGATCCAAATTGCTTAGCGCATTCTCCCAAGCTTTAAATTGATAGAAGCATTCTCGACTGTACATTCTTCTGATAGTGAAGCCTTCCCACAGGGCAGATGTGGGTTAGTCTTCTCTATGAGTTCTTTTGTGTCTGTAAAAAAACTGGGCCGAGCCGGGCGTGGTGGCGCAAGCTTGTAATCCCAACATTCTGGAGGCTGAGACCAGAGGATTGTGGACAGCCTCAGCTACTTAGTGAGTGAGGCCTTCTGCAACTCAGTGAAACCCGGTTTAAAAATAAAGAATAAAAAATAGGGCAGGAGGTGTAGCTTGGAGGTCGAATGCCCCTGGGTTCCACCCCCAGACCCGCAAAAAAAAAAAAAAAAAAAAAAAAAAAACCTGGGCCGGTCATGGCGGTGCACACTTGTAATTAGTTACTTAGTGAGGCCCTTTGCAATGGAATGAGACCCTGTTTCAAAATATTGAATTAAAAATAGGGCTAGGGAAGCTGGGCGTGGTGGTGCACGCTTGTAATCCCAGCATTCAGAAGGCTGAGACCGGAGGATCGCAGTTCACAGACAGCCTCAGCTACTTAGTGAAGCCCTCTGAAACTTAGTGAGACCCTGTTTCAAAATATTGAATTAAAAATAGGGCAGGGGGTATAGTTCAGAGGTCAAATAAAATAAGAAAAAAAAAAGGCTCTCAGCAAGTTAGTGAGACCCTGTTTCAAACTAAAATATAAAATAGATCTGGGAGTATCTCCCAGAGGTAGAAAAGCCCCTGGGTTCCACCCCCAGTACCACAAAAAAATTAAAATTAAAAAAAGTAAAATCAAACAATCAGTTACAAAGTATTCAGAAACAGTTCTCTCAATAAACATTTCAATCTGTAAGGCGAGGTTTTTTTTGTTTTGTTTTTGTGTTTTTTGTTCTTTTTTTTTTTTTTCCAGTACTGGTGATTGAACCCAGGGGCATTCTACTCTGAGCTACATCCTCAGCTCTATGTTTTCTTTTTTCTTTTTTTATTCTTATTTTATTTTCTTATTTTATTCAGAGGTCTGGGTTCCATCCCCAGACCTGAAAAATAAGATAAAATAGAGCTAGGGGTAGCTCAGAGGTAGAATGCCCCTGGGTTCCATCCCCAGTACTGCAAACACACACACACACACACACACACACACACACACACACACACACACACACACACACACACTGGATATTCTGAAGGCTTTCCCACATTACTTACATACCTAGGATTTCTCTATTGTGACTCCTTTCATGCTTTCTGAGAAAATAAGGATCGCAGTAGGCTTTCCCACATTGCTTGCATTTGTAGGGCTTCTCACCAGAGTGAATTCGCTCGTGAATCTGAAGGTAACTGGAAACAATAAAGCCTTTCCCACAGTGCTTACACACATAGGGTTTCTCTTTGGCGTGAGTCCTTTCATGTATTCTCAGAGAATTCGGACCACAGTAGCCTTTCCCACATTGCTTACATACGTAAGGTTTCTCTCCTGTGTGAATTCTTTCATGTACCGGAACGTAACTGGATGAACTAAAGGCTTTCCCGCAGTGCTTACATACATAGGGCTTCTCACCAGTGTGAACTCGCTCGTGCATCTGAAGGCTACCAGAAGTAGTAAAGCCTTTCCCACACTGCTTACATTCATAGGGTTTCTCTCCAGTGTGAGATCTTTTATGTACCTGAAAGCTGCTGGAAGAAGTAAAGGCTTTCCCACATTGCTTGCACGAATAAGGATTCTCTCCAGTGTGAGTTCTTTTATGTATCTGAAGGTAACTGGAAGAAATAAAGGCTTTCCCACAGTGCTCACATACATAGGGTCTCTGTCCAGTGTGAATTCTTTCATGTATGTGAAGGTAACTGGAAGTAGTAAAGGCTTTTCCACACTGCTTACATACATGGCGCTTCCCTCCAGTGTGATTCCTTACGTGTTTCAGAAGAGAACTGGAACAGGTAAAAGTTTTCCCACATTGCTTACATTCATAGAGATTCTCTCCAGTGTGAATATTTTCATGTCTTTTGAGAAGAGAAGGCGTAAGGTAGGCTTTCCCACATTGTTTACATACATAGGGTCTCTCTCCAGTGTGAATTCTTTTATGTATCTGAAGGTAACTGGAAGAACTAAAGGCCTTCCCACAGTGCTCACATACATAGGGTTTCTCTCCAGTGTGGATTCGTTCATGTATCTGAAGGTAACTGGAAGAAGTAAAGGCTTTTCCGCACTGTTTACAGACATTGGGTTTCTCTTCAGTGTGAAATCTTTCATGGATCTGAAGGTAACTGGAAGAACTAAAGGCCTTCCCACACTGCTTACATACATAGGGTCTCTCGCCAGTGTGACTCTTTTCATGTCTTTTGAGAATAAAAGGAGTAAAGTAGGCTTTTCCACAATGTTTACATACGTAAGATTTCTCTTCACTGTGAATTCTTTCATGGATTTGACAGTAACTGGAAGAAGCAAAGGCTTTTCCACATTGCTTACATACATAGGGTTTTCCCCCAGAGTGACTTCTTTTATGTCTCTGAAGGTAACTGGGAGAAATAAAGCCTTTCCCACACTGTTTACATTTGTAGGGTTTCTCTCCAGTGTGTGTTCTGTTATGTCTTCGAAAGGAATAGTAGAGTGTAAAGGCTTTCCCACACTGCTTACACACGTAGGGCTTCTCAACACTGTGAATTCTTTCGTGGATTTGAATGTACTGGGAACTACTGAAGGTTTTCCCACACTGCTTACATTCATGGTGTTGATCTCCAGTGTGATTCCCTTCACGCTTCAGAGAGCATTTGGAGGAACTGAAGGCTTCTCCCCGTTCCTTACATTTATCACAGTCCTCTCCATATTTAAAATGCTCACATGGTCGCTGTCCAGACTGAGCTCTTTGGGGCTCATTTAAGGATAAATGACCAATGAGACCTTCTCCACACATCTGCCTTTCATCTTGTTTGACTCCAGGACGAGTTTTCTTCTTGACAATAGGATCTGAAGACCAGTTAAAGATTATTCCATATTCACTACCAAGTTTATCTTCAAAGAATCTCTCTCTCACTGGACTTCTGTAAAAAGAAAGAAAGAAAAGAGAAGAGAGAAAAGGACAAGCACATTACTACTGATGTGTTTATTAATGATTTTACAGGAGACACACTGGATTTTGTGTGTGTGTGGTACTGGGGATGGAACCCAGGGGCTTTCTACCTCCAGGCTATACTCCAGATGCATTTTATATTTTATTTGGCAAGAGCGTCTCACTAAATTTCTGAGAGCCTCACTAAGTACCTGAGGCTGGCTTCAAACCTGCATGATCCTTCTGTCTCAGCCTCCCAAATACTGGGATTACGAGTGTGTGGCACCACGCCTAGCTAGACACACTGAATTTATGCCATGTAGACATTTTTGAAAACGAGTGGTCAGAATGTTCTGCAGGATACATCTAGGACAGGTAGTATCAAAGCAGTACTATTTCTATCAGGTCTTCCTTTCTCTTTTTAATTATTTGAGCTATCCAGTTGTTTTTATTTTTATTTATTTTGTGGTACTGAATATGGAACCCAGTGCCTTATACAGTCTAAAAAAAACCATTCTACTCTCTTGCATGGTGGAGTGCACTTGTATCTCCAGGACTTGGGAGGCCTAGACTGGAGGACCACAGGTTCAGGGTCAACCTAAGGAACAAAATGAGGCTCTCAGTAACTTCAGTGAGACCCAGTTTAAAAAAATAAATAAAACGGGCGTGGTGGCACACGCTTGTAATCCCAGTATTTAGGAGGCTGAGACCGGAGGATCGCAGTTCACGGACAGCCTCAGCTACTTAGTGAGGCCCTCTGCAACTCAGTGAGACCCGGTTTCAAAATAAAAAGAATAAAAATTAGGGCAGGGGGTATAGCTCGGAGGTCAAATGCCCCTAAGTTCCATCTCCAGACCAGCAAAATAAATAAATAAATAAACAAATAAATAAATAGAGCTGGGGGTGTAACCTGGAGGTAGAAGGTCACCTCTGTTCCCCCCTAAAATGCATATTATATTACTGAGCTACTTTCATAACTTTAAAAGTTTTTTTTTTTTTTCTTTTGGTACTGGGCATTGAATCCAGGAACATTCTACCTCCAATCTACACTCCCAGCACTTTGTGTATGTGGTACTGGGGATGGAACCCAGGGGTGTTCTACCTCCGAGAGACACCCCCAGCTCCAATTTTCAATTCTTTATTTATAAACAAAGTTCTCACTGAGCTGCAAAGGGCCTCACTAAGTAGTAGCTGAGGCTGTCTGTGAACTGCAATTCTCCTGTCTCAGCCTCCCAAATGCTACGATTAAAAGTGTGTACCACCGCTGGGCGTGGTGGCGCACGCTTGTCATCCCCACGCTTGGGAGGCAGAGACAGGGGGATCGCGCAGGTTCGAAGCCAGCCGCGTGCGCTGGCTTAGGAGACCCTGTTTCCAAATAAAAATGTAAAAAATAGGTCTGGGAGTGTAGCCCGGAGGTTGAAGGGCTTCCAGGAACCCCAGTACCACCAAAAAAAAAAAAAAAAAGTGTGTACCACCATGCCCTTTTTATTCTGAAACAATCTCACTAAGTTGCTGAGTACCTCAAACCTGCAACTTTCCTGTCTTAGCTTCCCAAGTACTTGTATTACAGGGATATGCCACCGGACCCAGATTTTTAAATTAAGATTAATCTCAGGGGTATTCTATCTCTTACCTATACCCTAGCCCCAGCCATATTATTTTGACACAGGGTCTCTCTAAGCCTTGCTAGTTGCTGAGGCTGGTTTCAAACCTTTAATCCTCCTGTTGCAGCATCACAAGTACCGGGATTACAGGCCTGTTCCATCTCCCTGGTCATCTACATTTTAGACAAGGTCTCCCTTAAGTTTCCAGGCTGTCCAAACACTCCCATTCCTCTTGCCTAAGCTTTCTATGCAGTTGGGGTTATAGGAGGAATTACTACATCGGGCTCAGATAGGGTTTCATTATACTCTTTCCCAGTTAACTACTTTATTACACCAAATATTTATATCATATTGAAAAACAGTTCAGTATTCCATATGCAAAATGTTAGGTATTAAATCTGTATTAGATTTTGAAATATTTGGATAATGAGATATTTCCAAGATGGGTGGCAGTATAAACACAAAATTTAATTTGTATCATCTACAACTATTGCCCAAACCTTGACGTATTTAATAATATTGCACATGAAACAGCATGTATATATACTGAATCATTAGAAAAGCTGAACTATGGTGTCATGTTGGTGCTCCAGGTGTTTCTAATGTTGAAACCTTTCTGGTTTGGGATTTTTCCAATTGTAGAAGTTCCACCTAGCCGGGTGTAGTGGGGCACACTTGTAATCCCAGCATTTGAGAAGCTGGGACAGAAGGATCACAGTTCGCGGTCAACCTCAACTACTTAGTGAGGCCCTTTGCAACTCAGTGAGACTGTTTCAAAATCAAGAATAAAAAAATAGAGCTGGGGGTCTAGCTCAGTAGAATGTACTTGGGTTCCATACCCAGTACCACAAAAAAAAAAAAAAAAAAAAGAAAAGAAAAAAAAAAGGAAGTTCCAACTATATGCATTTTTAGAATAGTTCGAAATTCAATTTTTTTTGTGTGTGTGTGGGGGTCTGTGGATGGAACCCAGGAGCATTTGACCTCGAGCCACACCCCTGCCTTATTTTTATTCTTTATTTATTGAAACCGGGTCTCACTGAGTTGCAGAGGGCCTCACTAAGTAGCTGAGGCTGTCCGCGAACTGGGATCCTCGGTTTCAGCCTCCCGAATGCTGGGATTACAAGCGTGCGCCACCACACCCGGCTCTGAAATTAAAAATTTTACTTGGGGTAATTTGAATTATTTAAGTTGTTAAATTTTCTGATCATATTCTAGGATTCTTAAGACTCATCTCTCTCTCTCTCTCATGTGCGTGTGTGCATATGCGTGTGTGTGGTTCTAGGGATGGAACCCAGGGACAGTCTATCTCCAACTTATACCCTCCCAGACCTTTTTATTTTATTCTTTTAAAACAGGGTCTTGCTAGCCGGATATGGTAGTGGTGCATGCTTGTAATCCCAGCATTTGGGTGGCTGAGACAGGAGGATGCCAGTTTGAGTTACTCAGTCACTTAGTGAGTCCCTTTGCAACTCATTGAGACCCTATTTCAAAATGAAAAATAAAAAGTAGAGCTGAGGGTGTAACTCAGAGGTTACACCCCCCCTGGGTTCCATCCCCAGTACAGAAAAAAAAAAGTTCTACCTATCTACATTTTTAGAAGATAGTTTGAAATTAAATAAATTTTAAACTGGGATAAATGTGCCGGGCATGGTGGCGCACACCTGTAATCCCTGCGCTTGGGAGGCGGAGACAGGAGGATCATGCAGGTTTAAAGCCAGCCTCAGCTGGCTTAAGAGACCGTTTCCAAATAAAATATAAAATAGCTCTGGGAGTGTAGCCCAGGCCCCTGGGTTCCATCCCCAGTACCACCAAATAATAAATAAATAAATAAATAAATAAATAGGGATAATTTGAATTATTTGTTTAGTTGTTAAATTTCCTGATACTCTAGGATTCTTAAGACTCATTTCTCTCTCTCTCTCTAGTGTGAGTGTGTGTGTGTGTGTGTGTGTGTGTGTTTATAGGGATACCAGGGACAGTCTACCTCCAAGATACACTCGCAGCCCTTTTTATTTCTTTAAAACAGGGTCTTGCTAGCTGGGCATGGTGGCGCACATTTGTAATCCCAGCATTTGGGAGTCTGAGACAGGAGAACTGTGGTTTGCGGACAGCCTCAGCTACTACGCAGTGAGGCCCTTTGCAACTCAGTGAGACCCTGTTTCAAAAAAAAAAAAAAGAATAAATAGGGCTGGGGTGTCATTCAGAAGTAGAATGTCCCTGGGTTCCATCACCAGCACCAAACGCCCCCCAACACAAAAAAAACCAGGATCTTGCTGCCAGGCATGGCACACACTTGTAATCCCAGTACTTGGGAGGCTGAGACAGGAGGATCACAGGTTTACAGCCAGCCTCAGCTACTTAGTGAGGCCCTCCGCAACTTAAAAAACAGGGCTGGCCGGGCATGGTGGCACATGCTTGTAATCCCCGCACTTGGGAGGCTGAGACAGGAGGATCGCACAGGTTTGAAGCCAGCCTCAGCTACTTAGTGAGGCTCTTAGCAACTTAGTGAGACCCTGTTTCCAAATAAAATGTAAAATAGGTCTGAGAGTATAGCCCGGAGGTAGAAAGCCTCTGGGTTCCACCCCCAGTACCACCAAAAAACAGGGCTGGGGGTGTAGCTCAGAGGCAGAATGCCTCTGGATTCAATTCCCAGTTTCAAGGAAAAAAAAAAGTCTTGCTAAATTGCTGAGGCTGGATTTTAGCCTACTATTTTTCTGTCTCAGCCCCCCAAGACTACAAGTGTGCACCACCATACCTGGCTCATGGCTTTCTTCTGAGAATGAAAATTACCTTAGATTTCTCCTGGAATTTTTGTAGTCATCTTTAATGTTCTGCTCTTCTTGTTCTTGGCCTAAAACGTAGACCCAGAAGAATCATTAGGCACATTACACGAAAGTTAGTAAATACTAGGCTGAATGCATCATATAAATGATGTGCTAATGCCTGGTATATTTATCAGAATATTTTTCTCAATATTTCAAATTATCCAACAAGAACTATGTGCATTCTGAATGAATAATGAAGGGACTGATGCCACCCTTACCTAAGCAGGCCAGGTTCCTCAAGGTTTCCTGCATCACATGTCGGTAGAGCTCCTTTTGGGAGGGATCCAGCAAAGCCCACTCCTCCAGGGTGAAGGTCACAGCCACATCCTCAAAAGCCACCAGCGCCTAAAACATGTCACATATTTCTAGGATGAAGGGCGAGACTCAGATCACTGCAGATATATGCTAACTTCATAAAAAGTTCCCATGATGCTCTGTTCCCAAAATGTTCCATGTCTTGCTCATCACAATCTTACTCTCCATCCATTCCCACATCTTCTCCTGGAGCCTTTTTTTTATTTTTTTGCAGTACTGGAAATGAAGCTCAGGGACATTGTACCTGTGGGTTACACCCCCAGCCCTATATTTTAGCCTTAATTAATTAATTTATTTATTTTTGTGGTACTGGGGGTGGAACTCAAGGGCTTTACTACGCCTGGGCTATACTCTCAGACCTATTTTATACTTTATTTGGAAACGGTCTCACTAAGTTGCTGAGAGCCCCACTAAGTAGCTGAGGCTGGCTGCGAACCTGTGTGATCCTCCTGTCTCAGTCCCAAGCAGCGCTGGGGTTACAAGCATGTGCCACCATGCCCAGTTAGTGTTTTCATTTTTGAAACAAGGTCCCAATGAATTGCGAAGGGCCTGGTTAAGTAGTTGAGGCTGTCCGCAAAGCACCATCCTCTCTTCTCAGACTCCAGAATGCTGGGATTACAAGCGTGCGCCACCACCACCAGCCTTGCAAAGCAATTCTGATGTGAGCCTTTAACTCCTTGGTAGTTCCATAGCAGAACAGCAATACCCATGGTGTTTCTGGGTCATCCCAACTTTTCTTTGTGCACTGTAGCATCTCTCAAAACAAAGTACTAGCTGCAAGCCAGGCGTGGTGGCGCATGCTTGTAATCCCAGCATTCGGGAGGCTGAGACTGGAGGATCGCGGTTCGCGGACAGCCTCAGACACTTAGTAAGGCCTTCCACAACTTAGTGAGACCCTGTTTTAAAATAAAAGAATAAACCGGGTGTGGTGGTGCACGCTTGTAATCCCTGCGCTTGGGAGGCTGAGACAGGAGGATCAGCTACTTAGTGAGGCTCTCAGCAACTTAGCGAGACCCTGTTTCCAAATAAAATATAAGAAAGGTCTGGGAGTATAGCCCGGAGGTAGAAAGCCTCTGGGTTCCACCCCCAGTACCACCAAAAGAAAAACAACAACAACAACAAAAAAGAGAAAAGAATTAAAAAAAAAATAGGGCAGGGGGTATAGCTCTGAGGTCAAATGCCTCTGGGTTCCATCTCCAGACCCGCAAAAAAAAAGTACTAGCTGTGTGTGGTGGCACACACCTATAATCTCAATACTTGGGAGGCAGAGACAGGAGGATTGCAGATTTCAGGACAGCCTCAGCAACTTAGAGAGACCCTGTTTCAAAATAAAAAGGCTGGGGGTGTAGCTCAGAGGTAGACTGCCCTTGGATTCAATCCCTAGTACACACTGACTTCCACGTGCTCGTCTCTATTGTAAGATTGTAATGTGACTTATAGTTCACATATTAGGCAATAACAAACAGCAGCAAAGGTCACAAGAGAGGACCCCAGAGGCCCGGCAAGCAGAGGTCAGAGTGCGCGCTGGCCATCAGGCAGGGGCAGGATGGCCAATCAGAGCGACAAAGGCAGACACGGGGGTGGGCGATGTCTGAACGTTCTGCTTTGGTGCAAGCTGCTCCGCTCACTTGCAGGGCTGCGGCTCTGTTGTTGGCACTGATGACAAAATGGCACAAAAAACTCAGACGACAGCCATGTAGGGTGGCACAGGCCTGTAATCCCAGTACTTGGGAGGTTGAGATAGCACGATTGCAGATTGAAAGCCAGCCTCCGTAAGTTAGTGAGGCCCCTATCAACTTAGTGTGACCCTGTTTGTAAATAAAAATAAAATACAGAGCCGGGCGTGGTGGCGCGTGCTTGTAATCCCTGCATTCAGGAGGCTGAGACAGGAAGATCGCTGTTCGCGGACAGCCTCAGCTACTTAGTGAGGCCCTCCCCAACTTAGGGAGACCTGGTTTCAAAATAAAGAATAAACATAGGGCAGGGGGTGTGGCTCAGAGGTCAAATGCCCCTGGGTTTCATCCCCAGACCTACCAAAAATACAAAAAATAAAAAATAAATAAAAAACAGGCCTGGGTGTGTAGTTCAGAAGTAGAATACCCCTGGGTTCTATCTATAGCACCACAAACAGTAAATAAATAAATAAAATGAAGTATTGCAACACACACCTGTGATCCCAGCACTTAGGAGGCTAAAAAAGCAGGACTGATGGTTTGAGGCCATCCTCAGCATGCAGCAACTCTCAGCAATGTAGTGAGATCCTGTTTCATAAACAAGGATATACTGCCAGGCATGGTGGTGCACACTTGTAATCCCAGCACTTGGGAGGCTGAAACAGGAGGATCACACAGGTCGAAGACAGCCTCAGCTACTTAGTAAGGCTCTCAGCAACTCAGTGAGACCCTGTTTCCAAATAAAATATAAAATAGGTCTGGGAGTATAGCCCGGAGGTAGAAAAGTCCCTGGGTTCCACCCCCCAGTACCACACACACACACACACACACACACACACACACACACACACACACACCATAAGAATATAATATATACATACATACATATGGCTGAAGGTACATTTCAGAGGGAGAACACTCCTTGGTTAATTCCCAATACCACATATATTTAAAAAAAAGAAGCCGGGTGTGGTGGCGCACCCTTGTATTCCCCGCGCTTGGGAGGCTGAGACAGGAGGATCACACAGGTTTGAAGACAGCCTCAGCTACTTAGTGAGGCTCTCAGCAACTTAGTGAGACCCTGTTTCCAAATAAAATATAAAATGGGTCTGGGAGTATAGCTCGGAGGTAGAAAGCCTCTGGGTTCCATCTCCAGTACCACCAAAAAATAAATAAATAAATAAATAAATAAAATAAAAATAAAAAAGAAGCCTATTTATTTACCTGCATAGTGATTCCATAAATATTTATATTCAGCTTTAAACTTACTTTTTTTTAAATATGGGAGATTGAACGCAGGGGCATTCACCACCAAAGTACACCCCTAGCACTTTTCACTTTTTATTTTCAAATGGGGTATTGACAAATCAGGGAGCGTCACAATGAATTGCCGAAGCTGGGACTCTAGGTTGCTGAGGGTCTAGCTTCACTGCTGAGGCCGACCTCCAACCTAGGATCCTCTGTCTCAGACTCCCAAGTACTGGGATTACAGGTGTGCACCAACTCGCCTGATTTTTCGATAGTATTTTAAAGTCAAAATGCTGGTTGAGGTAGAACATGACTTTATTTGAAGGAAGTATTACCAGCCGGGCGTGGTGGCACACGCTTGTAATCCCAGCATTTGGGAGGCTAAACAAAGAGAATCCCAGTTCCTGGACAGGCTCAGCTACTTACTGAGGCCCTTTGCAACTCAGTGAGACCCTGTTTCCAAATAAAGAATGAAAAACAGGGCTGGAGGTACCACTCAAAGGTAGAATACCCCTGGGTTCCACTCCTAGTATCTCAAATAAATAAATAAATAAATATTAAAAAAATAGGGCTGGGGTGTGGCTCGGAGGTACTATGCCCCTGGGTTCTAAATAAATAACAAAGAAAGATGCCGGGTGGTGGCGCATGCTTGTAATCCCCAAGCTTGGGAGGCTAGGACAGGAGGATTGCACAGGTTTAAAGCCAGCCTCGGGTTCTTGGTGAGGCTCTCAGCAATTTAGTGAGACTCTGTTTCCAAATAAAAATATAAAATAGGTCTGGTGGTATAACCCAGAGGTAGAATGCCTCTGGGTTCCACCCCCAGCAGGACCACCACCACCACCAACAACAACAACAAAAAGAAATAAAAGAAAGAAAGAAGACTAAAAAAATAGGGCTGGGGGTGTAGCTCGGAGATTCAATGCCCCTGGGCTACATCCCCAGTACCGCAAAAAAAAAACAAAAACAAAAACAAAACAAAACCAAAAAAAGCCCTGTATTTAAAGGTGAGAGTCTTAGGAGGGAGAACAGTTCCATTTTCAGGTTCTCCATTGTCCCTTCCAGGCACGCCGCTTTTTCTTCTCTTCCTTTTCTATTTCCTAATGATTTGTAATAAAGAACTGTTAAAGCTGCACCAGGCTATTAGTTTTAATTTCCCTATTCAACAAATTCCACTTAAAGGAGCTCACAGTGTCGTTACAACCATAACATTATATCATGCTCCTTTTTTCTCTCTTTTATTAGTTCAGCCTTTCTTTCCTTCTTTCTTTCATGTCAGAGAGGCCAACCTGTCTCCCTCCACTCCCTCCCCAGCCCTTCCCCTAAGTCTGGCGAAGTGCGTTATTTCAGGATATTTAGGGATTTACTGGCAGCCCGGGGAGCGCGGGGCTGAGGACAGGCCGTGGACTGAGGCCCTGCTTGCAGACAACTGGAGAACTCGGGAGTCGTGTCCGGCCGGCGATGCAGGAGGGTCATGGACCGCCCTGGCCCCTCCTGCAAGCCGGGGTCTCCCCGAAGCCCTCGCCGCCGCCCCACATTCAGGGACCCGCGGGCTGAGCTGCCAGGGGGCGCCGGCCACGTGGCCACCGGGGATGCAGGGGCTCCCGGGCTGGCGGCCGCCATCTCACCAGGCCCTCCCTCCGCGTCCCCGGCCCCCAGATCTCACCATTTCCTGCTCCTGGGTCGCCCGGAGTCCTGCCCAGGGCTTGGGCGTCAGTGTCGGGCACAACCCGAAGGAATCCGCGCACTCGGGACCTCCCACCGCAGCCGAGACCCGCCTCTGACTATGGCGGAGCCGGACCGGAAGAGGAGGCGAGATGTGCTGCCGCCCCGCCCCCTGCCGCCTCCGCAGCTCATTGGACAGCTCGCGCCGGACCTGGAGCCTCTGATTGGATAGTGAGATTCAGATGCCGCCCCTGGGAACTAAGGCTGGGAGGCGATTCTCACTGGGCAGAGAGATGCTGGGACAGGTTCCAGCCGGCATCCTCGCCAGGTTTCCTTTCTTCCCCAGGACAGACCCGGCCCAGGCTCAGGATCTTTGCATCTAAGCTGGAGCAACTCCGGGCTTTCCAGAGCGGGCACCTGCTTCTTCCTGCACCTAGTGGGCTCTTCCTGCTTCTTCCTTCCGAAAATGAAGCCTCAAAAGTGCGCAGTGTCCCATGGAGATGGCCCCTGAGCGTAGACTGTCTGCTAACATGGATCCCCACTAAAATACAACCCTGAGGAAATGGAGCTTGCCTCAGCACTAGGACATGATTCTGGCACAAAGGATGTAATTCGGGGAGCTCACCATGCCCTGCAGTCCCCTCTTCGCAGTGTGAAAATTCTCCCCCTTTCAAATCCTAAAATTTCAGCAAATTCTCACTTGGAGTCAGTTAAAGATCTGGACTAAAGAAAATGACAAATTCAAAGCCGGGCGTGGTGGCGCACGCTTGTAATCCCCGCATCTGGGAGGCTAAGACAGGAGGATTGCGCAGGTTCGAAGCCAGCCTCAGCTACTTAGTGGGGCTCTCAGCAACTTAGTGAGAGCCTGTTTCCAAATAAAATATAAAGTGGGTCTGGGAGTATAGCCTGGAAGTAGAAAGCCTCTGGGTTCCACCCCTAGTACTATCAAAATAAAAAATAAAAAATAAAGAAAATGGCAAATTCATAAATCTTTTCTTCAGGAGACTACCAGAAGAGTCTTCCTCTAAGACTGACCTTCACAGATTTTCTTCATATGTCAAATTACGGGGACCACAGATGATTTCTGGAAGTTCCACACATCCCCTTACCTAATACTGTGGCCTATGAACCTCATCCGTGCTGATGTTCTTTGGTTTTATTTTTTGCCATAAGCAAGAATAGTAATATGTTTTCCTGAGTTCTGTAAGTAATTTTGTGTGTGTGTGGTACTGGGGATGGAACCCAGGAGCATTCTACCTCCAAGCTACACGCCCGGCCCTATTTTTTTTATTCTTTATTTTGAAACAAGGTCTCACGGAGTTGCAAAGGCCTCACTAAGAAATTGAGGCTGTCGGTGAATGGCGATCCTCCTGTCTCAGCCTCTCAAACGCTGGGATTGCAAGCATGCGCCACCACGCCCAGCTCTCTAAGTAATTTTTTATTATTTTTTTTTTTTTGGTGGTACTGGGGGTAGAACCCAGAGGCTTTCTACCTCCGGGCTACACTCCCAGACCTATTTTATATTTTATTTGGAAACAGGGTCTCACTAAGTTGCTGAGAGCCTCACTAAGTAGCTGCGGCTGGCTTCGCACCCGTGCGATCCTCCTGTCTTGTCTCAGCCTCCCAAGCGCGGGTATTACAAGCGTGCGCCACCACGCCCGGCCTCTCTAAGTAATTTTAACAAGTTATCACACATGACAAGAGGAGAAGACTGGAGGGCAAGACCCTATGACATCCTGATACTGTGTCCAAGTTGGGCAGAAACGAGGGTACCCTGGGGCATCTAATATCGTGACTGGCATCTAAGGTGAGTGCCATGTTTAAGGACTAAGCCCTCAAACATGTGGAGTGAGACTCAGCTCCAGGAGTATGAGAATTCAGAGCACTAGCAGGTGGACTTCACATACATGTCCCCAATACAGAGGACCTGGTGCCTCCTTACCATTGTAAGTACATTTACAGGATGGATAGAGGTATTTCCCACAACCTTGGAAAAGGGCTCTGACCTGGCTAAGATCCTTCTCACTGACAGCCTTCTCCATTGGTCTTCCTCAGAGCTTCCAGTCAGACCATGGCCCTGCATCCATTTCCCAGGTCACCCAGCAGGCAAAACCTTCCCTGCACGTCCACTGGCACCTCCCTATCCCCCCCTCAGTCCTTAGGCAAGGCAGAGAAGGCACACCACACCATCCAAACACAGCTCACCACGCTTTCTCTACAACTCTCTATCCCACGGGTGGTCTCCTTCCAATCTCCCTAGCCCACCTCAGAGCCACCCTGTAGCCCCTCGTTCCTAAGTCCTTTCCAGATCATGTCCAGCAGGCCTTTCTTACTAATACATACAACCTCAACAAGTAAGGAAATTGGAATTTGAAGAATACAAATAACCTCAGTTGGCCAGGCCAGGCGTGGTGGCACAGGCATATAATTCTAGCATTCGGGAGGCTGAGACAGGAGGATTGCAGTTCAAGGAGGGCCTCAGCTACTTAGTGAGGACCTTCGCAACTCAATGACACCCTGTTTAAAAAAAAAAGACTAAAAATTAAGGCTAGGGGTGTATCTCGGAGGTACAGTGCCCCTGGGTTCCATCCCCAGTACCACAAAACAAACAAACAAAACAAATAACCTCAGTAGATGTCTCAATAGATTTGGCTACCTCCTTTGTCAGAACATGAGAAATTAAAGCTCACGGCTTGGGAGGTAATCCAGCAGGGTCTGGCCAGTCCCAAGGAGTAGATGGGAAGGTATTGGGTTAACTTTTATGGGGTGGGGGTGCAAGCATTATAAGGGCTTGAGGCATTAGAAAGTATGACCAGTGTAGTGGGGAATCGATTTAGTGGGGCACAAATTGAAACAATCCTTTTGGTAAAGGGTCTGATTGACAACTTGCTAAAGTAGGCTAAGGGAAGTTTATGAGCTGTAGCCAAGATGTAGAAGGGTGATCAAGACATAGGCTGCTAGGAAAGCTGTGCCAAGGTGTCTTTGACTATGCCAATGACAACATCAGAAGATGTACTTGGGTCTTGATCTTACAATTTTTATGGACCCATGTGGGTCTGGGCTTCCTATGTACAAGTTGATGGATGCCTCAACTTCTCACTCCCAGCTGTGGTCCCAAGGGTCTTTGATGTTAAAGATGGGATAGAGCATACATTTACTATATGTTAATATATATTTACTATATGTTATATATATATTTATATATTTACTATATATATATTTATATATATTTATATTTATATATAATATATATTTACTATATATATGTTTACTATATTTTAATATATATTTACTATATGTTTACTATATATATTTACTATATGTTAAATATATACTATATGTTAAATATATGTATACTATATGCTAAATATATGTGTGTGTGTGTGTGTATATATATATATATATATATATATATATATATATATAGTGGTACTGGGGTTCCTGGAAACCCTTCTACCTCCAGGCTACACTCCCAGACCTATTTTATACTTTTTATTTGGAAACAGGGTCTCTTAAGCCAGCACGGCTGGCTTCGAACCTGCGCCATCCTCCTGTCTCCACCTCCCAAGCATGGGGGATTACAAGCATGTGCCACCACTCCTGGCATTAATTATATTTTAATAATTCATATGGGATCTTTGAAAGATGGCCACTGGGGATTCCCTTGGATGGTAGGCATAGTGGCAGTTGCATGTATGTATAGTGTCAGTTGCATGTAGGTATAGTGATCGTTGCATGACCAACCTGCACATCCATTCCAATAATCATCTTTGCATGATCCAGTGTTTTCAGATTTAAAGCATAGGTAGAACTGAAAAATATCATAGGTTTCAGTGGTGCATCTGGGTCAGTCAAAGCAGTTAGTTACATAGGCTTTGGAGAAGTCGAAAGTTAAATCAGTGGGTTTAGCACATCAGAGACGGGATGGAAGGTGGAGTTGAATAAACGAGGGAGTGAGAAATCAATGCCATATATTTTATTTTTTATTTTTTATTTTTGTGGAACTGAGAATGAACCCAGGGGCATTCTACCTCTGAGCTACATTCTCAGCTCTATTTTTTTATTCTTTATTTTGAAAGAGGGTCTGAGTTGCAAAGGACCTTACTAAGTAGCTGAGGCTGGCCACAAACCATGTCCTCCTGTCTCAGCCTCCCAAATACTGGGATTACAAGCATGTGCCACCCCCAGTGGCATATATTTTAATTAATTAATTAATTAATTTGTTTATTTTGTAGAACCAGGGATTGAGCCCAGGGGCATTTTACCTCTGATCTATACCCCAGCCCTATTTTTTATTCTTTATTTCTTTCTCCTTCCTTCCTTCTTTCCTTCCTTTCTTTCTTTTGTGGTATTGAGGGTGGAAGTTGGAAAACAGGGACTTTTCTACATCTGGGCTATACTCCCAGACCTGTTTTATACTTTATTTGGAAACAGGGTCTCACAAAGTTGCTGAGAGCCTTACTTAGTAGCTGAGGCTGGCTTCGAACCTATGTGATCCTCCTGTCTCAGCCTCCCCCAAACTGGAATTACGAACATGAGCCATCACACCCGGCTTATTCTTTATTGTGAAACAGGGTCTCACTAAGTTGCAGAGGGCCTCACAAGTTGCTGAGGCTGTCCAAGAACTCGCAATCATCCTGTCACTCAGCCTCCCAAGTATTGGGATTACAAGTGTGCATCACTCTGCCCGGCTTAGTGGCATATATTTTAAATTGCCAAGCATATTGAGTCCCTTGGGGAGAGGAAGGGTACAAAAAAATGAGAAGAAGCCGCGTGTCGTGACGCACGCTTGTAATCCCAGCATTTGGGAGGCTGAGACTGTAGGATTGCGGTTCACGGACAGCCTCAGCTACTTAGTGAGGCCCTCTGCAACTCAGTGAGACCCTGTTTCAAAATAAAGAATAAGCCGGGCGTGGTGGCGCACGCTTGTAATCCCAGCATTCGGGAGGCTGAGACCTGGAGGATCACGGTTCGCGGACAGCCTCAGCTACTTAGTGAGGCCCTCTGCAACTCAGTGAGACCCGGTTTCAAAATAAAGAATAAAAAATAGGGCTGGGGGTGTAGCTCAGAGGTCAAATGCCCCTGGGTTCCATCCCCAGACCCGCAAAAAAATAAATAAATAAATAAATAAATAAATAAAGAATAAAGGGCAGGGGATGTGGCTCAGAGGTCAAATGCCCCCTGAGTTCCATCCCCAGACCGGGAAAAAAAAAAAGAGACGAGCCGGGCATGGTAAAGTGAATTAGATTGGCCTGGAGGAGGCAGGAGAGGGGCAGGGTTAATGGGGGGCATGTTTGAAAGTAAGGCAAGGGTTTTCTATAAGTTTCCCTTCCAATCCTCAGGATCGAAGATGCCATAAAGCAGCCACTTTGAGGCATTCTCTAGGTCATAAGCTGGCCAAGCCTGGTTACAAAGAAAAATAAGTTTGCCTCGCTCAGGATCCGGCATCAGCTGGAGGGAGACTAAGTTGTTGAAGAGGCACCCGAGGGGCGAATCAGAGGGAACAAGTGACCTGGCTGCCCTGGGTGAGCTCATAGGTCAGAGTGACTGGGAGTGGGCAGGGCCAGCAGGTGGGGGAGGGTTCATGGAGGAGGCGGCAGACACATCCTGCTCCAGGGGCAGAGGGAGAGGAAAGGGTTCACCAAGCAGCAGAAGAGCACGCGCAAGGGGCCTGAGGTGAGGAGATGACCATCACCGCAAGGACAGGGAGGGAGAAGGCCATAAACCAGGGATGGGGCAGCAAGGAGAGGAAGTAGCGCAAGATGCCCCAAAACACAGACAGGGGCCCAAAGACAAAGGGCCTTCCCCCCGTGACCCTAACAGTTCCGAGACGACACCCATCTACAGGAGAGATGGCCCCTGTGATACACGCAAGAGCAGGAGGTTCAAATGGTACCAGCCACACCTGGAAAATGCATTCCAGATACATCCGGGAGAAGTCACCCACATTTTAGAGGGGTTTAGCCACTTAGACTCCGCATAGGACTGCAATGAGGCTCACTTGCTGGTTTTCTCTGCAAGTACTCACTGAGCCTGTTAGGTGGCAGATGGTAGGGACAGAGTGTTGACCCGTCCAGTGTGGTCCTACCCCCAAGGGCTGCCCATCTAGTGGGGAAGTGGGTAGGTATTAGGTCATCTACATAGCAGTGTGGTGAGTGTGGGGCTGGAAGAGGTGATAGAGGGTCAAGGCTTCAGCTGCCCACGGGTCCCCCAGAGGACCCCTCCTCAGTGCCGGCAGCATGGGATGTCACAGGGGCCACGTTTGTCACCAAGGCTTTGCGTGCCAAGGACTCGCAGTTCTTTCTGTAGCATCAGGCCATTTGTCTTGGGGGAAAAGAGGGCCACCTCCAATCCCTACCTACATGTCTTGATGCTAATCAGAAAGCCAAGTTTAGGCATGAAAGCTAAGTAGGAAAAGCACCGGGGGACCATTCTCCAGAGCAGGGTGCACCTGGGGTCCTCTCTCCACATTAGCGCTGAGCTGGGCGCCCAACCTCATCTGCCTGTGGCCTGGGGCTGGGCCTTGGGGACTTTTTAATTTGTACCAATGAAGTGGAGATGGGAGTTGAGAGTCAACTTTTAATGAGTCCCCGGGTGTCACTGAAAACCCCTTGGATTGTTCACTAACAAAGCTCAGAATTGGCTTCCCAGGGATCATTAGGGCAGTGGAGTTGGCAGTTGTGCTGGCAGGCTCTTGCGAGGTCCTTTAACGCAAAGTTCTTTCTAACTTGGTCCATCTCTGCCATGTCCTCCAGGAAGGATCTCCATGGGCATTGACCAATGTGCACCGAGGGCTGAGGGGCAGGAAAGAGATAGCGATTCAGACAAGGTCTACTAATGCCTGAATTAGTGTGTGGACCCCACAATATCAGTTCAAAAAAATCTTCTAGGGAATTGTTTTTTTTTAATTTGTATTGGTGCATTGTAGTTGTACATCTGTGTGTGTGTGTGTGTGTGTGTGTGTGTGTGTGTTACTGGGGGTAGAACCCAGGGACTTTTCTACCTCCAGGCTATACTCCCAGACCTATTTTATACTTTATTTGGAAACAGGGTCTCACTAAGTTGCTGAGAGCCTCACTAAGTAGCTGAGGCTGGCTTCGAACCTGTGCAGTCATCCTGTTTCAGCCTCCCAAGCGTGGGGATTGCAGATATGTGCCACCATGCTTTGCTGGACATACAGACTCTCACATAAATTTGTAACTACTAAAATAAAAAGGAGTATATACACATGAGATGTGGCGTTTGGTTTGGTTTATGACAAAATAGACCCTTGGGGATTTAAGGAACCATTACTTAGAACACATATCAAGATCTGGAAATGGAACCAACTGAGGCTTTGAGGTTCTGAATTCGATAGAGACTCATGTAAAGGTGGGAATCAAGCCATCCTGCCACATGTCCATGTCCATCGAGTCCTGTCTCCAGAGTCCAATCCAGGGGTTGCCATAGATACTTAGAGCAAGGAAGTCCTGCTTGAAGAAGATTCAGTCAGGAATGCTATGCAGCCAAAGAGGGAACTGGGGATCAAGGAGGTTTCCGTAAAGGATGATAAAAGCCAGGCACGGTGATATATGTGTCCCTGTAATCCCAGATCTTAGGAGGCTGAGACAGGAGGGTCACAGGTTTGAGGCCAGCCTTGGCGACTTAGTATGACTCTCAGTAACTTAGCGAAACCCTGTTTCAAAACAATCAAAAAATAATATTGAAAAAGGGCTAGAGGTGTAGCTTGGAGGCCGAATGCCCCTGGATTAAATTGCCAGCACAACAACAAACCCAGGCATATGAGGCCACTCAATCAGGGATACCTGAGACCCTTAGGCCCTCATCTGTAAAACAGAAATAGCAATGGTGACTTCTTCCCAGGTTCAGTGAAGGATGAGGAGCACAGTGTGGTGCTAGTTGAGAGCTGGATAAGTGACAGTTTGGAGTGTTGGGAAATATGGGGACAAGGAGAGAGAGCTTCACAGCAGAAACAGATTTCATTTTTTTTCTGTAATGTTTTTATTGGTGCATTGTAGTCATACATCTTAATGGGGTGATTAGGGAGATTGTGAATACCCCAATGACTAAAAGTACACATTCAGTGAACAAGAGGGTCACTGGAGAGGGAAAATTGTTTGTATGCTTAAGGAAAGCCAAATGGTCAGTAAGACCATGACCCATCTTGTCAGACGACACAACTGGTAGAGAAAAAGCCCCACAGAGTCCCTAAGAGTGACCCTGAGGACCCTTGACTGACCCTAACAGTAAAATCATTTTATAAAAGTTATGTTGGAAGCCGGGCATGGTGGTGCACGTTTATAATCCCAGCATTCGGGAGGCTGAGACTGGAGGATCACAGTTCGAGGACAGCCTCAGCTACTTAGTGAGGGCCTCTGCAACTCAGTGAGACCTGGTTTCAAAATAAAGAATAAAAAACAGGGCAGGGGGTGAGCCGGGCGTGGTGGCGCCCGCTTGTAATCCCTGCGCTTAGGAGGCAGAGACAGGAGGATCGTGCAGGTTCGAAGTGAGCTGTGTGCTGGCTTAGGAGACCCTGTTTCCAAATAAAAAAATGTAAAAATAGGTCTGGGAGTGTAGCCTGGAGGAAGAAGGGCTTCCAGGAGCCCCAGTACCACCAAAAAAAACCCACAAAAAAACAAAAAACAAAACAAAACAGGGCAGGGGGTGTAGCTCGGAGGTAGAATGCCCCTGGGTTTCATTCCCACACCAAAAAAAAAAAAAGTTATGTTAGCCCCAGCCTGGCGTGGTGGTGCACGTTTGTAATCCCAGAGTTTAGGAGGCTGAGACAGAGAATTGCACAGGTTCGAAGCCAGCTTCAGCTACTTAGTGAGGGTCTCAGCAACTTAGTGAGACCCTGTTTCCAAATAAAGTATAAAATAAAATATAAAATAGGTCTGGGAGTATAGCCTGGAGGAGGATAGTCCCTGAGTTCCACCCCCCAGTATCACACACACACACACACACACACACACACACACACACACGTTATGGTGGCCCTATATAGAATAACCTACTTGGTTTTGACTACCCAACAGGAAAATTTAACCAGAAACAAGTATGTTATTATGGGATAAAAAGAGCAATAAAGCCATTTAAACAGTCATATAGAGATGGGCATGGTGGTGTGTGCTTATAATTCCAGTACTTGGGAGGCTGAGATAGGAGGATCACAGGTTCACGGACAGCCTCAGCTACTTTTTTGGGGGGATGGGGTACTGGGGATGGAATTCTGGGGCAGTCTACCTATAAAATACACCCCCAGCCCTATTTTTTATTCTTTATTTTAAAAATTATTTTGCAGTACTGGAGATGGAACCCAGGAGCATTCTACCTCTAAGCTACATCCCCAGCCCTATTTTTTATTCTTTATTTGGAAACAGAGTCTCACTGAGTTGCAGAGGGCCTCATTAAGTAGCTAAGGCTGTCCAAGAACCGCGTGATCCTCCTGTCTCAGCTTCCCAAAGGCTGGAATTATAATTGTGTGTCACCACACACTTCGCGAGGCTTTCTACAATGTAGTGAGACTGTTTCAAAATAAAAAATAAAGCCAGGTGTGGTGGTGCATGCTTGTAATCCCAGCATTTTGGAGGCTGAGACAGGAGGATTGTAGTTTGCAGACAGCCACAGTTACTTAGTGAGGCCCTTTGCAGTTCAGTGAGATCCTATTTCAAAATAAAGATTAAAAAAATAGGGCCGGGCGTGGTGGCGCACACTTGTAATACCCACACTTGGGAGGCAGAGACAGGAGGATCGCACAGGTTCGAAGCCAGCCGTGCTGGCTTAAGAGACCCTGTTTCCAAATAAAAAAGTATAAAATAGGTATCTGGGAGTGTAGCCCGGAAGTAGAAGGGCTTCCAGGAACCCCAGTACCACCAAAAAATAAAAATAATAATAATAAAATAAAAAATAGGGCTGGGGCCCAGTGTGGTGGCGCACACTTGTAATCCCACATTCAGGAAGTTGAGACAGAGGGATCGTGGTTCTCGGACAGCCTCAAATACTTAGCGAGGCCCGTTGCAACTCAGTGAAACCCTGTTTAAAAAATAAAGAGACTATCTGGGTGTAGCGGCACATGCTTGTAATCCCAGTACTTGGGAGGCTGAGACAGGAGGACTGCACAGGTTTGAAGCCAGCCTCAGCTACTTAGTGAGGCCCTCAGCAACTTACTGAGACCCTGTTTCCAAATAAAATATGAAATAGGTCTGGGAGGGTAGCCTGAAGGTAGAAAGCCTCTGGGTTCCTTCTCCAGCACCACAAAAAAAAAAAAAAAAAAATGCTTATAATCCCAGAATTTGGGAGGCTGAGACCTGAGGATCGCGTTTTTGTTTTTGTTTTTGTTTTGTGGTACTGGGAGTTGAACCCAGGGGCTTTCTACCTCCAAGCTATACTCTCAGACCTACTTTTTTAAATATATTTTTGGAAACAGGGTCTCACTAAGTTGCTGAGAGCCTCACTAAGTAGCTGAGGCTGACTTCAAATCTGTGCGATCCTCCTGTCTCAGCCTCCCAAGCGGGAGGATTACAAGCATGTGCCACTACGCCTGGCTAAGAAGGATCGTGGTTTGTGGACAACCTCAGCTACTTAGTGAGGTCCTTGGCAAGTCAGTGAGACCCTGTTTCAAAATAAGGAATAAGTGCCGGGTGTGGTGGCACAAGCTTGTAATCCTCACACTTGGGAGGCAGAGACAGGAGGATCGTGCAGGTTCGAAGCCAGCCTTGCTGGCTTAAGAGACACTGTTTACAAATAAAAATATAAAAATAGGTCTGGGAGTGTAGCCCAGAGGTAGAAGGGCTTCCAGGAACCCCAGTACCACAAATAAATAAATAAATAAATAAATAAATAAATAAATAAATAAATAAGACTAGCGGGGCTTGGTGGTGCAGGCTTGTAATCCATTTGGGAGTTTGAGACCTGATGATCGCGGTTTGTGGACAGCCTCAGGTACTTAGTGAGAACCTCCGAAATGTAGTGTGACCCTGTTTCAAAATAAAGAATAGCCGGGCAAGCTGGGCGTGGTGGCGCACTCTTGTAATCCCAGCATTCGGGAGGCTGAGACAGGAGGATCGTGGTTCGCGGACAGCCTCAGATACATAGTGAGGCCCTGTTTCAAAATAAAGAATAAAAATAGGACAGGGGGTGTAGCTCGGAGGCCGACTGCCTCTGGGTTCCACCCCCAGACCCGCAAAAAAAAAAAAAAAAGAATAGCCGGGCGAGGTGGCACAGGCTTGTAATCCCAGTGCTTGGGAGGCTGAGACAGGAGGATCGCACAGTTTCAAAGCCAGCCTCAGCTACTTAGTGAGGCTCAGTGAGACCCTGTTTCCAAATAAAATATAAAATAGGTCTGGGAGTATAGCCCAGAGGTAGAAAGACTCTGGGTTCCACCCCCCAGTGCCACCAAATAAATAAAGAAGAATAAAGAATAAAAAATAGGGCAGGGGGTATAGCTTGGAGGTTGAATGTCCATGGGTTCCATCCCCAGACCGGCAAATAAAATAAAATAAATAAAAAGACTAAAAAATATAGGACTGAGAGAGTAGCTCTGAGTACAATGTCCCTGGGTTTCATCCTCAGTACCAAACACACACACACAAAAGGGCTGGCCGGATGTGGTAGGGCACACTTGTAATCACAGCATTTGGGAGGCTGAGACAGGATGATCTTGGTTTGGGGACGATCTCAGCTACTTAGTGAGGCCCTTTGCAACTCAGTGAGACCCTGTTTCAAAATAAAGAATAATAAAAAAAAAGACTAGGGGTGTGGCTTTGAGGTAGAATGCAACTGGGTTCCATCCCCAATGACAAAAAAAAAAAAAAAAAAAAAAAGGGCTGAAGGTGTAGCTCAGCCGTTGAAAATGCCCCTAGGTCCCATCCCCAGTACAGAAAAAAAAGTTAGAATGCCTCTGAATAGACCGGCCCAGGATTGTAATCCCCAGTGCTTGGGAGGCAGAGACAGGAGGATGGAGCTGGTTCGAAGCTTAAGACACCCCGTTTCCAAATAAAAATATAAAAAATAGGTTTGGGAGTGTAGCCTGGAGGTAGAAGGGTTTCCAGGAACCCCAGTACCACCAAAATAATAATAATAATAATAATAATAATAATAATAATAATAATAAATTTTAAAAAATAAACAAAATAAAAAAGAATGCTTCTGGGTTCAGTCTCAGTATCACAAAAAAAATTATTATTTAAAAAAATATTTAGCCGGGAATGGTGGCACATACTTGTAATCCCAGTACTTGGGAGGCTGAGACAGGAGAATCGTATAGGTTCGAAGCCAGCCTCAGCTACTTAGTGAGGCTCTCAGCAACTTAGTGAGACCCTGTCTCCAAATAAAGTATAAAATAGGTCTGGGAGTATAGCCCGGAGGTAGAAAGCCTCTGGGTTCCACCCCCAGTACTACCAAAAAAAAAAAAAAAAAAAAAAGCCAGCCTCAGCTACTTAGTGAGGCTCTCAGCAACTTAGTGACACCCTGTTTTCAAATAAAATATAAAATATAAAATAGGTCTGGAAGTGTGACCCAGAGCTAGAAAGCCACTAGGTTACATCCCTAGTGCCACACACACACACACACACACACACACACACACACACACACAATTTAGCTGGGCGTGGTGGCGCATGCTTGTAATTCCTGCATTTGGGAGGCTGAGACCAGAGGAGGATTGCAGTTTGCAGACAGCCTTAGCTATTTAGGAGGCCCTTTGCAACTCAGTGAGACCTGGTTTCAAAATTTAAAAAAAAAAAAAAAAAAAATAGGGGGCTGTAACAGGTAGAATGCCCCTAAAACCCAGGGGCATTTGACGTCCTGAACTACATCCCCCCGCAGCCCCATTTTTATTCTTGAAACAGGGTCTCGCTATGTTACAGAGTGCCTCACTAAGTAGCTGAGGCTGTCTGCAAACCGGGATCCTCCAGTCTCAGCCTCCCAAAAACTGGGATTACAAGCGTGCGCCACCACGCCCGGCCTTAGCCATTTTGAAATACTTTTGTTGGTGCATTATAGTCTCACATCATAATGTAAAACATGTTGACGTGACATACATGCACACAGTGAAACGGGGGTTTCTTGCGAGAAAACCCCGGCGAGTTCTTGTCTACGGAGAGCGAAGAATGACACCCCCGCAGACCTCAGGAAGGGGAGTAAAAGGTTTATTGGAAGCAGCAGGGAATGGGGCAAGGGTGGCTGAACACCCCCAAAGGGGCTGGAACTCGGGGTCCAGGGTCCAGCAGCCGCCTTCAGGACAATACTTGAGAGTAGCCCAAGCCGAACTGCCTTCAGGTGCAGGCTGCTTTCTTCCAGAGTCCACGGGATCTGCCAGAAGGGAATAGAGAAAAGTGGCCGAACACCCCATAGGGGCTGTCGGAACTCCGGGGTCCAGTAGCTGCCTTCAGGGTCACTACCCAAGTGTCGCCCGAGCCAAGTGCCCATCAGTTGCAAACTACTTTCTCCCAGAGTCCACGCCATCTGCCAGAAAAGAGGTGCAGGTCACCCCTAGGGGCCTGGTCAGCCTAGATGTCCAGCAGAGGCCTTCAGGTCACTACTCGAGAGTCGCCCGAGCCACGTGCCAGATGCACTCTGCCTTCTCTCAGGGCCAACACGACCTGCGAGAGAGAACAGCTCCCCAAAAGGGGAGGGGGTCCCGAGTGGGAAAGTGCCCAACTTTTGCCATCTGACTGGCTGATCCCTGACCGCTTGCAAGTCCGTTTGTGGTTAGGGTGACTCCAAGGAAAATTTGCATAGGACATTTGCAAGTCCTTTGAAGGGTCTCCTTTCAGGAATGCCAGACTTGCTCGGTGGGTTTGTTGATTAGGAAACTCAGGATGGCTTTGTGAAGCTCTGATCCTTCTTATCTCTGAGCCTTTGGAGTTTCAGGAATTTGTCGCCCCTCCGGGAAGTCAGGAAATTAACTTTTTCTACCAAAGCCTTTTCCCTACCTGCCTATTTCCTTTCTATCTCCTCAACAGCACTTGGTTTCCCCCACCCCATCACTCTCTCTCCATTCCTCCTTTCTCATAAGGGGTACTGAGATTGACAGTAGTATTTTCACAGATGTACAGGAAACTGATGCCAGTAATTCCTTCACTGATCCTTATTCTTCCTCTTTTTCTTCCCCTAGACTGCTTTCTTGGCTCACTGAGGCTTCTCCTTCATTTCCACCTATAAGAGAAAAAATATGACCATTAACTTTCATTGACTGGCTAATCTCACCATAATGTTGTCCAGGTTCTTTCATATTCCTACAAATGACATAATATTTTTTTTTGTGTGTGTGGTACAGGGCCTTTCCACCTCTGGGCTACATCCCCAGACCTATTTTATGCTTTATTTGGAAATAGGGTCTCACTAAGTTGCTGAGAGCCTCACTAAATAGCTGAGGCTGGCTTCGAACCTGTGCGATCCTCCTGTCTCAGCCTCCTAAACACTGGGATTACAAGCGTGCGCCACCACATCCAGCCAAATGACATAATTTTGTTCTTTATTGCTGAGTAGAATTCCATTGTGTGGCTATCCCATAATTTTGTAATTCATTCATCTGTTGATGGACACCTAGGTTGTTTCTATAATTTGGCTACTGTGAATTTTACTGCTGTGAACATAGATACGCATGTATTTCTGTAGTTCTCTGATATAAGTCCATTTGGAAAGATCTTAGGAGTGGTATAGTTCTAAAAAAAACAACCTTTTTCAGTTCAGTATGGTGGCGCACACTTGTAATTCCAGCGCTTGGGAGGCTGAGACAGGAGGATCACGCAGGTTCGAAGCCAGCCTCAGCTACTTAGTGAGGCTCTCAGCAACTTAGTGAGACCCTGTTTCCAAATAAAATATAAAATAGGTCTGGAAGTATAACCTGGAGGTAGAAACCCTCTGGATCCCACCCTTAGTACCACGAAAATAAATAAAGAAAATAAAATGCATTAAAAACAATATTTTCTACCAAAGTTGTAAGGTCATTAAAAATTGACCAGTTTCCATTTCGCAACAGTAGCTTTTGTACTTTTTGGTGCACGTGTATATATGCTTTGCTCTCAGAGGTAGAGGTCTTCTATTTTTCTTTGTTCTAAAGAAGAACTCAACTAGTAGAAAGCTGGCCAACCAGGGTCAACTGTGAAGTCTCATCTTGGCCATGGGAAAAATACAGTGGGCTATGCATTAGGGAGAATAAAAGGAAGCGTGGACCGACTGCAGTGGGCTTGTCCTGATCGTATAGTGCGCAAGCACCCTTCAGAGCAGAGGTAACGTGCTTTGCTGATTTGCTTTGAGTTCATGAGACTTTGTTTAATACAGCCCCCAAATCTGTTTCTAACACAGGGAAAACTATTTCAAGAAAGTGCATCACTCATGCTTGAATCCAACCCACTGCCACAAATACTTTGGAAACAAGTTTGGCAGTATCTAAGCAAATTGATGGGGGCCTCTTCTGTGATCAGGCAAACCCAAACAAACCTATAAAGATTATCTGTGAAAACTAGACAGTCAGGGAAACCTCAAATAGAAGATAACCCAAAATCCACGAGTATGTTCACACATGGAATATTCTAAAGCTTCTTTCTGAATGCATGCAGCTAACACTTTTTCAGGGCTCATGCTGCCGGAGGAACAAAAATCTTTAAGCAGGCTTCATGGTCTCCTACGATTTTGGATTCCCACCTGTCTGCCTTCTTGTCTCAAATCCCCTCAGCCATTTCCACCCAGCCAGGCTCGCTGGGCACCATCATGCCTCAGCACACCAAGCCTGGCACCCTGAGTCCCTGCACTTGCTGCCAGTTCTACCTGGAGGCCCCTCACCCACACCCCTGCCTTGCCTGCATCACAGGCGCACCTGCTTCAGGCCTCACTGTGCACAGGCCCACCTCTATACCCCTTCTCAAAGACCTGCCTGGGTCTTTGACCTACACTGAGCTCTGTAGACCCCTGAGCTCCTGTATCACAACTCTGACCCCTGTCACACAGGAAAACAGGTAGCTTCCCAACATGAACTCTGAGAAGCAAAGGGCAGAGAATACCTTTATTCTTAGTAATTGCTGACTCTCAGAATATGTGCTTAGCAAGTGGGCATGAGCCCGGGTGTAATGGTGCTTGTGTGTAGCCCCAGTACTTGGGAAGCTGACACAAGAGGATTGCAGGTTCGAGGCCAGCCTCAGCAATTTAGCCAGGGGCGCAGCAATTTAGTGACACCCAGTTTCAAAATAAAACATAAAAGCTGAGCATGGTGGTCCATGCCTGTAATTACAGCACTTGGGAGGCTGAGACAGGAGGATCATGGGCTCACAGCCAGCCTTAGCTATTTTGTGAGGGCCTCTGTAACTTAGAGAGATTCTGTTTCAAAACAAAGAATACAAAGATAGGGCTGAGGACGCAGCTCAGGGATAGAATGCGCCTGGGTTCAATCCCTCATATCACAAAAAATAAAAATAAGTCAATAAATAAAAGGGCTGGGGATGTAGCAAGAAGGTTGACTGCTCCTGGGTTCAATCATCAGTACCAAAATAAATAAGTAATTATGTAAATAGGGCTGAGGGTGTAGCTCAAAGTAAGAATGCAGTCACACATTTGTTACATCAAATGAGAAAATTTATGTATTTATTTATTTTTGTTTCCAGTCAGTGTCTTGCTCTGTTGCCCAGGCTGGCTTCAAAGATGCCATCCTCCCACCTCAGCCTCCCGAGCTGCAAGCATTACAGGTGTGCACTCTGCACCCAGCAGGTTTTTTTCTTAGGAAACGGTACAACTGCCATGTGTCCAGAAGGGCCAAAGGATCGACCCCTGCTTCATCTCCACATTCGCTCATTCATTTATGTATATTTATTTGTACTGGAAGGTTGAACCCGGGGTGTTCTACCTCTGAGCTACACCTCCTGCCCTATTTTATTTTTATTCCCAGGCAGGGGCTCCTTCAGAGGCTGAGGCTGCCCTCGAATCTGCGATTCTGTCTCAGCCTCCCAATACTGGGTTTACAGGCTGCGCTACACGCCAGGCGGTGAATAGACTTTTCCCTTTCTCCTTCAGTCGGCAGTCGGGGCCTTGCTGCAGTAGCTCAGCCTTCCATTTGGAGCCCTGTCAGTCAAGAGGCTCAGGGTAGGGCTTGCAGCCTCGACCAATCAGAAGCGGAGGGGGGCGGGCTCTCCTGGCTCCCGGAACTTCCGCGCGGGGCCGCCACGTGGCTGTGGGCGGGTCTTCCGGCCGAGAGATGGCAAGTGGACGTTTGGGGCCGAACCGCCGCACCTCCGCTGACCGCCGAGCCTCAGGGAGGACGCGGGGCTCCCGGCGCCGCGCCATGGTGAGTGAGGCGAGTCCGCGGGCGGCGAGGAGGGCGGCTGGCGGCGGCGGCCGCGGCGCTGAGTCCCGGCGCCCTGGGCCTGGGCGGCCCCTGCAGAGCGGGCGGCGGCGGCGGCTTCCCCTGCGGTGCCGGGGCCTCTCTGCAGCTCGGCGCGGCCCGCGGCCCTGACCGCGCGGTGGCCGCCAGGGTCGCGGGGAGACCGATTAATATTATTTCATTTTGAAGCCGAGCGTGGTGTTCCGCGCTTGGGAGTCGGAGGCAGGAGGATCGCGCAGGTTAAGAGACCCTGTTTACAAATAAAAATATATAACAGGTCTGGGAATGTGGCATGGAGTTAGAAGGGTTTCCAGGAACCCCAGTACCACCAAATTAAAAAAAAAAACAAACACTTTATTTTGAAACAGGGTGTCTCAGAGTTACTGGATAATGGTCTCATTAAATTGCTGAAGCAGGCTTTGAAATATGGAATCCTGACCTTTCAGTCTCTCCAGTACAGATCAGTGCTGCAGCTGTTTGTGTGTGTGTATGTGGGAGGCGTATTGTGGATTGACCTCAAGGATTTTCTACGGGCTATACCTTCAGCCCTATTTATTTATTTATTTATTTTAAAGAACGGGGTCTCAGTTGCTGAGGGCCTCACTAAATTGCTGAGGCTGATCTTAAACCTGGAAACCCATTATCTCAGAATCCAAGTACTTGGATTACAGGCTCTGGCCAACATTCCTGGCTGCTTTCTTCCGGTTCTTTGTTTTGTTTTGTTTTTTTGCAGTACTGGAATGGAACATGGGCATTCTACCTCTGAGCTACACCCTAGTCCTATTTATTATTATTATTATTTTCAGTACTAGGGCTGGAACCCAGGGGCATTCTACCTTCAAGCTACACCCCAGCCCTATTTTTTATTATTTATTTATTTTATTTTATTTTTTTATTTTTATTTTTTGGTGGTGCTGGGGGTGGAACCCAGGGGCATTCTACCTCTGGGCTATACTCCCAGACCTATTTTATATTTTATTTGGAAACAGGGTCTCACTAAGTTGCTGAGAACCTCACTAAGTAACTGAGGCTGGCTTCAAACCTGTGTGATCCTCCTCTCTCCGCCTCCCAAGCGCGCGTGTGTGTGGGGGGGTGTTTTACAAGTGTGAGCCACCACGCCCGGCCTGCTTCTTCCTTTTTGAGAGGCCTGCCCTTCTCTCTCAGCCCCAGAATGTGACTTTGTCCCTGGAGGGGTGTGTATGTGTGTGTTGTTGGTTTCTTTTGGGTGCTGGGGGTTGAACTCAGTGTGGATCTTTTGCTAGTCACTTAGTTCCCTTCGGGGGTGGCACCTGAATCACTGTCCAGTCAGAGGCTCCATGCCCAGTGCAAGCTATCCAGTGAGGTGGGCAGGCAGCAGGGGTGGTGCAACACATTTAGGGGGATTTTACTTAGTTTGCCATACTGGGGACCCCTCTCAGCTGCTGTGATCACTGCTCAGTGCTTCAGCTTCCTTCCCTGTGACAGCCTCTGGCACCCTAAACTCTGGACAAGACTCCGGGCCACCCAGAAACAGGAAGTAGTGAGGTGTGGGGGGGCCATGGGCTGGGAAAGGAGGGACTGGTGAGATGGCAGGGACCAGCCTCCTGTCAGCCTGAAGGCTGCCCTGGGTCCCAGGCCTCAGGGTGCTGGACTCACAGCAGAACTGGGCATCCTTCCTGTGCCTGTGGTGACCCAGGCAACCAAGAGTCCTCTGGCCTCTGGGCTTGCTGCCTGCATATCACTGGTTGTGCAGTGGTGGCAGAGAGTGGGGGGTGGACCCTGACTCCCATGCAGGCTGGTGGAGGAGCCGTGGGGGGTGGACCCTGACTCCTATGCAGGCTGGTGGAGGAGCCGTGGGGATTGGGTTTCCATCTCTCCTGCCTCCCCAGGCAGACCACGTTCTCCAAGTTCCCTGGCTGTCTGGAAGCAGGGCCTCAGCCCACGGTCTATTCCTAAGCCTTGTTCTCAGGACGCCAGTAAATCCCTAAATATCCAGACACTGTCCCATATCACCAGATTACCAAGAACGGGTCCACACACACATGTGGGTGAGGTGGTAGTGGAGGGGAGATGGGTTGTTCTCTCAGATAGGAAAGGGAGAAGAGAGAGAGGAAAAGAAATATGACTTTAGAGGAACTTGAGAGGAAAGCCCAAATGTAAGGTCTGCACACTTCTCAGTTTGGAGGCAGAGAGGACTTTTCTTTCAGGATAGGAACCAGTAATAGTAGAGAGGAGGATGGGGTGACATCAAACTCTAGACTTGAGAATGTTCTTCCTGTTGTCAGCTTGTTAGGATAACAATAAAGGAGATTGTGTGCTTGCTCAGGGTGAGGGTGGATCAAAGATCATGAGCTAAGAGGGAGGAGAGAAACTTAAAACTTGCTAATTAACTTCTTTCTGCTGACAGTTAATTATTTTTTAGGACAAAAGTGGTTATTTGGAATGTGCTTGTCTGGCCTTGTCATAAAATAAAAACAGAACATGTAAGTGTAATCCGGAGTATGTTTGAATACAATAGGATGTTTCTCCAGACCACAAAGCACTGGAGTTGGGGATCTTTAATCACTACTATTTACTGAGAATTTGAGTGTTTTTTTCAGTGTGGACTATAATAATGATGATGACAGTAATAATAAAGTTTGGTCTTTTTTTTGTGTGTGTGTGTGGATCTGGGGATGGAACCCAGGGGCATTTGACCTCCGAGCTATGCCTCCTGCCCTATTTCTTATTCTTTATTTTGAAACCGAGTCTTACTGAGTTGCAGAGGGCCTCACTAAGTAGCTGAGGCTGTCCGCGAACCGCGATCCTCCTGTCTCAGCCTCCCTAATGCTGGGATTACAAGTTTGCACCGCCACGCCCGGCTATAAAGTTTGGTCTTTGTGTTAGATTCTGTTACCTTGGAAATTCCATGAACAGAAGTGTCTTTGTTTTTTGAAAACTCCTTTTAGCTGGGTGTGGTGGCACACGATTACGCTTGTAATCATTTGTGATCTCAGTATTTGTGAAGCTGAGACAGGAGGATTGTGTTTGAGGACTGCAGTTTGAGGAGAGCCTCAGCTACTTAGCGAGGCCTTTTGCAACTCAGACCCTGTTTCAAAATAAAGAATAAAAAATATATAATATCTAAGTCGGGCGTGGTGGCGCCCGCTGGTAACCCCAGCATTTAGGAGGTTGAGATTGGAGGATTGCGGTTTGCGGACAGCTACTTAGTGAGGCTTTCTGCAACTCATTGAGACCCGGTTACAAAATAAAGAATAAAAAATTGGGCAGGGGGTGTAGCTCGGAGGTCAAATGCCTCTGGGTTCCATCCCCAGACCCCGAAAAAAATATACATACATACACACACACACACACACACACACACACACATATAAATTATACTAACAAAGTGATCCAAGGTGCCGCCCTTCTGTTATTTCTGGATGGTGTTTGGTGACCAGTCAGACCAAACACACACTTTGTGCCTGCATCTCCAGCAGGGATAGTGTGGTCCATCTGAGCCCTGAACTTGTCAGAACTGTGTAAACTCTTGAATGCTGTCAGGGAGAATCGGTTGGTGTGCAACAACCCCCCATACATTGGGAGTCAGAAAGATACCACAGGTCAGAACTTGCACCTGACTGTAGGTGAGTGTTTGGGGGGTGGTGTAGGATTAATAGAGGTCCCAGAAATTGGATGCCTGGCTGCTCAGGTTCCTTCCCCTCCTCCCTGCTCATGACCCACCTGGCTGCAGCTGCACAGTGAGAGTGGTCTGTATCTCAGCTTAGGAAGTTGTGTGACCTTCTGATGTTCTCTTGAGAGATGTGGGCGAGGCTGGCAGCTTCCCTTTGGTTTTCTCTGTAGAATCCTTTTTTCGATAAAATAGCATTTTACTTCACCATCTAAGAATTTTTTCCAAGATTTGCATGTAAGATGATGATTTTGTTGCTTAAATTCAAGAAGATAAAATGATGGTTTCTGATGAAGCAAAGAGAATTCTTGAAATAAGTTATTTGCTTAACAGTAAAGTTAGCTGGGTAAGGTGGTGCACACCTGTAGTCCCAGGACTTGGGAGGCTGAGACATAGCACCACAGATTGGAGAGCAGTTTCAGCAACTCAGTGGGGCACTGTAAGATGTGTCAATACCTCATTTGAAAATAAAAAATAAAAGTACTGGAGGTGTACTTTGAGGGCAGAATGGCCCTGGGTTAAATCTCTCATACAAAAAAAATTGAGATAAGTTTATTTAAGAAAGAATATAAATATTAAAGAGGCATCTTATCTATCTTTGAGAATATGTATCATCATCTTGGGAATTGATGTAGGAGTATTTTACCTGTGAGCTACCCCCTCAGCTATATTTATTTATTTTCTTGTTTGTTTATGAGACTGGATTGAACCCAGGACATTTTATGTCCATGTTCCTTCCCCATCCCTTTAGATTTTTGGAAGCAAGCTCTCAGTACATTGCTGAGTCTTGCCACATGCTGATGATGGCCTCAAACCTAGAGTCCTCCTTTTTTAGCCTCCCATGTGCTGGGCTCACAGGTGTGTGTCACCACACTTGAGTTATTTTAGTGGCTGACTTATTTGTTGATGGGGCTGCGGATTGAAGCCGGGGCATCCTACACTGAACTACACCCCCAGTCCTATTTTTAATTTGGAAACAGGGTCTTACTAAGCTAATGGGAGCCTCACTAAGTTGCCGAGGCTGGCTTTCAATCTGCAATCCTCCTGTCTCAGGCTCCCAAGTACTAAGAAAGCAGGCATGTGCCACCACACCAGGCTAGTCTCTTGAGTTTCTTGTGCCATTTTGCTATTGGTACAAAAACATAGAACCACACCTCTTCAAATTAGCAGATTAGCTTACAACATAAGCAGGGTCCAGGCATCATCCACCTTCATTGTCTGCCTTTTCTTGCTCTGACTTGCCAACCTGCTCTCCTACCTGATGGCCAGCATGGACTCTTACCTCTGCTTGCTGGACTTTTGGGGTCTTGTGACCTTTGCTGCTATTTGTTATTACCTAATACGTGAATTTCGAGTCACATTGCCATTATGTACCAGAAATAGAAGCCAGGGGCATTCTACCTCTGAGCTACAGATCCTGTTTTATTTATTTATTTATTTTTTTCAGGTCTGGGGATGGAACCCAGGGTCATTTGACCTCCAAGCTACACCCCCTGCCCTATTTTTTTTCTTTATTTTGAAGCCGGGTCTCACTGGGTTGCAGAAAGCCTCACTAAGTAGCTGAGGCTGTTTGTGAACCGTGATCCTCCAGGTCTCAGCCTCCCAAATGCTGGGATTACAAGCGTGCGCCACCTCGCCCGGCTGATCCTGTTTTATTTTGAAACAGGATCTCCCTTTAAGTTACTGAGGCTCGAGTGAAACCTGCGAGCCTCCTGTCTGAGCCTCTCCCATACTGGGTTTACAAGCACATGTCACCGCACACAGCTAGGACTTTGAGAGATGCTACAGTGCACAAAGAAAAGTTGAGATGACCCAGAAACACTGTGGGTGTTGGTGTCCTCCTAGGGAACTACCAAATAGTTCCAGCCTCACATCAGAATTGTTGCAATACATGATGTAGAAATGGATGGAGAGTAAGAGTGTAATGAGCAAGACATGGAGGAACATTTAGGGAACAGAGCATCATGGGAACTTTTTTTTTAAGTACCGGAGATGGAAATTAGGGCATTCTACCTCCAAGCTGCACCGTCAGCTCTATTTCTTATTTATTTTGAAACAGGGTCTCACTAAGTTGCAGAGAGTCTCACTAAGTAGCTGAGGCTGGTTGCCAATACATGATCCTCCCATCTCAGCCTCGCAAGTACTGGGATTACAAGACATGGAGGGAACATTTAGGGAACAGAGCATCATGGGAACTTCCTTTGAAATTAGTATAGATCTGCAGTGTTCCTGAGTCCCTTCATCCTAGAAATATGTGCCTTGTTTTAGGCGTTGGTGGCTTTTGAGGATGTGGCTGTGACCTTCACCCTGGAGGAGTGGGCTTTGCTGGATCCCTCCCAAAAGGAGCTCTACCGACACGTGATGCAGGAAACCTTCAGGAACCTGGCCTGCGTAGGTAAGGGTGGTGTCATTCCCTCCATTAGTCAATCACAGTGCACATGGTTCTTGGTCATCAGAGCTGTGTCAAGACTTGAAATATTGAAAGGAAACATTTGGGGAAATAGACCAGGCATCATCACGTTATTTATATCTTGCATTCAGCTTAGAATTTAATAGTTCTGTTGTGATTTTGTAATAATTCTTAATGTTCTTTCTCTGTCTACATTTTAGGCCAAGATCAGGAGGAGGAGAACATTACAGATGATCACCAAACTTTCAGCAGAAATCTAAGGTAATTTTTCACTCTCAAAAGAAAGCAATGAAGCCGGGGGTGGTGGCGCACGCTTGTAATCCCCGCGCTTGGGAGGCTGAGACAGGAGGATCGCACAGGTTTGAAGCCAGCCTCAGCTACTTAGTGAGGCTCTCAGCAACTTAGTGAGACCCTGTTTCCAAATAAAATATAAAATAGGTCTGAGAGTATAGCCCGGAGGTAGAAAGCCTCTGGGTTCCACCCCCAGTACCACCAAAAAATAAAAAAAATAAAAAAAGAAAGCAATGAGCCAGGTATGGTGGTGAACACTTGTAATCATAGCACTTGAGAGGCTGAGACAGAAGGATCACAGGTTCTAGACCATCCTCAGCAACTTAGTGAGACCCTATATAAGATAAAGTTAAAAGGGCTGGAAGTGTAGCTTGGAAGTAATCTGTCCCTAGATTCTCTAGAAATACACACACACACACACACACACACTCACCCCCGAGAGAGAGAAGAGAGTGAGAGAGAGAAAAGAAAGCAATCAGTCCTAAGAATACTAGCATGTCAGGTAGTTTAACAACTAAGCAAATGATTCAGATAACCCCCAACTTAAATTGATTTAATCTCAACCTCTGTTCCAAAAATGCATATACATTGAACTTCTACAATTGGAAATCCCAACACTACAAACATCTAGGGCACAAATTTGATACCATGAGTCTAGTTTTCCTAATGATTCAATATACATACATACAGTTTCATGTATGATATTATTATATATGTCAGGGTTTAAGCATAAAGTATGGATCACACAAAAGATTTTGTGTATACAGTGGGACACATCTTTGAGATATCTTTTGCACACATTTCACAATTCAAAACAGATTTGGTCTTCTCTAGCATCATTCATACGGAATACTGAAATGTGTTTCAATGGGATTTAAATATTCATTATGATTAAATAGTTGACTGGGGAAAGAGTATTATGAAATGGGAAATGAGCCAGGTATAGTGGCTCATGCCTATAATCCTAACTACGTGGAAGGCTTAGGCAGGAGGAATGCAAGTTTTTGGCCAGCCTAGAAACATTAGGGAGGGGAGAAGGTATCTAAAATTAAAGACTAGGAAAGTAGAGTAAGCCTATAATGCCAGTATTTAGGAGACTGACAAAAATCTCAGGTTTGGAACCAGCCGCAGCAACTAGTAAGACTTAGAGAGATCCTGGTTCAAACTTTGAGAGACCTTGTTTCAAAGTACAAAGGGGTGGGATTGTGCTCTATCTCAGAGGTAGGATGCATCTGGGTGTAATCTTAATTAAAAATGCTTGAGCCTGGTGTGGTGTCACACGCTTGTAATCCCAGTACTTGGGAGGCTGAGACAATAGGATCACAGGTTCCAGTCCAGACTTGACAGCCTAGCAAGGCGCTCCGCAACTTAGTGAGACCCTGTTTCCAAATAGAAAATAAAAATCGGGCTGGGGGTTTAGCTCAGAGGTAAAGTGCCTCTGTGTTCAATCCCTGAGGCCACAAAAGGAAAAAACAAATGCGTGTCATGGTGGCCTATCCCTGTTATATAAGTACATGGGAAGCTAAAGTAGGAAGATGGTAGGTTATAGGCACTCAGCAAAGTAGTGGGACTCTATTTAAAAAATAAAAAGTGGGTGTATCTTGGGGGTATAATATCCCTGGGTATGATGACCAGGAGTTAAAAAAAAGATGAAATAAAAAATAAAAAGCTGTGGAAGTAGATCAGTAGTGCGTGTGTGTATGTGCGCGCGCGCAGGGGAGAGAGAGAGAGGGAGGGAGGGAGGGGGAGAGGGAGAGAGAGAGTGGGGGGAGAGAGGGAGATACTGGAGATGCAACCCAGGGGCCTTCTACCTCTGGGCTTTATCTTCAGCCCTTTTTATTTTATTTTTTATTTATATTTTTTGCGTGTCTGGAGATGGAACCTAGAGGCATTCAACCTCTGAGCTATACCACCTTCCCTATGTTTTTTATTCTTTATTTTGAAACTGGGTCTCACTGAGTTGCACAGGGCCTCACTAAGTAGCTGAGGCTGTCCGTGAACCGCGATCCTCCAGTCTCAGCCTCCCAAATTCTGGGATTACAAGCGTGTGCCAACACGCCCGGCTAGCCTTCTTTATTTTTTACTTGGAAAGAGAGTCCCTAAGTTGCCTAAGCTGGTCTTTAACCTTTGATTCATCTATGTATGACTCTCAAGTACTGGGAATGCAAGTGTGTTCTCAAGTATTGAGAATGCTGGATCTCAAGTATTGGGAATGTTGGACAGTAGAAAGCTTTTGTATCATGTTTAAGGTACTAGGTTCCATCCCCATACCACAAAATAATAATACAAAAGAATAGATAATTGATTTTAAAAAAGGAGAGAAAGGCTTGATATGGTTACTATTGCTTTGGTAATAACTCCTAGATGTACTATTCAAAGCATTCTAGCCATTCTTGTTAAAATATTCTTAAATCCACTTCTTTCATAGAAAACTTTTTTTTTTCCCAGTACTGATGATTGAACCCAGGGGCATTCTATCTCTGAGCTACACCCCCAGCCCTATGTTTTATTCTTTATTATTATTTTTTTTATTTTGAAACTGGGTCTCACTGAGTTGCAGAGGCCTCACTAAGTAGCTGAGGCTGTCCTTGAACCTCGATCCTCTGGTCTAATTCTGGGATTAAAAGTTTTCGCCACCACACCCGGTTTATTCTTTATTTTGAAACAGAGAGGCTGGCATGAACCTGCACTCCTCCTGTCTCAGCCTCTCAAATACTGGGATTACAAGTGTGTGCCACCACGCTCGGCTTTCTTATCCTTTTTTTTTTTTTTTTTTTGCAGGTCTGGGGATGGAACCCAGGGGCATTTGACCTCTGAGCTACACCCCCTGCCCTATTTCCTATTTTTTATTCTTTTTTTTGAAACCGGGTCTCACTGAGTTGCAGAGGACCTCACTAAGTAGCTGAGGCTGTCCGCTGTCCACGAACTGCGATCCTTTGGTCTCAGCCTCCCGAATGCTGGGATTACAAGCATGTGCCACCATGCCCAGCTCCTATCCCTATTTTTTTTTTTTTTTTTGCAGGTTTGGGGATGGAATCAGAGGCATTTGACCTCCGAGCTACGCCCCCTGCCCAATTGTTTATTTATTTTGAAACAGGGTCTCACTGAGTTGCGAAGGGCCTCACTAAGTAGCTGAGGCTGTCCGCGAACCGCGATCCTCCAGTCTCAGCCTTCCAAATACTGGGATTACAAGTGTGTGCCACCATGCCCAGCTTCCTATCCCTATTTTTAGCTCTTTTTTTTTTTTTTTTTTTTTTTTTTTTTCTTGGTAGTACTGGGGGTGGAGGCTTTCTACCTCCGGGCTATACTCCCAGACCTATTTTATATTTTATTTGGAAACAGGGTCTCACTAAGTTGCTGAGAGCCTCACTAGGTAGCTGAGGCTGGCTTTGAACCTGTGCGATCCTCCTGTCTCAGCCTCCCAAGCACGGGGATTACAAGCGTGCGCCACCATGCCCAGCTTAACTCTTTATTTTGAAACAGTGTCTCAACTGAGACCTTCTCAGCCTCCCAAATGCTTAGATTGCAAGTGTGCAGCACCACGCCCAGCTTAGAATACTCTTAATAAATGCATAATTGCTAATATACTTCTTTTTTATTTTTTAACAGAAGTCAAGTGGTAAAGAGATTCTTTGAATATAAACTTGATAGTGAATGTGGAATGATCTTTAGCTGCTCTCCAGATTCTGTCAAGAAGAAAACTCATCCTGGAATCAAACCAGGTGAAAGGGAGGTGTGTAAAGATGTTCTCATTGGTCACGTATCCTTAAATAAGCCCCACAGCGCTCACTCTGGACAGAAACCAAGTACACATTTGAAATGTGGAGAAAAACCTGACAAATACAAGGCGCTGGGGAAAGCCTTCAGTTCTCCCAAAAGTTTTTTAAAGCATAAAGGGAGTCACAATGGAGATAAACATCATGAGTGTGAGCAATGTGGGAAGACCTTCAGTAGTTCCCATTATGTTAAAATTCATGGAAGAATTCACAGTGGAGAGAAGCCTTATGTATGTAAACAATGTGGGAAAGCCTACTGTGCTCTTAATTCTCTCAGAAGACATGAGAGGAATCACTCTGGAGAGAAACCTTATGTATGTAAGCAATGTGGGAAAGCCTTTAGGACTTCCAGTTACCTTCAGATCCATAAGCGAATTCACACTGGCAAGAAACCCTATGTATGTAAGCAATGTGGGAAGGGCATTAGTTCTTCCAAATACCTACGCATACATAAGCGAATTCACACTGGAGAGAAACCCTATGTATGTAAGCAATGTGGAGAAGGCTTTAGGTCTTCCACATACCTTCAGATACATGGGCGAATTCACACGGGTGAGAAACCTTACATGTGTAAGCAATGTGGGAAAGGCTTTAATTCTTCCAATAACCTTCAGATACATGAACGAATTCACACAGGTGAGAAGCCCTATGTATGTAAGCAATGTGGAAAAGGCTTTAGGTCTTCCAGTTACCTTCAGATACATGAGCGCATTCACACAGGTGAGAAGCCCTTTGTATGTACACAATGTGGGAAATGCTTTAGGTCTTCCAGTTACCTTCAGATACATGTGCGAATTCATACGGGTGAGAAACCCTATGTATGTAAACAATGTGGGAAAGCCTTTAGGTGTTCCAGTTACCTTCAGATCCATGAGCAAATTCACACTGGAGAGAAACCCTATGTATGTAAACAATGTGGGAAAGCCTTTAGGTTTTCTAGTTACTTTCAGATACATGAGCGAATTCACACTGGAGAGAAACCCCATGTATGTAAGCAATGTGGGAAAGCGTACGCTGATCCTTCTTCTCTCAGAATGCATGAAAGGAGTCACACTGGAGAGAAGCCCTACATATGTAAGCAGTGTGGGAAAGGCTTTACTACTTCCAATAATATTAAGATACATGAACGAACTCACACTGGTGAGAAACCTTATGTATGTCAACAATGTGGGAAGGCCTACTGTGCTCTTAGTTCTCTTCGAAAACATGAAAGAAGTCACATTGACAAGAAACTCTATGAATGTAAGAAATGTGGGAAAGGCTTTTCTTCTTCCACTTACCTTCAGATACATGAGCGGATTCACACTGGAGAGAAACCATATGTATGTAAGCAGTGTGGGAAATCCTACTGTGATCATTATTCTCTCAGAAGACATGAAAGAAGTCACACTGGAGAAAAACCTTATATATGTAAGCAGTGTGGGAAGTCCTTTACTTCGAGTTACTTTCAGATACATGAACAAATTCACACAGGTGAAAAATCCTATGTATGTAAGCAATGTGGGAAAGCCTTTAGTTCTTCCAGTTACCTTCAGATACATGAGCGAATTCACACAGGTGAGAAACCCTGTGTATGTAATCAATGTGGCAAAGCTTACTCTGATCCTAGTTCTCTCAGAAAACATGAAAGGAGTCACATGGTAGAAAAACTCTTATGTGTATAAGCAATGTGGGGAAGCCTTTATTTCTTCCAGTCATCTTCATATGCATGAGCAAATTTACTTTGGTAAGAAGTCTTATGTACATAAGCAATGAGAATGACCTAAAAGTTAATGTATAGTGTTCGCTTCAGCAGCACATATACTAAAAATTGGAATGATACAGAGAAGATTAGCATGGCCCCTGTGCAAGGATGATACACAAATTCATGAAGTGTTCCATATTTAAAAAAACTTATGTATATATTTTTTATCAGTGGCTCAAAGTAAATCTCTGGACTATGCATTGGTTTTAAAATTGACGACGTGACATGATTTTAAAGTTTTCTTTGAGAAATAGCGTGTGAAGTGAGTGTGGTGGTGCAGTCTTGTAATCGTAACCTTTGGGAGGCTGAGGCAGGAGCATAATGGCTGCAGACAGCCTCAGCTATTTAGTGAGGCCCTTTGCAAAACAGTGAAACCCTGTTTCAAAATAAAGAATAAAAAATAGGACTGAGGGTGTAGTTTGGAGGTAGAATGCCTCTGGGTTCCATCCTTAGTACCGCAAAAAAAAAAAAAAAAAAAAAAAAAAAAGAAAGAAAGAAAGAAAGAAAAGAAAAAAAAGATATAGACTGCCCCTGACAGTTATAGACTAATGTAGAGTCTGCCTCGTTTTCCTTCAACATTGTGTTATTATTATTCATAAAACTTAAGGTTTTTCCATCATGTAAAATGTGCTCTTCATGCTTACATTGCTGAAACTTGATTGCAATTTATCCTTCACCAGTGTGCCAAAATACACTACTTTTTTTTTTTTTTTTTTTTTTGGTACTAGGGATGGAACCCAGGGGCTTTTTCTACCTCCAGGGTATACTCCCAGACCTATTTTTATACTTTATTTGCAAACAGGGTCTCACTAAGTTGCTGAGAGCCTCACTAAGTAGCTGAGGCTGGCTTCGAACCTGTGGGATCCTCTTGTCTCAGCCTCCCAAGTGCTGGGATTACAAGCGTGTGCCACCATGCCCGGCTCAAAATATACTTTTTGTTGGTGTGTGTTTTCTCACACCAGAGACCACCAGGACCATAACTTTAGTCAATTGGGATGAATCACTGTTAGCAATCTGCCCATACTGCATAACTAATTGTAGTTCATTAGTAAGAGCATTACTCATAGTAGGTTTCACTCTGGAACCTGTGGCTGTTGGGATTTTTTGTCTTGCTTGACCACTGTGATTACAAACAAGGTAGGCCTCACTTCTTCCTTCTCCTTCTGTCTGGAGTGAGGAGGCTGATTCTGCCTGGTACCCCTCCTCCAGCAAGCATCTGGTCTCTTATTATGCCTGTTCAGCTGCTTCTCTGCTCTCAGCTGCTCTCGGAGCTCTGCTGCAAGGGCTGCCTCTTGGGTGTCAAGATTGGCTTCAACTCAAGGACAGTAAGAAAAGGCCATCCCACTGCCTTTCCAGCAGAGAACTTTTTAAATCTGCACTGAACTCTATCCCCTTCATACTATGCTTGTGGCGGTGTCCATGCCCTGAAAAGGCCACTCGCCGACTGCCACTCACTGGATGCTGGCCAACAGAAGGCTTCATACTGGAGAGTTCTGGGTACTAAGGACTTACAAGGCTGTGAATACTGCACGCTAAAATTGAGGCACTGTGGGGGCAGGTGAGACATGCTTTTGTACAGGGACAGCAGGCTGAACTCATACAGGAGGCTTCCACCTGTAGTTGGTGGCAGATGGCCCACTGAGTACAAGTTTTGGAAGAGACATCTGTGCAGACAACAGTCCCTGTTCACTTATATAGCAAATCAGAATAAAAGCAACTGCTGGTCAGCATGTGGAAGTATATAAGGCCATAGGAGTTTTCAAGAACATGATAAGTTTTTCATACAACAGAGGCCTTTGCCAGAAGTAGGAGCAGCTTACCCCATAATTTGACTGTTCCCACCAGTACCCCTGGGTTCAATCCCTACTACACACACATGCACAGAAACGATGAATTCTGAATCTGCTGCTGATGGTCTAGGAGGCCCATAGTATTCTGCTGGTGCCATTGGAGATCAGATGCTGAAGAGTATATATGAGGCAGCCTGCAGCAACCTGCAAAAAAAACTTTACTTTTCTGAGCTAATATGACAGGAAACCCACAACGGACAAACTCTTCTATACCTGCTCTTAGTTATTAGCATAACTTGGAGCCCGGGCCAGGTGACCTAGAGTTCTGCCTAAAAAGAAGGCTGTGGGTTCAGTGTGTAGCTTATCTTGTTCCTCTTCTTCCAAGTTATCCCCATAAAGTTAATGTTGTGTCAACACATTAAAACTTCTTTGTTCTATGTGCCATACAAGTTCCTATATTCTTAATAAAGACTGAGTGGCCATCAACTCTCCCGCCATGTGTTTTTCTTAAAAATCACCCATGTCTGTGAGGATGGCTGTTTGTAAGTGCTGCAGACCTTAACATAGGGCTTGGGGCTTCCTACTTTTTCAAGAACTCTTGAGTGAGTTGTTAGTGACATTCCACCTACACAGACTGAAATCAGTGGGTCTGGTCAGCATCACCAGGGCAATGATTTATTGCCCTAAATGGCCTTACTCTATGTGCTAATGAGCTGCAGCTTTTCTTACTCTGCCTGTAAACTACTGGTGTCCTCTGCTGCAAGCCACCTTTGGTTATCCTTGGTCCACTTTCTGAGGTGATTGTTGTGTTTTTCTTTACTAGTTTGGATGCTTTTGTAGATTGTAGATATTGGTCTTTCAATATCATGAATATCTTCAGGCTGTTATCTTGTTTTACTAATTTTATTGTCATCATGTGTGACTACTGTCCCCCCCCCCAGAAGCCTGCTTTTTAACACTTTTCTTGGTACAGTGTAATTATACATCATAATGAGATTCAAAGTTATGGAAACATACATGCACATAACATGGTATGTTTCCCTCTATATCCTCCCTTTTCCTTCCTCCCTTTTCACACCTGTTCTGGTTGTATTTTTATAAACAACTCCTCATTCCCTCCTCTCCCCGCCAAAAGAAGAAAAAACAACACCAAATTATTTCTCCAGTAGGCCTGGAGTCTACAATTCTGAAAACAAGACAACCTCAGAGCCACACTGCTGCTGAAGAACCAGGTAGAATTTTTCACCATCAAGTGGCTGCCTCTCAAACTTCTGGTTCCATCTTTTTGGGAATTTATTTTCCCATGCGTCCTCTCCCTTGCTGTTTGGAATAGCAGCCATTACAGTTAGGCCCACTCTAGTCCAGGACAATCCTGAGGCCTCATCTTGATTAAATCTGCAAAGACCACGTTTCCAGAATGCCATGGTCTCAGGCTCCAAGTGAACAGGAATTCAAGGGCCATGCTCTCACATCCTTGACTGCACTGATACTGTTTTCCAAACTGATCTCACTGTGAGAGGAGCAACATGCAGTCTGATGAGTCAGTGGTCCATTCCCAAGTGTGAGCAGAGGGAGTGATGTGTCTCCATTTCTGGATGAGGGTTTCACGGATGTTACTTCTGCGGTGCATTTCAGAATCAAGGCACCTGTGTCACTGTGGAGCCAACTTCCTTTGCATGCAGTTCTTAGGTTGATCCCACAAGTGCATCAGCAGGAAGAGCTGCACAGGCTGAACTTAATGCCCTGTGAGGGGAGAGGGGCTGGCACAGGAGCTGGGCGCCACCCTGCATGTGTTATAGCTTTGGGCTCATTTAGTGGCCTTCAGCTGTGAGCAGGACCCTGACTTTGCTCCCGTATAAAAATACAGATTCCTTCTGGGTGTAATGGTGCTTGTCTGAGATCTCAGTACTTAGGAGGCTGAGACAGGAGGGACGCACAGGTTCAAAGCCAGCCTCAGCTACCTAGTGAGACTCAGCAACTTAGTCCCTGTTTCCAAAAAAGTAGAAAATAGGGCTGGGAGTATAGCCTGGAGGTAGAAAAGTCCCTGGGTTCCACCCTCAGTACCAACAACAACAAAAAGGTAGGATGCCCTTGAGTTCAATTGCCAAGACCAAAAACCACAATACAGTCCAGGTTCTTGTAGGAACTATGTAGAGTCTGTCCAAGAGGTTGTCCTCAGAGAAACTGGAGAGAAAGTGGTATTAGAAAGCTCTTTTTACCATTTTTAGTACCATTTGTGCATTTTGGAGCAGGGAGCAATGGGCACTGGGGTGGGAGGTACTCTCAGTGTTAGAGGACATTTAGCCTTCAAGGATGTTGACACACTGGGCTGCTCTGGTGTGGATGAGGGTCACCTGGTGGAGAGCTGAGTGACAAGCACTGCACAGCCATCAGGGATGAGAGAATAGCCATGGGAACAACAGGAGCTGGGAGCCTGCAGGGCTGTGCACTGAGCCCTCCTGACATCACATGAGAAATCCCGTGGACAGATCTCTTTGTCCTGACACCAGGTGAGAAGCTGCCCTTTGAGTCAGAGGTCTCTGTGTCCCCGCAATCTAGAAGGCCCTGGAAAATTGTCTTGGTCATCAGAGTAGGGGTGAAGCCGAGGAATGGGGATGGGCAGGTGCAGCAGAGCTCCCAGATAGATTTGGGTGGGTTCTCTGGTGGTCAAGAGGAAAGTGAGGTCCAGACATGGTGGTAGAGGGAGAGAAGGGATGAGGAGGTGAAGGAAGTGAAAATTACAGCTGCTGCTCCTATTACTGGCTCTGCTGACCACATCTCAGTAAGTTCACAGGTAAGTGTGGGATGCCTCTCCATTGATCCCAGCCAGCCTAATTTTTAGGATGTGATTCTCCCTTCCCCCCTTTTTTTGTACTGGAAATTAACCTCGGGCTTCCTACCTCTGAGCTATAACCCTCTCACCTAGACCTTTATAATTTATTTTATTTTTTGGTACTGGGGATGGAACCCAGGGACATTCTACCTCTGAGCTATACCCCCAGCCCTATTTTTTATTCTTATTTTGATACAGGATCTCGTTTATTTGTAAAGGGCCTCACGAAGTAGTAGCTGAGTCTGTCTGCAAACAGCAATCCCGGTGCCAGCCTTCCAAATGCTGGGATTATAAATTTACACCACCACAACCAACAATTTTTGTTTTGAAATAGTGTCTTAAGTTGCTGAGGCTGGTCATGAACCTGCCTTCCTACTGTCTCAGCCTTCCAAGCACTGGGATGATAGGCGTGCACCACCACACATGATTTAAGAGCATGATTCTGCATCTTGTTAGCAATGAAAAAACCTGAAAAAACCAAGGAGCCATCCCCCAAACAAGTGGGGTGACCGGTTTGAGATATTGGATTGTCTCAGAGTAAGCACTGGGAGTCCTGTCTGAAGAACACTATCTGTAGTTAGTCCATGATACATCCATACCATGAGCAAATGTATATTCACAAAGTTCTGTCCAAATTCAACTGGAGAGTTTGATCTCTGATGTATCATCCTGGTTGGTCTGCCCAAACTGACAATCCTCTTCCATTATTTTCTGGTTTATATATTTGTCATGAAATATGACATCTTTGCAGATTCAGGCATCTATTTTAATTTCCTCAAAGCAAATCCATCCGATCCAGGCATGGTGGCACACACTTATAATCCTACTACTGGGGAGGCTGAGACAGGAGGATCACAGGTTCAAGGACAGTCTCAGCAAGTAGTGAGATTTTCATCCACCTATTAAATCTCTATTTCAAAATAAAAAAAGTCTGTGGGTGTAGCTCAGGTTTGGAATGCTAGGCACCATCCCCAGAACAACATAACACACAATTTTTTTTTATACTGGGGTTGGAACCCAGGGACCTTCTAACTCTGAGCTACACTCCCAGACCTGTTTCATATTTTATTTGCAGACAGGATCTCATTAAGTTGCTGAAGGAGAGCCTCATTAAGTAGCTGAGGCTGGCTTTGAACTTGCATGATCTTCCTGTCTCAGCCTCCCAAGTACTGGGATTACAAGCATGCACAACCAAGCTTGGCTCATATCCTTATATTTGCACAAATTCATTCTTTTATGTTATAGTGGGTATTGAACCAAGGGGCATTCTATCTCTGAATTACACCCCCAGCTCTATTTTATTTTATTTATTTATTTTTTTGGTGGTACTGGGGGTGGAACCCAGAGGCTTTCTACCTCCGGGCTATACTCCCAGACCTTTTTTATATTTTATTTGGAAACAGGGTCTCACTAAGTTGCTGAGAGCCTCACTAAGTAGCTGAGGCTGGCTTTGAACCCATGTGATCCTCCTGTCTCAGCCTCCCAAGCACAGGGATTACAAGCATGTGCCACCACGCCCGGCTCCCCAGCTCTAATTTAAAGTTTTTATTTTGAAACAGGGTTTCCGAGGTTGATGAGAGTCTCATTACTTGCCAAGGCTCTTCTTGAACCTGTGATCTTCCTGTCTCAGCTTCCAAGTAGCTGGAATTACAGGCATGTGCCACCAGGCCTGACTTTTATTTGCATGAATTCTTGTCATACGTGTCCATTTGCACACATGTGTTGTGCCTGTGTTCCACTGTTGTTTGCTGCGGGTCCAAGGTTCTCTTCTGAACCACAGGTTTGTTGTCCTTGAACTGGACCCTAGACCTCAGTTCTTGACTTGCAATGCTTTCTGGGAAGTCACAAGGTCCAAGACAACTACTTTCCGTAATCATTTTTCTTTTTTCTCTTTCTTATTTTGAAACATAGTCTGGCTAAGTTGCTGACACTGGGCTCTATTCCTGGATCCTCCTGTCTGAGCTCCTGAAGTATTGAAATTAAAAACATTTTCTACCATGCCCAGGTCTCGTCCTTCATCTTTGTCAATGTTGACATAGTTATTTGAGTATTTTTGTTCTATTACAAAGTTTTATAATAATTATGTCATCTTTCAAAAAAAAACTGAATTTGTTTTAAGTATTTTGTTGACTATACTAGCATTAGGGGAGAGTTAAAATTATAGTGTTCTGTTCCAACATTGTCATTTATTTCACTGTGTGTGTGTGTGTGTGTGTGTGTGTGTGTGTGTGTGTGTGTGTGTTTTACTGGTGATTAAACTCAGGGGCATTGTACCTGTGAGCTATACCTCCTAGCACATTTTATTTTAGTTTAGGTACTAGAGATTGAACCCAGTAGCATTCTGCCTATGAGCTACACATCTGGCCTTTTTTATTTTATTTTTGGTACTGGGAATTGGACCCAGGAACATACTACTTCTGAGCTATACCCACAGGCCTTTTTATTTTATGTTTTGAAACAGTCTTGCTAAATTGCTCAGAGTCTTGCTAAGTTGCTGAGGTTAGCCTCCAACTTCTAATCCCCCTCTCTCAGCCTCCCAAGTATTGGGATTACAGGCATGCACCACGGCTCCTAGATATTTTCTATTAAGGAATTATTTAATTGATCTCTGTGAAGGTTTTTTATGTACTGGATTAAACTCATTTCTTAATCTTTGATTATGCTGTTAATACCTGCGTGAGTGTGTGTGCGTGTGTGTGTATTACTTGGAATTGAATCAGGCTCAGTCTACCTCTGAGCTACACACCACACCCTTATCTTATTCTTTATTTTGAAACAGGGTCTCACTAAGTTGCAGGGGACCTCACTAAGTTGCTGAGGCTATTTTTGTTTTGTTTGTTTTGTTTTGTTTTGTGGTACTTGGGGTGGAACCCAGGGGCTTTTCTATCTCTGGGCTATATTTCCAGACCCATTTAATACTTTATTTGGAAACAGGATCTCACTAAGTTGCTGAGAGCCTCACTAAGTAGCCAAGGCTGGCTTCGAACCTGTGCGATCCTTCTGTCTTATCCTCCCAAGTGCTGGGATTACAAGCATGTGCCACCACACCTGGCCTGAGGCTGGTTTTGAACCTCTGATTCTCCTGTCTGTACTGGATTACAAGCACATGCCACATATCCAGCTCCTTTTTTCTCTTTCTGTTTTATTTTTCTTTTAGGTAACTCGGAACTTATAAAACGATTGCAAATAGCATATACAGCATTCTTATTTCCATGAAAAAACTTCCTATGAGGGGACAATACTCACAACCCTGGATGATTACCAAGAGATTAACATGGGTATAATGCTTTTATAGAAAATACATATCTTCAATTTTTTTTCTTTTTTTCCTTTTTTTTTCTTTCTTTTTTTTTTTTTTTTTTGCGGGTCTGGGGATGGAACCCAGGGGCATTTGACCTCCAAGGTACACCCCCTGCCCTATTTTTATTTCCTCTGGCGCCCAGAGAAAATAGCTGAGACGTCAGCCTCTTGCCGCACTGCAGGAGCAACCCACTTCGTCTCCTACCAAACTAAAAGGGAGCTGCTCCCTACCAAGTGGGTTGGAACGTTTCCCGGATCCCACCACAGCCTGGGGATCCTCCAGCGCATCCTAGACCACCTACAGGCAATTTCCAAAGAGCTGGCAAGAGAGAAGACAATAAGCACCACACCACTTAAGACAGACAACAAAACAAATACCCTTACTGGCCAGCAATAGGTTCCATGGGTCAGGGGTCCTCTAGGAGTCTTGGGGTCCCCGGATGAGCCCCCAAATGTAACACCCAGTTGAAGTCCCCAAAGACCACCTGGAGACCATCACTGTATGCAAAAGCAAAGAGCCTTTATTCAGGCTTAAGCTTGGACTCTCAGACCTCACTGATCCAGTGGATCCATACAGAGAGCCTTGAGCAGCAGCTAGACAAAGCTTTCATGGTAGTTAGGGTAGGGGTGGGGGAACTACTGAGCTGCATGATTGGGTGACTTCTGAGCAAGATTTGTCTGGCACAAGGAGATTGGTCCATACTGACCACATCAGCTTAAACTTTTTTGTGGTACTGGGTATGGAACCCTTCTACCTCGGGCTACACTCCCAGACCTATTTTTTATATTTTATTTGGAAACAGGGTCTCTTAAGCCAGCGAGGCTGGCTTCGAACCTGTTGGATCTTCCTGTCTCTCCCCTTCCCAAGCACAGAGATTACAAGCTGTGCCACCACGCCCGCCCGGCAGTTTAAACTTTTTAAGTGCAGGTATTTGGGTTTTAACAGTCAGTATTCAGCTGGGCTAACAGCCAATTCTTAGCTGACCAAGGTCAATCCTGGCTGCAGCTCTTGGCTGATAGCTTTAGAGACAGAGAAAAATTTTGTTTTGCCTAAGTCTTATTACAGTTATCAGGGTTGTTCATTTGAAGCAAACAAGGAAGTGGTACTTTTCTACAGCGGTTAAAAAGTAAAAGGAACTTGGGCCAGGCATGGTGGTGCACGTTTGTAATCCCAGCATTTGGGAGGCTGAGACCAGAGGATCCCAGTTCGCCAACAACCTCAGCTACTTAGTGAGGCCCTTTGCAACTCAGCGAGACCTGGTTTCAAAATAAAGAATAAAAAATAGGGCAGGGGGTGTGGCTCAGAGGTCAAATCCCCCTGGGTTCCATCCCAGACCCGCAAAAAAAAAAAAAAAAAAAAAAAAGGAACTTGGACCGCCAAGGAACACTTTTTTGTTCCGCAATGGTAGTGTAGGTCTCACGATTAGATTTATATGTTTCTCAAACGGTGAATAGGTATTGCTGGGACAGGGGTGAAGGATCAGAAAGGACATAGAAGTGTATGGAGAAGATTATAAGGAGAAGGATCATGTTTCTTTGGAGGGGGTGGGGGAGTCGGAGAGCAATAAAGCCAGAGTTGAAGAGGGTTTGAAGGCGAGGGAATAGGGGTACTAGGGTTTTGGGGACTCGTTTAGGGAGGAGTCTGTTGTCCAGCAAGTGGCCGGTTTGAGCCTGGAGATATGAATCCAAGGAGTCAACTTTCTGGAGGCCTCTTGAAGCTTGGCTGCCAAGGGTGTGCAAAGCACAGCCTGGATAGGGCCTAGCCACTTGGTTTTAAGGGGGCGTGTTTTTGAATCCTGAGGGGGAGACAAATAGACCCAAGAACTGGGTGTTTTTTTGTTTGATTGGTGGTACTGGGGGTGGAAACCAGAGGCTTTCTACCTCTGGGCTATACTCCCATACCTGTTTTATGTTTTATTTGGAAACAGGGTTTCACTAAGTTGTTGAGACACTAACTAGCTGAGGCTGGCTTCGAACCTGTGTGATCCTCCTGTCAGCCTCCCAAGCGCTGGGATTACAAGCATGCACCACCATGGCCGGCTAGAATTGGGTGTTAATGGAAATGATAGGGGAGGTTTATCTGGATCTGGAAGGAGATAGTCCTGATGTTTCCTGAGGTCCTGTCTAATGAAGGAAAGGAGCAGGTGTATTATGGTTTTTGGCAACACAGCTGGAGAGACCAGGCAGGAGTGCTGGATGCCCAAACATGATTTCAAATGGGGGAAAGGAGAGATGGCTTTTTTGGAAGAATCATGAGCCTAACCAGGGATGGAGGAAGCAATTTGGTCCAACCTAGGTGGAGGTCTAAAGAGAGTTTTGTTAGCACTTCTTTTATGGTCCTGTTGGTCCTTTTGACCTTTCCTGAATAGCGGATATGGAAATGCCCGGGAATATTTAGAGCAGATGTTAGATGTTGTGTGATGTGTGAGATGAACTCGAGCCCATTATCAGACTGAAAGTACGTAGGTCACCCAAACCTTGGGATAATTTCAGACATAAGGACAGAACTGACAGTGCTGGCTTTCTTATTGAAGTTTCGAAGGCCTCCACCCACCCAGAGAAAGTGTTCACCAGGACCAACAAATAGCGCATTTTGCGAACTGTAGGCATGTTGGTGAAGTCAAGCTGCCAGTCTGAGGCCAGAAGATGTCCCCAAGTTTGGTGAGAGGAGATATACCGGGTTTGAGTGTTGTATTTGTGTGGGGGATCTTAGTCCCCAGGATTTGGGAGATAAAGGTCTGAAAGAAGGACACGGACAATTGCTCCCCTAGCAACTGACAATCTTTATTCAGAGACACAACCCTTTTGTACCATATGCTGCATGCCTCTCGTGACATTCTACAAGGTTAACTGAGTTTACACAACAAAGCATATTTGATGAGGACATTAAAACATACAGTGCGCTTGCAATGATCATCAGATAGGATGCATTACTTTCCCGCAGGCTATTTTTGAGGTAAGGACCAACAAGCTCAAATTATGGCAGAAACTTGGATGTAAGCAGAAGCACGTTCCCACTGCAAGCCAATAAACAAGGGTGGAGGGAAGAACATTGAATTCACCCAGTGCCGTGGTCCAGCCCTAGCAAGGGTCGGGGGTCCGTGAGCAGTGGAGTGAGGAGTCGGCGAAGTTCGGCGAATAAACAGCACACAGACGCAATGGAGAGTGAAGCTGCTCTATTTACTTTCGGTTTTGGCAAGCGTTTTATACTTTCTTTTTTGGCTACATTCTACTCTTACAATTTTTTCTAGAAATAATCCATCAGTAAGTATACAAAGAACTAATACATCAAGGCAAGGTGACAGATGGCCAGGTTTCTTTTTAAGGGAACATTTCCTCTTACAAGCAACCATGGAAAAGATCAGAAGTTTATAATTAACTACTAATGCAATATCAAAATAATATCCTATGCTAAGCATTATACTTTTTGATTAATATATATTATTGTTTTTTTAATCAATAGGCACTACTAAGGAGAGGAACTTTTCATACTTTCCCATGTCCCAAGGCTGTGCCTGGGTACCCATCTATTTTGCTGCTGTCCACGTACCCATTGTACAACCAAAAGGGGGTAGGGTTACTGGGGGGTCAGTAGCCACTCTACCATAGCCTACCTCTGATTAAATATGCTGGCTTTTTAGAATTCATGATGGTGGGAACAACTTGTCTTGGCTCTCTTTTAAGTGTATTGTTAATATTGCTTGGGAAAAACCTGGGGAGGATTGGTTGCCTTTAAGGCTTGTTCTGCTTGTTATTGTCTGAGTTTTTATAGAATTCTTGTTAGATCAGTTATTTGGAAATTTAGGTGGAACTCATACATAAATGTTATAGTTTCAGGGAGTATATCTTGAATTATTTAAAACAATTCGAAGCCATTAATAACATGAGTCTCAGGTATCTTTTGGTAACAAAGACAATTCCAGAAAATCCCCAAATCCCCATGCCTAATACTATTCCCCAGAAGGAGATGCCGCACACCTGTTCCAGGGAATGTCTGCCATGCAGCATTCCTGCTAAAACGAGCCTTGCTCAGTTTTAGACTGGGGAAGAAGACTCAGCAACCCAGAGTCCAGAGGGTAACCCGACCTTTCGCCATGCTCTCTGTCGAGACTCTATTCAGAATCTCCCATTCCTGTTAGGCTTCATCCATGTCTTCCCTCGTATTTGGGCTGGTGTGTTGACAGGTCATGTGAGTAGAGGTGAGTTGCTGTAGCTGCTGTGTGTTTTTGGAGGATAAGTTCAGGAAGGTTATTGCAAAAGTTGTTAATGCCTGAGGGTTGGGGTGGAAGTTGGAAAGTAAGTATGTAAGGATTGTATCGACCAAGGGCGTTTCTGACTCTGCTTGGGGACCAGGCAGGCTAGGGCCAGAAGAGAGGAGACGGATGAGGAAAGCGCTGCATTTTTGTCTGCCTTGTCTACCTTTGTGTTTCCTTGGGATCTAGGTGAGCTATTTGTCCAGTGTGAAATGCCTATCTGTTTATAAAGAAAAGAGGCTTTCAGGAGTTTGTGAATACATCTGAATTAGTGACTGCCGATCCCCTTAGTGGTCAAAAGTCCCCGTTCTTTCTATATTGCCAAGTGGTATAATAAATATGATAGACATATTTGGAGTCAGGATATAAAGAGCGGAGTGGTTGGCCGCCAGTTCAAAGGCACGAGTTACCTCAAAGTTCTGTCTGCTGTTTGGTTGTAGTAGGTGGGAGAGGCTGTGCTTCTGCTATTTCTGATAGGGAGACAATAGCATAACCAGCAGAACATTGTCCATCCCTGACAAAGGAGGAGCCATCAGTAAACCACATGCGGGGAGAACTGGGAATGAGTCCCTCATGGATATGTGACGGGTGTGGAATAATAGCCTCCAAAGGTTCTGTTATGGTTTCTGGACTGTTATGACTTGGGAAACTGTCCCTGGGGACCTTCGTTAGGCTCCCCAAGACTATTCCCCTAGAACCGCAGGTTCTTGTCCTATTATTTTGAAACAGTGTCACTAAGGTGCTGAGACCCTCACTAAATAGCTGAGGCTGGCTTCGAACCCTTGCGATCCTCCTGTCCTAGCCTCCCAAATACTGACATTACAAGCGTGTGTCACCATGCCTGGCTCAAAGACATTTCTTGAAATAAGTTATTTGCTTAACAGTAAAGTTCCTTGGGTAAGGCAGTGAGCACCTGCAGTCCCCGGACTTGGGAGGCTGAGACATAGCATCACAGTTTGTTGGCCAGCCTCAGCAACTGGAGGCTCTGTACGCATTGTCAATACCTCCTTGGAAAATAAAAAGTGAAAAGTGTTGGAGGTGAACTTTGAAAGTAGAATGGGCCTGGGTTCAATCTCCCATACCAAAAGAAAAGAAGAAAAAATTAAAATGATTTTATTTAAGAAAAAATATTTACATAATCATCTATAAGTGAATAAATAGGCTCCTATCTGTCTATCTCTGAGTATATGTATAATCCTGAGAATTGATGTAGGAGTATTTCTATCTCTAATTACCCTGTTCAGCTTGCTTTCTTTCCCTTTCTTTCTTTCTTGCTTTCTTTCATTCTTTCTTTCTTTTCTCTTTCTTTTCTTGTTTGTTTGTGGGGCTTTGCATTGACCCAGGACATTGTAAGATCATGCTCCTTCCCCATCCCTTTAGATTTTTGGAATCAAGTTCTCATTACATTGCTTAGAGTCTGGCAACATGTTGATGATGGCCTCAAAGCTGCAGTCCTCTTTTTTTAGCCTTCCATGTGCTAGGACCACAGGTTGGTGTCAGCACACTTGGGCTATTTTAGTGGCTTATTTGTTTATGAGGCTGCAGGTTGAAGCCGGGGCATCCTACCACTGAACTACACCCCCAGTCCTTTTTTTTTATTTGGAAAGGGTCTCATTAATGCCGCCTTTACTTCCTTTTCCTCGGCATTTGCGTGTGTAATATTCCCGCGCAAAAAATTGGCTGATTGCTTAAAGAAAGCAGTGCCCCGAGGGAAAGTGTTGTCTCTGGCCAAAGTACTCCCCCACTCTTAGATATTCTTTCATAACTATTATTCTTTTGGTAATGATTCTTTTAACTTTCCACACGAATTGCTTCGGTGATGTAAGATCAGGACTGTGGGAGAAACTGAGTCTGTGGAAAATAAATTTTCTAGTAATTTGTCTAAGCCCTTAAATGTCCTCGGCTTTGCTCAAGATGTAATTCTAGTCAGAATTCAGATACTGTGGTAGCATTCCAGCTACGGCAATTACAAATGCAGAATTCCTCCCTATCTTTGACCTTCATTCTAATAATTACAATAGAGCCGAGGGCTAGGAGGAATCTTGACCTTTGCACCTAGTGATAGCACTGCCTGGAGACAGGGCGACACCACCTGGTTAAAATAGTTAGGACAGAACAAAAGACAGATATAATAAAAACTTCATGTTGTCTTTTGGGCCCTGTCTGCTAAAATATATTTTAAGTGTTTAATAGGGTGAAGCGTTCAGACAGCAGATGGTATTGCAGACAAAATCCAGCAGACATTCATCAAAATCCTCTAAATCATCATAAATATACATGGATTTCCCTATGCCAACTACATGTATGAAAGCTGGAATCTCCGATTTTGTCCCCATTCAGCTCAAAGGAGGTTGCTAGATAGAGGAGGACATTGGACTAAGCCCTAGGGATAAAAGGTTCCGAAAGGGTTAAATAAAACTCTTAAAAACTGAATTCTTCAAGTCATTTTGGGTGTGACTTTTATTCTTCTGGAATTTACCCATTAAAAGCCTCTGCAGCTGCAAGGCCAAGGCAAGGCCAAAGGGGCTGACTTAAAGCACAAGACCCACCTGCAGGGTCATGGGACTGATTTCAATCACAAAGACCTGTGATGTCACAGGCCTTACTTTTGTCTTGTTTAGGGTTGGTGATTTACATGTATATTTCACTACTGTTTTTTGGGTGTTCACACTTTTCTACTAGGGAATCACAGGGAAATAGGGAAGTACAAAAAAATCTTGTGTCTAGAATAAAGTGGTCAATTGCACAAGAGGCATTTGTCCGTGTCAGTCATTTCAGATTTTTCCTGGAGAGGAATCTCCACTTTTAGCGCCGTGAACAGGAACTTAAAGGAGTTTATTTCATAAAAAGGGAAAAAAATCGCTGCAGATAAGTGGCTGCAGAACTACAACCGAAGCCTTTGCCCATCTTTCTGAGAAACTCGGTCCCGAGCGGACTCAGTGCCCATATTCAGTGCCCAGCTGAGCTGGTCGGTAGCACATTAAGTTGATGGGAGCCTCACTGGGTTGGTGAGGCTGGCTTTCACTAACCCAGTCTCAGCCTCCCAAGTATTAAGCAAACAGACATGTGCCACCACACCTGAACAACCTCTTGAGTATTTGGTGCCATTTTGCTATTAGTGCAAAAAACAGGGCCACACCTCTTCCAGTGAGTAGAGCTTGCTCCATAAGCAGGGACCAAACATTGACCGCCTTCCGTGTCTGCCTTTTCTTGCTCTGGCTTGCCAACCTGCTTTCCTGCTTGATGCCCAGCATGAACTCTGATCTCTGCTTGCTGGCATCTGGGGTCTTGTGTCCTTTGTTGCTGTCAGTTATTGCCTAATATGTGAATTCCAAGTCACATTGCCATCTTACAATGGAGACAAGCATATAGGAGGCATTACGGACCAGAAATAGAAACCATGGCTGGGCGGGGAGGTGCACGCTTGTAATCCCCGTGCTTGGGAGGATTACAGGAGGATCCACATGTTCAAAGCTAGCCTCAGCTACTTAGTGAGACCCTGTTTCGAAATGAGTATAGCCCGAAGGTAGTAAGCCCCTGGGTTCTACCCTCAGTACAACAACAACAACAAAAACAAAACAAAACAAAACAAAACAAGATCATTTAAGTAACTGAGTTTGGACAGTCCTTGGTTTACAAGTGCATATCACCACACACAGCTAGAACCTTTTTGGATCGATGCTACAATGCTGAAAGAAAAGTTGAGATGACTCAGAAATACTGTGGGTGTCGGGGTCCTCCCAGGACCATATACCTTCAGCCTCCCATCAGAATTGCTGCAGGACATGATGTGGGAATGGATGGAGAGTAAGAGTGTGATGAGCAAGGCATGGAGGGAACTTTGAAGTTAGTATAGATCTGCAGTGATCTGAGTCTCATCCTTTGTGCTAGAAATATTTGCCATGTTTTAGGCGTTGGTGGCTTTTGAGGATGTGGCTGTGGCCTTCACCCTGGAGGAGTGGGCTTTGTTGGATCCCTCCCAAAAGGAGCTCTACCGACATGTGATGCAGGAAACCTTGAGGAACCTGGCCTGCGTAGGTAAGGGTGGTGTGATTCCCTTCATTAGTCTATCAGAGTACACAAGTTTTTTTTTTTTTTTAATCAGTGCTGTGACATGGTTTGAATTTTTTTTTTAATCTAAAATAGGGTGGGAGTGTAGCTCAGAGGTTGGATGCCCCTGTGTTCCATCTCCAGACCTGCCAAAAGAAAGAAAAAAGAAATATTGAAAGGAAACGTTTTGGGAAACAGACCAGGCCTCATCACATTGTTTATATCTTGCATTCAGCCTAGAATTTATTAGTTCTGCTGGGCTTGGTGGCACACGCTTGTAATCCCTGCGCTTCAGAGGTGGAGACAGAAGGATCGCGCTGGTTTGGAGCCAGCCTTGCTGCGTTAAGAGACCCTGTTTCCAAATAAAAATATAAAATAGGCCTGGGAGTGTAGCCTAGAGGTAGAAGGGCTTCCAGGATCCCAGCACCACCAAAATAATAATAATAATAATAATAATAATAATAATAATAATAATAATTCTGTCATGATACTGTAATAATTCATAATTCTCTTTCTGCATCTACACTTTAGGCCAAGATCAGAAGCACCAGAACAATACTGATGTTTGCCAAACTTTCAGAAGAAATCCAAGGTAATTTTTCACTCCCAGAAGAAAGCAGTGAGTCAGGTAGGGTGGTGAGCTTGTAATCCCAGCACTTGAGAAGCAAACACAAAAGAGTCATAGGTTAAAACAAAGTATAAAACAAAATAAAAAAGGCTGGAGGTTTAGCTTGAAGGGAGAGAAAGTAAGCAACAAGTCTTAGAATAGTACCTCAGACCATATTTTAAAAATGCAGCCGGGCATGGTGGCCCACACTTGTGATCCCCGTGATTGTGAGGTGGAGACAGGAGGATCAGCCATGTTCAAAGCCAGCCATGCTGGCTTAGAAACCATATTTCCAAATAAAAATATATATAAAAAAATAGGTCTTGGCATTTAGCCTGGAGGTAGAAGGGTTTCCAGGAACCCCAGTACCACCAAAAAAATAATAAATTAATTTTCATTTTTTGTTTTTTTTGTTTGTGCTTTTTTTTTTTTTGTGGTACTGGGGATGGTACCCAGAGGCTTTCTACCTCTGGGCTATACTCCCAGACCTATTTTTTATTTTATTTGGAAACAGGGTCTCACCAAGTTACTGAGAGCCTCACTAAGTAGCTGAGGCTGGCTTCGAAACTTTGCGATCCTCCTGATCAGCCTCCCAAGCACAGGGATTACAAGCATGCACCACCACGCCCGGCTAATAAATTAATTTTTTTAAAAATTCATATACATTGAACTTTTATAATTGGATATTCCAACATTTATATTTTATTTTAGATTCTTTGAAAATTTGCCATGTAGTATAATCCTCTAATGTGAAGAACTCAATGCAGATAACTTGTCTGGAATACTCCAGAAGACACGGGAAGGAAATGACCTAGAACTTAGGAATATATTGTCATCACTTTCTCTCAAAGTAAATCTCAGGATTATGCATTGTTCGTATTTACGGTTAACTGACAAAACACCAATTTTTAATTTTTCTTTAATAAATAGTGTGTGTGTTTAATTTGTAGGATCTTTTATAATTAATCAGCTCATACATTTTTTGCGCATTCACCTTTAACTTGTTGATTCTAAGTAAACTGAAATCTGCTTGCAGTTTTCAGTAGAATCAATTTTTTAAAAGGTGCTGGGGTGGAACCCAGAGGCCTTCCACCTCTGAACTATACTCTCAGACCTATTTTTATACTTTATTTGGAAACAAGGTCTCACTATGTTACCGAGACCCTTTCTTTCTTTCTTTTTTTTTGGTGGTACTGGGGGTGGAATCCAGAGGCTTTCTACCTCTGGGCTATAGTCCCAGACCTTTATTTTTATAATTTATTTGAAAACAGGGTCTTACTAAGTTGCTGAAAGCCTCACTAAGTAGCTGAGGCTGGCTTTGAACCCATGTGATCCTCCTGTCTCAGCCTCCCAAGCACGAGGATTACAAGTGTGCACCACCACGGCTGGCTCAGTAGACTCGGTTTTTGTGTAGTTTTTAAATAATTGTGGTTAGGTGGGCATACTGGCACAAACTGGTAATCCTAGCATTTGGGAGGCTGAGACAGAATCACTGTTTGCAGACAGCCTCAGCTACATAGTGAGGCCCTTTGCAACTCAGTAAGACCATTTCAAAATAAAAGAATAAGCTGGGTATATTGCCACAAGCTTGTAATCTCAGCATTTGGGAGGTGAGGTACGATGATCGCAGGTTTGAAGCCTGCCTAAGCTACTAGGTGAGGCCTTCTGCAAATTAGTGAGACCCTGTTTCCAAATAAAATATAAAATAGGTCTGCAATATAGCCCATAGGTAGAAGGCTCCTGGGTACCATCTCCAGTAACATACACACAAAAAAGAAGGAGAATAAAAAATTGAGTTGGGTGTTTACCTCAATCGGGCAATGCCCCTGGATTCCATTTCCAGCACCAAAAAAAAAAAAAAAAAAAAAAAGATTGTGGCTAATGAGCCATTGGAAAATGACTTGCAATTAATCCCTGGGATTTTTCTACTGAGTTCACATGGCAAGTCCGGATTTTTAATATTGGTTTAACACAACTAAAATTTTTATATGACTTTTATACATAAATCTCAAGGCCCAGATCCCTCAAGCTGTTGACAAGGTCCCAGCGAGTGGAGAACGAGGACTACACTCACATTGACACTGCTGTGTATTTTGTGCTCTAACTGGATTCTTAATCAAGCCAAACAATCCGGTGATTCAGGGAGATCTGCTGTTTTCTGCATATGAAGATATTATAGGAAAATGAGTATTAAGAGCCCTGGGAATTGCTCAGAAATTCATGCAATGCCAAATAGTAAGAATCTGGCTAGTAGTAATTGAAACAATTATAGTTGTTTATAGATGCTGAGTCCTTTGAGAAAAAGTCTGACATGATGCCTGCAAAGTGAATTGGGCCGGCTTATATGATCAACGAGCATCCATGGTTGCCCCTTTGGGGGCCCAGAGCTAATCAATACATAGCCCCCATGTACATTTCAACCTATTGAATAAGAGATTCATTGATTAAACCCTTTTAATTGGTTTTGTAGCCTATAAAAGGATTTAGATTATTGCTGTAAAGGGCTATTTATTTTTTCTATTTTTTATGATACTGAGCATTGAATCCAGGGGCATTCTACGTCCAAGCTACATCCCCAGCCTTGTTTTATATTTTTATGTTAAAGCAAGGTTTCACTAAGTCTTGGAGGGCCTCACTAAATAGCTTAGGCCGGCTGCAACTTTGGATCCTTCTGTGTCAGCCTTCCAAGTACTGGAATTACAAGCGTGCATCACCATGCTCCACAGAGGCTGTTATTCTGACTCTGAATAGGGATTTACCTGAGCTATTAAGTGATTATTCCTAGAAGTCAATGGAAAGAATCAAACTCTATGATGCGTCTGTTGGCAGAAGCATAAATATGTTCCATACTTCAGTATTTAATTAAAAAAAGGGGAAATGTAGGGACCCGACCCATGTGTGTGGGTGTTTTTTTTCTGACAGGTTAGTTGCTAAACTCTGGGAACAAAGAGCTGTCCCTGAGTGTAGCCAAGAATCCTGAAGTCAGGACTTAGAATATCCAGGAGTCCTGCCCGTGTGACCTGGAGTTCTGCCTCACAGAAGGCTGTGGGTCCAATGTCCTTAGAGATTATTGTGTGGAGCTTGTGTTCCTCTTCTTCCAAGGTATCCCCATAAAGTTACCTTTGTATTAACACATCTTTCTTCTACATGACATATAAGACATATAAAATATTTTATATATGTAAATATATATATATATGTGTGTGTGTGTGTGTGTGTGTGTGTGTGTGTGTGTATGCTGCTGTGGATTGAACTTGGGGATATTCTACCTCCGAGCTACACCCCCAGCCTGATTTTTTACTCCTTATTTTGAAACAGGGTCTCACTGAGATTTGGAGGGCCTCAGTAAGTAGCTAAGGATGTCCCCTAACCAGCAAAACTCCTTTCTCAGCCTCTCAAATTCTAGGATTACAAGCATGTGCCACTATGCCTCGCCTGCAAGTTGCTATGGACTTTAAGACATAGTGGCTATCAGCCCTCCTCATCATGTATGTTTCTAATCAAAGATCACCTCCGTGTAGGGCGAAGCTGTGTAGAAGTGCTGCAGACCTTAACGTGTATGGGGGCTTGGGGCTCTGAGCTTTTTCAAATACCGATGGGTAGGTTGTTATTGACCTTTCACTCACAGTAAAGGAAGAGTATTGTGCTCCCCCCCCCCCGCTGAACTAGGGATGGAAACCAAGGGCTTTGTACCTACAAGCTACACCCCCAGCCCTATTTTTTTGTATTATATCACAAAGACTGAAATCAGCCGGGCGTGCTGGTGCACATTTGTAATCCCAACATTTGGGAGTCTGAGACCGGAGGATCGCAGTTCACAGACAGCCTCAGCTACTTAGTGAGGCCCTCTGCAACTCAGTGAGACCTGGTTTCAAAACAAAGAATAAAAAATTGGGCAGAGGGTGTAGCTCGGAGGTCAAATGCCCCTGGTTCCATCCCCAGACCCGCAAAAAAAAAAAAAAAAAAAAAAAAGACTGAAATCAGTCTGTCTGGTCAGCATCTCCAGGGAAACATTCCTGTATTTCCCTGAGTGGTCTTTCTCTTTTTTCCCCACAGTATTTCCCCGGCCTTGAAGGCCCCAGCACCAGCCTTGCCTCACAGCAGGCTCCGATGCCAGCCATTGGCTTCAGCACCGGCCTAACCCCTCGGGAGGCTCTGGTCCCTGCCTCGAATGCCCCAGCACCGGCCTTGCCTCACGGCAGGCTCCGATGCTGGCCGCTGGCCCCGGCATTGGCCTAACCCCTTGGCAGGCTCCGATCCCAGCCTTGAAGGCCCCAGCACCGGCCTTGCCTCATGGCAGGCTCTGATGCCAGCCTCGCTGGCCCCAGCACCGGCCTAACCCCTTGGCAGGCTCTGATCCCGGCCTTGGAGGCCCCAGTAGTGGCCTTGCCTCACGGCAGGCTCCAGTGTCAGCCATTGGCCTCGGCACCAGCCTAACCCCTCGGGAGGCTCCGGTCCCTGCCTCGAAGGCCCCAGCACCGACCTTGCCTCATGACAGGCTCTGATGCTGGCCGCTGGCCCCGGCATTGGCCTAACCCCTTGGCAGGCTCCGATCCCGGCCTTGGAGGCCCCAGTAGTGGCCTTGCCTCACGGCAGGCTCCGATGTCGGCCATTGGCCCCGGCACTGGCCTAACCCCTCGGGAGGCTCCGGTCCCTGCCTCGAAGGCCCCAGCACCGGCCTTGCCTCACGACAGGCTCCAATACTGGCCACTGGCCCCGGCATTGGCCTAACCCCTTGGCAGGCTCTGATCCCGGCCTTGGAGGCCCCAGCAATGGCCTTGCCTCATGGCAGGCTCCAATGCCGGCCATTGGCCCCGACACCAGCCTAACACCTCGGCAGGCTTTTATCCTGGCCTTGGAAGCCCCAGCAACGGCCTTGCCTCATGGCAGGCTCCGATGCTGGCCTCGCTGGCCCCAGCACCAGCCTAACCCCTCAGCAGGCTCTGATCCCGGCCTCGGAGGCCTCAGTAGTGGCCTTGCCTCACGGAAGGCTTCGATGCAAGCCGCTGGCCCCAGTACTAGCCTAAGCCCTCAGCAGGCTCTGATCCCGGCCTTGGAGGCCCCAGCACCACCCTTGCCTCATGGTGAGCTACAATCCCGGCCTTGCTGGCCCCCGCACTGGCCTAACCCCTCAGCAAGCTCCGATCCCAGCCTTGAAGGCCCTAGCACAGGCCTTGCCTCACGGCAGGCTCCGATGCTGGCCTCGCTGGCCCCAGCACTGGCCTAACCCCTCGGCAGGCTCCGATCCTGGCTTTGGAGGCCCCAGTAGTGGCCTTGCCTCACAGCAGGCTCCGATGTTGGCCATTGGCCCCGGCACCGGCCTAACCCCTCGGCAGGCTCCGTTCCCGGCCTCGGAAGCTCCAGCACCGGCCTTGCCTCACGGCAGGCTCCAGTCCCAGCTTTGCTGTGTCCGTTGCCGGCCTCACCCCACGGCAGGCTCCAATCTGAGCACTCTCTTCTCTCAACCAATTTTCCCACGTTCTCGAGGATGTGTGTTGGTCGCATTCTGCCTCTGGGGTTATTATTTCAAAGGTTCCAGGTATAATGCATCAGATCTCTGCCTCCCCTGAGTACTGGCCACTGCTATTGCCACTGCCTCCACCATTTCAAATCTTTCCCAAGCTCTTTTTCTACTCTGAATGTTGTCCAGTGTTCCTAAGCATGCGTGACGGTAGCATTCGACATTTAGTATAATTTCTCCAAAAAAATAAGGTTGGTAGGATCCGATTTCTGCTTCTCCTGAGTACAAGTCTCTACTACCATCGCGGAGACTGCTTTTAACACCACCTTTCTCCTTGGTCTCCGCTAAACTCTCTCCTTACAGGTGATATCCAAGATTCTTAACAATATAGAGAAACAGCAGTCCTTCTTCACGGGGAATTTTTCCATAAGTTCCAGTGGATTTGGATAAGTTTGGTCTGCATCTCCAGTATCCTGGCATCCGCCACGGCCTTCTTAACCCCTCTCCGATATTTTTCTTTTTTCTTTTTCTTTTCCTTTTTTTTTTTTTTTTTTAAATAAGAGAAGACAGTATGTGTGGTTTGAGGAGGTAGTGGGATCAGGCACTCAGTAGCACTGTAGCACTGTGACCCGGCCTGGTTTCCCCATGGGTCCAGCGTGCTCCACACTATTCCGCCTGGGGCCCAGATTCCTGCAACCCGGGACCCGACTGTTCTGGGGTCCGGCGTGCCCCACGCGACCCCTGCCCGAGACCCAGGGTCTTACTGGACCCAGTTTCTCCAGGGCCCTGGCGTGCTACACGCAGTCCGGCCCAGGGCCCTGAGTCCCGCGACCCGGGCCCCAGTTGTTTCAGGTTTCGGTGTGCCCCGTGCGACCCCTGCCTGAGACCCAGGGTCTTACTGGGCCCGGTTTCTCCAGGGGTCTGGCGTGCTAGGCGCGGTCCAGCCCGGGGCCCAGGGTCCCGTGACCTGGGCCCCTTCAAGGATGTTGACACACTGGGCTGCTCTGGTGCGGATGAGGGTCACCTAGTGGAGAGCTGAGTGACAAGCACTGCACAGCCATCAGGGATGTGAGAGAGAGTAGCCATGGGAACAACAACAGCTGGGAGCCTGCAGGGCTGTGCACTGAGCCCTCCTGACATCACATGAGAAACTCCGTGGGCAGATCTGCTGTTACCCCAACACCAGGTGAGAAGCTGCCCTTTGCGTCAGAGGTCTCTGTGTCCCCGCAATCTGGAAGGCCCTGGAGAATCCACTTGGCCATCAGAGTAGGGGTGAAGTCGAGGGATGGGGATGGGCAGGTGCAGCAGAGCTCCTGGATAGATTTGGGTGGGTTTTCTGGTGGACAAGAGGAAAGTGAGTCCAGACATGGTAGAAGCGAGTCCACAGGTAAGTGTGGGATGCCCTCCACTCAGCAAAGCTAGCTTGTCTACTTTTAGGATGCGATTCTCTCTCTCTTTTTTTCTCTTTCTTTTCCATATTTGAAATTTATCTCAGAGGTTTCCTACCTCTGAACTACAGCCCTCGCACCCCCAGAATTTTTTTTTTTTTTTTTTTTTTTTTGGTGGTACAGGGGATGGAACTCAGGGACATTCTACCTCCAATATACATCCCCAGCCCTATTTTTTATTCTTTATTTTGAAACAAGGTCTCACTGAGTTGCAATGGGCCTCACTAAGTAGCTGAGTCTGTCCTCAAATGGTGATCTTCCTGTCTCAACCTCCCAAAAGCTGGGATTACAGGCATGTGCCACCTAGCCCAGCCAGCCCAGACTGTTTTAATTTTTGTTTTGAAATAGTGTCTAAATAAGTTGCTGGAGCTGATCTTGAACCTGTGTTCCTTCTGCCTTCCAGGAAGGACTCACAACTGCTGCTGGTGTGTGAGGACTGCAGTATGAAGGCAGGAGAACACTAGAGCAGAGGGACTCCCTGACTGGGGACAGGTGAGGACAGACGGCAATGGTGGAGAGAGAGGGGCTTCTGCAGCCCTGGCAAGCTGGCCAGTCTTCCCCTGCTGCATAAACCTACAGCGCACAGTGCTGGGGACTCCAGGGTCTGTTCTGGGCAGGAAGTGTTCCTCATGCTCAGATGGAGGAGGGCGTTCCCGAGGCAGAAGGACAAGGGTATCATCATCCAAGCGTGTGTTTCTGCCTCACTCCAGGATGCTTCTGCCTGCTCTGTGTGTCATGTGTGTCTGCTCTAGATCCCTGTGGTCGCCATTGCTAATGACTGCAAACCAGTGGTATCAAACCAGGGAAACATAGCTGGGCACAGTGGCACAAACTTGTAATCTCAGTACCTAGGAAGCTGAGATGGGAGGGTCACAGGTTCAAGGCCAGCCTCAGCAAGGGAGTGAGCCCTTCAGCAACTGAGCAAGACCATGTTTCAAAATACAAAATAAGTAAGGCTGGTGAATGTAGCTCAGGAGAATGCTTCTTGGTTAAGTCCAAAGTAAAACAAAACAAAACAAAACAAAAACATAAAACCTCCAGAAATGTATTCTGCAGTATCCCTGTTGTCTACAAGTGTGAAACAGATGTCCACAGGGCCACACTGATGCTGGAGACCCAGAGAGATGATCCTACACCTCCTAGTGGTGTCTTCCTCCCTATTCTTTCTTCCTTCTCCTTTTCTCCTCCTTCCTCCTCTTCTTCCTCTTTTATGCATCTTCCTTTTCTTCCTCCTTCCTTTTCCTCCCTTCCACATCTGTCTTGTCATCTTCTTCGTTGTCATCGTCGTTGTCCTCCTTCTCCTCCTCACCCCCGTTCTATTTCATCTTTTGCTTTACAATCACTAAGTTCCTGAAAGGCTGGCTCAATGGCTGTGGCTGACCTGCGATCCTCCTTTCTTAGACTCCCAAGTATTTTGATTACAGGAAGTGCCACTCCACCTGGCTCATTTTCTATTTTTTATTTTTATGTTTTTACTCAGTGTCTTGTTCTGTTGCCTAGCATGGCCTCAAACATGGAAACCTAAACCGGGCATGGTGGTGCACACTTATAATCCCAGCATTTGAGAGGCTCAGACAGGAAGATATGGGTTCACGGACAGCCTCAGCTACTTAGTGAGGCCTTTGCAACTCAGGGGGCGGGGTCTCCCTCTTCCTGGAAGTTCAGTCGGGCGCCATTTGTCTGCGGGTCGGTCTTCCGGCTGAGAGCGCGAAGGTGGCGGATCCCGTCAGGGAGCCCCGAGAGCTCCGCGGGGAGGACGCGGCCCGTCGGCGCCATGGTGAGTGAGGCGAGTCCGCGGGCGGCGAGGAGGGCGGCTGGCGGCGGCGGCGGCCGCGGCGCTGAGTCCCGGCGCCCTGGGCCTGGGCGGCCCCTGCAGAGCGGGCGGCGGCGGCGGCTTCCCCTGCGGTGCCGGGGCCTCTCTGCAGCTCGGCGCGGCCCGCGGCCCTGACCGCGCGAGGGTCGCGAGGGTCGGGAAGCAGGGTCTGTCTGAGGTGCTGAGGGGCTCACTAACTTGCTGGAGCTGATTTGAATGTGCAATCCTCACCTTTCGGTGTCTTCAGTCCAGTCCGGGGCTGCTGCTGTTTGTGTGTAGGAGGCGGGTGTTGTGGCTTGAACCCAAGAGCTTGCTTTCTTTCTTTCTTTTTTCGGGTTTGGGGATGGAACCCAGGGGCATTTGACCTCCGAGCTATACCTCCTGCCCTATTTTTTTTTTTAATTCTTTATTTTGAAACCAGGTCTCACTGAGTTGCAAAGGGCCCCACTAAGTAGCTGAGGCTGTCTTCGAACCGCGATCCTCTAGTCTCAGCCTCCCCAATTCTGGGATTACAAGGGTGCGCCACCGCGCCAGGCTCCAACCCAAGGGTTTTCTAACTTCAAGCTGTACCTGTTGTATGCAGAGTTTGCGAGAAAGGAGAAACTCGAGAGCCCAAGGGAAATGTGCCAACTGAAGCCTTTATTAGCTGGCCAGCGGCGGAGCCCTCATTCTACAATCAGACCAGAGGGGCCGCTGCCTGCCCGCGGTAGGGGGCTTAAAAGCCGTCGGCAAGTGGTTTCTGAAGTGGAATTCCCAGTTAGGAGGTGTTGGGGGAGGGGACACCATACAGGAATGTTAGGCAGAGATAAGTCCTGTTGGGGCAAGGGAGTAGTCTCCTCCCTGCTTGGAGTAGCGCAGTCATTCCTAGTAGATTTACCACTCCAGTCAGGAAGAGGGAGGAGGATTCAGTTACAGGGTAGTGCTGGATGAGAGCAAACTGAGTCTCCTCTGCTTCCACATTCTCCACTGGTCCTTGTAGATATTGAAGCAAATCTTTGCTTCTACAACCTTCAAAGAGTATCCGCGGTGGATATTGGTGGAGCAGGAGTTGGTGGAAGGAAACCCGGGACAATTCCTTAACACGGTTTTTTTCTTTTTCTTTTTTCTTTTTGGTGGTACTGGGTTTCCTGGAAACTCTTGCTACCTCCGGGCGACTCTCCCAGACCTATTATATATTTTTATTTGGAAATAGGGTCTCTCTTAAGCCAGTGCTGCTGATTTAGAACGTGTGCAATCCTCCTGTCTCCGCCTTCCAAGCTGAGAGATTACAAGCATGAGACACCATGCTTGGCTTCTCCTTTTTTTTTTTTTTTTAAATTTTTATTAGTACACTAACACGGTTCTTTACAAACTTGAGAAAGCAGGGTGCGACTGCACATAGAAACCAAACAATAACAACTGGCCCCACCAGGGGCAATATCCAGGTCATGAGGGGGTTTTCTGTTCAGCTCCATGAGTCAGACGCTCCAGCTCTCTGTTTTAAATGACCACTGAGCTTGTTGAGGATATTAGGTTTTGTTAGACTTGGCCTGATTTACTAATAAAGTAGCCACCCTCTCCCCAAGGAAGAGGCAAGTACCTCCTTTCTCTGCAGTCAGTAAATCTAATGCTAGAGCCACCTTTGCCAGGGAGGTGATCTGTCGCTGAAAGGGTTCTATGGAGGTGGAAGTGGCCTCCACTGCTATTTTGAGCTTATTTTTAAAATCCTGGGCTAGGAAGGCACTGTGTCCCAGGGCCCCTCCTGCCACCCCTGCAGTCTCAATTGATAATACTGACCTTGCACCTACCAATCTTGGCAGATGGTGGGGTGAGTGGGAGTAGATGGAATCACAGCAGAGAGGTTTGTGGGGACTGCAGCTAGCAGAGGTCTGGAGAGGGAGGCACAAAGCAAACAATTGGTTGGGTCAACAGGAGCTTAAGAGATAACAAGAAAGATCAAAGTGTCTCTAAGGAGCTTAATCTAGGAAAGATAGCTTCAGTATCCCCTGTCTCTGAAGAGAACTGTGACTCTAGTGCTCTTCTGAGTTTAGGACTGCTGCCAACACCTGAACTTCATGGTTTTCAGGAGCTAGTTGCTTTAAAACAGTTTTAAATGGCCAGAGGGGTGTTTTGGGGATCCAGCATTATAATCATATAGTTTTCCATGCACCCCCTGTACCCATCTCGAATCCCCTGGGTCATCTATTTCTAGCTCAAAGCTTTGCTGATGACTATTTCATCTAAAGTCACTTATAGGAGAGTACGCGCGGTGGGTGCGGCAGCTCCAATGCCTGCATCCTCTAAAGGTATCAACTTCTTGATGACAATAGGCATGGCCTTGATCAAAGGCAAAACACACATAAGGACTTCCCATATTGCTGACAGACTTTAATGACAGAGGAATAATGACTTGATTTCACACCCTGTGACGGGACACTCAAATCTCCCTGCCCGCTGTTCTTTCTAGTCCCAGTTATCATCTGATAGGGTTTAATTGTTTGAAACCTGCAGGCATATTGGAGATTTCCCTTAACTCTGATCCAGTTATCTAAGAGCACCATTAGGGAAACCAGTAGCTTAATGTTTTTCTTCATTTGTAACATGAAACATCGCTAATGTCCGGTTGGTGTCTGAGGAGACGAATCCTGGTGGGGTGTCGGGTGATTGTTTGCTCCTCTGTTTGGGGGCAGGCTCTGTATATGTCTAATGTATCCAGACTGATCTTTTTAGTGACCTTAACAGAGGAGAGTGTGACAAGAATCACCACCCACAGTTCGGTTTCCCGAGGCTCTCTAGAGAAACAGAGTAGTTTTTTTCTACACACCTGGTCTCTAAGTTGGAAGGGATGGAGCAGTTGCATAGGCTTCCCTGGTCTGCGTTGCTAGAGGCCACCATGGTCCAGATTTCAGTTCTGACTTTATGTCGAGCCTGTAAAAAACGAAAGCAGATCTTGAGGGTGTGAGGAAGCCACTTGTAGGAGTTAGAGCCGTTGATAATTGACCTGTCCATAGCTGTCCAAGGGGCTTGTGTTACCATGCCCGGCTCACAGAGATTTCTTGAAATAAGTTATTTGCTTCTCAGTAAAGTTACTTTGGTAAGGTGGTGCACACCTGAAGTCCCAGTACTTGGGAGGCTGAGACATAGCATCACCGTTTGTTGGGCAGCCTCACCAACTTAATGAGGTGCTGTACAATTTGTCACTACCTCATTTGAAAATAAAAAATGAAAAGTGTTGGAGGTGAACTTTTTTTTTTCTTGTGGGTCTTAAGCTGGAACTCAGGGACATTCGACCTCTGAGCCATACCCCCTGCCCTATGTTTTATTCTTTCTTTTGAAACAGGGTGTCACTGAGTTGTAAATTGTCTCACTAAGTAGCTGAGGCTGTCCAGAAACCGCAATTGTCCAGTCTCAGCCTCCTGAATGCTGGGATTACATGTGTGTGCCACCATGCCCAGCTCCGGAGGTGAACTTTAAAGGTGTAATGGCCCTGCGTTCAATCTCCCATACAAAAAAAAAGAAAAAATTAAAGTGAATTTATTTAAGAAAAAATATTTATATAATCATCTGCAAGTGAGTAAAAGGTTTCTCTCTATCATGTATCTCTTTATCTTTGAGTATATGTGTGATCCTCAGAATTGATGTAGGAGTATTTCTACCTCTAGTTACCCCCTCAGCTATCTTTAGCTATCTTTATTGATTGATTGATTGATTTCCTTGTTTGTTTATTTTTTTATGGGGCTTTGGATTGACCCAGGTCATTTTAAGTCCATGCTCCTTCCCCATCCCTTTAGATTTTTGGAAGCAAGTTCTTATTACATTGCTTAGAGTCTGGCAACATGTTCATGATGGCCTCAGACCTGCAGTCCTCCTTTTTCAGCCTTCCATGTGCTGGGACCACAGGTTTGTGTCACCACGCTTGGGTTATTTTGTGGCTTAATTTTGTTTATGGAATTGTGGATTAAAGCCGGGACATCCGACCTCTGAACTACACCCCAGTCCTTTTTTTTTTTTTGGTGGTACTGGGGTTCCTGGAAGCCCTTCTTCCTCAGGGCTACACTCTCAGACCTATTTTATATTTTTGAAACAGGGTCTCTTAAGCCAGTGTGGCTGGCCTCGATCCTCCTGCCTCCACCTCCCAAATGCTGGGATTACAAGTGTGCGCCACCACGCCCGGCTTTAAACAGGGACTCTTAAGACAGGGAAGCTGGCTTCCAACCTGCATGATACTCCTATCTCCGCTTCTCAAACCCAGGAATTACAAGCGTGCACCACCACACCTGATGCCAGTCATATTTTTCTTGGAAAGGGTCTCACTAATTTGATGGGAGCTTCACTCAGTTTCGACAGGCTTTCAGGTTTCAGTTCTCCTGTCTAAGTCTCCCAAGTATTAAGAATACACACATCTGCCGGGCGTGGTGGCGCACGCTTGTAATCCCCGCGCTTGGGAGGCGGAGACAGGAGGATCACGCAGGTTCGAAGCCAGCCACGTGCGCTGGCTTAGGAGACCCTGTTTCCAAAAATGAAAATGTAAAAATAGGTCTGGGAGTGTAGCCCAGAGGTAGAAGGGCTTCCAGGAAACCCAGTACCATCAAAAAAAAAAAAAAAAAAAAGAATACACACATGTGCCACCACACCTGGCTAACCTCTTGAGTATTTGGTGCCCTTTTACTATTAGTGCAAAAAACAGAACCACACTTCTTCAATGGAGCAGAACAGCTTGCACCATAAGCAGGGCGTCGAGACATCGTCCACCTTCCTTGTGGCCCAATTCTTGCTCTGACTTGCCAACCTGCTCTCCTGCCTGATGGCCAGCATGAACTCTGACCTCTGCTTGCTAGGTGTCTGGGGTCTTGTGACCTTTGCTGCTGATAGTTATTGTCTAATACGTGAATTCCAAGTCACATTGCCATCTTACAATGGAGACAAGCACATAGGAGTCATTATGTTCCAGAAATAGAAACCAAACGCATTCTGCAGCCGAGCTACACCCCCAGCCCTTTTCATTTTTTATTTTGAAGCAGGGTCTCTCTTTAAGTTACTGAGGCTGGACAGTCTTAGGTTTACTAGTGTATGTCACCACACACAGCTAGGAATTTATTTGAGAGATGCTACGGTACCCAAAGAAAAGTTGAGATGACCCAGAAATACTGTGGGTATTGGGGTCCTCCTAGGACCGTATACCTTCAGCCTTCCATCAGAATTGTTGTAGGTCATGATGTGGGAATGGATTGAGAGTAAGAGTGTGATGAGCAAGGCATGGAGGGAACATTTAGGGAACAGAGCATCATGGGAACTTCCTTTGAAGTTAGTATAGATCTGCAGTGATCTGAGTCTCACCCTTCATGCTAGAAATATGTTCATGTTTTAGGCGTTGGTGGCTTTTGAGGATGTGGCTGTGACCTTCACCCTGGAGGAGTGGGCTTTGCTGGATCCCTCCCAAAAGGAGCTCTACCGACATGTGATGCAGGAAACCTTGAGGAACCTGGCCTGCGTAGGTAAGGGTGGTGTCATTCCCTCCATTAGTCAGAGCTCACATCTTTTTGTTCATCAGTGCTGTGGCATAATTTCAAATATTGAAAGGCGAGGAACGTGGTAGTGCACACTTGTAATCCAGTAACTGGCAGACTTGAGACAGGAGGATTGTGCAGGTTCTTAACCCACCTCAGCTACTTAGTGAGGTTTTCAGCAACCTAATTGGACCTTCTTTCCAAATGAAATATATATATAAAAAATAGGTCTGGGAGTGTAGCCTGGTGATAGAAAGCCCCTGGGTTTCCTTTCCAGTACCACAAAAAAAAAAAAAAAAAATTGAAAGGAAATGTTTTGGTAAATAGACCAGAACCCATCCTATTATTTATATCTTGCATTCAGCCTAGAACTTAATAATTTCTTGTGATGATGTAAGAAATCTTAATTCTTTTTTTGGGTTTACACTTTAGGCCAAGATCAGGAGGAACAGAACATTACTGATGATTGCCAAACTTTCAGAAGAAATCGAAGGTAATTTTTCACTCCCAGAAGAAAGCAATGAATCGGGGTGATGAGCTTGTAATCCCAGCACTTGTGAGGCTGAGACAGAAGGGCCATAGGCTAAAACAAAGTATAAAATAAAATAAAAAGGGCTGGAGGTTTACCTTGGAAGAGAGAGAAAGTAAGTAACGAGTCTAAGAATACTAGCATGTCGGGGAGTTTAACAACAAAGCAAATGATTAAGATAACCCCCACATTAAATGGATTTAATCTCAAATTATATTCCAAAAATGCCTATACATTGAACTTCTACAATTGTAAATTCCAACATTAGAAATGTTTCAACATAGCCGCGTGTGGTGGCTCACGCTTATAATCCCAGCATTTGGGACGCTGAAACCTGAAGATCTCTGTTTGCAGCCAGCCTCAGCTACTTAGTGAGGGCCTTTGCAACTCAGTGAGAGCAGGTTTCAAAGTAAAGAATAAGGCCGAGCGTGGTGGTGCACGCTTGTAATCCCCACGATTGGGAGGATGAGACAAGAGGATAGCGCAAGTTAGAAGCCACCCTCATTGGCTTAAGAGACCCTGTTTCTAAATAAAATGTAAAAATTGGTCTGGGAGTGTAGCCCGGAGGTAGAAGGGTACCCCAGTACCACCCCAAAAAAAAAAAAAAAAAAAAAAAAGCTATGGAGGTAGGTCAGAAGTAGAATGAGAGAGAGAGAAAGAGAAAGTGTGTTTCTGTGTGTTACTGAGAATTTAACCCAGGGGCCTTCGACTTCTGGGCTTCCTCTTCACTTCTTTTTATTCTTTATTTGGAAACACGGTCTCTCAAAATAGCTGATGGTGATTTTGAACCTTTGATTCATCCGTGTTTTCAAATACTTGGAGTACAAGTATATGCCACCACTTTGGTCAGTAGAACGCTTTTGCATCATGTATAAGGCACTGGGTTCTATCCTCATACCACAAAATAAATGAAAAGAAAACGGACAGAATGATTTATCAAAGAGAGAAAGGCTTGATATGGATCCTGGTGCTTTAATAATAACTCCTAGATGTATTCTGAAGAGCATTTCAGGAAATCATGTTAAATTTCCAGCCAGGCATGGTGGCACACGCTTGTAATCCCAGCATTCGGGAGGCTGAGGCTGGAGGATCACGGTTGGTGGACAGCCTCAGGTACTACTTACTGAGGCCCTCTGCAACTTAGTGAGACCCTGAGCCAAAATAAAGAATAAAAAATAGGGCAGGGGTTGTAGCTCGGAGGCCAAATGCACCTGGGTTCCATCCACAGACCTGCAAAAAAAAAAAAAAAAAAAAATCAATAAAATTTGTAAACTCGCATGTCTCACACAAAATTCTTTAGTTTTTTTTTTTTTTTTTTTTTGTGTGTGTGTGTGTGTTACTAGGGGTGGAACCCAGGGTCATTCTATCTCCAGGCTCTATTCCCAGACCTATTTTAGACTTTTTATTTGGAAACAGGATCTCACTAAATTGCTTAGAACCTCACTAAGTAGGTGAGGCTGGCTTGGAACCTGTGCGATCCTCCTTTCTCAGCTTCTCAAGCACTGGGAAGGATTACAAGCATGTGCCACCATGCCTGGCTCTATAGAAAATTCTTAATAAACATAGCATTACTAATATACTTCTCTTTTTATTTTTTTCAGAAATCAAATGTTAGAGAGATTCTTTGAATATAAACTTGATAGTGATTGTGGAATAATCTTTAGCTGCTCTCCTGATCCTATTGTCAAGCAGAAAACTCATTCCGGAGTCAAACCAGATGAAAGGCAGATGTGTGGAGATGGTCTCTCTGGACATTTAATCTTGAATAAGCCCCACGGTGCTCACTCTGGACAGAAACCATGTGTGCCTTTGAAATATGGAGAGAAACCTGATAAATACAAAGAACAAGAGGAAGCCTTCAGCTCTCTCAAGAGCTTTCTGAAGGATAAAGGGTGTCACAGTGGAGATCAGCACCATGAGTGTGAGCAATGTGGGAAAGCCTTCAGTAGTTCCCATTATGTTAAAATTCATGGAAGAATTCACAGTGGAGAGAAGTCTTATGTATGTAAACAATGTGATAAAGCCTACTGTACTCTTTTTTCTCTCAGAAGACATGAGAAGATTCACTCTGGAGAGAAACCCTATGTATGTAAGCAATGTGGGAAAGCGTTTAAATCTTCCTCTAACCTTCAGACACATGAGCGAATTCACACTGGGGAGAAACCCTATTTATGTAAGCAATGTGGGAAAGCCTTTAGATATTCCACTGACCTTCAGACACATGAGCGAATTCACACTGGGGAGAAACCCTATGTATGTAAGCAATGTGGGAAAGCCTTTAGATCTTCCAGTGAACTTCGGGCACATGAGCGAATTCACACTGGGGAGAAACCCTATGTATGTAAGCAATGTGGGAAAGCCTTTACAACTTCCAGTAACCTTCAGAAACATGAGCGAATTCACACTGGGGAGAAACCCTATTTATGTAAGCAATGTGGGAAAGCCTTTAGATCTTACAGTCAACTTCAGGTACATGAGCTAATTCACACTGGGGAGAAACCCTATGTATGTAAGCAATGTGGGAAAGGCTTTAGATTTTCCAGTGAACTTCAGATACATGAGCGAATTCACACTGGGGAGAAACCCTATTTGTGTAAGCAATGTGGAAAAACCTTTAGATCTTACAGTCAACTTCAGGTACATGAGCGAATTCACACTGGGGAGAAACCCTGTGTATGTAAGCAATGTGGGAAAGCCTTTAGATATTTCAATAGCCTTAAGAATCATAAGCGAGTTCATACGGTTTAGAAACCCTATGTATGTAAGCAATGCTAGAAAGCCATTAGATCTTCCACTGACCTTCAGGCACATGAGTGAATTCACACTGGGGAGAAACCTTATGTATGTAAGCAGTGTGGGAAAGGCTTTAGATATTCCAGTAGCCTTCAGAATCATAAGCGAGTTTATACAGGTGAGAAACCCTATGTATGTAAGCAATGTGGGAAAGCATTTAGATCTTCCAGTAACCTTCAGAAACATGAGCAAATTCACACTGGGGAGAAACTCTATGAATGTAAGCAATGTGGGAAAGCCTTTAATTATTCCAAAAGTATTAAGAGACACGAAAGGACTCATGCTGGAGAGAAACCTTAAGTGTGTAATCTATGTGGAAAAGCTTACGCTATTCCTCGTTCTCTCAGAAATCATGAAAGGAGTCACCTGGGAGAGAAACTGAGCAAGCAATGTGGGACAGCCTTTAGTTCTTCCAGTCATCCTCCAATGCAGGAGCCTTACATATGTAAGCCATGTGGAATGCCTTCAGGATATCTAGTTCCTTGTACAGACATGAGGGAACCCACACAGGAGAGTAATTCCCAATATCCACTCTAGGCAGGCTTCCCTGTGGTAGAGGAATGCGTGGTTGAGAGTGCTCCTGTCAATGTAAAGCTTGGGGGATGGTCTTAGCAATCTAAGAAAAAGCACAGTGTGGGGAGAAACCTTGACTAAAGGAGATGTGCAGAGTCTGTAGTTCAATGCTTGGTTGCACAGTAGATTAAAACCTTACTAATGTGAAAAGTACAAGTGAGTATTTTGTTGCAACAAATAGTGTTCAAACTTTTTGAAAATTCGCCATGTAGCATAATCCTCTAAAGACAAGTTATTTGAAGAGTTCAATGCAAATAACTTTTTTGGAATAATCCAGAAAACACACAAGGTGGAAGAAATGATCTAAACTTATGACTGTATTATTTATCAGTGTCTCAGAGTAAATCTCAGGACTATGCATTGTTTTTACGGTTAACTGACAAAGGACATAATTTTTATTTTTCTTTAATAAATCGTGAGTTTAATATTTTAATAGGATCTTTTATGATTAATCAGGTCATAATTTTTTTCTTTTTAACTATAACTTGTTGATCTTAAGTAAATTGAAATTTGCTTGCAGTATTTCAGTAGACTCAATTATTATGTAGTTCTTAAATTATTGTGGTTAGCCAGCCATGTTGACACACATTGTAATCCCAGCATTTGGGAGGCTGAGACAATAGAATCACTGTTTGCAGACAGCCTCAGGTACATAGTGAGGTTCTTTGCAACTCAGTGAGACCCTGTTTCAAAATAAAAGAATAAGGCACCATGGTGGCACAAGTTTATAATCCCAGCATTTGGATGCTGAGGCAGGAGGATCACAGGTTGTTTGTTTGTTTGATGGACCTGGTGGTAGAACCCAGAGGCTTTCTACCTCCGGTCTATACTCCCAGATCTATTTTATATTTTATTTGAAAACAGAGTCTCACCAAGTTGCTGAGAGCCTCACTAAGTAGCTGAGGCTGGCTTGGAACCTGTGCAATCCTTCTATCTCAGGCTCCTAAGCACGGGGATTACAAGCGTGCGCCACCACACTCGGCTCCAGGCCTGAGTTTGGACAGACAGCATGAATGGTTGTTGCAGGTTAGGAAGATGAAGAGCTGGGGCTCGAGTTAACGCCAGTTGTAAGGTTTTGAAGGATGTATGTATGTCATCAGGGGCATCATGCGCAAGCCCCTTTGGTGCTCATATAGGGGTTTTGCTAAGAGAGAAAAATTAGAGATCTATGCTGGAAAAACATGGCTAGTCCCAAGGAAAGAATTTCATCTTGGTTTTGGGATACAGGAGAGTTTTAATAAGGGCTTTGCAGTCTAATGTGATGGCCTTTGATTGATGGTAAATTTGGATTCCCAAACGACCTGCACCTTGGTGGAGACATCCTGTACCAGGGGATAGACTTCTTCCTTTCTCATTCAGTGCCCAAGCCAGGAGTCTTGCTTTACTCACTTAGCATTCCATTTGAAGCCCTGTCAGTCTAGAGGCGCAGGGGTGGGACTTGCATCCTTGGCCAATCAGGATTGCAGGGGCGGGCTCTCCTGACTCCCCAATCATGAGTGCAGGGGGCGGGCTCTTCAGGCTTCCAGACTTACCTTGGTGCCACTACGCGGCTGCCTTTCTATCTTCCTGCTGAGCGGCGAGGTTGTTCGGTCTAGCTCCGGGACCTCCAAAGACCCGAGAGTCTTGGGGGACGCGGCCTTCGGCGCCATGGTGAGTGAGGCGAGTCCGCGGGCGGCGAGGAGGGCGGCTGGCGGCGGCGGCGGCCGCGGCGCTGAGTCCAGGCGCCCTGGGCCTGGGCGGCCCCTGCAGAGCGGGCGGCGGCGGCGGCTTCCCCTGCGGTGCCGGGGCCTCTCTGCAGCTCGGCGCGGCCCGCGGCCCTGACCGCGCGGTGGCCGCCAGGGTCGGGAAGCAGTCTCTCTGGGTTGTTGAGGGTCTCATTAATTTGTGAAGCTGGCTTTGAATATGGAATCCTCGTTTCAGTCTCCGCAGTACAGTCCAGGGCTGCTGATGTTTGGCGGGGGTATTGTAGATTGACTCCAAGGACTTTCTAACTTCGTCTATACCCCAGCACTATTTCATATTTTATTTTATTTGCTGTACTGGGGATGGACCCCAAGGGGATTCTACCGCCAAGGTACATCCCAAGCCCTATTTTTTATTCTTTATTTTGAAACTGGGTCTCACTGAGTTCCAAAGGGCCTAAGTAGCTGAGGCCATCCTTGAAACAAGATCCTATGTCTCAGCCTCCCAAATGCTGGGATAACAAGCGTGCACCACCACGCCAGGCTTTTATATTTTTGGAACCGAGTCTTAATAAGTTGATGAGGGCCTCACTAAACTGCTGAGGCTGACCTTGTTAGATAAATTAGGTTCTTACTTCAGACCACCCCCCCCCCCAAGCTAAGTCTCCTGAAAGGCAGTGGTCTAAGGAGTTAAGCTACCATCCCCCTCTGACCACACCTGGTCACTTACCTGGAAGACCTGCCCACTCCTAGTGCCCTTGGCCAGTCAGTGAAAGGGACATTCCCCACTGACCCTGAGCCAGTTACCTGTTAGCATAACAATAAAGAGGGGGTTTGTTGCTGGCTCAGCCTGAGTGTGGATCAAAGATCAGAGACCTGGAGGAAGGAAAAAAAAAACTTAAAACTTGCTTGGACTGGGCTTGGTGGTGCATGCTTGTAATCCCCGTGCTTGGGAGGCAGAGACAGGAGGATCGTGCAGGTTCAAAGCCAGCCGCCCGCGCTAGCTTAGGAGACCCTGTTTCCAAATAAAAAAATATAAAAATAGGTCTGGGAGTGTAGCCCGGAGGTAGAAGGGCTTCCAGGAACCCCAAAAAGAAAAAGAAAAGAAAAAGAAAAGAAAACTTGCTTGAAGGTTTTTTTCTGACAGTTAATTATTTTTGGACAAAAGTGGGAATTTGGAATGTGCTTGTCTTGCCTTATACAGGACATCCTGTAAGTGTAATAGGGAATGTGTTGTATACAGTCAGATGTTTCTCCAGACCATAAAGCAATAGATGTGGGGAATCTTTCTTTTTCTTTTTTTTTTTTTTTTTTTTTTTCCGGTAGTACTGGGTATGGAACTCAAGGGAAATCCATCTCTGGGCTACATTCCCAGCCCAGTTTTTTTGATATTTTCTGGAGTCCATCCTGTGGGATCCTCCTGTCTTGGCTTCCCAGGTACTGGGATTGCAAGGGTGCACCACCACGCCCGAATTTGGGGATCTTTAATCACTGCTATTTACTGAGAATTTGAGTGTTGTGTGCTATAATAATGATAAAACAGTACTAATACTATTATTAATAATAATTTGGTTGTTGTCCCAGATTCTGCACAGTGATTCTTAAAACCCTTGGAAATTGCAGGGCATCCTACCTCTGAACTACACCCCAGCCCTATTTTTATTTGGGAAAGGGTCTAAGTTGATGGAAGCATCACTGGGTTGGTGCGGCTGGCTTTCAGTCTGCAGTGCTCCTATCTCAGTCTCCCAAGTATTAAGAAAACAAGACATGTGCCACCACACCTGGATAACCTCCTGAGTATTTGATGCCATTTTGCTATTAGTGGAAAAGCAGGACCACAGCTCTTCCAGTGAGCAGAGCAGCTTGCACCATAAGCAGGGCGTCCAGACATCGACCGCCTTCTGTGTCTGCCTTTTCTTGCTCTGGCTTGCCAACCTGCTCTCCTGCCTGATGGCCAGCATGAACTCTGACCTCTGCTTGCTGGGTGTCTGGGGTCTCATGCCTTTCCTCCTGTTCGTTATTGCCTAACGTGAATTCCAAGTCACATTGCCATCTTACAATGGAGACAAGCATGTAGGAGTCATTATGTACCAGAAATAGAAACCATGGCTGGGCGTGGTGGCACACGCTTGTAATCTTGGCACTTGGGAAGATTACAGGAGAATCCACAGGTTTGAAGCTAGCTTAGCTACTTAGTGAGGCCCTCAGCAACTTAGTGAGACCCTGTTTCAAAATAAAATATAAAATAGGTCTATGAGTATAACCTGGAGGTATAAAGCCCCTGGGTTCCACCCTCAGAACAACCAAAAAAAACCCCCCCAAAACCAAAAAAAACCCCAAGCACATTTAATTTATTTATTTATTTTTTTTTTAAATTTTTATTTTTTTTTTTTTTTGGTGGTACTGGGGTTCCTGGAAGCCCTTCTACCTCCGGGCTACACTCCCAGACCTATTTTTTTTGCATTTTTATTTGGAAACAGGGTCTCCTAAGCCGCGCACGGGGTTAGCTTCGAACCTGCGCGATCCTCCTGTCTCTGCCTCCCAAGCGCAGGGATTACAAGCGTGCGCTACCACGCCCGGCACATTTAATTTATTAATTGAGCTACACCCCAGCCCTTTTCATTTTTTTATTTTGAAACAGGGTCTCTCTTTAAGTTACTGAGGCTGGACAGTCCTGGGTTTTCAAGTGCATATCACCACAACAGCTAGGACTTTATTTGAGAGATGCTATGGTGCCCACAGAAAAGTTGAGATGACCCAGAAATACTGTGGGTGTTGGGGTCCTCCTAGGACCATATACCTTCAGCCTCCCATCAGAATTGCTGCAGGACATGATGTGGGAATGGATGGAGAGTAAGAGTGTGATGAGCAAGGCGTGGAGGGAACATTTAGGGAACAGAGCATCATGGGAACTTCCTTTGAAGTTAGTATAGATCTGCAGTGATCTGAGTCTCACCCTTCATCCAAGAAATATGTACATGTTTTAGGTGTTGGTGGCTTTTGAGGATGTGGCTGTGACCTTCACCCTGGAGGAGTGGGCTTTGCTGGATCCCTCCCAAAAGGAGCTCTACCGACATGTGATGCAGGAAACCTAGAGGAACCTGGCCTGTGTAGGTAAGGGTGGTGTCATTCCCTCCATTAGTCAATCAGAGCGCACATGGTTCTTGGTCATTAGTGCTGTGGCATGATTTAAAATGTTGAAAGGCGAGGGGTGTGTTGGCACATACTTGTAATCCCAGTGCTTGCGGGGGCTGAAACAGAGGAGGATTGTGCAGGTTCAAGCAAACCTCAGTTACTAGGTGAGGCCCTCTGTAACTTAGTGAGACCCTGTTTCCAAATAACACGTAAAATAATAGGTCTAGCTGGGCGTGGTTGCGCAGACTTGTAATCCCCGCGCTTGGGAGGCTGAGTCAGGAGGATTGCACAGGTTCGAAGCCAGCCTCAGCTACTTAGAGAGGTTCTCGGCAACTTAGTGACACCCTGTTTCCAAATAAAATATAAAATAGGTCTGGGACTATAGCCCAGAGGTAGAAAGCCCCTGGGTTCTACCCCCAGTAGTACTACAAAAACCAAAAACCAAAAAAACAAACAAACAATAGGTCTGTGAGTGTAGCCGGCGGTAGAAAGTCCCTGGGTTCCATCTTCACTAACAGACACACACACACACACACACACACACACACACACACACACACACACACTATTGAAAGGAAAGGTGGGCAAAGTGGCTCACGCTTGCAATCCCAGCATTCGGGAGGCTGAGACTGGAGGATTGTGGTTCATGGACAGCCTCAGCTACTTAGTGAGGCCCTCCGCAATTCAGTGAGACCCGGTTTCAAAATAAAGAATAAAAAATAGGGCAGGGGTGTAGCTCAGGGGTCGAATGCTCCTGCGTTCCATCCCCAGACCTGCCAAAAAAAAGAAAAAAGAAATATTGAAACATTTTGGGAAATAGACCAGGCCTCATCACATTGTTTATATCTTGCATTCAGCCTAGAATTTAATAATTCTGTCGTGATAGCGTAATAATTCATAATTCTCTTTCTGTGTCTACACTTTAGGCCAAGATCAGGAGCAGCAGAACAATACTGATGATAGCCAAACTTTCAGGAGAAATCCAAGGTAATTTTTCACTCTCAGAAGAAAGCAGTGAGTCAGGTAGGGTGGTGAGCTTGTAATCCCAGCACTTGGGAGGCTGAGACACAAGGGTCATAGGTTAAAACAAAGTATAAAATAAAATTAAAAAGGCTGGAGGTTTAACTTGAAGAGAGAGAAAGTAAGCAAAGAGTCTTAGAACACTAGCATGTCGGGGAGTTTAACAATGAAGCAAATGATTGAGAGAACCCCAACTTAAATTGATTTAACTCAAACCATATTCCAGAAATGCATATACATTGAACCTTTACAATTGGAAATTCCAGCATCAGAAATGTCTCAACGTAGCGGGGTGTCATAGCACACGCTTGTAATCCCAGCATTTGGGAGGCTGAGAGCAGATGATGGCTGTTCACGGTCAGCCTCAGCTACTTCTGCCCTTTTCAACTCAGTGAGACCTGTTTCCAAATAACGAATAAAAAATAGGGCTGGAGGTATAGGTCAGAGGTAGAATGCATCTCCACTACCACAAAATAAAACATATGTTTCAACATTACAAACATTCTGATCAGAAAATGACACCATAAGTCCAGTTTTTCTTATGATTCGATACCTATACATGCAGTTTCATGTAAAATATTACATATGTCAGGGACTGAGAATAAGGTGTAAATACAAAACATTTTGTGTATACACTGGACACATCTTTGAGGTATCTCATGCCAACAATTCAAAATCTAAAACAGATTTGTCTCTAACACTGTTATTTTTTTACCCCTCTGGGTCTGATGATGGAATGCAGGGATATTCTACCTCCGAGCTACACCCCTGCCCTATTTTTTATTCTTAGTTTTGAAACAGGTTCTCACTAGGTTGCAAAGGGCCTCACTAAGTAGCTGAGGCTGCCCACAAACCACGATCCTCCTTTCTCATCCTCCCGAATGCTGGGATTACAAGTGTGTACCACCACGCCCGGCACTGGAATGTGTTTTAATATGATTTAAATATTCAATATAATTAGTTAATTAGGAAAGAATATTATGAAATGAGAGATGGGCCAGGTGTGGTGGCTCATGCTTATAAACCCAACTACGTGGAAGGCTTAGGCAGGAGGAATATGAGTTTCTGGCCCTCCTAGAAACATTACGAAGAAATTTGTAAAATTAAAGACTAGGAAGGTGAAGGCCTGTACTGCCAGTGTTTAGGGGACTGTGACAGATATTTCAGGTTTAAACCAGCCTTAGCAACTAGTGAGACTTACACCCTGGTTCAAACTTTGAGAGAACCTGTGTCAAAATTGAAACAGGTGAGGCAGGCGTGGTGGTGCACACTTGTAATCACAGTGCTTGGGAGGTTGAGGCAGGAGGATCTTACAGTTTTGAAGCCAGGCTCTGGTACTTAGTGAGGCTCTCAGCAACTTAGTAAGACCCTGATTCCAAATAAAGTATAAAATAGGTCTGGGAATGTAGCCTGGAGGTAGAAAAGATCCTGGGTTTCACCTCTAGTACCACACAGAAAAAAAATAGATGCCGGGCATGGTGGCGCACGCTTGTAATCCCTGCGCTTGGGAGGCTGAGACAGGAGGATCGCACTGGTTGGAAGCAGACTCAGCTGGCTTAAGAGACCCTGTTTCCAAAAAAAAAAAAAAAAAAAAAAGATAGGTCTGGGTGTGTAGCCCAGAGGTAGACGGCCTCTGGGTTCCATCCCCAGTACCACCAAAAAAAAAAGTAGAAAGGGGTGGGACTCTGGTCTAAATCAGAGGTAGAATGCATCTGGATATAATCTGAATTTAGAAGGAAGGCTTTTCGTGGTGGTCTATTACTGTTATACAAATACTTAGGAAACTAAAGTAGAAAGATTGCTGGTTAGAGACACTCAGCAATTTAGTTTGACTCTTTTTGTTTTTTTGTGGGTCTGGGGATGAAACCCAGGGGCATTCGACCTCCGAGCTACACGCCCTCCTCTATTTTTTGTTCTTTATTTTGAATCCGGGTCTCACTGAGTTGCAGAGGGCCTCACTAATCAGCTGCGGCTGTCCCAGAACCATGATCTTCTGGTCAGCCTTCCGAATTCTGGGATTACAAGTGTGTACCACCATGCCTGGCTAGTTTGGCTCTGTTTAAAAAATAGAAAGTTAAAAAGAAAGAAAGAAAAATTTAAAAAAATCAAAAGCTATGGAGGTAGTGTGTGTATGTGTGTATGTGTTACTGAGAATTCAGCCCAGGAGCCTTCAACCTCTGGGCTTTTGTTGTTGTGGTAGTGGTAGTGTTGGGGATGGAACCCAGGGACATTCAACCTCCGAGCTACACCCCCTGCCCTGTTTTTTTTCTCCTTTTTTTGAAACGGGGTCTCACCAAGTTGCGGAGGGACTCACTAAGTAGTTGAGGCTGTCTGTGAACTGTGATCCTACGGTCTTAGCCTTCCGAATGCTGGAATTACAAGCGTGTACCACTGCGCTTGGCTCAGTTCTTTTTACTTTTTATTTGGAAACATCTCTCTAAATTGCTGATGGTAATTTTGAACCTTTGATCCATCTGTGTTGGCCTCTCAGGTACTTGGAATACAAGTGTATGCCACCACTCTGGGCAGAGAAAGCTTTTGTAGCATGTATAAGGCACTGGGTTCTATTGTCATACCACAAAATAAATAAAAAGAAAATGATACAATGATTTATTAAAGAGAAAAAGGCTTGATTTGGGTCCTGGTACTTTGATAATAGCCCCTAGATGTATCCTGAAGAGCATTTCAGCTATTCATGTTAAAAATTTTCTAAACCCATGTGTCATATAGAAAATTCTTTTTTTTTTTTTATTGGTGCAATGTATTCATACATCATAATGGTATAAAGAAAATACTTTTGTAGACATACATGCACACATCGCCCAGTTAGTCCCTACCTGATCCCCATCCTGTTCCCTCCCCATCCCTCCTTCCCATGCTTGGCTTAGTGGTTGACATCTAGTTTTATAGCAGTTTATCCAATATTAACGATGATAATCTCACAAAACAGTTTCATTTGTCTGATACCAAGCTTTTGATGACTAAAAGATAACAGTTCAATATTTCTTTTTGCTTTCTTTCTTACCAGAGAATATTTTTTTCTTTTCTTTTTTTTTTTAGGTGAAGCTATCATACATTTATTTATTTATTTTTCAGAAAAAATCTATCCTGATATGGAATATGGACTCTAGATACCCAAAACAATCTCAAAGAAGAACAAAGCTAGAAGATGTATATTTTCTGATTTCAAACCATATAAAGCTACAATAATCGAAACAGTGTAGTACTGTTCTAAAGGCTGATATATAAACCATTGGAGTTAAATAAAAGCCTAGAGATAAATACTTCCATATATTGTCAAGTTATTTTTGACAAGGTTTCCACGAACAAATGTGGAGGAAATACTAATCTTTTAACTAAATATTGTTGAAAAATAATAATTACATGGAAAAGAATAAAATTGGACCCTTACCTAACACATATACAAATATTAACTCAAAATAGATAAAAGACCTAAATATAAATCTTAATACTATAAACTTTTAGAAGAAAATCTGGGTCATAAAACCTCACAACATTGAAATTGGCAGTGATTTCTTGGATATGATTTCAATGGCACAGGCAACAGAAGAGTATACAAACTCCCTAAAAAATAAAAAAATATTGTATATCCAAAGACAATGTAAACAGAGTTAAAAGTTACTGATAGAATGGGATAGAATATTTCCAAATGCTATATCTGAAGGTATATTAATATTCCAACTAGAAATTCTAAAAATTAACAACAATAAAAGCAAACAATACAACTTAGAGATAGGTAAAAGACTAACATAAATAATGAATCTCCACAGATAATCAATCTTAGTTGTCTGTTGGATGGAAAATCTTATTTCTTGGGTTCTGGTGTGTGTTACCTATTTCTTCTTTGTAGTTAATCTCTTTGAGTATTTTCTCTAGCGCTGGTTTTGAAGACATAAATTCCTTCAGTTTCTGTTTGTCGTGGAAGCTTCTTATTTCCCCATCTAATTTGATAGAAAGTTTTGCTGGGTAGGAAATTTTGGGCTGGAAGTTGTTTTCTTTCAGAGTTTGGAATATGTTACTCCAAGCCCTTCTGGCTCTCATGACTTGGTTTGGGAAGTCTGGAGTGATTCTAATTGGTTTGCCTCTGAATGTCACTTGGCCCTTTGTTTTTGTTGCCCTTAAGATTCTCTGCCTGGCTTCCACATTGGTCATTTTGACTATTATGTGGCATGGGGATCCTCTTCTCTGATCCTCTCTATCGGGGGTTCTATAAGTTTCCTGGACCTGTGTATCAACCTCTTGCTCTATGTTTTGAAAATTATCTGCTATTATTTCCTTGAAAAGATTGTTAATCCCTTTGATTTCACCTTCTTTTCTCTCCTCTATTCCAATTATTCTTAGGTTAGCTCTCTTAAAATGGGCCCATATTTCTTCAATGTCAGATTCCTGCTGTCGGATTTTTTTTTCTAAATTAGAAACTATGCGTTCATTTTTTGAATGATCATCTTCTAGGAGCGAGATTCTATTCTCCATGTGGTATAATCGGTTGTTTGTGCTTTGAATTGAGGCCTTTACTTCATTAATTGCATCCTTTATCTCTTTTTGTCTCTCTCTGAATTCTTTTCGAAACACCTCTATTATTTCTACAGTTATTTTCCTGATTTGATCTTCTAGAAATCTCTGAATTTCTGTTTTATCAGGTTCTGATGTTGTGGGGTTGTGGGCATTCATTGCTCCATTGTTATTCCTCTTTCCCATGATTTTGGAAGTTTGTGCCTTCTCTGGGTTCTTCCCTGGGTCACTACAACTTCACTTAAGGTGCTGTGGATCTCGAGTCTGTGGTATCTCAGTCCCCACTACTCCTTTACTGGGTTGTATCGCAGAGTCTCAGACCCAGGGAGTCAATTGAGGCTGCTTTAGACCATGGGGGGTGCCAGGTTGGGCGTTCTCCTATGGTGTAATATCTCTGCCACCCACACTCTCCCACTGGGTCAAGTCCCTGGGAGTACAGTACTGGGATTTCTCCTCTAAGGGCCACAATTTGACTCACTGTTGAGTGCGCAGATGGAGCTGTTGTGGACTTGGTGAATTCACTGCTGCTGCCGCTGGTAGCAATATGGCGCCACTGCCACGCCCTCGGCTGTGAGGCTGGCGTATTTCTTTTCTGTTTTTGAACTCCACTCTGAGTCCCTGTAGGGTGCGCTGAACCCAGCCTCTGGGAGCTTTAGCTGCTCCCTGCGCCGAGAAATCTGCGGAATCCCGCCCGGCTGTTCCGCAGTGGCTCACCTTGACTCGCTGTCCGCCACTCCTCTCTGGAGCTTGGTGGGCTTTTGAGTGCGTTGGTCTGGTGCCGTCAGGTGAACTCGCCACTGCCACCAGCAGTAAGGCGCTGCTGCCGCGTTCTCGGGCGTGAGGCCGGCGTATCTCCTCTCTGGTTTCTGAACTCTGTTATGAGTTCCCTTCCTCTCTGGAGCCTGGTGCTGCAAGGCAGAATCTATTTATATTTTTTAGTGGTACTCTTGGTAAAATCCAGGAACATTCTACCTCCAAGTTGCATCCCCAGCCTTATTTTTTTTTTTTTCTTTGTAAAAAGGGTCTCACTGAGTTGCAAAGGGCCTACATAGCTGAGGCTGGCTTCAAACCTGCATGATCCCCGTCTCAGCCTCCCAAATGCTGGGATGACAAGTGTGCGCCACCACAGCTGGCCCTGAAGCGGATCTTGTACCCTAAGAAGCCACGCTCGTAGCAGAGTCCAAGAGAGGCTGAAAGCAGGGAAGTAGCTGAGCAGGCATGGCAAGAGACCAGGTGCTAGCTGGAGCAGGAGGTGCAGTGACTGCAAGTTGCCTCCTCACTCCAGAGAGGAGGAGGACTGCTTTGCCCTGCCTACAATGCCTGTGGTAAAGCAAAAGGTGAAACCCCAACAGCCCAGGCTTCGAAGGGAAACCCACTACGAAGAATGCTCTCACTGAAGAACTATAGCTATGGTGTGTGGGCAGATTTATTACCACAGCAGATTCATCCCACTGACAAAAGCTATATGGTCTTGGTGGTCTCTGGCATGAGAAAACACACATTAATCAGAATCTTTTGGTACACTGAGTAAAAGAAAAAACTAAAATCAAGTTTTAGCAATATAATCAGGATCTCAAGTTGCAAGAATGTGATAATAATGACTCAATGTCAAAGGAAAAATGTAACAGACTCACATATTAACCTATGATTATGATTGGATATTTGCAGATTTTTTTTTCCTGCCGGTACCTGGAGTTGAACCCAGGGGTGTTTTACCTCTGAGCTATACCATCAGTCCTGTTTTATTTATTTATTTTTTGAAACAGGCTCTCACTAAGTTGCTCAAACCTGCAATCCTACTATCTCCCAAGTGTACCAGTGTTGGGAACGACCTAGGAAGATTTGGGAAAGCTCTGATTATTAATATATTTCAAAAGAAAATAATTGGTATATTTCAAAAATAGTTGTATCAAAATGGCGGCAGACATAGGTGAGGGGCAGATCTGTGCAAGGACTTGATCTCTGTCTAAAACAGGCAGTTATTCCAATGTAAATTAACCTAGCTCAAAATAATTAACAAGTCAATAGAGGAGAGCTAGAACTTCTGCTTTCTAAAGAGATCTACATGATGATCTAGGGAGGATAGGGCAGGGTTTGACCTTGCCCTTCAGGAAAGGAGAGGCCTTGCCACACCTGGTTGGGGGAGGTACCTTACAGGGACGTTCACTACATCAGAGTCACACAAACAAGATGGAGGTCATGGGTATAAAAGGCTGAGTCCACGTGTAAGCCCTTTGGTGTACTCATTCGAGTCATTCCCTCATGCTATTTTGATATGGGGCTGTATTTCTATTTTCTGTATTTCCACCTTTTAATAAACTTCTTTAAATCTTCAGTAGCTGTGCAAGTGATGAATATTTATTCTTAGCTTAGGACAAGAATCCATGTTTTTTTCTCCTGTTTGGGGTCGTTTTGGGTTTTGTTATGGGTTGGGGGTGTGTCCGGGACCCCAGCAGGGGTTCCTGGGGACTGGCTTCCCCCAAACCATACTCCCTCAAACCGTAACACCAAGTACTAAGATTACAAACATGCACCACCATATGCCTGGCTTACAGATCTCTTCTCCGCAAAAGAAAAAAGATATATGTTAATCTAGAAGCTGTAATGCCACTTTTATCATTTAAGTGGAAAAATTAGCAATGCATAATCCAGAAATTTACTTTAGGAGTGAGCCACTGATAAACAAAGTACATTCATAAGTTTTAGATCATTTCCTTCACCTTTTGTGTTATGCACAGTATTCCAGACAAGTTGTTTGCAATGAACACTTCAAATTACTTGTCTTTAAAGCATTCCACTTCAGGGGGAATTTTCACAGAAGTTGGAAACTGATTGTTATAACTGACAACTGTCTTGTACTTTTAATATTTGTAAGGTTTTTTTATATTTATTTTGCAGTACTGGGGATGGAACCCAAGGGCATTCTACCTTTGAGTTACATCCCCAGCCCTATTTTTTAATATTTATTATGAAACAGGGTCACACTGAGTTGCAAAGGGCCTCACTAAGTAGTGCTGAGGCTGTCCACAAATCATGATACTCCTATCTCAGCCTCCCAAATGCTGGGATTACAAGCGTGTACCACCATGCCTGGCTCATTTGTAAGGTTTTAATCCAATGTGAATCTGGACATGTGGAACAACTGAAGATTTTGCACATCTCTTTTAGTCAAGGTTTCTTCCCATCCTGTGTTCTCTGGTATCTGTGAATTGGTCCAAGATTGCTGGGGGCATTCCCCAAGCTTTATACTGATAGGTGTGCTCTCACCTACGTGTTCTTCTGTGATAGTGAAGCCTTCCCATGGTGTATGTGTTACTCTCCTGTAAGAGGTTTTTTTATGCCTGTAAAAGGAACTGGATAATCTGAATCCTTTCCCACACTGCATACAGACATAAGGCTGCTCACCAGAGTGAATTTTCTCATGCATATGAAGGTAATTGGAAGACCTAAAGCCTTTCCCACATTGCTTACATACATAGGGTTTCTCCCCAGTGTGAAGTCCTTCATGTATTCTAAGAGAACTAGAGCAGAGTAGGCTTTCCACATTGTTTACATACATAGGGCTTCTCTCCAGTGTGAGATTGTTCATGTATGTGAAGGCTACTGGAATAACCAAAGGCTTTCCCACAGTGCTTACATACATAGGGTTTCTTTCCAGTGTGAGATGTCTCATGTATCTGAAAGTCACAGGAATAATTAAAGGCTTTTCCATACGTAGGGCTTCTCTCCAGTGTGAGTTCTTTAATGTATTTGAATATGACTGGATGAACTGAAGCCTTTCCCACAGTGCTTACATAAGGATTCTCTCCAGTGTGACTCCTTTCATGTATTCTGAGAGAACTAGGAACATAGTAGTTTTTCCCATATTGTTTACATACACAGGGCTTCTCACCAGTGTGAATTTTCTCATGTATCTGAAGGTATCTGGAGGAACAATAGGCTTTGCCACACTGTGTGACGGGCTTGCTCAGCTGGGCACAATAAAAAATCCTAGCACTGAGTCCGTTTGGGACCAAGTTTCTCAGAAAGGTGGGCAAAGGCTTTGGTTGTGGTTCTGCAGCTGCTTATCTGCAGCGATTTTCCCCTTTTTGATAAACTCCTTCAAGTTTCTGTTTATGACACTAAAAGTGGAGATTCCTCTCCAGGAAAAATCTGAAATGACTGACACGGACAAATGCCTCTTGTGAAATTGACCACTTTATTTTAGACACAAGATTTTTTTAATTTCCCTATTTCCCAGTGATTCCCTAGTAGAAGAGTGTAAACACCAAAAAACAATAGTGAAATATACATGTAAATCACCAACCCTAAACAAGACAAAAGTAAGGCCTGTGACATCACAGGTCTTTGTGATTGAAATCAGTCCCATGACCCTGCAAGTGGGTCTTGTGCTTTAAGTCAGCCCCTTTGGCCTTGCCTTGGCCTTGCAGCTGCAGAGGCTTTTAATGGGTAAATTCCAGAAGAATAAAAGTCACACCCAAAATCACTTGAAGAATTCAGTTTTTAAGAGTTTTCTTTAACCCTTTCAGAACCTTTTATTCCTAGGGCTTAGTCCAATGTCCTTCTCTATCTAGCAACCTCCTTTGAGCTGAATGGGGACGAAGTCGGAGATTCCAGCTTTCATACATGTAGTTGGCATAGGGAAATCCATGTATATTTATGATGATTTAGAGGATTTTGATGAATGTCTGCTGGATTTTGTCTGCAATACCATCTGCTGTCTGAACGCTTCACCATATTAAACACTTAAAATATATTTTAGCAGACAGGGCCCAAAAAACAACATGAAGTTTTTATTATATCTGTCTTTTGTTCTGTTCTAACTATTTTAACCAGGTGGTGTTGCCCTGTCTCCAGGCAGTGCTATTACTATGTGCAAAGGTCAAGATTCCTCCTAGCCCTGGGCTCTATTGTAATGATTAGAATGAAGGTCAAAGATAGGGAGGAACTTCGAATCCCCTCCCTTACCTAAATTCTTTCACAGCACCTAGATTACATCTTAGAGTAAGGCAGAGGAAGTCTGAGGGCTCAGACATTTTACTAGGAAATTTATCTTTCACGAACTCAACTTCTTCCATAGTCCTAATTTTTGGGATCTCGTTTTACATCATTGGAGCATTTTAGTATATAAATCTAAGAGCAGGGAATATTTTTGCCAGAGATGATGCTTTCTCCTCGGGGCTTGCTTCCGTGAAGCTTTTTTGCTGATAATAGAAGCTTTTCTCAGGCACATATATGCCGAGAAAGGACGGTGGCAACACTGCTTACATACACATGCTTTCTTTGTAGTATGAGTTTTTTCATGTTTTCTTAAGAAGCTAGAAGTACAGAAAGCTTTCCCACATTGTTTACATTCATAAAGTTTCTCTCCACTGTCAGTCTATTTGTGTGCTCTGAAGTCACTCAAAGAGAAGGCTCAAAGAAAAGGCTTTCCCCACATTGTTGACATTGTAACGGGAACTACTGAAGGTTTTCCCACATTGCTTACATTCATGGTGTTTATCTCTGGTGTGACTTCCTTCATGCTTCAGAAAGCACTTGGGAGAACTGAAGGCTTACCTTCATTCCTTACATGTATCAGATTTTTTTCCTTATTTCAGATTGCATATGGTTTCTGTCCAGACTGAGCTCTGTGGGGCTCATTCAAGGATAAATGACCAGTGAGATCTTCACACATCTGCTTTTCACCTAGTTTGACTCCAGGAGGAGTTTTGTTCTTGAGAATAGGATCTGGAAATCAGTTAAAGATTATTCCACAGTCACTACCAAGTTTATGTTCGATGACTCTCTCTACCACTTGACTTCTGTTTAAAAAAAAAAGACACATTACTAGTTATGTGTTTATTAGAGATTTTTCACAAGACATGCTGGTTTTATTCCATGTCAGAATTTTTTGACATAAATGGGTAGAATGCTCTGCAGGATATATCTAGGACATTTTATCATCAAAGCAGTAGTATTTATATCAGGCCCTTCTCTCTCTTTTTCTCTTTTTAACATTCTTTCTGCCCTGTCTTTTTTTTTTTTTTCTATACTGGGGATGGACCCCAGGGGCATTCTACCTCTGAGCTACACTCTCAGCCATATTTTTAATTCTTTATTTTGAAAAAGGGTCTCACTGAGTTGCAAAGGGCCTAAGTACCTGAACTGTCTGAGAACTGCAATCCTCCTGTCTCAGCCTCCCAAATGCTGGGATTACAAGCATGTGCCACCACTCCTGGCTCCCTGCCTTTTATTTTTATTTACTTATTTTGTGGTTCAGGGTATGGAACCTAGTCCCTTATATATGCTAAAAAAGCATTTTACTGCCCTGCATGATGGCACATGCTTGTATCCCTGTACTTGGGAGAGGTGAGCAGGTTGGGGGTGAGCAGATCAGTGACCTCAGCCTCAGTATAGAGGGTCATGCTGGGAATCAAGGTAACTGAATGACAGGGCTCCGTTGTGGCAAGCCCAAGGCAAGGGAAGATTTGAGAGGAGCATAGGAAAACACATGGGTTGGGGAAGGGTAATTGAGTCCCCATTTAAAGGAATCTATCGGGTCACAGGCAAGCACAAGGAACTGTTCCTGGCCCAGCAGAAAGTGAGATTGAGAGAAGAGGGAATGGGGGAGAAGGAGAAGCTGAGTAAGGGTCTCCCTGAGCAGGCTGGGTGGGCATAACGCTAAGGGTGTCACTGGGATGGGAATTAGCAAGGACCTGTGCAGCGGTGCAAAGGGATCAGGCTGAAGTACTGACTGATATTTGAAAAGTTAGCCAATAAGGATAGGGAGAGGGAGAGAAGTGTGTCCCACGAGGAGAGGGTGAGGTTTAAGTGTTTGAGCCGAGCCACTGTCTGTTGTCTAGTGACATTGAGGGCTTCCAGAGCCTCAGATGTGCAAGAATTCATTTTTCCTCAGCCATGGAAGTAATCATGATTATCAAATCCTATGGCTGCAATGTGGCTCTGCCAAGTGGTAGGGCTGTTAATTTTTAAAGTTACGTTATTTTTGCTGCTTTTTGATGGTAACTGGGTTGGTGTAATTTCCCAGGTCTTAGTTGTTCCCATATATGGGTAGGCCCGGTGGTACCTGCATTTCCAACGTGAGCATTCCTCCCACCTCCAGGGTCTCTGCTAATGTTATCCACTTGGTCTTCCTGGAGGCAGAGGTGTTTAAACCCACTCATTCTCTTAGATTGTGGCAGGCACTGATGAGCACATGTGGAGACTGCATCAAACATGAGAAGAACATGTGGGCAATTATCAAATGGGCATGATTTCTTATCAAGAAGACGGATTTGTCTTCTCCTGTTATCTAATTGCCAGATTTCAAAAACATACTGGCCAGGAGGGACAGTACAACCAGGCACTGAGCAGCATGTTGACATAGGAAGGGCAGGAAACAGAGGCCAAGAAAAGGTAGAATTGTGCTTCTTCTGGGATGGGAGAGGAGGCACGAGTGCAGGAGAAGTGGAGTTTAAGGGGATTGCTGAGAGAGGGTGTACAAGTAAAGTGAGAGGAGCCGGGTGAGGGATATTTAGGAGGGTCTGTGTTGTCACGCTCAGTATGCTTAAGTCAGGAGACATGAATCCAGGACTTTAGGGTTCCAGAGGGTTCACGCAGCTTAGCAGCGATGGGGGGTGCCCAGCACCACTTGGAGAGGGCCTATCTACTTTGGAGCAAGAGGAACCTGTCTTGAGTCTTGGGGGAGAGAAAATAGACCCAAGGTCCAGGTGTTAACAGAAACTGGGAGACAAGCCTATCTGTGTCAGGCAGCAGTGTGTCCTGAGATTTCCAGAGTTAGTGCCTTATAAAGGTCAGAAGCGGGGAGATGAGATCCTTAGGTAAGAGCTCTTTAACTGGGGCAATTCCAGGTGAGAGGGCTGGATGCCTGAACATGACCTCAGAAGGGTTTTGTTTTGTTTTTGTTTTTTTTGGAAGAATTTAACTACTTCACCCAATCAAGGTGGAGTTCCAAAGAGAGCTTAGGAAGAACTTTTTGAGAGTTCAACTGGTTTTTTCAACTTTACCTAAGGATAGAGGGTGATTATGGAAGTGAAAGTGTCACAGGACATTCAGAGCAGAGGAGGGGCGTTGGGAGTGTGGATATGGGATGGAGACAGAGACCTTGTCTTTCCCTGGAAAGTTTTGCATCAAGGAGGACTTGAAAGAGAAAGTGATACAGAACAGGGGTCAATAATGGAAACAAAAGGAAGCTTGAAATCCCCATCAGAGGTCTTGAAAGAGGCACAGCAGGTGGATTTCTGGGCTGCGGTTGGGAGTTGGTGAGGATCTCTTTCCTGCCACTGTTAGCATTCTTTGTTCTCTACCTCCTCCAGCCAGGCGTCACAGCCAGACCTCACAGTACCCACATATTGGGAAATGGGCAGCTGGATTCTCTCTGGCTACTTCCTGCATGACAAGGGGGCGAAGGTAGACCCAGAGGTAGGACTATGTCGCAGGCACTGTGAGGGGCTTCAGAGTCCTGTGCATCTGAGAGGAGAGTGTGTTGGCCTTTGGTCTGCAACAGAAGAAGCTCCTTAACAGAGCAGTTAGTGAGGTTTTTTTTTTTCCTTTTTGTTTGTTTATTTGCAACCTAATCAGGTTGATTATGCATGGCCCAAAAGTAGGATGAAGAGGAGTAAGGAGTTAGAGCAAAAGCCATGCTATCCAGGAGGAACATACCCAGAGATTTTACTTGATTGGCAAGTAATGTCCAGTTTTACATGTCATATATTAAACTAGTTATGCCCTTGAGTTATCAATAATATTAAAACAACATACCACAGTTCTGACATCCCAAAGGATGGAGTAAGAGCAGGAGTAAGAGCATGTTATCGTTGCCCTATTTTATCTATTAAATATAGGCAAGGGACAAAACATCAAGGTGAGAAGAAACAAATTTGGATGAGGGCATTGTGGGGAACAGGTGCAACAAGGTTGATCATAACACCTCGAAGCTTTTGTGACACGAATCTTGAAAAAAAATTCAGCATGTTTTGTAGACTTTGGAACAGGACTCAAATCCTCTAGGAGTTTACACAAATAGGAATTTTTACTTGTTAGAAGTCTGATGATTCTGAACCTGTAAAACTTACAAATGGCTTTAGTACAGATCCTATTTGTCACCCTTGAAATAGCAGATTTGCCTCTGGTTATACTGCTTTTCTGGGAATTCAAGGCCAAGCTGGGCAAACATATGTGTTTAAGAATTTTGCTGTGAATGTCAGTCGAAGCTCCTCAGGGTTACTCTTAGGGACTTGGTGAGGCTTCACCTCTGCCACTTGTGCTCTCTGTCAGGAAGGGTCATGTCATGGTACTGCTGACCATTTTCTTTACTCGAAGCATAAGAGGATTTTTTCCTCTCTGATGACCTTCCCTTTGCAGAGCATAGGTTGGTGGCTCTATCTCTGGGTCTCCACAATCTCCCTTCTTGGAGGATTGGGTGACTTCCCAGAATTTACAAAGCTATTAGAAGTCTCATCACTTATTCCCTGGGTTGCATTTGACCTTGGAGGACTAGGGCCAAAATATTGGTGGTTTTACCTTAGTCCTTTATTTCCAGATTGTGTCATAAGTCTCAGCTTGAATACACATAAGGTCACTTCCACCAGGTCTTTTAAGCTGCCTTGCAGGTGACAGAACAGCTATAAAGCTCTTTTGGAAAACCACAAAGGAGAATTAGGCCTGTGCAGATTCAGAACACAAAAGTCTAAAATGTTATAGTCCATAGGTATACACAGGTCTCATAAAACTTTACCCAAGGCAGATCAATGTGATAGGAAGGACCATCACAGCAATATATATCTCAAGTGTCAAAGAAAACCTTTAAAAGCAATAAACATTGTGTTTGGAAACATCCATGAGCTCTCAAAGAGCAAAAACGGCCATAATAAACTTGTATAAAGGCTTGCATCAGAAAACTAGGTCTGCACTTTACCCTTTTAGGTATTTGAGTTCCTAACTAGGAACAGAACCCAGGCCACCAGGGCATTTTAAAACTCCTTTAGCTTAGGCCGGGCGTGGTGGCGCATGCTTGTAATCCCCACGCTTGGGAGGCAGAGACAGGAGGATCGCGCTGGTTCGAAGCCAGCCTTGCTGGCTTAGGAGACCCTGTTTTCAAAATAAAAACTATATAAAAATAGGTCTGGGAGTGTAGCCAGGAGGTAGAAGGGCTTCCAGAAACCCCAGAACCACACACACACACACACACACACACACACACACAAAAAAAAAAAAAAAAAAAAACTCCTATAGCTTTAAAGGTGGTGCGGAGGCAAGGCTGAGGCTCAGCACCAGGTGTGGGCAGGAAACAGGTGGGCTTGGAGCCTGGACCCTGGGCAAGGTGGACGGGCGCACTGAGGAGGAGGGACTTGAGGGGAGAGCAAGTTTTACAAAGGGATGCCTGGGAACAGAGTGGGAGAAACTCATGGAGATAGAAAGACTCCTGCCTTTTGCTGGTCTGGGTTGCAGGAGAGCGTTTTTACAGGCAGATTTTACAAAGAGATATTTATCTTGGATATTATCTGGAGCATCATCTGGAGCCTGATGGCTTCAACTCTGTTGATGACAAACTTAAACACATAATTTAGTAACCATGAGCCAAATATAAGTACAAATAGAATGGCCTCCAGAGGTCTAAAAGGGTAGGCTGAATAGAAACCTACTGCAGGTTTTAAACTAAATTTTATATAAAACCATCTTTATACATATACAAACAAACATCCACAAATGCTTTATGATTTGCCAAAAACCCTTTGATTTTTACACTAGTCCCTCTTTTATGGGGGGAGGACAATTGTAGATAAACATTACTCTATACCCAATGCTTTCTTATTCTTATAGACTTTCCTTTCTTTATATCCTAGATACAAGCTGAGTTTAGGACTGCTGCCACCACCTGAACTTCATGGTTTTCAAGAGCTAGTTGCTTTAAAACAGTTCAAATGGCCAGAGGGGTGTTTTTGGAATCCAGCATTATAATCATATAGTTTTCCATGCACCCCCTGTACCCATCTCGAATCCCCTGGGTCGTCTATTTCTAGCTCAAAGCTTTGCCGATGACTATTTCATCTAAAGTCACTTAAAGGAGAGTACGCGCGGTGGGTGCGGCAGCTCCAATGCCTGCATCCTCTAAAGGTATCAACTTCTTGATGACAATAGGCATGGCCTTGATCAAAGGCAAAACACACATAAGGACTTCCCATACTGCTGACAGACTTTAATGACAGAGGAATAATGACTTGATTTCACACCCTGTGACAGGACACTCAAATCTCCCTGCCCGCTCTTCTTTCTAGTCCCAGTTATCATCCTGATAGGATTTAATTGTTTGAAACCTTACAATGTTTGAAATCTTACAATGGAGACAAGCACATAGGAGTCATTATTTTCCAGAAATAGAAACCAAGCGCATTCTACAGCTGAGCTACACCCCCAGCCCTTTTCATTTTTTCTTTTGAAATAGGGTCCCTCTTCCAGTTACTGAGGCTGGACAGTCCTGGGATTACTAGTGTTTACCCTGAGACCCAGGAATTGTGTTTCCCGGACATCCTCAGCTACTTAGTGAGGCCCTCCGCAACTTAGTAAGACCCTGTTTTAAAATAAAGAAAAAAAACAGGGCTGGGGGGTATAGCTTGGAGGTCAAATGCCCCTGGGTTCCATCCCTAGACCCACAAAAAAAAATGTTTTTTGTGTTTTGGCCTGTGAATCTGGTGCGAGGTTTGGCCTTTGACGCAGTTCTTTTAGTAAGGTATGATGGGGAACTGCGAATAAAGGTTTGTTCCATGTTGGCGCAAAGGAAACAGTCAGTAGAAGGGACACGAGAAGCGTTTAGAAGGTGAAGGCCTTGACTAAGAAAGGAAAATCAAGTGAGGAGTGTAGGGGCCAAATTAGGCTGTGAATGGAGGACTTGTTCCTTCTGTGAAATTAGGATAAAAAAATTGGTTGAAAGACTGTTGGGGATTTATTTGTATTTCCCGAGAGATGGTAAGGGTTTAGAGGGGGAATTTATCAAAGTTGTTACAATAGACACCCTCAGTAACTGATTGACCCCAGATTGGGTTGGAAGGGTCCGTTATATGGAATAGCTTTATCCCACTGAGCTCCCCATCTCTATATACAAATATGAAGGGGAGCTCGAGCGTGGACTCTGGAAGAAAGCAGCCTGCACCTGAAGGCAATTCGGCTTGGGCTACTCTCAAGTATTGTCCTGAAGGCAGCTGCTGGACCCAGAGTTCCAGCCCCTTTGGGGTGTTCAGCCACCCTCCCCCCATTCCCTGCTGCTTCCAATAAACCTTTTACTCCCCTTCCTGCGGTCTGCAGGTGTCATTCTTCACTCACCATAGACAAGAACCCGGTAAGGAAATGCCAAGTTTCTTCTCAAGAAACTCCATTTCATATATGATGAAACGCCAGGTTTCCTCTCAAGAAACCCTCGTTTCAGTGTTAGATGAATTAGGTTCTTATTTCAGAACACCCCCCCATAACCTAAGTTTCCTGAAAGGCCCTGGTCTGACCAATTAAGCTACCATCCCCCTTTGACTGTACCTGGTCACTTAGCTGGGAGACCTGCCCCTCCTGGTGCCATTGGCCAATCAGTGAAAGGGACATTCTCCACTGACCCTGAGCCAGTTACCTGGCCGCATGACCCCCTCCCATGGGACTCTAGCCAATTAATTCAAAGGGCATTTCTCCTAGCCTATGAGCCCCCAATCTGTAACCCCAAGCCCCTATACAACCCTGATCTCAGCACATGCTTTCTCTCTTCCTGGATTCTTCTTTCTCTCTTTCTCTCTCTCTTTGTCTCTCTCTCTCTCTCTCTCTCTCTCTCTCTCTCTCTCTCTCTCTCTCTTCTATCTCTCTCTCTCCCTCTCTCTGTCTGTCTCCCCTCTCTCTTTCTCTCTCTCTCTTTCTTCCTTTCATACCAGCCCCTCCAATAAATCTCTTGGCTACAAGGTGGTCTCTGGTGTGGTCAAACTTTGTCCTTTCAGGCTGAGACAGGAGGGTTGCATAAGTTTGAACCCCGCCTCAGTTATTCTGAAATAGAGATTTTGGAGTCGTTTGAGTCTGCCCTATCTTATAAGCTACGAGGGAGGAGGAAAGGCACAAAATGGCGATGGCGGAGGGAGGAGGGGAGGGAAAAACAAAGGAAAATTAGGAGAGAGGAGGAGAGGAGGAGAGCTCTCAGAGATCTGGGCCTAGAGGAAAGATATACTCATAAAAAGGAGGCAAATGACCAGGTTCACACCTTCAGACATACAAAATAATGCAAAGTAACCAATCCTGGCGCCCAGAGAAATACCTGAAATGAGACATCAGCCTCTTGCCACACTGCGGGAGCGACCTGCTTTACCTCCTACCAAACTAAAAGGGACCTGCTCCCTACCAGGTTGGTCAGAATGTCTCCTGCATCCCACAGCCTGGGGACCTGGGGTTCCTCCTGCGTGTCCTCCTAGAACACCTACAGGTAGTTTCCAAAGGGCTGTCCAGAGAGAAGACAATAAGCACCACAGCACTTAAGACAGACGACAAAACAAATACCCTTACTAGCGAGCAATAGGGTCCACAGGTTGGGGATCCACTAGAGGTCTTGGGGACCCCAGATGTGCCCCCAAATGTAGCACCCAGTTGAAGTCCCCAAAGACCACCAAAAGACCATCACCTTATGCAAAAGCAAAGAGCCTTCGTTCAGGCTTAAGCTTGGACTGTCAGGCCTCATGGATCCAGCAGATCTGTACAGAGAGCCTTGAGCAGCAGCTGGACAAAGCTTTCATGGTGGTTAGGGTAGGGGTGGGAACTACTGAGCTACATGATTGGATGACTTCTGAGCAGGGTTTGTCTGGCACAAGGAGATTGGTCCATACTGACCACATCAGCTTAAACTTTTTTTTTTTTTTTGGTGGTGTTGTATCCAGAGTTATCGAGAAAGGAGACTCTAGAGTCTACGGGAAATGTGTCAGTTGAAGACTATTAGATGGTCTGCAGCAGAGCCCTCAGTCTAAAATCAGACCAGAGGGGCGTACCGACTGGCCGGGGTCGGGGCTTATAAGGAATAAGCAAGCATGTTTACAGAAGCAGAAACTTGCAAGTTAGTATGTCTAGGGGGTCAGGTGCTGGGTTAGGCTCCGCCCAAGGTCAGAGGGTGGAGGAGAGGGACACAGGGATTTCAGGTAGGAGATAAGCCATTAGCATAGGGCAGGGGAGTGTCCTCAGCTGTAATTAGTTCCTAGAGGTGCAAGGTTAAATTTTAGATTAGCCACTTGAAACAGGAAGGGGTTTGGAGACACGGGAGAGTTTTAATAAGGGCTTTGCTGTCTAATGTGATGGCCTTTGATTAATGGGAAATATGGACTCCCAAATAACCTGGCTTTGAGCTAACTGCACCTTTGGTGGAGACACCCTGTATCCCAGGGATAGACTTCTTCCTTTCTCCTTCAGTTCCCAAGCCAGGAGCCTTGCTGCAGTCACTTAGCATTCCATTTGAAGCCCTGTCAGTCCAGAGGCACAGGGGTGGGGCTTGCGTCCTTGGTCAATCAGGAGCGCAAGGGCGGGCTCTCTAGCCACCCAATCATGATCTCAGGGAAGGGCTCTCCTGGCTCTCCAATCAGGAGCGCAGGGGGCTTCCAGAACTTCCGCTGGGAGCCTCCACGTGCCTTCCTATCTGTCTTCCTGCGGAGCAGTCAGGTTGTTCCTTCCACCTCCGGGACCTCCAAAGGCCCGAGAGTCTTGGGGGACGCGGCCGTCGGCGCCATGGTGAGTGAGGGAGTCCGCGGGCGGCGAGGAGGGCGGCTGGCGGCGGCGGCGGCCGCGGCGCTGAGTCCCGGCGCCCTGGGCCTGGGCGGCCCCTGCAGAGCGGGCGGCGGCGGCGGCTTCCCCTGCGGTGCCGGGGCCTCTCTGCAGCTCGGCGCGGCCCGCGGCCCTGACCGCGCGGTGGCCATGAGGGTATCGGGGAGACCGATTAATATTATTTTTTATTTTGAAACAGGGTCTGTCTGAGTTGCTGAGGGTCTCATTAAATTGCTGAAGCTGGCATTGAACATGGAATCCTCCGTTTCAGTCTCCGCAGTCCAGTCCAGCTCTGCTGATGTTTGGCGGGGGTATTATAGATTGACTCCAAAGACTTTCTAACTTCAACTATACCCCAGCTCTATTTCAGATTTTATTTTATTTGCGGTACTGGGATATATCCCAGAGGGATTCTACCGCCAAGCTACATCCCAAGCCCTATTTTTTATTCTTTATTTTGAAACTGGGTCTCACTGAATTAAAAAGGGCTTCACTAAGTAGCTGAGGCTGTCTGTGAAACAAGATCCTATGTCTCAGCCTCCTAAATGCTGGGATTACAAGAGTGCGCCAACACGCCCGGCTTTTTTATTTTTGGAACAGAGTCTTAGTAAATTGATGAGGTCCTCACTAAACTGCGGAGGCTGACCTTAAACCTGGATCTCATTGTCTCAGACTCCAAGTACTGGGAATACAGGTGCAGGCCAACGTGCCTGGTTGTTTTCTGCCTTCCTGAGAGGGCTGCCCTTCTCTCTCGGAGCCCTGAAATAGGCCTTTCACATTTTAGGGTGGATGGGTGTGTGTGTGTGTGAGATTGAGCTCAGTGTGGTTCTCCTAGTCACTTAGTTCTTGGGGAGCCACACCTAACTCACTGTCCAACCAGAGGATTCAGGCCCGGTGTGAGCTCTCCAGTGAGGTGCACAGGCCGCAGGGCCTGCGACAACACATTTAGGTGGATTTTACAGTTCAAATCCGCCATAGTGGGGACTCCTTTCAGCTGCTGAGAGCACTGATCGTGCTTCAGCCTCCTGGGCGCTGTGACAGCCTATAGCACCTAAACTTAGGCAAGATTCTGGGCCACCCAGAAAGAGGAAGTAGTGAAATGTGGGGGGACAAGGGCTGGGAAGGGAGGGACTGGTAAGATGGCAGGGATCGGCCTCCTGCCAGCCCTGGAGGCTGCCCTGGGTACTGGCCTCAGGGTGCATCTGAGCCAGTAGCGGTGCTGGGCAGCCTTCCTGTGCCTGCAGCGACCCAGGCAACCAAGAGCCCTGTGGCATCTGGGTCTGCAGCCCGAAAATCACTGGTTGTGCCCTGGTGACAGAGCATTGGGTGCCTGTGTGGGAGGAGCCAGGAGTTGGGTCTCCATCCTTCCTGCCTCCCCAGGCTGACCACATTCTCGCAAGTTCTCTGCTGTCCTGACAGGGCCTCGGTCTACAGCCTGTTCCTAAGCCCTGCTCTCCTCAGGACACCAGTAAATTTGTAAATATCCAGAGGCTGTCCCATATCACCAGCTTACCAAAAAGAGGTCCATGCACACCTGTGGCTGGGGTGGGAGTGGAGGGGGAGATGTGTTGTACTCTCAAACAGGAAAGAGGAAAAGATGAAAAAAGAGAGATAAAAGAAATATGACTTAGAAAGCAACGTGTGAAGAGGGGAAAGTCTCAAATGTAAGGCTGCAGACTTCTCAGTGTGTGGGCAGAAAAGACTTTGCTTTTGGGGTAGCAGCCAGCAGGAGTAGAGAAGATGGAGAGGAGAGGAGAATGGGGTAGTCAAATCAAACAGTAGACTGGAGAAGGATTTTCCTGGTCTGAGCTTGTTAAAGGGTTGTGTGCTGGCTCAGGCTAAAAGTAGATCAAAGATCAGAGGCCTGGAGAAAAGGAAAATCTTAAAGAAACTTTCCTAAAGTTTTTTTCTGCTGACAGTTAATTATTTTTTAGGACAAAAGTGGGAATTTGGAATGTGTTTGTCTTGCCTTATGACAATCAGATAAAAACAGGGCATCCTGTAAGTATAATAGGGAATGTGTTGTATACAGTCAGATGTTTCTCCAGACCATAAAGCACTAGATGTGGGGAATGTTGTTTGATTTGGTTTGGTTTGGTTTGGTAGTACTGGTTATGGAACTCAAGGGAAATCCACCTCTGGGCTACATTCCCAGTCTGGTTTTTTTGATATTTTCTTGGAAACAGGTTCTCACTAAGTTGCCGAGGCTGGATTCCATCCTGCGGGATCCTCCTGTCTAGGCCTCTCCAGTACTGGGCTTATTTTATATTTTTATTTTGAAACAGAATCTCATAAGGTCCTGAGAGCATCACTAAGTAGCTAAGGCTGGCTTTGAACCCATGCGATCCTCTTGTCCAAGTACTAACATTACAAGCATGTGTCACCACACCTGGCTCAAAGACATTTCTTGAAATAAGTTATTTGATTAACAGTAAAGTTCCTTGGGTAAGGCGGTGAGCACCTGTAGTCCCGGGACTTGGGAAGTTATATAGCATCATAGTTTGTTGGCCAGCCTCAGCAACTGGAGGCTCTGTACGAATTGTCAATGCCTCCTTGGAAAATAAAAAGTGAAAACGTGTTGGAGGTGAACTTTGAAAGTAGAATGGCCTTGGGTTCAATCTCCCATACAATCAATCAATCAATAAATAAATAAATAAAATGATTTTATTTTATGTTTTATTATTTATTTTTTGCCTTTAAATATGTTTTATTGGGGGAAGCAGTTGGTCAAACAAAACACTGCAGTAAAGTGAAGTATTACCGAACAGCCCTAGACTGTGCACTGACTACATGGTGCCATTTCACCCACATTAAAATAATTGCATATAAATAATGGTTAATTTTAGACATCAATTTGGCTGGGCCATAGAGTGTCCAGAGCTGATCAAACATTAGTGGCTCTTCTCTGTGAGGATAATTTTGTTTTTTTTGTCTTTTTGTTTTTAAATTTTATTTATTTATTATTTTTTATAAGTGGAACATATTGAAAGTGGTGTACATTTAGATTGTACTTCATGCCCTTCCCTCTTCATTTCCCTTCCCTCCTCCCAATAGAGAGTGTCCAGGTTAACCATGTTACATTTATACTATTACACATATTCATATGTAGCTCCTCCATTGAACACACTCAGCTTTCTTCCTCTCCTATCCTTCCATTCAAGCTTTGCGGAGATTTTCCCCTCCATCATCTGGAGTCCCTCTGGTGTTACCACTACTCCCTAGCTTGGGCATATTAGAGAAAATATATGTCCCTTCTCTTTCTGTGCTTGACTAATCTCACGTAATACAATGTTCTCCAGTTCCTCCCATCTTCATGCAAAGTGCAGGAAATTAAAAAATAATAAGTGGGATCTCTTCAAACTAAAGAGTTTCTTCTCATCAAAGGAAACCATCAAGAACCTAAAGAGGAAGCCTACAGAATGGGAGAAGATCTTTACCAGCCACTACTCTGATAGGGGGCTAATATCCAGAATATACATAGAGCTCAAAAGTTCTACACTAGCAAAACAAACAACCCAATCAAGTAATGGGAAACTGAACTGCATAGACACTTCACAAAGGAAGAAATACAAATGGCCGATAGATACATGAAAAGATGTTCAACGTCACTAGCCATCAGGGAGATGCAAATCAAAACTACGCTGAGATTCCATCTAACTGCAATCACAGTGGCAAACATAAAGAAATCAAACAACAACAATTGCTGGCGAGAATGTGGGAAATGATTTTATTTTAGAAAAAATATTTGTATAATCATCTGTAAGTGAATAAATAGGCTTCTATGTATCTATTTTGAGTATATGTATGATCCTGAGAATTGATGTAGGAGTATTTCTACCTCTAGTTACCCTACTCAGCTTGCTTGCTCTTTTTCTTTCTTTTCTTGTTTGTATGTTTGTTTGTGGGGCTTTGGATTGACCCAGGACATTGTAAGTCCATGCTCCTTCCCTATCCCTTTAGATTTTTGGAAGCAAGTTCTCATTACATTGCTTAGAGTCTGGAAACACATTGATGATGGCTTCAAACCTGCAGTCCTCCTTTTTTGGCCTTCCATGTGCTGGGACCACAGGTTTGTGTCAGCACACTTGGGTTATTTTAGTGGCTTATTTATTTGTTTAGGGCTGCAGGTTGAAGCATCCTACCTCTGAACTACAACCCCAGGCCTATTTTTATTTATAAAGGGTCTTAAGTTGATGGCAGCCTCACTGCGCTGGTGAAGCTGGCTTTCAGTCTGCAGTGCTCCTGTCTCAGTCTCCCAGTATTAAGAATACACACATGTGCCAGCACACCTGGCTAACCTCTGGAGTATTTGGTGCCCTGTTACTATTAGTGCAAAAAACAGCCGGGCGTGGTGGCGCACGCTTGTAATCCCCGCGCTTGGGAGGCAGAGACAGGAGGATCGCGCAGGTTCGAAGCCAGCCGTGCGCGCTGGCTTAGGAGACCCTGTTTCCAAATAAAAATGTAAAAATAGGTCTGGGAGTGTAGCCCGGAGGTAGAAGGGCTTCCAGGAAACCCAGTACCACCAAAAAAAAAAAAAAAAAACTATTAGTGCAAAAAACAGAACCATGCTTCTTCAAGGGAACAGGGCAGCTTGCACCATAAGCAGGATGTCGAGACATCGACCACCTTCTGTGTCTGCCTTTTCTTGCTCTGACTTGCCAACCGGCTCTCCTGCCTGATGGCCAGCATGAACTCTGACCTCTGCTTGCTGGATATCTGGGGTCTCATGCCTTTGCTCCTGTTGGTTATTGCCTAATATGTGAATTCCAAGTTGCCATCTTACAATGGAGACAAGCATATAGGAGTCATTATGGCCCAGAAATAGAAACCATGGCTGGACGTGGAGGTGCACGTTTGTAATCCTGACACTTGGGAAGATTACAGAAGGATCCACAGGTTTGAAGCTAGCCTCAGCTACTTAGTGAGGCCCTCAGCAACTTAGTGAGACCCTGTTTCAAAATAAAATATAAAATAGGTCTATGAGTATAGCCTGGAGGTAGGACGCTCCTGGGTTCCACCCTCAGTACAACAACAACAACAAATGACCAAGAGCATTCTGCAAGTGTGCTACAGGTCTCTTTTTAAGTAACTGAGTCTGTACAGTCCTGGGTTTACAAGTGTATGTCACCACACACAGCTAGGACTTTATTTGAGAGATGCTACGGTGCCCACAGAAAAGTCGAGATAACCCAGAAATACTGTGGGTGTCGGGGTCCTCCTAGGACCATACACCGTCAGCCTCCCATCAGAATTGCTGCAGGACATGATGTGGGAATGGATGGAGAGTAAGAGTGTGATGAGCAAGGCATGGAGGGAACATTTAGGGAACAGAGCATCATGGGAACTTCCTTTGAAGTTAGTATAGATCTGCAGTGATCTGAGTCTCACCCTTCATGCTAGAAATATGTACCATGTTTTAGGGACTGGTGGCTTTTGAAGATGTGGCTGTGACCTTCACCCTGGAGGAGTGGGCTTTGCTGGATCCCTCCCAAAAGGAGCTCTACCGACATGTGATGCAGGAAACCTTGAGGAACCTGGCTTGCGTAGGTAAGGGTGGTGTCATTCCCTCCATTAGTCAATCAGAGCGCACATGGTTCTTGTTCATCAGTGCTGTGGCATGATTTGAAATACTGAAAGGCGAGGGGTGTGTTGGCACACTTGTAATCCCAGTGCTTGGGGGACTGAAACAGGAGGATTGTGCAGGTTCAAGCAAGCCTCAGCACTAGGTGAGGCCCTCTGCATCTTAGTGAGACCCTGTTTCCAACTAACACATAAAACAATAGGTCTGGGAGTGAAGCCGGCGGTAGAAAGCCCCTGGGTTCCAACTTCACTAACACACACACACACACACACACACACACACACACACACACGAAATATTGAAAGGAAAGCCAGGCAAGGTGGCTCACACTTGTTATCCCAGCATTCGGAAGGCTGAGACCGGAGGATTATAGTTCGCGGGCAGCCTCAGCTACTTAGTGAGGCTCTCCGCAACTCAGTGAGACCGGGTTTCAAAATAAAGACTTAAAAATAGGGCAGAAGTGTAGCTTGGAGGTTGAAAGCCCCTGCATTCCATCTCCAGACCCACCAATAAAAAGAAAAAAGAAATATTGAAAGGAAACGTTTTGGGAAATAGACCAGGCCTCATCACATTTTTTATATCTTGCATTCAGCCTAGAATTTAATAATTCTGTTGTGATACTGTAATAATTCATAATTCTCTTTCTGCATCTACTCTTTAGGCCAAGATCAGGAGCAGCAGAACACTACTGATGATTGCCGAACTTTAAGGAGAAATCCAAGGTAATTTTTCACTCCCAGAAGAAAGCAGTGAGTCAGGTAGGGAGGTGAGCTTGTAATCCCAGCACGTGGGAGACTGAGACACGAGGGTCATAGGTTAACACAAAGTATAAAATAAAATTTAAAAGGCTGGAGGTTTAGCTTGAAGAGAGAGAGAGTAAGCAAGGAGTCTAAGAATAGAAGCATGTCGGGGAGTTTAACAACAAAGCAAACAATTGAGAGAACCCCCAATTGGAATTGATTTAACTCAAACCATATTCCAGAAATGCATATACATTGAACCTTTACAATTGGAAATTCCAGCATCAGAAATGTCTCAGTGTAGCGGGGTGTCATAGCACTCGCTTGTAATCCCAGCATTTGGGAGGCTGAGAGCAGATGATGGCTGTTCACGGTCAGCCTCGGCTACTTCGGTCCTTTTCAACTCAGTGAGACCTGTTTCCAAATAACGAATAAAAAATAGGGCTGGAGGTATAGGTCAGAGGTAGAATGCATCTCCACTACCACAAAATAAAACATATGTTTCAACATTACAAACATTCTGATCAGAAAATGACACCATAAGTCCAGTTTTTCTTATGATTGAACCTTAGGTGTATGCCACCACTCTGGGCAGAGAAAGCTTTTGTAGCATGTATAAGGCACTGGGTTCTATCCTCATACCACAAAATAAATGAAAGAAAAAGGACAGAATGATTTATCAAAGAGAGAAAGGCTTGATATGGATCCTGATGCTTCAATAATAGCCCCTGAAGAGCATTTCAGTGATTCATGTTAAAAAATTTCTAACCCCATGTGTCGTATAGAAAATACTTTCTTTTTCTTTCTTTCTTTTTTTTTTTTTTTTTCCATTGGTGGTCGTACTGGGAATGGAACCCAGGGGCTTATGACCTCCAGGCTAGACTCCCAGACCTATTTTCTATTTTATTTGGAAACAGGGTCTCACTAAGTTGCTGCAAGCCTCACTAACAAGCTGAGGCTGGCTTTGAACCTCTGTGATCATTCTGTCTCAGCCTCCCAAGCCTGGGGATTACAAGCGTGTGCCACCACACCCAGCTCTATAGAAAATTCTTAACACGTATTTACTAATATACTTCTCTCTTTATTTATTTTCAGAAATCAAATGGTAGAGAGATTCTTTGAATATAAATTTGATGGTGATTGTGGAATAATATTTAGCTGTTCTCAAGATCCTATTGTCAGGCAGAAAACTCATCCTGGAGTCAAACCAGGTGAAAGGCAGAGGTGTGGAGATGTTCTCTTTGGTCATTTATCCTTAAATAAGCCCCACAGCGCTCACCCTGGACAGAAACCATGTGTGTCGTTGAAATATGGAGAGAAACCTGGACAATACAAAGAACAGGAGGAAGCCTTCGGTTCTCCCAAGAACTTTCTGAAGGATAAAGGGAGTCACAGTGGAGATCAACACCATGAGTGTGAGCAGTGTGGGAAAACCTTCAGTAGTTCCTGTTACGTTAAAATCCATAAAAGAATTCACAGTGGAGAGAAACCCTATGTATGTAAGCAATGTGGGAAAGCCTTTAGATATTCCAGTTACCTTCAGGTACATGAGCGAATTCACACTGGAGAGAAACCCTATGTATGTAAGCAATGTGGGAAAGCCTTTAGATATTCCAGTTACCTTCAGGTACATGAGCGAATTCACACTGGAGAGAAACCCTATGTATGTAAGCAATGTGGGAAAGCCTTTAGATCTTCCAGTGAGTTTCAGGTACATGAGCGTATTCACACTGGGGAGAAACCCTATGTATGTAAGCAATGTGGGAAAGCCTTTAGATCTTCCACTGAGCTTCGGAAACATGAGCGAATTCACACTGGGGAGAAACCCTGTGTATGTAAGCAATGTGGGAAAGCCTTTAGATTTTCCTGTGAACTTCGGGTACATGAACGAATTCACACTGGGGAGAAACCCTGTGTATGTAAGCAATGTGGGAAAGCCTTTAGATCTTTTAGTCACCTTCTGAAACATGAACAAATTCACATTGGGGAGAAACCCTATGTATGTAAGCAATGTGGGAAAGCCTTTAGATCTTCCACTGAGCTTCGGAAACATGAGCGAATTCACACTGGGGAGAAACCCTTTGTATGTGAACAATGTGGGAAAGCATTCAATAAGTCTTCTTCTCTCAGAATGCATCATAAGAGTCACACTGGAGAGAAACCGTATGTATGTAAGCAATGTGGGAAAGCCTTTAAATGTTCCAAAAGTATTAAGAGACATGAAAGGACTCACAGTGGAGAGAAACCTTAAGTGTGTAATCTATGTGGGAAAGCTCACTCTGATCCACATTGCTTACATACATAGGGTTTCTCCCCAGTGTGAAATCACTCATGTTCCTGAAGGTGACTGGAAAATCTAAAGCCTTTCCCACATTGTTTACCATGAAAGGAGTCATATGGGCGAGAAACTGAGCGAGCAATGTGGGTCAGCCTTTAATTCCTCCAGTCATCCTCCAGTGCAGGAGCCTTACATATGTAAGCCATGTGGAATGCCTTCGATATATCTAGTTCCTTGTACAGACATGACGGAACACACAGGAGAGTAATTCCCAGTAGACACTCTAGGCAGGCTTCCCTGTCGTAGAGGAATGCGTGGTTGAGAGTGCTCCTGTCAATGTAAAGCTTTGGGGATGCCCTTAGCAATCTATCAATTCACAGATAGGAAGGAGCACAGTGTGGGGAGAAACCTTGATTAAAGAAGATGTGCAGAGTCTGTAGTTCAATGTTTAGTTGCACATTAGAATAAACCCTTACTAATGTGAAAAGTACAAGTGAGTCATCTATTGCAAGAAATAGTTTTCAGATTCTTTGAAAATGTGCCATGTAGTATAATCCTCTAATATGGAGAACTCAATGCAAATAACTTGTTTGGAATACTCCAGAAGACACAAGAGGAAGGAAATTATCTAGTCTTAGGAATATATTGTAAATCTTAGGACTATGCATCATTCGTTTTTACAGTTAACTGACAAAGGACCTAATTTTTAATTTTTCTTTAATAAATAGTGTTTGAGTTTAATTTGTAGGATCTTTTATAATTAATCAGTTAATATATTTTTACTGCATTTACCTATAACTTGTTGATTGTAAGTAAACTGAAATCTGCTTGCAGTTTTCAGTTCAATCAATTTTTTTAAGAGGTGCTGGGGTTGGATCCAGAGGCCTTCCACCTCTGAACTATACTCTCAGACCTATTTTTATAATTTATTTGGAAACAGGGTCTCACTGTTACCAAGACCCTTTCTAAGTAGCTAAGGCTGTTTTTGAACCTGTGCGATCCTCCTATCTCAGCCTCCCTAGCGTGTGGATTATAAGCGTGCACCACCATGGCTGCCTCAGTGGGCTCAATTTTTATGTAGTTCTCAAATAATTGTGGTTAGATGGGCGTGCTGGCACCAACTTGTAATCCCAGCATCTGGAAGGCTGAGACAGTAGGATCACAGTTTGCAGACAGCCTCAGCTACATAGTGAGGCCCTTTGCAACTCAGTGAGACCCTGTTTCAAAATAAAAGAATAAGCCAAGTGTGTTGCCACAAGCTTGTAATCCCAGCATTTGGGAGGCTGAGGTATGATGATCGCAGGTTTGAAGCCTGCCTCAGCTACTAGGTGAGACCCTGTTTCCAAATAAAATATAAAATAGGTCTGGAAGTATAGCCCGTGGGTAGAAGGCTCCTGGATTCCATCTCCAGTACCACAAATAAAAAAGAGGGAGAATAAAAAATTGAGTTGGGTGTGTATCTCAGACAGGCAATGCCCCTGAATTCCATTCTCTGCACAGAAACAAAAAAAAGATTGTGGCTAATGAGCCATTGGAAAATGAATTGCAATTTATCACTGGGATTTTTCTACTGAGTTCAAATGGCAGGTCCTTATTTTTAATCTTTGTTTAACACAACTAAAGTTTTTACATTACATTTATACATATATCTCGAGGCCCGGATCCCTCCAGCTGTTTGACAAGGTCCCAGTGAGTGGAGGACGAGGACCACGCTCACACTGAGCCTGTTGTGTATTTTGTGCTCTAACTGGATTCTTAATCAAGCCAAACAATCCGGGTGGTTCAGGGAGACCTGCTGTTCTTTGCATATGAAGATATTATAGGAAAAAATATTAAGAGCCCTGGGAATTGCTCAGAAATTCATGCAATGCCACATAGTAGGAATCTGGCTAGTAGTAATTGAAACAATTACAGTTGTTCATAGATGCTGAGTCCTTTGACAAATGTCTGACATGATGCCTGCAGAGTGAATTGGGCCAGTTTATATGATCAACGAGCTTTCATGGTTGCCCCTTTGGGGGGCCAGAGCCAATCAGTACATAGCCCCCACCTACATTTCAACCTACTGAACAAGAGATTCATTGATTAAGATCTGTTAATTGGTTTTGTAGCCTTATAAAAGGATTTTGATTATTGCTGTAATGGGCTATTTATTTTTTCTATTTTTTATGATACTGAGCATTGACTCCAGGGGCATTCTACGTCCAAGCTACATCCCCAGCCTTGTTTTATATTTTTATTTTAAAGCAAGGTTTCACTAAGTCTTGGAGGACCTCACTAAATAGCTTAGGTTGGCTGCAAACCTTGGATCCTTCTGTGTCAGCCTTCCAAGTACTGGAATTACAAGCGTGCACCACCAAGCTCCACAGGAGGCTGTCATTCCGACTCTGAATAGGGATTTACCTGAGCTATTAAGTGATTATTCCTGGAAGTTGATGGAAAGCATCAAACTCTATGATGCGTCTGTTGGCAGAAGCATAAATATGTTCCATACTTCAGCATTTAATTAAAAATGGGGAAATATAGGGACCCGACCCATTTTTTTCTTTTTCTGACAGGTTAGTTGCTAAACTCTGGAAACAAAGAGCTGTCCCTGAGTGTAGCCAAGAATCCTGAAGTCAGGACTTAGAATATCCAGGAGTCCTGCCCATGTGACCTGGAGTTCTGCCTCACAGAAGGCTGTGGGTCCAATGTCCTTAGAGATTATTGTGTGGAGCTTGTGTTCCTCTTCTTCCAAGGTTTCCCCATAAAGTTACCTTCATATTAACACATTAAAACATCTTCGTTCTACATGTCATACGAGGTATATAAAATATTTTATATATAAATATATAATTTATTTTGTTTGTTTATTGCTGTGGATTGACCTATTTTATACTTTTTTATTGGGAAACAGAATCCCTTAAGCCAGTGTGGCTGGCTTCAAACCTGCATGATCCTCCTGTCTCCACCTCCCATGTGAGGGAATTATAAGTGGGCGCCACCATGCCCAGCTTCCTTCTCCTTCTTTTTCTCCTTCTCCTTCTTATTCTTTTCTCCTTCTCTCTCCTCCTATTCTTGTTCTCTTATCCATCTTCCTTTTCTTCCCCTCCTTATTTCTTTTCCTCCTCCTTTCCACCCCCACCTTGTCATCTTCATCCTCCTCCTCCTCCTTCTCACCCCAGTTCTATTTCATCTTTTGATTTACAACAGGGTCTCACAAAGTTTCTGAGAGGCTGGTTTAATGGCTGCTGCTGACCTGTGATCCTTTTATCTCAGACTCCCAAGTATTTAATTACAGGAAGTGCCACTCCACCTTGCTCCCTTTCTCTTTAATTTTTTTGTTTTTACTCAGTGTCTTGTTTTGTTGCCTAGCATGACCTCAAAATGCAATCTGAAACCTCGCATGGTGGTGCACACTTATAATCCCAGGATTTGGGAGGCTGAGACAGGAAAATATGGGTTTATGGACAGCTTCAGCTACTTAGTGAGGCCCTTTGCAACTCAGTGAGAACTTGTTTCAAAATAATGAATAAAAAATAGGGTTGGGGTGTAGCTCATAGGTAGAGTGGCCCTGGGTTTCGTACACAGTACTGTTAAAAAAAAAAAATAGGTCTAGGGGTGTAGCTCTGAGGTAGAATGCCTCTGGGTTCCATCCCCAATACTTCAAAAAGAAAGAAAGAAAGAAAGAGAGAGAGAGAAAGAAGGAAGGAAGGAAAGAAAGGAAAGAAAGAAAGAAAGAAAGAAAGAAAGAAAGAAAGAAAGAAAGAAAGAAAGAAAGAACGGACTAGGGCTGTAGCTTGGAGGTAGAATGCCCTGGGTACCAATCCCAGTATCACATAAACACAAAACAAAAATGAAATCCTCCTGTTTCACTGTAATGAAAGCATTACAGTGTACACTCTGCACCCAGCAGGCTTTTACTTAGGAAATGGTACAACTGTAATGTGGCCATAAAGGTCACAGGATCCATCCTTGCTTCATCTCTGATGATCAGTCAGAGCAAATACACACTTTGGTCTGACATCATCAGCAGGAATAATAGGGTCCATCTAAGCCCTGAACTTGTCAGGACTGTAAACTCTGAGTGGTGTCAGAATAGGACACCCAGTTGGTGTTTGGTGTGTAGCAAACCCCAAGTATTGGGAGTCAGAAAGATACCACAGGTCAGAACTTACACCTGACTGTAGGTGAGTGTTTGTGGAGTGTAAGGTTAATGAGGTCCCAGAATTTGGTTTCCTGGCTGCTCAGGTTCCTTCCCCTCCTCCCTGCTCATGACCCACCTGGCTGCAGCTGCACAGTGAGAGTGGTCTGTATCTTAGCTTAGGAAGTTGTGTGACCTTCTGATGTTCTCTTGAGAGATGAGGGTGAGGCTGGCAACTTCCTTTTGGATTTCTTTGTAGAATCTTTTTAATATTTATTTATTTATTTATTTATTATTTTTGGTGGTACTGGGGGTGGAACCCAGAGGCTTTTTACCTCCAGGCTATACTCCCAGACCTTTTTAATATTTTATTTGGAAACAGAGTCTCATTAACTTGCTGAGAGCCTCACTAAGTAGCTGAGGCTGGCTTCGGACCCGTGCGATCCTCCTGTCTCAGCCTCCCAAGATCGGGCATTACAAGCATGCGCCACCACACCCAGCTTAGAATCATATATATATATATATATATATATATATATATATATATATATAAAATAGCATTTTACCTTACCATCTAAGAATTTTTTTCAAGATTTGCATGTAAGATGGTGATTTTGTTGCTTGAATCTGGATGGATAGAATGATGGGTTCTGATGAAGGAAAATGTTGTTTGTTTGTTTTTTGCTATTGGAAATGGAATCCAGAGACTTTCTACCTTTCTATACTCCCAGACCTATTATATATGTATATATATTGGTGGTACTGAGGTTGGAACACAGCAGATTTTCTACCTCTGGGCTATACTCCAGCCCTATTTTATATTTTATTTGGAAACAGGGTTTCACTAAGTTGCTGAGAACCCACTAAGTAGCTGAGGCTGGCTATGAACCCATGTGATCCTTCTGTCTCAGCCTCCAAAGCGTGGAAATTACAATCATGTGCCACCACGCCCGGGTTATTTTATATTTTTATTTTGAAACAAATCTCATTAAGGTGCTGAGAGCCTCACTAAGTAGCTAAAGCTGGGTTCAAACCCACCTAGCCCTCCCATCCCAGCCTCCCAAATATTGAGATTGCAAGCTTGTGTCAGCACGCCTGGCTCAAAGAGATTCTTAAAATAAGTTATTTGCTTCTCAGTAAAGTTCCTTGGGTAAGGTGGTGCACACCTGAAGTCCCAGTACTTGGGAGGCTGAGACATAGCATCACCGTTTGTTGGCCAGCCTCACCAACTTAGTGAGGTGCTGTACAATTTGTCAGTACCTCATTTAAATAACAAATGAAAAGTGTTGGAGGTGAACTTTTTTTTTTTTCTTGTGGGTCTTGAGCTGGAACTCCGGGACATCCTGAAGAGCATTACAATGATTCATGTTTAAAAAATTTCTAAGCCGGGCATGGTGGTGCACACTTGTAATCCCCGCACTTGGGAGGCTGAGACAGGAGGATCACACAGGTTCGAAGCCAGCCTCAGCTACTTAGTTAGGCTCTCAGCAACTTAGTGAGACCCTGTTTCCAAATAAAATATAAAATGGGTCTGGGAGTATAGCTCGGAGATAGAAAGCTCTGGGTTCCACCCGCAGTACCACACACACACACACACAAAAAAAAAAAATTCTAAATTCGTGTGTAATATAAACATTTTTTTTCCTGTTTTTTTTTTTTTTTTTTTTTTTTTTTTTCTGGTGGTACTGTGTGTGGATCCCAGGGTTTTTCTACCTCTGGGATATACTTCCAGACATATTTTTATATTTTATTTGGAAATAGGGTATAACTAAGAAGCTGAGGCTGGCTTCCAACCTGTGCAATCCTCCTGTCTCAGCCTCTCCCAAATGCGGGGATTACAAGAGTGTGCCACCACACCTGGCTCTATAGAAAATTCTTAATAAACACAAAATTAATACTACTTTTTATTTTTTGCAGCTATCAAGTGGTAGCGAGATTCTTTGAATATAAACTTAGTAGTGATTGTGGAATAATCTTTAGCTGCTCTCCAGATCCTACTGTCAAGCAGAAAACTCATCCTGGAGTCAAACCAGGTGAAACGCAAATGTGTGGAGATATTCTGTTTGGTCATTTAACCTTAAATAAACCAGGCATGGTAGCGTATGCTTGTAATCCCAGCACTCGGGAGGCTGAGAAAAGAGGATCACAGTTCGCGGACAGCCTCAGCTACTTAGTGAGGCCCTCTGCAACTCAGTGAGACCCGGTTCCAAAATAAAGAAAAAAAATAGGGCAGGGGGTGTAGTTCTGAGGTCAAATGCCCCTGGGTTCCATCCCCAGACCCGCAAAAATAAAATAATAAATAAATAAATAACCTTATATAAGCCCTATAGCACTCACTCTGCACAGAAATCATGTGTGCCCTTGAAATATGGAGAGAAATCTGATAAAAACAAAGAACAGGAGGAAGCCTTCAGTTTTCCCAAGAGCTTTCTGAAGGATAAAGGAAGTCACAGTGGAGACCAGCACCATAAGTGAGCAGTGTGGGAAAACCTTCAGTAGTTCCCATGACATTAAAATCCATGAAATAATTCATAATGGAGAGAAACTTTATATATGAAAACAATGTGGGAAAGCCTTTAAGTCTTCCAATTACATAAAAATAAATGAGCGAATTCACACTTGTGAGAAATCCTATGTATAAGCAGTATGGGAAAGGTTTTATTTCCTCCAAATACCTTCATAAATATAAGCAAATTCACGTTGGCAAGAAACCCTGTGTGTGTAAGCAGTGTGGGAAAGGCTTTAATTCTTCCAATCACTTTAATATACATGAGCAAATTCACACTGGAGTGAAACCATATGTGTGTAAGCACTGGGGAAGGCTTCATTGCCTCAAATATCCTTCAGATACATGAGCAAATTCATACTGGTGAGAAACCCTATTCATGTAAACAACGTGGGAAAGACTACAATTTTTAGTTAATGTCAGATACATGAGTGAAATCACACCTAAGAGAAATCCTACATATGTAAGCAGTGTGGGAAAACCTTGAGATTTTCCAGGTACCTTCACAAACATGAGCGAATCCACACTGGGGAGAAACCCTATGTATGCAAGCAATATGCGAAAGTGTACATTGAATCTTCTCTCAAAATGCATGAAAGGAGTCACACTGGGGAGAAACCCTAGCAATGTGGGAAAGGCATTATCTGTTCCAGTTACCTTCAGAAACATGAGTGAGTTCATACATGTGAGAAACCCTATGTATGTAAAGCATGTTGGAAAGCCTTTACTAAATCTTATTCTCTCAGACTGCATCAAAGGAGTCACAATGGGGAGAAGCCCTGTGTATGTAAGCAATGTGGGAAAGGCTTGAGCTCTTCCGGTCAACTACAGAAACATTAGTGAGTTCATACGGGTGAGACACCCTACATATGTAAGCAGTGTGGGAAAGCCTTTACATCTTCAGGTCACCTTCACATACATGAGGGAATTCACACTGGGGAGAAACCCTGTGTATGTAAGCAATGTGGGAAAGCCTTTAGATCTTCCATTAACTTTCAGATACATGAGGGAATTCACACTGGGAAGAAACCCTGTGTATGTAAGCAACATGGGAAAGCCTATAGATTTTCCAATAATCTTCAGGTACATGAGTGAATTCACACTGGGGAGAATCCTTATGTATGAAAGCACTGTGGTAAAGCATACAGTCATCCTTCTTACAATAAGCATCAAAAGGGTCACTCTGGGGAGAAACCGCATGTATCTAAACAATGTGGGAAAGCCTTTAGATCTTCCACTGACCTTCAGGCACATGAGCGAATTCACACTGGGGAGAAACTCTGTGTATGTGAGCAATGTGGGAAAGCGTACACTTATTCTTCTTTTCTCAAAATCCATCAAAGGAGTCACACTGGGGAGAAACCCTATGTATGTAAGCAATGTGGGAACGCCTTTAATTATTCCAAAAGTATTAAGAGACAGAAGGACTCAAAGTGGAGAGAAACCTTATGTGTGTCATCTGTGTGGGAAAGCTTACTCTGATTCTCGTTCTCTCAGAAACCATGAAAGGAGTCACATGGGAGAGAAACTGAGCAAGCAATGTGGGACAGCCTTTAGTTCTTCCAGTCATCCTCCAGTGCAGGAGCCTTACATATGTAAGCCATGTGGAATGCGTTCGGTATATCTAATTTCTTGTACAGAAATGAAGGAACTCACGGAAGTGTAATTCTCAAAGTACACTCCAGGCAGGTTCCCTGTCATAGAGGAATGAGTGTTGAGGGTGCTCCTGTCAATGTAAAGCTTGGGGGATGCCCTTAGCAATCTTGGACCAATTCACAGATAGGAAAGAGCACAGAGTGGGGAGAAACCTTGATTAAAGGAGATGTGCAGAGCCTTTAGTTCAATGCTTAGTTGCACATTAGATTAAATTCTTATTAATATGAAAAGTACAAGTGAGTATTTTGTTGCAAGAAATAGTGTTCAAACTCTTTGAAAATTTGCCATGTAGTGTAATCCTCTAAAGACAAGTTCTTTGAAGAGTTCAATGCAAATAACTTGTTTGGAATAATCCAGAAAACACACAAAGTTTGACCACACCAGAGACCACCTTGTAGCCAAGAGATTTAATGGAGAGGCCAGTATGAATGGAAGAAACAAAGAGAGTGAAAAAAAGAGAAAGAGGGCGAGAGAGAGAGAAAGAAGGAGAAAGGAAGAGAGAGGGAGCGTGTGCTGGGGTCAGTGTTATATAGAGGGTTGGGGTTACGGATTGGGGGCTAAGAAGCTAGGCGAATGCCCTTGGAACTAATTGGCTAGAGTCCCATGGGAGTGGGTCATGCAGCCAGGAAATTGGCTCGGGATCAGTGGGGAATATTTCCTTCACTGATTGGCCAAAGGGCACCAGGAGGGGGCAGGTCTCACAGGTAAATGACCAGGTACGGTTGGAGGGGGATGGTAGCTTAGCCAGTCAGACCAGGGCCTCTCAGGAAACTCCTCTTATGGGGGGCTTCTGAAGTAAGAACTTAATTCATCTAACATTCCTCTTTTTGTTTTGGTTGTGAAAATGGGGCATCATTGATGGATTTGGCTGTTTCGAGCTGAACAGGGGCGACATGGGATATTTAAGGAGGAGTTAACAGGAAGAAAGTCTGGTCTCAAAGTAACTAGGAGTCCAACTAGGAGTAGAAGTACTCAGGCACCTAAGGCAAAAATTTCAAAAGGGGTAAATTCGGAAAAGGTTCCTTGTAGCCACATATCTTCAAGGATGGCAGCCCAATCAGCAATGGAACCAACAGTGGAAATCCTCCAGCTGGCCTGTGGAGCCTCTACAGGAATAGTAGTAAGCCTCGGCGTGTCAAAGGTAGCATCTGTCAGCATCTATCAGGGAGGTGAAAGGAAGATTATTATCACATCCAAGAGAAATACCAAGGGAAAGGGAACAAATGAGGATGAGGTGTTCTATTCCTGTCCAGTGCTGCAGACTAGCAGAAGTCAGTCCAACAGAGAGGATGAGAATCAGGGGGATGTAAAGCCTGAAAATCCAGAGGTTTGAGCACCGACCAAAAGAGGCTGATACAGGCCCAAGAATGCTGTTTCTCACTCAAGTGAAGAGGTGAAAGGGGGCAAGGCCAGCGGTGGGCAGGTCGATGAGGTAGCAAGTCAGTGTCTGTTCGTGGCTCTCAAGCCTTGATAGAGGGCTGACTGCTTCTCCATATGGGCAGTCTACTGATGCTGCTGTCAGGAGCAGCTGATAATCCCTGAGAAGAAGCTGCTTGAATGTTTGATTAGAGATTTGGGTAATTGAGTCTTGGAGGCATTAGATGATGCAGGGGGCTAAGGTCAATAATGGCTTCAAAGTATGGAAGAAAAAATAGAGCAGAGGGTGTAGCTTGGAGGTCAAATGCCCCTGGGTTCCATCCCCAGATCTGAAAAAAAAAAAAAAAAAAAAGAATGGCCTAAGAAGCCCTGCATGGTGGCACACGCTTGTAATCCCCGCGCTTGGGATTCTGAGACAGGAAGATTGCATAAGTTTGAAGCCAGCCTCAGCTATTCAGAAAAAGAGATATTGGAGTAGTTTGAGTCTGCCCCATCTTATAAGCTACAAGGGAGGAGGGAAGGAACAAAATGGCGATGGCGGAGGGAGGAGGGGAGGGAGGAAGAAAGGAAAATTAGAGAGAGGAGGAGAGCTCTCAGAGATCTGGGCCTAGAGGCAAGATATACTCATAAAAAGGAGGCCAATGACCAGGCTCACACATTCAGATGTACAAAGTAATGCAAAATAACCAATCCTGGCGCCCAGAGAAATACCTGAAATGAGACATCAGCCTCTTGCCGCACTGTGGGAGCCACCGCTTCATCTACCAAACTAAAAGGGACCTGCTCTCTACCAAGTGGGTCGTTACATCCCCCGGATCCCATGGCCTGGGGTTCCTCCTGCACATTCATCTAGACCACCTACAGGCAGTTTCCAAAGGGCTGGCAAGAGAGAAGACGATAAGCACCACACCACTTAAGACAGACAAAACAAATAACCTTAATGGCCAGCAAGAGGTTCCACAGGTCGGGGGTCCTCTAGGAGTCTTGGGGACCCCGGATGAGCCCCCAAATATAACACCCAGTTCAAGAAGTCCCCAAAGACCACCAGGAGACCATCACCTTATGCAAAAGCAAAGAGCCTTTATTCAGGCTTAAGCTTGGACTCTCAGACCTCACTGATCCAGTGGATCCATACAGAGAGCCTTGAGCAGCAGCTAGACAAAGCTTTCATGGTGTTTAGGGTAGGGGTGGGGGAACTACTGAGCTACATGATTGGGTGACTTCTAAGCAGGGTTTGTCTGGCACCAGGAGGTTGGTCCATACTGACCACATCACCTTAAACTTTATTTTTGGTGGTGTTGTATCCAGAGTTATCGAGAAAGGAGACTCGAGAATCCAAGGGAAATGTGCCAATTGAAGCCTTTATTAGCTGGCCAGCAGCAGAGCCCTCAGTCTAAAATCAGACCAGAGGGGCGTGCCGACTGACCTGGGTCTGGAGCTTATAAAGAATAAGCAAGCAGGTTTAATTATTTTGGGGGGGGGGTTGTCTGAGGATGGAACCCAGGGGCATTTGACCTCCGAGCTATACCCCCTGCCCTAATTTTTATTCTTTTTATTTTGAAACCGGGTCTCACTGAGTTGCTGAGGGCCTCACTAAGTAGCTGAGGCTGTCCGGGAACCGCGATCCTCCAGGTCTCAGCCTCCCGAATGCTGGGATTACAAGCGTGCACTACCACATATGGCTAAGCAAGCACGTTTACAGAGGCGGAAACTTGCAAGTTAGTGTGTCTGTGTGGTCAGGTGCTGGGTTAGGCTCCACCCAAGGTCAGAGGGTGGAGGAGAGGGACCCAGGAATTTCAGGTAGGAGATAAGCCATTAGCATAGGGCAGGGGAGTGGTCTCAGCTTCAATTAATTCCTAGAGGTGCAAGATTAAATTTTAGATTAGCCACTTGAAACAAGAGGGGGTTTTGGGACACCGGGGATTTTTATTTTTTTATTTTTATTTGTTTTTATTTTTTGTGGTACTGGGAGCGGAACCCAGAGGCTTTCTACCTCCAGGCTTTACTCCCAGACCCCCCCTTTTTTTTGGTGGTGGTACTGGGGTTCCTGTAAGCCCTTCTACCTCCGGTCTACACTCCCAGACCTATTTTTACATTTTTATTTGGAAACAGGGTCTCCTAAAGCCAGCGCGCGCCTGGCTTCGAACCTGCGCCATCCTCCTGACTCTGCCTCCCAAGAGCGGGGATTACAAGCGTGTGCCACCATGCCCGGCCCCAGACCTTTTTTTACAAAATATATTTCATTTGGAAATAGGGTCTCATTAAGTTGCTGAGAGCCTCACAAAGTAGCTGAGGCTGGCAACGAACCTGTGCGATCCTCCTGTCTCAGCCTCCCAAGAGCGGGGATTACAAGCGTGCGCCACCACGCCCTGCTCACCAGAGAGTTTTAATAAGGACTTTACGGTCTAATTAAAGTTGCTGAGGGTTTCATTAAAGTGCTGGAGCTGGCTTTGATTAATCACGGCCTTTGATTAATGGGAAATTTGAATGCCCAAATAACCTGGTTTGAGCTAACTGCACCTTTGGTGGAGACAACCTGTACAACCGGGATCGACTTTTTCCTATTCTCCTTCAGTTCCCAAGCCAGGAGCCTTGCTGCAGTCACTTAGCATTCATTTTGAAGCCCTGTCACTCAAGAGGTGCGGAGGTGGGGCTTGCATCCTCGGCCAATCAGGAGCGCAGGGGCGGGCTCTCCTGGCTTCCAGAACTTCCGCTTGGAGCCACCACGTGCCTTCCTATCTGTCTTCCTGCGGAGCACGCGTGTTGTTCGGTCCAGCTCCGGGACCTCCAAAGGCCCGAGAGTCTTGGGGGACGCGGCCCGTCGGCGCCATGGTGAGTGAGGCGAGTCCGCGGGCGGCGAGGAGGGCGGCTGGCGGCGGCGGCGGCCGCGGCGCTGAGTCCCGGCGCCCTGGGCCTGGGCGGCCCCTGCAGAGCGGGCGGCGGCGGCGGCTTCCCCTGCGGTGCCGGGGCCTCTCTGCAGCTCGGCGCGCCCGCGGCCCTGACCGCGCGGTGGCCGCCAGGGTCGCGGGGAGACCCGATTAAAATTATATATTACGAAACAGGGTCTTTCTGAGTTGCTGAGGGTCCCATTAAAGTTCTGGAGTTGGCTTTGAATTTGGAATCCTCCTTTCAGTCTCCCCAATACCGTCCAGGGCTGCTGATGTTTGGCGGGGGGAGGGCGTATTGTAGATTGACTCCAATGGCCTCACTAAGTAGCTGAGGCGTCCCTGAAATGAGATCCTATGTCTCAGCCTCCCAAATGCTGGGATTACAAGCGTGCGCCACCACGCCAGGCTATTTTTAATTTTTGGAACAGAGTCTTAGTAAGTTGATGAGGGCCTCACTAAACTGCGGAGGCTGACCTCAAACCTGGATCCCATTGTCTCAGACTCCAAGTACTGGGAATACAGGTTTAGGCCAACGTGCCTGGTTGTTTTCTGCCTTCCTGAGAGTCCTTCCCTTCTCTCTCAGAGCCCTGAAATAGGCCTTTCACATTTTAGGGTGGATGGGTGTGTGTTTGTTTGAGTAGTGGAGATTGAACTCAGTGTGGTTCTTCTCCTAGTCACTTAGTTCTTGGGGTGCCACACCTAACTCACTGTCCAACCAGAGGATTCAGGCCCGGTGTGAGCTCTTCAGTGAGGTGCACAGGCTGCAGGGCCTGCGACAACACATTTAGGTGGATTTTCCAGTTCAAATCCGCCATAGTGGGGACTCCTTTCAGCTGCTGAGAGCACTGATTGGTGATTCAACCTCCTGGGCGCCGTGACAGCCTGTGACACCCTAAACTTAGGCAAGATTCCAGGCCACCCAGAAACGGGAAGTGGTGAAATGTGGGGGGCCAAGTTCTGGAAAAGGAGGGACTAGTGAGATGGAGGGGACCAGTCTCCTGCCAGCCCTGGAGGCTGCCCTGGGTCCATGGCCTCGGGGTACAGCTGGGTCACCAGCAGTGCTGGGTATCCTTCCTGTGTCTGCAGCGACTCTAGCAACCAAGATCCCTGTGGTATCTGGGCCTGCAGCCTGCATATCACAGGTTGTGTGGTGATGGCAGAGCATTGGGCGTCTGTGTGGGAGGAGCCAGGGGTTGTGTCTCCATCCCTCCTGCCTCCCCAGGCTGACCACATTCTGCAAGTTGTCTTCTGACTGAAAGCAGGGCCTCAGTCCACAGCCTGTTCCTAAGCCCTGCTCTCCTCAGGATGCCAGTAAATCCATAAATATCCAGAGCCTGTCCCATATCACCAGCCTACCAAGAAGAGGTCCACTCGCACCTGTGGCTGGGCTGGGAGTTGGGGGAGATGGGTTGTCCTCAAACAGGAAAGAGAAGATGAAAAGGAGAGATAAAAGAAATGTGACTTAGAAAGCAACGTGTGAAGAGGGGAAAGTCCCAAATGTAAGGTCTGCAGACTTCTCAGTGTGTGGGCAGAGAGGACTTTGCTTTTGGGGTAGCAGCCAGCAGGAGGAGAGAGAAGATGGAGAGGAGGATGGGGTGGTGACATCACACCCTAGACCTGAGAAGGCTTTTCCTGGTCTCAGCTTGTTAGCATAACAATAAAGAAGGGTTCTTGCTGGCTCAGGCTAAAGGTAGATCAAAGATCAGAGGCCTGGAGGAAGGAAAAAACTTAAAGGAAACTTACTTAAAGTTTTTTTTCTGCTGACAGTTATTTTTTAGGACAAAAGTGGGAATTTGAAATGTGCTTGTCTTGCCTTATGACAATAAGATAAAAACAGGACATCCTGTAAGTGTAATAGGGAATGTGTTGTATACAGTTAGATGTTTCTCCAGAATAAAGCACTAGATGTGGGGTATCTTTTTTTTTTTTTTTTTTTTTTTCCCTGCAGCACTGGTTATGGAACTCAAGGGAAATCTAACTCTGGGCTACATTCCCAGCCAAATTCTTAAAATATTTTATTTGGAAACTGGGTCTCACTAAGTTGCTGAGGCTGGCTTCCATCCCTTGGGATCCTCCTGTCTTTACTTTCCACGTACTGGGATTGTAAGGGTGCACCACTGCGTCTGACTTTGGGAATCTTTAATCACTGCTATTTACTGAGAATTTGAGTGCTTCTTTGGGTGTGTACTATAATAATGATAAAACAATACTAATGGTATTAATAATAATAATTTGGTCTTTGTGTCAGATTCTGGCACAGAGATCCTTAAAACCCTTGGAAATTCCAGGATCAGAAGTGTCTTTGCTTATCAAAAACCCCTTTTATATAATATTTGAATTAAACTAACAGAGTTCCTCAAGGTGCTGCCCTTCTATAATTCTGGATGGGGTCTGGTGACCAGTCAGAGCAAACACACACTTTGGTCTGGCCTCTCCAGCAGGGATAATGGGGTCCATCTAAGCCCTGAACTTGTCAGGACTGTAAACTCTGAGTGGTGTCAGCATTGAATGATGGGACACCCAGATGGTGTTGGAGAATCGGTTGGTGTGCAGCAAACCCCACATGTTGGGAGTCAGAAGGATACCACAGGTCAGAACTTACACCTGACTCTAGGTGAGTGTTTGGGGAGTGTAAGGTTAATAAGGTCCCAGAATTTGGTTTCCTGGCTGCTCAGGTTCCTTCCCCTCCTCCCTGCTCATGACCCACCTGGCTGCAGCTGCACAGTGAAAGTGGTCTGTATCTCAGCTTAGGAAGTTGTGTGACCTTCTGATGTTCTCTTGAGAGATGTGGGTGAGGCTGGAAGCTTCCATTTGGCTTTCATTTTAGAATCTTTTTTTCAATATTTCCATGTGCCCGTCGTTTTAGTGTACACTTGTAATCCCAGCATTGGGGAGGCTGAGACCAGAGGATAGTGGTTTGCAGACAGTCTAAGCTACTTTGCAATTTAGTGAGACCCTATTTCAAAATAAAGAATTTTTAAAAAAAAAGGAGAGCCGGGTGTGGTGTGCATGCTTGTAGTTTGGCATTTGTAGGCTGAGACTGGAGAATCACGGATCTGGGACACCCTCAGCTACTTAGTGGAGCCCTCTGCAACTTAGTGAGACCCTGTTTCAAAATAAATAATAAAAAATAGGGCAAGGGGTATAGCTCTGAGGTGGAATGCCGCTGGGTTCAATCCCCAGACCCAGAAAAAAAAGATTGGCATATAAGACGGTGATTTTGTTGCTTGATTCTGAGTTGATAAAAGGATGAGTTCTGATGAAGGAAAAAGGTTTTTTTTGTTTGTTTGTTTGTTTGTTTTTGCTATTGGAGATGGAACCCAGAGATCTTCTACCATCCTACCTCTGGGTTTATATTTTTATTTAGAAACAGAGTCTCATTAAGGTGCTGAGAGCCTCACTAAGTAGGTAAAGCTGGCTTCGAACTCATGTGTACTACTGTCCTAGCCTCCCAAGTACTGACATTACAACTGTGTGTCACCAAATCTGGCTCAAAGATTTTCTTGAAATAAGTTATGTGCTTTACAGTAAAGTTCCTTGGGTAAGGCGGTGAACACCTCTAGTCCTGGGACTTGGGAGGCTGAGACATCACAGTTTGTTTGCCAGCCTCAGCAACTTGAGACTCCGTACGAATTTTTAATACCTCCTTTGAAAATAAAAATTGAAAAGTGTTGGTGTTAATCTTTGAAAGTAGAATGGCCCTGGGTTCAATCTCCCATACAAAAAAAAAAAAAAAAGAAAAACAATTAATATGATTTTATTTAAGAAAAAATATTTATATAATCATTTGTAAGTGAATAAATAGACTTCTATCTATTTATCTATTTGTCTAACTTTGAGTATATGTATGATCCTGTTAATTGATGTAGGAGTATTTCTAACTCTAGTTACCCTTCTTGCTTGCTTGCTTTTTTTCCTTATTTTCTTGTTTGTTTGTTTGTTTGTTTGTTTATGGGGCTTTGGATTGACCCAGGGCATTGTAAGTCCATGCTCCTGCCCCATCCCTTTAGATTTTTGGAAGCAAGTTCTCATTACATCGCTTAGATTCTGGCAACACATTGATGATGGCCTCAAAGCTACAGTCCTCCTTTTTTAGCCTTCCGTATGCTGGGGCCACAGGTTTGCGTCAGCACACTTGGGATATTTTAGTGACTTATTTATTTGTTTATGGGGCTGCAGGTTGAAGCCGGGGCATCCTACCACTGAACTACACCCCCAGTCCTATTATTATTTGGAAAAGGTCTAACTAGGTTGATTTGAGCCTCACTGGGTTGGTGAGGCTGGCTTTCAGTCTGCAGTGCTCCTGTCTCAGCCTCCCAAGTATTAAGCAAACAGACATGTGTCACCACACCTGGCTAACCTCTTGAGTATTTGGTGCCATTTTGCTATTAGTGCAAAAAGCAGGACCACGCAGAGCAGCTTGCACCATAAGCAGGGACCAGACATTGACTGCCTTCTGTGTTGGCCTTTCCTTGCTCTGGCTTGCCAACCTGATCTCCTGCCTGATGGCCATAATGAACTCTGACTTCTGCTTACTGGGTGTCTGGGGTCTCATGCCTTTGCTCCTGTTGGTTATTGCCTAATATGTGAATTCCAAGTCACATTGCCATCTTACAATGGAGACAAGCATATAGGAGTCATTATTGACCAGAAATAGGAATCATGGCTGGGCGTAGAGGCGCATGCTTGTAATCCCCGCGCTTGGGAGGATTACAGGAGGATCCACAGGTTTGAAGGTAGCCTCAGCTACTTAATGAGGCCCTCAGCAACTTATTGAGACCCTGCTTCGAAATCAAATATAAAATAGGTCTGTGAGTATAACCCAGAGGTAGAAAGCCCCTGGGTTCCACCCTCAGTACAGCAAAAAAAAAAAAAAAGAAAGAAAGAACATTTAAGTAACTGAGGCTGGAAAATACTGGGTTTACAAGTGCAAGTCACCACACACAGCTAGGACTTTATTTGAGAGATGCTATAGTGCCCACAGAAAAGTTGAGATGACCCAGAAATACTGTGGGTGTTGGGGTCCTCCTAGGACCATATACCTTCAGCCTCCCATCAGAATTGCTGCAGGACATGGTGTGGGAATGGATGGAGAGTAAGAGTGTGATGAGCAAGGCATGGAGGGAACATTTAGGGAACAGAGCATCATGGGAACTTCCTTTGAAGTTAGTATAGATCTGCAGTGATCTGAGTCTCACCCTTCATGCTAGAAATATTTGCCATGTTTTAGGGACTGGTGGCTTTTGAGGATGTGGCTGTGACCTTCACCCTGGAGGAGTGGGCTTTGCTGGATCCCTCCCAAAAGGAGCTCTACCGACAGGTGATGCAGGAAACCTTGAGGAACCTGGCCTGCGTAGGTAAGGGTGGTGTCATTCCCTCCATTAGTCAGTCAGAGCACCCATGGTTCTTGTTCATTAGTGCTGTGGCTTGATTTGAAATATTGAAAGGAGAATGGCGTGGTGGCGCACACTTGTAATCCCAGTGCTTAGGATCTGAAACAGCAGGATTGTGCAGGTTCAAGCATGCCTCAGTTATGAGGTAAGGCCATCTGTAATTTAGTGAGACTCTGTTTCCAAATAACAAGTAAAAAATACATCTGGGAGTATAGCTGAGGGTAGAAAGCCCCTGGATCTCCAGTAACACACACACACACACACGCAGAAATATTGAAAGGAAAGCCAGGCAAGGTGGCTCACGCTTATAATCTCAGCATTTGGGAGGCTGAGACCAGAGGATCACAGTTCGCGGATAGCCTCGTCTCCTTAGTGAGGCCCGCTGCAACGCAGTGAGAGCTGCCTTCAAAATAAAGAATTAAAAATAGGGTGGGGGTGTAGCTCAGAGGTCGAATGCCCCTGCTTTCCATCCCCAGACCTGCCAAAAGAAAGAAAAAATATTGAACAGAAACGTTTTGGGAAATAGACCAGGCCTCATCACATTGTATATATCTTGCATTCAGCCTAGAATTTAATAATTCTGTTGTGATATTGTAATAATTCATAATTCTCGTTTTGCATCTACACTTTAGTCCAAGATCAGGAGCAGCAGAACAATACTGATGATTGCCAAACACTCTGGAGAAATCCAAGGTAATTTTTCACTCCCAAAAGAAAGCAATGAGTCAGGTAGGGTGGTGAGCTTGTAATCCCAGCACTTGGGCATCTGAGACACAAGGGCCATAGGTTAAAACAAAGTTTAAAATAAAATTTAAAAGGCTGGAGGTTTAGCTTGAAGAGAGAGAAAGTAAGAAACAAGTCTTAGAATAGTAGCATGTCGGGGAGTTTAACAATGAAGCAAATGATTGAGAGAACCCCCAACTTAAATTGATTTAATTCAAATATATTCCAAAATTGCAGCCAGGTGTGGTGGCCTACACTTATGATCCCCATGCTTGTGAGGTGGATACAGGAGGATCCAGTAAATTCAAAGCCAGCCGCACTGGCTTAGAGACCGTATTTCCAAATAAAAATATTTTAAAAATAGGACTGGGCATGTAGCCCAGAGGTAGAAGGGTTTCCAGGAACCCCAGTACCACCAAAAAAAAAAAAAATTAATAAATTAATTAATTTTTAAAAATTTCACACATCTTGAAATTTTACAATTGGAAATTCCAACATTTTATTTGTAAACAAGGTCTCACTAAGTTGCTGAGAGCCTCACTAAGTAGCTGAGGCTGGGTTCGAACCTGTGCAGTCCCTCTGTCTCGCCTCCCAAGTGCTGGGATTACAAGTGTGAGCCACCATGCCTGGATCTATAGAAAATTCTTAACACTGAATTTTTTTTTTTTTTTTTTTTTTTTTTTTTTTTTTTTGGTGGCACTGGGGGTGGAACCCAGAGGCTTTCTACCTCCGGGCTACACACCCAGACCTTTTTTATATTTTATTTGGAAACAGGGTCTCACTAGGTTGCTGAAAGCCTCACTAAGTAGCTGAGGCTGGCTTTGAACCTGTGTGATCCTCCTGTCTCAGCCTCCCAAGCGCGGGGATTATAAGCGTGTCCACCACGCCCGGCCCAAATTTCTAATATACTTCTCTATTTCTTTTTTTCAGAAATCAAGTGGTAGCAAGATTCTTTGAATATGAACTTGGTATTGACTGTGGAATAATCTTTAGCTGTTCTCCAGATCCTATTGTCAAGCAGAAAACTCATCCTGGAGTCAAACCAGGTGAAAGGCAGAGGTGTGGAGATGATCTCTTTGGTTATTTATCCTTAAATAAGCCCCACAGCACTCACTCTGGACAGAAACTATGTGTGCCTTTGAAATATGGAGAGAAACCTGGTCAATACAAAGAACAGGAGGAAGCCTTCAGTTCTCCCAAGAGCTTTCTGAAGGATAAAGGGAGTCACAGTGGAGACCAACACCATGAGTGTGAGCAGTGTGGGAAAACCTTCAGTAGTTCTCACTCCATTCAAATTCATGGAAGAATTCACAGTGGAGAGAAACCTTATGTATGTGAACAGTGTGGGAAAGCCTTTAGCATTTCCGGGATTCTTAAGAGACATATGCGAGTTCATAGGGGTGAGAAACCCTATGTATATAAGCAATGTGGGAAAGCGTACACCGAATCATCATCTCTCAAAAAGCATGAAAGCAGTCACACTGAGGAGAAACCCTATGTGTGCAAGCAATGTGGGAAAGGCTTTCGATCTTCCAGTTACCTTCAGATACATGAGCGAATTCACACTGGGGAGAAACCCTATGTATGTAAGCAATGTGGGAAAGGCTGTAGATCTTCCACTGACCTTCAGCCACATGAGCGAATTCATACAGGTGAGAAACCCTATGTCTGTAAGCAATGTGGGAAAGCCTTTAGATCTTCCAGTCACCTTCAGGAACATGAGCGAATTCACACTGGAGAGAAACCCTATGTATGTGAGCAATGTGGGAAAGCCTTTAGATGTTCCAATAGTCTTCAGAATCATAAGGGGATTCATATGGTTGAGAAACCCTGCATATGTAAGCAGTGTGGGAAAGGGTTTAAGTCTCGCTATCACCTTCAGAAGCATGCGCAAGTCCATAGGGATGAAAAACCCAATGTATGTAAGCAATGTGGGAAAGGCTTTATATTTTCCAGTAACCTTCAGACACATGAGCGAATTCACACTGGGGAGAAACCCTATGTATGTAAGCAGTGTGGGAAAGCCTTTCGATCTTCCAGTCACCTTAAGGCACATGAGCGAATTCACACTGGGGAGAAACCCTATGTATGTAAACAATGTGGGAAAGCCTTTAGGTCTTCCAGTAGCCTTCAGGCACATAAGCGAATTCATACTGGTGACAAACCATATGTATGTAAGCAATGTGGAAAAGCCTTTAGATCTTCCAGTAAACTTCAGAAACATGAGCAAATTCACACTGGAGAGAAACCCTATGTATGTAAGCAATGCGGGAAAGCCTTTAAATGTTCCACTGGCCTTCAGGAACATGGGCGAATTCACACTGGAGAGAAACCCTATGTATGTAAGCAGTGTGGGAAAGCCTTTAGATATTCCTCTGGCCTTCAGGCACATGAGCGAATTCACACTGGGGAGAAACCCTGTGTATGTAAGCAATGTGGGAAAGGCTTTAGATCTTTCAGTGACCTTCGGAAACATGAGCGAATTCACACTGGGGAGAAACCCTATGTATGTAAGCAATGTGGGAAAGCCTTTAGATATTCCAGTCACATTCAGGCACATGAGCGAATTCACACTGGGGAGAAACCCTGTGTATGTAAGCAATGTGGGAAAGCCTTTAGATCTTCCACTGGCCTTCGGAAACATGAACGAATTCACACTGGGGAGAAACCCTATGAATGTACGCAATGTGGGAAAGCCTTTAGATCTTTCCCTGACCTTCGGAAACATGAGCGAATTCATACGGGAGAGAAACCCTATGTATGTGAGCAATGTGGGAAAGCGTTCACTCATCCTTCTTCTCTCAGAATGCATCATAGGAGTCACACTGAGGAGAAACCGTATGTATGTAAGCAATGTGGGAAAGCCTTTAAATGTTCCAAAGGTATTCAGAGACATGAAAGGACTCACAGTGGAGAGAAACCTTACGTGTGTCATCTGTGTGGGAAAGCTTACTCTGATTCTCGTTCTCTCAGAAACCATGAAAGGAGTCACATGGGAGAGAAACTGAGCAAGCAATGTGGGACAGCCTTTAGTTCTTCCAGTCATCCTCCAATGTAGGATATCTAGTTCCTTGTACAGACATGAAGGAACCCACACAGGAGAGTAATTCCCAGTGTACTCTCTAGGCAGGCTTCCCTGTCATAGAGGAATGCGTGGTTGAGAGTGCTCCTGTGAATGAAGCTTGGGGGATGCTCTTAGCAATCTGTACCAGTTCAGAGCTAGGAAAGAGCTCAGTGTGGGGAGAAACCTTGATTAAAGGAGATGTGCAGAGTCTGTAGTTCAATGCTTAGTTGCACATTAGAATAAACCCTTATTCATGTGAAAAGTACAAGTGAGTGGTCTATTGCAACAAATAGTTTTCAGATTCTTTGAAAATGTGCCATGTAGCATAATCCTCTAATGTGAAGAACTCAATGCAAATAATTTGTTTGGAATACTCCAGAAAACACAGGGGAAGGAAGTGATCTAGAACTTAGGAATATATTGCTTATCACTTTCAAGGTTAATCGCAGGATTATGCATTGTTCATTTTTACAGTTAACTGACAACTTAATTTTTAATTTTTCTTTAATAGTGTGAGAGTTTAATTTGCAACATTTTTATAATTAATCAGCTCATACTTTTTTTTCCGCATTCACCTATAACTTGTTGATTCTAAGTAAACTGAAATCTGCTTGCAATTTTCAGTACAATCAAGTGTGTGTGTGTGTGTGTGTGTGTGTGTGTGTGTGTGTGGTTCTGGGGTTGGAATCCAGAGGCTTTCTACTTCCGGGCTATTCTTCCAGACCTATTTTATATTTTATTTGGAAACAGGGTCTCACTAAGTTGCTGAAAGCCTCACTAAGTAGCTGATGCTGGGTTTGAACCTATGTGATCCTCCTGACTCAGCCTCCCAAGCACGGGGATTACAAGCGTGCACTACCACACCCGGCTCTCAGTACAATCAATGTTTTTTAAGAGGTGCTGGGGTAGAAACCTACCTCTGAACAATACTCTCAGACCTATTTAATAGTTTATTTGGAAACAGGGTCTCACTATGTTACTGAGACCCTTTCTAAGTAGCTGAGGCTGGCTTTAAACCTGTGCAATCCACCTATCTCAGCCTCTCTAGCGCAGGGTTTACAAGTGTGCACCACCACGGCCGGCTCATAGACTCAGTTTTTATGTAGTTCGTAAATAATTGTGGTTAGGTTGGCATGCTGGCACAAATTTTTAATCCCTGTGTTTGGGAGGCTGAGACAGTAGAATCACCGTTTGCAGGCAGCCTCAGCTACATAGTGAGGCCCTTTGAAGAGGGAGAATAAAAAATTGAGCTGCGTGTATACCTCAGATGAGCAATGCCCCTGGATTATATTCCCAGCACAAAAAAAAAAAAAAAAAATTGTGGCTAATGAGCCATTGGAAAATGACTTGCAATTAATCCCTGGGATTTTTCTACTGAGTTCACATGGCAAGTCCGGATTTTTATTATTTGTTTAACACAATTAAAATTTTTACATTACATTTATACATATATCTTGAGGCCCGGATCCCACCAGCTGTTTGACAAAGTCCCAGTGAGTGGAGAAGGAGGACCATGCTCACACTGACCCTGTTGTGTATTCCGTGCCCTAACTGGATTATGAATGAAGCCAAACAATCCGGGTGGTTCAGGGAGACCTGCTGTTCTTTGCATATGAAGATATTACAGGAAAAAGAGTATTAAGAGCCCTGGGAATCGCTCAGAAATTCATCCAATGCCACATAGAAAGAATCTGGCTAGTAAAAATTGAAACAATAACAGTTGTTCATAGATGCTGAGTCCTTTGACAAAAAGTCTGACATGATGCCTGCAGAGTGAATTGGGCCAGCTTATATGATTAACGAGCGTCCATGGTGCCCCTTTCGGGGCCAGAGCCAATCAGTACATAGCCTCCACCTACATTTCAACTTACTGAACAAGAGATTTATTGATTAAGCTTTGTTAATTGGTTTTGTAGCCTTATAAAAGGATTTTGATTATTGCTGTAATGGGCTATTTATTTTTTCTACTTTTTATGGTACTGGGCATTGAACCTAGGGGCATTCTACCTCCAAGCTACATCTGCAGCCTTGTTTTATATTTTTATTTTAAAGCAAGTTTTCACTAAGTCTTGGAGCGCCTCGCTAAATAGCTTAGGCTGCCCACAAACCTTGGAGTCTTTTGTGTCAGCCTTCCAAGTACTGGAATTACAAGCGTGCACCACCATGCTCCACAGGAGGCTGTTATTCCGACTGAATAGGGATTTACCTGAGCTTTTAAGTGATTATTCCTGGAAGTTGATGGAAAGCATCAAACTCTATGATGCGTCTGTTGGCAGAAGCATAAATATGTTCCATACTATAGAATTTAATTTTTAAAAAACCCGGAAATGTAGGGGCCCAACCATGTGGGTTTTTTTTTTTTTTTTTTTTTTTCCTGACAGGTTAGTTACTAAACTCGGAACAAAGAGCTGTCCCTGAGTGTACCCAAGAATCCTGAAGTCAGGACTTAGAATATCCAGGAGTCCTGCCCGTGTGACCTGGAGTTCTGCCTCACAGAAGGCTGTGGGCCCAATGTCCTTAGAGATTATTGTGTTTCTCTTCTTCCAAGGTATCCCCATAATGTTACCTTTGTATTAAGACATCTTTTTGTTCTACGGGATATACAAGATATATAAAATATTTTATATATATAAATATATATATATTTATTTTGTGTGTGTGTGTGTGTGTATGCTACTATGGATTGAACTTGGGGACATTCTACCTCCTAGATACACCCCCAGCCTGATATTTTCTTATTTTTAAACAGGGTCTCACTGAGATTTGGAGGGCCTCATTAAGTAGCTAAGGATGTCCCCGAACCAGCAAAACTCCTCTCTTAGCCTCTCAAATTCTAAGATTACAAGTATGTGCCACTATGCCTGTCTTGCAAGTTGCTATATACTTAATAAAGACATAGTGGTCATCAGCTCTCCTCATCATGTATGTTTCTAATCAAAGATAACCCCCGTGTAAGGCGAAGCTGTGTAGAAGTGCTGCAGAGCTTAACATGTATGGGGGCTTGGGGCTCTGGGCTTTTTCAAGTACCCATGGGTAGGTTGTTATTGACCTTTCACTCACAGTAAAGGAAGACTATTGTGCTTTTTTTTTTTTTTTTCAGAACTGGGGAAGGAAACTGGAAACCAAGGGCATTCTACCCACTAGCTACACCCTCAGCCCTATTTTTTATATTCCTTTTTTTTTTGTGTGTGTGTGGGGGGGTACTGAGTGGTTGAACCCAGGGGCTTTTCTACCTCCAGGCTATACCCCCAGATCTATTTTTATACTTTATTTGGTAACAGCGTCTCACTAAGTGGCTGAGGCTGGCTTTGAACCTGTGCGATCCTCCTGTCTCAGCCTCCCAAGCGCTGGGATTACTAGCATGCACAGTCACACCTGGTGTTGTGTTTAATTTTTTTATACCACAAAGACTGAAATCAGTGTGTCTGGTCGGCATCTCCAGGGAAACGTTCCTGTATTGCCCTGAGTGGTCTTTTTTTTCCCCACAGTATTTATCACTTGTGTCTTTACTGAGTGGCCTTTCTCTACGTGCTAATGAGCTGCAGCCTCTCTTACTCTGCCTGTAGACTCCTGGTGTCCTCTGTTGCGAGCCACCTTTGGTTATCCTTGGTCCACTTTCTGAGGTGATTGTGGTGCTTTTCTCTACTAGTTTGGATGCTTTTTGTAGATTCTAGACATTAGTCTTTCAGTATCCTGAATATCTTCTTCAGGCTGTTATCTAGTTTTATTATTGTTTTATTATCATCATGTGTGACTACTGTGTCCCCTCAGGTGTCTGCTTTTTAACACTTCTCTTGGGGCAGTGTAATTATACACTATAATGTGATTAAAAGTTATGCAGACATACATGCACACATAACTTGGTTTATTTTCCTCTATTTCCTCCCTTCTTCCTCCCTCTGCACACCTGTTCAGGTCCCATTCTACTTTATAAACAATTCCTTTCCCCCAAAAAACAAAATTATTTCTCCAGTAGGTCTGGGGTCTACAAATCGGAAAACAAGATCTCCTCAGAACCACACTGCTGCTGAAGAACCAGATGGAGAACTCCTCACCCTCAGTGGCTGCCTCTCTGGAACTTCTGGCTCTATCTTTGTGGGAACTTCTTTTTAACTCATGACTCTCCCTTGCTGTTGGGAACAGCAGTCATTACATTTAGGCCTGCCCTATCCTAGGACAATGCCGAGCCCTGCATTGATTAAATTTGCAAAGACCCTGTTTCCAAAAATGTCATGTTCTAAGGCTCCAAGTGGACTTGAATTTAAGGGCTTTGTTCATGCCGGGCGTGCTGGCACAAGCTTGTCATCCCAGCATTTGGGAGGCTGAGACCGGAGGATCAGGGTTTGCAGCTGGCCTCAGCTACTACCTAAGAGGCCCTTTGCAACTCAGTAAGACCTTGTTTCAAAATAAAGAATCTAACCCCAGTCAGATTGGCAAGCATAAAGAAATCAAACAACAACAAATGCTGGCGAGGATGTGGAGAAAGAGAGGAACTCTTTTGCATTGTTGGTGGGAGTGCAAACTAGTTCAGCCACTATGGAGATCTGTGTGGAGATTCCTTAGAAAACTGGGAATAGATCCACCATATGATCCAGCTTTACCACTCCTGGGTATTTTTCCAAAGGGGTTGAAAACAGAGAACAACAGCAACATATGCATACCTATGTTCATAGCAGCACAATTTGTAATAGCCAAAATTTGGAAACAACCTAGGCCCCCATCAACAAATTAATGGTTTGCAAAGTTATGGGAAATACACACAATGGAATTCTATTCAGCTATAAAGAACAAAATCATGTCATTTATAAGAAGATGGAAAGTGCTGGAAAGCATTATGTTAAGTGAGATCAGCCAAACACAGAGAACGGACATATGTTTCCTGTAATATGTCCAAATGAGAGCATTGGGGATACCAGAGGGACTCCAGATAGTGGAAGGGAAATCTCAACAAAGTTTGAATGGAAAACTAAGAGAAGAAGGAGGCTGAACTTGATTGATGAGGGGCTATTTCCAGATAGGTGTAAAAGTATGAATATAGCAAGGTTAGCCTGGGTATTAGCCTGGGAGGGGAGAAGGGAAAATGGGGGGAAGGGCACCAAAAACATTACATTTACTTTCAATTTTAAAAAAAAGTATATATATATATATATGTATATATATGTATATATATGTATATATGTATATGTATATATTTACCAGGCGCGGTGGCACACTCTTGCAATCTCAGCATTCGGGAGGCTGAGACCGGAGGATCGCGGTTCACGGACAGCCTCAGCTACTTAGGCCCTCTGCAACTCAGTGAGACGCGGTTTCAAAATAAAGAATAAAAAATAGGGCAGGGGGCGTAGCTCGGAGGTCGAATGCCCATGGGTCACACCCCCAGACACCCCCCAAAAAATATATATATATATATATAATAACAAATAGGGGTGAGGTGTAGCCCGGAGGTAGAATGTCCCTGTTTTATCCCCAGTACCTAAAAATAAATAAGGGCCATGCTCTTCAAGCAACACAAATCCTTGAGTACGCTGATACTGTTTCCCAAGCTGATCTCAGTGTGAAGGGCAACAGGCAGTCAGATGAGTCAGTGGTCCATCCCCCCGTGCGAGCAGAGGGAGTAATGTGTCTCCATCTCTGGGAGAGGGTGCCACGGATGTTACTTCCACCGTGTATTTCAGAATCAAGGCAGCTGTGTCACTGTGGACCCACTTTGTTTACACCCCATTCTTAGATTGATCCACAGGTGCATTAGCACAAAGGGCTGCACAGGCTGAGCAGCATGCCCTGTGAGGGGAGAGTCCTGGAAAAAAAAAAAAAAAAACACTGGTTCCTCTGGGCGTGATGGTACTTGCCTGAGATCTCAGTACTTAGCCTGAGACAGGAGGATTGCAGGTTGGAGGCCAACCTCAGCAACTTCATGAGCCTCTCAGGGACTTAGCAAGACTGTTTGAAAATTAAAGCCAAGGTAGAATGCCCTTGAGTTTAATTGCCGTCACCAGAACAACAATACAGTCGAGGTTCTTGTGGGAACTACTTTGTAGAGTGTCCAAGAGGTTGTCTTTAGAGAAACTAAGAGAAAGTGATATGAGAAAGCCCTTCTAGTTAGTTTTAGTAACATTTGTGATTTTGGAGCAGGGGCCTATGGGCACTGAGGTGTGGGAGATACTGGCAGTGTTCGAGGACATTTAGCCTTCAAGGATGTTGACACACTGGGCTGCTCTGGTGTGGATGAGGGTCACCTGGTGGAGAGCTGAGTGACAAGCACTGCACAGCCATCAGGGATGTGAGAGAGAGTAGCCGTGGGAACAACAGCAGCTGGGAGCCTGCAGGGCTGTGCACTGAGCCCTCCTGGCATCACATGAGCAACCCCGTGGGCAGATCTGCTGTTATCCCAACACCAGGTGAGAAGCTGCCCTTTGAGTCAGAGGTCTCTGTGTCCCCGCAATCTGGAAGGCCCTGGAAAATTGACATGGCCATCAGAGTAGAGGTGAATTCGAGGGATGGGAATGGGCAGGTGCAGGATAGATTTGGGTGGGTTCTCTGGTGGACAAAAAGAAAGTGAGTCCAGACATGGTAGAAGTGAGTCTACAGGTAAGTGTGGGATGCCCTCCACTCAGCAGAGCTAGCTTGTCTACTTTTAGGATGTGATACTCTCTCTCCTTTTCTCTTTCATTTCCATACTGGAAATTGATCTCAGAGGTTTCCTACCTCTGAGCTATAGCCCTCCCAATCCCAGACTTTTTTTTTCTTTTTTTTTTTTTTTTCATGGTACCAGGGATGGAACTCATGAGCATTCCGCATCCAATATACACCCCCAGCCCTATTTTTTATTCTTTATTTTGAAACAGGGTCTCTCTGAGTTGCTAAGAGCCTCACTAAGTAGCTGAGCCTGTCCTCAAATGGCAATCCTCCTGTGTCAACCTCCCAAATGTTGAATTACAGGCATGCGCCACCACACCCAGCCAGCACAGACTTAAAATTTTTGTTTAGAAATAGTGTCTAAGTTGCTGGAGCTGATCTTGATCCTGCCTTCCTACTGTCTTCCAGGAAGGACTGGCAACTGCTGCTGGTGCGTGAGGACTGCAGTATGAAGGCAGGAGAACACTGGAGCAGAGGGACTCCCTGACTGGGGGCAGGGGAGGACAGACGGCAATGGTGGAGAGAGAGGGGCTTCTGCAGCCCTGGCAAGCTGGCCGGTCTTCCCCTGCTGCAAAAACCTACAGCGCACAGTGCTGGGGACTCCAGGGTCTGTTCTGGGCAGGAAGTGTTCCTCATGCTCAGATGGAGGAGGGCGTTCCGAGGCAGAAGGACAAGGGTGTCATCATCCAAGCGTGTGTTTCTGCCTCACTCCAGGATGCTTCTGCCTGCTCTGTGTGTCATGTGTGTCTGCTCTAGATCCCTGTGGTCGCCATTGCTAATGACTGCAAACCAGTGGTCTAAAACCAGGGAAACATAGCTGGGCACAGTGGCACAAACTTGTAATCTCAGTACCTAGGAAGCTGAGATGGGAGGGTCACAGGTTCAAGGCCAGCCTCAGCAAGGGAGTGAGCCCTTCAGCAACTCAGCAAGACCGTGTTTCAAAATACAAAATAAGTAAATCTGGGAGAATGTAACTCAGTAGAATGCTTCTCGGTTAAGTCCAAAGTTTAAAAAAAAAAAAAACACCTCCAGAAATGTATTCTGCAGTATCCCTGTTGTCTACAAGTGTCCACAGGGCCACACTGATGCAGGAGGCCCAGAGGGATGCTTCTACACCTCCTAGCAACTGCCTTCGTCCCTATTCTCTGTTTCTTTTTGTCTTCTGTTTTCTTTTTCTCCTCATTCTTTTCTCCACCTCCCTCCTCCTCCTCTTCCTCTTTTATCCATCTTCCTTTTCTTCCTCCTCCTCTTTTCCATGTCCACCTTATCCACGCCCAGACAGAGGTGAACTTTGAAGGTAGAATGGCCTTGTGTTCAATCTCCCCTACAATAAATAAAAAATAAAATGAATTTATTCAAGAAAAGAAATTATATAATCATCTGCAAGTGAGTAAATAGGGTTCTATCTATCTAGCATCGATCTCTTTATCTTTGAGTATATGTATGATCCTCAGAATTGATGTAGGAGTATTTCTACCTCTAGTTACCCCCTCAGCTATCTTTATTTATTGATTGATTGATTTTCTTGTTTGCTTGTTAGTTTATGGGGCTTTGGATTGACCCAGGTCATTGTAAGTCTATGCTCCTTCCCCATCCCTTTAGGTTTTTGGAAGCAAGTTCTCATTACATCGCTTTGAGTCTGGCAACACATTGATGTTGGCCTCAAACCTGCAGTCCTCCTGTATTAGCCTTCCATGTGCTGGGACCACAGGTTTGTGTCTCCACTCTTGGGTTATTTTAGTGGCTTATTTATATGTTTATGGGGCTGCAGGTTGAAGTTCCTACCTCTGAACTACACCCCCAGTCCTTTTTTTTTTTTTTTTTTTTTGGTGGTACTGGAGATTTAATCCTTGTACCTCTAGGCTACACTCCCACACCTCTTTTATATTTTATTTGGAAACAGGGTCTCCTAAGCCAGGGAAGCTGGCTTCTAACCTGCACGATCCTCCTTTCACCGCCTCCCAAGAGCAGGGATTACAAGCATGTGCCACCACACCCATCGCCAGTCCTATTTTTATTTGGAAAGGGTCTCACTAAGTTGATGGGAGCCTCACTGGGTTATTGAGGCTGACTTTCAGTCTGCAATCCTCCTGTCTAAGTCTCCCAAGTATTACAAAAACACACATGTTTCCCCACAACTGGCTAACCTCTTGAGAATTTGGTGCCCTTTTGCTATTAGTGCAGAAAGCAGAACCATGCTTCTTCAAGGGAGCAGAGCAGCTTGCACCATAAGCAGGGCGTTGAGACATCGACCGCCTTCTGTGTCACCCTTTCCTTGCTCTGACTTGTCAACCTGCTCTCCTGCCTGATGGCCAGCATGAACTCTGACCTCTGCTTGCCGGGTATCTGGGGTCCCGTGACCACTGCTGCCATTAGTTATTGTCTAATATGTGAATTCCAAGTCACATTGCCATCTTACAATGGAGACAAGCATATAGGAGTCATTATGTTCCAGAAATAGAAACCAAGCGCATAGGCATGGAGAGAACATTTAGAGAACAGAGCATCATGGGAACTTCCTTTGTTTGGGTTTTTTTTTATATTTCAGTTTTCTTTTTTTAATTTATTTTTTATTGGTGCAATGTATTCATATGTCATAATGTTATAAAGAAAATACTTTTGTAGACATACATGCACACATCGCCCAGTTAGCCTCTACCCGATCCCCACCCCATTGCCTCTCCATCCCTCCTTCCCATGCTTGGCTTAGTGGTTGACATCTAGTTTTATAGCAATTTATCCAATATTAACGATGATAATCTCACATAACAATTTCATTTGTCTGATACCAAGCTTTTGATGACTTAAAGATAACATTTCAATATTTCTTTTTGCTTTCTTTCTTACCAGAGAATATTTTTTTAGGTGAAACTATCATACATTTATTTATTTATATTTCAGAAAAAAATCTATCCTGATATGGAATATGGACTCTAGATACCCAAAACAATCTCGAAGAAGAACAAAGCTAGAAGATGTATATTTTCTGATTTCAAACCATATAAATCTCTCGAAGATCAACAGCCAGCTGAAGGACTAGTTTTATTACCTTTGTTTACATGTCATTCATTATTATTTCACAGTGATTACACCCACCCACCATACAATAATTGAAACAGTGTAGTACTGTTCTAAAGGCAGATATATAAACCATTGGAGTTAAATAACTCCAGACCTGCAAAAAAAAAAATCAATAAAATTTCTAAACTCATGTCTCATACAAAATTCTTTAGTGTTTTTTGGTTTTACTAGGGGTGGAACCCAGGGTCTTTCTATCTCCAGGCTATGTTCCCAGACATATTTTATACTTTTTATTTGGAAACAGGGTCTCACTAAATTGCTCAGAACCTCACTAAGTAGGTGAGGCTGGCTTTGAAGCTATGCGATCCTCCTTTCTCAGCTTTCCAAGCACTGGGATTACAAGCATGTGCCACCATGCCTGGCTCTATAGAAAATTCTTAATTGTTACCGACGAGCTCAGTCCTTGGGGGGGGGGGGCAAGTCCACTCGCGGCCGGGAGCCTCAGAAAGATGGGGCAAAAGGCAGGTGATGTCCTGCAGAAACTTATCTGCAGCGATTCTTTCCCCTCTATGAATTCCCTAAGTTTTTAGGTACGACGTTTGGGAAAGAATCTGAGGCGGACAAAGGCTTCTTGAGCCAATGACACTTTATTACAAAAAACCCCAAAATTTATACCCTTCACCAGTAAAGTTAATAATAAGAGAAGAAGGGGGTGGGTGTAATCACTGTGAAATAATAATGAATGACATGTAAACAAAGGTAATAAAACTAGTCCTTCAGCTGGCTGTTGATCTTCGAGAGATTAACTCCCTCCGGATTCTTTCTCAGGTTTTGCAGATAAGCAGTTCCAAACAGGCATGCCCAAGGCTTGGGGGCTTCTCGGGGAATCTTCTTTAACTTTCTTGGAACTTTCCATCTTTTTGGGCTCAGTTCATATAGCAAGTGTGGGGAGATGTGGTGATTCAGGTGGATGTGATGGAGTTTCTTCAGGTGTTAGCATCTTATCTTCTAAATCTGAAAGCTTAAGCAAACTCACAACACAGTTTTGCAGACAAAATACCACAAACAACACCACAAAGTTCTTGGTTTTAATTGTCAGATGTATTTCCTTAACTGCTGAGCACTCTTCTTTAGACAATAAGCCTATTAAAAGCCTACTCATCTTTAATAATCCATTTTTCTGTCACAAACCCTCTGCAACCTGCTTCTAACTTTCTAATTCCTTTCTTTCCCAGTTGGGACGTTCTTATGATAAGCTCTTCTTCATGCAAAAATGCTTTTCTTACTCTTACACGGTATTTCCTTTTCTTCATACATATATATTTAGAACGTCTGTCCTTTATTTTGTCATATTCATTTCTAACCATGGGTCAGTCTCTGTCTCCATGAATGCTCATACTGAGGTAAAAGTCAACAATCTTTCTCCTTGAGTCTATTGTATTTGGGCAACTAAGTTGTTTATCAACTAAATTGCTTTAAGGTCACACACAAGGTTTTTATCTTCTCTGTCTCTAGGCAGGATCTCAAGGGTAAACAAAGTTACCTTAAACTGAGCTACCTTACCGGAGTTAATAGCTTAACCTAAATTAGTGATAGTGAGGGTTGGAGACCCTTTGTGATTGCTGCAGCTGGAGTGCTTATCACAGCATCTGAGTTCTGGCCAGTTTTTATTATTATTGAGCAGAGCCAAGGATGTTTAAACAAATTATTAGAGAATTTATTTCCTCAGACTCAATTTCTTTCATAGTCCTGTTCTCACATCACCGGAGCAATTCGTGTAGAGAGTTAAAAAAATACTAGAAGAATAATAGTTATGCAAGAATATCTAAAAGTGAAAAGATGCTTTTGGCCAGCGAGCACACCTTCTCTCGGGGCTTATTTCTCACTTTGAGATTTTGCCTATTTAACTGCGAAAATGCAGATGCCGAGAGAGCGTGGCTTTTGCTGGTATCTGCACTTAATAAACCCAGCATTACTAATATACTTCTCTTTTTTTCCCAGAAATCAAAGGGTAGAGAGATTCTTTGAATATAAACTTAATGGTGATTGTGGAATAATCTTTAGCTGCTCTGCAGAAAACTCATCCTGGAGTGAAACCAGGTGAAAGGCAGATATGTGGGAATGTTCTCTTTGGTCATATAACCTTCAATAAGCCCCACAGCGCTCATTCTGGACAGAAACCATGTGTACCTTTGAAATATGTAGAGAAACCTGGTAAATACAAAGAACAGGAGGAAGCCTTCAGCTCTCCCAAGAGCTTTCTGAAGGATAAAGGGAGTCACAGGGGAGACCAGCACCATGCGTGTGAGCAGTGTGGGAAAACCTTCAGTAGTTCCCATTATGTTAAAATTCATGTAAGAATTCAAAGTGGAGAGAAGCCTTATGTATGTAAGCAATGTGGAAAAGCCTACTGTGCTCTTAATTCTCTCAGAAGACATGAGAAGATTCACTCTTGAGAGGAACCCTATGTATGTAAGCAGTGTGGGAATGCATACACTAAATCTTCTCTCACAATGCATGAAAAGAGTCACACTGGGGAGAAACCCTATGTATGTAAGCAGTGTCGGAAAGGATTTATCTGTTCCAGGTACCTTCAGAAACATGAGCGAGTTCATACGGGTGAGAAACCCTATGTGTGTAAAAAATGTGGGAAAGCCTTTACTAAATCTTATTCTCTCAGACTGCATCAAAGGAATCACACTGGGGAGAAGCCCTATGTATGTAAGCAATGTGGGAAAGCCTTGAGTTCTTCCAGTTACCTTCAGAATCATGAGTGATTTCATATGGGTGACACACCCTACATATGTAAGCAATGTGGGAAAGCCTTTCCATCTTCAGGTAACCTTCACATACATGAGGGAATTCATACAGAGGAGAAACCCTATGCATGTAAGCAATGTGGGAAAGCCTTTATATCTTCTGCTCACTTTCAAATACATGAGTGAATTTATACAGGGTAGAAACTCTGTATAGGTAAGCAGTGTGGGAAAGCATACAGTCTTCCTTATTCTCTCCGAATGCATCAAAAGTGTCACACTGAGAAGAAACCCTATATATGTAAGCAATGTGGAAAAGCCTATACTTATTATTTTTCTCTCAAAATCCATCAAAGGAGTCACAATGGGGAGAAGCCCTATGTATGTAAGCAATGTGGGAAAGGCTTTAGATTCCACCATCACCTTCAGAGTCGTGAGCGACTTCATACAGGTGAGACACCCTATGTATGTGAGCAATGGGGAAAGGCTTTAGATCTTCCAGTTACCTTCAGCAACATGAGCGAATTCACACTGGGGAGAAACCCTATGTATGTGAGCAATGTGGGAAAGCCTTCAGATATTCCTGTAGTCTTCAGAATCATAAGCGAATTCATATGGGTGAGAAACCCTATGCATGTAAGCAATGTGGGAAAGGCTTTACCTGTTCCAGTTACCTTCAGCAACATGAGCGAATTCATATGGATGAGAAACCCTGTGTATATAAGCAATGTGGGAAAGCCTTTAGATTTTCCAGTCACCTTCAGGCACATGAGCGAATTCACACTGGGGAGAAACTCTGTGTATGTGAGCAATGTGGGAAAGTGTACGCTTACCCTTCTCTTCTCAAAATCCATCAAAGGAGTCACACTGGAGGGAAACCCTATGTATGTAAGTAATGCGAGAAAGCCTTTAATGATTCCAGAAGTATAGAAGACATGAAAGGACTCATGCTGGAGAGAAACCTTATGTGTGCAATCTATGTGGAAAAGCTTTCTGTGATCCTAGTTCTCTCAGAAATCATGAAAGGCGTCACATGGGAGAGAAACTGAGCAAGCAATGTGGGACAGCCTTTAGTTCTTCCAGTCATCCTCCAATGCAGGAGCCTTACATATGTAAGCCATGTGGAATGCCTTCGGGATATCTAGTTCCTTGTACAGACATAAAGGAACCCACACAGGAGAGTAATTCACAATGTACACTCTAGGCAGGCTTCCCTGTCATAGAGGAATGCGTGGTTAAGATGCACCTGTCAGTGTAAAGCTTGGTGGGGGGGGGATGCCCTTAGCAATCTTGGACCAATTTACAGGAAAGAGCTCAGTGTGGGGAGAAACCGTGACTAAAGGAGATGTGCAGAGTCTGTAGTTCAATGCTTGGTTGCACAGTAGATTAAAACCTTACTGATGTGAAAAGTACAAGTGAGTCTTGTCAAGACTGTAAACTCTGAGTGGTATCAGAATATAGTTATGGGACATCCAGTTGATTTTGGAGAATCGGTTGGTGTATAGTAACTCCATATATTGGGAGTCAGAAGGATACCACAGGTCAGAACTTACACCTGACTGTAGGTGAGTGTTTGGGGAGTATAAGGTTAATAAGGTCCCAGAATTTGGTTTCCTGGCTGTTCAGGTTCCTTCCCTCCTCCCTGCTCATGACCCACCTGGCTGCAGCTGCACAGTGAGAGTGGTCTGTATCTCAGCTTAGGAAGTTGTGTGACCTTCTGATGCTCTCTTGAGATAGGAGTGAAGATGGCAGCTTCCATTTGGCTTATTTGGAGAATCTTTATAAACTAGCATTTTACTTTACTATCTAAGAATTTTTTCAAGATTTGCATGTAAGATGGTGATTTTGTTGTTGAATCTGAGTTCCCAAATTTCTTTCTTTTTTTTTTTTTTTTGTGGTACTGAGGGGTGGAACCCTGGGGCTTTTCTACCTCTGGGCTATATTCCCAGCCCTATTTTATATTTTATTTGGAAACAGTTTTTCACTAAGTTGCTCAGAGCCTCACTAAGTAGCTGAGGCTGGTTTCGAACCCAAGCAATCCTCTTGTCTCAGCCTCCCAAGCGCGAGGATTACAAGCATGCACCACCATGCCTGGCTTATTTTATATTTTTATTTTGAAACAAATCTCATTAAGGTGCTGAGAGCCTCACTAAGTAGTTAAAGCTGGCTTCAAACCCACACTATCCTCCTGTCCCAGCCTCCCAAATACTGAGATTAAAAGCTTGTGTCAGCACTCCTGGCTCAAAGAGATTTCTTGAAATAAGTTATTTGCTTCTCAGTAAAGTTCCTTGGGTAAGGTGGTGCACACCTGAAGTCCCAGTACTTGGGAGGCTGAAACATAGCATCACCGTTTGTTGGCCAGCCTCACCAACTTAGTGAGGTGCTGTACAGTTTGTCAGTACCTCATTTAAATAACATATGAAAAATCTTGGAAGTGAACTTTTTTTTTCCCCTTGGGAGCCTTGAGCTGGAATTCAGGGACATTTGACCTCTGAGCCATACCCCCTGCCCTATGTTTTATTCTTTATTTTGAAACAGGGTGTCACTGAGTTGCAAATGGCTTCACTAAATTGCTGAGGATGTCCAGAATCTGTAATCATCCAATCTCAGCATCTCAAATGCTGGGATTACAAGCGTGCGCCACCACACCCAGATGGATGTGGACTTTGAAGGTAGAATGGCCCTGGGTTCAACCTCCCATACAAAAAAAGAAAAATTAAAATTAATTCATTTAAGAAAAAATATTTATATAATCATCTGCAAGTGAATAAATAGGTTTCTATCTATGTATCATCTATCTCTATATCTTTAAGTATATGTATGATCCTCAGAATTGATGTAGGAGTGTTTCTACCTCTAGTTACATCCCCTCAGCTATCTTTATTTATTGATTTTCCTGTTTGTTTTTTTGTTTGCTTGCTTGCTTGCTTGTGGGGCTCTGGATTGACCCAGGCCATTATAAGTCCATGCACCTTCACCATCCCATTAGATTTTTGGAAGTAAGTTCTCATTACATCGCTTAGAGTCTGGCAACATGTTGATGGCCTCAGACCTGCAGTCCTCCTTTTTTTAGCCTTCCATGTGCTGGGACCACAGGTTTGTGTCACCACGCTTGGGATATTTTGTGGCTTATCTATTTTGTTTATGGGATGGTGGATTAAAGCCAAGACATCCTACCTCTGAACTATACCCCCAGCCTTTTTTTTTTTTTTTTTTTTTGGTGGGACTGGGGATGGAACCCTTCTGCCTCTGGACTACATTCCCCCAGACCAATTTTATATTTTATTTGGAAACAGGGTCTCTTATCCCAGGGAAGCTGGCTTTGAACCTGCGTGATCCTCCTGTCTCCACCTCCCAAGCACAGGAATTACAAGCTTGTGCCACCACACCCAGTGCCAGCCCTATTTTTATTTGGAAAGGTGCCGCTTTCAAGCACGACACCGGAGACGATCTTCTTCGGACTCTTTATTATCCCAGGCTCTTACATACTCTCCTCCTCTCCGCTCCCCGCTCCCCGCTTATATATCCCAAGCAGCCAATCAGCACTCAGATCACTCGCTCCATGCAAAATTAGCTCATTTGTTACAAACAGTGGTATGTAGTGTTCCCGTGCGCCCCATGCTCCGGTTACCGGACTTCCTGAAAGTTGTTTACTGCTTAATGGGCCTCACAGAGCTTCCGCTCGGCGCTATTTTTAGGTCTTCGAGCTAGCAGGCAATGGGTGGGGCTCTTCACAGTTCCCCCTTTTTGTTTTTAAGCAGAAGAGGATAGAGGACTCAACCCCTGCTATAGTTTATGCAATTATTTGCCACCACCTTTTTTGCAGGGACGGGCGAGCAATACAGTGGTAACCCGTATGCAGCTGAGCATATCCTCCTTGGGATGCACCCTCCCGGGGTCCCAAGTGCAGTCCTTGCTGACATTCTGCTTTATGATTTTTCCATTGTGGCTAGCCAAACAGTAGGCGATTGTCCTGCTTCAACTGCCATGAAAGCCTGAGCTAGGAGCATCTGATCCTTGGCCCTCTGCAGAAATAAACGTCTCAGGCAACAGAGACATAGAATGCACAGGAAAACAAAACAAAATCCCAATGCTCCCAACCCGGCCCATTCTTTTAGATGGAATGCTGCCTTCTGGATCCGGGACGCCAGCGTTTGGGCCACTTTGGGGTCGATTCGGGTGGTGTTGACCTTGATGATTTCAGCACGTAATTGTTCGGTGAGTTTATCAAACTCCCAGCTCCAGTTGCCTGTAAGATGTTGGGAAAGCTCCCGAGAAGTTCTAGAGATGCATTTGTAGTAAAATTTCTAGGGAAGGTCTGGGAGGAGCAACTCAATGGTAATGGAAATGGAAAAGCTGTAAAAATACCCCATTGTTGCTCACTCCATACTGGTTTTGTCCAGATCAGCATGGTGATCAGGTGTATCCATCCCTGAGGCGCCATCTTGCGATATTATTTGACGAGTCAGTCTCTCTGGGATCCAAATCGGATCGGTTCCGTCCTGTGGGAAAACACAAACAGAGCCTCTGGCCCATGTGAGTACCGGATCAGGTCCCTTCCATTTTCCGGTGAGGACATCTTTCCATTTTACCATATCATGGGGAATACTAGAAGGACAAAAATGGCGATCTGCGGCCGATTTGCCATTAATATCTAAATTTAAAAAATTTAAAGTAAAAAGTGCCAAAGATAATCGCTGCCTTGGTTTCAGATTCTCACCTATTCCCCCTTTTTGTTTTATTAGACATTCTTTTATTGTGCGATGGGCGCGTTCAACAATGCCCTGTCCTTGAGGATTATATGGAAGGCCATGTTTTAATGTTACGCCCATCTTTTTACAGAAAGACTGAAATTTTTGTGAGGTATAAGCCGGACCATTATCAGTTTTTATTTCTTTTGGCACATTCCATGCTGCCCAAGCTTCAAGACAATGAGCGATAACGTCACGAGCTTTTTCCCCTGTGTGAGTAGAAGCATATATAATTCCAGAAACAGTATCAACAGAAACATGTACATACTTAACAGAGCCAAATTCAGGTATATGGGTCACATCCATTTGCCATAAATGTAAGGGGAGCAACCCACGTGGGCAAACACCAACATTAGAAGAGGGGATAAAGGGTGCACAAGTACCACAGGCCTTGATGATATCACGGGCTTGACAACGAGGAATTTTAAATTTAATCTGTAAAGTTTTAGCATTTACATGAAACTGGCGATGAAAATCTTGTGCCCGTTGAAGTGGGGTGAGAGAGAAAATCATGGGCATCTTCGTAAGCTTATCTACATAATCATTACCTTGGGCAACAGGCCCTGGTAAGCCTGTATGTGCCCTAATATGTTGTACATAAAAGGGATTTTTCCTCATCAAAATTAAATGTTGAATTTTAGATGCCAAGTAGTGGATGGGCGTATGTGTTGATATTTGCCCCGCACATTCAAGGGACTTTATCATCTCTACAGCATAGGAGGAGTCCGATAACAAATTAAAGGAAGAATCATATCTCTCAAACACTTCTAATATAATATTTAGTTCAACTAGCTGAGGTGATATATGCTGATATTGAACAACTATGGGTTTTTGTCCTTCTATCATAAAAGCTCCAAGGCCAGATTTTGATCCATCAGTAAAAATATTGATAGCGAAGGGTATAGGTGTTCTTCTGGTTATGGTTGGAAAGATAATAGGATGTTGAGTTGCAAAATGTAATATAGGATCTTTAGGTAAGTGATTATCTATCTCTCCATTAAACACACATCGTAATATAGCCCAATCATCCAGGGAGGTTTGTAAAATTAATATTTGGTGTTTACTATAGGGAACAATAAGCTTATTAGGGGTTTGGCCAAAATGTTGAATACATTGCTGTATGGCAAGAACAGCAACCTTTGCCACCATAGAGGGATAATACTCAATAACCTTTTGAGGAGATAGTTTAGGATGAATCCATAATAGAGGTCCTTGTTGCCATAAGACCCCAGTGGGTTGGAGCTCAGTAGCCAGAATGCATGCCCAAATAGAATCCCTCGGTGAAATGCGCTTAAGGGAAGCCTTAGTTAAAGCTTGTTCTACCAAACTTAAGGCTTCCCGGGCTTCAGCAGTCAGCATTCTAGGAGAGGTTAAGGAAGAATCTCCTTTGAGGATATCATATAAAGGTTTTAGCATAAAATTTGGGATTCCTAAAGCAGGACGTATCCAATTAATATCTCCTAATAACTTTTGAAAATCATTTAAAGTGTGTAACTGGTCTGTACGAATGGTGACCTTTTGAGGCGTGACAAAATTGGGATAAAGAATATTTCCCAAAAAATGGGTGACGGTGCCCTTTTGAACCTTTTCAGATGCTATAACTAAACCCTTTTCCTCAAGGGCTTTAACAAGCACACAATACGCTTCATCCAGTACCTTTTCATTTTCACAGGCTAATAGGATATCATCCATATAATGGAGACAACGCAATGGAGGGAATTTATCCCTAACAGGTTGTAAGGCAGCATCCACATATAGTTGACAAAGAGTGGGGCTATTCGCCATACCCTGGGGGAGCACTCTCCACTCATATCTCTGGTCAATTTGCTCTTGGTTTAGGGATGGCACAGTAAAAGCAAAACGTGGGGTATCTAGAGGATTTAATGGTATAGAGAAAAAGCAATCTTTTATATCAATCACTATAATTGGCCAGAATTTTGGAATAGTTGAGAGAAGGGGGAGTCCACGTTGGACTGGTCCCATAACTTGCATTTGTTCATTTATGGCTCGGAGATCATGTAATAGTCTCCATTTTCCTGATTTTTTCTTTATTACAAATATAGGGGTATTCCAGGGTGATGTGGATGATTGGATATGTCCTAATTTTAGTTGTTCTTTTACTAACTCTTTTGCTGCTTCCAATTTTTCACGGGGGAGAGGCCACTGGGAAACCCATACTGGATCCCCCGTCTTCCAAGTGATGGGAATTGCCTCCCCAGTGGCTACTCCACAAAACCCAATCCCTGTTTAGTGTTTTGTCCTTCAGTGGGGACAGGGCTCCTCCGTCCCTGTAGGTTTCGCCCTAATCCAAATGATGGATGAAAACCTTGCTTGTTAAACATATGTAGCGCCTGGGGAGAATACTCATTATGTAATCGGAATCCCATGTCCAGAAGTAGATCTCGACCCCACAAGGAGACCGGACTTTCCAGCATATAGGGTGTAAAGGTCCCAGAATGTTTTTCTTGGTCCTCCCAATGAAGGGGTCTAGCACTAATATCAGGTGTTTTAATGTATCCTAATCCTCTAAGCTGTGTGTCAGCCTTTTTTATGGGCCAGGCGGGGGGCCAATCCTTAGAAGCAATTACACTAGTATCTGCCCCTGTATCAAGCAATCCTAGAATCGGCTTTCCCTCCACTTTCAAAGTAATTAAAGGTCGTTTTCCCATATCAAAGGCGAGAGATATTATATTAGTACCAGAGGACCCAAACCCTTTTTCTCCTCGCTGTTCCTTTTTTGAAGGGAAGAGAGAATGTAGACTAGGTAATAATAACAGCTGCGCTATCCGATCACCAGGAGAGATGGCAACAATTCCTCTGGGGGCGGAGACCATAACCTTTATAACGCCCTCATAATCTTGGTCAATAACTCCAGGATGAGTTATTAGGCCTTTCATGGTGGATGATGATCGCCCCAAAACTATGCCCACCGTTTCTGGGGGTAATGGCCCTGACATATCAGTCGACATAATTTGAATTCCCATTCGAGGGGTTAATACCAGCCGGGTGGTGGCACAGAGGTCCAATCCCGCTGAACCGGGAGTGGCTCTCCGGATTCCTTGGGCGGTTGGAGATTGGGCCATTGGGGTGTTTGGTGTGTCTCTATAGCATTGTACATTTGTTGGCCCCCATACTTGTAAGGGCCCTGGGGATGGGGGCCCCGTTTCCCGTTTTTTGACAGCGGGCGACCCTGTCCCGACTGATCATGGGACGGTAGGATATTGCCGTCAATATCCTTAACGGACCGGCACTCTGAGGCGGGATGTCTGCCTTTTCTACATCTCTTACATAGGTCTGGTGGGCTCTTTTGAGAGAGAGAGCCTCGTTTTGGGCAGTCTCTTTTTAAATGCCCTGCCGCCCCACATGAAAAGCAATTTCCTAGTCGGGTGTTGTTATTGCCCTTTTGCCTGCCAGATGCTTGCATGATAGCTGCAGCGAGCCCCGAGTTGGTTAAAGGTCCGCCGAGTTCTCTACATAACTTCATCCATACTTCTAAACCTTTACTTTTATATGGATTTATAGCTTGTTTGCATTCAGTATTACATTGTTTGAAAATAAGCTGTTTAACAAGTGGCATGGCTGCATCGACATCCCCGAATATTCGTCCAGCAGCTTCTACCATCCTAGCCACAAAATCAGAAAAAGGCTCAGTGGGACCTTGAATTATCTTAGTAAGATTGCCTGACACCTCCCCTTTATTAGGCAAACTTTTCCATGCCCTGGTGGCCAAATTGTTTATCTGATCATACACTTGTTGAGGGTAACAGGTCTGGTTGTTAGCAAATTGTCCCTGTCCCAAAAGCATATCCAAATTCCAGGCAGGTTGTCCTGCGGCCTGATTCACCGCTGCTTGCTCTGCTGCGAACTCAATAAGGAAAGCCTTCCAATCTAAATACTGTCCTGGGGTCAAAGCCGCTCGGGCCAAGTTCTGCCAATCTCCAGGGGTCATGGCATACCTGTAAATGCTTTCTAAGGTGGCTACGGTGTATGCAGCATTGGTACCATAAGTCCGCACGGACTCAGCAATATGTTTTACAAGCTTATAATCTAAAGGCTCATGATACCGAGGTCCTCCTCCTTGTGGTTGAAACACGGGGAAAGCCTGTCTGGATAGTAACATTTCCGGCTCACGCCATACCTTTTCATTAAAGGAGCGGCCTCCGCTTTGTCCTGGAGCTGAGGGATTATAGGGCGGAGGAACAGAGCCCTGCGAGGGGCCCGTAGCTAGGGTTAATCTGCTGACTTCCTCCTCTATTGCCGCAAGTTCCTCGTCCGAGTCCCCCTCCCCTTCAGAGCCTAGTTCACTAGCTGGGTGAGAGGAAGTGGACCGTTCCTCTTTTAACAGATCAAGTGCCACTTGTCCCTCTCGCACTAGCGGTTTGTAGTATTTCTGCTCCAAACATGCCCTGACGAGGCGCCACAAAGGATAAGTTCCTCCCGTGACTTGATTGTTTTTCTCTGCCCTTTTAATATCCTTCCCTAACTTATCCCAACTTGCCAGGGTCAAGTTTCCTGATACTGCAAACCAAGGGGCCACCTCATCCACTTGGCTCAAAAAACCCTGAATAGTCTTATCCCTAAGTTTTAACCCCTTTCCGTTTAATAAGGCTTTTAAAGCCTTTTGTATTGGATGAGATGGATTATTTCCCATACCTATTCAGCCTCAGGTCCAGCCTGAGAGTATACTACCCTATAAATCCTCCCCTCAAAGGAGCTCCCCTTCGTCCTCAAACGGAGTTGGGAAAGAACAATCTTATGATCCTCTACTTTGTAGAGCCTCCCTCTTCACAGGAGAACTTACCAGCCGGCTGCCCTGGAAAGTCCAAAGTTCTGACCGTCTCGTTGAGAGAGATTCCCCGTACGGGCCACCACTTGCCGCTTTCAAGCACGACACCGGAGACGATCTTCTTCGGACTCTTTATTATCCCAGGCTCTTACATACTCTCCTCCTCTCCGCTCCCCGCTCCCCGCTTATATATCCCAAGCAGCCAATCAGCACTCAGATCACTCGCTCCATGCAAAATTAGCTCATTTGTTACAAACAGTGGTATGTAGTGTTCCCGTGCGCCCCATGCTCCGGTTACCGGACTTCCTGAAAGTTGTTTACTGCTTAATGGGCCTCACAGAGCTTCTGCTCGGCGCTATTTTTAGGTCTTCGAGCTAGCAGGCAATGGGTGGGGCTCTTCACAGAAAGGGTCTCACTAAGTTAATGGGAGCCTCACTGGGTTGCTTAGGCTGGCTTTCAGTGTGCAATCCTCCTGTCTCAAGTCTCCCAAGTATTAAGAAAACTGACATGTGCTACCACATCTTGAGTATTTGGTGCCATTTTGTTATTAGGGAAAAAGCAGAACCATGCTTCTTCAAGGGAGCAGAGCAGCTTGCACCATAAGCAGGGACCAGATATCTACCACCTTCCGTGTCTGCCTTTTCTTGCTCTGACTTGCCAACCTGCTCTCCTGCGTAGGGCCAGCATGAACTCTGACCTCTGCTTGCTGGTGTCTGGGGTCTCTTGACTTTTGTTGCTGTTAGTTATTGCCTAATATGTGAATTCCAAGTCACATTGCCATCTTACAATGGAGACAAGCACGTAGGAGTCATTATGTACCAGAAATAGAAGCCAAGAGCATTCTACAAGTGAGCTACACCCCCAGCCCTTTTCATTTTTCTTTTTTTGGTGGTGCTGGAGGTGAAACCCAGAGGCTTTCTACCTCCAGGCTATACTCCCAGACCCATTTTTTATATTTTATTTGTAAATAGGGTCTTACTAAGTTGCTGAGAGCCTCACTAAGTAGCTGAGGCTGGCTTTGAACCTGCGCAATCCTCCTGTCTCAGCCTCCCAAGTGCAGGGATTACAAGCGTGCGCCACCATGCCCAGCTTCAGCCCTTTTCATTTTTTATTTTTAAACAGGCTCTCTCCTTAAGTTACTGAGGCTGGACAATACTGGGTTTACTAGTGTATGTCACCACACACAGCTAGGACTTTATTTGAGAGATGCTACAGGGCCCAAAGGAAAGTTGAGATGACCCAGAAATACTGTGGGTGTTGGGGTCCTCCTAGGACCATATACCTTCAGCCTCCCATCAGAATTGCTGCAGGACATGATGTGGGAATGGATGGAGAGTAAGAGTGTGATGAGCAAGGCATGGAGGGAACATTTAGGGAACAGAGCATCATAGGAACTTCCTTTGAAGTTAGTATAGATCTGCAGTGATCTGAGTCTCACCCTTCATCCTAGAAATATGTGCCATGGTTTAGGCGTTGGTGTCTTTTGAGGATGTGGCTGTGACCTTCACCCTGGAGGAGTGGGCTTTGCTGGATCCCTCCCAAAAGGAGCTCTACCAACATGTGATGCAGGAAACCTTGAGGAACCTAGCCTGCGTAGGTAAGGGTGGTGTCATTCCCTCATTAGTTGATCAGAGTGCACATGATTCTTGTTCATCAGTGCTGTGGCATCATTTGAAATATTGAAAAGAGTGGGGCGTGGTGGTGCACGCTTGTAATCCCAGCACTTGGGAGGCTGAGACAGGAGGATTGCGCAGGTTCAAAGCCAGCCTCAGCTACTTAGTGAGGTTTTCAGCAACTTAGCGAGACTGTCTCCAAATAAAATGTAAAAGAAAAGGTCTGGGAATGTAGCCTGGGAGTAGAAAGCCCCTGGGTTCCATCTCCAGTACCACAAAAAAAAAATTAAGAAATATTGAAGGGCATGTTTTGGGAATACGCCAGGCCTCATCACATTATATCTTGCTTTCTGCATAGAATTTAATAATTTTGTTGTGATGTTTTAATAATTCATAATTCTCTTTCTGGTCTATATTTTATACAAAGATCAGGAGGTGCAGAACATTACAGATGATTACCAAACTTTCAGGAGAAATCTAAGTTAAATTTTCACTCCCAGAAGAAAGCAATGAGTCAGGTGGGGAGGTGAGCTTGTAATCTGGGGACATGGGAGGCTGAAACAGAAGGGTCATAGCTTAAAACAAAGTATAAAACAAAATAAAATGGGCTGGAAGTTTATTATGATTATTATTATTATTAATTTTTTTCGTGGTACTGAGGTTCCTGGAAGCCCTTCTACCTCTGGGCTACACTCCCACACCTATTTTGTATATATATATTTTTTTTTTGGAATCAGGGTCTCTTAAGCCAGCGAGGCTGACTACGAACCTGCACGATCCTCCTGTCTCTGCCTCCCAAACACGGGGATTACAAGTGTGTGCCACCACGCCCGGCTGGGCTGGAAGTTTAGCTTGGAAGAGAGAGAAAGTAAGCAAGGAGTCTAAGAACGCTATCATGTCAGGGAGTTTGACAACAAAGCCAATGATTCAGATAACCCCCAACTTACATTGATTTAATCTCAAACTATAGCCAGGCGTGATGGCTCACACTTTAATCCCAGCATTTGGGAGGCTAAACCCAGAGGATCACTGTTCTTGGCCAGCCTCAGCTACTTAGTGAGGCCCTTTGCAAGTCACTGAGAACTGTTTCAAAATAAAGAATAAAACATAGGGCTGGGGTGTAGCTCAGAGGTAGAATACATCCCCTGTACTGCCAAAGAAACAAAAGTGTTTAAACATTACAAACAGTATTCTGAGCACAAATGTGACACCATAAGTCCAATTTTTCTTATGATTCAATATATATACATGCAGTGTAATGTATAATATCACATATGTCAGGGTTTGGGAATAAGGGTAGATAATGCAAGAAGATTTTGTGTATACAATGGGACGCATCTCTGAGGTATCTCATGCCACTATTTCAAAATCTAAAACAGATTTTGTCTCTAATATTGTTCATATGGAGTACTGGACTGTGTTTCGATATGATTTGAATATTCAGTGTAATTAATAGTTAACTGAGAGAAGAGCCGGGCATGGTGGTTGCACGCTTGTAATCCCTGCGCTTGGGAGGCAGAGATAGGAGGATCGCACAGGTTCGAAGCCAGCCTCAGCTACTTAGTGAGGCTCTCAGCAATTTAGTTAGACCCTGTTTCCAAATAAAATATAAAATGGGTCTGAGAGTATTGCCCGGACGTAGGAAGCCTCTGGGTTCCACCCCAGTACCACACACACACAAAAAAAAATTAACTGAGAGAAGAATATTATGAAATGGAAGGTGAGCCAAATGTGATGGTTCATGCCTACAATCTCAACTACATGGAAAGCTTAGGCAGGAGGAATGTGTTTTTGGCTAGCCTAGATACATTAGGGAAAGAGTTGTGTAAAAAGAGTAGGACTGTGGAAATGGCCTATAATGCTAGCATTTAGGGGAATGTGACAAAAAATTCAGGTTTGAAACCAGCCTTAGCGACTAGTGAGACTTAGAGAGACCCAGGTTCAAACTTTGAGAGACCCTGTGTTAAAATAGAAGGGGGTGAGCCGGGCGTGGTGGACCGTGCTTGTAATCCCAACGCTTGGAGGGCTTGCCCTGGTAATCTATTCCTGTAATACATACATACATATATGTACTTGGGAAGCTAAAGTAGAAAAATTACAGGTTAGAGGCACTCAGCAAATTAGTGATACTCTATTTAAAAACTAAAATGTTGTTGATGTAGCTTGGAGATAGAAAGCCCCTAGTTTTGATGCCCAGTAGTTAAAAAAAAAGAAAGAAAAATTAAATATATCAAAAGCTATGGAGGGCTGGGCATGGTGGCGCACGCTTGTAATCCCCAGCTTGGGAGACTGAGACAGGAGGATTGCACGGTTTGGAAGCCAGCCGCAGCTACTTAGTGAGGCTTTCAGCAACTTAGTGAGACCCTGTTTCCAAATAAAATATACAAAATATCTGGGAGTATAGCCCGGAGGTAGAAAGCCCCTGGGTTCCACCCCCAGTACCACACACACACAAAAAAAAAGCTATGGAGGTAGCTCAGTAGTAGAATGAGAGAGAGATTGTGTGTGTGTGTGTGTGTGTGTGTGTGTGTGTTTTCTGAGTATTCAGCCCAGGGACCTTCCTCTGGGCTTCATCTTCAGTTATTATTATTATTATTATTATTATTATTATTATTATTTTGGTGGTATTGGGGTTCCTGGAAGCCCTTCTACCTCCAGGCTACACTTCCAGACCTATTTTATTTTTGGAAACAGAATCTCTTAAGCCAGCATGGTTGGCTTCGAACCTTCACGATCCTCCTGTCTCCACCTTCCAAGCCTAGGGCCAGAAGAGAGGAGGCGGATGAGGAAAGCGCTGCATTTTTGCTGCCTTGTCTGCCTCGGTGCTTCCTTGGGAGCTAGGTGAGCCATGTGTCCGGTGTGATGGGCAGTGTGAAATGCCTATCAGTTTAGAAAGAAAAGAGGCTTTGAGGAGTTTGTGAATACATCTGAATTAGTGACTGCCGGTCCCCTTAGTGGTCCAAAGTCCCCGTTCTTTCCATATTGCCAAGTGGGATAATAAATATGATAGACATATTTGGAGTCAGTATATAAAGAGCAGAGTGGTCGGCCGCCAGTTCAAAGGCGCGTGTTACCGCAAAAAGTTATGCCTGCTGTTTGGCTGTAGTAGGTGGGAGAGGCTGTGCTTCTGCTATTTCTGATAGGGAGACAATAGCGTAACCACCAGAACGTTGTCCATCCCTGACAACGAGGATCCATCAGTAAAGCACATGAGGGGAGAACTGGGAAGGGGTCGCTCATGGATGTGTGACGGGTGTGGAATAATAGCCTCCAACGTTTCCACACAGTCATGAGAAGGGGGTCCACAGAGACCGGGAACAGCGTGGCTGGGTGTAGGGCAGAACAGGGCTGAAAGGATATAGAGGGGATATGAAGGAAAGTTAGCAATAGGGAGAGGACACGCCGGAGGGAGGAGTCTGAAGGCTCTTACAAGTGGGTAGTTCCTTAAGTGACATGGTGAGGAGACAGAAAGTTGTGCACCAAAAGTTGCCTGTTTTGCTTTGTGTAGGAGCACATGAGCTGCCGTGAGGGCCAGTGGCAGGTGCCCAGCCCCGGACAGTTAGGTCCAGCTGTTTGGAAAGGTAGGAGACAGGAGCAAAGATGGAAGCCTCGAACTGTCCCAGGACTCCTAGTGCCAGGCCTGACTTTTCTTTTCTTTTTTTTTTTGGTGGTACGGGGTGTGGATCTCAGAGTCTTTCTACCTCTGGGCTATACTCCCAGACCTATTTTATATTTTATTTGGAAACAGGGTCTCACTAATTGCTGAGAGCCTCACTAAGTAGCTGAGGCTGGCTTCGAACCTGTGTGATCCTCCTACCTCAGCCTCCCAAGCGCGGGGATTACAAGCGTGTGCCACCACGCCCGGTTCCAGGCCTGAATTTTCATGGACGGACAGCATGAATGCTTGTTGCAGGTTAGGAAGATGAAGAGCTGGGGCTCAGGTTAACGCCTGTTGTAAGGTTTGGAAGGATGGATGGATGTCATCAGGGGGACCACGTGTAGGCCCCTTTGGAGCCTCATATAGGGGTTTTTCTAAGAGTGAAAAATTAGAGATCCATGCTCGAAAATATCTGGCCTCTCTCAAGAAGGAGAGAATTTCGTCTTGGTTTTGAGACACGGGAGAGTTTTAATAAGTGCTTTGCGGTCTAATGTGATTGAAATTTGGACTCCCAAATAGAGTACCTGGCTTTGAGCTAACTGCTCCCTGGTGGAGACACCCTGTACCCAGGGATAGACTTCTTCCTTTCTCCTTCAGTCCCCAAGCCTGGAGCCTTGCTGCAGTCACTTAGCATTCCATTTGAAGCCCTGTCAGTCAAGAGGTGCGGGGGTGGGGCTTGCCAATCAGGAGCGCAGGGGGCGGGCTCTCCTGGATCCCTGAACTTCCGCTTGGTGCCACAAAGTCGCTGTCCCTCTGTCTTCCTGCTGAGCCGCAGTTTGGTCCAGCTCCGGGCCTCCAAAGACCCGAGAGTCTTGGGGGACGCGGCCGTCGGCGCCATGGTGAGTGAGGGAGTCCGCGGGCGGCGAGGAGGGCGGCTGGCGGCGGCGGCCGCGGCGCTGAGTCCCGGCGCCCTGGGCCTGGGCGGCCCCTGCAGAGCGGGCGGCGGCGGCGGCTTCCCCTGCGGTGCCGGGGCCTCTCTGCAGCTCGGCGCGGCCCGCGGCCCTGACCGCGCGGTGGCCATGAGGGTATCGGGGAGACCGATTAATATTATTTTTTATTTTGAAACAGGGTCTGTCTGAGTTGCTGAGGGGGTCATTAAATTGCTGGAGCTGGCTGTGAATATGGAATCCTCCGTTTCAGTCTCCGCAGTACAGTCCAGCGCTGCTGATGTTTAGGTGGAGGGGATATTGTAGATTGACTCCAAGGACTTCCTAACTTCAACTATACCTCAATTCTTTTTTAGATTTTATTTTATTTGCTGTACTGGGAATGGAACCCAGGGGCAATCTACCTCTCAGCTACACCCCCAGCCCTGTTTTTTATTCTTTATTTTGAAGCTGGGTCTCACTGAGTTTCGAAGGGCCTAAGTAGCTGAGGCTGTCTGGGAACCGCGATCCTCCTTGTCTCAGCCTCCCAAATGCTGGGATTACAAGCATGCGCCACCACGCCAGGGTTATTGGGGATCTTTAATCGCTGCTATTTACTGAGAATTTGAGTGTTTCTTTGGATGTGCACTATAATAATGATAAAACAATACTAATACTATTAATAATAATTTGGTCTTTGTGCCATATTCTGGCACAGATTCCCTTAAGACCTTTGGAAATTCCAGGAAAAGAAGTGTCTTTGCTTATCAAAAAACCCGCTTAAGCTGGGCGTGGCGTGGTGGCGCACGCTTGTAATCCCCGCGCTTGGGAGGCTGAGACAGGAGGCTTGCTCAGGTTCAAAGCCAGCCTTAGCTACTTAGTGAGGCTGTCAGCAACTTAGTGAGACCCTGTTTCCATAAAATATAAAAAAGGTCTGGGAGTATAGCCCAGAGGTTAAAAAGCCTCTGGATTCCACCCCCAGTACCACCAAAAAAAAAAAAAACCCTCTTATATAATATCTGAATTATACTAACAGAGTGCCTCAAGGTGCTGCCCTTCTATAATTCTGGATGGGGTCTTGTGACCAGTCAGAGCAAACACACCCTTTGGTCCATCATCTCCAGCGGAGATGAACTGGTCCATCTAAGCCCTAAACTTGTCAGGACTGTAAACTCTGAGTGGTGTCAGCATTGAATGATGGGAGTCGGGCGTGGTGGCGTAGGCTTGTAATCCCTGCATTCAGGAGGCTGAGACTAGAGGATCACAGTTTGCAGACAACCTCAGCTACTTAGTGAGGCTCTCTGCAACTCAGTGAGACCCTGTTTCAAAATAAAGAATAAAAAATGGGGCAGTGGGTGTGGCTCAGAGGTCAAATGCCCCTTGGTTCTGTCCCCTGACCCACCAAAAAAAAAAAAAAAAAAGAAAAAGAAAAGTAAAAAAATAACAAAATACAAAAAAAAATTGAATGATGGGACACCCAGATGGTGTTGGAGAATCGGTTGGTGTGCAGCAAACCCCACATATTGGGAGTCAGAAGGATACCACAGGTCAGAACTTACACCTGACTGTAGGTGAGTGTTTGGGGAGTGTAAGGTTAATAAGGTCCCAGAATTTGGTTTCCTGGCTGCTCAGGTTCCTTCCCCTCCTCCCTGCTCATGACCCACCTGGCTGCAGCTGCACAGTGAGAGTGGTCTGTATCTTAGCTTAGGAAGTTGTGTGACCTTCTGATGTTCTCTGAGAGATGTGGGTGAGGCTGCAAGCTTCCATTTGGCTTTCATTGTAGAATCTTCTTTTTATAAAATAGCATTTTCCTTCACCATCTAAGTAATTTTTTCAAGATTTGTCTGTTCCAGGTGATGTAGTGTACATTTGTAATCCCAGCATTGGGGAGGCTGAGACCAGAGGATTGTGGTTCGCAGACAGCCTCAGCTACTTAGTGAAGCCCTTTGCAACTTAGTGAGACCCTATTTCAAAATAAAGATTTTTTAAAAAGGAGAGCCTGGTGTGGTACGCACGCTTGTAGTTTGTCATTCGGAGGCAGAGACTGGAGAATCACGGTTTTTGGACAGCCTCAGCTACTTAGTGGAGTCCTTCGAAACTTATTGAGACCCTGTTTCAAAATTAATAATACAAAATAGGGCAGGGGGTATAGCATGAAGGTTGAATGCCTCTGGGTTCCATCCCCAGACACACACACACACACACACACACACACACACACACACACACACACACACACACAAACAGCAGGAGGTGTAGCTCAGAGGTAATTGCCCCTGGCTTCTATCTCCAGACCCAAAAATGAAGAAAAAAGTTTTTTTTTCTTTTTTTCTTTTTCTTGCTGTTGGAGATGGAACCCAGAGATCTTCTACCGTCCTAACTCTGGGTTACACTCACAGACTTTATATTTTTATTTTGAAATAGAGTCTCACTAAGGTGCTGAGAGCCTCACTAAATATAAATTACTAAGGCTGGCTTCGAACCCATGAAATCCTCCTGTCCTAGCCTCCCAAGTACTGACATTATAAGCGTGTGTCACCACGCCTGGCTCAAAGACATTTCTTGAAATCAGTTATTTGCTTAACAATAAAGTTCCTTGGGTAAGGCGGTGAGCACGTGTAGTCCCGGGACTTGGGAGGCTGAGACATAGCATCACAGTTTGTTGGCCAGGCTCAGCAACTGGAGGCTCTGTACAAATTGTCAATACCTCCTTTGAAAATAAAAAGTGAAAAGTGTTGGAGGTGAACTTTGAAAGTAGAATGGCCTTGGGTTCAATATCTCATACAAAAAAAAAGAAAAAATTAAAATGATTTTATTTAAAAATATTTATATAATCATCTGTAAGTGAATAAATAGGCTTCTATCTGTCTATCTTTGAGTATATGTATGATCCTGAGAATTTATGTAGGAGTATTTCTACTTCTAGTTACCCTTCTAAGCATGCTTGCTGGATTGCTTTTTCCCCTTATTTTCTTTTTTGTTTGGTTGTTTGTTTGTGGGGCTTTGCATTGACCCAGGACATTGTAAGTCCATGCTCCTTTCCCATCCCTTTAGATTTTTGGAAGCAAGTTCTCATTACATTGCTTAGAGTCTGGCAACACGTTGATGATGGCCTCAAACCTGCAGTCCTCCTTTTTTGGCCTTCCATGTGCTGGGACCACAAGTTTGTGTCACCACGCTTGGGTTATTTTAGTGGCTTTTTTATTTGTTTATAGGGCTGCAGGTTGAAGCCGGGGCATCCTACCACTGAACTACACCCCCAGTCCTATTTTTATTTGGAAAGGGTCTCCCTAAGTTTATGGGAGCCTCACTGGGTTGGTGAGGCTGGCTTTCAGTCTGCAATCCTCCTGTCTCAGTCTCCGAAGTATTAAGAATACACAAGTGTGCCACCACACTTGGCCAACCTCTTGAGTATTTGGTGCCCTTTTACTATTGGCCTGTTTTACTATTGGTCTGTTTTACTAAAAACAGACCCACGCTTCTTTAAGGGAACAGCGCAGCTTGCACCATAAGCAGGCGTCGAGACGTCGACCACCTTCCGTGTCACCCTTTTCTTGCTCTGACTTGCCAACCTGCTCTCCTGCCTGATGGCCAGCAGGAACTCTGACCTCTGCTTGCCGAGTATCTGGGGTCTCGTGACCACTGCTGCTGATAGTTATTGTCTAATATGTGAATTCCAAGTCACATTGCCATCTTACAGTGGAGACAAGCACATAGGAGTCATTACGTTCCAGAAATAGAAACCAAGCGCATGCTACAGCTGAGCTATACCCCCTGCCCTTTTCATTTTTTCTTTCAAAACAGGGTCTCTCTTTAAGTTACTGAGGCTGGACAGTCCTGGGTTTACAATTGCATGTCATCACACACAACTAGGACTTTATTTGAGAGATGCTACGGTGCCCACAGAAAAGTTGAGATGACCCAGAAATACTGTGGGTGTCGGGGTCCTCCTAGGACCATATACCTTCAGCCTCCCATCAGAATTGCTGCAGGACATGATGTGGGAATGGATGGAGAGTAAAAGTGTGATGAGCAAGGCGTGGAGGGAACATTTAGGGAACAGAGCATCATGGGAACTTCCTTTGAAGTTAGTATAGATCTGCAGTGATCTGAGTCTCACCCTTCATGCTAGAAATATGTTCATGTTTTAGGCGTTGGTGGCTTTTGAGGATGTGGCTGTGACCTTCACCCTGGAGGAGTGGGCTTTGCTGGATCCCTCCCAAAAGGAGCTCTACCGACACGTGATGCAGGAAACCTTGAGGAACCTGGCCTGCGTAGGTAAGGGTGGTGTCATTCCCTCCATTAGTCAGTCAGATGCACAAGGTTTTTGTTCATCAGTGCTGTGACATGATTTGAAATCTTCAAAGGCGAGGGACATGGTAGCGCATGCTTGTAATCTAATACTTGGCAGACTCGAGACAGGAGGATTGTGCAGGTTCTAAACCAGCCTCAGCTACTTAGGTTTTCAGCAACTTAGTGAGACCCTGTTTCCAAATGAAATATTAAAAAAAAAAAAAAAATAGTTCTGGGAGTGTAGTGTAGCTCAGGGGTAGAAAGTCCCTGGGTTCCATTTCCAGTACAAAAAATTAAAAAAATTGAAAGGAAATGTTTTGGAAAATAGACCAGACCCCATCCTATTATTTATATCTTGCATTCAGCCCAGAACTTAATAATTTCTTGTGATGGTGTAAGAATTCATAATTCTCTTTTTGGGTTTACTCTTTAGGCCAAGATCAGGAGGAGCAGAACATTACTGATGATTGCCAAACTTTCAGGAGAAATCGAAGGTAATTTTTCACTCCCAGAAGAAAGCAATGAATCGGGGTGATGAGCTTGTAATCCCAGCACTTGTGAGGCAGAAGGGCCATAGGCTAAAACAAAGTATAAAATAAAATAAAAAGGGCTGGAGGTTTACCTTGGAAGAGAGAGAAAGTAAGCAACAAGTCTAAGAATACTAGCATGTCGGGGATTTTAACAACAAAGCTAATGATTAAGATAACCCCCATATGAATGGATTTAACCTCAAATTATATCCAAAAATGCTCATACATTGAACTTTTTTTTTTTTTCGGGTCTAGGGATGGAACCCAGGGGGGCATTTGACTTCCAAACAACACCCCCTGCCGTATTTTTTATTCTTTATTTTGAAACCTGGTCTCACTGAGTTGCAGAGTCCTTCACTAAGTAGCTGAGACTGTCCGCGAACCACGATCCTCCAGGTCTCAGCCTCCCGAATGCTGGGATTACAAGCGTGCACCACCATGCCCATCTTTACATTGAACTTCTACAATTGTAAATTCCAACATTAGAAATGTTTCAACATAGCCACGTGTGGTGGCTCACGCTTGTAATCCCAGCATTTGGGACGCTGATACCCGAAGATCTCCGTGTGCGGCCAGCCTCAGCTACTTAGTGACGGCCTTTGCAACTCAGTGAGAGCAGGTTTCAAAGTAAAGAATAAGGCCGAGCGTGGTGGCGCACGCTTGTAATCCCAGCATGTGGGAGGATGAGACAGGAGGATCTTGGAAGTATAAAAATAGGGCAGGGGTTGTAGTGTAGAGTTTACATGCACCTGGGGTTCCATCCTCAGACCTGCAAAAAAGAAGAATGGAAGGAAGGAAGAAAGGAGGAATCAAGGAATAAACAGTAGGGTTGGGGGTGTAGCTCGGAGGTAGAATCCATCCCCTGTACCACAGGAAAAAAAAAAAGAAAAGAAGAAAGAAAGAAATGTTTCAACATTAACATTACAACATTAGGAGCACAAATGTGATGCCATCAGTCCAGTTTTTCTTATGACGCATGTATATACATGCAGTTTCATGTATAATACTACATATGTCAGGTTTTGGGAATAAGGTATATGTAATAAATTTTTTTCTTTTTGCATGTCTGGGGATGGAACCCAGAGGCATTTGACCTTCAAGCTACACCCCCTGCCCTATTTTTAATTCTTTATTTTGAAACAGGATCTCACTGAGTTGCGAAGGGCCTCACTAAATAGCTGAGGTTGTCCACGAACCGCAATCCTCCAGTCTTGGCCTCCCAAATGCTGGGATTACAAGTGTGCGCCACCACGCCCGGCTTATAAAAAAGATTTTGTGTACACAATGGGACACATGTTTGAGGTATCTTATGCCAAGAGTTCAATGTCTAACACAGATTTTGTCTCTAATATTGTTCATATGGAGCACTGGAATGTGTTTCAATATGATTTAAATATTCAGTATAATTAAATAGTTAAGTGGGAAAAGAATATTATGAAATGGAAGATGAGCCAGCTGTGGTGGCTCAGGTCTATAAGCCCAACTACGTGGAAGGCTTAGGCAGGAGAAATGTGAGTTTTTGGCCAGCCCAGAAACAATAGGGAGAGAGAGTGTAAAATTAAAGACTAGGAAGGTGGAGAAGGCCTGTACCGCCAGTATTTAGGGGAATTTGACAGAAATCTCAGATGTGAAACCAGATTAGCAACTAGTGAGACTTAGAGAGGCCCTGGTTCAAACTTTGAGAGACCCTGTGTCAACATAGAAGGGGATGAGCCGGGCATGGTAGCCAATGCTTGTAATCCCAGTGCTTGGGAGGCTGAGACAGGAGGATCGAAGCCAGCCTCAGCTACTTAGTGAGGCTTTCAGCAACTTAGTGAGACCCTGATTCCAAATAAAATATAAAAAAGTCTGGGAGTATAGCCCGGACGTAGAAAGCCTCTGGGTTCCACCCCCAGGACCACCAAAAATAAAAGAGAGAAAAAGAAAGGAAGGAAGGAAGGAAGGAAGGAAGGAAGGAAGGAAGGAAGGAAACAAAGAAAAATTTAAAAAACCAAAAGCTATGGAGTGCCGGGGGTGGTGGCGCACGCTTGTAATCCCAGTGCTTGGAGAGGCAGAGACAGGAGGATCGCGCAGTTTCAAAGCCAGCCTCACTGGCTTAAGAGACCCTGTTTCCAAATAAAATATAAAAATAGGTCTGTAGCCTGGTGGTAGAAGGGTTCTATCCACAGTACCACCCCCCCCCAAAAAAAAAAAAAAGAGAAAAATGCTATGGAGGTAAGTCAGAAGTAGAATGAGAGAGAAAGACAGAAAGAAGAGAGAAAGAGAAAGTGTGTTTCTGTGTGTGTGTGTGTGTGTGTGTGTGTGTGTGTGTGTGTGTGTGTGTGTGTGTGTTATTGAGAATTTAACCCAGGGGCCTTTTACTTCTGGGCTTCTTCTTCAGTTTTTTATTCCTCATTCGGGAACAAGCTCTTTCAAAATAGCTGATGGTGGTTTTGAACCTTTGATCCATCTGTGTTGGCCTTTTCAAATATTTGGAGTACAAGTATATGCCACCACTCTGGGCAGGAGAACGCTTTTGCAGCATGTATAAGGCACTGGGTTCTGTCCTCATACCACAAAATAAATTAAAAGAAAACGGACAGAATGACTTATCAAGAGGGAAAGGCTTGATATGGGTCGTGGTGCTTTGATAATAGCTCCTAGATGAGCCGGGCGTGGTGGCGCACGCTTGTAATCCCAGCATTTGGGAGGCTGAGACCTGGAGGATCGCAGTTCGCAGACAGCCTCAGCTACTTAGTGAGGCCCTCTGCAACTCAGTGAGACCCGGTTTCAAAATAAAGAATAAAAAATAGGGCAGGGGGTGTAGCTCGGAGGTCAAATGCCCCTAGGTTCCATCCCCAGACCCGCAAAAAATAAAGAAAGAATAAAAAAAAAAAAAATAGCTCCTAGATGTATCCTGAAGAGCATTTCAGGAAATCATGTTAAATTTCCAGCCAGGCGTGGTGGCGCACGCTTGTAATCCCAGCATTCGGGAGGCTGAGGCCAGAGGATCGCGGTTGGCAGACAGCCTCAGGTACTATTTACTGAGGCCCTCTGCACCTCAGTGAGACCCTGAGCCAAAATAAAGAATAAAAAATAGGGCAGGGGGTGTAGCTCGGAGGCCAAATGTACCTGGGTTCCATCCACAGACCTGCAAAAAAAAAAAAAAAAAAAAAAAATCAATAAAATTTCTAAACTCACATGTCTCAGAAAATTCTTTAGTTTTTTGGGGGGTGTTACTAGGGGTAGAGCCCATGATCTTTCCCAGACCTATTATATACTTGTTATTTGGAAACAGGGTCTCACTAAATTGCTCAGAACCTCACTAAGTAGGTGAGGCTGATTGTGAATGTTTGAGATCCTCCTTTCTCAGCCTCCCAAGCACTGGGATTACAAGCATGTGCCACCACACCTGCCTCTATAGAAAATTCTTAATAAACACAGCATTACTAATATACTTCTCTTTTTATTTTTTTCAGAAATCAAATGGTAGAGAGATTCTTTGAATATAAACTTGACAGTGATTGTGGAATAATCCTTAGCTGCTCTGCAAATCCTATTGTCAGGCTGAAAACTCATCTTGGAGTCAAACCAGGTGAAAGGCAGATGTGTGGAGATGTTCTCTTTGGTCATTTATCCTTAAATAAGCCCCACAGCACTCACTCTGGACAGAAACCATGTGTGCCTTTGAAATATGGAGAGAAACCTAATAAAAACAAAGAAGAGGAGGAAGGCTTCAGTTCTCCCAAGAGCTTTCTGAAGGATAAAGGGAGTCACAGTGGAGACCAGCACCATGAGTGTGAGCAGTGTGGGAAAACCCTCAGTAGTTCTCGTTACCTTAAAATCCATGGAAGAATTCACAGAGGAGAGAAGCCTTATGTATGTAAACAATGTGATAAAGCCTACTGTACTCTTTCTTCTCTCAGAAAACATGAGAAGATTCACTCTGGAGAGAAACCCTATGTATGTAAGCAATGTGGGAAAGCCTTTAGATTTTCCACTCAACTTCGGGAACATGAGCGAATTCACACTGGGGAGAAACCCTATGTATGTAAGCAATGTGGGAAAGCCTTTAGATCTTCCACTCAACTTTGGGTACATAAGCGAATTCACACTGGGGAGAAACCCTGTGTATGTAAGCAATGTGGGAAAGCTTTTCGATCTTCCAGGGACCTTAAGAAACATGTACGAGTTCATACCAGTGAGAAACCCTATGTATGTAAGCAATGTGGAAAAGCTTTTAGATCTTCCACTTACCTTCGGATACATGAACAAATTCACACTGGGGAGAAACCCTATGTATGTAAGCAATGTGGGAAAACCTTTGGAGGTTGTTCTGAACTTCAGAGGCATGAGCGAATTCATACGGGTGACAAATCCTATGTATGTAAGCAATGTGGGAAAGGCTTTAGATCTAATTCTCACCTTCAGAGGCATGAGCGAATTCATACGGGTGAGAAACCTTATGTATGTAAGCAATGTGGGAAAGCATTTAGATCTCAGTCTCACCTTCAGAGGCATGAGCAGATTCATACGGGTGAGAAACCCTATGTATGTAAGCAATGTGGGAAAGCCTTTATAGATTCCTCTAACCTTCAGGCACATGAGCGAATTCACACTGGGGAGAAACTCTGTGTTTGTGAGCAATGTGGGAAAGCATATGCTTATCCTTCTCTTCTCAAAATCCATCAAAGGAGTCACACTGGAGGGAAACCCTATGTATGTAAGCAATGTGGGAAAGCCTTTAGATTTTCCAGTCACCTTCAAGCACATGAGCGAATTCATACTGGGAAGAAACTCTCTGTGTGTGAGCAATGTGGGAAAGTGTACGCTTACCCTTCTCTTCTCAAAGTCCATCAAAGGAGTCACACTGGAGGGAAACCCTATGTATGTAAGTAATGTGAGAAAGCCTTTAATGATTCCAGAAGTATAAAAGACACGAAAGGACTCATGCTGGAGAGAAACCTTATGTGTGCAATCTCTGTGGGAAAGTTTACTCTGATTCTCGTTCTATCAGAAACCATGAAAGGAGTCACATGGGAGAGAAACTGAGCAAGCAATGTGGGACAGCCTTTAGTTCTTCCAGTCATCCTCCTATGCAGGAGCCTTACATATGTAAGCCATGTGGAATGCCTTCGGGATATCTAGTTCCTTGTACAGACATGAAGAGTAATTCACAGTGTACACTCTAGGCAGGCTTCCCTGTCGTAGAGGAATGCGTGGTTGAGAGTGCTCCTGTCAATGTAAAGCTTGGGGGATGCCCTTAGCAATCTTGGACCAATTCAAAGGAAAGAGCACAGTGTGGGGAGAAACCGTGACTAAAGAAGTGCAGAGTCTGTAGTTCAATGCTTGGTTGCACAGTAGATTAAAACCTTACTAATGTGAAAAGTACAAGTGAGTGTTCTGTTGCAACAAATAGTGTTCAGACTCTGAAAATTCACCATGTAGTGTCATCCTCTAAAGACAAGTTATTTGGAGAGTTCAGTGCAAATAACTTGTTTGGAATAATCCAGAAAACACACAAGGTGGAAGAAATGATCTAAACTTATGACTATTGTTTATCAGTGTCTCAGAGTAAATCTCAGGACTATGCATTGTTTTTACAGTTAACTGACAAAGGACCTAGTTTTTTATTTTTCTTTGTGAGTTTAATATGTTAGGATCTTTTATGATTAATCAGGTCATAATTTTTTTTCTTTTTAACTATAACTTGTTGATCTTAAGTAAATTGAAATTTGCTTGCAGTATTTCAGTAGACTTAATTATTATGTAGTGCTTAAATTATTGTGCTTAGTCAGGCATGTTGGCACACATTGTAATCCCAGCATTTGGAGGGCTGAGACAGTGAATCAAAGTTTGCAGACAGCCTCAGGTACATAGTGAGGTTCTTTGCAACTCAGTGAGACCCTGTTTCAAAATAAAAGAATAAGGTGGGATGGTGGCACAAGTTTATAATCCCAGCATGTGGATGCTGAGGCAGGAGGATCACAGGTTGTTTGTTTGGGAGGTTGGTGGTACTGGGGTGGAACTCAGAGGCTTTCTACCTCCAGTTTATACTCCCAGACCTATTTTATATTTTATTTGGAAACAGGGTCTCACCAAGTTGCTGAGAGGCTCACTAATTAGATGAGGGTAGCTTTGAACCTGTGCGATCCTCTTGTCTCAGCCTCCCCATGGTGTGGATTACAGGCATGTGCCACCATGCCAGGCTGGATCACAGGTTTAAAGCCAGCCTTATTTACTAGGTGAGGCCCTCTGCAACTTAGTGAGACCAGTTTGCAAATAAAATATAAAATAGGTGTGGGAGTGTAGCCCGGAGGTAGAAGGCTCTGGATTCCATCTCCAGTAACACAAAAAAATAAAGATAAAAGAATAGAAAAATCAAGCTGGGCCGGGCGTGGTGGCGCACGCTTGTAATCCCCGCGCTTGGGAGGCAGAGACAGGAGGATCGCGCAGGTTCGAAGCCAGCCGCGCACGCGCTGGCTTAGGAGACCCTGTTTCCAAATAAAAATGTAAAAATAGGTCTGGGAGTGTAGCCCCGAGGTAGAAGGGCTTCCAGGAACCCCAGTACCACCAAAAAAAAAAAAGAAAAAAAGAAAAATCAAGCTGGGCATGTGCCTCAGGTGGAAGGGCCCTGGATTCCATCCCCAACACCACCAAAAAAAAAAAAAAAAAAAAAAAATGTGTCTAATGAGCTATTGGAAAATGACTAGTAATTAATCACTGGGATTTTTCTACTGAGTTCACCTGGCCCATCCTCATTTTTAAGCCTTTAACACAACAAAGATTTTTACATTACTTTTATACATATATTGCAAGGCCTGGGTCCCTGGAATTGTTTGAGAAGGTCCCTGCCAGAGGAGGATGAGGACTATGCTCACACTGACCCTGTTTTGTATTTTGTGCTCTAACTGGATTATTAATCAAGCCAAACGATCTAGGTGGTCTCAATGAGACATATTGTTCTTTGCATATGAAGATGTTATAGGAAAAAGGGTATTAAGACACCTGGGAATCACTCAGAAATTCATCAAATGCCAAATAATAAGAATCTGTCTAGTAGAAATTGAAACAATTAAAGTTGTTGATAGATGCTGAGTCCTTTGAGAAAAAGCCTGACCTGATGCCTGCAAAATTAATTGGGCCAGCTTGTCTGATCAAAGATCATCCCTGGTTGCCACTTCAGGGGGGCCGGAGCTAATCAATACATTGCCCCTCCACCACCCTGCATAGGAATGATACAGGACAGAGAATAGATAGGACGGTTTCTTGGAGGGGGTTGTTTTTTATTTTGGTGGTACTGGGGGTGGAATCCAGTGGCTTTCTACCTCCAGGCTATACTCCCAGACCAATTTTTTATATTTTTTTTTGGAAAGAAGTTCTCACTAATTTGCTTCAGAGCCTCAATAGTAGCCGAGGCTGGCTTCTAACCTGTGTGATGCTCCTGTCTCAGCCTCCCAAGTGCCCTCGCCCAGCTTAAAAGAACTTCTTGAGATAATTAAATAGGTTTTAGAAGAAAATAAAATATATGCACTATATCTTGAAATATGAAATATAAAAATAAAATGCTTTCATCCTTTAAAGATATTTTATAATCTTTGTGTTCTTCTTTATGGAAAAGCCCCATGTTTTTGTACTTTTGGTTTACCCTTAGATTTGAATGTGCCTTGCAGAGTCCATTTGTGTTCTTTGATTGTCTGAGTCAGGATCTCTTGAAGACATATGGCATCCCACGTACATCTTCTGGGAATTTTGATTGTTTTAGAAATGTTAAAGACTCTGGGCTCCCTCTTTTTTTTTTTTTTTTTCCTAATCATCCTTGGTGTCTTCAAATATATTTTGAAGCCATTTCCCAATACTGGCACATTAATATCAAAGTTTTCCTTTTTCTTTTTGATGGTACTGGGGATCGAACCCTTCTACTGAAAGGCTCCATTTAGAAGAAAAATCATAAGCCCCTAGCAGCCAGCTAATAGTCAAAACAGCCAGCTAATAGTCAAAACAGCCAACTAATAGTTAAAAAGACAAGTATATTTTACTGTAGCTTGCAGCTTAAAAAGTATAGGCTTAAGAGTGAAAAATATGCAATAAGCCCACCCTATTCCAGGAACGTACCTAGCATCTTATCTATACTGACCGGGTCAGCGCGCCCTGTGCCGGGAACCTGCTGACTACATCTGGTATCTAACACTTGACTACAAAATGTACTTTTCAAATGATTCTGTAATGTTCTGTAAACGCTTGTAATCGGGCCCAAACCCCCCCTAACTAGTGGTCTTTTCCCCATAAATACCCTCAATTTCAATTGCTCGGGGCCGAACTCCTATAGGAGTCGGCCCCAGTGCACTGGCTCCTTAATAAACCTTCATCTTTTGCTCATTGCATCAAGGACGTGATCTCTCGTGTGTACTTGATGTGACTTATCCCGAGGCTGATTGAGGGTCTCCCCTCGGCGGGGGTCTTACACTACCTTTGGGCTACACTCACAGACCTATTTTTTATATTTTTTTTATTTGGAAACAGGGTCCCTTATGCTAGCAAGGCTGGCTTCGAACCTGCCGCCTCCCAAGCGGGGGTATTGTAAGCTGCCCCACATCGCCCATCCAAAGCTATTTTCAAATACATTTGAAGCCCTTTGCCAATATCAGCATATTAGTAATTAGAATAAAATTGGTATTTGTGGCTAGGTAGTCAGAATGAATTGTATGACATTAATTTGGATACATATGGGTGTGTTTTCAGACCATGCTATTGGGATATGTGCTCACTGGGTCAAGTTGAATTGTTCCAGATAAAGCACAAAATGTACCCAGGTATACAGAAAATGTTTTGCCAGAAGTTAAAGTTGGTTGTGTCCAGGTGTGCTGAGGACATGTTTTACCAAAAGTTGTTAATACCAAATACTTTATGTAAAAGCATTGACTCCAGGTGTCAGAGTCACGCCTCTGAAAATGCTCTCATTCTGTTTTAGCCTCCCAAATGCTGGGATTACAAGCATGTGCCACCAAGCCCAGCTCCAAAATACATTTCTTTCTATTTACACAAATTGATTCTTTTTGTTGTAGTGGATATTGAACCGACTTCTCCTAGCCCTAATTTTTTTTTTTTATGGTACTGGGGGTAGAACCTAGAGGCTTTCTACTTCCGGGCTATACTCCCAGACCCATTTTATATTTGATTTAGAAACAGGGTCTCACTAAGTTGCTGAGAGCCTCACTAAGTAGTTGAGGCTGGCTTCGAACCTCCGCGATCCTCCTGTTCTGCCCGGCTCTAGCCCTAATTTAAAATTTTCATTTTGAAAAGGGATTTCCCAAGCTGGGCGTGGTGGCGCACGCTTGTAATCCCAGCATTTGGGAGGCTGAGACCAGAGGATCGTGGTTCACAGACAGCCTCAGCTACTTAGGCCCTCTGCAATTCAGTGAGACCCGGTTTCAAAATAAAGAATAAAAAAAAGGCCGGGCCTGGTGGTGCACACTTGTAATCCCGAGGCGGAGACAGGAGGATCGCGCTGGTTTGAAGCCAGCCTCGCTGGCTTAAGAGACTCTGTTTCCACATAAAAATGTTAAAAAAAAAAATAGGTCTGGGAGTGTAGCCCGTGGGAGTGTAGCCCGGAGGTAGAAGGGATTCCAGGAACCCCAGTACCACCAAAAAAAAAAAAAAAAAAAAAAAAAAAGAAGAAGAAGAAAAAATAGGGCAGGGGGTGTAGCTCGGAGATCAAATGCCCCTGGGTTCCATCCGAGGACCGCAATTCGCAGACAGCCTCAGCTACTTAGTGAGGCCCTCTGCAACTCAGTGAGACCTGGTTTCAAAATAAAGAATAAAAAATAGCCAGGCGTGGTGGCGCACGCTTGTAATCCTCGTGCTTGGGAGGCTGAGACAGCAGGATCGCTGAGGTTCGAAGTCAGCCTCAGTTACTTAGTGAGGCTCTCAGCAACTTAGTGAGACCCTGTTTCCAAATAAAATATAAAATAGGTCTGGAAGTGTAGCCCGGAGGTAGAAGGGCTTCCAGGAACCCAGTACCAAAAAAAAAAAAAAAAAAAAAAAAAAAATTAAAACATAGATCTGGGAGTGTAGCCCGGAGTTAGAAGGGTTTTCAGGAACCCCACTACCATCAACACCAAAAAAAAAAAAAAAAAAGAGAGAGAGAGAGAAAAGAATAAAAAATAGGGCAGGGGGTATAGCTCGGAGGTCAAATGCCACTGGGTTCTATCCCCAGACCCGCAAAAAAAAAGAAAAAAGAAAAGGAATTTCCCCAGGTTGATGTGTCTCATTACTTGCTAAGGCGCTCCTTGAACCTGTGACCTTCCTTTCTCAGCTTCCCAAGTACAGGAATTGAAGGCAGGTGTCAGCAGGCCTGACTTCATTTGCATGAATTTTTTTATTTTTTATTTTTTTGGTATAAGGAGTGGAACCCAGGGTCATTCTACCTCTGAGAGACACACTCAATCCTATTTTTTTCTTTATTTTTAAATAGGATCTCACTGAGTTACAAATGGCCTCACTAAGTAGCTGAGGCTGTCTGCGAACTGTGATCCACCTGTCTCATCTTCCCAAATTTTGGGATTACCAGCATGCACCACCACGCCTGACTTGAGAATTCTTATCACATGTGTCCATTTGCACACGTGTTGTTCTTGTATTCCACTGTTGTGTGCTGCAAGTGCAAGGCCTCCCTTCTGAACCAATGGTCTGTTGTCCTTGAACTGGACTCTAGACCTGCTTTACTGGCAATGCATTCTGGTGTGTCACAGGGTCCAGGACAACTATTTCCTATCCCCACCTAGGTCAATCATTTCCTTTTTTCTCTAATTATTTAAAAATTTTTAAACAGGGTCTCATTGAATTGTGAAGTGCCCGAGCCAGCTGTCAAAGTTACGGGCATTTGACCTCTGAGCTATAGCGCCTGCCCTATGTTTGTTTTGGTGATACTGGGGGTGAAACCCAGAGGCTTTCTACCTCCGGGCTATACTCCCAGACCCAATTAATATTTTATTTGGAAACAGGGTCTCACCAAGTTGCTGAGAGCCTCACTAAGCAGCTGAGGCTGGCTTCGAACCTGTGCGATCCTCCTGTCTCAGCCTCCCAAGTGCGGGGATTACAAGTGGGCGCCACCATGCCTGGCTCCCTTCCCTATTTTTTATTCTTTATATTTTGAAACTGGGTCTCACTGAGTTGCAGACGGCCTCACTAAATAGCTGAGGCTGTCCGTGACCCTCAGTCCTCTGGTCTCAGCTTCCCAAATGCTGGGATTACAAGCCTGCACCACCAGGCCCGTCTAAAGCTTTTTAATATTGAAGAACTCTTAGATTAACAAATATCTTTTTTCATTGGCTGAGAAGAGATCTGAAAGACAGGCATGGTGTGGCACACCTGTAATGCCTGTGTGTGGGAGACACACAGGTTCAAAGTCAGCCACTGAAAATTAGCAAGGCCTTCAACAACTTACACACTGTTTAAAATATAAAGAAAGCTGGGCGTGGGTATAGTTTAGAGGTAGAGCAACCCTAGATTCCTTCCCCAGTAGTGCCAGGAAAAAAGGGAACTACAGATACCCAATCACAATTGTAGGCTAATATATGAATTTGCCACATTTTTCCTTTGACATTGTGTCATTATTATCACATTCTTACAATTTAAGGTCTTTCCATCCTACAAATTATGGTCTTCATGTTTACATTGTTTGTACTTTTTTTTTTTTTTTTTTTTGGTGGTACTGGGGGTGGAATCCAGAGGCTTTCTATCTCTGGTCTATACTCCTAAACCTTTTTCATATTTTATTTGGAAACAGGGTCTCACTAATTTGCTGAAAGCCTCACCAAGTAGCTGAGGCTGGATTCGAACCTGTGTGATCCTCCTGTCTCAGACTCCCAAGCGCAGGGATTACAAGCATGTGCCACCACACCAGCTACATTGTTTATACTTTTGATTGTCATTTCTACTTCACCCAACATAAGAAAGCATCCTTTTTGCTAGGGTGTGTTTTCTCATGCCAGAGTCCACAAGGACATAGCTTTTGTCCATTGGGAGGAATCAGTGGTAGTAATAAATGCCCACACAGCATAGGTCATTATAGCTCATCAGTAAGACCCTTGCCTGCAGTGGGTCTCCCTCAGGCAGCTTCGAGGTGTCCTCTTCTCCCTCATCTTGTGCTGCTCTGACTCCTACTCCTTTCCCACTCTGGAGTGAGGAAGCCACTGTTGTTCCATGCATTCCTCCTCCAGCAGATGTCTGGTCTCTTACAGTGCCTGGCAGCTGCTGCTTTGCTTTCAGCTTCTCTTGCGGTTCTTCTGTGAGCGCAGGTTCTCGGGGCTTAAGATCTGCTTCAATGCAGAGGGCAGTAAGAAAACCCATCCCACAAGCCCAGCCCCTGGCCTGTCCCAGCAGACAGCTTTTCCCGTGTGCGTGGGAGTCCCAACCACTCTAGGCCATTCCTGTGGGGACCCAGGCCCTCACAAGGCTGGCTGTGGACCAGCCCTGAACCTGAACCTCTCATGCTGAAGCCTTCAACCAGGGTCCTGGACCCTGCAGACTCCATCAAGGCTGGGGAGATGTGCTCTGGAAGTGAGGTCCTGGGGTGGGAGCAAGACATGCCTTTGTTCAGAGGGGCAGGTTGAACTCACAGATGAGGCTTCCTCATCATCAGTGACAGAGGGCTGAGTACAAGAGAGTTCAGGAAGAGACCTCTGCGCCATGATCAGCCCCAGTTCAGGTTATACAGCAAATCAGAACAAAAGTGGAAGCTGGCAGTCTTCAAGAACATGATTAGTTGCTTTTCATACAATAGGGGCCTTCATCAGAAAGTAAGAGGAAGCCTAAGCAACCTCAGGTTTTGACTGTGCTCTCCAATACCTCTGGGTTCATTCCCCATTAAACACACACACACACACACACACAATACACACACACACACACACACACACACACACACACACAGAGAGAGATAAATGATGCATTCCCAGCGTCCTACTGAAGGTCTAGGAGGTCCATGGCATAACACTAGTGCCAATGGAGATCTGACACTGATGTTTGTAGGACACAGCCTGCCACAATATACAGAAAACAATATTTTCCCTATCTGTGAGCTAATGCAACAGGAAAACGACCAGAACAAGCTCTTCTATACGTATAGCGGCACTTTCCACTAGACCCTCCTAGAAAGTGCCTGACATTGATGTTTACACTGTCCATCTGCAAACTTGTCACTCAGTGACCTGAAATGCTAATGAAGGATTGAAAACTGCACAAGATTCACCCAAATCAGCATCTATTTATATTGGTCCTCAGTTCAATTTTATCTGTATTATTAATTCTATCTATGTATATTCATCTTCAGTTTATACAAGTGGCCATCTATACTCATTTTCAATTCCATTCTATCTGTATTAGTCTATCTATGTATATTAGTATTCAATTTATATTAGTGGTCATGTATATTAGTCTTCATTTCTATGAAGTGACCTGTCCTCACCCCATAAAAATGCCCACACTGGACTGTATGGTGACTCTGTTCTGCAGAAAATGCCCCTTCGATTTGCATAAAGCTTTCTCTTTATGCTGTTGAGCTGCAGCCCATGTCCTTTCCTAACATGATGGCACAGGATCCAGAGAAAGGTGCTAGACTGAGTCCACCTCTTAGAACCCCAAAGGTCCCTTGTGTTCCACCCATCTCAGTACCAGCCTTCACCCCAAGTGGGTCCCACTGAGTGGGGAACCTCTTTCACCAGCAGTGTGAGGCTTTCACCGGGCTGCCCTCCAGTGAGTTGTCATCCTGCCAAGTGTTTGGTCCCCACTCCCAACTGCCTGACACAGGTGTCTCCCCCTCCCCTTCCCTCCTATGCTCACAGGAAGCTCCAGCCTTACAGAGCATTTGCCATCCCTCAGCTTCACATTCCATACTGGTCACTGACCTGTGGCCTGAGGCTCCCTCTGTGGTCAGCCCCTCCCTTGGATTCATCTCCTCTGGCCAGAAAGGAGTCTCCCACTGCTGCTCCAGAAAGAGCCCCAGATCTTCCAGGAAGATTTCCCTACCAGGAAAGACTTGACTGGAATGCCTCTCATCATCTTCTCTAGCTCTGCCAGTCATTTTCAACTGTGCTTGACTTCTCTCTACCCTGAGAGACATCCCACAGGTTGATGAGATAGTCCTTTTATGAGAAAATATTCGTGATTTTTCTATCAAAGAAGTAGTTAAAACCACCATTTTACATTCTGGTTTGGACTTACATCTCTTTGCAAAATTAGCATCTCTTAAGAGATTGCAGTTGCTGGCCCCACCCCCATCTTCCATTGTAGCTGACAGGGAAGAATGTGAAGCTGTCACCCCGACCAATAGCAGTTCAGAGTTGCATCAAGGATATTAGTCCCACCTGGCTCCTTGTCAGCTGTGCTCTTTCGCATACCTGGGGACATTGTTTTTGCAAAAAAGTAAAATTGCCTTGCCAAGATATTTTCAACCACATCTCTTTTGTTAAAACCTCTAACAGTTTGTAGAGTATAGTGGGAAGCCAGGAGTTGAAAATGATTTTTGCAGGGCGTGGTGGCTCAAGCTTGTAATCCCAGCACTGGGGAGGCTGAGACCCGAGAATCGTGTTTTGCGGACATCCTCAGCTACTTAGGCCCTCCACAACTTAGTGAGACCCTTTTTAAAAATAAAGAATAAAAAACAGGGCTGGGGGTGTTGCTTGGAGGTCAAATGCCCCTGGGTTCTATCGCTAGACCCGCAAAAAAAAAAAAAAAATGTTTTTTGTATTTTGGCCTGTGAATCTGGTACAAGGTTTGGCCTTTGACGCAATTCTTTTTTTTTTATTTTATTTTATTTTTTTTTAAATTTATTTATTTTTATTGGTGCACTGTATTCATACATCATAGTAGGATACATACTTTTGTAGACATACATGCACACTTTTCCCAGTCAGCCCCCAACCAATCCCCACCCCATTCTCTCCCTATCCCTCCCTCCCATGCTTGGCTTAGTAGTTGACATCTAGTATTATGGCAATTTATCTAAAATTAAAAATGATAATCTCACATAACAGTTTCATTTGTCTGATACCAAGCTTTTGATGACTTAAAGATAACATTTCAATATTTCTTTTTGCTTTCTTTCTTACCAGAGAATATTTTTTTTCTATTTTTTAGGTGAAACTATCATATATTTATATATTTATTTTTCAGAAAAAAAATCTATCCTAATATGGAATATGGACTCTAGGTACCCAAAACGATCTTGAAAAAGAACAAAGCTAGAAGATATATATTTTCTGATTTCAAACCATATAAAGCTACAATAATTGAAACAGTGTAGTACTATTCTAAAGGCAGATCTATAAACCATTGGAGTTAAATAAAAGCCTAGAGCTAAATTCTTCCATATATTGTCAAGTTATTTTTGACAAGGTTTCCACGAACATTTGGTGGTGGAAATATTAATCTTTTAACTAAATATTGTTAAAAAATAATAATTACATGGAAAAGAATAAAATTGGACCCTTACCTAATCCCATATACAAATATTAACTCAAAATAGATAAAAGACCTAAATATAAATCTTAAGACTATAAACTTTTAGGAGAAAATCTGGGTCATTAAACCTCACAACATTGAAATTGGCAGTGATTTCTTGGTTATGATTTCAAAGGCACAGGCAACAGAGGAGTATACAAACTCCCTAAAAAAAAAATTGTATATCCAAAGACAATGTAAACAGAGTTAACAGTTACTAATAGAATGGGATAAAATATTTCCAAATGCTATATCTGAAGGTGTATTAATATTCCAACTAGGAATCCTAGAAATTAACAACAATAAAGGCAAACAATACCCTTTAGAGATAGGTAAAAGACTAACATAAATAATGAATCTCCACAGATAACCAATCTTAGTTGTTTGTTGGATGGAAAATCTTGTTTCTCTAGTTCTGGAGTGTGTTACCTATTTCTTCTTTGTAGTTAATCTCTTTGAGTATTTTCTCTAGTGCTGGTTTTGAAGACATAAATTCCTTCAGTTTCTGTTTGTCATGGAAGCTTCTTATTTCTCCTTCTAATTTGATAGAAAGTTTTGCTGGGTAGGAAATTTTTGGCTGGAAGTTGTTCTCTTTCAGAGTTTGGAATATGTTACTCCAAGCCCTTCTGGCTCTCATAACTTGGTTTGGGAAGTCTGGAGTGATTCTAATTGGTTTGTCTCTGAATGTCACTTGGCCCTTTGCTTTTGTTGCCTTTAAGATTCTCTGCTTGGCTTCCACATTGGTCATTTTGACAATTATGTGGCGTGGGGATCCTCTTCTCCGATCCTGTCTAAAGGGAGTTCTATAAGTTTCCTGGACCTGTGTATCGACCTCTTGCTCTATGTCTGGAAAATTTTCTGCTATTACTTCCTTGAAGAGATTGTTGATCCCTTTGGTTTCACTTTCTTTTCCCTCCTCTATTCCAATTATTCTTAGGTTAGCTCTCTTAAAATGGGCCCATATTTCTTCAATATCAGATTCCTGCTGACGGATATTTTTTTCTAGATTAGAAACTATGCGTTCATTTTTGGATTGCTCATCTTCTAAGAGCGAGATTCTGTTCTCCATGTGTTCTAATCGGTTGTTTGTGCTTTGAATTGAGGCCTTTACTTCATTAATTGCATCCTTTATCTCTTTTTGGCTCTCTCTGAGTTCTTTTCGAAGCACCTCTATTATTTCTACAGTTATTTTCCTGATTTGATCTTCTAGAAATCTCTGATTTTCAGTTTTATCGGGTTCTGATGTTGTGGGGTTGTGGGCATTTATTGCTCCAGTATTATTCCTCTTTCCCATGATTTCGGATGTTTGTGCCTTCTCTGGGTTCTTCCCTTGGGTCACTATGACTTCACTTAAGGTGTTCTGGATCTCGAGTCAGTAGTATCTCGGACCCCACTACTCCTTTACTGGGTTTTATCACAGAGTCTCCGACCCAGAGAGTCGCTAGAGGCTGCTTTAGACTGTGGGGGGTGGCAGGTTGCACGTTCTCCTATGGTGTGATATCTCTGCCACCGCCCCTCCCCCACTGGGTCAAGTCCCAGGGAGTACAGTACTGGGATTTCTCCTCTGTGGCCCGCAATTTGACTCACTGTTCTTGAGTGCGCAGATGTAGCTGTATTGGCCTCGCTGGATTCGGTGCTGCTGCTGCCGGTGGCAATATGGCGCCGCTGCTACGCCCTCGGCTGTGGGGCTGGTTTTTTCTTCTTGGTTTTGGTTTCCACTCTGAATCCCTGCAGCGTGTGCTGAGCTCGGCCACTGGGAACTTTAGATGCTCTCTGTGCGGAGAAATCCCGCCTGGCTGTTCCGCAGTGGCTCACCTCGGCTTGCTGTAGCCGTCCCGTGAATTCGCCGGCAGTATGGCGCTGCTGCCGCCGCGTCTGCCGCGTCCTCGGGCGATAGGCCGGTTATCTCCTCTGTGGCTCTGTTCTCAGTCCGCTTTCTCTCTGGAGCCTGGTGATTTTTTGTTTCACTGGTGATGGTGTTTTCTGGCTATGAAAGGCGCTGATTTTGTGGTAATGGAGGTTTGTTGTTAGCGGGGCTCTTAAGCCCCGCTTTTCTCGGTAGCCATCTTCCCGGAAGTCTGACGCAATTCTTTTAGTAAGGAATGAAGGGGAACTGCGAATAACAGGGGTTGTTCCATGTTGATGCAAAGGAAGCAGTCAGTAGAAGGGACACGAGAAGCGTTTAGAAGGTGAAGGCCTTGACTAAGAAAGGAAAATCAAGTGCGGAGCGTAGGGGCCAAATTAGGCTGTGAATGGAGGACTTGTTCCTTCTGTGAAATTGGGGTAAAAAATTTGGTTGAAAGACTGTTGCGGATTTATTTGTATTTTCCAAGAGATGGTAAGGGTTTGGAGGGGGAATTTATCAAAGCTGTTACAATAGACACCCTCAGTAACTGATTGACCCCTGATTGGGTTGGAAGGGTCCGTTATATGGAATAGCTTTACCCCACTGAGCTCCCCATCTCTATATACAAATATGAAGGGGAGCTCGAGCTCGGATGGTAGTTTTTCCCCCATGGGTCTCCTACCACCCACCCACTCAATAAGTGCTCCATAAACATGAGCGCCATAATTATGAGGCCACTCATTTTTACACCTTTGGTTAGTTTGTCAGTGCTTGTGTAACATCCAGGCCAAGAAGTCCCCCAAAACCACCAGGAGACCAACACCGTATGCAAAAGTGGAAGGACAAAGTTTGACCACACCAAAGACCACCTCGTAGCCAAGAGATTTATTGGAGGGCTGGTATGAAAGGAAGAAACAAAGAGAGTGAAAGAAAGAGAGAAAGAGAAAGAGGGAGAGAGAGAGAGAAAGAAGAATAAAGGAAGAGAGAGGAAGCACGTGCTGGGGACAGTGTTATATAGGGGGTTGGGATTACAGATTGGCTAATAGGCTAGGCAAATGCGCTTGGAACTAATTGGCTAGAGTCCCATAGGGGGAGGTCATGCTGCCTAAGGCTGGGCGTGGTGGCTCAGGCTTGTAATCCCAGCATTTCGAAGGCTGAGACCAGAGGATCACGGTTACGGGAGAGCCTCAACTACTTAATGAGGCCCTCTGCAACTCAGGGAGATCCAGTTTCAAAATAAGGAAGAGAAAATAGGGCAGGGGGTGTAGCTTAGAGGTCAAATGGCCCTGGGTTCCATCCCCAGACCTGAAAAAAAAAAAAACAAAGAAAGAATCACCTAAGAACCCAGGCATGGTGGCACACCCTTATAATCCCCGTGCTTGGTAGGCTGTGTTAGATGAATTAGGTTCTTATTTCAGAACACCCCCTCCGTAAACTAAGTTTCCTGAAAGGCCCTGGTCTGACCAGTTAAGCTACCATCCCCCTCTGACTGCACCTGGTCACTTAGCTGGGAGACCTGCCTCCTCCTGGTGCCCTTGGCCAATCAGTGAAAGGGACATTCCCCACTGACTTTAGAGCGAATTACCTGGCCGCACAACCCCCTCCCATGGGACTCTAGCCAATTAATTCAAAGAGTGTTTCTCCTAGCCTATGAGCCCCCAATCTGTAACTCCAAGCCCCTATATAACCCTGATCCCAGCACATGCTCTCTCTCTTCCCAGATTCTTCTTTCTCTCTCCCTGTCTGTCTGTCTGTCTGTCTGTCTGTCTGTCTCTCTCTCTCTCTCTCTCTCTCTCTCTCTCTCTCTCTCTCTCTGTGTGTCTCCCTCCCTGTCTCTCTCTCTACCTTTCATACCGGCCCCTCCAATAAATCTCTTGGCTACATGGTGGTCTCTGGTGTGGTCAAACTTTGTCCTTTCAGTGGTGCCATGACTCGGTTGGGGCTCCCTGTCTCATGGTCATCCTGGGCAGGACCCCATCTGAACCTGAGGACAAGTTCCCACCGAGCCCCTTTGGCCTGAGTCCATCCTTTCGATCACTCCTCAGCGGCACTCAATATCGAACTCTGATTGGTAAGTTTCCCCACCCTCCTGGGCTCGTAAACTCGGGATTGACCATTGATTGTCCCCAGCAACTCATTTAAGGATCTGGTCACAGTGGTCTTTGTGGAGTCCCAGTTTGTTCCTTCTTGGGAACTTGGCCTCAGTAGTGAAGTGCTTTCCCTTTCCCTCCCCTCTGATCGTGGGTCTCTCCCTCCCTCACACTCCCCCAGGGGAAAAAACCCCAGCACCGGCTAACCCACGATCACTGGTCTCTTTAGACCTCTCTCCACCTCCTGAACTCTGGTGACAATCGGAGGATTCAGTCCGTGGATACCGCGTGGTGGTTAGGTAGAGAAGGATGCTTCTCCAGCTATTACACCACTAAACCCTCCCCCTCATGGATGTTCTTCTATTCTGGCCGATTTTCTGCTAAGGATTTCGTTTAAATGCACTTAATCCGCCCGATGTATAAACTCTGTTCTCTGGATTGGCCTACATAGCCCTTAAAAAAAAAAAAAAAAAGATGCCCCCGCAGGGGTCTCTGGATTCCTCCCTGCTGAGGAATATTTTTAACTTCTGTGAGTGATCAAAACTTTGGACAGGGATTTTCTTTTCTCTTCTCCCCCACAGCTACAGCTCTGCAATCAGCAGTGGCTCCTCCCTCCTAACTGCTTCAGCCCCCTCTTCACGGCCCACCCCTAACCCTTCCTCCTCTTCTGGCACAACCTGGATCCCTCCTCCTGCAAGCCATTTCACAGCTAGTCCCTGCCCCACCCTCAGTTTGTCCTCCCCCCCTTCAACCCCATCCTCAGGGAATGCCTATCAGCCATGGTTCTCCCTGCATCACAGCAGCAGCTCCTGGTGCAGCGGCCACTTCTTCCCCCTCCTAACTTCCTTCCTCAGCCTCCTCCCTACCTTCAGTGGGCGTGAGTCCTTTACTTGCTCTCCTTCACAGGCTGCTCATTTTCCCTACCCTCTCCTTTCTGCCCCATCTGTACGGATTCTGGCCCCTCTGTGCTGGCTGATCAGGCTCACACATCTCCTTCCCTGGCTTCCTTAACATTGGCTGTGATCGAAAGCCCTCCAGTGTCTTCTTTACTCCTTCTCCTCTAAACCCTAACGCACAGGTCTGCGCATCCAGCACTCGGGCACCCAGCACTCGTGTCTGCCTGCTTCCCTCAGTCTAGTGGGAAAGTGCCTTACAAGTCACTGGGTCTGCCCCTCCCTCTAGGAAACCAGGAGGTGGAGCCCAGGGTAGAGGAGGATCAGCCTGATAAGAGGGACAGGAAAACTTATTTTACACAGCCCTGGCTACAAGTCAGACTGTCTATGGGCCAGGGGCTGAAAAGCTGAAATTAACTGCCTGGACCATCAGGCTAATTACAGAGAGACCCCCTCCCACCTATCAGTTTCCCAAGCTTTCTTAGTCTGTAAAACTGATGTCTTAATTCTCTACAGTAATCTGTAATTCAGTTATTAAGTTAGATAAATGTAAAGTGTGAGTAATGCTTTTAATTTTTTTTGCCCCCCCCCATGAGTAATGCTTTTAAATGCTCTTAGCTTCATAAGGTCTAAAGTAACATTTAAGTCTTTTAAATGGGTTTCTAGATTGTTGGTGTAAAAACAATATTATAAAATGACATTGCTTTTGGGTCAGCTTGTATATAGGATATAAAGAACGGAAAGTCAGTCTGTAAGAATAAGAAATAATTTGGTGTAGCGTAATGTTTAGCCTAAGATTGTCCCAAATGAAAAAAAAAGAGGGACTAGGATAAAAATCAAAGGGTTTTAGCAAATTATAAAGCGTTTGTGGGATGTTTGTATATGTGTAAAGATGGTTTTATATACAATTTAAAAACCTGCAGTAGGTTTCTATTCAGTCTACCCTTTTAGACCTCTGGAGGCCATTCCATTCATACTTGTATTTGGCCCATGGTTACTAAATTATGTGCTTAAGTTTGTCATCAACAGAGTTGAAGCCATCAAGATGCAGATGATGCTCCAGATAATATCCAAAATAAATATCTGGCTGTAAAAACGCTCTCCTGCAACCCAGACCGGCAAAAGGCAGGAGTGTTTCTGTCTCCATGACTTTCTCCTCCTCTGTTCCCGGTCACCCCTTCGTAAGACTTGCTCCCCCTCATGCCCTCCCCCTCAGAGCGCCCGTCCACCTGGCCCAGGGTCCAGGCTCCAAGTCCACCTGTTTCCTGCCCACACCTGGTGCTGAGCCTCAGCCTTGCCTCCTTTAAAGCTAAAGGAGTTTTATTTATTTTTGTGGTGGTACTGGGGGTGTAACCTCCCAGACCTATTTTATATTTTATTTAGAAACAGGGTCTCACTAAGTTGCTGAGAGCCTCACTAAGTAGCTGAGGCTGGCTTTGAACCTGTGGGATCCTCCTGTCTCAGCCTCCCAAGTGCAGGGATTACAAGCATGCGCTACCACGCCAGGCCCTAAAGGAGTTTTAAAAGCCCTGGTGGCCTGGGTTCTGTTCCCAGTTAGGAACTCAAATACCTAAAAGGGCAAAGTGCAGACCTAGATTCCTATTGCAAGCCTTTATATGAGTTTATTATGGTCATTTTCAGTCTTTGAGAGCTCATGGTTATTTCCAAACACAATGTTTATTGCTCTTAAAGGTTTTCTTTGGCACTGGAAATATATATTGCAGTCATGATCCTTCCTATCGCATTGATCTGCCTTGGGTAAAGTTTTATGAGACCTGTGTATAATATGGATTATAACTTTTTAGATATTTGTCTTCTGAATATGCACAGGCCTAATTCTGCTTTGTATTTTTTTTCCAAAAGAGCTTTATAACTGTTCTGTCACCTGCAAGGCAGCTTAAAAGACCTGGTGGAACTGACCTTCTGGATCTTCAAGCTGAGACTTATGACACAATCTGGAAATAAAGGACTAAGGTAAAACCACCAATATTTTGGCCCTAGTCCTCTAAGGTCTAGGGAATAAGTGATGGGACTTCTAATGGCTTTGTAAATTCTGGGAAGTCACCTAATCCTCCGAGAAGGGAGATTGTGGAGACCCAGAGACAGAGCCATCAACCTATGCTCTGCAGAGGGAAGGTCATCAGAGAGGAAAAATCCTCTTATGCATCGAGTAAAGAAAATGGTCAGCAGTACCATGACATGACCCATCCTGACAGAGGGCATGAGTGGCAGAGGTGAAGCCTCACCAAGTCCCTAAGAGTAACCCTGAGGAGCCTCGACTGACATTCACAGCAAAATTCTTAAACACATGTTTCTCCAGCTTGGCATTGAATTCCCAGAATTCAGGCTTAAGCTTGGACTCTCAGACCTCACGGATCCAGTGGATCCATACAGAGAGCCTTGAGCAGCAGCTAGACAAAGCTTTCATGGTGGTTAGGGTAGGGGTGGGGGAACTACTGAGCTACATGATTGGGTGACTTCTGAGAGAAGTTTGTCTGGCACAAGGAGATTGGTCCATACTGACCACATCAGCGTAAACTTTTTTTTCTTGGTGGTGTTGTATCCAGAGTTATTGAGAAAAGAGACTCTAGAGTCCAAGGGAAATGTGCCAATTGAAACCTTTATTAGATGGGCAGCGGCAGAGCCTTCAGTCTAAAATCAGACCAGAGGGGTGTGCCAACTGGCCGGTGTGGGGGCTTATAAGGAAGCAAGTAGGTTTACAGAAGGGGAAACTTGCAAGTTAGTGTGTCTGTGTGGTCAGGTGCTGGGTTCTGCTCCACTCAAGGTCAGAGGGTGGAGGAGAGGGACCCAGGAATTTCAGGTAGGAGATAAGCCATTAGCATAGGGCAGGGGAGTGTCCTCAGCTGTAATTAGTTCCTAGAGGTGCAAGGTTAAATTTTTGATTAGCCACTTGAAACAGGAGGGGGTTTTGGGACACGGGAGAGTTTTAATAAGGGCTTTGCGGCCTAATGTGATGGCCTTTGATTAATGGGGAATATGGACTCTCAAATAACCTGGCTTTGAGCTAACTGCACCTTTGGTGGAGACACCCTGTACCCCGGGGAACAGACTTCTTACCTTCTCCTTCAGTTCCCAAGCCTGGAGCTTTGCTGCAGTCACTTAGCATTCCATTTGAAGACCTGTCAGTTAAGAGGTGCGGGGGTGGGGCTTGCATCCTTGTCCAATCAAGAGCGCAAGGGCGGGCTCTATAGCTCCCCAATCAGGATCTCAGGGGCGGGCTCTCATGGCTCTCCAATCAGGAGCGCAGGGCCGCAATCTTCAAGCTTCCGGAACTTCCGCTTGGTGCACACGTGCCTTCCTATCTGTCTTCCTGCGGAGCACTCAGGTTGTTCCTTCCACCTCCAGGACCTGCAAAGACCCGAGAGTCTTGGGGGACGCGGCCGTCGGCGCCATGGTGAGTGAGGCGAGTCCGCGAGCGGCGAGGAGGGCGGCTGGCGGCCGCGGCGGCCGCGGCGCTGAGTCCCGGCGCCCTGGGCCTGGGCGGCCCCTGCAGAGCGGGCGGCGGCGGCGGCTTCCCCTGCGGTGCCGGGGCCTCTCTGCAGCTCGGCAGGGCCCGGGTACCCGACTGCGCGGTGGCCGCGAGGGTTGGGGAAACAGGGTCTGTCTGAGTTGCTGAGGGTCTGTCTCATTAAAGTGCTGGAGCTGGCTTTGAATATGGAATCCTTGTTTCAGTCTCCGCAGTACAGTCCAGCTCTGCTGATCTTTGGCAGGGGAGGGGTATTGTAGATTGACTCCAAGGACTTTCTAACTTTAACTATACCCCAGCTCTATTTCATATTTTATTTTATTTACGGTACTGGGGATGGATCCCAGGGGGATTCTACCTCCGAGCTACACCCCAAGCCCTATTTTTTATTCTTTATTTTGAAACTGGGTCTCACTGATTAAAAAGGGCTTCACTAAATAGCTGAGGTTGTCCGTGAAACGAGATCCTATGTCTCAGCCTCCCAAATGCTGGGATTACAAGCGTGCGCCACCACGCCAGGCTATTTTTAATTTTTGGAACAGAGTCTTAGTAAGTTGATGAGGGCCTCACTAAACTGCGGAGGCTGACCTTAAACCTGGATCCCATTGTCTCAGACTCCAATTACTGGGAATACAGGTGCAGGCCAACATGCCTGGTTGTTTTCTGCCTTCCTGAGAGGCCTGCCCTTCTCTCTCGGAGCCTTTACATTTTAGGGTGGATGGGTGTATGTGTATGGGTTTGTTTGAGTAGTGGAGATTGAGCTCAGTGTGGTTCTTCTCCTAGTCACTTAGTTCTTGGGGTGCCACACCTAACTCACTGTCCAACCAGAGGATTCAGGCCCAGTGTAAGCTCTCCAGTGAGGTGCACAGGCCGCAGGGCCTGCGACAACACATTTAGGTGGATTTTCCAGTTCAAATCCGCCATACTGGGGACTCCTTTCAGCTGCTGAGAGCACTGATCTGTGCTTCAGCCTCCTAGGCTCTGTGACAGCCTCTGACACCCTAACTCTATGCAGGGTTTTGGGCCATCCAGTAAGAGGAAGTGGTGAAATGTGGGGGACCCCGGATGGGAAAGGAGGGACTGGTGAGATTGTGGGGACAGCCTCCTGCCAGCCCTGGAGGCTGCCCTGGGTCCATGGCCTATTGGTGCAGCTGGGCCAGCAGCTGTGCTGGGCATCCTTCCTGTGCCTGCAGCGACCCAGGCAACCAAGAGCCCTGTGGCATCTGGGCCTGCAGCCCGAACATCTCTGGTTGTGCCCTGGTGGCAGAGCATTGGGCGCCTGTGTGGGAGGAGCCAGGGGTTGGGTCTCCATCCCTCCTGCCTCCCCAGGCTGACCACATTCTCCAAGTTCTCTGCTGTCTTGATAGGGCCTCAGTCCACAGCCTGTTCCTAAGCCCTGCTCTCCTCAGGATGCCAGTAAATCCATAAATATCCAGAGGCTGTCCCATATCACCAGCTTACCTAGAAGAGGTCCACCTGCACCTGTGGCTGGGGTGGGAGTTCGGGGAGATGGGTTGTCCTCTCAAACAGGAAAGAGGAGAAGATGAAAAAAGAGAGATAAAAGAAATGTGACTTAGAAAGCAACGTGTGAGGAAGGGAAAGTCCCAAATGTAAGGCTGCAGCCTTCTCAGTGTGTGGGCAGAGAGGACTTTGCTTTTGGGGTAGCAGCCAGCAGGAGGAGAGAGAAGATGGAGAGGAGAGGAGGATGGGGTGGTGATATCAGACCCTAGACCTAAGAAGGCTTTTCCTGGTCCCAGCTTGTTAGCATGACAATAAAGAAGGGTTGTGTGCTGGCTCAGGCTAAAGGTAGATCAAAGATCAGAGGCCTGGAAGAAGGAAAAAAACTTAAACAAAACTTGCTTAAAGGTTTTTTCTGCTGACAGTTAATTATTTTTTAGGACAAAAGTGGGAATTTGGAATGTGCTTGTCTTGCCTTATGACAATAAGATAAAAACAGGACATCCAGTAAGTGTAATAGGGAATGTGTTATATACAGTTACATGTTTCTCCAGACCATAAACTACTAGATGTGGGGAATGTTTTTGTTTTTTTTTTTTGTTTGTTTGTTTAGTTTTTTTGGTAGCACTGGGTGTTGAACTCAAGGAAAATCCACCTCTGGGCTACATTCCCAGCCCTTTTTTCTTTTTTTTTTTCCTTTGGAAACAGGGTCTCACTAAGTTGCTGAGGCTGGATTCCATCCTGCGGTATCCTCTTGTCTCGGCCTCCCAGGTACTGGGATTGCAAGGCTGCACCACCAGGCCTGACTTTGTGATCTTTAATCACTGCTATTTACTGAGAATTTGAGTGTTTCTTTGGGTGTGTACTATAATAATGATAAAACAATACTAATACTATTAATAATAATAATTAGGTCTTTGTGCCAGATTCTGGCACAGAGATCCTTAAAACCCTTGGAAATTCCAGGAACAAAAGTGTCTTCGCTTATGAAAAGCCCCTTTTATATAATATCTGAATTATACTAACAGAGTGACTCAAGGTGCTGCCCTTCTATAATTTCTGGATGGGGTCTGGAGACCAGTCAGAGCAAACACACACTTTGGTCTGGCATCTCCAGCAGGGATAATGGGGTCCATCTAAGACCTGAACTTATCAGGACTGTAAACTCTGAGTGGTGTCAGAATTGAATGATGGGACACCCAATTGGTGTTGAAGAATTGATTGATGTGCAGCAAACCCAATTGGAGTCAGAAGGATACCACAGGTCAGAACTTAACACCTGACTGTAGGTGAGTGTTTGGGGAGTGTAAGGTTAATAAGGTCCCAGAATTTGGTTTCCTGGCTGCTCAGGTTCCTTCCCCTCCTCCCTGCTCATGACCCACCTGGCTGCAGCTGCACAGTGAGAGTGGTCTGTATCTCAGCTCAGGAAGTTGTGTGACCTTCTGATGTTCTCTTGAGAGATGTGGGTGAGGCTGGAAGCTTCCATTTGGCTTTCATTGCAGAATCTTCTTTATATAAAACAGCATTTTCCTTTATCATCTAAGAATTTTTTTTCTAGATTTGCATGTGCATTGTAGTGTACATTTGTAATCCCAGCATTTGGGAGCCTGAGACCAGTGGATTGTGGTTCGCAGACAGCCTCAGCTATTTAGTGAAGCCCTTTGCAACTTAGTGAGACCCTGTTTCAAAGTAAAGAATAAAAAAAGAAAGAAAGAGAGCCAGGTGTGGTGTGCACATTTGCAATCCTGGGATTTGGGAGGGTGAGACTGGAGAATCACGGTTCTCAGACAGCCTCAGCTACTTAGTAGGACTTCCGTATCTTAATGAGACCCTTTTTCATAATAAATAATAAAAAGTAGGGCAGGGGGTATAGCTCAGAGGTCAAATGCCTCTGGGTTCTATCCCAGACCCACCAAAAAAAAAAAAAAAAAATAGAGCAGGAGGTATAGGTCAGAGGTACATGCCCCTGGGTTCTATCTCCAGACCCCGTGTGTGTGTGTGGGGGGGGGGGTGGACGGGATTTACTGTGTATAAGACAGAGATTCTGTGGCTTGAATCTGGGTGGATAGAATGATGAGTTCTGATGAAGGAGAAAGTTTTTCTTTTTTTATTTTTTTTGCTATTGGAGAGGGAACCCAGATATTCTTCTACATTTGTATTTCTGGTTATACTCACAGACTTATTTTATATTTTTATTTTGAAACGAGTCTCACTAAGGTGCTGAGAGCCTTAATAAATAGCTAAGGCTGGCTTCGAACCCTTGCGATCCTCCTGTCCTAGCCTCCCAAGTACTGACATTACAAGTGTGTGTCACCATGCCTGGCTCAAAAACATTTCTTGAAATAAGTTATTTGCTTAACAGTAAAGTTCTTTGGGTAAGGCGGTGAGCACCTGTAGTCCCGAGACTTGGAAGGCTGAGACATAGCATCACAGTTTGTTGGCCAGCCTCAGCAACTGGAGACTCTGTATGAATTGTCAATACCTCTTGAAAATAAAAAGTGAAAAGTGTTGGAGGTGAACTTTGAAAGTACAATGGCCTTGGGTTCAATCTCCCATACAAAAAAAAAAAAAAAATAGCGGGGCGTGGTTGCGCATGCTTTTAATCCCTGTGCTTGGGAGCCTGAGACAAGAGGATCGCACAGGTTGGAAGTCAGCCTCAGCTACTTAGTGAGGCTCTCAGCAACTTGACCCTGTTTCTAATAAAATATAAAATAGGTCTGGAAGTATATCCTGGAAGTAGAAAGCCTCTGGGTTTCCCCCACAGTGCCAAAAATAAATAAATAAATAAATAAAATGATTTTATTTTATTTTATTTTATTTGCCTTTAAACATGTTTTATTGGGGGGAGCAGTTGGTCAAATAAAACACTGCAGTAGTCTACTGAAGACTCAGTCACGGAATCAGTGGGAACCTCAAGTGAAGTATTACCCAACAGCCCTAGACTGTGTACTGACTACATGGTGCCATTTCACCCACATTGGAATACATGGCTTTGGGCACAAAAGGTCAAACTTGAGTGATGAAACTTATAATTACATATATATAATGGTTAATTTTACACATCAACTTGGCTGGGCTATAGATTGTCCAAATAGCTGATCAAACATTAGTTGGCTCTTCTCTGTTAGGATGATTTTGTTTTTTTGTCTTTTTGTTTTTTGTCTTATTTATTTATTATTTTCTATAAGTGGAACATATTGAAAGTGGTGTACATTTAGATTGTGCTTCATGCCCTTCCCTCTCCATTTCCCTTCCCTCCTCCCAATAGAGAGTGTCCAGGTTAACCATGTTATATTTATACTATTACACATATTTGGATATAGCTCCTCCATTGAACAACCTCAGCTTTCTTCCTCTCCTATCCTTCCATTCAAGCTTTGCTGAGATTTTCCCCTCCGTCATCTGGAGTCCCTCTGGTGTTACCACTACTCCCTAGCTTGGGCATATTAGAGAAAACATATGTCCCTTCTCTTTCTGTGCTTGACTAATCTCACTTAACACAGTGTTCTCCAGTTCCTCCCATATTCATGCAAATGCTATTATTTTATTCTTCTTTATAGCTGAATAGAATTCCAGTAGAATAGGCACAGGGAGTAACTTTCTCAATAAGACTTCCAAAGTGCAAGAAATGAAAGCAAGAATTAATAAGTGGGATCTCTTCAAACTAAAAAGTTTCTTCTCATCAAAAGAAACCATCAAGAACCTAAAGAGCAAGCCTACAGAATGGGAGAAGATCTTTACCAGCCATCACTATGATAGGGGACTAATATCCAGAATATACAAAGAGCTCAAAAGACTCTACACTAGCAAAACAAACAACCCAATCAAGAAATGGGAAGCTGAACTGCATAGATACTTCACAAAAGAAGAAATAGAAATGGCCAGTAGATACATGAAAAGATGTTCAACGTCACTAGCCATCAGAGAGATGCAAATCAAAACTATGCTGAGATTCCATTTAACTGTAATATGTATTTTGAGTATATGTATGGTCCTGAGAATTGATGTAGGAGTATTTCTACCTCTAGTTACCCTACTCAGCTTGCTTGCTCTCTTTCTTTCTTTTCTTGTTTGTTTGTTTGTTTGTGGGGCTTTGGATTGACTCAGGACATTGTAAGTCCATGCTCCTTCCCCATCCCTTTAGGTTTTTGGAAGCAAGTTCTCATTACATTGCTTAGAGTCTGGAAACACATGGATGATGGCTTCAAACCTGCAGTCCTCCTTTTTTAGCCTTCCATGTGCTGGGACCACAGGTTTGTGTCAGCACGCTTGGGTTATTTTAGTAGCTTATTTGTTTATGGGGCTGGGGATGGAAGCCAGGGCATTCTATCTCTGAACTACACCCCCAGCCCTATTTTTATTTGGAAAGGGTCTAAGTTGATGGGAGCCTCACTGGGTTGGTGCAGCTGGCTTTCAGTCTGCATTGTTCCTGTTTCAGTCTCCGAAGTATTAAGAATACACACATGTGCCAGCACACCTGGCTAACCTCTTGAGTATTTGGTGCCCTTTTACTCTTAGTGCAAAAAACAGAATGATGCTTCTTCAAGGGAAAAGGGCAGCTTTCACCACAAGCAGGGCATCGAGACATCACCCGCCTTCGATGTCTGCCTTTTCTTGCTCTGACTTGCCAACTGGCTCTCCTGCCTGATGGCCAGCATGAACTCTGACCTCTGCTTGCTGCATGTCTGGGGTCTCATGCCTTTGATCCTGGTTGTTATTGCCTAAGATGTGAATTCCAAGTCACGTTGCCATCTTACAATGGAGACAAGCACATAGGAGTCATTATGGACCAGAAATAGAAACCATGGCTGGACGTGGAGGTGCACGCTTGTAATCCTGACGCTTGTGAAGATTACAGGAGGATCCACAGGTTTGAAGCTAGCCTCAGCTACTTAGTGAGGCCCTCAGCAACTTAGTGAGGCCCTGTTTCAAAATAAAATATAAAATAGGTCTATGAGTATAGCCTGGAGGTAGGATGCTCCTGGGTTCCACCCTCAGTACAACAACAACAACAACAACAACAAATGACCAAGAGCATTCTGCAAGTGCGCTACACCCCAGCCCTTTTCATTTATTATTTTGAAACAGGGTCTCTCTTTAAGTAACTGAGTCTGGACAGTCCTGGGTTTACATGTGCATGTCACCACACACAGCTAGGAATTTATTTGAGAGATGCTACAGTGCCCAAAGAAAAGTCGAGATGACCCAGAAATACTGTGGGTGTCGGGGTCCTCCTAGGACCATATACCTTCAGCCTGCCATCAGAATTGCTGCAGGGCATGGTGTGAAAATGGATGGAGAGTAAGAGTGTGATGAGCAAGGCATGGAGGGAACATTTAGGAAACAGAGCATCATGGGAACTTCCTTTGAAGTTAGTATAGATCTACAGTGATCTGAGTCTCACCCTTCATACTAGAAATATGTACCATGTTTTAGGGACTGGTGGCTTTTGAAGATGTGGCTGTGACCTTCACCCTGGAGGAGTGGGCTTTGCTGGATCCCTCCCAAAAGGAGCTCTACCGACATGTGATGCAGGAAACCTTGAGGAACCTGGCCTGCGTAGGTAAGGGTGGTGTCATTCCCTCCATTAGTCAATCAGAGCGCACATGGTTCTTGTTCATCGGTGCTGTGGCATGATTTGAAATATTGAAAGATGAGGGGTGTGGTGGCGCACACTTGTAATCCCAGTTCTTGGGGGACTGAAACAGGAGGATTGCGCAGGTTCAAGCAAGCCTCAGCACTAGGAGAGGCCCTCTGTAACTTAGTGAGACCTTGTTTCCAAATAACACATAAAACAATAGGTCTGGAAGTGTAGCCCTTGGGTAGAAAGCCCCTGGGTTTCTTCTTCACTAACACACAAGCACGTGCGTGCACACACACACACACACACACACACACACACGAAATATTGAAAGGAAAGCTGGGCGTGGTGGCGCATGCTTGTAATTCTAGCATTTGGGAGGCTGAGACTGGAAGATCGTGGTTCGCGGACAGCCTCAGCTCCTTAGTGAGGCCCTCCGCAACTCAGTGAGATCCAGTTTCAAAATAAAGACTTAAAAATATGGCAGGGGTGTAGCGTGAAGGTCGAATGCCCCTGTGTTCCATCCCCAGACCCACCAAAAAAAGAGAAAAAAGAAATATTGAAAGGAAACGTTTTGGGAAATAGACCAGGCCTCATCACATTGTTTATATCTTGCATTCAGGCTAGAATTAAATCTGTCGTGATATTGTAATAATTCATAATTCTCTTCCTGCGTCTACACTTTAGGCCAAGACCAGGAGCAGCAGAACAATACTGATGATTGCCGAACTTTCAGGAGAAATCCAAGGTAATTTTTCACTCCCAGAAGAAAGCAGTGAGTCAGGTAGGGTGGTGAGCTTGTAATCCCAGCACGTGGGAGGCTGAGACACGAGGGTCATAGGTTAACACAAAGTATAAAATAAAATAACCCGGGCGTGGTGGCGCACGCTTGTAATCCCTTCTCTTGGGAGGCGGAGACAGGAGGATCGCGCAGGTTCGAAGCCAGTCGCGCTGGCTTAAGAGACCCTGTTTCCAAAAATAAAAAAATTGGTCTGGGAGTGTAGCCTGGAGGTAGTAGGGCTTTCAGGAACCCCAGTACCACAAAAAATTAATAAATAAATAAAATACATAAAATAAAATAATAAAATATAATAGGGTCAAGGTTTAACTCGAAGAGAGAGAAAGTAAGCAACGAGTCTTAGAACATTAGTATGTCAGGGAGTTTAACAACAAAGCAAACGATTGAGAGAACCCCAACTTAAATTGATTTAACTCAAACCATATTCCAGAAATGCATATACATTGAACCTTTACAATTGGAAATTCCAACATCAGAAATGTCTCAACGTAGCGGGGTGTCGTAGCACACGCTTGTAATCCCAGCATTTGGGAGGCTGAGAGCAGATGAAGGCTGTTCACGGTCAGCCTCAGCTACTTTGGCCCTTTGCAACTCAGTGAGACCTGTTTCCAAATAAAGAATAAAAAATAGGGCTGGGGGTATATCTCGGAGGTAGAATGCATCTCCACTACCACAAAATAAAATAAATGTTTCAACATTACAAACATTCTGATCAGAAAATGACACCATAAGTCCACAGTTTTTATGGTTCTTATGACCTATACATGTAGTTTCATGTAAAATATTATATATGTCAGGGATTGAGAATAAGGTGTAAATACAAAACATTTTGTGTATACACTGGGACACATCTTTGAGGTATCTCGTGCCAACAGTTCAAAATCTAAAACAGATTTTGTCTCTAACACTGTTACTTCTTTTTTCCCCCTGGGTCTGAGGATAGAATGCAGAGGCATTCTACCTCTGAGCTACACCCCCTGCCTGCCGTATTTTTTATTCTTAGGTTTTTTTTTTTAGATTTAAAGAAGTTTATTAGAAAGATAGAAATACAGAAAATAGAAATAACAGCCCCATACCCGAGTGGCATGGAGGGGTGACTCGAATGAATACACCCTTATTCTTAGTTTTGAAACAGGGTCTCACTAAGTTGCAAAGGGCCTCACTATGTAGCTGAGGCTGCCCACGAACCACGATCCTCCTTTCTCAGCCTCCCTAATGCTGAGATTACAAGTATGCACCACCACACCCAGCTCTAACATTCATGTGGAATACTGGAATGTGTTTCAATATGATTTCAATATCCAATATAAGTAAATATTTAATTGAGAAAGAATACTATGAAATGGGAGATGAGACAGGTGCGGTGGCTCATGCTGATAAGTCCAACTATGTTTAAGGCTTAGGCAGGAGGAATATGAGTTTTTGGCCTTCCTAGAAACATTAGGAAGAGAGTTTGTAAAATTAAAGCCTAGGAAGGTGAAGGCCTGTACTGCCAGTGTTTAGGGGACTGTGACAAAAATTTCAGGTTTAAAACCAGCCTTAGCAACTAGTGAGATTTAGACCCTGGTTCAAACTTTGAGAGACCCTGTGTCAAAATTGAAACAGGTGAGGTGGGCGTGGTGACACACACTTGTAATCCCAGCGCTTGGGAGGTTGAGGCAGGAGGATCTTACAGGTTTGAAGCCGGGCTCAGCTGCTTAGTGAGGGTCTGAGCAACTTAGTGAGACCCTGATTCCAAATAAAGTATAAAATAGGTCTGGGAATGTAGCCCGGAGGTAGAAAAGCTCCTGGGTTTCACCTCTAGTACCACACAGGAAACAAAAAAAAAATAGAAAGGGGTGGGACTGGTGTAAATCAGAGTTAGAATGCATCTGGGTGTGATCTGAATTTAGAAGGCTTGTGGTGGTCTGTTCCTGTTAGACAAGTACTTAGGAAGCTAAAGCAGGAAGATCTCTAAATAGAGACACTCAGCGATTTAGTTGACTTTTTTTTTTTTTTTGCGCGACTGGGGATAAAACCCAGGGGCATTCGGCCTTCGAGCTACACCCCCTGCCCTATTTTTTGTTCTTTATTTTGAAACCGGGTCTCACTGAATTGCAGAGGGCCTCAATAAGTAGCTGAGGCTGTCCATGAACCGCGATCTTCCCGGTCAGCCTCCTGGATGCTGGGATGACAGGCGTGTGCCACCACGCATGGCTATTTTGACTCTGTTTAAAAAATAAAAAGTTAAAAAGAAAGAAAGAAAAATTTAAAAAATCAAAAGCTGTTGAGGTGCTTAGTAGTAGTAGTAGTAGTAGAAGAGAGAGAGAGAGAGAGAGAGAGAGAGAGAGAGAGAGAGAGAGAGAGAGAGAGGGAGAGAGGGAGAGAGAGATAGGGGAAGTGTATTTGTGTGTTACCGAGAATTCAGCCCAGGAGCCTTCAACCTCTGGGCTTTTGTTGTTATTGTTGTTTTGGGGATGGAACCCAGGGGCATTCAACCTGCAAGTTACACCCCTGCCTTGTTTTTTTATTTTTTATTTTTATTTTTATTTTTTGGTGGTACTGGGGTTCCTGGAAGCCCTTCTACCTCCGGGCTACACTCCCAGACCTATTTTTACATTTTTTATTTGGAAACAGGGTCTCCTAAGCCAGCGCACGGGGCTGGCTTCGAACCTGTGTGATCCTCCTGTCTCTGCCTCCCAAGTGCGGGTATTACAAGCGTGTGCCACAATGCCCGGCTTTATTCTTTTTTTGAAACGGGGTTTCACTAAGTTTCAGAGGGCCTCACTAAGTAGCTGAGGCTGCCTGCGAACTGTGATCCTACGGTCTCAGCCTTCCAAATGCTGGAATTACAAGCATGCGCCACTATGCTCGGCTCAGTTCTTTTTATTTTTTATTTGGAAACATCTCCCTAAATTGCTGATGGTGTTTTGAACCTTTGATCCATGTGTGTTGGCCTCTCAGGTACTTGGAATACAAGTGTATGCCACCTCTCTGGGGAAAGAAAGCTTTTGTAGCATGTATAAGGCAGTGGATTCTATTGTCATACCACAAAATAAATTAAAATAAAATGATACAATGATTTATTAAAGAGAAAAAGGCTTGATTTGGGTCCTGGTGCTTTGATAATAGCCCCTAGATGTATCCTGAAGAGCATTTCAGTGATTCATGTTAAAATTTTTCTAAACCCATGTGTCGTATAGAAAATTCCTTTTTTTTCCTCTGTTTTTTTCCTTGGTGGTGGTACTGGGAGTGGAACCCAGGGGCTTTTGACTTCCAGGCTAGACTCCCAGACCTATTTTCTATTTTATTTGGAAACAGGGTCTCACTAAGTTGCTGCAAGCCTTACTAAGTAGCTGGGGCTGGCTTTGAACCTCTGCGATCCTCCTGTCTCAGCCTCCCAAGCGTGGGGATTACAAGCATGCACCACCACTCCCAGCTCTATAGAAAATTCTTAACACGTATTTACTAATATACTTCTCTCTTTATTTATTTTCAGAAATCAAATGGTAGAGAGATTCTTTGAATATAAACTTGACAGTGATTGTGGAATAATCTTTAGCTGCTCTCCAGATCCTATTGTGAAGCAGAAAACTAATCCTGGAGTCAAACCAGGTGAAAGGCAGATGTGTGGAGAGGTTCTCTTTGGTCATTTAACCTTTAATAAGCCCCATGGCGCTCACTCTGGACAGAAATCATGTACACATTGGAAACATGGAGAGAAACCTGGTAAATACAAAGAAGAGGGGGAAGCCTTCAGCTCTCCCAAGAGTGTTCTGAAGGATAAAGAGAGACACATCGGAGATCAACACCATGAGTGTGAGCAGTGTGGGAAAAACTTTAGTAGTTCCTATTACGTGAAAATCCATGGAAGTATTCACAGTGGAGGGAAACCCTATGTATGTACACAGTGTGGGAAAGCGTACACTGAATCATCATCTCTCAGAAAGCATGAAAGCAGTCACACTGGAGAGAAACCCTATGTGTGCAAGCAATGTGGGAAAGGCTTTGTATCTTGCCATCACCTTCAGAAGCATGAGCAAGTTCATACAGGTGTCAAACCCTATGTATGTAAGCAATGTGGGAAAGCCTTTAGAGTTTTTAGTATCCTTCAGAATCATAAGCGAATTCATACAGGTGACAAACCCTATGTGTGCAAGCAATGTGGGAAAGGCTTTAGATCTTCCAGTCACCTTCAGGAACATGAGCGAATTCACACTGGGGAGAAACCCTATGTATGTAAGGAATGTAAGAAAGGCTTTAGAATTTCAGGCCACCTTAAGAAACATATGCGAGTTCATACGGGTGAGAAACCCTACGTATGTAAGAACTGTGGGAAAGAGTACACTGGATCATCATCTCTCAGAAAGCATGAAAGCAGTCACACTGGGGAGAAACCCTATGTGTGCAAGCAATGTGGGAAAGGCTTTCGATCTCGCCATCACCTTCAGATGCATGAGCAAATTCATACGGGTGAGAAACCCTATGTATGTAAGCAATGTGGGAAAGGCTTTCGATCTTCCAGTCAACTTCAGATACATGAGCGAATTCACACTGGGGAGAAACCTTATGTATGTACGCAATGTGGGAAAGCCTTTAGATGTTCCAGTAACCTTCAGGTACATGAGCGAATTCACACTGGGGAGAAACCCTATGTATGTAAGCAATGTGGGAAAGCCTTTACATCTTCCAGTAACCTTCATGCACATGAGCGAGTTCACACTGGGGAGAAAACCTATGTATGTAAGCAGTGTGGGAAAGCCTTTAGACTTCACCATCACCTTCAGACACATGAGCGAATTCATACGGGTGAGAAACCCTATGTATGTAAGCAATGTGGGAAAGTGTACGCTTTTCCTTCTCTTCTCAAAATCCATCAAAGGAGTCACACTGGAGGGAAACCCTATGTATGTAAGTAATGTGAGAAAGCCTTTAATTCTAAAAGTATTAAGAGACATGAAAGGACTCATGCTGAAGAGAATCCTTATGTGTGTAATCTATGTGGGAAAGTTTACTCTGATTCTTGTTCTCTCAGAAACCATGAAAGGAGTCACCTGGGAGGGAAACTGAGCAAGCAATGTGGGACAGCCTTTAGTTCTTCCAGTCATCCTCCAATGCAGGAGCCTTACTTATGTAAGCCATGTGGAATGCCTTCGGGTTATCTAGTTCCTTGTACAGACATGAAGGAACGCACACAGGAGAGTATTCCCAATATACACTCCAGACAGGCTTCCCTGTCATTGAGGAATGTGCAGTTGAGAGTGCACCTGTCAGTATAAAGCTTGGGGGATGCCCTTAGCAATCTGTACCAATTCACAGATAGGAAAGAGCACAGTGTGGGGAGAAACCTTGATTAAAGGAGATGTACAGAGTCTTTAGTTCAATGTTTAGTTGCACATTAGATTAAAACCTTACTAATGTGGAAAGTAAAAGTGAATTGTCTATTTCAATAAGTATTTTTACAAAATCTTTGAAAATTTGCCATGTAAGCCAGGTGTGGTGGCAAACGCTTCTAATCCCAACATTCTGGAGGTTGAGACCAGAGGATTGCGGTTCACTGACAGCCTCAGCTACCTAGAAAATTTGCTATGTAGTATAATCCTTTAATGTAAAGAGTTCAATGTAAATAACTTGTTTGGAATACTAGAGAAGACACAAGGGAAAGGAAATGATCTAGAATTTAGGAATATATTGTTACCACTTTCTCTCAAAGTAAATCTCGGGACTATGCATTGTTTGTATTTATGGTTAACTGACAAAGGACCTAGTTTGTAATTTTTCTTTAATAAATAGTGTGTAAGCTTAATTTGTCAGATTTTTTGTAATTAATCAGCTCATACATTTTTTTCCTGATTGACCTATAACTTGTTGATTCTAAGTAAAATTTGCTGGCAGTTTACAGTAGACTCAATTTTTTTTTAAGAGGTGCTGGCATGGAATCTAGGGGCTTTCTACCTCTGAACTATACTCCCAGACCTATTTTTATACTTTATTTGGAAACTGGGTCTCACTAAGTTGCCAAGAGCCTCACTAAGTAGCTGAGGCTGGCTTCCAACCTGTGCGATCCTCCTGTCTCAGCCTCCCTATTGCAAGGATTACAAGCATGCTCCACAATGCCTGGCTCAATAGACTCAGTTTGTATGTAGTTCTTAAATAATTGTGGTTAGTTGGGCATGTTGGCACAAACTTGTAATCCCAGCATTTGGGAGGCTGAGACAATAGAATCACCGTTTTCAGACAGCCTCAGCTACATAGTGAGGCCCTTGCAACTCAGACCCCGTTTCAAAATAAAAGAATAAGCCGGGTATGTTACCACAAGTTTGTAATCCCAGCATTTGGGAGGCTGAGATAGGATAATCACAGGTATGCAGCCTGCCCTTCTAGTTAATTTTAGTAACATTTGTGATTTTGGAGCAGGGGCCTATGGGCACTGAGGCGTGGGAGATACTGGCAGTGTTAGAGGACATTTAGCCTTCAAAGATGTTGACACACTGGGCTGCTCTGGTGCTGATGAGGGTCACCTGGTGGAGAGCTGAGTGAGAAGCACTGCACAGCCATCAGGGATGTGAGAGAGAGTAGCCATGGGAACAACAGCAGCTGGGAGCCTGCAGGGCTGTGCACTGAGCCGTCCTGACATCACATGAGAAACTCCATGGGCAGATCTGCTGTTATCCCAACACCAGGTGAGAAGCTGCCCTTTGAGTCAGAGGTCTCTGTGTCCCCGCAATCTGGAAGGCCCTGGAGAATTGACTTGGCCATCAGAGAAGAGGGGAAGTCGAGAATGTGATGGGCAGGTGAAGCAGAGCTCCCGGATAGATTTGGGTGGGTTCTCTGGTGGGCAAGAGGAAAGGTCCAGACATGGTGGTAGAAGCGAGTCTACAGGTAAGTGTGGGATGCCCTCCACTCAGCAGAGCTAGCTTGTCTACTTTTAGGATGTGATACTCTCTCTTCTTTTTTCTTTCTTTTTCTCTTTCTTTTCCTTACTGGAAATTGATCTCAGAGGTTTCCTACCTCTGAGCTACAGCCCTCTCACCCACCCCCAATTTTTTTTTTTTTTTTTTTTTTTTTTTGGTGGTACTGGGGATGGAACTCAGGGGCATTCTACCTCCAAGATACACCCCCAGCCCTATTTTTTATTCTTTATTTTGAAACAGGGTCTCATTGAGTTGCAATGGGCCTCACTAAGTAGCTGAGTCTGTCCTCAAATGGTGATCCTCCTGCCTCAACCTCCCAAACCTGGGATTACAGGCATGTGCCACCATGCCCAGCCAGCCCAGACTATTTTAGTTTTTGTTTTGAAATAGTGTCTAAATAAGTTGCTGGAGCTGATCTTGAACCTGCCTTCCTACTGCCTTCCAGGAAGGACTGACAACTGCTACAGGTGCGTGAGGACTGCAGTATGAAGGCAGGAGAACACTGGAGCAGAGGGACTCCCTGACTGGGGACAGGGGAGGACAGACGGCAATGGTGGAGAGAGAGGGGCTTCTGCAGCCCTGGCAAGCTGGCCAGTCTTCCCCTGCTGCATAAACCTACAGTGCACAGTGCTGGGGACTCGAGGGTCTGTTCTGGGGCAGGAAGTGTTCCTCATGCTCAGATGGAGGAGGGCGTTCCCGAGGCAGAAGGACAAGGGTGTCATCATCCAAGCATGTGTTTCTGCCTCACTCCAGGATGCTTCTGCCTGCTCTGTGTGTCATGTGTGTCTGCTCTAGATCCCTGTGGTCGCCATTGCTAATGACTGCAAACCAGTGGTCTAAAACCAGGGAAACATAGCTGGGCACAGTGGCACAAACTTGTAATCTCAGTACCTAGGAAGCTGAGATGGCGGGAGGGTCACAGGTTCAAGGCCAGCCTCAGCAAGGGAGTGAGCCCTTCAGCAACTCAGCAAGACCGTGTTTCAAAATACAAAATAAGTAAATCTGGGAGAATGTAACTCAGTAGAATGCTTCTCGGTTAAGTCCAAAGTTTAAAAAAAAAAAACAAAACACCTCCAGAAATGTATTCTGCAGTATCCCTATTGTCTACAAGTGTGAAACAGGATTTCCACAGGGCCACACTGATGCTGGAGACCCCGAGGGATGATCCTACACCTCCTAGTGGGTGCCTTCCTCCCTATTCTGTTTTTTTTTGTCTTCTCCTTTTTCTCCTCATTCTTATTTTCTCCTCCTTCCTCCTCCTCCTCTTCCTCTTTTATCCATCTACCTTATCTTCCTCCTCCTCCTTCCTTTTCTTCCTCCTTTCCACCTCTGCCTTGTCATCTTCATTGTCCTCCCCCTGCTCCTCCTTCTCACCCCAGTTCTATTTCATCTTTTGTTTTACAACAGGGTCTCACTAAGTTCCTGAGAGGCTGGCTCAATGGCTGTGGCTGACCTGCGATCCTCCTATCTCACTCCCAAGTATTTTGATTACAGGAAGTGCCACTCCACCTGGCTCCCTTTCTATTTTTTATTTTTATGTTTTTACTCAGTGTCATGTTTTGTTGCCTAGTATGGCCTCAAACATGCAAACCTAAACCGGGCATGGTGGCGCATGCTTATAATCCCAGCATTTGAGAGGCTCAGACCGGAAGATATGCGCTGCAGATAAGAATCTGCAGTATTTCACTATCCTTCCCCATCTTTACTGAGATTCTCGACCGCGAGTAAACTTGCGCCCTGATTGGACTAAGCTGGCCTTCGGCAGGTGGCGCTTGAACGTGGCTGACCAGGTCGGATCCAGAAAGGTAAGCTATCTCTCCTCTTTATTTCTTTAAAAATTTTCAGGCGAAGGATAGATTCTCGTAGAGTGGTGCAGACTCCCGATAAGCTTATCGGTCAAGGACGAGTAAATATTAATAAGTTGGAAAATTATGGGGCAAAATTGCTATAAAGTATCAATAATATGCATTCTTTGGCTTCCAGAGGAAGGAACTCTAAAGAAAGAAATATGGAACATCCATGTCTATTACGAAAGCCTGTTGGCTAGAGGAGAAACATCTCCCCCTAGTGGTGGGTCATTTAGTCTTTAATTAGAATTACCATTCAACAAATTGACGGCACAATTTTTGATATAGGTAAGTGAAACTAAAAATTGCTTCATGTATATAAATTGTCATAGGAAAATCTAGATCATGCTAAAAAATCAGACAGCTATATTTGCATCAGAAAGCCCAGGAAATGAAATTGGGACGAGTGCCGTGGCGCCAGCGCTCACTTCCAATTTTTGCCCCTGTGGCAAAAAGAAAAAATATAAAATAACCATACAACCTTTTGAACAAAGAGTGGATCCAGTCCTGCCAAAACTTAGGTCTTTTAAATCTTGGGACTAGCTTTCACCTTTCCTGTTGCTTTTAATCCTGATCTGCTGCAGCAAACTCATTGGAGAGGGTCTAACTTTGATACTATCTCTTCTTTCTTTTTCTTTTCTTTTTTCTTTTTTTTGGTGGTACTGGGGTTCCTGGAAGCCCTTCTATCTCCGGGCTACACTCCCAGACCTATTTTTACATTTTTATTTGGAAACAGGGTCTCCTAAGCCAGCGCGCGGCTGGCTTCGAACCTGCCTGATCCTCCTGTCTCTGCCTCCCAAGCGCAGGGATTACAAGTGTGTGCCACCACGCCCGGCTATACTATCTCTTCTTTCAAAATAGACATGCATGCTTTATAGGCTTATTTCTAACTACTGCATTGAATTCTTACACTCTTGAGCAGAGAACTGGATCCTTTGTGATTTCTGTACAGCAACAGGTCCTTACAGGACAACAATATTTGCAATGGCAAACGTGACTCAGTGAGAAGGCAAAATAAATTATTTTATTGAAATTGGAGTCTAATTAGACATAAAGACTCAGGTCAAAAATGTACAACTGCGGCAGCCGTATTGGATTCGAGAAGCTGCTGTTATGAATTGGCAAAATAACTGAAATAAAAACAAAAAAGCCGTCTACAAAAATTTTACAGAGACCCACCGTAGAATATAGTTCTTTTAAATAGAAACTGCAAGATTCTATTAAAAATAAAAAAAATAATAAAAAGAGCAAAATAAAATAAAAAAACTAAAAAAGAATGCAAAATTGTCAGAAATGTTAGACAAATAATTTTCAGTAACATTAATAAAGATTGTCCAGCAACTATTCAGCTCATTAACAAAAGCAGAAATTTAAATTATAGGAAAGCATGAAAGAACATAGAAACAGTAAGACATAATGCCCAGATAGGTGCGATTGAAATAAAAAAGGATATAAAACTATTCACATAAATAAACAAATGTGTTTTACTTATGGGAAGCTAAAATATATAATATAAAGTAAAATAAAAGAAATGCAAGTAAAATAAGATGGATTGAAGGGAGAAAAACAGCCACTCCCTAGAATAAGCCCTAGTTATAAATAGGGGGAAATATTTGAATAAATACATGAATAAAAAAATAAATGTGATCTAAATTTGGTAAGGACGAAAGCAAATTACAAAAATCAGAAAAACTAATAGGCAAGTGTTCTCTCAGCCATAAGTAAGATGAGAGATAATTTTCTAAAACAGGAGTTTAAAGAAATATAGTCCTCTCCTGCAACTTTGTCAGACATACCGACACTCACTGTGTCCAGGCAAGGGAGTGTTGCTAAGATTTACCAGCTCCTTATTCTCAACAATAATCAGTTATTAATAATCTTCATAAATGTGGGCCTTATTCCAAAAAATACTGCAGGGTTAAACTCTGGTTGTAGCAGCAACAAAAGTAATTCCTGTCATGATACATGTTTCCAATAGTATGGAGATAAACAAAAATATCACTTAATTGCTAATCCTTCCCCATACCTGACCCAATACTATAAATAACAAAAACCCATAAAAATAGTAAAATATAAAAACAAATTAATGTCCTATAGACCCTGGAAAAAAGATTTTAAAGCAAAGTACAGAAATTTAAATCATTTCTTTCTTTAATTTTGTAATTCTTTACTGGGAAATAGCTCAGAATATAGAACAAAATTTTCAAACACTTATATAGTTCATTATATGGATGATATTTTGTTGGCTCATTCAAAAAAGGTAATAGTAGAAAAAATTCTTAAACATTTACTTCAGCAATTAACTAAGTATGGCCTTCAGATAGCACCTGATAAAGTTCAACAAAATAGGCCTATAAATTACTTAGGAAAAGTAATATATGATGAGTGCATAATGTCTCAAAAGATGCACATTAAATTGGATAAAATAAAAACATTAAATGATTTGCAGAAACTGTTAGGTAATATAAATTGGGTTAGACCTTACTTGAAAATTACAACAGGTGATCTGCATGTTTTATATGAAGCTCTTAATGGAGACCCAAATCTTAAATCAAAAAGGATATTAACTCCAGAAATGTTACAGGCATTGGCCTTGGTAAAAGAGAGGTTGCAGGAAGCCAAGGTCAAGCAAATAAGTTATGAGAAGCAATGGGATATACAAGTAAGAATGGTGGCTTCTTATGTTTTGTTGTGTAGTCAATTAATTATTAAAGCCAGAAATAGATCAAGAGAAATATTTGGAAAAGAAATGCATAATATTGTGATTCTATATACTAAACAACAGTTTGAAACATTATTGCAAAATTATGATGATTGGGGTATTTCTTTATTATAAAATTCAATTTACCAAAACATCCTTTAATAAAATTTGCTAGGGAAGTACAATTTATTTTTCCAAACACTGTTTCTGTGGAACCTTTGAATGAAGCTGTTACTATATTTACTGATGGATCTTCAAATGGACGGTCTGTGGCATATACAAAAAGCTGCTGGACGCTCAATCTCCAGCAGCTTTTTGTTCTTAAAAGAAAACTTTGTTAAATGAGTAAAAAACAAAACTAACAAAAACACCTTAGTTCATGTGGTTTAAATTGCTAAAGGTTTATTTGAAATTTCAAAATTGTCACTGAAAGATTAACATTCCTTGGTTTATCATATTGCCTTCCTGGCAATAGATGTTTAAATTATAATGCCATTCTAAAGGTTTATTTTGTAAAAATGATGGTTCAACCCACTGATTGGTTATTAAAAGAGATAATTTAGTGGATAAAGATAAGTAAACAAAATGTGTCTACACCTGTAACTAAATGTATCTAAATTTAAAAACTAAATAGAGCATATGACAGTAAACCATATATATATATATATATATATATATATATATATATATATATATCAATTGTTAAGACAAAAGAAAAATCATTATTTTTCACCTCATCAAGCTTTACATCATGCTTTATTATTATGATCAAAATCATACTCCCATGCAGAGACATTGGGAGGAAATGTCTTTGGCTAAACAGCCACAGGTGCTTTAAAAGACCTCCATGGGGCCTGGAAAGGGCCTGATAACCTCGGGGAGAAGGATGTGCGTGTGTTTTTTCCACAGAATGCAGAATCACCCATCTGGATTCCAGACTGGCCCACGAAGCCTTTCCAGGTGAGAGCGACAGCAAGAGAAGGAGACAGCAAAGGAGGATGAAAATCATGGTGCTGACATTTAAAACAGTTCAAACTTTCCCCTACACAGGCAAGAGATACAAGGGAGGCAAGTCCCCCCACCTGGGGTCAAATTAAGAAACTTACTAAGAGAGCAGAAGAAGCTGTAGCTGCAGCAGGAAAGGCTGTTACAGTGGAAAATATGTTTTTAGCAATGTTAGCAGTTATTTCTTTGCAGGTACCTAATGTGGAGGGAGTCAGCTATTGGACATATGTACCTGACCCTCCCATCCTACATCCTGTGGGATGGGGAGACAGTGATATTATAAAGGTTACAACTAATAATACTAATATCTTAGGAGGTATAGAGGATGCTTCTATTCTACAGATATCAGAAACAATAAATTATGAGGGAATGTCGGATACTACTCCGATTTGTGTCACCATATCAGGAAGATCACCTACCTGGTGCCTTCCCTTAAATTATAGGACATTTTTAACTGATGCTCCTGATCATAAAGATGCAGACCAGACAAAGCATCTTATTTGGGAACTGGAAATGATGACGTTAGGATATCATAATTTTAATGATAAATACTTGAAAAAGGAATCGCACTTGCCCAACTGTGCGCAGACTTATAAAGATCCAGATCAGTTCTGGAATGCTTTTAATGCTAGACCAAAATGGCTTCAATGCAGCTTTAATAAGGCCGCCGTTTTCATACCCAATGACTCACAAGACCAAATTCTAGATTTCTCAGTGTCAAGTCCATCTTATGATTATACTCAGTACTTAAGAAATAATTCTCAAAAATTTAATAATTATCAGCCACAGGCACTAGGGGAGCCACTTCGGAGATTGTTTACTCCCAGATGGGTGGCGCCGGTGTTTGTAACCCCTTCTTCTTTTTACAATGGAATAGGCATTCAACCTGAATTGTTTCGTCTCTTTGCGGCCTCCAATATAATTCTTTTAAAGAAGCCTAAAGAAACTAATTCTGCTCCAATTGGAGTGAGAGCATGCATAGAGTATCCTATGGGAATTTTAGCTGGTAAACCAGAAAATTTAGCTATAGATAGATAGATTTGGAAAATCTTATCATATTTCATGCAAAGGTTGTATAGTTACAAATTGTTTGACATCAGAATTAAATAAGCAATACTCTGTAATTATGATCCTTAAAAGACCACAATATGTAATGCTACCGGTGGATTTAAAGGATGATGCTTGGTTTGAGAATCCAGCTTTACAGATACTTAAAGAACTGCAATTTTTACTGCAGCCAAAACGTTTTGTCACTGCTCTAATTTTAGGTGTAAGTGCTTTGATCATGATTTTAACCTCGTTAGCAATGTCAACAGCAGCCTTAGTCCAGGACGTGCAAACTGCTAATTATGTAAATGACCTAAGTAAGAATGTCTCTCTAGCATTAGCACAGCAAGAGATTATTGACAGGAAATTGGAAACAAAAGTAGATGCCTTAGAAGAAGCTGTTCTCGGGCTGGGACAGGAAATACAGAATATAAAAATCCTATTGTCCACACACTGCCATGCCAGTTTTAAGTATATTTGTGTTACCCCTATGCCATACAATTCTTCGCTTAATTGGAATAATACTAGAAATCATCTATTAGGTATTTGGAAGGATACAGACATTACGCATAATTTGCAACTATTACAGGCGGAGATTACCACCATGAGCAAAGCGCATTTGGATGTTGAAAGTATTAAATCATTGGCTGATTCTCTAATGACTGGATTAAAAGAACTTAATACTTTCAATTGGACACATAATATAATTGGCTTTGCAGTCATCGGAGCAATTTTACCTTTCATACTTCTCATATTTCCAATTATCTTTCGCCTAATCTGTTGCTCTATCTCTACCATTCAACGTGAAACTTATGACCTTGCATTAAAAACAAACAAACAAAAAATGGAGGAAATGCCAAGACTTTGCCCTCTCGGCATCTGCATTCTTATTCATGCAGTCCATAGGCAATTCTCAACGTGAGAAATAGCCCCAAGAGAAGGTATGGTCGCTGGCCAAAAGTATTCTCCACTCTTAGATATTCTTTCATAACTATTATTCTTTTAGTAATGATTCTTTTAACTCTCCACATGAATTGCTCCGGTGGTAAAAGATCAGGACTGTGAGAGAAACTGAGTCTGTGAAAAATAAACTTTCCGGTAAACTTTCAGCTTTGTTCAAATGGTAATAACCAGTTAGATGCAGTAGCAGCAACCAGTTGGTAATTACAAATGCAGACCCCCCTCCCCTATCTTTGACCTTCAATACAATAGAGCAAAGGCTAAAAGGAATTTTGGCTTTTTGCACCTAGTAATAGCGATGCCTGGAGATATAGCGACACCACCTGGTTAAAAATAGCTATGTCAAAACAAAGGACAGATAAAATAGATGTGTAAAGGGGAAAGAAAGAAAATATGGTGAGAATAAGAAAGTATTTTTGTATGAAGAAGAGCTTATCCTAAGATTGTCCCGAATGGGAAAGAGAGAATTAGGGTAATCAGAAAAGAAAAGGAAGTTGAGAGGGTTAGTGATAGGAATATGGATTATTAAAAGAGGAATAGGCTTCTAATAAGCCTATCGTTTGAGGAAAAGTGCTCAGCAGCTAGAGAGGTATATTTGACAACTAAATCTAAAAACTTCCTATTATTTCTTGGTATTTACCTGCTAAACTGTGTTATGAGTTTGCTTAAGCTTTCAGACAGCAGATTGTATTGCAGACAAAATCCAGCAGACATTCATCAAAATTCTCTAAATCATCATAAAGGAACACGGATTTTCCCTACGATAACTATATGAAAGCTGGAATCTCGGACTTCGTCCCCCATTCAGTTCAAAGGAGGTCGATAGATAAAGAAGGACATTGGACTAAGCCCTAGGAATGAAAGTTCCGAAAGGGTTAAAGAAAACTCTTAAAAACAAACTGGACTCTTCAAGTGATTTTGGGTGTGACTTTTGTTCTTCTGGAATTAGCCAAATAAAAGCCTCTGCAGCTGCAAGGCCAAAGGGGGCTGAATTGAGGCACAAGACCCACCTGGGATAATGGGACTGATCTCAATCACAAAGACCTGTGATATCCCAGGCCTTTACTTTTGTCTTGTCCAGGGTTGGTGATTTGCATGTGTATCTCTCTATTGTATCTTGGGTGTTTTGCACTTTTTTACTAAAAATCCACTGGGAGAGGGTAATATATAAAAAATCTTGTGTCCAGAATAAAGTGTTCGATTGCACAAGAAGCATTGATCCATATCAGGTTCTTTTCAAGAGCGCCGCTAATAGGATTATTTTCCTAGAAGGGAAAGAACCACTGCAGATAAGAATCTGCAGTATTTCACTCTATCCTTCCCCATCTTTACTGAGATTCTCGACCGCGAGTAAACTCGCGCCCCGATTGGACTAAGCTGGCCTTCGGCAGATATGGGTTCACGGACAGCCTCAGCTACTTAGTGAGGCCCTTTGCAACCCAGACCCTATTTCAAAATAATGAATAAAAAATAGGGCTGGGGGTGTAGCTCATAGGTAGAATGTCCCTGGATTTCATCCCCAGTACCTCAAAAAGAAAAGAAAGAAAAAATAGGGCTGGGGGTATAGCTAGGAGGTACAATGCCCTGGGTTCCAATCCCAGTATCACACAAACACAAAACATGCCATCCTCCTGCCTCAGTGGAATGCAAGCATTACAGTGTGCGCTCTGCACCCAGCAGGCTTTTTCTTAGGAAAGGATACAACTGTAATGTGGCCATAAAGGTCACAGGATCCATCCTTGCCTCATCTCTGATGACCAGTCACAGCAAACACACACTGGTCTGGCCTCTCTAGTGGGGATAATGCAGTTGATCTAATCCCAGAACTTGTCAAGACTCTCAGTGGTGTCAGAATATAATTATGGGACACCCAGTTGATTTTGTAGAATTGGTTGGTGTGTAGCAAACCCCATGTGTATGGCCATATAGATCACAGGATCCACCCCTGCTTCATCTCCACATTCATTCATTCATTCATTCATTCATTCATTTATGTATTCTTTATTTATCTTTATTTTATTTATTTATTTTGTGTGTGTGGTACTGGGGGTGGAATCCAGGGAAACTTGCAAGCCCATGCTTCTGTAAAACCGCTTCTGTAGAACTGCTTGCTTATTTCAAACCTGCTTTGTCACTAGAAAATGTTAAAAGAGTTGTTTCTTTTAGGTTTAAAAGTAGAAAAATATTTCACCTTGAAGTAAGCTCAAAGCCTGCCTGTGTCACTCCCCTATCTATACAGTGAGGCCTCAAGGCCAGGCTCGCACGCACGAGGTACAAGGAAGATAACATCCCAGCATCCTTTCCCAAGCTTTCCCAAGGCCAGTTCCAAGACCAGGCACATATCTTGAACAAAAGTAAATTGTAATGTGCATTCTTTTGAACTGATTAGCTATACCTGGTTATCTTGTAAACCTATTGGATGTACCCCACGTGAATACCCCTTCCACGACTATAAATGTAGAGCTTGATATGTGGTCGGGGTCTCTTCTCTGAGGACTGGCCTGTGTGCTGGTTAAGGAGATTAGACCCTGGCATGCCAGTTTCTGCGGCGCTGCAATAAACCCTGCCTGTGATTTACAGCTTCTGGTGAGTTCTCTGTTGCCGGGGAAGGGGCGTCTCTCGGACCTTAACACTATTTTATACTTTATTTGGAAACAGGGTCTCACTAAGTTGCTGACAGCCTCCCCAAGTAGCTGAGGCTGGCTTCGAACCTGTGCGATCCTCCTGTCTCAGCCTCCCAAGCGTGGGGATTACAAGCGTGCGCCACCACACGCAGTTATTTATTTATTTGTACTGAGCCCGCGGTTTTCTACTTCTCAGCTACCCCCTTCCCTATTTTATTCCCGGGCAGGGCATCTTTCAGCGGCCGAGGCTGGCCTGGACCCTGCGCTCCTGTCTGAGCCCCAGTACCGGGTTTCCAGGCTGCGCCCCAAGCCCTGCTGAGGATAGACCTCCTCCTTTCTCCTCAGTCCCCAGGTCCCAAACCTCGCTGTGCTCACTCAGCGCTCTCTCTGGAGCCCTGTCAGTCCAGAGGCCCGGGGGCGGGGCTTGCAGCCTCGGCCAATCAAGAGCGGAGGGGGCGGGGTCTCCCTCTTCCTGGAAGTTCACTCAGGCAGCAGAGTGGCTGCGGGAAAGAGGGGAAAGGTGGCGGATCCTGTCACCGAGCCCCGAGAGCTCCGCGGGCCTCGGGAGCCTCAGGGAGGACGCGGGGCTCCAGAAGCCCCAAAATGGTGAGTGTGGGCAGAGTCCGGCGGGCGGCGAGGAGGGCGGCGGCGGCGGCTTCCCCTGCGGTGCCGGGGCCTCTCTGCAGCTCGGCGCGGCCCGCGTCCCTGACTGCATGGTGGCCGCCAGGGTCGGGAAGCAGGGTCTGTCTGAGGTGCTGAGGGGCTCACTAACTTGCTGGAGCTGATTTGAATGTGCAATCCTCACCTTTCGGTGTCTTCACTCCAGTCCAGGGCTGCTGCTGTTTGTGTGTAGGAGGCGGGTGTTGAGGCTCCAACCCAAGGGCTTTCTTTCTTTCTTTCTTTCTTTTTTTTTTTCGGGTTTGGGGATGGAACCCAGGGGCATTTGGCCTCCGAGCTATACCCCCTGCCCTATTTTTTTTTTTTAATTCTTTATTTTGAAACCAGGTCTCACTGAGTTGCAAAGGGCCTCACTAAGTAGCTGAGGCTGTCCTCGAACCGTGATCCTCTGGTCTCAGCCTCCCAAATTCTGGGATTACAAGGGTGCGCCACCACGCCAGGCTCAAACCCAAGGGTTTTCTAACTTCAAGCTGTACCTGTTGTATGCAGAGTTTGCGAGAAAGGAGAGACTCGAGAGCCCAAGGGAAATGTGCCAATGGAAGCGTTATTAGCTGGCCAGCGGCGGAGCCCTCAGTCTACAATCAGACCAGAGGGGCCGCCGACTGCCCGCGGTAGGGGATAGTTTAGTTACAGCAGGTACAGCTATGGGACTGGCAGCCGGGAAATTGGCACATTCTCTTATCCAGGCACTCCAACACCTATCTCCTTCTTTAGCTAAGTTCGTACTTCAGAATAGTACCTGCTTTTTCATAGGAGAGGAATGTTGCTATTATGTCAATTAGGTTGGGTGGAATATAACCTACAGCACTTTAAGGGGATAGTACAGGACCCAAAGGATAAAAGGACCTCATGCCACCGAGAGGCCTCCTGGGGAAGACGGAAGTGGCTGGCCCCATGGTTGTTACCACTCTTGGGCCCTCGGTGGGGCTTGCATTCTTGGCCAATCAGGAGCTCAAGGGCGGGCTCTCTAGCTCTCCAATCAGGAACGCAGGGCGGGCTCTTCAAGCTTCCAGAACTTCCGCTTGGTGCCACCACGTGGCTGCCTGTCTGTCTTCCTGCAGAGCAGGCACGTTGTTTGGTCCAGCTCCTGGACGTCCCAAGACCCGAGAGTCTTGGGGGACGCGGCCGTCGGCGCCATGGTGAGTGGGGCGAATCCGCGGGCGGCGAGGAGGGCGGCTGGCGGCGGCGGCGGCCGCGGCGCTGAGTCCCGGCGCCCTGGGCCTGGGCGGCCCCTGCAGAGCGGGCGGCGGCGGCGGCTTCCCCTGCGGTGCCGGGGCCTCTCTGCAGCTCGGCGCGGCCCGCGGCCCTGACCGCGCGGTGGCCGCCAGGGTCGGGGAAACAGGGTCTTTCTGAGTTGCTGAGGGTCTGTCTCATTAAAGTGCTGGAGCTGGCTTTGAATATGGAATCCTTGTTTCAGTCTCCGCAGTACAGTCCAGCTCTGCTGATCTTTGGCAGGGGAGGGTTATTGTAGATTGACTCCAAGGACTTTCTAACTTTAACTATACCCAGCTCTATTTCATATTTTATTTTATTTACGGTACTGGGGATGGATCCCAGGGGGATTCTACCTCCGAGCTACACCCCAAGCCCTGTTTTTTATTCTTTATTTTGAAACTGGGTCTCACTGAGTTGCAAAGGGCCTCACTAAGTATCTGAGGTTGTCCGTGAAACGAGATCCTATGTCTCAGCCTCCCAATGCTGGGATTACAAGCGTGCGCCACCACGCCAGGCTTTTTTATTTTTGGAACAGAGTCTTAGTAAGTTTATGAGGTCCTCACTAAACTGCGGAGGCTGACCTTAAACCTGGATCCCATTGTCTCAGACTCCAAGTACTGAGAATACAGGTGCAGGCCAACGTGCCTGGTTGTTTTCTGCCTTCCTGAGACGCCTGCCCTTCTCTCTCAGAGCCCTGAAATAGGCCTTTCACATTTTAGGGTGGATGGGTGTGTGTGTATGTGTGTGGGTTTGAGTAGTGGAGATTGATCTCAGTGTGGTTCTTCTCCTAGTCACTTAGTTCTTGGGGTGCCACACCTAACTCACTGTCCAACCAGAGGATTCAGGCCCGGTGTGAGCTCTCCAGTGAGGTGCACAGGCCGCAGGGCCTGCGACCACACATTTAGGTGGATTTTCCAGTTCAAATCTGCCATACTGGGGACTCCTTTCAGCTGCTGAGAGCACTGATGGGTGCTTCAGCCTCCTGGGCGCTGTGGCAGCCTGTGACACCTAAACTCTAGGCAAGATTCCAGGCCACGCAGAAAGAGGAAGTGTTGAAATGCGAGGGAGCCACGTTCTGGGAAAGGAGGGTTTGGTGAGATGGCGGGACTGGCCTCCTGTCATCCCTGGAGGCTGCCCTGAGTAATGGCCTCGGGGTGCAGCTGGGCCAGCAGCTGTGCTGGGCAGCCTTCCCGGGCTATCAGCAACCCAGGCAACCAAGAGCCCTGTGGCATCTGGGCCTGCAGCCCGAACATCTCTGGTTGTGCCCTGGTGGCAGAGCATTGGACGCCTGTGTGGTAGGAGCCAGGGGTTGGGTCTTCATCCCTCCTGCCTCTCCAGGCTGACCACATTCTCCAAGTTCTCTGCTGTCCTGACAGGGCCTCAGTCTACAGCCTGTTCCTAAGCCCTGCTCTCCTCAGGACACCAGTAAATCCGTAAATATCCAGAGGCTGTCCCATATCACCAGCTTACCTAGAAGAGGTCCACCCACACCTGTGCCTGGGGTGGGAGTTCGGGGAGATGGGTTGTCCTCTCAAACAGGAAAGAGGAGAAGATGAAAAAAGACAGATAGAAGAAATGTGACTTAGAAAGCATCCTACCACTGAACTACACCCCCAGCCCTATTTTTATTTGAAAAGGGTCAAAGTTGATGGGAGCCTTACTGCGCTGGTGAAGCTGGCTTTCAGTCTCCAGTGTTCCTGTCTCAGTCTCCCAAATATTAAGAATACACACATGTGCCACCACACCTGGCTAAACTCTTGAGTATTTGGTGCCCTTTTACTCTTAGTGCAAAAAACAGAACCACGCTTTTCAAGAGAACAGGGCAGCTTGCACCATTAGCAGGGCATCAAGACATCGCCCGCCTTCTATGTCTGCCTTTTCTTGCTCTGACTTGCCAACTGGCTCTCCTGCCTGATGGCCAGCATGAACTCTGACCTCTGCTTGCTGGGTATCTGGGGTCTCATGCCTTTGCTCCTGTTTATTATTTCCTAATATGTGAATTCCAAGTGACGTTGCCATCTTACAATAGAGACAAGCACATAGGAGTCATTATGGACCAGAAATAGAAACCATGGCTGGACGTGGAGGTGCACGCTTGTAATCCTGACACTTGGGAAGATTACAGGAGGATCCACAGGTTTGAAGCTAGCCTCAGCTACTTAGTGAGGCCCTCAGCAACTTAGTGAGACCCTGTTTCAAAATAAAATATAAAATAGGTCTATGAGTATAGCCTGGAGGTAGGACGCTCCTGGGTTCCACCCTCAGTACAACAACAACAACAACAACAAATGACCAAGAGCATTCTGCAAGTGCGCTACACCCCAGCCCTTTTCATTTATTATTTTGAAACAGGGTCTCTTTTTAAGTAACTGAGTCTGGACAGTCCTGGGTTTACAAGTGCATGTCACCACACACAGCTAGGACTTAATTTGAGAGATGCTACAGTGCCCACAGAAAAGTTGAGATGACCCAGAAATACTGTGGGTGTCGGGGTCCTCCTAGGACCATATACCTTCAGCCTCCCATCAGAATTGCTGCAGGACATGATGTGGGAATGGATGGAGAGTAAGAGTGTGATGAGCAAGGCATGGAGGGAACATTTAGGGAACAGAGCATCATGGGAACTTCCTTTGAAGTTAGTATAGATCTGCAGTGATCTGAGTCTCACCCTTCATGCTAGAAATATGTTCATGTTTTAGGTTATGGTGGCTTTTGAGGATGTGGCTGTGACCTTCACCCTGGAGGAGTGGGCTTTGCTGGATCCCTCCCAAAAGGAGCTCTACCGACATGTGATGCAGGAAACCTTGAGGAACCTGGCCTGTGTAGGTAAGGGTGGTGTCATTCCCTCCATTAGTCAATCAGAGCGCACATGGTTCTTGTTCATCGGTGCTGTGGCATGATTTGAAATATTGAAAGATGAGGGGCGTGGTGGCGCACACTTGTAATCCCAGTTCTTGGGGGACTGAAACAGGAGGATTGCGCAGGTTCAAGCAAGCCTCAGCACTAGGAGAGGCCCTCTGTAACTTAGTGAGACCCTGTTTCCAAATAACACATAAAACAATAGGTCTGGGAGTGTAGCCCTTGGGTAGAAAGCCCCTGGGTTTCTTCTTCACTAACACACAAGTACGTGTGTTCTTGTACACGTGCGTGTGCGCGTACACACACACACACACACACACACACACACACACACGAAATATTGAAAGGAAAGCTGGGCGCGGTGGCGCATGCTTGTAATTCCAGCATTTGGGAGGCTGATACTGGAGGATCGCCGTTCGGGGACAGCCTCAGCTCCTTAGTGAGGCCCTATGCAACTCAGTGAGATCCGGTTTCAAAGTAAAGAATTAAAAATAGGGCGGTGGTGTAGCTTGGAGGTCAAATGTCCCTGCATTCCATCCCCAGACCTGCCAAAAAAAAAAAGAAAGAAATATTGAAAGAAAATGTTTTGGGAAATAGACCGGGCCTCATCACATTGTTTATATCTTGCATTCAGCCTAGAATTTAATCTGTTGTGCTATTGTAATAATTCATAATTCTCTTTCTGCATCTACTCTTTAGGCCAAGATCAGGAGCAGCAGAACACTACTGATGATTGCCGAACTTTAAGGAGAAATCCAAGGTAATTTTTCACTCCCAGAAGAAAGCAGTGAGTCAGGTAGGGGGTGAGCTTGTAATCCCAGCACGTGGGAGGCTGAGACACGAGGGTCATAGGTTAAAACAAAGTATAAAATAAAATAAAAAAGGCTGGAGGTTTAGCTTGAAGAGAGAGAAAGTAAGCAACGAGTCTAAGAATAGAAGCATGTCGGGGAGTTTAACAAGGAAGCAGACGATTGAGAGAACCCCCAACTTAAATTGATTTAACTCAAACCATATTCCAAAATGCATATACATTGAACCTTTACAATTGGAAATTCCAGCATCAGAAATGTCTCAACGTAGCGGGGTGTCGTAGCACTCGCTTGTAATCCCAGCATTTGGGAGGCTGAGAGCAGATGATCGCTGTTCACGGTCAGCCTCGGCTACTTTGGCCCTTTTCAACTCAGTGAGACCTGTTTCCAAATAAAGAATAAAAAATAGGGCTGGAGGTGTAGGTCAGAGGTAGAATGCATCTCCACTACCACAAAATAAAACATATGTTTCAACATTACAAACATTCTGATCAGAAAATGACACCATAAGTCCAGTTTTTCTTATGATTTGATACCTATACATGCAGTTTCATGTAAAATATATGTCAGGGATTGAGAATAAGGTATAAATACAAAACATTTTGTGTATACACTGGGACACATCTTTGAGGTATCTCGTGCCAACAGTTCAAAATCTAAAACAGATTTTGTCTCTAACACTGTTACTTCTTCTTTCCCCCTGGGTCTGAGGATAGAATGCAGAGGCATTCTACCTCTGAGCTACACCCCCTGCCTGCCGTATTTTTTATTCTTAGGTTTTTTTTTTTTTTTTTGAAGATTTAAAGAAGTTTATTAGAAAGATAGAAATACAGAAAATAGAAATACAGCCCCATACCCGAGTGGCATGGAGGGGTGACTCGAATGAATACACCCTTATTCTTAGTTTTGAAACAGGGTCTCACTAAGTTGCAAAGGGCCTCACTATGTAGCTGAGGCTGCCCACGAACCACGATCCTCCTTTCTCAGCCTCCCTAATGCTGAGATTACAAGTATGCACCACCACACCCAGCTCTAACATTCATGTGGAATATTGGAATGTGTTTCAATATGATTTATATATTCAATATGATTTATAGCCAATATAAGTAAATATTTAATTGGGAAAGAATATTATGAAATGGGAGATGAGCCAGGTGCGGTGGCTCATGCTGATAAGTCCAACTATGTTTAAGGCTTAGGCAGGAGGAATATGAGTTTTTGGCCTTCCTAGAAACATTAGGGAGAGAGTTTGTAAAATTAAAGCCTAGGAAGGTGAAGGCCTGTACTGCCAGTGTTTAGGGGACTGTGACAAAAATTTCAGGTTTAAAACCAGCCTTAGCAACTAGTGAGACTTAGACCCTGGTTCAAACTTTGAGAGACCCTGTGTCAAAATTGAAACAAGTGAGGTGGGCGTGGTGACACACACTTGTAATCCCAGCGCTTGGGAGGTTGAGGCAGGAGGATCTTACAGGTTCAAAGCTGGGCTCAGATACTTAGTGAGGCTCTCAGCAACTTAGTGAGACCCTGATTCCAAATAAAGTATAAAATAGGTCTGGGAATGTAGCCCGGAGGTAGAAAAGCTCCTGGGTTTCACCTCTAGTACCACACAGGAAAAAAAAAAAAAAAATAGAAAGGGGTGGGACTGGTGTAAATCAGAGTTAGAATGCATCTGGGTGTGATCTGAATTTAGAAGGCTTGTGGTGGTCTGTTCCTGTTAGACAAGTACTTAGGAAGCTAAAGCAGGAAGATCTCTAAATAGAGACACTCAGCGATTTAGTTGACTTTTTTTTTTTTTTGCGCGACTGGGGATAAAACCCAGGGGTATTCGGCCTTCGAGCTACACCCCCTGCCCTATTTTTTGTTCTTTATTTTGAAACCGGGTCTCACTGAATTGCAGAGGGCCTCAATAAGTAGCTGAGGCTGTCCATGAACCGCGATCTTTCCGGTCAGCCTCCTGGATGCTGGGATGACAGGCGTGTGCCACCACGCATGGCTAGTTTGACTCTGTTTAAAAAATAAAAAGTTAAAAAGAAAGAAAGAAAAATTTAAAAATCAAAAGCTATTGAGGTAGCTTAATAGTAGAGTTAGAGAGAGAGAGAGAGGAAGTGTGTTTGTGTGTTACCGAGAATTCAGCCCAGGAGCCTTCAACCTCTGGGCTTTTGTTGTTATTGTTATTGTTGTTTTGGGGATGGAACCCAGGGGCATTCAACCTCAGAGTTACAACCCCTGCCCTGTTATTTTATTTTTTATTTTTATTTTTTTGGTGGTACTGGTGTTCCTGGAAGCCCTTCTACCTCCGGGCTACACTCCCAGACCTATTTTTACATTTTTTTATTTGGAAACAGGGTCTCCTAAGCCAGCGCGCGTGGCTGGCTTCGAACCTGTGTGATCCTCCTGTCTCTTGCCTCCCAAGTGCGGGGATTACAAGCGTGCGCCACCACGCCCGGCTTTATTCTTTTTTTGAAACGGGGTTTCACTACGTTGCAGAGGGCCTCACTAAGTAGCTGAGGCTGTCTGTGAGCTGTGATCCTACGGTCTTAGCCTCCCGAATGCTGGCATTACAAGCGTGCACCACTACGCTTGGCTGACTTCTTTTTTTTTTTATTTGGAAACAACATCTCCCTAAATTGCTAATGGTGGTTTTGAACCTTTGATCCATCTGTGTTGGCCTCTCAGGTACTTGGAATACAAGTGTGTGCCACCTCTCTGGGCAGAGAAAGCTTTTGTAGAATGTATAAGACACTGGGTTCTATCCTCATACCACAAAATAAATAAAAGAAAAAGGACAGAATGATTCATCAAAGAGAGAAAGGCTTGATATGGATCCTGATGTCTTGATAATAGCCCCTAGCTGTATCCTGAAGAGCATTTCAGTGAGTCATGTTAAAAATTTTCTAAACCCATGTGTCATATAGAAAATTCTTTTTTTTTTCTTTCTTTCTTTTTTTTTCATTGGTGGTGGTACTGGGAGTGGAACCCAGGGGCTTTTGAATTCCAGGCTAAACTCACAGGCCTATTTTCTGTTTTCTTTGGAAACAGGGTCTCACTAATTTGCTGAGAGCCTCATTAAGAAGTTGAGGCTGGCTTTGAACCTGTGCAGTTCTCCTGTCTCAGCCTCCGAAGCCTGGGGATTACAAGCGTGTGCCACCACTCCCAGATCTGTAGAAAATTCTTAACACATATTTACTAATATACTTCTCTCTTTATTTATTTTCAGAAATCAAATGGTAGAGAGATTTTTTGAATATAATTTTGATAGTGACTGTGGAATAATCTTTAGTTGCTCTCCAGATCCTATTATCAAGCAGAAAACTCATCCTGGAATCATACCAGGTGAAAGGCAGATGTGTGGAGATGTTCTTTTTGGTCATTTAACCTTCAGTAAACCCCACGGTGCTCACTCTGGACAGAAACCATGTGTGCCTTTGAAATATGGAGAGAAATCTGATAAAAACAAAGAAGAGGAGGAAGCCTTCAGTTCTCCCAAGAACTTTCTGAAGGATAAAGGGAGTCACAGTGGAGATCAACACCATGAGTGTGAGCAGTGTGGGAAAACCTTCAGTAGTTCCTGTTACGTTAAAATCCATAAAAGAAGTCACAGTGGAGAGAAACCCTATGTATGTAAGCAATGTGGGAAAGCTTTTAGATTTTCCAGTAACTTTCAGACACATGAGCGAATTCACACTGGGGAGAAACCCTATGTATGTAAGCAATGTGGGAAAGCCTTTAGATTTTCCACTTACCTTCGGAAACATGGACAAATTCACACTGGGGAGAAACCCTATGTATGTAAGCAATGTGGGAAAGCCTTTCGATCTTCCACTCAACTTCGGGTACATGAGCGAATTCACACTGGGGAGAAACCCTGTGTATGTAAGCAATGTGGGAAAGCTTTTCGATCTTCCAGGGACCTTAAGAAACATGTACAAGTTCATACCAGTGAGAAACCCTATGTATGTAAGCAATGTGGAAAAGCTTTTAGATCTTCCACTTACCTTCGGATACATGAACGAATTCACACTGGCGAGAAACCCTATGTATGTAAGCAATGTGGGAAAGCCTTTAGGTCTTCCACTGAGCTTCGGAAACATGAGGGAATTCACACTGGGGAGAAACCCTATGTATGTAAGCAATGTGGGAAAAGCTTTAGATTTCGTTATCCCCTTCAAATGCATGAGCGAATTCATATGGGTGAGAAACCCTATGTATGTAAGCAATGTGGGAAAGCTTTTCGATCTTCCAATGACCTTCGGGTACATGAGAGAATTCATACTGGGTAGAAACCCTATGTATGTAACCAATGTGGGAAAAGCTTTAGATCTTGTTATCACCTTCAAATGCATGAGCAATATCATACGGGTGAGAAACCCTATGTATGTAAGCAATGTGGGAAAGCCTTTAGATATTCCAGTCAATTTCAGGTACATGAGTGAATTCATATGGGTTAGAAATCCTATATATGTAAGCAATGTGGGAAATCCTTTATATCTTCCACTGATCTTCAGAAACATGAGAAAATTCACACTGGGGAGAAACCCTATGTACCAATTCATGATAGAAAAGAGCACAGTGTGGGGAGAAACCTTGATTAAAGGAGATGTGCATAGTCTTTAGTTCAATGCTTAGTAGTACATTAAAATAAACCCTTACTAATGTGAAAAGTACAAGTGAGTGGTCTATTGCAACAAATAGTTTTCAGATTCTTTGAAAATGTGCCATGTAGTATAATCCTCTAATGTGAAGAGCTCAATGCAAATAATTTGTTTGGAATACTCCAGAAGACACAAGGGGAAGAAAATGATCTAGAACTTGGGAATATATTGCTTATCACTTTCTCTCAAAGTAAGTCTCAGGACCATGCATTTTTCATATTTACGATTAACTGACAACCTAATTTTTAAATTTTCTTTAATAGTGTGAGTTTTATTTGTAGGATCTTTTATATTTATACTTTATTTGGAAACAGGGTCTCACTAAGTTGCGGAGAGCCTCACTGAGTAGCTGAGGCTGGCTTCGAACCTGTGCGATTCTCCTGTTCAGCCTCCCTATTGCAGGGATTACAAGCATTCTCCACCACGCCTGGCTCAGTATACTCAATTTGTATGTAGTTTTTAGATAATTGTTATTAGGTGGGCATGTTGGCACAAACTTGTAATCCCAGCATTTGGGAGGCTGAGACAGTAGGATCACAGTTTGCAGACAGCCTCAGCTACATAGTGAGGCCCTTTGCAACTCAGTAAGACCCCATTTCAAAATAAAAGAATAAGCCGGGTGTGTTGCCACAAGTTTGTAATCCCAGCATTAGGAGGCTGAGGTAGGATAATCACAGGTTCGAAGCCTGCCCTTCTAGTTATTTTTAGTAACATTTGTAATTTTGGAGCAAGGGCATATGGGCACCGAGGCATGGGAGATACTGGCAGTGTTCGAGGACATTTAGCCTTCAAGTATGTTGACACTGGGCTGCTCTGGTGCGGATGAGGGTCACCTGGTGGAGAGCTGAGTGACAAGCACTGCACAGCCATCAGGGATGTGAGAGAGAGTAGCCATGGGAACAACAGCAGCTGGGAGCCTGCAGGGCTGTGCACTGAGCCCTCCTGACATCACATGAGAAACCCCGTGGGCAGATCTGCTGTTATCCCAACACCAGGTGAGAAGCTGCCCTTTGAGTCAGAGGTCTCTGTGTCCCCGCAATCTGGAAGGCCCTGAAAAATTGACTTGGCCATCAGAGAAGAGGGGAAGTCGAGAATGTGATGGGCAGGTGAAGCAGAGCTCCTGGATAGATTTGGGTGGGTTCTCTGGTAGACTAGAGGCAAGTGAATCCAGACATGGTGGTAGAAGTGAGTCTACCACAGGTAAGTGTGGGATGCTCTCCACTCAGCAAGCTAGGTTTTCTACTTTTAGGATGCGATACTCTCTCTCCTTTTTTTTTTTTTCCCCATATTAGAAATTGATCTCAGAGGTTTCCTACCTCTGAGCTACAGCCCTCCCACAACCAGAAATTTTTGTGTGTGTGTGTGGTACTGGGGATGGAATTCAGGGGAAATCTACTTCCAAGGTACACCCCCAGCCCTATATTTCATTTTTTATTTTTATTTTTTTATTTTTATTTTTTTAGTGGAGCTGGGGGTGGAACCCAGGGGCTTTCTACCTCTGGGCTACACTTCCAGACCTATTTTATATTTTATTTGGAAACAGGGTTTCACCAAGTTGCTGAGAGCCTCACTAAGTAGCTGAGGCTGATTTCGAACCTGCGCGATCCTCCTATCTCAGCCTCCCAAGTGCTGGGATTGCAGGCATACTCCACCACACCTGGCTTATTTTTTATTTTGAAACAGGGTCGCTCTGAGTTATCTTAGGCTGACTGCAAACCGCGATATTCTTGTCTCAACCTCCCAAATGCTGGGAATACAGGCATGTGCCACCATGCCCAGCCAGCCCAGACTTTCTAAATTTTGTTTTGAAATAGTGTCTAAGTTGCTGGAGCTGATCTTGAACCTGCCTTCTGACTGTCTTCTAAGAAGGATTGGCAGCTGCTGCTGGTGCGTGAGGACTGCAGTATGAAGGCAGGAGAACACTGGAGCAGAGGGACTCCCTGACTGGGGACAGGGGAGGACAGACGGCAGTGGTGGAGAGAGAGGGGCTTCTGCAGCCCTGGCAAGCTGGCTGGTCTTCCCCTGCTGCATAAACCTACAGCGCACAGTGCTGGGGACTCCAGGGTCTGTTCTGGGCAGGAAGTGTTCCTCATGCCCAGATGGAGGAGGGCGTTCCCGAGGCAGAAGGACAAGGGTGTCATCATCCAAGTGTGTGTTTCTGCCTCACTCCAGGATGCTTCTGCCTGCTCTGTGTGTCATGTGTGTCTGCTCTAGATCCCTGTGGTCGCCATTGCTAATGACTGCAAACCAGTGGTATCAAACCAGGGAAACATAGCTGGGCACAGTGGCACAAACTTGTAATCTCAGTACCTAGGAAGCTGAGATGGGAGGGTCACAGGTTCAAGGCCAGCCTCAGCAAGGGAGTGAGCCCTTCAGCAAGTGAATAAGACCTGACTAAGATAATATATATATTTGGTGGTACTGAGGGTGCAAACCAGGGGCATTTCTACCTCTGGGCCAAACTCCCAGCCCTATTTTATATTTCATTTTGAAACAGCATCTCACTAAGTTGCTGAGAGCCCCACTAAGTAGCTGAGGCTGGCTTAAAACCCACACGATCCTCCTGTCTCAGCCTCCCAAGCACGGAATTATAAGCATGTGCCACCACGCCTGGCTTATTTTATATTTTATATTTTAATTTTAATTTTTTGGTGGTACTGGGGGTGGAACCCAGAGGCTTTCTACCTCCGGGCTATACTCCCAGACCCATTTTATATTTTATTTGGAAACAGGGTCTCACCAAGTTGCTGAGAGCCTCACTAAGTAGCTGAGGCTGGCTTCGAGCCTGCACGATCCTCCTGTCTCAGCCTCCCAAGCATGGGGATTACAAGCGTGTGCCACCACACCCGGCTTTTATATTTTTATTTTGAAACAAATCTAATTAAGGTGCTGAGAGCCTCACTAACTAGCTAAAGCTGGCTTCAAACCCACCCAACCCTCCTGTCTCAGCCTCCCAAATAATGAGATTACAAGCTTGTGTCACCACGACTGGCTCAAAGACATTTCTTGAAATAATTTATTTGCTTATCAGTAAAGTTACTTGGGTAAGGTGGTCTACACCTGAAGTCCCAGTACTTGGGAGGCTGAGACATAGCATCACTGTTTGTTGGCCAGACTCACCAACTTAGTGAGGTGCTGTACAATTTGTCAGTACCTCATTTAAATAACAAAAGTGTTGGAGGTGAACTTCTTTTTTTTTTTTTTTTCTTGTGAGTCTTGAGCTGGAACTCAGGGAAATCCTGAAGAGCATTACAGCAATTCATGTTAAAAAAATTTCTAAATCCGTGTGTGGTATAGAAATTTTTTTCCTGTTTTTTTTTTTTTTTTCTGGTGGTACTGGGTATAGAACCCAGGGTTTTTCTACCTCCGGGCTATACTCCCAGACATATTTTTATATTTTATTTGGAAACAGGGTGTAACTAAGTAGCTGAGGCTGGCTTTGATCCTGTGCAATACTCCCATCTCAGCCTCTCCCAAATGCTCGGATTACAAACGTGCGTCACCACACCTGGCTCTATAGAAAATTATTAATACACACAAAATTAATACTATACTTTTTATTTTTTGTAGCTATCAAATGGTAGCGAGATTCTTTGAAGAGAAACTTGGTAGTGATTGTGGAATAATCTTTATCTGCTCTCCAGTTCCTATTGTCAAGCATAAAACTCATCCTGGACTCACTAGGTGAAAGGCAGATGTGTGGAGATGTTCTCTGTGGTCATTTAACCTTAAATAAACTCTACAGCACTCACTCTGGACAGAAATCATGTGTGCCTTTGAAATATGGAGAGAAATCTGATAAAAACAAGGAACAGGAGGAAGCCTTCAGTTCTCCCAAGAGCTTTCTTCAGGATAAAGGGAGTCAGAGTGGAGATCATCACCATGAGTGTGAGCAGTGTGGGAAAACCTTCAGCAGTTCCCATGACATTAAAATCCATGAAATAATTCACAGTGGAGAGAAACCTCATGTATGTAAACAATGTGGGAAACTGTTTAAGTCTTCCAGTTACAGTAAAATACATGAGCGAATTCACACTGGTGAGAAACCCTATGTATGTAAGCAATATTGGAAAGGTTTTATTTCCTCCAAATACTTTCATAAATATACGCAAATTCACATTGGCAAGAAACCCTATGTGTGTAAGCAGTGTGTGAAAGGTTTTAATTCTTCCAATCACTTTAATATACATAAGCAAATTCACACTGGAGTGAAACCATATGTGTGTAAGCACTGTGGGAAAGGCTTCATTGCTTCAAGTATCCTTTGGATACATGAACAAATTCATACTGGTGAGAAACGCTATTCATGTAAACAATGTGGAAAAGACTACAATTTTCAGTTAACTTCAGATACATGAGTGAAGTCACACTGAAGAGAAATCCTACATATGTAAGCAGTGTGGGAAAAGCTTTAGATTTTCCAGGTACCTTTACAAACATGAGCAAATTCACACTGGGGAGAAACCCTATGTATGTAAGCAATGTGCGAAACTGTACATTGAATCTTCTCTCAAAATGCATGAAAGGAGTCACACTGGGGAGAAACCCTAGCAATGTGGGAAAGGCATTATCTGTTCCAGTTACCTTCAGAAACATGAGTGAGTTCATACGGGTGAGAAACCCTATGTATGTAAAGCATGTTGGAAAGCCTTTACTAAATCTTATTCTCTCAGACTGCATCAAAGGAGTCACAATGGGGAGAAGCCCTGTGTATGTAAGCAATGTGGGAAAGGCTTGAGCTCTTCCAGTCAACTACAGAAACATGATCGAGTTCATACGGGTGAGACACCCTACATATGTAAGCAGTGTGGGAAAGCCTTTACATCTTCAGGTCACCTTCACATACATGAGGAAATTCACACTGGGGAGAAACCCTGTATATGTAAGCAATTTGGAAAAGCCTTTAGATCTTCCACTAACTTTTAGATACATGAGGGAATTCACACTGGGGAGAAACCCTGTGTATGTAAGCAATGTGGAAAAGCCTTTAGATCTGCTAACTGTTGGATACATGAGGGAATTCACACTGGGGGGAAACCCTGTGTATGTAAGCAATGTGGGAAAGCCTATAGATTTTCCAGTAACCTTCAGGTTCATGTGAATATTCACACTGGGGAGAATCCTTATGTATGTAAGCAATGTGGTAAAGTATACAGTCATCCTTCTTTCAAAATGCATCAGAAGGGTCACTCTGGGGAGAAACCACATGTAAGTAAGCAATGTGGGAAAGCCTTTAGATTTTCCAGTTAACTTCAGGCACATGATCAAATTCACACTGAGGAGAAACTCTGTATGTGAGCTGCTATGGCTTGCTCAGTTCTGGGTACAATAAATCCAGGCACTGAGTCTGCTCGGGACCGAAATTCTCAGAAAGGTGGGCAAAGGCTTCGGTTGTAGTTCTGCAGAGACTTCTCTAGAGCGATTTTTTCCCTTTTTATGCAATAAACTCCTTTAAGTTTCTGTTTATGGTGCTAAAAGTGGAGATTCCTCTCCGGGAAAAATCTGAAATGATTAACACAGACAATTGCCTGTGCAACTGACCACTTTATTTTAGACACAAGATTTTTTATATTTCCCTATTTCCTCGTGATTCCCTAGTAGAAAAGTGTAAGCACCAAAAAACAATAGTGAAATATACATGTAAATCACCAACCCTAAACAAGACAAAAGTAAGGCCTGTGACATCACAGGTCTTTGTGATTGAAATCAGTCCCATGACCCTGCAGGTGAGTCTTGTGCTTTAAGTCAGCCCCTTTGGCCTTGCCTTGGCCTTGCAGCTGCAGAGGCTTTTAGTGGGCAAATTCCAGAAGAATAAATGTCACACCCAAAGTCACTTGAATAATTTAGTTTTTAAGTGTTTTCTTTAACCCTTTCAGAACCTTTTATCCCTAGGGCTTAGTCTAATGTCCTTCTCTATCTAGCAACCTCCTTTGAGCTAAATGGGGACGAAGTCGGAGATTCCAGCTTTCATACATGTAGTTGGCGTAGGGAAATCCATGTCGTGTATATTTATGATGATTTAGAGGATTTTGATGAATGTCTGCCGGATTTTGTCTGCAATACCATCTGTTGTCTGAACGCTTCACCCAATTAAACACTTAAAATATATTTTAGCACACAGGGCCCAAAAAACAACATGAAGTTTTTATTATATCTGTCTTTTGTTCTGTTATAACTATTTTAACCAGGTGGTGTCGCCCTGTCTCCAGGCAGTGCTATTACTAGGTGCAAAGGTCAAGATTCCTCCTAGCCCTGGGCTCTATTGTAATGATTAGAATGAAGGTCAAAGATAGGGAGGAACTTTGCATCCCCTCCCCTACCTAAATTCTTTCACAGCACCTAGATTACAATTTAGAGTAAGGCACAGAAAGTCTGAGGGCTCATACATTTTACTAGAAAATTTATCTTTCACGGACTCATTTTCTTCCACAGTCCTAATTCTTGGGATCCTGTTTTACATCATTGGAGATTATTAGTATAGAATTCTTACCAAAAGAATAATAGCTTATATCTAAGAGCATGGAGTACTTTGGCCAGAGGCAATACTCCCTCAGGGCTTCTCCTTGAGATATGCCACATCAGTCATGAGTGGGGGCACACAGACATCAAGGAAAGTGGGCATGGCAGTGAGCAATGTGGGAAAGTGTACACTTATCCTTCTTTTCTCAAAATGCATCAAAGGAGTCACACTGCATAGAAACCCTATGTTTGTAAGTAATGTGAGAAAGTCTTTAATTATTCCAAAAGTATTAAGAGACAAAAGGACTCACGCTGGAGAGAAACTTTATGTGTGTAATCTATGTGGAAAAGCTTACTCTGATCCTCGTTCTCTCAGAAACCATGAAAGGAGTCACATGGGAGAGAAACTGAGCAAGCAATGTGGGACAGCCCTTAGTTCTTCCAGTCATCCTCCAATGCAGGAGCCTTACATATGTAAGCCATGTGGAATGCCTTCAGGACATCTAGTTCCTTGCACTGACATGAGGGATCACAGAAGAGTAATTCACAGTATACACTCTAGGTAGGCTTCCCTGTTATAGTCAAATGCATGGTTGAGAGTGCTCCCATGAATGTAAAGCTTGGGGGATGCCCTTAGCAATCTTGGACCAATTCACAGATAGGAAAGAGCACAGAGTGGGGAGAAACCTTGATTAAAGGAGATGTGCAGAGCCTTTAGTTCAATGCTTAGTTGCACATTAGATTAAAATCTTACTAATGTGAAAAGTACAAGTGAGTATTTTGTTGCAAGAAATAGTGTTCAAACTCTTTGAAAATTTGCCATGTAGTGTAATCCTCTAAAGACAAGTCCTTTGAAGAATTCAATACAAATAACTTGTTTGAAATAATCCAGAAAATGCACAAAGTTTGACCACACCAGAGACCATCTTGTAGTCAAGAGATTTATTGGAGAGGCTGGTATGAAAGGAAGAAACAAAGAGAGTGAAAGAAAGAGAAAGAGGGGGAGAGAGAGAAGAAGAAAGGAAGAGAGAGAGGGAGCGTGTGCTGGGGTCAGTGTTATATAGAGGGTTGGGGTTATGGATTGGGAGCTAATAGGCTAGGTGAAATGCCCTTGGAACTAATTGGCTAGAGTCCCATGGGAGGGTGTCATGCAGCCAGGAAATTGGCTCGGGGTTAGCGGGGAATATCCTCTTCACTGATTGGTCAAGGGGCTCCAGGAGGGGGTAGGTCTCACAGGTAGGTGGCCAGGTATGGTTGAAGGGGGATGGTAACTTAACCGATCAGACCAGGGCCTCTCAGGAAACTTAGCTCATGGGGGGCTTCTGAAGTAAGAACTTAATTCATCTAACATTCCTCCCTTTTTGTTTTGGTTGTGGAAATGGGGCATCACTGATTGATCTGGCTGCTTCTAGCTGAATGGGGGCAATGTGGGTGATTTATGGAGGAGTTAATGGGAAGAAAGTCCGATCTCAAAGTGACTAGGAGTCCAACTAGAAGTTGAAGGACCCAGGCACCTAAGGCAAAAATTTCAAAAGGGGTAAAATTGGGAAAAGGTTCCTTGTAGCCACATATCTTCAAGGATGGCAGCCCAATGAGCAATGTAACCAACAGTGGAAATCCTCCAGCTGGCCTGTGGAGCCTGTACAGGAATAGTAAGCCTCGGCGTGTCAAAGGTAGCATCTGTCAGCATCTATCAGGGAGGTGAAAGGAAGATTATTATCACATCCAAGAGAAATACCAAGGGAAAGGGAACAAATGAGGATGTTACAGACTGACAGTAGGAGGCTTCTGTTCCTGTCCAGTGCTGCAGACTAGCAGAAGTCAGTCCAACAGAAAGGATGAGAATCAGGGGGATGTATAGCCTGAAAATCCAGAGGTTTGAGCACTGATCAAAAGAGGCTGATACAGGCCCACGTATGCTGTTTCTCACTCAAGTGAAGAGGTGAAAGGGGGCAAGGCCAGCGGTGGGCAGGTGGATGAGGTAGCAAGTCAGTGTCTGTTTGTGGCTTTTAAGCCTTTATATAGGGGTGAGTGCTTCTCCAGATGGGCAGTCTTCTGGTGCTGCTATCAGGAGCAACTGATAATCCCTGAGAAGAAGCTGGTTGAATGTTTGATTAGAGATTTGGGAAATTGGATCTTGGAGGCATCAGATGATGTAGGCGCTAAGATCAATAATGGCTTCAAAATAAGGAAGAAAAAAAAAGGGCAGGGGGTGTAGCTCGGAGGTCTAATGCCCCTGGGTTCCATTCCCAGACCTGAAAAAAAAAAAAAAAAAGAATGGCCTAAGAAGCCCTGCATGGTGGCATACGCTTCTAATCCCCACCCTTGGAAGGCTGAGACAGGAGGATTGCATAAGTTTGAAGCCAGCCTCAGCTATTCAGAAAGAGATATCGGAGTAGTTTCAGTCTGCCCCATCTTATAAGCTACGAGGGAGGAGGGAAGGAACAAAATGGTGATGGCGGAGGGAGGAGGGGAGGGAAAAACAAAGGAAAATTAGAGAGGGGGAAAGGAGGAGAGCTCTCAGAGATCTGGGCCTAGAGGCAAGATACACTCATAAAAAGGAGACCAATGACCAGGCTCACATGTTCAGATGTACAAAGTAATGCAAAATAACCAATCCTCCTGGTGCCCAGAGAAATACCTGAAATGAGACATCAGCCTCTTGCCGCACTGCGGGAGCCACCTGCTTTACCTCCTACCAAACTAAAAGGGACCTGCTCTCTACCAACTGGGTCAGAACATCCCCCGGATCCCATGGCCTGGGGTTCCTCCTGTGTGTCCTCCTAGACCACCTACAGGCAGTTTCCAAAGGGCTGGCAAGAGAGAAGACGATAAGCACCACACCACTTAAGACAGATAAAACAAATACCCTTACAGGCTGGCAATATGTTCCACGGGTCGGGGGTCCTCTGAGGGGCTTGGGGACCCTGGATGAGCCCCCAAATGTAACACCCAGTTCAAGAAGTCCCCAAAGACTACCAGGAGAACATCACTTTATGCAAAAGCAAAGGGCCTTCACTCAGGCTTAAGCTTGGACTCTCAGACCTCACGGATCCAGCAGATCTGTACAGACAGCCTTGAGCAGCAGCTAGACAAAGCTTTCATGGTGGTTAGGGTAGGGGTGGGAACTACTGAGCTACATGATTGGGTGACTTCTGAGCAGGGTTTGTCTGGCACAAGGAGATTGGTCCATACTGACCACATCAGCTTAAACTTTTTTTTTTTTTTGTGGTACTGGGGTGGTACCCAGGGGCTTTCTACCTCCTGGCTATACTCCCAGACCTTTTTTAAATTTGGAAACAGGGTCTCACTAAGTTGCTGAAAGCCTCACTAAGTAGCTGAGGCCGGCTTCGAACCCTTCCGATCCTCCTGTCTCAGCCTCCCAAGTGCTGGGATTACAAGCCTGCGCCACCATGCCCGGCTTTTTTTTTTTTTTTTTTTTTTTTTTTTTTTTTTTTTTTTTGGTGGTGTTGTATCCAGAGTTATGGAGAAAGGAGACTCGAGAGTCCAAGGGAAATGTGCCAGTTGAAGCCTTTATTAGCTGGCCAGCAGTGGAGCCCTCAGTCTAAAATCAGACCAGAGGGCCATGCCAACTGGCCGGTGTGGGGGGCTTATAAGGAATAAGCAACAGGTTTACAGAAGCGCAAACTTGAAAAATAGTGTGTCTATGGGGTCAGGTGTTGGGTTAAGCTAAACCCAAGGTCAGAGGGTGGAGGAATTACTGGGAATCTAAGGGGTCAGGTGCTGGGTTCAGCTCCACCCAAGGTCAGAGGGTGGAGGAATTTCAGTTAGAAGGTAAGCCATTAGCATAGGGCAGTGGAGTGTCCTCAGCTGTAATTAGTTCCTAGAGGTGCAAGATTAAAATTTAGATTATCCACTTGAAACAGGAGGGGGTTTGGGACACGGGAGAGTTTTAATAAGGGCTTTGCGGTCTAATGTGATGGCCTTTGATTAATGGGAAACATGGACTCCCAAATAACCTGGCTTTGAGCTAACTGCACCTTGGTGGAGACACCCTGTACCCGGGGATAGACTTCTTCCTTTCTCCTTCAGTTCCCAAGCCAGGAGTCTTGCTGCAGTCACTTAGCATTCCATTTGAAGCCCTGTCAGTCCAGAGGCGCGGGGGTGGGGCTTGCATCCTCAGCCAATCAGGAGTGCATGGGCAGGCTCTCCTGGCTCCCCAATCCTGAGCGCACAGGCGGGCTCTTCAAGCTTCCAGAACTTCTGCTTGGTGCACCACGTGGCTGCCTATCTGTCTGCTTGCGGAGCACGCAGGTTGTTCTGTCCAGCCCCGGGACCTGCAAAGACCCGAGAGTCTTGGAGGACGCGGCCTTCGGCGCCATGGTGAGTGAGGGAGTCCGCGGGCGGCGAGGAGGGCGGCTGGCGGCGGCGGCGGCCGCGGCGCTGAGTCCCGGCGCCCTGGGCCTGGGCGGCCCCTGCAGAGCGGGCGGCGGCGGCGGCTTCCCCTGCGGTGCCGGGGCCTCTCTGCAGCTCGGCGCGGCCTGCGGCCCTGACCGCGCGAGGGTCGCGGGGAGACCAGATTAATATTATATTACGAAACAGGGTCTGTCTGAGTTGCTGAGGGTCTGTCTCATTAAAGTGCTGGAGCTGGCTTTGAATATGGAATCCTTGTTTCAGTCTCCGCAGTACAGTCCAGCTCTGCTGATGTTTGGCAGGGGAGGGGTATTGTAGATTGACTCCAAGGACTTTCTAACTTCAACTATACCCCGGCTCTATTATAGATTTTATTTTATTTTCGGTACTGGGATTCTACCTCCGAGCTACACCCCCAGCCCTGTTTTTTTTTTTTTTAATTTAAAGAAGTTTATTAGAAAGATAGAAATATAGAAGATAGAAGATAGAAATACAGCCCCATGCCAAAATGGCATGAGGGGGTGACTCGAAATGAATACACCTCCCAGCAATCATATATATATATATGATCTTGTTTTTGCGGGCCTGGGGTAGGAACCCAAGGGCATTTGACCTCTGAGCTACACCCACTGCCCTATTTTTTATTCTTTATTTTGAAACTGGGTCTCACTGAGTTGCAGATGGCCTCCCTCTTCCGGTCTCAACCTCCAGAATGCTGGGATTACAAATGTGCGCCACCACTTTCCGCTTCTTTATTTTGAAACTGGGTCTCACTGAGTTGCAAAGGGCCTCACTAAGTAGCTGAGGCTGTCCGTGAAACGAGATCCTATGTCTCTGTCTCCCAAATGCTGAGATTACAAGAGTGCGCCACCACGCCAGGCTTTTTTATTTTTGGAACAGAGTCTTAACTAAGTTGATGAGGGCCTCACTAAACTGCTGAGGCTGACCTTAAACCTGGATCCCATTGTCTCAGACTCCAAGTACTGGGAATACAGGTGCAGGCCAACGTGCCTGGTTGTTTTCTGCCTTCCTGAGACGCCTGCCCTTCTCTCTCAGAGCCCTGAAATAGGCCTTTCACATTTTAGGGTGGATGGGTGTGTGTGTGTGTGTGTGTGTGTGTGTGTGTGTGTGTGTGTGTGTGTGTGTTGAGTAGTGGAGATTGAGCTCAGTGTGGTTCTTCTCCTAGTCACTTAGTTCTTAGGGTGCCACACCTAACTCACTGTCCAACCAGAGGATTCAGGCCCGGTGTGAGCTCTCCAGTGAGGTGCACAGGCTGCAGGGCCTGCGACAACACGTTTAGGTGGATTTTACATTCAAATTCACCATACCGGGGACTCCTTTCAGCTGCTGAGAGCACTGATGGGTGCTTCAGCCTCCTGGGCGCTGTGACAGCCTGTGGCACCCTAAACTCTAGGCAAGATTCTGGGCCACCCAGAAACAGGAAGTGGTGAAATGTGGGGGGCCTTGAACTGGGAAAGGAGGGACTGGTGAGATTGGGGGACTGGCCTCCTATCAGCCCTGGAGGCTGCCCTGGGTCCATGGCTTCGAGATGCAATAGGCCAGCAGTGGTGCTGGGCATCCTTCCTGTGCCTGTAGCGACCCAGGCAACCAAGAGCCCTGTGGCATCTGGGCCTGCAGTCTGGGAATCATGAGTTGTGCCCTGGTGGCAGAGCTTTGGGCACCTGTTTGTGAGGAGCCAGGGATTGGGTCTCCATTCCTCCTGCCTCCCCAGGCAGACCACATTCTCCAAGTTCTCTGCTGTCTTGACAGGGCCTCAGTCCACAGCCTGTTCTTAAGCCCTGCTCTCCTCAGGATGCCAGTAAATCTGTAAATATCCAGAGTCTGTCCCATATCACCAGCTTACCAACAAGAGGTCCATGCGCACCTGTGGCTGGGGTGGGAGTGGAGGGAGATGGGTTGTCCTCTCAAACAGGAAAGAGTAGAAGATGAAAAAAGAGAGATAAAAGAAATGTGAATTTGAGAGCAACATGTGAAGAGGGGAAAGTCCCAAATGTAAGGCTGCAGACTTCCCAGTGATTGGGCAGAGAGGAGAGGACTTTGCTTTTGGGGTAGCAGCCAGCTGGAGTAGAGAGAAAATGGAGAGGAGAGGAGGATGGGGTGGTAACATCAGACCCTAGACTGGAGAAGGGTTTTCCTGGTCCCAGCTTGTTAGCATAACAATAAAGGGTTGTGTGCTGGATCAGGCTAAAGGTAGATCAAAGATCAGAGGCCTGGAGGAAGGTAAAAGTATAATAGGGAATGTGTTGCATATAGTTGGATGTTTCTCCAGACCATAAAGCACTAGATGTGGAGAATCTTTTTTTGTTTTTTTTTTTGTTTTTTGTTTTTTTTTTGGTAGTACTGGGTATGGAACTCAAGGGAAATCCACCTCTGGGCTACATTCCCAGCCCAGTTATTTCAATATTTTCTTTGGAAACAGGGTCTCACTAAGTTGCTGAGGCTGGCTTCCATAATGCAGGAACTTCCTGTCTTGGCCTTCCAGGTATTTGCATTACAAGAGTTCACCACCACACCTGACATTGTGATCTTTAATCACTGCTATTTACTGAGAATTTGAGTGTTTCTTTAGGTGTGTATTATAATAATGATAAAACAATACTAATACTATTAATAATAATAATCTGCTCTTTGTGCCAGGTTATGGCACAGAGATCCATAAAACCCTTGGAAATTCCAGGAACAGAATGTCTTTGATTATCAAAAACCCCTTTTATATAATATCTCAATTATACTAACAGAGTGACTAAAGTTGCTGCCCTTCTCTAATTTCTGAATGGGGTCTAGTGACCAGTCAGAGCAAACACACACTTTGGTCCGGCATCTCCAGCTGGGATAATGGGGTCCATCTAAGCCCTGAACTTGTCAGGAATGTAAACTCTGAGTGGTGTCAGCATTGAATGATGAGACACCCATTTGGTGTTGGAGAATCGGTTGGTGTGCCGCAAACCCCACATATTGGGAGTCAGAAGGATACCACAGGTCAGAACTTACTCCTGACTGTAGGTGAGTGTTTGGGGAGTGTAAGGTTAATAAGGTCCCAGAATTTGGTTTCCTGGCTGCTCAGGTTCCTTCCCCTCCTCCCTGCTCATGACCCACCTGGCTGCAGCTGCACAGTGAGAGTGGTCTGTAACTCAGCTTAGGAAGTTGTGTGACCTTCTGATGTTCTCTTGAGAGATGTGGGTGCAGCTGGAAGCTTCCATTTGGCTTTCATTGTAGAATCTTCTTTTTTATAAAGTAGCAGTTTCCTTCACCATCTAAGAATTTTTTTCAATATTTCCATGTGCCGGTCATTTTAGTGTACACTTGTAATCCCAGCATTTGGGAGGCTGAGACCAGAGGATAGTGGTTTGCAGACAGTCTCAGCTACTTTGCAACTTAGTGAGACCCTATTTCGAAATAAAGAATTAAAAAAAAAAAAAAAAGGAGAGCTGAGTGTGGTGCGCACGCTTGTAGTTCGGCATTCGGAGGCTGAGACTGGAGAATCGCGGTTCTTGGACAGCCTCAGCTACTTAGTGGAGCCCTCTGCAACTTAGTGAGACCCTGTTTCAAAATAAATAATAAAAAATTGGGCAAGAGGTATAGCTCAGAGGTTGAATGCTTCTGGGTTCCATCCCCAGACCCACAAAAAAATAATAGATTTGCGTATAAGACGGTGATTCTGTTGCTTGAATCTGAGTGGATAGAATGATAAGTTCTGAAGAAGGAAGAAGTTTTTTTTAATTTTTATTGTTTTTTTTTGCTATTGGAGATGGAACCCAGAGATCTTTTACCGTTGTACCTCTGGGTTACACTCACAGATTTATTTTATATATTTTTTTGAAACAGTCTCACTAAGGTGCTGAGAACCTCACTAAGTAGCTAAGGCTGGCTTCGAACCCATGTGTACAACTGTCCTAGCCTCCCAAGTACTGACATTACAAGCGTGTGTAACTAAATCTGGCTCAAAGATTTTCCTGAAATAAGTTATTTGCTTAGCAGTAAAGTTACTTGGGTAAAGTGGTTCACACCTGTTGTCCCAGTATTTGGGAGGCTGACACATAGCATCACAGTTTGTTGGCCAGCCTCAGCAACTTGAAGCTATGTATGAATTGTCAATACCTCCTTTGAAAATAAAAATTAAAAAGTGTTGGAAATAATCTTTGAAAGTAGAATGTCCCTGGGTTCAATCTCCCATATAAAAGAAGAAAAAGTTACAAAGATTTTATTTAAGAAAATATATTTATATAATCATCTGTAAGTGAATAAATAGACTTCTGTCTGTTTGTCTATGTATCTATCGATCTATCTATCGATCTATCTATCTATCTATCTATATTTGACTATATGTGTGATCCTGAGAATTGATGTAGGAGTATTTCTACCTCTAGTCACACTGCTCAGCTTACTTGCTTGCTTTTTTTCTTTCTTTTTTTGTTTGTTTGTTTGTTTGTTTGTTTGTGGGGCGTTGGATTGACCCAGGACATTGTAAGTCCATGCTCCTTCCCCATCCCTTTAGATTTTTAAAGCAAGTTTTCATTACATTGCTAACAGTCTGGCAACACGTTGATGATGTCCTCAAACCTGCAGTCCTCCTTTTTTAGCCATCCATGTGCTGGGACCACAGGTTTGTGTCAGCACACTTGGGTTATTTTAGTGGCTTATTTATTTCTTTGTGGGACTGAGGATTGAAGCCGGGGCATCCTACCACTGAACTACACCCCCAGTCCTATTATTATTTGGAAAAGGTCTAACTAGGTTGATTTGAGCCTCACTGGGTTGGTGAGGCTGGCTTTCAGTCTGCAGTGCTCCTGTCTCAGCCTCCCAAGTATTAAGCAAACACACATGTGCCACCACACCTGACTAACCTCTTGAGTATTTGGTGCCATTTTGCTGTTAGTGCAAAAAACAGGACCACAGCTCTTCCAGTGAGTAGAGGAGCTTGCACCATAAGCAGGACATTCAGACATCGACCTCCTTCTGTGTTGGCCTTTTCTTGCTCTGACTTGCCAACCTGCTCTTCTGCCTGATGGCCAGCATGAACTCTGACCTCTGCTTGCTGGCATTTGGGGTTTCAAGACCTTTGCTGCTGTTACTTATTGCCTTATGTTAAATTTCAAGTCAGATTGCCATCTTACAATGGAGACAAGCATATAGGAGTCATTACGGACCAGAAATAGAAACCATGGCTGGGCATGGTGGCACACTCTTGTAATTCCCGCGTTTGGAAGGATTACAGGAGGATCTACAGATTCGAAGCCAGCCTCAGCTACTTAATGAGGCCCTCAGCAACTTAGTGAGACCCTTCTTCCAAATAAAATATAAAATAGGTCTGTGAGTATAGCGCGGAGGTTGTAATTTTATGGGTTCCACCCTCAGTACAACCAAAAAAAGAAAAAGAAACAGAGCATTTAAGAAACTGAGTCTGGACAGTCCTGGGTTTTCAAGTTCATGTCACCACACACAGCTAGGACTTTATTTGAGAGATGCTACAGTGCCCACAGAAAAGTTGAGATGACCCAGAAATACTGTGGGTGTCGGGGTCCTCCCAGGACCATATACCTTCAGCCTCCCATCAGAATTGCTGCAGGACATGGTGTGGGAATGGATGGAGAGTAAGAGTGTGATGAGCAAGGCATGGAGGGAGCATTTAGGGAACAGAGCATCTTGGGAACTTCCTTTGAAGTTAGTATAGATCTGCAGTGATCTGAGTCTCACCCTTCATGCTAGAAATGTACGTACATGTTTTAGGTGTTGGTGGCTTTTGAGGATGTGGCTGTGACCTTCACCCTGGAGGAGTGGGCTTTGCTGGATCCCTCCCAAAAGGAGCTCTACCGACATGTGATGCAGGAAACCTTGAGGAACCTGGCCTGCGTAGGTAAGGGTGGTGTCATTTCCTCCTATCATTGCTGTGACATGATTTGAATTTTTTTTTTTTTTTGGCTGGTCTGGATGTGGAACCCAGGGGCATTCAACCTCCAAGCTATACCTCCTGCCCTATTTTTTCTTCTTTATTTTGAAACTGGGTCTCACTGAATTGCAGAGGGCCTCACTAAGTAGCTGAGGCTGTCCAAGAACCGTGATACTCTGGTCTCAGCCTCCTGAAAGCTGGGATTACAAGCATGCACCACCACACCCTGCCCATGATTTGAAATATTGAAAGGCGATGGGCATGCTGGCGCACTCTTGTAATCCCAGTGCTTGGGATCTGAAACAGAGCAGGACTGCACAGGTTCAAGCAAGCGTCAGTTATGAGGTGAGGCCCTCTGTAACTCATTGAGACCCTGTTTCCAAATAAAACATAAAAAGTAAAAAGTAGGGCTGGGAGTATAGCTGGGGTAGAAAGCACCTGGGTTCCATCTCCACTAACAGAGAGAGAAGAGAGAGAGAGAGAGAGAGAGAGAGAGAGAGAGAGAGAGAGAGAGAGAGAGAGAAGGAGAGGGGGAGAGAGAGAGAGAGAGAGGACAGAGAGAGAGAGAGAGAGAGAGAGAGAGAGAGAGAGAGAGAGAGAGAGAGAGAGAGAAGCAGAGAAGCAGCCAGGCAAGGTGGCTCATGATTGTAATCCCAGCATTTGGGAGGCTGAGACCAGAGGATCGCAGTTCGCGTATAGCCTCAGCAAAGTAAGGCCCTCCACAATGCAGTGAGGCCCAGCTTCAAAATAAAGAATTAAAAATAGGGTAGGGGTGTAGCTCAGAAGTTGAATGCCCCTGTGTTCCATCCTTAGACCTGCCAAAAGAAAGAAAAAAGAAATATTGAAAGAAAACGTTTTGGGAAATAGACCAGGCCTCATCACATTGTTTATATCTTGCATTCAGCATAGAATTTAATAATTCTGTTGTGATATTGTAATAATTCATAATTCTCATTCTGCATCTATACTTTAGTCCAAGATCAGGAGCAGCAGAACAATACTGATGATTACCAAACAATCTGGAGAAATCCAAGGTAATTTTTCACTCCCAGAAGAAAGCAATGAGTCAGGTAGGGTGATGAGCTTGTGATCCCAGCACTTGGGAGGCTGAGACAAAAAGGTCATACGTGGCCTGGCGTGGTGGTGCACGCTTGTAACCCCCAGCTTGGGGGCTGGAGACAGGAGGATTGCGCTGGTTAGAAGAGACCCTCGCTGGCTTAAGAGACCCTGTTTCCAAATTTAAAAATATAAAAATAGGTTCAGGAGTCTAGCCCGGAAGTAGAAGGGATTCCAGGAACCCCAGTACAACAACAAAACAAACAAACAAAAAACAAACAAACAAAAAAAACAAAAAGGGTCATAGGTTAAAACAAAGTATGAAATAAAAAAGGCTGGAAGTTTGGCTTGAAGGGAGAGAAAGTAAGCAACGCGTCTTAGAATAGAAGCATGTCGGGGAGTTTAACAATGAAGCAAACGATTGAGAGAACCCCAACTTAAATTGATTGAATTCAAACATATTCCAAAAATGCAGCCGGGCGTGGTGGCCCACACTTGTGATCCCCGTGCTTGTGAGGTGGAGACAGGAGGATGGGGCAAGTTCACAGACAACCACGCTGGCTTAGAAGACCATATTTCTAAATAAAAATATATAAAAAAAATAGGTCTGGGCATGTAGCCTGGAGGTAGAAGGGTTTCCAGGACACAGTACCACCCCCCAAAAAAAATATATATATATATATATATTTAAATTCATATACATTGAACTTTTACAATTGGAAATTCCAACATTTATATTTCATTTTATTTGTAAACAGGGTCTCACTAAGATGCTGAGAGCCTCACTAAGTAGCTGAGGCTGGGTTTGCTCCTGTGCATCCTCCTGTCTCAGCCTCCCAAGTGCAGGGATTACAAGTGTGAGCCACCATGTCTGGCTCTATAGAAAATTCTTAATTACCACCAAATTACTAATATACTTCTCTCTTTATTTTTTTCAGAAGTCAAGTGGTAGCGAGATTCTTTGAATATGAACTTGGTAGTGACTGTGGAATAATCTTTAGCTGCTGTCTAGATCCTGTTGTCAAGCAGAAAACTCATCCTGGAGTCAAACCAGGTGAAAGGCAGATGTGTGGAGATGGTCTCTTTGGTCATTTATCCTTAAATAAGCCCCACAGTGCTCACTCTGGACAGAAACCATGTGTGCCTTTGAAATATGGAGAGAAACCTGGTCAATACAAAGAACATGAGGAAGCCTTCAGTTCTCCCAAGAGCTTTCTGAAGGATACAGGGAGTCACAGTGGAGATCAACACCATGAGTGTGAGCAGTGTGGGAAAACTTTCAGCAGTTCTCATTCCATTCAAATCCATAGAAGAATTCACAGTGGAGAGAAACCTTATGTATGTGAACAATGTGGGAAAGCCTTTAGCATTTCCGGGAGCCTTCAGAAACATATGCGAGTTCATACGGGTGAGAAACCCTATGTATGTAAGCAGTGTGGGAAAGTGTACACTGAATCATCATCTCTCAGAAAGCATGAAAACAGTCACACTGGGGAGAAACCCTGTGTGTGCAAGCAATGTGGGAAAGGCTTTAGATCTTCCAATTACCTTCAGGTACATGAGCGAATTCACACTGGGGAGAAACCCTATGTATGTAAGCAATGTGGGAAAGGCTTTAGATCTTCCAGTAACCTTCAGGTACATGAGCGAATTCACACTGGGGAGAAACCCTATGTATGCAAGCAATGTGGAAAAGCCTTTAGATATTCCAGTCAATTTCAGGTACATGAGCGAATTCACACTGGGGAGAAACCCTATGTATGTAAGCAATGTGGGAAAGCATTTAGATCTTCTAGTAGCCTTCAGAATCATAAGCAAATTCATATGGTTGAGAAACCCTATATATGTAAGCAATGTGGGAAAGGCTTTAAGTCTCGCTATCACCTTCAGAATCATGAGCGAGTTCATAGGGATGAGAAACCCAATGTATGTAAGCAATGTGGGAAAGGCTTTAGATATTCCAGTTACCTTCAGGAGCATGAGCGAATTCACACTGGGGAGAAACCTTATGTATGTAAGCAATGTGAGAAAGCTTTTAGATATTGCACTGACCTTCGGGTACATGAGCGAATTCACACAGGGGAGAAACCCTATGTATGCAAGATATGTGGGAAAGCTTATATATCTTCAAGTAAACTTCAGAAACATGAGCGAATTCACAGTGGAGAGAAACCCTATTTATGTAAGCAATGTGGGAAAGCCTTTAGATCTTCCACTGGCCTTCATGTACATGAGCGAATTCACACTGGGGAGAAACCCTATGTATGTAATCAATGTGGGAAAGCCTTTAGATCTTCCAGTAGCCTTCAGAATCATAAGCAAATTCACACTGGGGAGAAAACCTATGCATGTAAGTGATGTGGGAAAGCCTTTAGATCTTCTAGTAGCCTTCAGAATCATAAGTGAATTCACAATAGGGAGAAACTCTATGTATGTCAACAATGTGGGAAAAAGCCTTTATATTTTCCAAAAGTAATAAGAGACATGAAAGGACTCATGCTGGAGAGAAACCTTAAGTGTGTAATCTATGTGGGAAAGCTTACTCTGATCCTCATTCCCTCAGAAACCATGAAAGGAGTCACATGGGACAAAAACTGAGTGAGCAATGTGGAACAGCCTTTAGTTCTTCCAGTCATCCTCCAATGCAGGACCTTACATATGTAAGCCATGTGGAATGCCTTCGGGATATCTAGTTCCTTGTACAGACATGAAGGATCTCACACAGGAGAGTAATTCCCAGTATACACTCTAGGCAGGCTTCCCTGTCGTAGAGGAATGTGTGGTTGAGAGTGCGCCTGTCAATGTGAAGCTTGGGGGATGCCCTTAGCAATCTGTACCAATTCACAGATAGGAAAGAGCACAGTGTGGGGAGAAACCTTGATTAAAGGAGATGTGCAGAGTCTGTAGTTCAATGCTTAGTTGCACATTAGATTAAACCCTTACTAATGTGAAAAGTACAAGTGAGTGGTCTATTGCAACAAATAGTTTTCAGATTCTTTGAAAATGTGCCATGTAGTATAATCCTCTATTGTGAAGAACTCAATGCAAATAACTTGTTTGGAATACTCCAGAAGACACAAGAGGAAAGAAACGATCTAGAGCTTAGGAATATATTGCTTATCACTTTCTCTCAAAGTAAATCTCAGGACTATGCATCGTTCGTTTTTACAATTAACTGACAAAGGACCTAATTTTTAAATTTTCTTTAATAAATAGTGTGTGAGTTTAATTTGTAGAATCTTTAATAGTTAATCAGCTCATACATTTTTTCTGTATTTACCTATAACTTGTTGATTCTAAGTAAACTGAAATCTACTTTCAGTTTTCAGTAGAATCAATTCTTTTAAGTGCTGAGGTGGAATCTAGGGGACTTGTACCTCTGAACTTTACTCCCAGACCTATTTAATAGTTAATTTGGAAACAGGGTCTCACTATGTTACCGAGACCCTTTCTAAGTAGCTGAGGCTGGCTTCGATCCTGTGCGATCCTCCTATCTTAGCCTCTCAAGCGTGGGGATTATAAATTTGCACCGCCACGGCTGACTCATAGACTCGATTTTTATGTAGTTCTTAAATAATTGTGGTTAGGCGGGCATGCTGGCACAAACTTGTAATCCCATTGTTTGGGAGGCTGAGACAGTAGAATCACCATTTGCAGACAGCCTCAGCTACATAGTGAGGCCCTTTGCAACTCAGTGAGACCCTGTTTCAAAATAAAAGAATAAGCCGGGTATGTTACCACAATCTTTTAATCTCAGCATTTGGGAGGCTGAGGTACAATGATCACAGGTATGAAGCCCACTTAAGCTACTAGGTGAGGCCTTCTGCAAATTAGTGAGACCCCGTTTCCAAATAAAATATAAAATAGGTCTGGAAGTATAGCCCGGAGGTAGAAGGCTCCTGGGTTCAGTACCACAAAAGAAAAGAGGGAAAATTAAAAATTGAGCTGGGTGTGTACCTCATAAGAGCAATGCCCCTGGATTACATTCCCAGCACCAAAAAAAAAAAAAAAAAAAAGATTGTGGCTAATGAGCCATTGGAAAATGACTTGTAATTAATCACTGGAATTTTTCTACTGAGTTCACATGGTAGGTCTTAATTTTTAATCATTGTTTCTTTTTTTTGGGGGGTGGGGTCTGGGGATGGAACCCAGGGGGCATTTGACCTCCAAACTACACCCTCTACCCTATATTTTATTCTTTATTTTGAAACCAGGTCTCATTGAGTTGCAGAGGGCCTCACTAAGAAGCTGAGGCTGTCTGTGAACCGCGATACTCCAGGTCTCATCCTCCGCAATGCTGGGATTACAAGCATGTGCTATCACGCCCAGATAATCTTTGTTTAACACAACTGAAGGGTTTTTTTTTTTTTTTGTGGTACTAGGGGTGGAACCCAGAGGCTTTCTACCTCCAGGCTATACTCCCAGACCTATTTTATATTTTATTTGGAAACAGGGTCTCACTACGTAGCCGAGGCTGGCTTCAAACCTGTGCAATCCCCTGTCTCAGCCTCCCAAGCACAGGGATTACAAGCGTGTGCCACCACACCGGCTTCAGTCTTTATAATTGCAACGGTCTCAACTGAGTTGTGGAGGGCCTAAGTAGTTGAGGCTGGTTACGAACCATGATTCTGTAGATTTTGCCTCCCAAATGCTGGGATTACAAGAATGTGCTACCATGCCTGGCTCAAAGTGAAATAATTTTTAAGTTTTAAAAAATAGTGTAAGTTTCGCTGAGTGTGGTGGCACATGCTTATAATCCCAGCGCTTGGGAGGCTGAGACAGGAGGATCACACAGGTTCGAAGCCAGCCTCAGCTACTTAGGCTCTCAGCAACTTAGACCCTGTTTCCAAAGAAAATAGAAAATAGGTCTGGGAGTGTAGCCCAATGATATAAAAGTCCCTGGGTTCCATCCCTAGTACCACAAAAAGAAAGGGAGGGAGGGTGGGTAGGTGGGGGGGGGGTGGGTTCATTTGTTTAATATGTAAGGATTTTTTTTTTTTTTTTTTTTTGCGGGTCTGGGGATGGAACCCAGAGGCATTCGACCTCCGAGCTACACCTCCTGCCCTAGTTTTTAGTCTTTATTTTGAAACTGGGTCTCACTGAGTTGCAGAGGGCCTCACTGAGTAGCTGAGGCTGTCCGCGAACCGCGATCCTCCAGGTTTCAGCCTCCTGAATGCTGGGATTACAAGCGTGCGCCACCACGCCCGGCTGTAAGGATCTTTTATGATTAATCAGCTCATAATTTTTTTTCCTCTTTTACTTTATTTGCAAACAGGGTCTCACTAAGTTGTGGAGAGCCTCACTAAGTAGCTGAGGCTGGCTTTGAACCTGTGTGATCCTCCTGTCTCAGCCTCCCAAGCGCGGGGATTATAAGCATGGGCCACTACGCCCAGCTGCTTGTCTACTTTTAGGATGTGATACTCTCTCCTCCCCCCCCGCCCCATACTGGAAATTGATCTCAGAGGTTTCCTACCTCTGAGCTACAGCCCTCCCACCCGTAGACTTTTTTTTTCTTTTTGGTGGTACTGGGGATGGAACTCAGGGACATTCTACTTCCAAGCTATACCCCCAGCCCTATTTTTTATTCTTTATTTTGATACACGATCTCACTGAGTTGCAAAGAAAAAAAAATGCTACAAATGTATTTTGCAGTATTCCTGTGGTCTACAAATGTGAAATAGGTTATCCACAGGGCCACACTGAGGCTGGAGATCCAGAGGGACAATCTTACACCTCCTAGTGGCTGCCTTTCTCCCTATTCTCTGTTTCTTTTGGTCTTCCTTCTTTTTCTCCTTCTTCTTATTCTCTTCTCCTCCCTCCTTCTCCCCCTCTTCTTCATCTTTTATCCTCCTTCCTTTTCTTCCTCCTCTTCCTTCCTTTTATCCTCCTTTCTACCTCCCCCTTGTTGTCTTCGTTGTCATCCTCCTCCTCCTCCTTCTCCTTTTATCCCAGTTCTATTTCATCTTTTGTTTTATAACAGGGTCCCAGTAAGTTCCCGAGAGGCTGGCTCAATGGCTGGGGCTGACCTGGGATCCTCCTATCTCAGACTCCCAAGTATTTTGATTACAGGTGTAGGGGTGCTGGAAAGCAGGCTGGAAGAAGCGCTTCCTCCCCCCCAGCATGAGAAGTTAACTAGAGAAGTCTTCTCCCATATTAGGATTAGACATAAGATATTAGAATATAGAGTTAAGATATAGAAGTAAGGTAGGATTAGAAACAGAATGAAGATCCATAAGCCCAGCTGCCCAGGTTGCAGGATTCAAGGACCAGGGCATGGGACCCACCAGGTCAAAGCCTCTAATCTCCAGCTTGCTGGCCAAGGTCTTTGAACATAGGCCCCATCCCCATATCTCTGAGCCAGATCAGCCAACAAGGCCATGCTAATCTGCTCTCCAGGCAGAGTCCTCAGGGCAGAGATAAGCCTGGCCCAGCCAAGGTGGGTGGGAAAGGCAGCCCTAGGGAATGAACACATACCATAAGGGAGATAAGCAGTGTTTAGCAGGCTCTGATGACATGTGTGGATGCATGTTTTAAAATTATTGGTTGTACTTGTTTGTCCTTGTATCTGATTGGTTGTATTCTAAGGTTGGCGGGCTCAAGACTTTTGGCGGGCTCTGACATTGTGACCACTCCCTCCTGGGGCTATAAATCCAGACTGTGAAGTGAGCCCGGGCTCGAAACTCGACCCCTGGCTATCCGGGACAGAGCTGCAGCACAATAAACCTCGCTTGCATTTTATATCTCTTGTGAGTCCTTCGATATTTGGGTTGGTGGGCAATTCTCGAACCCTTCATATGGGGGCGCGTCCGGGATAAGCCCCTTCCCCATTTAGCGAATGGCACCAAAGGGCAGAGGTTTCATTTTGGGGCCCTCAGGCCACAAGACTTTGTTGTAAGTCCTAGGATGAGACAAGGGCAAAGGCTCAGGCATCAGGACGCTGTGTTAGGCCCTTGTGACCCTTGATCAAGTCTGGAGGCGACAGCTTCAGGCGGGGGAAAATGCTCGGGCAGCAGAACGCTGTGGTAAGGCCCTTGTGACCCCCTGGGCTGGAGGAACAGGCTTGGGTATAAAGTCCCTTGTGACCTCCAGTGGTGGTGCTGACCAGGGCCCCTAGCCCGAAGGCACCACCCAGGCCCCGACGCTGGAACGCGGGGTCGGAAGTTGGAGGAAGATCCCAGGGGCAGTGCGACGACACGTAAGACCAGTGACCTCCAATAGGAGGCTCTCGGTGGAAGTCTCTCTGTGAGAGGGGGAGCTCCATTCTTGAGTTTCTTCGTGAGAAGGGAGTTAGAGCTGTTTTGGAATTTTTTTGAGAGAGGAACAGTGTCCTCTGTGCTCGAGCAAAGAAGGTTTTGAGAGAGGAACAGTGTCCTCTGTGCTCAAGCAAAGAAGGTTTTGAGAGAGGAACATTGTCCTCTGTGCTTGAGCAAAGAAGGAATCCTGGCACCCAACGAAGAAGTAATCAAGTTGATCGATCTGCCACCGGTGAAGTGGACTCCATTCGGCCTCATCAAGGATCCTAACTGTGAGTGTGTGAGTGTGAAAAGGACCGGTCCTTATGATTGGAGAAAGTGGAGTGAATGAAAACAATTGGGATATGTGATTGGATTTGTAATTTTGTTGTTTTTGTTGTATGATATTTTGGAGTTTTGGTACCAGTAAATGTATTATAATTAGTGGTTAATTATAATTCTTCTAAATTTAGAAATTGCTCCTTTAGTGATAGTGGTAATTTGCATGCCTAAGTTTTCATGTTATCCATTTAATATTCATTAATTACTATTCTAAAGTATTTGGCTAGGGAAACAGCCGATTTTGGGTGGGGTTGAGCAACGACATCTGTTAAAAATAAATTCTAACAGTCCGCCAGGGAGTGCACATAAGGGGTGGTCGCGCAGCACTCCGGACTAGCCTACCTCTGCTAGAGAGGGCAGGTTTGCCTGAGACATCGTGGAGGCATACGGCACCAGGATAACAACCTGGTGAAGTCCCCTCCTTAATACAGCACACTTACAGACCTGAAACACTAGGAGAGCCCTTCCCAGACTCTGGTCTAGGTGAAGGACTTCTACCGATTGCCCGGGTGGCTTTCCGACCACCTGTAGCCCTTAAGGACTGGGGGGAGCAATTCGGGATGAAGGACTAGCCACCAGAGTTCTAAAATCATACCCCTAGACTTATAACTTCCCCATCCCACTCGGCTGAGAATAATAAGGATTGTGGTTATAAAGCTTTGTAAACACAGTATTAAGTGGTTTTAAGAGAAAAATATAGAATAAGTTGTTTAAATTTAACAATGGGACAAGCACACGTAACTCCCAAAGGTCTCGTCCTCTCCCACTTTTCTGAGGTATAGAAGGAGGCTTGGGAAATGGGCCTGGCTATCAAGAAGGGTAAGTTTGACTCTCTGTTCGGCCGAGTGGCCATCCTTTGGATAGGTGTTGGCATTCTTAAATCTTTACCTGGTAGAGCGGGAGGCCATCCTCAGACTGCAGGCTGCCAATTTGGTTTAGTAAGGACTTGAAAGGGGAAAGAGATGGACAAAAGCCATGTAAGAACTCTGGCTGAGCACAGAAGCCTAGGCTCAAGTCTGCTTAAGGATGGAAAGCAAGGGCATCACTGGAGTAATGTTCTCTACCAGGAGGCCAGAGAGGCCCTCCAAGGCCTGGCTCACGGTGCAAAGGGGGACCATTAAATGGCTGAGCGCCCCCAGTTCCAAAGGGAAATGGGGTCCCCAGACCTAGGTTCCCAGTAAATTACCACCACCTGAGTTGACTAAAAGAGCCGTAGGCGATCATGCAGTGAGATCTCAGAGGCCAGTTCTAAGGCGTTGCCCTTCTTTCCCGACCCAAGATCCAAAAGCTTACCCAGGGTGGGGAGGGCTTAACAGGCCAGCCCTGAGCCATCTCTTTACTCAAGATTTAGCCTGCGGCGTCCAGAATGACCTTCCCCATTCTACCATTCATAGCCACACCAGAGAATTGGGTGGCAACCACAGGGAACGTTTTCCCAGACCTAATTTCTAAGGACAAGGCCATCATTACTCGTTCTGGTAACCAGGGCCATCCTGATCAGTTTCCATACATTTTAGTTTGGGAGGATTTAGTCCAGAAGCCCCGGTCCTGGCTTAGGCCTTTGGTACAAGCTGGTAGCACTCCGGCATTGGTAGTCCAAGAGGAAAAGGGACCCCCAGGTGTCTTTAATACTTATGGAGAAAAGTCTTCTTCCCCAGTGCTTCCAGAAAGTTCATCTCTATATCCTTCTCTACTAGATTTTGAGACAGGTAGGCCACCTCCATATGCCCAAGCAGGTCGAGTAGCTGGGGCAGCTGCCCAGGCAGACCAAGCACCTAGTGCCCCAGTTAGGCCAGTGTCTTCAACAACTGGGGGGCAAGAAAGAGGACGTAGACCAAGGACTAGAGGGCTTCAGAGAACAGGAGCCCACCTCCTCAACTCCAGAGGAAGATGTCTCAATCTTCCCAGTTCATGCTAGAGGACAGGGGGGACCAGAGGGGGAGCAACATTACCAATTGTTAAGTTGGGTCCTGCACTCATGTGACTTTGTGTCACATGACCTCTGCAGGGTAAGGGAGGGGCTGAAACCCCCGCGAGAATTGGGCGTTCCCACGAGTAAAACCCCCATCTCGCGAGATGCATGCCTTTAAAAGGAGAGCCCGCGTCCTCTAGCTTCGGACAGGCGCGCGGGCCCCACGGTGCCTCGCCCTGATCCCCGGGAGAGCCGTGCCATTAAAACTTTACATGCCACGTGTACCGGACCTCTCTCGTGTTTTTCACACTCCGCCGTACTCACTTATTTTTATTTTACTCGCATTTAATTTTTTATTTTACTTATCATTTGGTGCCGAACCGGGAGAACTCTTGGGTCCCTCCCCATTTTTTTTTTTTTTCTGTTTTCTCTTTTTATTTTTACTCTCTTTTTGAGCCCCGGACTCTCCAACCCGCCAGCAGCTCGACTGTGAGGTCCCACACCAGCGCTCTGCTTGCAGGCGTTGCTCCCACCACTGCCGCCGCTGCTGCCCCGTGTCTGCCCGAACCGTAAGCCATCTTTTCAGCCCCGCGCTCTCCGGGAGAGCCGGCAGCCTTCTTCCTGCCCCGGGCTCTGCTGAGAGTCCGCGGCCATCTTTCCGCCCCGAGCTCTGCTGAGAGCTCACGGCCATCTTTTCGGCCCCGCGCTCTGCTGAGAGCTCAAGGCCGTCTTTCCGGCCCCGTGCTCTCCGGGAGAGCCGGCGGCCTTCTTCCCACCCCGGGCTCTGCTGAGAGCTCGCGGCCATCTTTCCAGCCACGAGCTCTGCTGAGAGCTCGCGGCCATCTTTCCAGCCATGAGCTCTGCTGAGAGCTCACGGCCATCTTTTCGGCCCCAAGCTCTGCTGAGAGCCGGTGGCCATCTTTCCAGCCCCGAGCTCTGCTGAGAGCTCGCGGCCATCTTTTCAGCCCCGCGCTCTGCTGAGAGCCCGCAGCCATCTTTTCGGCCCCGCGCTCTGCTGAGAGCCGGTGGCCATCTTTTCCCGCCCATGTGCTCTCTTCCGGAGCGCCGGCGGCCATCTTCCGCGGCCACCACCGCTGGGCCGGCTCCACCGGCCGCCAGGCTGCTAGTTCCACCCGCCCGGAGCCAGGCTCCTTGGGTGATGCTGGCACCTGTTCTACTTGCTGACCTCCTGCACGGGCCAGGACCTCTGCCTGCCACTTGGACCTCCTAAAACCGCCGTTCCCGCCTGCCCACGCTGCCCGCCGCTGGAATGGGACCGCGCCGCCCGCGGACTGCGCCACACTGCGCGCCTATGTCTTCTCCGCGCCTGGCGTTGCTTAGACCCGCCTGCCGGGGCCGCCTGCCTCCTCCATCTAGGTGGCCACCACTCTGCTAAACAGCCCCCAGCCCGCCAAGTCCAGCCCGCGCTCCAGCTGGTTCCTCCACTCGGACTCGCGCCCTGGCGCCCTTCACCCTGTGCCTGCCCACCCCTGCTGCCTGGGCCTGGCCATTCCGGTAAGCAGCCACATGGGATTACTGGGGGGGGGGTCGCCAGCTTTGGCCCGCCATCTTGCACACGTGGAATCACTGGGGGGCCGCCATCTTGGCCCCACCATCTTTAACCCCTCCCACCTCATGGCCTCACTGGAGGCCTCGCCATCCTTAACCCCTCCCACCTCATGGCCTCACTGGAGGCCTCGCCATCTTTAACCCCTCCCACCTCATGGCCTCACTGGAGGCCTCGCCATCCTTAACCCCTCCCACCTCATGGCCTCACTGGAGGCCTCGCCATCCTTAACCCCTCCCACCTCATGGCCTCACTGGAGGCCTCGCCATCCTTAACCCCTCCCACCTCATGGCCTCACTGGAGGCCTCGCCATCCTTAACCCCTCCCACCTCATGGCCTCACTGGAGGCCTCGCCATCCTTAACCCCTCCCACCTCATGGCCTCACTGGAGGCCTCGCCATCCTTAACCCCTCCCACCTCATGGCCTCACTGGAGGCCTCTCCATCCTTAACCCCTCCCACCTCATGGCCTCACTGGAGGCCCCGCCATCTTTAACCCCTCCCACCTCATGGCCTCACTGGAGGCCTCTCCATCCTTAACCCCTCCCACCTCATGGCCTCACTGGAGGCCTCGCCATCTTTAACCCCTCCCACCTCATGGCCTCACTGGAGGCCTCACAATCTTTAATCCCTCCCACTTTCCACTCCTAACCAATCCTAGGAGTCGGCGGCCATCTTTCTGGCCCGAGCCAGGCAGCTTGGCACTTGCTCTGCCTGCCAACTGCCTGCGCAGGCCAGGACCTCTGCCTGCCGCTTGGACCTCCTAAAGCACCGCTCCAGCTTGGTTCTCCGGTCACCGCCGGGACCTCTGGCCGGTTTGCCCCACCCGCCCCGAGCCAGGCTCACTGGCGGTGCTCCTCGGGGCCCAGCCTCAGCGTCTGGCGCGTGCCTGGAAGCCATTTTGTCTCCACGCCGCCTGCCCGGCAAGCCATGCCGCCTGCGCACCCCCACTGATCCCACCTGCGCCAGCCGCCAGTGCCGTCCACACCAGCCACCGACATCCACGCGCCCCAGCTCCACCACGCTCCCAGCAGCTTCTCAGCGCTTCTGTCGCAGCCAGCGCTGGCCGGCAACACTTCACTCCGGTAAACTGCCTCCTTCCCTTGGTTAGCGGGTTCCGGACTTGGGTCTTCCGGTCCATTGGGACCCAAAAATCCAAGCGCTTGGTGACCCATTGTCCCCCGGTCCACTGGGACCACGCTGCGGATGACCAGGTCATCCTCCGGTTTTGAGAAGGAATGAAGACGTTCTTCCCTATCTCTTAACCTCTGTTTCCGAACGATTGAGCAGGGAAATCGGGGACGCCCATTTCCTGTTCTTCGTTTCCGCCCGCGAACCAATTATGGGGAGTCGAACCTTTATACTAGCAGATGCCCTGAGAGCCTGTCTGCCTTGATACGAGTTGGGAAATAGGTTGCGGTGGCCCAGGAATAGTTAGGAACTTTTATAAGCGGTCTGGTATCCCTCCAAATGCTCTCCCCCATCAGCTTCCATTTATTTTCCTGCCAGCTGCCATTTTGTGATGGCGCATAGTCACTGCCTGGTGATGTCACAGTCACCATCTTGGCCTGCGCCAGACTGCAATTTTGCTGGGTGGCCCGCTCGGGCGCGCCCTAGGTGCTGCGGGAAACGACAGGCCAGGGCTGGGGCGACACTCTCTGTCTGCCCGTGTGGAGTCCGCGTTGCCATTCTTGCTGGACACCTGTCTCGGGACGTGCTCTTTGTGAGTATAGGTCCGTCGCAGCTGACAGAACCTTAACATGGCATCTAAGTTTTAATTCCAGAGAGAAACAGGCGGAGATGGAGCGTACACTCTTGACTTTGCCAAAAAGCAGATCCCTGGTAGCTGCCCTTTGGCTGGCGGTGGCGGCTCAGCCCTCTGGAGCGCCACCTAGGTGTGGAGGACTGCAATGACGACTACCTCCAGGAGCCTGCCTGAAGTGGGGCGAAGCCACGCCCACCAATCAGACTGTGCTTGGCGTGTGGCCAGGAGGGCCACTGGAACAGTGCCCTTGGAAAAGGGTGAGCCCCAGGTGCCTCAACACAGGGGGAGCACCTTTCCAGACCAGGCCCCGCCGCTGGCCCTACTCAGCCTGGCTGAAGACTGATGGCTCCTGGATCCCTCAACCTCCATCCTCTTTGCCAGCTCAGGGTAGCTCTCCAGGTACTGAGTAAGCCAGTCTCCTTTTTGGTCGCCTGCTCAATCTCATGATTTGTTTTTTTCTTTAATAGCCCTTGCCTGTTCAAGCCTCCTCAAGCGCACATCACTAAGCTGTCCAGGGTAACCTCCAATTTGCACTGCAGCTATGCACCCACCTGTACCCCCTTCTGGGGGACTGGACTCCCGACTCCTCCCGGCCTGGGGCCCCTGACGACGCCCCTTGACAGCAGGAAGAAGCTAGAGGGTCCAATCGTCATCCATTATCCCTACCATCAAAAGGCCAGAATGTTAAGTTGGGTCCTGCACTCATGTGACTTTGTGTCACATGACCTCTGCAGGGTAAGGGAGGGGCTGAAACCCCCGCGAGAATTGGGCGTTCCCACGAGTAAAACCCCCATCTCGCGAGATGCATGCCTTTAAAAGGAGAGCCCGCGTCCTCTAGCTTCGGACAGGCGCGCGGGCCCCACGGTGCCTCGCCCTGATCCCCGGGAGAGCCGTGCCATTAAAACTTTACATGCCACGTGTACCGGACCTCTCTCGTGTTTTTCACACTCCGCCGTACTCACTTATTTTTATTTTACTCGCATTTAATTTTTTATTTTACTTATCACCAATATTGGCCTTTTTTTTTTCCTCCAGTGATCTCTATAACTGGAGAACCCAAACCCCCCCTTTTCTCTGAAGATCCTAAGTGTCTTATAGGATTATTAGAGTCCATCATGCATACCCATTGTCCAATGTGGGACGACTGCCAGCAGCTGCTAAAGACGCTCTTCACCATGGAAGAAAGGGAGCATATCCTCAACGAGGCCAGAATGTCCTCGGCGAAAACGGGAGACCCACCACACTTCAGATTGAAATTGATGATGCCTTCCTGCTCACACGTCCAGATTGGGACTTCAGGGACGCACGAGGTAGGGAGTGTCTCCGAGTGCACCACCAGACTCTAATGACCGGTCTTCAGGCGACTGCTTAGACAGCCTACAAATTTTTCTAAGGTAAAGGCTGTTGTTCAAGGAAAAACAGAAAGCCCGGCTGCATTTTTAGAATGCTTGTATGATGCTTATAGGCAGTATACCCCAATAGACCCAAAGTCAGATGTACACTGGTCAGCTGTTATACTTTCTTTTATTAGGCAGCCCCCGATATCAGGAAGACTGAGGGGGTCGGGGCTCGGCTCCCCTCCCCCAAGTCTTGGATAACTTTAATGATGGAAGGGAAACCAGTGGGATTCATGGTGGGTACTGGAGCACAATACTCGGTGCTAAACCAGCCTTTGGGAATGCTAAATAAGCAGAGAACGAGCATAGTTCAGGGGGCTATCAAAACTCTGCTCCTGGACAAGTGAGCATACTGTTAATTTAGGAAAACACCAGTTCCTGAAAGCCCAGCTCCATTATTGGGAAGAGACTTGCTCACCAAAGTAAAGGCTCGTATCCACTTTGAACCAGAAGGAATTAAATTTACTGATGGAGAAGGACAACCATTACATATATTGACTTTATCACTGAATGATGAACACCGTTTATTTAAAGAGCAAAGAAAAGAACTAAAAGACCAGGAGGAAATGACTGTATGGCTAGAACGTTACCCCATCGCCTGGGCTGAAATAACAGGCATAGGACTGGCCAAACATGTGGCTCCAACAGTCGTAGAGCTAAAAGCTACCACCCAACCTATATGGGTTAAGCAATATCCAATGGGTGAGGAAGCATGACGGGAGATAGCGCCTTATATCCATAGACTCTTGGAAGCTGGAGTCCTCAGGTCCTGTCATTCGGCATGGAACACCCCTCTCCTCCCAGTCAAAAAGCCAGGAGGAACAGATTATCGGCCAGTGCAGGATCTTAGGAAGATCAATGAAAGAACTGAAGACATACACCCAACAGTGCCTAATCCCTACACAATCTTAAGCCATCTTTCCCCAACACTAATTCAGTTAAGATTGGCTGAAGTTAGCCAACCGTTTGCTTTTGAGGGGCAAGAAGAAAAAGGGGGAAAGATAGGCCAATTAACATGGACCAGGCTTCCCCAGGGATTCAAAAATTCCCCAACTCTTTTTAATGAGGCCCTTAGCTGGGACCTGGAGCATTTCCAACAGACTCATCCTCACGTGACTCTGCTACAGTATGTTGATGATTTGCTGTTAGCGGCAGCACTAGACAGGAATGCTTGAAAGCAACAGGCCAGCTGCTTGAGGAGTTGGGGACCCTGGGGTATCATGCCAGTGCTAAAAAGGCACAGATTTGCCAACAGACTGTCACCTACCTGAGGTACAAATTAAGGGATGGAGCACGATGGCTAACTGATGAAATGAAGAAGACCGTTCTTCATATTCCAACACCTACCACCACTCAGAAGGTGAGAGAATTCTTGGGTTCTGCAGGGTTTTGCCGACTATGGATACCAAATTTTGCAGAGGTGGCTAGGCCCCTCTATGAGGCCACCAAAGAGACTAAAAAGTGGCAATAAACTGGGGAACATCAACAGGCCTTTGATCATCTTAAGAGAGCCCTGTTGCAGGCGCCTGCTCTAACCCTGCCTGATCCCCTGAAACCCTTCACTCTGTTTGTGGATGAGAGAGAAGGAGTAGGTAAAGGGGTGTTAACCCAGCGGCTAGGACCATGGAAAAGGCCAGTAGCCTATTTGTCAAAAAGACTGGATGCAGTAGTGGCAGGATGGCCCCCGTGCCTCCACATCATTGCAGCCATAGCTGTGCTTCTCAAAGATGCAGATAAATTGACTTTTGGGCAAAATCTGCAAATTACGGCTCCCCATCCGTTGGAGGGAGTCCTAAGACAGCCGCCAGGCAAATGGATGACAAATGCCAGATTAACTCATTACCAGGGACTGTTATTGGACTCGCCTGGGATTACCTTCACAGATTCAGTGATTCTGAATCCAACCACCCTGCTGCCAGCACCGGACCTGCAACAGCCTCTTCATGACTGTGCAGAAATCCTGTCTGAAGTCTCCCAGGTGCGAGCTGATCTGCAGGATCTTCCACTGCCTAACTGTGAGTTGAACTGTCATACGGATGGTAGCAGCTTCGTACAGAATGGACAACGGTGAGCGGGGGAAGCAGTGGTGAATCAAGGAGAGGTAGTCTGGAGCAGTGCCCTACCCCCCCCGGAATGTCGGCCCAAAAGGCTGAGCTGGTAGTACTAGCTGAGGCTCTTGAACGGGCTGAGGGAAAACGCATCAACGTGTATACCGACAGCAGATACGCGTTTGGAACTGTACATGTGCAAGGCACCATCTACCGGGAATGGGGGTTTCACACATCAGAAGGCAGAGAATTTGGCACGTTCCAGGACATCAATCTGCCAACACCTCAGAAGCAATCGGTAATCGAGCAGACGCAGAGGCCAGAAGAATGGCAGCAGAAAGCCAGGAAATATCACCACTGTGGCCGCTATGAGTCTGCCCCTACCAGAGATGCCCGCATTGCCGCCACAGCCAAACTACTCTTCAGGATTTGAATTGGATAAAAACTCATCTACGAGTTCATGGACCTATAAATTCCAACAAATGGCAAAGAGACTGTGAAAAAGGCTAATTTTGCCACAAGAATTAGGACTTTCTTCTCACCAATCTTCATCAAACTTCCCACTTGGGCTGGAAGAAATTATTGACTTTGTTTTCTGCAGCACAGATCCGGTTTCCCCACCAAAACAGCATCGCACGGCAGGTAGTAGAACAGTGTGTGAGCTGTACTATGATAGGCCAGCTTTACAGAAAAGTCTGCATACAGGTACTCGGGTATCGGGGAGGTCTCCAGGACGGAGTTGGGAGGTGGACTTCACTGAGGTAAAGCCTGGCAAGTTTTGGTATCGATATTTATTAGTGTTAGTAGATACTTTCTCTGGGTGGGTAGAAGTTTTTCCTACAAAAAGGGAAACAAGTCAGGTGGTAGCCAAAGCCTTACTAGAAGAAATAATTCCCCTATACGGGATCCCAGAGACAATAGGGTCTGATAACGGTCTTGCTTTCATTAGTAAAGTCCTCCAAGGACTGGCCCGAGCAATGGGGTTGGTTTGGAAATTGCATTGTGAGTATAACCCCCAAAGCTCTGGGCAGGTAGAAAGGATGAATCGGACTCTAAAGGAGATCTTAACTAAATTAGTAACAGATGCCGGGCGTGGTGGCGCATGCTTGTAATCCCAGCATTTGGGAGGCTGAGACCTGGAGGATCACGGTTCGTGGACAGCCTCAGCTACTTAGTGAGGCCCTCTGCAACTTGGTGAGACCCGGTTTCAAAATAAGAAGTAAAAAATAGGGCAGGGGGTGTAGCTCGGAGGTCAAATGTCCCTGGGTTCCATCCCCAGACCCGCAAAAAATAAATAAATAAATAAATAAATAAATAAATAAATTAGTAACAGAGACTGGCAGTGACTGGGTGACACTCCTCCCTCTAGCCATTTTTCGGGTTCAGAATTCTCCATACATTCATGGCCTAACTCCTTTCAAAATTTTGTATGGAGCACCTCCCCCCATCATCCAGCGTGCTGTAGCACCACCAGGGGAGAAAAATCTCGCCTCAAATTACCTAACTATGTTGCAGGCCCTGTCCAGGGTCCAGCAAACAATTTGGCTCTTAATTCAGGCCTATCATGAAAAGAATACAGAACCAAACCCAAAACATAGTATCGTCCCAGGGAATATGGTCTGGGTCAAGAGACACCAGTCAAAGACTTTAGAACCTCGGTAGAAAGGGCCTTATGTTGTCTTGTTAGCTACCCCTACTGCTTTGAAGGTTGACGGTATTGGACCTTGGGTGCATTTTTCCCACGTGAGGAAAGCACAACCCGGTGAGGCAAGAAGAACAACCGACGAGTGGACTGTCTGACGACATCTCTCCAATCCACTGAAGTTACACCTAACTAGAAAGAAAAATCCTCTTAACTTCATAAGGTTGAAAGTAATACTTAAGTCTTGTAAATGGGTTTCTTTAACTGCTGGTATATGAACAACATTATTAAATGGTATGTTTTTTTAGGTTTGCTTGTATGTAACGACAAAAGACATATCTAGAGAGACTATAGATGTATTTCTTTATGTTGGTAAATACAGAGAAAGCATATATTGTGAGACTAAGAAAGCATGTTGTAAGATTTATCCTGATTGTCCAAAATGGGAAAGGACCAGGATAGAAAAATCAGAAGGCTAAAGTAAGTTGTAAAACATTGGTGGAATTTTTTTGTTTGTAAGTTTTATCCTAAGATTGTCCCAAATGGGAAAGGACCAGGAAATTAAGAGGGTTAAAGCAAGTTGGCAGAAGGTTTGTGTTAAGTTGCAGAGGGTCCGTGGTATGTTTGTTTGCATATGTGATGAAGATTGATTATTAAAAGGGTGTAGGTTTCTAATAAGCCTACCATTTGTGTATTCCCAAGAGAAAAGCGCTAGAGTTCAGCAGGGATGTACTATGGATAGAAAGGCTAGAGGATTGCTTTTGGCAATGAAACTGGGAGACCCCAAAGTCTGTAATAATTCTTTAAAACTGGCTTCAAGGTTGTTTACTGAAAAAAAAAAGTTACAGGAGACTAAGTCATATCATACAGGAATTTGAAATTTGCTTTAGAAACTAATTCCAAAAGCTTGTTAAGTCCACCAAGGAAGCAATCTAGAGACACATGTCCAGGTGAAGATTGGCAGCTTGGTTTCACTCATGCCAAGGGGAGCTTTTAGATCTTTTCTGATTGGAACATAGTCCTAGATAACAATGTTATGGGACTTCATTTCTAAATTTTCATGGTTCCAACCTCCATAGTTGTCCTGGGAAACTGTTTGCGTGTGGGACCTGTGCCATGTAATCTCAAATGTGATCATACGATCACAAGTCCTACTCCAACATCAAACTTACATCTCCCCTTAGGATGATTTTAAATTTCATTTCTCAATGGCTGGAAGCTTTTAAGACTTCAGATAGTGTTACAGACAGACCCTGACAAGATCATCTATCAGAGTCCTCTGGATGCTCATAGACACACACCGCATGGACCCATCTGATCTCCCCATGCCAATTACATACATATGTACCCTAAGCTGGGGGCCCCCTTACGTTGCCCCTGTTCAGCTCGAAGCATCTTGATGAGTTGTCACCCTGATTCCTTTGCTATGGGTACACGTATGTATGTAATAATAATGGGATGACACTGATGGGAAATTAGCTCATGTTAAATGTCTGTACACTTGTAATAGTCAAATTGTATTTTCTGAAACTGATAGCTTTTGTGAAGGACCGTATCAACTCTGTAAAACTCTTGGTCCTCAGACATCATTTTGATCTCTTGGAGGGGCCTAACAGTAAGTCTGAGGAAGATTCCTCAGCTTGAAGAGAAAAAGGGGGAAATGTAGGGGTGCTGGAAAGCAGGCTGGAAGAAGCGCTTCCTCCCCCCCAGCATGAGAAGTTAACTAGAGAAGTCTTCTCCCATATTAGGATTAGAAATAAGATATTAGAATATAGAGTTAAGATATAGAAGTAAGGTAGGATTAGAAACAGAATGAAGATCCATAAGCCCAGCTGCCCAGGTTGCAGGATTCAAGGACCAGGGCATGGGACCCACCAGGTCAAAGCCTCTAATCTCCAGCTTGCTGGCCAAGGTCTTTGAACACTTTGAACATAGGCCCCATCCCCATATCTCAGAGCCAGATCAGCCATCAAGGCCATGCTAATCTGCTCTCCAGGCAGAGTCCTCAGGGCAGAGATAAGCCTGGCCCAGCCAAGGTGGGTGGGAAAGGCAGACCTAGGGAATGAACACATACCATAAGGGAGATAAGCAGTGTTTAGCAGGCTCTGATGACCTGTGTGGATGCATGTTTTAAAATTATTGGTTGTACTTGTTTGTCCTTGTATCTGATTGGTTGTATTCTAAGGTTGGCGGGCTCTGACTTTTGGCGGGCTCTGACTTTGTGACCACTCCCTCCTGGGGCTATAAATCCAGACTGTGAAGTGAGCCCGGGGTCGAAACTCAACCCCTGGCTATCCGGGACAGAGCTGCAGCACAATAAACCTCGCTTGCATTTTACATCTCTTGTGAGTCCTTCGATATTTGGGTTGGTGGGCGATTCTAGGACCTTTCACAGGAAGTGCCACTCCATCTGACTCCCTTTCTATTTTTATTTTTTTTGTTTTTACACAGTGTCTTGTTCTGTTGCCTAGGATGGCCTCAAGGATCCAATTCTAAACTGGGCATGGTGGCACACACTTATAATCCCAGCATTTGAGAGGCTGAGATAGGAAAATATGGGTTCGCAGGCAGCCTCAGCTACTTAGTGAGGCCCTTAGCAACTCAGACCCTGTTTCAAAATAATTAATAAAAATAAGGCTGGGTGTGTAGCTCTTAGGTAGAATGCCCCTGGGTTTTATCCCTAGTACTGCAAAAAGGTAAAAAGAAAAAAAATAGGGCTGGGGGTATAGCCCTGAGGTAAAATGCCCTGGGTTTCATCCCCAGTACCTCAAAAAGAAAAGAAAGAAAAAATAGGGTTGGGGGTGAGCTCAGAGGTACAATGCCCTGGGTTCCAATCCCAGTATCACACAAACACAAAACATGCCATCTGTGCCAGTATTGGGAATGGCCTAGGAAGATTTGAGAAAGCTCTGATTATTAATATATTTCAAAAATAGTTGTGTCAAAATGGTAGCAGACATGTGTAAAGAAAAGACTTGATTTCTGCCTAAAACAGGCAACTATTCCAATGTAAATTAACCTAGCTCAAAGTAATTAACCAATCAATAGGAGAGAAATAGGCCTTTCTCTATCTAAAGACAGATCTTAAGAGAAGAGAACTAGGCTTTTATCTAAAGACAGATCTACAGGATGATCTAGGGAGGATGGAGCAGGGTTTGACCTTGCCCTTCATGAAAGACACCTCCCCACACCTTATTGGGGGAGGTACTTTACAGGGACTTTCACTACAACAGAGTCATGCAAACAAGATGGAGGTCATGGGTATAAAATGCCGAGTCCACGTGTAAGCCCTTTGGTGTATTCATTTCAAGTCACCCCCTCATGCCATTTTGGCATGGGGCTGTATTTCTATTTTCTGTATTTCTATCTTTTAATAAATGTCTTTAAATCTTCAGCAACTGTCCAAGCTATGCATATTTATTCTTAGCTTAGGACAAGAATCCACGGTTTTTCTTCTGTTTGGGGTCATTTTGAGTTTTGTTATGGGTTGGGGGAAAGTGTGTCTGGGACCCTAGCAGGGGTTCCCGGGGAACAGTTTCCCCAAACCACATTCTCTCAATCTGTAACATAATTTGGCGCCCAACTTTGTGGGGCAACATGGGGCCTGTGGCTCTGTATTTTTCATGGGACTTTTTAGGCAGTGGGTCGGTGGGCAGCAGCAGTTTTAGCTCCAGCTGGTGAGCTGTTGAGCTTTAAAACAACTATAGAGCAGCCTTTGCATCAGGGCATCTCTGAAAGTGACTTCCAGGGCATCTCGTCTGTGGTCTTAGTACCACTGCACCCCAAAATGTATGTACCTTCCTGGAACGATATGAGTTCCCCCAGAATGACCGTGATCATCCGGCAATCTGGAAGGCAATTCTGGCTTCGTGGGGAGCCCCCGACCAAGAGATTAGCCCACAGTTGAATCCCCTCCAGGAAGAAAACCCTTTAAATAGTGTCAGGGACAATGGCAGGCCGAGGACCTCCTCCTGGCTTACTATACAAGGCTTAGTGGCCACCAGTACGCGATCTAGGATCCGCATCCTTTGGGGGTAAGATCCTTGCGGCCTATGCCTACATAAGGGGAGCAGGGCCAGTGCTTGGTCCTTATTGAGGCGTCTTGGAAACTGCCATTGTCTTGTTAGGCCCAATGAGTGCCCATCCATTCTGCGACATTGTTAAAACCCCTATACAAGGTTAAATCTAAGAGAAATGCCCATGGCCCACCTCCAGAAAAATTCCCAAACAAGACAGGAGACACTAGCCAGCAACCATTTCTAAATAGCAGTGAGTTTTTTTTCCCCGGCAATGGGAAACAGGTTCTAAGGAAATAAACTGAAGGAGGGTAAATGGACAGAGAAAGCTCCCCAAACAGGAGATGCAAGCCAGCAAAAGGTAGTAAGATTTTTTTCAGTGGTTAAAACAGGTTCTAGGGAGATAAGCTAGTTTGTTTTTAGCAGCAGGATCTAGGAAGCATGGCCATTAGCAACTGCGGCCACATGCACCGTGTTGGTCACTATGGCAGGTCATAGTCGCTGGCAATTAATGGAAGCCATAATGGGTAAACTTTTGCAAAAGCTCAGAAAGGGAAAAAACCTGGTAAAAGTTTTTGCCAGGCAGGTCTGCTGGGTAATGGCCACACCCGAGAGATATGGTCACTATGGCAGGTCATAGTCGCTGGCAACTAATGGAAGCCATAATGGGTAAGCTTTTGCAAAAGCTCAGAAAGGGAAAAAACCTGGTCAAAGTTTTTGCCAGGCAGGTCTGCTGGGTAATGGCCACACCCAGGAGATATTGTCAGGCATTCAGCAGGCAGTTACAGCTTCATTTGCATAACAAAAGCCCTAAGGGAGGAGGCAGCTCAAGGAGGAGGCCACACCCTGCTGCTGGCAGCTGGAAGCTCAGAGGCCTCTCAGAAGTAAAATAGATACAAGGAAGCAAATCAATAAGACCATTTATTTTTTTTTTTGGAAAATGGCAATCTTTTCAGCTAGAAAACCTCGTCTAGAGAGAAGTAGCGGAGGCTGGCTTCGAACCTGTGCGATCCTCCTACCTCAGCCTCCCAAGCTCAGGGATTACAAGCATGCTCCACCACGCCCGGCTCCAGGCCTGAATTTTCATGGACAGACAGCATGAATGGTTGTTGCAGGTTAGGAAGATGAAGAGCTGGGGCTCAGGTTAACCCTGTTGTAAGGTTTGGAAGGATGGATGGATGTCATCAGGGGCCCATGTGTAGGCCCCTTTGGAGCCTCATATAGGGGTTTTGCTTAGAGTGAAAAATTAGAGATCCATGCTCGAAAATATCTGGCCTCTCTCAAGAAGGAGAGAATTTCGTCTTGGTTTTTGGGCACCGGAGAGTTTTAATAAGTGCTTTGTGGTCTAATGTGATGGCCTTTGATTGATGGGAAATTTGGACTCCCAAATAGAGTACCTGGCTTTGAGCTAACTGTACCTTTGGTGGAGATACCCCGTAACCAGGGATAGACTTCTTCCTTTCTCCTTCAGTCCCCAAGCCAGGAGCCTTGCTGCAGTCACTTAGCATTCCATTTGAAGCCCTGTCAGTCTAGAGGCGTGGGGGTGGGGCTGGGAGGGGCTCTCCTGGCTCCCCAATCAGGAGCGCAGGGGGCGGGCTCTCTGGATCTCGGAATTTCCTCTTGGAGCCACCACGTGGCTGCCTATCTGTCTTCCTAAGGAGCAAGCCAGTTGTTTGGTCCAGCTCCAAAGACCCGAGAGTCTTGGGGGACGCATCCCAACGCGGCGCCATGGTGAGTGAGGCGAGTCCGGGGCGGCGAGGAGGGCGGCTGGCGGCGGCGGCGGCCGCGGCGCTGAGTCCCGGCGCCCTGGGCCTGGGCGGCCCCTGCAGAGCGGGCGGCGGCGGCGGCTTCCCCTGCGGTGCCGGGGCCTCTCTGCAGCTCGGCGCGGCCCGCGGCCCTGACCGCGCGAGGGTCGCGGGGAGACCCGATTAATATTATATTACGAAACAGGGTCTGTCTGAGTTGCTGAGGGTCTCATTAAAGTTCTGGAGTTGGCTCTGAATATGGAATCCTCCTTTCAGTCTCCCCAATACCGTCCAGGGCTGCTGATGTTTGGCGGGGGGAGGGCGTATTGTAGATTGACTCCAATGGCCTCACTAAGTAGCTGAGGCATCCCTGAAATGAGATCCTATGTCTCAGCCTCCCAAATGCTGGGATTACAAGCGTGCGCCACCACGCCAGGCTATTTTTAATTTTTGGAACAGAGTCTTAGTAAGTTGATGAGGGCCTCACTAAACTGCGGAGGCTGACCTTAAACCTGGATCCCATTGTCTCAGACTCCAAGTACTGGGAATACAGGTGCAGGCCAACGTGCCTGGTTGTTTTCTGCCTTCCTGAGAGGCCTGCCCTTATCTCTCAGAGCCCTGAAATAGGCCTTTCACATTTTAGGGTGGATGGGTGTGTGTGTATGTGTGTGGGTTTGTTTGAGTAGTGGAGATTGAGCTCAGTGTGGTTCTTCTCCTAGTCACTTAGTTCTTGGGGTGCCACACCTAACTCACTGTCCAACCAGAGGATTCAGGCCCGGTGTGAGCTCTCCAGTGAGGTGCACAGGCTGCAGGGCCTATGACAACACATTTAAGTGGATTTTACTGTTCAAATCCGCCATACTGGGGACTCCTTTCAGCTGCTGAGATCACTGATCGGTGCTTCAGCCTCCTGGGCGCTGTGACAGACTCTGCCACCATAACTGTAGGCAAAATCCCGAGCCACCCAGAAACAGGAAGTGGTGAAATGTGGGGGAGCCATGTTTTGGGTAAGGAGGGACTGATGAGGTGGTGGGGAGTGGCCTCCTGCCAGCCCTGGAGGCTGCCGTGGGTCCCTGGAGTAGGGGTGCAGCTGGGCCATTGGTGGTGCTGGGCAGCCTTTCTGTGCTTGCAGTGACCCAGGCAACCAAGAGCCCTGTGGCATCTGGGCCTGCAGCCCTGGAATCACGGGTTGTGCCCTGGTAGCAGAGCATTGGGTGCCTGTGTGGTAGGAGCTAGGGATTGGGTCTCCATCCCTCCTGCCTCACCAGGCTGACCACATTCTCCAAGTTCTCTGCTGTTTGAAAGCAGGGCCTCAGTCCACAGCCTGTACATAAGCCCTGCTCTCCTCAGGATGCCAGTAAATCTGTAAATATCCAGAGTCTGTCCCATATCACCAGCTTACCAAGAAGAGGTGCACGTGCACCCGTGGCTGGGGTGGGAATGGAGGGAGATATTTGTCCTCTCAAACAGCAAAGAGGAGAAGATGAAAAAGAGAGATAAAAGAATGTGACTTAGAAAGCAACGTGTGAAGAGGGGAAAGTCCCAAATGTAAGGTGTGCAGACTTCTCAGTGTGTGGGCAGAGAGGACTTTGCTTTTGGGGTAGCAGCCAGCAGGAGTAGAGAGAAGTTGGAGAGGAGGATCGGGTTGTGACATCAGACCCCAGACTGGAGAAGGTTTTTCCTGGTCCCAACTTGTTAGCATGACAATAAAGGGTTGTGTGCTGCCTCAGGCTAAAGGTAAATCAAAGATTAGAGACCTGGAGGAAGGAAAAAAACAGAAAACTTGCTTAAAGTTTTTTTTTTTTTTTTTTTTTTGCTGACAGTTAATTATTTTTTAGGACAAAAGTGGGAATTTGAAATGTGCTTATCTTGCCTTATGACAATAAAATAAAAACAGGACATCCTTGGGCGGCTGAAACAGGAGGATCGCACAGATTTGAAGCCAGCCTCGGCTACTTAGTGAGGCTCTCAGCAACTTAGTGAGACCCTGTTTCCAAATAAAATACAAAATAGGTCTGGGAGTATAGTCCAGAGGTAGAAAGCCTCTGGGTTCCACCCCCAGTACCACCAAAAAAAAACCCAGAAAAACAAAAAAACCCAGGACATCCTGTAAGTATAATAGGGAATGTGTTGCAAATAGTTGGATGTTTCTCCAGAGCAATAAAGCACTAGATGTGGGAGTCTATTTTTTGGTAATACTGGGTATGGAACTCAAGGGAAATCCACCTCTGCGCTACATTCCCAGCTCAGTTTTTTAAATATTTTCTTTGGAAACAGGGTCTCCCTAAGTTGCTGAGGCTGGCTTCCATGATGCGGAATCCTCCTGTCTTGGCCTCCAAGGTACTGGGATTGCAAGGGTTCACCACCACACCTGACTTTGTGATCTTTAATCACTGCTATTTACTGAGAATTTGAGTGTTTCTTTAGGTGTGTACTATAATAATGATAAAACAATACTAAAACTATTAATAATAATAATCTGCTCTTTGTGCCCGATTCTGGCACAGAGAGCCTTAAAACCCTTGGGAATTCCAGGAACAGAATGTCTTTGCTTATGAAAAGCCCCTTTTATATAATATCTGAATTATACTAACAGAGTGACTCAAGGTGCCGCCCTTCTATAATTTCTGGATGGAGTCTGGTGACCAGTCAGAGCAAACACACACTTTGGTCCGGCATCTCCAGCAGGGATAATGGGGTCCATCTAAGCCCTGAACTTGTCAGGACTGTAAACTCTGAGTGGTGTCAGCATTGAATGATTGGACACCCAGTTGGTGTTGGAGAATCGGTTGGTGTGCAGCAAACCCCACATGTTGGGAGTCAGAAGGATACCACAGGTCAGAACTTACACCTGACTGTAGGTGAGTGTTTGTGGAGTATAAGGTTAATAAGGTCCCAGAATTTAGTTTCCTGGCTGCTTAGGTTCCTTCCCCTCCTCCCTGCTCATGACCCACCTGGCTGCAGCTGCGCAGTGAGAGTGGTCTGTATCTCAGCTTAGGAAGTTGTGTGACCTTCTGATGTTCTCTTGAGAGATGTGGGTGAGGCTGCAAGCTTCCATTTGGCTTTCATTGTAGAATCTTCTTTTTAAAAAATAGCATTTTCCTTCACCATCTAAGAAAAATTTTCAAGATTTGCATGTGTGGGCATTGTAGTGTACATTTGTAATCCCAGAATTGGAGAGGCTGAGACCAGAGGATTGTGGTTCGCAGACAGCCTCAGCTACTTAGTGAAGCTCTTTGCAAGTTAGTGAGACCTTATTTCAAAATAAAGAATTTGTTTAAAAAAAGGAGAGCCTCGTGCGGTGTGCACGCTTGTAGTTCGGCATTTGGAGGCTGAGACTGAAGGATTGCAGTTCTTGGACAGCCTCAGCTACTTAGTGGAGTCCTCTGCAACTTTGTGAGACCCTGTTTCAAAATAAATAATAAAAAATAGGGCAGGGGGTATATCTCGGAGGTTTTATGCCTTTGGGTTCCATCACCAGACCCACACAAACACACACACAAAAAAATAGAGCAGGCAATGTAGATCAAAGATAAATCGCCCTGGGTTCATCGAAAAAAAAAATTGCGTATAAGACGGTGATTTTGTTGCTTGAATCTGGGTGGATAGAATGATGAGTTCTGATGAAGGATTTTTTTTTTTTTGCCATTGGAGATGGAAACCAGAGATCTTCTACCATCCTACCTTCTGGGTTACAGTCGCACACTTTTTATATTTTAATTTGAAACAGCGTCTCACTAAGGTGCTGCTAGCCTCACTAAATAGCTAAGGCTGGCTTCGAACCCATGCGTATTACTGTCCTAGCCTCCCAAGTACTGACATTACAAGCATGTGTCACCATGCCTAGCTCAAAGACATTTCTTGAAATAAGTTATGTGCTTAACAGTAAAGTTCCTTGGGTAAGGTGGTGAGCACCTGTAGTCCCGGGACTTGGGAGGCTGAGACATAGCATCACAGTTTGTTGGCCAGCCTCAGCAACTGAGGGTCTGTATGAATTGTCAATACCTCCTTGGAAGATAAAAAGTGAAAAGTGTTGGAGGTGAACTTTGAAAGTAGAATGGCTCTGGGTTCAATCTCCAATACAAAAAAAAGAAAAAAGGAAAAATTAAAATGATTTTATTTAAAAAATATTTATATAATCATCTGTAAGTGAATAAATAGACTTGTCTGTCTATCTTTTGAATATTATGTATGATCCTGAGAATTGATGTAGGAGTATTTCTACATCTAGTTACCATGCTCAGCTTGCTTGCTTGCTTGCTTTCTCTCTTTCTTTTCTTGTTTGATTGTTTGTTTGTGGGGTTTTGCATTGACCCAGGACATTGTAGTCCATGCTCCTTCCCCATCCCTTTAGATTTTTGGAAGCAAGTTCTCATTACATCGCTTAGAGTCTGGAAACACATTGATGATGGCCTCAAACCTGCAGTCCTCCTTTTTTAGCCTTCCATGTGCTGGAACCACAGGTTTGTGTGAGCACACTTGGGTTATTTTAGTGGCTTATTTATTTGTTTATGGGGCTGCAGGTTGAAGCTGGGGCATCCTACCACTGAAATGTACCCCCAGTCCTATTTTTATTTGGAAAGGGTCTCACTAAGTTGATGGGAGCCTCACTGGGTTGGTGAGGCTGGCTTTCAGTCTGCAGTTCTCCTGTCTCAGCCTCCCAAGTATTAAGCAAATAGACATGTTCCACCACACCTGGCCAACCGCTTGAGTATTTGGTGCCATTTTGCTATTATTGCAAAAAACAGGACCACAGCTCTTCCAGTGTGTAGAGGAGCTTACACCATAAGCAGGGACCAGACATAGACCGCCTTCCATGTCTGCCTTTTCTTGCTCTGTCTTGCCAACCTGCACTCCTGCCTGATAGCCAGCATGAACTCTGATCTCTGCTTGCTGGGTGTCTGGGGTCTCATGCCTTTTTTCCTGTTCATTATTGCCTACTATATGAATTCCAAGTCACATTGCCATCTTAGAATGGAGACAAGCACATAGGAGTCATTATGTACCAGAAATAGAAACCATGGCTGGGCGTGGAGGTGCACGCTTGTAATCCCCACACTTGGGAGGATTACAGGAGGATCCACATGTTTGAAGCTAGCCTCAGCTACTTAGTGAGACCCTGTTTCCAAATAAAATATAAAATAGGTCTGTGAGTATAGCCCAGAGGTAGTAAGCCCCTGGGTTCCACCCTCAGTACTACCAAAAAAAAAAAAGATCATTTAAGTAACTGAGGCTGGACAGTCCTGGGTTTACAAGTGCATGTCACCACACACAGCTAGGACTTTATTTGAGAGATGCTACGGTGCCCACAGAAAAGTTGAGATGACCCAGAAATACTGTGGGTGTCGGGGTTCTCCTAGGACCATATACCTTCAGCCTCCCATCAGAATTGCTGCAGGACATGATGTGGGAATGGATGGAGAGTAAGAGTGTGATGAGCAAGGCATGGAGGGAACATTTAGGGAACAGAGCATCATGGGAACTTCCTTTGAAGTTAGTATAGACCCGCAGTGATCTGAGTCTCACCCTTCATCCTAGAAATATGTTCATGTTTTAGGCGTTGGTGGCTTTTGAGGATGTGGCTGTGACCTTCACCCTGGAGGAGTGGGCTTTGCTGAATCCCTCCCAAAAGGAGCTCTACCGACACGTGATGCAGGAAACCTTGAGGAACCTGGCCTGCGTAGGTAAGGGTGGTGTCATTCCCTCCATTAATCAATCAGAGTGCACAAGGTTTTTTTTTTTAATTAAAAATAGCATGAGGAGCCGCACGCTTGTAATCCCATCATTTGGTAGGCTGAGGCCGGAGGATCATGGTTTGCGGACAGCCTCAACTACTTAGTGAGGCCCTCTGCAACTCAGCGAGACCCGGTGTCAAAATAAAGAATTAAAAATAGGGCAGGGACTGTAGCTCGGAGGACGAATGCCCCTGGGTTCCATCTCCAGACCTGTCAAAAGGAAGAAAAGAATCTTGAAAGGAAACGTTTTGGGAAATATACCAGGCCTCATCACATTATTTATATCTTGCATTCAGCCTATAATTTAATAATTCTGCTGGGCGTGGTGGCGCACGTTTATAATCCCTGTGCTTGGGAGGCGGAGACAGGAGGATCGCCCTGGTTCAGAGCCAGCTTCGCTGCATTAAGAGACCCTGTTTCAAAATAAAAATATAAAATAGGTCTGGAAGTGTAGCCCAAAGGTAGAAGGGCTTCCAGGAACCCCAGTACCACCAAAATAATAATAATAATAATAATAATAATAATAATAATTCTGTCGTTATATTGTAATGATTTATAATTCTCTTTCTGTGTCTACACTTTAGGCCAAGATCAGGAGAAGCAGAACAATACTGATGTTTACCAACCTTTCGGGAGAAATCCAAGGTAATTTTTCACTCCCAGAAGAAAGCAATGACTCAGGTAGGGTGGTGAGCTTGTAATCCCAGCACTTGGGAGGCTGAGACAAAAGAGTCATAGGTTAAAACAAAGTATAAAATAAAATTAAAAAGGCTGGAGATTTAGCTTGAAGGGAGAGAAAGTAAGCAATGAGTCTTAGAAAAGTAGCTCAGACCATATTTTAAAAATGCAGCCGGGCGTGGAGGCCCACACTTGTGATCCCCATGATTATGAGTTTGAGACAGGAGGATCAGCCATGTTCAAAGCCAGCCGTGCTGGATTAGAGACTGTATTTCCAAATAAAAATATAAAAAAAGTAGGTCTGGGCATGTAGCCTGGAGGTAGAAGTGTTTCCAGGAACTCCAGTACCACAAAAAAAAAAAAAAAAAAATTAATTAATTAATTAATTTTTATTTTTTTTTTGTGTGTGTGTGGTACTGAGGATGGTACTCAGAGGCTTTCTATCTCTGGGCTATACTCCCAGACCTATTTTATATTTTATTTGGAAACAGGGTCTCACCAAGTTACTGAGAGCCTCACTAAGTAGCAGAGGGTGGCTTCGAAACTGTGCAATCCTCCTGTCTCAGCCTCCCAAGCGCTGGGATTACAAGTGCATCATCATGCCCGGCTAATAAATTAATTTTTAAAAAATTCATATACAAAGCCGGGCATGGTAGCGCACGCTTGTAATCCCGGCGCTTGGGAGGTGAAACAGGAGGATCGCACAGGTTCGAAGCCAGCCTCAGTTCTCAGCAACGTAGTGAGACCCTGTTTCCAAATAAAATATAAAATAGGTCTGAGAGTATAGAAAGTTTCTGGGTTCCACCCCCTAGTACCACCAAAAAAAAAAAGAAATTCATATACATTGAACTTCTACAATTCAAAATTCCAACATTTATATTTCATTTGTTAACAGGGTCTCACTAAGTTGCTGAGAGCCTCACTAAGTAGCTGAGGCTGGGTTCAAACCTGTGTAATCTTCCTGTCTCAGCCTCCCAAGTGCTGGGATTACAGGTGTGAGCCACCATGCCTGGCTCTGTAGAAAATTCTTAATTAACACCGAATTACTAATATACTTCTCTCTCTCTTTTTTTCAGAAATCTGGTAGCGAGATTCTTTGAATATGAACTTGGTAGTGACTGTGGAATAATCTTTAGCTGCTGTCTAGATCCTATTGTCAAACAGAAAACTCATCCTGGAGTCAAACCAGGTGAAAGGCAGATGTGTGGAGATGGTCTCTCTGGTCATTTATCCTTAAAAAAGCCCCACAGTGCTCACTCTGGACAGAAACCATGTGTGCCTTTGAAATATGGAGAGAAACCTGGTCAATACAAAGAACAGGAGGAAGCCTTCAGTTCTCCCAAGAGCTTTCTGAAGGATAAAGGGAGTCACAGTGGAGATAAACATGAATGTGAGCAGTGTGGGAAAACCTTCAGTAGATCTCATTACCTTAAAATCCATGGAAGAATTCACAGTGGAGAGAAGCCTTATGTATGTGAACAGTGTGGGAAAGCCTTTAGCATTTCTGGGAACCTTAAGAGACATATGCGAGTTCATACGGGTGAGAAACCCTATGTATGTAAGCAATGTGGGAAAGCCTTTAGTTCTTCGCGTCAATTACAAGTACATGAGCGAATTCACACTGGGGAGAAACCCTATGTATGTAAGCAATGTGGGAAAGCCTTTAGATCTTCCAGGTACCTTTGGGCACATGAGCGAATTCACACTGAAGAGAAACCCTATGTATGTAAGCAATGTGGGAAAGCCTTTAGATCTTCCAGTGAGTTTCAGGTACATGAGCGTATTCACACTGGGGAGAAACCCTATGTATGTAAGCAATGTGGGAAAGCCTTTAGATCTTCCAGTCACCTTAAGGCACATGAGCGAATTCACACTGGGGAGAAACCCTATGTATGTAAGCAATGTGGGAAAGCCTTTAGATCTTCCAGTCGCCTTCAGGCACATGAGCGAATTCACACTGGGGAAAAACCCTATGTATGTAAGCAATGTGGGAAAGGCTTTAGTTCTACCAGTGAGTTGCAGGTACATGGGCGAATTCACACTGGGGAGAAACCCTATGTATGTAAACAATGTGGGAAAGCCTTTAGATCTTCCAGTGAACTTAAGAAACATGAGCAAATTCACACTGGGGAGAAACCTTATGTATGTAAGCAATGTGGGAAAGCCTTTAGATCTTCCAGGAACCTTCGGGTACATGAGCGAATTCACACTGGGGAGAAACCCTATGTATGTAAGCAATGTGGGAAAGCCTTTAGATCTTCCAGTGAGTTTCAGGTACATGAGCGTATTCACACTGGGGAGAAACCCTATGTATGTAAGCAATGTGGGAAAGCCTTTAGATCTTCCAGTGAACTTAAGGTACATGAGCGTATTCACACTGGGGAGAAACCCTATGTATGTAAGCAATGTGGGAAAGCCTTTAGATCTTCCAGTGAACTTAAGGTACATGAGCGTATTCACACTGGGGAGAAACCCTATGTATGTAAGCAATGTGGGAAAGCCTTTAGATCTTCCAGTGAGTTTCAGGTACATGAGCGTATTCACACTGGGGAGAAACCCTATGTATGTAAGCAATGTGGGAAAGCCTTTAGATCTTCCAGTGAACTTAAGGTACATGAGCGTATTCACACTGGGGAGAAACCCTATGTATGTAAACAATGTGGGAAAGCCTTTAGATCTTCCTGTGAACTTAAGAAACATGAGCGAATTCACACTGGGGAGAAACCATATGTATGTAAGCAATGTGCGAAAGCCTATAGATTTTCCACTAACCTTCAGATACATGAGCGAATTCACACTGGGGAGAAACCCTATGTATGTAAGCAATGTGGGAAAGCCTTTAGATCTTCCACTAACCTTCAGGTACATGAGCGAATTCACACTGGGGAGAAACCTTATGTATGTAAGTAATGTCGGAAAGCCTTTAGATTTTTCGGTCAGTTTCAGGTACATGAGCGAATTCACACTGGGGAGAAACCCTATGTATGTAAGCAATGTGCGAAAGCCTTTAGATCTTCCACTGAACTTTGGGTATATGATCAAATTCACACTGGGGAGAAACCCTATGTATGTGAGCAGTGTGGGCAAGGCTTTAAATGTTCCCAAAGTATTAAGAGACATGAAAGGACTCACGCTGGAGAGAAACCTTAAGTATGTGATATATGTGGAAAATCTTACTCTGATCCTCATTCCCACAGAAACCATGAAAGGAGTCACATGGGAGAGAAACTGAGCAAGCAATGTGGGACAGCCTTTAGTTCTTCCAATCCTCAAATGCAGGAGCCTTACATATGTAAGCCTTGTGGAATGCCTTCAGGATATCTCGTTCCTTGTACAGACAAGAAAGAACTCACACAGGAGAGTAATTCCCAATATACACTCTAGGCAGGCTTCCCTGTCGTAGAGGAATGCATGGTTGAGAGTGCTCCTGTCAATGTATAGCTTAGGGGCTGCCCTTAGCAATCTGTACCAATTCACAGATAGGAAAGAGCACGGTGTGGGGAGAAACCTTGATTAAAGGAGATGTGCAGTCTTTAGTTCATCGCTTAGTAGTACATTAAAATAAACCCTTACTAATGTGAAAAGTACAAGTGAGTTGTCCATTGCAAAAAATAGTTTTCAGATTCTTTGAAAATGTGCCATGTAGTATAATCCTCTAATGTGAGAAGATTTCAATGCAAATAACTTGTTTGGAATACTCCAGAAGACACAAGGGGAAGGAAATGATCTAGAACTTAGGAATGTATTGTTATCACTTTCTCTCAAAGTATATCTCAGGACTATTCAGAGGAAAAGGATAAATTTTGTTTTGTCCAGGTGACCTGGTGCTCATCAAATCATCTCAAATCTTTATTCCAAAGCCTATTTCAGGTCTCCATAGTACTAATTTCTGGATTCACGTGGTGCAAAATAAACTTAATACATCCCACTTTTGTGTATTTTGGCTTAAGTCAGCAAAACATGGTTTAATTTCTCATTTAAGTGTTATCTTTTGGGTTTCACGGTTAACCTGTATTGAGTATTAGAGGGTTAAAGCTTGCCAACAGACAGAACCTGACAGACATCTATCCAGGCCCTTTGGATCGTCATGGACGCACACGACATGGACCCATCTGATTCCCCCATGCCAACTACATGCATGAATATTACCCTAAAGCTGGTGCCCCCCCCAACGTTGCCCCTGTTCAGCTCGAAGTAGTTTATGAATGACTCGACGTCCCTATTCCTTTGCTGAAGGGTACATTCATGCAATAGAAATAGGGGAAAAATTAAGTGAATTTGAGCTCATGTTAAATGTTTGTAAAATTGTAAATGTTCAAATGTATTTTCTGTATTTACCTTTGGCCTGACAGGTGTCAGAAAGTTACTAGACAGGGGGGAATGTACCAGTATTGGGAACAGCCTAGGAAGATTTGGGGAAGCTCTGATTATTAATATATTTCTTTTTTTAATTTTTTTTAAATTTTTAATTTTTTTTAGTAATTAACATCAATAATTCAATTTTAACAGGAGATTATTCAGACAGAAAGTATATAATAAAACACTGGTTTGAACTAAACTTTAAAGCAAATACATATAAAAGACATAGAAAGCATTATGTCACTAAACAGCAGAATACACATTCTTATACACATTAGGTCATTTTTCAGATCATGTGTTAGGCCACTTCATGACAAATTTAAGAATATCAAAATTACATAGAATGTCTTTTCCAAATGTAATGGTATAAATCTAGAAGTTAATAACAGGAAAACTCACAAATAAGTGGAAACTAAAGAACATGTGACTGAGCAACCAAATGGTCAAAGAAAAAAAAAAAGCTTGAATGGAAAGATAGGGGAGGAGAAAGACTGACCTTGATTAATGAGGGTCTACACCCAAATATGTGCAAAATTATGAATATGGCATGGTTACCCTGGTGGGAGGGGGGGAGGTAAAACGGGCAGGGAGAGAGAGCACCAAGTATAGTTTAAATGTATACCATATGTTCAATAAAAAATTAAAAAAAAACAACTCAATCATTGATCTTTTCTATTATTTTTCTAGTGTCTTTATTTCTAGTATATTTATTTTTGCTTTTTTGTTAATTTATTTCTTCTAACTTTGTGCTTGTTTATATTTTTTTACTTCTCTGGGGTATAACAGGTAATCTATTTGACATCTTTCTCTTTTTTTTAATGTAGATCTTCATCATTACAAGTTCTCTCATGGAATTATTTTACTGTGTCCTATATGCTTTTGGTACATTGTATTTTGGTTTCATTTGTCTCAACATATTTTTTCCTTTGCCTTTTTATTTTTTTTCTTTGACCATTTGGTTGCTCAGTCACATGTTGTTTAGTTACCTTGATCTTATAAAACTGGCTCAACCAGTTTCCAAGCTGCATCCCTCATAGCTGACTGAAAATTATACTGCCACCCTCATGGAACACCAGTATGATCATGTTGTCCATGAATGGGGCTCAGTATCACCAGCTCTTTGAATATTAATATATTTCAAAAGAAAATAATTGATATATTTCAAAATAGTTGTGTCAAAATGGCAGCAGACATGGGTAAAGAAAGGACTTGATTTCTGCCTAAAATAGGCAGCTATTCCAATGCCAATTAACCTAGCTCAAAGTAATTAACCAGTCATTTGGAAAGGAGAACTAGGCCTTTAGACAGATCTACATGATGATCTAGGGAGGATGGAGCAGGGTTTGACCTCTCCCTTCAGGAAAGGAGACACCTCACCACACCTTGCTAGGGGAGGTACCTTACAGGGACGTTTACTACTTCAGTCACACAAACAAGATGGAGGTCATGGGTATAAAAGGCCGAGTCCACATGTAATTCCTTTGGTATACTCATTTGAGTCATCCCCTCATGCCATTTTGGCATGGGGCTGTATTTCTATTTTCTGTATTTCTATCTTTCTAATAAACATCTTTAAATCTTCAGTAAAGGTCCAAGCTCTGCATAATTATTCTTAGCTTAGGACAGGAATTCACGGTTTTTTCTTCTGTTTGGGATCGGTTTGGGTTTTGTTATGGGTTGGGGGTAAGTGTGTCCGGGACCCTAGTAGGGGTTCCCAGGGAATGGCTTCCCCAAACCATAGTCTCCCAATCTGTAACAGTCCATAGCTGTCCAAAGGGCTTGTGTCAGCAAGTTCTCATTACATTGCTTAGAGTCTGGCAACACATTGATGATGTCCTCAAACCTGCAGTCCTCCTTTTTTAGCCTTACATGTGCTGGGACCACAAGTTTGTGTCACCGCGCTAGGGTTATTTTGTGGCATGTTTATTTTGTTTATGGGATTGTGGATTAAAGTGAGGATGTCCTACCTCTGAACTATACCCCCAGTCCTTTTTTTTTTTTTTTTTTTAGTGGTAGTGGTGGTACTGGGGATGGAACCCTTCTGAAACGGGGGTTTCTTGCGAGAAAACTACGGCGAGTTCTTGTCTACGGAGAGCGAAGAATGACACCCGCAGACCTCAGGAAGGGGAGTAAAAGGTTTATTGGAAGCAGCAGGGAATGGGGCAAAGGTGGCCGAACACCCTAAAGGGGCTGGAACTCTGGGTCCAGTAGCTGCCTGCAGGACAATACTTGAGAGTAGCCGAAGCTGAAGTGCCTTCAGGTGCAGGCTGCTTTCTTCCGGAGTGCATGCGATCTGCCAGAAGGGAATAGAGAAAAGTGGCCGAACACACCATAGGGGCTGTCGGAACTCCGGGGTCCAGTAGCTGCCTTCAGGGTCACTACCCGAGTGTTGCCCAAGCCAAGTGCCCATCAGTTGCAAATACTTTCTCCCAGAGTCCACGCGATCTGCCAGAAAAGAGGTGCAGGTCACCCCTAGGGACCTGGCCAGCCATGATGTCCAGCAGAGACCTTCAGGTCACTACTCGAGAGTCGCCTGAGCCACGTGCCCTCAAATGCACTCTGCCTTCTCTCAGGGCCAACACGACCTGACCTGCAAGAGAGAGAACAGCTCCCCAAAAGGGGAGGAGGGTCCCGAGCAGGAGTCCCCCACTTTTGCCATCTGACTGGCCGATGCCTGACTGCTTGCAAGTCCGTTTGAGGTTAGGGTGACTCCAAGGAGAATTTGCATAGGACATTTGCAAGTTCTTTGAAGGGTCTCCTTTCAGGCATGCCAGTCTTGCTAGGTGGGTTTGTTGATTAGGAAACTCAGGATGGCTTTGTGAAGCTCAGGCCTTCTTATCTCCTGAGCCTTTGGAATTTCAGGCATTTGTCCCCCTCAGGAAACTCAGGAAATTAACTTTTTTCTACCAAGGCCTTTTCCCTATCTGCCTATTTCCTTTCTACCTCCTCACTTCTACCTCCGGGCTATGGGCTACACTCCCAGACCTATTTTACATTTTATTTGGAAACATGGTCTCTTAAGCCAGGGAAGCTGGCTTCGAACCTGCATCATCCTCCTGTCTCTGCCTCCCAAGCACAGGGATTACAAGCGTGCACCACCACACACAGCGCCATTCCTGTTTTTATTTAGAAAGGGTCTCCCTAAGTTGATGGGAGCCTCACTGGGTTGGTGAGGCTGGCTGTCAGTCTGCAATCCTCCTGTCTCAGTCTCCCAAGTATTAAGAATACACACGTGTGCCACAACACCTGGCTAAACTCTTGAGTACTTGGTGCCCTTTTACTATTAGTGCAAAAAACAGACCCACACTTCTTCAAGGGAGCAGAGCAGCTTGCACCATAAGCAGGGCATCGAGATATCGACCGCCTTCCATGTCGCCTTTTCTTTCTCTGTCTTGCCAACCTGCTCTCCTGCCTGATGGCAAGTATGAACTCTGACCTCTTCTTGCCAGGTGTCTGGGTTCTCGTGACCTTTTCTGCTGATAGTTATTGTCTAATATGTGAATTCCAAGTCACATTGCCATCTTACAATGGAGACAAGCACATAGGAGTCATTATGTTCCAGAAATAGAAACCAAGCGCATGCTACAGCTGAGCTACACCCCCAGCCCTTTTCATTTTTCCTTTTTTTTTTTTTTTGGTGGTAACTGATGTTCCTCGAAGCCCTTCTACCTCCAGCATACACTCCCACAGGTTACACTCCCAGACCTATTTTTTGACTTTTTATGTGGAAACAGGGTCTCTTAAGCCAGGAAGGCTGGCTCCGAACCAGCGCAATCCTCCTGTCTCTGCCTCCCAAGAGCGGGGATTACAAGTGTGCGCCACAATGCCCGGCTCATTTTTTCTTTTGAAACAGGGTCTCTCTTTCAGTTACTGAGGCTGGACAGTCCTGGGTTTACAAGTGTATGTCACCACACACAGCTAGGACTTTATTTGAGAGATGCTACGGTGCCCACAGAAAAGTTGAGATGACCCAGAAATACTGTGGGTGTTGGGGTCCTCCCAGGACCATATACCTTCAGCCTCCCATCAGAATTGCTGCAGGACATGATGTGGGAATGGATGGAGAGTAAGAGTGTGATGAGCAAGGCATGGAGGGAACATTTAGGGAACAGAGCATCATGGGAACTTCCTTTGAAGTTAGTATAGATCTGCAGTGATTTGAGTCTCACCCTTCATGCTAGAAATATATGACATGTTTTAGGCGTTCGTGGCTTTTGAGGATGTGGCTGTGACCTTCACCCTGGAGGAGTGGGCTTTGCTGGATCCCTCCCAAAAGGAGCTCTACCAACATGTGATGCAGGAAACCTTGAGGAACCTGGCCTGCGTAGGTAAGGGTGGTGTCATTCCCTCCATTAGTCAATCACAGTGCACATGGTTCTTGTTCATCAGTGCTGTGGCATGATTTTAAATACTGAAAGGTGAAGGACGTGGCAGTGCATACTTGTAATCCAGTACCTGGCAGACTTGAGACAGGAGGATTGTGTGGGTTCTAAACCAGCCTCAGCTACTTATTGAGGTTTTCAGCAACTTAGTGAGACCCTCTTTCCAAATGAAATATTAAAAAAAAATAGTTCTGGAAGTGTAGCCTGAGGGTAGAAAACCCCTGGGTTCCGTTTCCAGTACCACAAAAAATAAAAAAAAATTGAACGGAAATGTTTGGGAAATAGACCAGACCCCATCCTATTATTTATAGCTTGCGTTCAGCCTAGAACTTAATAATTTCTTGTGATGGTGTAATAATTCATAATTCTCTTTTTGGGTTTACTCTTTAGGCCAAGATCAGGAGGAGCAGAACATTACTGATGATTGCCAAAGTTTCAGGAGAAATCAAAGGTAATTTTTCACTTCTAGAAGAAAGCAATGAATCAGGGTGATGAGCTTGTATTCCCAGCATTTGGGAGGCTGAGAGAGAAGGGCCATAGGCTAAAACAAAGTATCAAATAAAATAAAAAGGGCTGGAGGTTTACCTTGGAAGAGAGAGAAAGTAAGCAACAAGTCCAAGAATACTAGCATGTTGGGGAGTTTAACAACAAAGCTAATGATTAAGATAACTGATAAGTAAAATAAAAAATTAAATGCGAGTAAAATAAAAATAATGTGCGTACGGCGGAGTGTGAAAAACACGAGAGAGGTCCGGTACACGTGGCATGTAAAGTTTTAATGGCACGGCTCTCCCGGGGATCAGGGCGAGGCACTGTGGGGCCCGTGCGCCTGTCCGAAGCTAGAGGACGCGGGCTCTCCTTTTCAAGGTATGCATCTCGCGAGAGGAGGGTTTACTCGCGGGAACGCCCAATTCTCGCGGGGGTTTCAGCCCCTCCCTTGCCCTGCAGAGGTCATGTGACAAAAAGTCACATGAGTTAAGGACCCAACTTAACATCCCGGCCTTTTGATGGTAGGGATAATGGATGACGTTGGACCCTCTAGCTTCTTCCTGCTGTCAAGGGGCGTCGTCAGGGGCCCCAGGCCGGGAGGAGTTGGGAGTTCAGTCCCCCAGAAGGGGGATCAGGTGGGTGCATAGCTGCAGTGCGAATTGGAGGTTACCCTGGACAGCTTAGTGATGTGCGCTTGAGGAGGCTTGAACAGGCAAGGGCTATTAAAGAAAAAAACAAATCATGAGATTGAGCAGGCGACCAAAAAGGAGACTGGCTTACTCAGTACCTGGAGAGCTACCCTGAGCTGGCAAAGAGGATGGAGGTTGAGGGATCCAGGAGCCATCAGTCTTCAGCCAGGCTGAGTAGGGCCAGCGGCGGGGCCTGGTCTGGAAAGGTGCTCCCCCTGTGTTGAGGCACCTGGGGCTCACCCTTTTCCAAGGGCACTGTTCCAGTGGCCCTCCTGGCCACACGCCGAGCAGTCTGATTGGTAGGCGTGGCTTTGCCCCACTTGAGGCAGGCTCCTGGAGGTAGTTGTTGTTGCAGTCCTCCACACCTAGGTGGCGCTCCAGGGGGCTGAGCCGCCACCGCCAGCCGAAGGGCAGCTACTAGGGATCTGCTTTTTGGCAAAGTCGGAGTATACGCTCCATCTCTGCCTGTTTCTCTCTGGAATTAAAACTTAGATGCTATGTTAAGGTTCTGTCAGCTGCGACGGACCTATACTCACAAAGAGCACGTCCCGAGACGGGTGTCCAGCAAGAATGGCAACGCGGACTCCGCACGGGCAGACAGAGAGTGTCGCCCCAGCCCCGGCCTGTCGTTTCCCGCAGCACCTAGGGCGCGCCCGAGCGGGCCACCCAGCAAAAGTGCAGTCTGGCGCAGGCCAAGATGGTGACTGTGACATCACCAGGCAGTGACTACGCGCCATCACAAAATGGCAGCTGGCGGGAAAATAAATGGAAGCTGATGGCGGAGAGCATTTGGAGGGATACCAGACCGCTTATAAAAGTTCCTAACTATTCCTGGGCCACCGCAACCTATTTCCCAACTCGTATCAAGGCAGACAGGCTCTCAGGGCATCTGCTAGTATAAAGATTCGACTCCCCATAATTGGTTCGCGGGCGGAAACGAAGAACAGGAAATGGGCGTCCCCGATTTCCCTGCTCAATCGTTCGGAAACAGAGGTTAAGAGATAGGGAAGAACGTCTTCATTCCTTCTCAAAACCGGAGGATGACCTGGTCATCCACAGGGTGGTCCCAGTGGACCGGGGGACAATGGGTCCAACGTCATCCATTATCCCTACCATCAAAAGGCCGGAATGTTAAGTTGGGTCCTGCACTCATGTGACTTTGTGTCACATGACCTCTGCAGGGCAAGGGAGGGGCTGAAACCCCCGCGAGAATTGGGCGTTCCCGCGAGTAAACCCTCCTCTCGCGAGATGCATACCTTGAAAAGGAGAGCCCGCGTCCTCTAGCTTCGGACAGGCGCACGGGCCCCACAGTGCCTCGCCCTGATCCCCGGGAGAGCCGTGCCATTAAAACTTTACATGCCACGTGTACCGGACCTCTCTCGTGTTTTTCACACTCCGCCGTACGCACATTATTTTTATTTTACTCGCATTTAATTTTTTATTTTACTTATCATTTGGTGCCGAACCGGGAGAACTCTTGGGTCCCTCCCCATTTTTTTCCTTTTTTTTTTTTTTTTTTTTTTTTGTTTTCTCTTTTTATTTTTACTCTCTTTTTGAGCCCCGGACTCTCCGACCCGCCAGCAGCTCGACTGTGAGGTCCCACACCAGCGCTCCGCTTGCAGGCGTTGCTCCCACCACTGCCGCCGCTGCCGCCCCATGCCTGCCTGGACCGTAAGCCTTCTTTCCCAGCCCCGTGCTCTCCGGGAGAGCCGGCGGCCTTCTTCCCGCCCCGGGCTCTGCTGAGAGTCCGCAGCCATCTTTCCAGCCCCGAGCTCTGCTGAGAGCTCACGGCCATCTTTCTGGCCCCGCACTCTGCTGAGAGTCCGCGGCCATCTTTCCAGCCCCGAGCTCTGCTGAGAGCTCGCGGCCATCTTTTCGGCCCCGCACTCTGCTGAGAGTCTGCGGCCATCATTCCAGCCCTACGCTCTGCTGAGAGCCAGTGGCCATCTTTTCCTGCCCACGTGCTCTCTTCTGGAGTGCCGATGGCAATCTTCCACTGCCACTGCGGCCGCAGCCACCACCGCCGGGGCGTGCAGGCTCCGCCGGCCGCCAGGCTGCCAGTTCCACCCGCCCGGAGCCAGGCTCCTTGTGTGATGCTGGCACCTGCTCTGCTCCTGCCTGCCGCTTGGACCTCCTAAAACCGCTGTTCCCGCTTGCCCACGCTGCCTGCCGCTGGAATGGGACCGCGCCGCCCGTGGACTGCGCCACACCGCGCGCCTATGTCTTCTCCGCGCCTGGCGTTGCTTAGACCCGCCTGCTGGGGCCGCCTGCCTCCTCCATCTAGGTGGCCGCCACTCTGCTAAACAGCCCCCAGCCCGCCAAGTCCAGCCCGCGCTCCAACTGGTTCCTCCACTCAGACTCGCGCCCTGGCGCCCTTCACCCTGTGCCTGCCCACCCCTGCTGCCTGGGCCTGGCCATTCCGGTAAGCAGCCACATGGATTACTGGGGGGGGGGGGATCGCCAGCTTTGGCCCGCCATCTTGCACACGTGGAATCACTGGGGGGCCGCCATCTTGGCCCCACCATCTTTAACCCCTCCCACCTCATGGCCTCACTGGAGGCCTCGCCATCCTTAACCCCTCCCACCTCATGGCCTCACTGGAGGCCTCGCCATCCTTAACCCCTCCCACCTCATGGCCTCACTGGAGGCCTCGCCATCCTTAACCCCTCCCACCTCATGGCCTCACTGGAGGCCTCGCCATCCTTAACCCCTCCCACCTCATGGCCTCACTGGAGGCCTCGCCATCCTTAACCCCTCCCACCTCATGGCCTCACTGGAGGCCTCGCCATCTTTAACCCCTCCCACCTCGGCCTCACTGGAGGCCTCGCCATCCTTAACCCCTCCCACCTCATGGCCTCACTGGAGGCCTCGCCATCTTTAACCCCTCCCACCTCATGGCCTCACTGGAGGCCTCGCCATCTTTAACCCCTCCCACCTCATGGCCTCACTGGAGGCCTCGCCATCTTTAACCCCTCCCACCTCATGGCCTCACTGGAGGCCTCGCCATCTTTAACCCCTCCCACCTCATGGCCTCACTGGAGGCCTCACAATCTTTAATCCCTCCCACTTTCCACTCCTAACCAATCCTAGGAGTCGGCGGCCATCTTTCTGGCCCGAGCCAGGCAGCTTGGCACTTGCTCTGCCTGCCAACCGCCTGCGCGGGCCAGGACCTCTGCCTGCCGCTTGGACCTCCTAAAGCACCATTCCAGCTTGGTTCTCTGGTCACCGCCGGGACCTCTGGCCGGTTTGCCCCACCCGCCCCGAGCCAGGCTCACTGGCGGTGCTCCTCGGGGCCCAGCCTCAGCGTCTGGCGTGTGCCTGGAAGCCATTTTGTCTCCACACCGCGGGCCCGGCAAGCCATGCCGCCTGTGCACCCCCACTGATCCCACCTGCGCCAGCCGCCAGTGCCGTCCACACCAGCCACCGGCATCTGCGCGCCCTGGCTCCACCGCGCCCCCAGCAGCTTCTCAGCGCTTCTGTCACAGCCAGCGCTGGCCGACATCACTATACTCCGGTAAACTGCCTCCTTCCCTTGGTTAGCGGGTTCCGGACTTGGGTCTTCCGGTCCACTGGGACCTTAAAATCCAAGCGCTTGGTGACCCATTGTCCCATGGTCCACTGGGACCACGCTGCGGATGACCAGGTCATCCTCCGGTTTTGAGAAGGAATGAAGACGTTCTTCCCTATCTCTTAACCTCTGTTTCCGAACGATTGAGCAGGGAAATCGGGGACGCCCATTTCCTGTTCTTCGTTTCCGCCCGCGAACCAATTATGAGGAGTCGAACCTTTATACTAGCAGATGCCCTGAGAGCCTGTCTGCCTTGATACGAGTTGGGAAATAGGTTGCGGTGGCCCAGGAACAGTTAGGAACTTTTCTAAGTGGTCTGGTATCCCTCCAAATGCTCTCCATCAGCTTCCATTTATTTTCCCGCCAGCTGCCATTTTGTGATGGCGCGTAGTCGCTGCCTGGTGATGTCACAGTCGCCATCTTGGCCTGCGCCAGACTGCAATTTTGCTGGGCGGCCCGCGTGGGCGCGCCCTAGGTGCTGTGGGAAACGCCGGGGCTGGGGCGACACCCTCTGCCCGTGGGGAGTATGCGTTGCCATTCTTGCCAGACACCAGCCCCTGGGTGCTCTTTGTGAGTATAGGTCCGTCACAGCTGACAGAACCTTAACATAGCATCTAAGTTTTAATTCCAGAGAGAAACAGGCGGAAATGGAGCATACACTCCGACTTTGCCAAAAAGCAGATCCCTGGTAGCTGCCCTTTGGCTGGCGGTGGCGGCTCAGCCCCCTGGAGCGCCACCTATGTGTGGAGGACTGCAACAACAACTACCTCCAGGAGCCTGCCTCAAGTGGGGCAAAGCCACGCCTACCAATCAGACTGCTCGGCGTGTGGCCAGGAGGGCCACTGGAACAGTGCCCTTGGAAAAGGGTGAGCCCCAGGTGCCTCAACACAGGGGGAGCACCTTTCCAGACCAGGCCCCGCCGCTGGCCCTACTCAGCCTGGCTGAAGACTGATGGCTCCTGGATCCCTCAACCTCCATCCTCTTTGCCAGCTCAGGGTAGCTCTCCAGGTACTGAGTAAGCCAGTCTCCTTTTTGGTCGCCTGCTCAATCTCATGATTTGTTTTTTTCTTTAATAGCCCTTGCCTGTTCAAGCCTCCTCAAGCGCACATCACTAAGCTGTCCAGGGTAACCTCCAATTCGCACTGCAGCTATGCACCCACCTGCACCCCCTTCTGGGGGACTGAACTCCCGACTCCTCCCGGCCTGGGGCCCCTGACGACGCCCCTTGACAGCAGGAAGAAGCTAGAGGGTCCAACGTCATCCATTATCCCTACCATCAAAAGGCCGGAATGTTAAGTTGGGTCCTGCACTCATGTGACTTTGTGTCACATGACCTCTGCAGGGCAAGGGAGGGGCTGAAACCCCCGCGAGAATTGGGCATTCCCGCGAGTAAACCCTCATCTCGCGAGATGCATGCCTTTAAAAGGAGAGCCCGCGTCCTCAAGCTTCGGACAGGCGCGCGGGCCCCACAGTGCCTCGCCCTGATCCCCGGGAGAGCCGTGCCATTAAAACTTTACATGCCACGTGTACCGGACCTCTCTCGTGTTTTTCACACTCCGCCGTACTCACTTATTTTTATTTTACTCGCATTTAATTTTTTATTTTACTTATCAATAACCCCCCCAAGCCGGGCGTGGTGGCGCAAGCTTGTAATCCCAGCATTCGGGAGGCTGAGACTTGGAGGATCGCGGTTCGCGGACAGCCTCAGCTACTTAGTGAGGCCCTCTGCCACCCAGTGAGACCCTGTTTCAAAATAATGAATAAAAAATAGGGCAGGGGGTGTAGCTCGGAGGTCAAATGCCCCTGGGTTCCATCCCCAGACCCGCAAAAAAAAAAGATAACCCCCAAATGAATGGATTTAACCTCAAATTATATTCCAAAAATGCTTATACATTGAACTTCTACAATTGTAAATTCCAACATTAGAAATGTTTCAACATGGCTGGGTTGGTGGCTCACGCTTTTAATCCTAGCATTTGGGATGCTGAAACCTGCGGGATCGCCTTTGTGGCCAGCCTCATCTACTTAATGAGGGCTTTTGCAACTCAGTGAGAGCAGAATTCAAAATAAAGTATAAGGCCGGGCTTGGTGGCTCACACTTGTAATCCCAGCATTTGGGAGGCTGAGACAAAAGGATCATGCTTTGCCGGCAGCCTCAGCTACTTAGTGAGGCTCTCTGCAACTTAATGAGACCCTGTTTGAAAAATAAAAGTATACTTCACAGTGTCAGGTCTGATTTCTAGGTCTTTGATGCATCTTGAGTTGATTCCTGTGCATGGTGAGATGTAGGGGTTTAGTTCCATCTTTCTACAAATGGATAGCAAGTTCTCCCAGCACCATTTGTTGAAAAGGCTGTCTTTTCTCCAGCATATGAGTTTGGCCCCTTCTTCAAAGATTAATTGACTAAAGATGTTTGGATTTATTTCTGTATCTTCTATTCTAATCCACTGATCAGTATATCTGTTATTGTGCCAGGACCATGCTTTTTTTTTTTTTTTTTACTACTATTGCTCAATAGTATAATTTGAAGTCTGGGATTGTGAGGCCTCCTGCATGTTTCTCATTGCTGAGAACTGCTTTGGCTATTCTGGGTCTTTTCTTTGTCCATATAAAGTTCATGATTGCTTTTTCTAGGTCTATAAAGAATGTCGCTGGTATTTTAATGGGAGTTGCATTGAATCTATAAATCATTTTTGGCAGAATTGCCATTTTTTTTTTTGGTGGTACTGGGGTTCCTGGAAGCCCTTCTACCTCCGGGCTACACTCCCAGACCTATTTTTACATTTTTATTTGGAAACAGGGTCTCCTAAGCCAGCGTGTGCGGCTGGCTTCGAACCTGCGCAATCCTCCTGGTCTGCCTCCCAAGCGCGGGGATTACAAGAGTGTGCCACCACGCCCGGCCAGAATGGCCATTTTGATGATATTTATTTTGCCTATTCATGAGCACGGGGGGTGGGGGGAGGAATCTTTCCATCTCTCAAGGTCTTCTTCAATTTCTTTCTTTAGTGTTTTATAGTTTTTGTTGTAGAGGTCTTTTACATCTTGGGTTAGGTTTATTCCTAGGTATTTTATTGGTTTTGAGGTTACAGTGAATGGAATTGTTTTGTTTCTTTCGTTGTGGATTCATTGTTGGCGTAAAGAAAAGCCTCTGCTTTTTTTAGGTTGATTTTGTATCCTGCGACTTTGCTGAATTTGTCAATCAGCTCCAGAAGTCTTTTGGTTGAGTTCTTTGGGTCTTCCAGATAAAGGATCATGTTATCTGCGAATAAGGATAATGTTAATTCCTCTCTTCCTATGTGAATTCCTTTGATTTCCTTCTCTTGTCTTATTGCTGTGGCCAGAGTCTCAAGGACTATATTGAAAAGGAGTGGTGATAGTGGGCATCCTTGTCTTGTTTCTGATTGTAGAGGAAATTCTTGCAGTTATTCCCCATTTAATATAATGTTGGCTTTGATTTACAGTATATTGCCTTAATGATGTTGAAGTAGGTTCCTTCTATCCCAATTTTCTGCAGTGTTTTAACAGAAATGGGTGTTGGATTTTGTTGAATGCTTTTTCAGCATCTATTGCTATGATGAATAGACACTTCACAAAAGAAGAGATACAAAGGGCCAATAGATACATGAAAAGATGTTGTACATCATTGACCATCAGGGAGATGCAAATCAAAACTACACTGAAATTCCATCTAACCCCAGTCAGAGTGGCAAGCCTAAAGAAATCAAATAAGAACAAATGTTTGTGAGGATGTGGGGGAAAAGGAACTCTTACAGTGTTGGTGGGAGTGCAAACTAGTTCAGCCACTATGGAGATCTGTGTGGAGATTCCTAAGAAAGCTGGCAATAGACCCACCATATCTATGATCCAGCTCTACCACTCCTGGGTATTTTTCCGAAGGGGTTGAATTCAGAGAACTACAGCAACATATGCAGACCTATGTTCATAGTAGCACAATTCATACTAGCCAAAATATGGAACCAACCCAGAGCTCCATCAACAGAGGAATGGATAGCAAAACTTTGGGAAATACACACATAGGAATTCTATTCAGTCATAAAGAAGAACAAAATCATATAATTTGCTAGAAGATGGAAAGTACTAGAGAGCATTATATTAAGTGAGATCAACCATGCACAGAAGGAGAAGGTACATATGTTTCCTCTAATATGCCCAAACAAGAGGACATAGAGGATACCTGTGGGACTCCAGATAATGGAGGGGAAATATCAGCAAAGTTTGTATGGAAAGATAGGAGAGGAGGAAGGCTGAACTTGATTAATGAGGGTCTACATCCGAATATGTGTAAAATTATGAATATGGCATGGTTACCCTGGACAATCATTGGTGGGAGGGGGGAAGGGAAAACAGGGGCGGGGGAGAGGGCACCAAGTATAGTTTAAATGTATACCATTTATGTTCAATAAAATATTTGTATTAAACAATAAATAAAGAAATAAATAGCTGGGCGTGATGTTGCACGCTTGTAATCCCAGCATTCGAGAGGCTGAGACCAGAGGATCACGGTTCACAGACAGCCTCAGCTACTTAGTGAGGCCCTTCGCAACTTAGAGAGACCCTGTCTCAAAATAAAGACTAAAAAACAGTGCAGGGGGTATAGCTCAGAGGTAGAATGGCCCTGGGTTCCATCCCCAGACCCACGCACACAAAAATAAATAAATAAATAAAGTAAATGATGGGTTTTAAAAGAAAAAAATTAAGTAACAAAAAAAAGTATAAGCCGGGAGTGGTGGCGCATGCTTATAATCCCCACGGTTGGGAGGCAGAGACAGGAGGATCTTGCAGGTTCGAAGCCATCCTCACTGGCTTAGAAAACCTGTTTCCAAATGAAAATATAAAAAATAGATCTCTGGGAGTGTAGCCTGGAGGTAGAAGGATTTCCAGGCATACCAGTAGCACCAATAAATAAATAAATAAATAAATAATTAAATAAATGTATAAAAATAGGACAGGGGGTGTAGTGTAGAGGTTACATGCACGTAGGTTCCATCCTCAGACGTGCAAAAAAGAAGAAAGGAAGGAAGGAAGGAAGGAAGGAAGGAAGAAGGAATAAAGAATGGGGTTGGGGGTTCAGCTCAGAGGTAGAATCCATCCCCTGTACCACAGGAAAAAAAAAAAGAAAGGAAAACAAAGAAAGAAATGTTTCAACATTAACATTACAACATGGGGAGCACAAATGTGACACCATCAGTTCAGTTTTTCTTATGATTCATATATGTCAGTGTTTGGGAATAAGGTTGTAGATAATAAAGAATTTTTTTTTTGCATGTCTTGAGCTGGAACTCAGGGACATTTGACCTCTGAGCCATACCCCCAGCCCTTCCTTCCTTCTTTATTCTTTATTCTTCTTTATTTTTTATTCTTTATTTTGAAATAGGGTCTCACTGAGTTGTGAAGGGCCTCACTAAGTAGCTGAGTCTGTCCACGAACAGTAATTCTCCAGTCTCCGCTTCCCAGATGCTGGGATTACAAGCGTGCACCACCACGCCCAGTTTATAAAAAAGATTTTGTGTACACAATGGGACACAACTTTGAGGTATCTTATGCCAACAGTTCAATGTCTAACACAGATTTTGTCTCTCATATTGTTAACATGGAGCACTAGAATGTGTTTCAATATGATTTAAATATTCAGTATAATTAAATAGTTAACTGGGAAAAGAATATTATGAAACAGGAGATGAGCCAGCTGTGGTGGCTCAGGCCTATAAGCCCAACTACGTGGAAGGCTTAGGCAGGAGGAATGTGAGTTTTTGGCCAGCCCAGAAACATTAGGGAGAGAGTGTAAAATTAAAGACTAGGAAGGAGGAGAAGGCCTGTACTGGCAGTATTTAGGGGAATGTGACAGAAATCTCAGATGTGAAACCATATTAGCAACTAGTGAGACTAGAGAGACCCTGTTTCAAAGTTTGAGGGACCCTGCATCAAAATAGAAGGGAATGAGCCAGGCGTGGTAGCCAACGCTTGTAATCCCAGTGCTTGGGAGGCTGAGACAGGAGGTTCGCAGCTTTGAAGCCAGCCTCAGCTACATAGTGAGGCTCTTAGCAACTTAGTGAGACCCTGTTTCCAAATAAAGCATAAGTAGGTCTGGTACTATAACCTGGAGGTAGCAAAGTTTCTGGGTTCCACCCCCAGTACAAAAAAGAAAGAAAGAAAGAAAGAAAGAAAGAAAGAAAGAAAGAAAGAAAGAAAGAAAGAAAGAAAGGAGTGCGGCTGTGGTCTGAGAGGTAGAATTCATCTGGGTGTAATCTTCATTTAGAAGGCTTGCTGTGGTGGTCTATTCCTGTTATACAAGTACTTAAGGAGCTAAAGTAGGAAGATTGCAGGTTAGAGGCACTCAGCCAATTAGTGGGACTCTATTTAAAAATAAAAAGTGTTGGGGTATAGCTTGGAGGTACAAAGCCCATGGTTTTGATGCCCAGTAGTTTATTTTTATTTACTTATTTATTTGGTGGTACTGAGGATGGAACAAAGGGGCCTTCTACCTCCAGGATACACTCCCAGACCTATTTTATATTTTCTTTGGAAACAGGGTCTATTAAGGCAGCTGAGGCTGGCTTTGAACCCATGTGATCCTCCTGTCTCAGCCTCCCAAGCACAAGAATTACAGGCGTGTACCACCATGCCTGGCAATGCCCAGTAGTTTATTATTTTTTCTTTTTTCTTTTTTTTTTTTTTTGCGGATCTGGGGATGGAACCCAGGGGCATTTGACCTCCGAATTATAGCCCCAGCCCTGTTTTTTGTTCTTTATTTTGAAACAGAGTCTCACTAAGTTGCAGAGGGCCTCAATAAGTAGCTGAGGCTGCCTGTGAACCGCGATCCTCTGGTCTCAGCCTCTTGAATGCTGGGATTACAAGCGTGCGCCACCACGCCCAGCTAATGCCCAGTGGTCTAAAAGAAAACAAAGAAAAATTAAAAAAATCAAAAGCTATGGAGGGCCGGGTGTGGTGGCACACACTTGTAATCCCCGTGCTTTGGAGGCTGAGACAGGAGGATCGCACAGGTTCGAAGCCAGCCTCAGCTACTTAGTGAGGCTCTCAGGAATTAGTGAGACCTTGTTTCCAAATTAAAATATATAAAAAAATAGGTCTGGGAGCATAGCCTGGAGGTAAAAAGCCTCTGTTTTCCACCCCCAGCACCACAAAAAACAAAATAAATAAATAAATAAATAAATAATAAATAAATGAAAGAAAACAAAAAAAATTTAAAAATCAAAAGTTATGGAGGAGCCGGGTGTGGTGGCGCACACTTGTAATCCCAACATTTGGGAGGCTGAGACCAATTCGCAGACAGCCTCGGCTACTTAGTGAGGCCCTCTGCAACTCAGTGAGACCCTGTTTCAAAATAAAGAATAAAAAATATGGCAGGCGGTGTGGCTAAGAGGTCAAATGCCCCCGGGTTCCATCCCCAGACCCACAAAAAAAAAAAAAAAAGAAAAGAAAAGAAAAGAAAACTCTGCGCTTTGGAGGCGGAGACAGGATCAAGAGGTTCAAAGTCAGCCTCACTGGCTTAAGAGACCCTGTTTCCAATAAAATATAAAAATAGGTCTGGGAGTGTAGCCCAAAAGTAGAAGGGTTCTATCCACAGTACCACCACACAAAAAAAGAAAAGTTATGGATGTAGGTCAGAAGTAGAGAGAGAGAGAAAGACAGACAAAGAAAGAAGAGAGAAAGAGAAAGTGTGTTTCTCTCTCTCTCTCTCTCTCTCTCTCTCTCTCTCTCTCTCTCTCTGTGTGTGTGTGTGTGTGTGTGTGTGTGTGTGTGTATGTATGTGTGTGTGTGTTACTGAGAATTTAACCCAGGGGCTTTCGACTTCTTGGATTCCTCTTCAGTTCTTTCTATTCCTTATTTGGAAAAAAGATCTCTCAAAATAGCTGATGGTGGTTTTGAACCTTTGGTCCATCTGTGTTGGCCTTTTCAAATACTTGGAGTACAAGTATATGCCACCACTCTGGGCAGGAGAACACTTTTGCAGCATGTAAAAGACACTGGGTTCTATCCTCATACCACAAAAGAAATGAAAAGAAAAAGGACTGAATGATTTATCAAAGAGAGAAAGGCTTGATATGGATACTAGTGCTTTGATAATAGCTCCCAGAGGTATTCTGAAGAGCATTTCAGCAAATCATGTTAAAAAATTTCTAGCTGGGCATAGTGGAATGCGCTTGTAATCCCAATATTCAGGAGACTGCAGCCGGAGGGTCATGGTTGGTGGACAGCCTCAGGTACTACTTACTGAGGCCCTATGCAACTTAGTGAGACCCTGTGTCAAAATAAAGAATAAAAAATAGGGCAGGGGTTCTCGTGTGGAGGTCAAATGCACCTGGGTTACATCCTTAAACCAGCAAAAAAAAAATTAATAAAATTTCTAAACTCACATGTCTCATAGAAAATTCTTTAGTTCTTTTTGGTGTTACTATGGGTGGAACCCAGAGTCTTTCTATCTCCAGGCTATATTCCCAGACCTATTTTATACTTTTTATTTGGAAACAGGATCTCACTAAATTGCTCAAAACCTCACTAAGTAGTTGAGGCTGGCTTGGAACCTGTGCGATCCTCCTTTCTCAGCTTCCCAAGCACTGGGATTACAAGTGTGTGCCACCACACCTGGACCTATACAAAATTCTTAATAGTTGGGCATGGTGGCACATGCTTGTAAACCGTGCGCTTGGAAGGCTGAGACAGGAGGATCGCACAGGGTCGAAGCCAGCCTCAGCTACTTAGTGAGGCTCTCAGCAATTTAGTGAAACCCTGTTTCCAAATAAAATAGAAAATTGCTCTGGGACTATAGCCCAGAGGTAGAAAGCCTCTGGGTTCCACCTCCAGTATCACACACACACACACACATACACACAAAAATCTTAATAAACACATCATTACTAATATACTTCTATTTTTATTTTTTTTCAGAAATGAAATGGTAGAGAGATTCTTTGAATATAAACTTGATAGTGACTGTGGAATAATCATTAGCTGCTCTCCAGATCCTATTGCCAAGCAGAAAACTTGTCCTGGAGTCAAACCAGGTGAAAGGCAGATGTGTGGAGATGTTCTCTTTGGTCATTTATCCTTAAATAAGCCCCACAGCGCTCACTCTGGACAGAAACCATGTGTGCCTTTGAAATATGGAGAGAAACCTGATAAATACAAAGAACAGAGGAAGCCTTCAGCTCTCCCAAGAGCTTTCTAAAGAATAAGGGGAATCACAGTGGAGATCAACACCATGAGTGTGAGCAGTGTGGGAAAACCTTCAGCAGTTCCCATTTCGTTAAAATCCATGGAAGAATTCACAGTGGAGAGAAACCTTATGTATGTGAACAGTGTGGGAAAGCCTACTGTGCTATTTTTCTCAGAAGACATGAAAGGAGTCACAATGGAGAGAACCCCTATGTATGTCAGCAATGTGGGAAAGTGTACACTGAATCATCAAATCTCAGAAAGCATGAAAGCAGTCACACTGGAGAAAAACCCTGTGTGTGCAAGCAATGTGAGAAAGACTTTAGATCTTCCACTGACCTTCGGGCACATGAGTGAATTCACACTGGGGAGAAACCCTATGTATGTGAGCAATGTGGGAAAGCCTTTAGATATTCTAGTCGCCTTCAGGTACATGAGCAAATTCATATGGGTAAGAAATGCTTTGTATGTAAGCAATGTGGGAAAGGCTTTGGATGTCACCATCACCTTCAGGCACATGAGCGAATTCATACGTGTGAGAAACCCTATGTATGTAAGCAATGTGGAAAAGCCTTTAGATATTGCACTAACCTTCAGAAACATAAGTGAATTCATACTGGTGAGAAACCCAATGTATGTAAGCAATGTGGGAAAGGCTTTTGTTCTTCAAGTAACCTTCAGGAACATGAGCGAATTCACACTGGGGAGAAACCCTATGCATGTCAGCAATGTGGGAAAGTGTACACTGAATCATCAAATCTCAGAAAGCATGAAAGCAGTCACACTGGGGAAAAACCCTGTGTGTGCAAGCAATGTGGGAAAGGGTTTCGATTTTCCACTGATCTTCAGATACATGAGCGAATTCACACTGGGGAGAAACCCTATGTATGTGAGCAATGTGGGAAAGCCTTTAGATATTCCAGTCACCTTCAGGTACATGAGCGAATTCATACGGATAAGAAATGCTTTGTATGTAAGCAATGTGGGAAAGGCTTTGGGTGTCACCATCACCTTCAGGCACATGAGCGAGTTCATACGTGTGAGAAACCCTATGTATGTAAGCAATGTGGGAAAGCCTTTAGATCTTCCAGTTACCTTCGGGCTCATGAGCAATTTCACACTGGGGAGAAACCCTATGTATGTAAGCAATGTGGAAAATTCTTTAGATATTGCACTAACCTTCAGAAACATAAGTGAATTCATACTGGTGAGAAACCCAATGTATGTAAGCAATGTGGGAAAGGCTTTTGATCTTCAAGTAACCTTCAGAAACATGAGCGAATTCACACTGGGGAGAAACCCTATGCATGTCAGCAATGTGGGAAAGTGTACACTGAATCATCAAATCTCAGAAAGCATGAAAGCAGTCACACTGGGGGAAAACCCTGTGTGTGCAAGCAATGTGGGAAAGGGTTTCGATTTTCCACTGATCTTCAGATACATGAGCGAATTCACACTGGGGAGAAACCCTATGTATGTGAGCAATGTGGGAAAGCCTTTAGATATTCCAGTCACTTTCAGGTACATGAGCGAATTCATACAGATAAGAAATGCTTTGTATGTAAGCAATGTGGGAAAGGCTTTGGATATCACCATCACCTTCAGGCACATGAGCGAATTCATACGTGTGAGAAACCCTATGTATGTAAGCAATGTGGAAAAGCCTTTAGATATTGCACTAACCTTCAGAAACATAAGTGAATTCATACTGGTGAGAAACCCAATGTATGTAAGCAATGTGGGAAAGGCTTTTGATCTTCAGGTAGCCTTCAGGAACATGAGCGAATTCACACTTGGGAGAAACCCTATGCATGTCAGCAATGTGGGAAAGCCTTTAGATCTTCCAGTCAGTTTCAGGCACATGAGCAAGTTCACACTGGGGAGAAACCCTATGTATGTAAGCAATGTGGGAAAGGCTTTACCTGTTCCAGTTACCTTCAGCAACATGAGCGAACTCATACGGGTGAGAAACCCTATGTATGTAAATAATGTGGGAAACCTTTACTAAATCTTATTCTCTTAGACTACATCATAGGAATCACACTGGGGAGAAGCCCTATGTATGTAAGCAATGTGGGAAAGGCTTTAGATTTCGCTATAACCTTCAGAAGCATTACCGAATTCATACAGGTGAGAAACCCTATGTATGTAAGCAATGTGGGAAAGCCTTTAGATCTTCCGCTCACCTTCGGGCACATGAGTGAATTCACATTGAGGAGAAACCCTATGTGTGTAAGCAATGCTGGAAAGTGTTTAAATTTTCCAAAAGTATTAAGAGACACAAAGGACTCACAGTTCAAAGAAACCTTATGTGTGTAACCTATGTGGGAAAGCTTAAGCTGTTCCTCATTCTCAGAAAACATGAAAGGAGTCACATGGGAGAGAAACTGAGCAAGCAATGTGGGACAGCCTTTAGTTCTTCCAGTCATCCTCCAATGCAGGAGCCTTACATATGTAAGCCATGTGGAATGCCTTTGGGATATCTAGTTCCTTGTACAGACATGAAGGAACTCACACAGGAAAGTAATTCCCAGTAGACACCCTAGGCAGGCTTCCCTGTCGTAGACGAATGTGTGGTTGAGAGTACACCTATGTTGCCGGGCATGGTGGTGCACACTTGTAATCCCCGCGCTTGGGAGGCTGAGACAGGAGGATCTCGCAGGTTGGAAGCCAGCCTCAGCTACTTAGTGAGGCTTTCAGCAACTTAGTGAGAACCTGTTTCCAAATAAAATATTAAACAGGTCTGGGAGGATAGCCCAGAGATAAAAGCCTCTGGGTTCCACCCCCAGTACCACACACACACATACAAAAGTGCACCTGTCAATGTGAATCTTGGGGGATGCCCTTAGCAATCTGTACCAATTCACAGATAGGAAAGAGTGCAGTGTGGGGAGAAATTTTTAATTTTTTTGATAGTGTGAGAGTTTATTTTTTATAGTCTTTTATAATTAATCAGCTCATACATTTTTTCCTCAGTTACCTATAACTTGTTGATTCTAAATAAATGGAAATCTGCTTGCAGTGCTCAGTAGACTCAATTTATTTTTTAACAGGTGCTGGGGTGGAACCCAGGGGCCTTCTACCACTATACTCCCAGCCCTATTTTTATACTTTATTTGGAAACAGGGTCTCACTATATTGCTGAGAGCCTCACTAAGTAGCTGAGGCTGGCTTTGGACCTGTGTGATCCTCCTATCTCAGCCTCCCTAACGTGGGATTACAAGTGTGCACCAACAAACCTGGCTCAGTAGACTCAACTTTTATGTAGTTCTTAAATAATTGTGGTCAGCCAGGCATTTTGGCACAAGTTTATAATCCCAGCATTTGGGAGGCTGAGACAGTAGAATCACAGTTTGCAGACAGCCTCAGCTACATAGTGAGGCCCTTTGCAACTCACTGAGATCCCATTTCAATATAAAAGAATAAGCCTGGTGTGTTGCCACAAGCTTGTAATCCCAGCATTTGGGGGGCTTGAACTAGGATGATCATAGGTTCGAAGCCTGACTCAGCTACTAGGTGAGACCCTGATTCCAAATAAACTATAAAATAGGTCTGGAAGTGTAGCACGGAGGTAGAAGGCTCCTGGGTTCCATCTCCAGTACCACAAAAAAAAAAAAAAAAAGAAAAAGAGAGAGCAAGAATTAAAAAATTGAGTTGGGTTGGGTGTGTACCCCAGTTAGGGAATGCCCTGGGATTCCAATCCACACACCAAAAAAAAAAAAAAAAAAGATTGTGGCTAATGAGCCATTGGGAAATGATTTGCAATTAATCACTGGGTTTTTTTCTACTGAGTTCACGTGGCAGGTCCTTATATTTAATATTTGTTTAACAAAACTAAAATTTTTACATGACTTTTATACATAAATCTTGAGGTCCAGGTCCCTCAAGCTGTTTGACAAGGTCCTAGCAAGTGGAGAACGAGGACTTGATTAATAACAAGGTTAATAATCAAGCCAAACGATCTGGGTGGTTTCAGTGAGACCTGCTGTTCTTTGCTTATGAAGATATTACAGGAAAAAGAGTATTAAGAAACCTGGGAATGAATTATTCCCAGGTTTAATTGGGCCAGCCTATATGATCAACGAGCATCCATGGTTGCCCTTTTGGGGGGCCAGAGCTAATCAATACATAGTCCCCCCACCTATATTTCAACCTATTGAACAAGAGATTCATTGATTAAACCCTGTCAATTGGTTTTGTAGCCTTATAAAAGGATTTTGATTATTGCTGTAATGGACTATTTATTTTTTCTATTTTTTTATGGTACTGGGCATTGAACCCAGGGGCATTCTACGTCCAAGCTACATCCCAGCCTTGTTTTATATTTTTATGTTAAAGCAAGGTTTCACTAAGTCTTGGAGTGCCTCCCTAAATAGCTTAGGCCGGCTGCAACCTTGGATCCTTCTGTGTCAGCCTTCCAAGGACTGGAATTACCAGCGTGCACCACCATGTTCCACAGGAGGCTGTCATTCCGACTCTGAATAGGGATTTACCTGAGCTTTTAAGTGATTATTCCTGGAATTTTGATGGGGTGTGTCCAGACAGAGCCTAAGGAGATGCAGCCTTCTTAGGACTGAGCGGCCTACAGCCTAAGGCAAAACTTTAAGTAAAGTGATTCAGCAGAAAAGGGGCAAAGATGGCGCCTGGAGGAAGCTAGGAAGGCGTGGTTTCCCCATTCATTATGGGTGGGGAGACTGAGCGGTTTTTCCCTTTCTACCTTTAAAGGAGCTTTCCGCACACATGAATGGCTCATGTTCCGGCCTGGAATTGGCTGTAAACTACGTGCTAGTGATCTTTATCCCGGATAGGCTAGGCTATTTCTCATGGAAATTCCCCTCGTGGCTTGGTGCTATATATAGGATTGCTTGGAGAGAAATAAATGAGATCTTGCTTGACTTGACTCCCGGCTGGTGGGTTTGTGTTCGAGTGGTCGGTACTCATCTGTTGCCGAAGGGCTCAGTCCTGTGGGGGGCAAGTCCACTCGCGGTCGGAAACCTCAGAAAGATGGGGCAAAAGGCAGGTGAAATTCTGCAGAATCTTATCTGCAGTGGTTCTTTACCCTCTATGAATTCCTTAAGTTTTTAGGTACGACGCTTTGGAAAAGAACCTGAGATGGACAAAGGCTTCTTGAGCCAATGACACTTTATTACAAAAAACCCCAAAATTTATACCCTTCACCAGTAAAGTTAACAATAAGAGAAGAAGGGGGTGGGTGTAATCACTGTGAAATAATAATGAATGACATGTAAACAAAGGTAATAAAACTAGTCCTTCAGCTGGCTGTTGATCTTCGAGAGATTAACTCCCTCCGGATTCTTTCTCAGGTTTTGCAGATAAGCAGTTCCAAACAGGCATGCCCAAGGCTTGGGGGCTTCTCGGGGAATCTTCTTTAACTTTCTTGGAACTTTCCATCTTTTTTGGGCTCAGTTCATATAGCAAGTGTGGGGAGATGTGGTGATTCAGGTGGATGTGATGGAGTTTCTTCAGGTGTTGGCATCTTATCTTCTAAATCTGAAAGCTTAAGCAAACTCACAACACAGTTTTGCAGACAAAATACCACAAACAACACCACAAAGTTCTTGGTTTTAATTGTCAGATGTATTTCCTTAACTGCTGAGCACTCTTCTTTAGACAACAAGCCTATTAAAAGCCTACTCATCTTTAATAATCCATTTCCCTGTCTCCATGAATGCTCATACTGAGGTAAAAGTCAACAATCTTTCTCCTTGAATCTATTGTATTTGGGCAACTAAGTTGTTTATCAACTAAATTGCTTTACGGTCACACACAAGGTTTTTATCTTCTCTGTCTCTAGGCAGGATCTCAAGGGTAAACAGAGTTACCTTAAACTGAGCTACCTTACCGGAGTTAATAGCTTAACCTAAATTAGTGATTGGAATGAGGGTCGGAGGCCATTTGTGATTGCTGCAGCTGGAGTGCTTATCACAGCATCTGAGTTCTGGCCAGTTTTTATTATTATTGAGCAGAGCCAAGGACATTTAGACAAATTATTAGAGAATTTATTTCCTCAGACTCAATTTCTTTCATAGTCCTGTTCTCACATCACCGGAGCAATTCGTGTAGAGAGTTAAAAGAATACTAGAAGAATAATAGTTATGCAAGAATATCTAAAAGTGGAAAGATGCTTTTGGCCAGCGAGCACACCTACTCTCGGGGCTTATTTCTCACATTGAGATTTTGCCTATTTAACTGCGAAAATGCAGATGCCGAGAGAGCGTGGCTTTTGCTGGTATCTGCACTCATCATCTCTCCGAGCCCCGCCAGCTGTTGGGCTGGATTCCCGACAGTCTGGTGCCCCGTGTGAGGCCCCCCTCTTCACCCCCTAACAAAAAAAATCGCTAGCGAGTCAATCGGTCTTCTGGGTGAGTATCCCCCTGTATATTAATATGGGTATTAATATGGGGAAGTTCAGTTCTAAACCTGACCCTGCCCTAGAATCCATTCGACTCGTTCTCAAGAGCCTAGGACTTAATCTCGCTGATAACCAAGCCACCCAGGCCTGGGGGTACCTTCTAAAAACTGCCCCATAGCTCCCTGAAAGTAATCTTTATGATTGGGATACCTGGAATCAAGTTGAGGTGCTGGTTAGGAGAGCCCAGACAGAGAAAGGGGAGATCCCCCCTTGCAGTTCTCCCCACCGTCTCCGCGCTTAAAAGTTGTTTTCCCCCACGACCCCCAGATAAACTCACTGACCATATCCCCAAGCCAGCAAAAAATGGGGCTGCCAAGCATACAACCCCCCGTCTGGTCCTGAAGCCCCTAAAAAAACCTCCTGATCCCTTTGGGAACGCCAAGAACTCCCCACAGCCCCTTTCCCTGGCCAATTCATTGTCTGTACCCTCCCCTCTGCCGCCATATGTGGGCAAAGCAAGAGCCGGAGGAACCCTAGTGGAAGAGTTGGCCCAGCAGGCTGTGCCTCCCAGGCTGCCTCGTGGCTGCACATCCCTGCCAGCGCCAGCCCCAGCCCCGGCCCCAGCTCAGAACAGGGCTGCGTGCCCTGCCGCCACCCTCACTTGGTGGCTGCTGACCCTGGGCTCCGCTTGTTGGCTGTTGTTTCTGGGCTCAGCCCTGCTCCGAGGGCACGAAGAGGCCTCTGTGATTATTTATCCCACTTTCATAAAAGGAATGGATCCTCAGCCCCCCAAAACCATCTTCCAGCCTGTAAAAGGATCCTCCCAATTCAAAGAACCTTTTTCCATAGCCCTAGCCCTGCAAGGATTTTTTTGTCTATAAATTTATTGGCAGATAGTTTATACGTAGTAAATTTGTTACCTACTTTAATAGATGCTTATATTAAATTAGATGCCAACCCCGCCATCCCCTTAACCTATGGCATGATTACTGGGACGGCCGAGCCACACACCACTGGCCTACAACAGGCAGCCTTGCCCCTCCCATATCAGGATCAGGTTAGGGCTGGTGCACTGGCAGCATGGAGAAAATTAGACCCTGGGTCCACTTAGGCCCCTATTGCGGCAATTACTCAAAAGCCTGGTGAGGATCTACCTACATTTATAGAGAGTGTGTATAACAGCCTTGGGAGGAGGTTTCCAGCCAGTCCACTGGGAGACAAGTTTGTCAGAATGCTAGTGTGGGACGGGATGACAGCCGATCATAAGCTGGCCTGTGCAGGTTTAAGGGACATACTTTAGAGAGATGGATTGTGGCCTTTCGGGATCTTGGCTCTATGAGCCACCAACTTCAAGCCATGACAGCTGCAGTAAAGGAAGGGCAATGGGAGGGCCTACAGACTCTGATACAGACAATGCAGCAGTCAAGGGTTGCCCCCCCCACGTGTTTCAGATGCGGAAAGGAGGGCCATTTCTGCCGAAAATGTGTGTCCCAGGCCACGCCTCCTATGGGAGGAGGAAAGAAAGGGGAAACTCCCTGGACGCCCTGCCCCAGATGCCTTAAGGTATTTCACTGGGCCCGGGACTGCCAGTCCAAATTTAACTTAAAAGGGGGAAACTTTAACCTCCCAAGGGAGCTTCCCCCAGCCCCGTTAAAAAAGGTGAACGGTTCCACCGAGATCCATTGGACGATACCTCTGGTGACCGGGTTAAAACCCAAAATGGTGATCACAAATGGAGATAAAAATTGTAAATGTTTAATTGATACTAGAGCCGATCGAAAGGGAGTCGGGTTCAGATCCCCAAGTCCGGAGTCGCAGCGAGGCATCCAATGCGATAACGCGACCGACCCGGGAGAAGCCGTCGGGAGCCCCGGGGAGAGTTCTCTTTTCTTTGTGAAGGGCAGGGAGCCAGGGAATGGGTTCGTCCCAAGAGAAGGGCCTATGCTTTGGAAAGTGTTGAGGTTCCAGTGGCGTCCTGTGAGCTCTCACTGGCCCTTGAAAATCAGGGGAAAAGGGTGTAAATTTTGCACTGAGCCGTAGCAGGTCTCCAACGTAAACAGCCTCTGGCAAGTTGTTAATGCCTGAGGGTTGGGGTGGAAGATGAAAAGTAAGTATGTAAGGATTGAATCGACAGAGGGCATTTCTGACTCTGCTTGGGGACCAGGCAGGCCAGGGCCAGAAGAGAGGAGGCCGATGAGGAAAGCGCTGCAGTTTTGCTGCCTTGTCTGCCTTGGTGTTTCCTTGGGATCTAGGTGAGCCATGTTTCTGGTGTGATGGGCAGTGCGAAATGCCTATCTGTTTAGAAAGAAAAGAGGCTTTGAGGAGTTTGTGAAACCATCTGAATTAGTGACTGCCGATCCCCTTAGTGGTTAAAAGTCCCTATTCTTTCCATATTGCCAAGTGGGATAATAGAATATGATAGACATAATCGGAGTCAGTATATAAAGAGAGGAGTGGTCGGCCACCAGTTCAAAGGCACAAGTTACCGCAAAAAGTTCTGCCTGCTGTTTGGTTGTAGTAGGTGGGAGAGGCTGTGCTACTATTTCTAATAGGGAGATAATAGCATAACCAGCAGAACATTGTCCATCCCTGACAAAGGAGGAGCCATCAGTGAACCACATGCGGGTAGAACTGGGAAGGGTTCACTCATGGATGTGTGACGGGTGTGGAATAATGGCCTCCAAAGTTTCTGTTATGGTTTCTGGACTGTTATGACTTGGGAAACTATCTCTGGGGACCTTCGTTAGGCTCCCCAAGACTATTCCCCTAGAACCGCAGGTTTTGTCCTGAGCTAAGTACAGATATGCCATAGCCCGGACTCATGCTGAAGATTTAAAGGAGTTTATTAAAAAGAGAAAAATACAGAGAATAGTTACAGCCTCATGTTATCCAGGGTGCTTCGAATGAAATCAGCGAAGATTCCTGGGTACAGAGTATCTTATAGTCAGTCCTTACCCAGACCCGTCCTCTCTAGGGCCAGCCCTTTTGATGTGGGGGGACATTCTTTCCTGCCAGTCTTTCCTGTTTTTAGCACTGACACCCTAAATGTGTTACTTGGTCATCAGATTCTGGTCTTTCTTGAAGGCTTCGGGCATCCTCCCATGATTTTCGAAGTCTGGAATCTCCTGAAGATTTATGGCACCCTTCCACTTCCTTGGGAAATCTTATCTTTATAATGGAAAAGGCCATGAAACTATCTCTATTGTCTTGCTAATCTCCCTTGGTCCCTGGAATCCTGCAGCTTCTTTTTCTGAAGCTCCTGGTTTCTTTACTCCAAAAGATATATTTAAAAATTGAAAATCTTTTCCAGTACTGGTACATTGATACATGTTGAAGCCTCTTCCCAAAAGTGGTACAGTTTCCACACAGTCATGAGAAGGAGGTCCACAGAGACCGGGAGCAGCGTGGCTGGGTGTAGGGCAGAACAGGGCTGAAAGGATATAGAAGGGTCATGAAGGAAAGTTAGCAATAGGGAGAGGACACGCCGGGGGGAGGAGTCTGAGGGGCCTTACAGGTGGGTAGTCCCTTAAGTGATGTGGTGTGGAGACAAAAAGTTGTGCACCAAAAGTTAACTGTGTTGCTTTTGGTAGGAGCACACGAGCTGCCACGAGGGCCCAGAGGCAGGTGCCCAGCCCCGGAGAGTTAGGTCCAGCTGTTTGGAAAGGTAGGAGACAGGAGCAAAGATGGAAGCCTCGAACTGTCCCAGGACTCCTAGTGCCAGGCCTGGATGTGTGTGTGTGTGTGTGTGTGTGTGTGTGTGTGTGTGTGTGGTACTGGGGGTGGAACCCAGAGGTGTTCTACCTCTGGACTGCACTCCCAGACCTATTTTATATTTTATTTAGAAACAGGGTCTTACTAATTGCTGAGAGCCATACTAAGTAGCGGAGGCTGGCCTCGAACCTGTGCGATCCTCCTACCTCAGCCTCCCAAGCTCAGGGATTACAAGCATGTGCCACCATGCCCGGCTCCAGGCATAAATTTTCATGAACCGACAGCATGAATGGTTGTTGCAGGTTAGGAAGATGAAGAGCTGGGGCTCAGGTTAACGCCTGTTGTAAGGTTTGGAAGGATGGATGGATGTCATCAGGGGGACCATGTGAACGCCCCTTTGGAGCCTCATATAGGGGTTTTGCTAAGAGTGAAAAATTAGAGATCCATGCTCAAAAATATCTGGCCTCTGTCAAGAAGGAGAGAATTTCGTCTTGGTTTTGGGGCACGGGAGAGTTTTAATAAGGGCTTTGTGGTCTAATGTGATGGCCTTTGATTGATGGGAAATTTGGACTCCCAAATAGAGTACCTGGCTTTGAGCTAACTGCTCCTTGGTGGAGACACCCTGTACCCGGGGATAGACTTCTTTCCTTCTTCAGTTCCCAGTTTGGGAGCCTTGCTGCAGTCACTTAGCATTCCATCTGAAGCCCTGTCACTGAAGAGGTGCCTGGGTGGGGCTTGCATTCTTGGCCAATCAAGAGCGCAAGGGCGGGCTCTCTAGCTATCCAATCAGGAGCGCAGGGCGGGCTCTTCAAGCTTCCAGAACTTCCACTTGGTGCACCACGTGGCTGCCTATCTGTCTTCCTGCAGAGCAGGCACGTTTTTCTGTCCAGCCCTGGGACCTGCAAAGACCCGAGAGTCTTGGGGGACGCGGCCCGTCGGCGCCATGGTGAGTGAGGCGAGTCCGCGGGCGGCGAGGAGGGCGGCTGGCGGCGGCTGCGGCCGCGGCGCTGAGTCCCGGCGCCCTGGGCCTGGGTGGCCCCTGCAGAGCGGGCGGCGGCGGCGGCTTCCCCTGCGGTGCCTGGGCCTCTCTGCAGCCCCGCGCGGCCCGCGGCCCTGACCGCGCGAGGGTCGCGGGGAGACCCGATTAATATTATATTACGAAACAGGGTCTGTCTGAGTTGCTGAGGGTCTCATTAAAGTTCTGGAGTTGGCTTTGAATTTGGAATCCTCCTTTCAGTCTCCCCAGTACCGTCCAGGGCTGCTGTTTGGCGGGGGGAGGGCGTATTGTAGATTGACTCCAATGGCCTCACTAAGTAGCTGAGGCCGTCCCTGAAATGAGATCCTATGTCTCAGCCTCCCAAATGCTGGGATTACAAGCGTGCGCCACCACGCCAGGCTATTTTTAATTTTTGGAAAAGAGTCTTTGTAAGTTGATGAGGGCCTCACTAAACTGCGGAGGCTGACCTTAAACCTGGATCCCATTGTCTCAGACTCCAAGTACTGGGAATACAGGTGCAGGCCAACGTGCCTGGTTGTTTTCTGCCTTCCTGAGAGGGCTGCCCTTCTCTCTCAGAGCCCTGAAATAGGCCTTTCACATTTTAGGGTTGATGCTTGTGTGTGTGGGTTTGTTTGAGTAGTGGAGATTGAACTCAGTGTGGTTCTTCTCCTAGTCACTTAGTTCTTGGGGTGCCACACCTAACTCACTGTCCAACCAGAGGATTCAGGCCCGGTGTAGCTCTCCAGTGAGGTGCACAGGCCGCAGGGCCTGTGACAACACATTTAAGTGGATTTTACTGTTCAAATCCGCCATACTGGGGACTCCTTTCAGCTGCTGAGATCACTGATCGGTGCTTCAGCCTCCTGGGCGCTGTGACAGACTCTGCCACCATAACTGTAGGCAAAATCCCGAGCCACCCAGAAACAGGAAGTGGTGAAATGTGGGGGAGCCATGTTTTGGGTAAGGAGGGACTGATGAGGTGGTGGGGAGTGGCCTCCTGCCAGCCCTGGAGGCTGCCGTGGGTCCCTGGCGTAGGGGTGCAGCTGGGCCATTGGTGGTGCTGGGCAGCCTTTCTGTGCTTGCAGTGACCCAGGCAACCAAGAGCCCTGTGGCATCTGGGCCTGCAGCCCTGGAATCACGGGTTGTGCCCTGGTGGCAGAGCATTGGGTGCCTGTGTGGTAGGAACTAGGGATTGGGTCTCTATCCCTCCTGCCTCACCAGGCTGACCACATTCTCCAAGTTCTCTGCTGTCTGGAAGCATGGCCTCAGTCCCCAGCCTGTACATAAGCCCTGATCTCCTCAGGATGCCAGTAAATCTGTAAATATCCAGAGTCTGTCCCATATCACCAGCTTACCAAGAAGAGGTACACGCACACCTGTGGCTGGGGTGGGAATGGAGGGAGATTGTTGTCCTCTCAAACAGGAAAGAGGAGAAGATGAAAAAGAGAGATAAAAGAATGTGACTTAGAAAGCAACGTGAGAAGAGGGGATAGTCCCAAATGTAAGGTGTGCAGACTTCTCAGTGTGTGGGCAGAGAGGACTTTGCTTTTGGGGTAGCAGCCAGCTGGAGTAGAGAGAAGAAGGAGAAGGAGAGGAGGATGGGGTTTTGACATCAGACCCCAGACTTGAGAAGGCTTTTCCTGGTCCCAGCTTGTTAGCATGACAATAAAGAAGGGTTGTGTGCTGCCTCAGGCTAAAGGTAAGTCAAAGATTAGAGACCTGGAGGAAGGAAAAAAACAGAAAACTTGCTTAAAGTTTTTTTTTTTTTTTGCTGACAGTTAATTATTTTTTAGGACAAAAGTGGGAATTTGAAATGTGCTTGTCTTGCCTAATGACAATAAGATAAAAACAGGACATTCTTGGGCGGCTGAAACAGGAGGATCGCACAGATTCGAAGCTAGCCTCGGCTACTTAGTGAGGCTCTCAGCAACTTAGTGAGACCCTGTTTCCAGATAAAATACAAAATAGGTCTGGGAGTATAGTCTAAAAGTAGAAAGCCTCTGGCTTCCACCCCCAGTACCAACAAAAAAGAAACCAGAAAAACAAAAACAAACAAACAAAAAAAAAACAGGACATCTTGTAAGTATAATAAGGAATGTGTTGCAAAGAGTTGGATGTTTCTCCAGAGCAATAAAGCACTAGATGTGGGAGTCTATTTTTTGGTAGTACTGGGTATGGAACTCAAGGGAAATCCACCTCTGGGCTACATTCTCAGCTCAGTTTTTTAAATATTTTCTTTGGAAACAGGGTCTCCCTAAGTTGCTGAGGCTGGCTTCCATGATGCGGGATCCTCCTGTCTTGGCCTCCAAGGTACTGGGATTGCAATGGTTCATCACCACACCTGACTTTGTGATGTTTAATCACTGCTATTTACTGAGAATTTGAGTGTTTCTTTAGGTGTGTACTATAATAATGATAAAACAATACTAAAATTATTAATAATAATAATCTGCTCTTTGTGCCAGATTCTGGCAGAGAGAGCCTTAAAACCCTTGGGAATTCCAGGACCAGAATGTCTTTGCTTATGAAAAGCCCCTTTTATATAATATCTGAATTATACTAACAGAGTGACTCAAGGTGCTGCCCTTCTATAATTTCTGGATGGGGTCTGGTGACCAGTCAGAGCAAACACACACTTTGGTTCAGCATCTCCAGCAGGGATAATGGGGTCCATCTAAGCCCTGAACTTGTCAGGACTGTAAACTCTGAGTGGTGTCAGCATTGAATGATGGGACACCCAGTTGGTGTTGGAGAATCGGTTGGTGTGCAGCAAACCCCACATGTTGGGAGTCAGAAGGATACCACAGGTCAGAACTTACACCTGACCGTAGGTGAGTGTTTGGGGAGTGTAAGGTTAATAAGGTCCCAGAATTTGGTTTCCTGGCTGCTCAGGTTTCTTTCCCTCCTCGCTGCTCATGACCCACCTGGCTGCAGCTGCACAGTGAGAGTGGTCTGTATCTAAGCTTAGGAAGTTGTGTGACCTTCTGATGTTCTCTTGAGAGATGTGGGTGAGGCTGCAAGCTTCCATTTGGCTTTCATTGTAGAATCTTCTTTTTATAAAATAGCATTTTCCTTCACCATCTAAGAAAAATTTTCAAGATTTGCATGTGTGGGGCATTGTAGTGTACATTTGTAATCCCAGCATTGGAGAGGCTGAGACCAGAGGATTGTGGTTCGCAGACAGCCTCAGCTTCTTAGTGAAGCCCTTTGCAACTTAGTGAGACCCTATTTCAAAATAAAGAATTTTTTTAAAAAAAGGAGAGCCTCGTGTGGTGTGCACGCTTGTAGTTCGGCATTTGGAGGCTCAGACTGAAGAATCGCAGGTCTTGGACAGCCTCAGCTATTTAGTGGAGTTCTCTGCAACTTTGTGAGAACCTGTTTCAAAATAAATAATAAATAATAGGGCAGGAGGTATATCTCGGAGCTTGAATGCCTTTGGGTTCCATCCTCAGACCCACACAAACACACACACACAAAATAGAGCAGGCAATGTAGATCAAAGATAAATCGCCCTGGGTTCTATCTCCATACCCCGAAAAAAAAAATTGCGTTTAAGACGGTGATTTTGTTGCTTGAATCTGGGTGGATAGAATGATGAGTTCTGATGAAGGATTTTTTTTTTTTTTTTTTTTTTGCCATTGGGGATGGAACACAGAGATCGTCTACCATCCTACCTCTGGGTTACAGTCACATACTTTTTATATTTTAATTTGAAACAGAGTCTCACTAAGGTGCTGCTAGCCTCACTAAATAGCTAAGGCTGGCTTCGAACCCATGCGTACTACTGTTCTAGCCTCCCAAGTACTGACATTACAAGCGTGTGTCACCACACCTGGCTCAAAGACATTTCTTGAAATAAGTTATATGCTTAACAGTAAAGTTCCTTGGGTAAGGCGGCGAGCACCTGTAGTCCCGGGACTTGGGAGGCTGAGACGTAGCATCACAGTTTGTTGGCGAGCCTCAGCAACTGAGGGTCTGTACGAATTGTCAATACCTCCTTGGAAGATAAAAAGTGAAAAGTGTTGGAGGTGAACTTTGAAAGTAGAATGGCTCTGGGTTCAATCTCCAATACAAAAAAAAAGAAAAAAGGAAAAATTAAAATGATTTTATTTAAAAAATATTTATATAATCATCTGTGAGTGAATAAATAGACTTGTCTATCTTTTGAATATATGTACGATCCTGAGAATTGATGTAGGAGTATTTCTACCTCTAGTTACCCTGCTCAGCTTGCCTGCCTTTCTTTCTTTCTTTCTTTCTTTCTTTCTTTCTTTCTTTCTTTCTTTCTTTCTTTCTTTCTTTTCTTGTTTGATTGTTTGTTTGTGGGGCTTTGCATTGACCCAGGACATTGTAAGTCCATGCTCCTTCCCCATCTCTTTAGATTTTTGGAAGCAAGTTCTCATTATATCGCTTAGAGTCTGGAAACACATTGATGATGGCTTCAAACCTGCAGTCCTCCTTTTTTAGCCTTCCATGTGCTGGGACCACAGGTTTGTGTCAGCACACTTGGGTTATTTTAGTGGCTTATTTATTTGTTTATGGGGCTGCAGGTTGAAGCCGGGGCATCCTACCACTGAACTGCACACCCAGTCCTATTTTTATTTGGAAAGGGTCTCACTAAGTTGATGGGAGCCTCACTGGGTTGGTGAGGCTGGCTTTCAGTCTGCAGTTCTCCTGTCTCAGCCTCCCAAGTATTAAGCAAACAGACATGTTCCACCACACCTGGCCAACCTCTTGAGTATTTGGTACCATTTTCCTATTACTGCAAAGAACAGGACCACAGCTCTTCCAGTGTGTAGAGGAGCTTACACCATAAGCAGGGACCAGACATCGACCGCCTTCTGTGTCTGCCTTTTCTTGCTCTGGCTTGCCAACCTGCACTCCTGCCTGATGGCCAGCATGAACTCTGATTTCTGCTTGCTGGGTGTCTGGGGTCTCATGCCTTTGCTCCTGTTCATTATTGCCTACTATGTGAATTCCAAGTCACATTGCCATCTTAGAATGGAGACAAGCACATAGGAGTCATTATGTACCAGAAATAGAAACCATGGCTGGGCGTGGAGGCGCACGCTTGTAATCCCCACACTTGGGAGGATTACAGGAGGATCCACATGTTTGAAGCTAGCCTCAGCTACTTAGTGAGACCCTGTTTCCAAATAAAATATAAAATAGGTCTGTGAGTATAGCCCAGAGGTAGTAAGCCCCTGGATTCCACCCTCAGTACTACCAAAAAAAAAAAAAAACAAAAACAAAAAAAACCAGGATCATTTAAGTAACTGAGTTTGGATAGTCCTTGGTTTACAAGTGCATGTCACCACACACAGCTAGAACTTTATTTGAGAGATGCTACAATGCCCAAAGAAAAGTTGAGATGACCCAGAAATATTGTGGGTGTCGGGGTCCTCCCAGGACCATATACCTTCAGCCTCCCATCAGAATTGCTGCAGGACATGATGTGGGAATGGATGGAGAGTAAGAGTGTGATGAGCAAGGCATGGAGGGAACATTTAGGGAACAGAGCATCATGGGAACTTCGTTTGAAGTTAGTATACATCTGCAGTGATCTGAGTCTCTCCCTTCATGCTAGAAATATGTGACATGTTTTAGGCGTTGGTGGCTTTTGAGGATGTGGCTGTGACCTTCACCCTGGAGGAGTGGGCTTTGCTGGATTCCTCCCAAAAGGAGCTCTACCGACACGTGATGCAGGAAACCTTGAGGAACCTGGCCTGCGTAGGTAAGGGTAGTGTCATTCCCTCCATTAGTCAGTCAGAGTGCACAAGGTTTTTTTTTTTTAATCAGTGCTGTGACATGATTTGAATTTTTTAAATTAAAAATAGCATGAGGAGCCAGGCGTGGTGACGCACGCTTGTAATCCCATCATTTGGTAAGCTGGGGCCGGAGGATCATGGTTTGCAGACAGCCTCAACTACTTAGTGAGGCCCTCTGCAACTCACTGGGACCCGGTGTCAAAATAAAGAATTAAAAATAGGGCAGGGACTGTAGCTCGGAGGTTGAATGCCCCTGGGTTCCATCCCCAGACTCGCAAAAACAAACAAACAAAAAAAAGCGTGAGGATGCAGCTCCGAGGTCGAATGCCACTGTGTTCCATCTCCAGACCTGTCAAAAGAAAGAAAAGAATCTTGAAAGGAAACGTTTTGGGAAATATACCAGGCCTCATCACAATGTTTATATCTTGCATTCAGCCTATACTTTAATAATTCTGCTGGGCGTGGTGGCGCACGATTATAATCCCTGCGCTTGGGAGGCGGAGACAGGAGGATCGCGCTGGTTCAGAGCCAGCTGCGCTGCATTAAGAGACCCTGTTTCCAAATAAAAATATAAAATAGGTCTGGAAGTGTAGCCCGGAGGTAGAAGGGCTTCCAGGAACCCCAGTACCACAATAATAATAATAATAATAATAATAATAATAATAATAATAATAATAATTCTGTCCTTATATTGTAATGATTTATAATTCTCTTTCTGTGTCTACACTTTAGGCCAAGATCAGGAGAAGCAGAACAATACTGATGTTTACCAAACTTTCGGGAGATATCCAAGGTAATTTTTCACTCCCAGAAGAAAGCAGTGAGTCAGGTAGGGTGGTGAGCTTGTAATCCCAGCACTTGGGAGGCTGAGACAAAAGAGTCATAGGTTAAAACAAAGTATAAAATAAAATAAAAAAGGCTGGAGATTTAGCTTGAAGGGAGAGAAAGTAAGCAATGAGTCTTAGAAAAGTAGCTCAGACCATATTTTAAAAATACAGCCGGGCGTGGAGGCCCACACTTGTGATCCCCATGATTATGAGTTTGAGACAAGAGGATCAGCCATGTTCAAAGCCAGCCGTGCTGGCTTAGAGACTGTATTTCCAAATAAAAATATAAAAATAGTAGGTCTGGGCATGTAGCCTGGAGGTAGAAGGGTTTCCAGGAACTCCAGTACCACAAAAAAAAATTAATTAATTAATTAATTTTTATTTATTTGTTTGTTTTGTGTGTGTGTGGTACTGAGGATGGTACTCAGAGGCTTTCTACCTCTGGGCTATACTCCCAGACCTATTTTATATTTTATTTGGAAACAGGGTCTCACCAAGTTACTGAGAGCCTCACTAAGTAGCAGAGGGTGGCTTCGAAACTGTGCGATCCTCCTGTCTCAGCCACCCAAGCGCTGGGATTACAAGTGTGCACCATCACGCCCGTGTAATAAATTAATTTTTAAAAAATTCATATACAAAGCCGGGCATGGTGGTGCACGCGTGTAATCCCGGCGCTTGGGATGTGAAACAGGAGGATCGCACAGGTTCGAAGCCAGCCTTAGTTCTCAGCAACATAGTGAGACCTTGTTTCCAAATAAAATATAAAATAGTTCTGAGAGTATAGCCTGGAGGTAGAAAGTTTCTGGGTTACACCCCCAGTACCACCAAAAAAAAAAAAAAATTCATATACATTGAACTTCTACAATAGGATATTCCAACATTTATATTTCATTTGTTAACAGGGTCTCACTAAGTTGCTGAGAGCCTCACTAAGTAGCTGAGGCTGGGTTCGAACCTGTGCAATCTTCCTGTCTCAGCCTCCCAAGTGCTGGGATTACAGGTGTGAGCCACCATGCCTGGCTCTGTAGAAAATTCTTAATTAACACCGAATTACTAATATACTTCTCTCTCTCTCTCTTTTTCAGAAATCTGGTAACGAGATTCTTTGAATATGAACTTGGTAGTGACTGTGGAATAATCTTTAGCTGCTGTCTAGATCCTATTGTCAAGCAGAAAACTCATCCTGGAGTCAAACCAGGTGAAAGGCAGATGTGTGGAGATGTTCTCTTTGGTCATTTATCCTTAAATAAGCCCCACGGCACTCACTCTGGACAGAAACCATGTGTGCCTTTGAAATATGGAGAGAAACCTGGTCAATACAAAGAACAGGAGGCAGCCTTCAGTTCTCCCAAGAGCTTTTGAAGGATAAAGGGAGTCACAGTGGAGATCAACACAATGAATGTGAGCAGTGTGGGCAAACCTTCAGTAGTTCTCATTACCTTAAAATCCATGGAAGAATTCACAGTGGAGAGAAGCCTTATGTATGTGAACAGTGTGGGAAAGCCTTTAGCATTTCTGGGAACCTTAAGAGACATATGCGAGTTCATACGGGTGAGAAACCCTATGTATGTAAGCAATGTGGGAAAGCCTTTAGTTCTTCCAGTCAATTACAGGTACATGAGCGAATTCACACTGGGGAGAAACCCTATGTATGCAAGCAATGTGGCAAAGCCTTTAGATCTTCCAGGTACCTTCGGGCACATGAGCGAATTCACACTGAAGAGAAACCCTATGTATGTAAGCAATGTGGGAAAGCCTTTAGATCTTCCAGTGAATTTTGGAGACATGAGCGAATTCACACTGGGGAGAAACCTTATGTATGTAAGCAATGTGGGAAAGCCTTTAGATCTTCCAGTCACCTTCGGGCACATGAGCGAATTCACACTGGGGAGAAACCCTATGTATGTAAGCAATGTGGGAAAGCCTTTAGATATTCCAGTCAGTTTCAGGTACATGAGCGAATTCACACTGGGGAGAAACCCTATGTATGTAAGCAATGTGGGAAAGCCTTTAGATATTCCAGTTAGTTTCAGGTACATGAGCGAATTCACACTGGGGAGAAACCCTATGTATGTAAGCAATGTGGGAAAGCCTTTAGATCTTCCACTAACCTTCAGATACATGAGCGAATTCACACTGGGGAGAAACCTTACGTATGTAAGCAATGTGGGAAAGCCTTTAAATCTTCCAGTGAGTTACAGGTACATGAGCGAATTCACACTGGGGAGAAACCCTATGTATGTAAGCAATGTGGGAAAGCCTTTAGATCTTCTAGTGAACTTAAGGTACATGAGCGTATTCACACTGGGGAGAAACCCTATGTATGTAAGCAATGTCAGAAAGCCTTTAGATCTTTCAGTCAATTACAGGTACATGGGCGAATTCACACTGGGGAGAAACGTTATGTATGTAAATCTTCTACTGAACTTCGGGGACATGAGCGAATTCACACTGGGGAGAAACCTTTTGTATGTAAGCAATGTGGGAAAGCCTTTAAATCTTCCACTGAACTTCCGGGACATGAGCGAATTCACACTGGGGAGAAACCCTATGTGTGAAAGCAATGTGGGAAAGCCTTTAAATGTTCCCAAAGTATTAAGAGACATGAAAGGACTCACGCTGGAGAGAAACCTTAAGTATGTAATCTATGTGGAAAATCTTACTCTGATCCTCATTCCCTCAGAAACCATGAAAGGATAGCCGGGCGTGGTGGCGCACGCTTGTAATCCCAGCATTCGGGAGGCTGACACAGGAGGATCGCGGTTCGCAAACAGCCTCAGATACCTAGTGAGGATCTTCGCAACTCAGTGAGACCCGGTTTCAAAATAAAGAATAAAAAATAGGGCAGGGGGTGGAGCTCGGAGGTCGAATGCCCCTGGGTTCCACCGCCAGACCTGCAAAAAAAAAATAAATAAATAAAATAAAATAAAAAATAAAAAGAAATCATGAAAGGAGTCACATGGGAGAGAAACTGAGCAAGCAATGTGGGACAGCCTTTAGTTCTTCCAGTCATCCTCCAATGCAGGAGCCTTACATATGTAAGCCATGTGGAATGCCTTCGGGATATCTAGTTCCTTGTACAGGCATGAAGGAACCCACACAGGAGAGTAATTCCCAATATCCACTCTAGGCAGGCTTCCCTGTTGTAGAGGAATGCGTGGTTGAGAGTGCTCCTGTCAATGTGAAGCTTGGGGGATGCCCTTAGCAATCTGTACCAATTCACAGATAGGAAAGAGCATGGTGTGGGGAGAAACTTTGATTAAAGGATATGTGCAGTCTTTAGTTCATCGCTTAGTAGTACATTAAAATAAACCCTTACTAATGTGAAAAGTACAAGTGAGTTGTCCATTGCAAAAAATAGTTTTCAGATTCTTTGAAAATTTGCCATGTTGTATAATCCTCTAATGTGAAGATTTCAATGCAAATAACTTGTTTGGAATACTCCAGAAGACACAAGGGGAAGGAAATGATCTAGAACTTAGGAATGTATTGTTATCACTTTCTCTCAAAGTATATCTCAGGACTATTCAGAGGAAAAGGATAAGTTTTGTTTTGTCCAGGTGACCTGGTGCTCATCAAATCATCTAAAATCTTTATTCCAAAGCCTATTTCAGGTCTCCACAGTACTAATTTCTGGATTCACGTGGTGCAAAATAAACTTAATACATCCCACTTTTGTGTATTTCAGCTTAAGTCAGCAAAACATGGTTTAATTTCTCATTTAAGTGTTATCTTTTGGGTTTCATGGTTAACCTGTATTGAGTATTATCTCATAGGGTTAAAGCTTGCCAACAGACAGAACCTTACAGACATCTATTGAGGCCCTTTGGATCGTCATGGACGCCCACGACATGGACCCATCTGATTCCCCCATGCCAACTACATGCATGAATGTTACCCTAAAGCTGGGCCCCCCCCAACCTTGCCCCTGTTCAGCTCGAATTAGTTTATGAACGACTCGACGTCCCTATTCCTTTGCTGAAGGGTACATTCATGCAATAGAAATAGGGGAAAAATTAAGTGAATTTGAGCTCATGTTAAATGTTTGTAAAATTGTAAATGTTCAAATGTATTTTCTGTACATAACCTTTGGCCTGACAGGTGTCAGAAAGTTACTAGACAGAGGGGGGAATGTACCAGTATTGCAGACAGCCTAGGAAGATTTGGGAAAGCTCTGATTATTAATATATTCCTTTTAATATATTATTAATATATATTATATGTAATATATAATATATATTAATATATTCCAGATAAAGGATCATGTCATCTGCAAATAAGGATAATGTTAATTCCTCTCTTCCTATGTGCATTCCTTTGACTTCCTTCTCTTGTCTTATTGCTGTGGCAAGAGTCTCAAGGACTATATTGAGAAGGAGTGGTGATAGTGGGCATCCTTGTCTTGTTTCTGATTGTAGAGGAAATTCTTGCAGTTATTCCCCATTTAATATAATGTTGGCTTTGGGTTTACAGTATATTGCCTTCATGATATTGAAGTAGGTTCCTTCTATCCCAATTTTCTGCAGTGTTTTTAACAGAAATGGGTGTTGGATTTTGTCGAATGCTTTTTCAGCATCTATTGCTATGATGAATAGACACTTCACAAAAGAAGAGATACAAAGGGCCAATAGATACATGAAAAGATGTTCTACATCATTGGCCATCAGGGAGATGCAAATCAAAACTACACTGAGATTCCATCTAACCCCAGTCAGAGTGGCAAGCCTAAAGAAATCAAATAACAACAAATGCCGGTGAGGATGTGGGGGAAAAGGAACTCTTACTGTGTTGGTGGGAGTACAAACTAGTTCAGCCAATGTGGAGATCTGTGTGGAGATTCCTAAGAAAGCTGGCAATGGACCCACCATATATATGATCCAGCTCTACCACTCCTGGGTATTTTTCCGAAGGGGTTGAATTCAGAGAACTACAGCAACATATGCATACCTATGTTCATAGCAGCACAATTCATAATAGCCAAAATATGGAACCAATCCAGGTCTCCATCAACAGACGAATGGATAGCAAAATTTTGGGAAATACACACATAGGAATTCTATTCAGCCATAACGAAGAACAAAATCATATCATTTGCTAGAAGATGGAAAGTCCTAGAGAGCATTATATTAAGTGAGACCAACCATGCACAGAAGGAGAAGGTACATATGTTTCCTCTAATATGCCCAAACAAGAGAACATAGAGGATACCAGTGGGACTCCAGATAATGGAGGGGAAATGTCAGCAAAGTTTGAATGGAAAGATAGGAGAGGAGGAAGGCTGAACTTGATTAATGAGGGTCTACATCCGAATATGTGTAAAATTATGAATATGGCATGGTTACCCTTGACAATCATTGGTGGGAGGGGGGAAGGGAAAATGGGGGCGGGAGGAGAGGGCACCAAGTATAGTTTAAATGTATACCACTTATGTTCAATAAAATATTTGTATTAAAAATAAATAAATAAATAAATAAATAAATAAATACCTGGGCATGGTGGTGCACGCTTGTAATCCCAGCATTTGAGAGGCTGAGACCAGAGGATCACGGTTCATGGACAGCCTCAGCTACTTAGTGAGGCCCTTCACAACTTAGAGAGACCCTGTCTCAAAATAAAGACTAAAAAACAGTGCAGGGGGTATAGCTCAGAGGTAGAATGCCCCTGGGTTCCATCCCCAGATCCACATGCACACACAAAAATAAATAAACAAAGTAAATGATGAGTTTTAAAAGAAAAAAAATAAAGTAACAAAACAGTATAAGCCGGGAGTGGTGGCGCATGCTTATAATCCCCACGGTTGGGAGGCAGAGACAGGAGGATCTTGCAGGTTCGAAGCCATCCTCACTGGCTTAGGGACACTGTTTCCAAATGAAAATATAAAAAATAGATCTCTGGGAGTGTAGCCTGGAGGTAGAAGGATTTCCAGGCATACAAGTAGCACCAATAAATAAATAAATAATTAAATAAATGTATAAAAATAGGGAAGGGGGTGTAGTGTAGAGGTTACATGTACATAGGTTCCATCCTCAGACCTGCAAAAAAGAAGAAAGAAAGGAAGGAAGGAAGGAAGGAAGGAAGGAAGGAAGGAAGGAAGGAAGGAAAAATAAAGAATGGGGTTAGGGGTGCAGCTCAGAGGTAGAATACATCCCCTGTACTACAGGGGGGAAAAAGAAAGGAAAACAAAGAAAGAAATGTTTCGACTTTAACATTACAACATCAGGAGCACAAATGTGACACCATCAGTTCGGTTTTTCTTATGATTCATATATGTCAGGGTTTGGGAATAAGGTTGTAGATAATAAAAACGATTTTATTTTTGCATGTCTTGAGCTGGAACTCAGGGACATTTGACCTCTGAGCCATACCCCCAGCCCTATTTTTTATTCTTTATTTTGAAATAGGGCCTCACTGAGTTGTAAAGGGCCTCACTAAGTAGCTGAGTCTGTCCACAAACCACAATCCTCCAGTCTTGGCCTCCCAAATGCTGGGATTACAAGTGTGAACCACCATGCCCAGCTTATAAAAAAGATTTTGTGTACACAATGGGACACAACTTTGAGGTATCTTATGGCAACAGTTCAATGTCTAACACAGATTTTGTCTCTAATATTGTTCACATGGAGCACTAGAATGTGTTTCAATATGATTTAAATATTCGGTATAATTAAATAGTTAACTGGGAAAAGAATATAATGAAACGGGAGATGAGCCAGCTGTGGTGGCTCAGGCCTATAAGCCCAACTACGTGGAAGGCTTAGGTAGGAGGAATGTGAGTTTTTGGCCAGCCCAGAAACATTAGGGAGAGAGTGTAAAATTAAAGACTAGGAAGGTGGAGAAGGCCTGTACTGCCAGTATTTAGGGGTGACAGAAATCTCAGATGTGAAACCAGATTAGCAACTAATGAGACTAGAGAGACCCTGGTTCAAAGTTTGAGAGAGACGGTGTCAAAATAGAAGGGAATGAGCCAGGCGTGGTAGTCAACGCTTGTAAACCCAGTGCTTGGGAGATTGAGACAGGAGGTTCGAAGCCAGCCTCAGCTACCTAGTGAGGCTCTCAGCAACTTAGTGAGACCCTGTTTCCAAATAAAGTATAAGTAGGTCTGGGAGTATAACCTGGAGGTAGCAAAGTTTCTGGGTTCCACTCCCAGTAGAAGAAAGAATGAAAGAAAGAAAGAAAGAAAGAAAGAAAGAAAGAAAGAGGGAGGGAGGGAGGGAGGGAGAAAGGAAGGAAGGAAGGAAGGAAGGAAGGAAGGAAGGAAGGAAGGAGTGGGACTGTGGTCTAACTGGGAGGTAGAATTCATCTGGGTGTAATCTTCATTTAGAAGGCTTGCCGTGGTGGTCTATTCCTGTTATACAAGTACTTAAGGAGCTAAAGTAGGAAGATTGCAGGTTAGAGGCACTCAGCCAATTAGTGGGACTCTATTTAAAAATAAAAAGTGTTGGGGTATAGCTTGGAGGTACAAAGCCCATGGTTTTGATGCCCAGTAGTTTATTCCTTTTTATTTATTTTTTTGGTGGTACTGAGGATGGAACAAAGGGGCCTTCTACCTCCAGGATACACTCCCAGACCTATTTTATATTTTCTTTGGAAACAGGGTCTATTAAGTCAGCTGAGGCTGGCTTCGAACCTGCGTGATCCTCCTGTATCAGCCTCCCAAGCACAAGGATTACAAGCGTGCACCACCACGCCTGGAAATGCCCAGTAGTTTATATTTTTTTCTTTTTTTTTTCTTTTTTTTTGCAGATCTGGAGATGGAACCCAGGGGCGTTTGACCTCTGAGCTATAGCCCCTGCCCTATTTTTTATTCTTTATTTTGAAACAGGGTCTCACTAAGTTGCAGAGGGCCTCACTAAGTAGCTGAGGCTGCCTGTGAACCGTGATCCTCTGGTCTCATCCTCCCAAATACTGGGATTACAAGCGTGCACCACCATGCCCAGCTAATGCCCAGTAGTTTAAAAGAAAACAAAAATTTAAAAAATCAAAAGCTATGAAGAGCTGGGTGTGGTGGCACACACTTGTAATCCCCGTGCTTCAGGGGCTGAGACAGGAGGATCACATAGGTCCGAAGCCAGCCTCAGCTACTTAGTGAGGCTCTCAACAATTTAGTGAGACCCTGTTTCCAAATTAAAAAATAGGTCTGGGAGCATAGCCCGGATGTAAAATGCCTCTGGTTTTCATCCCCAGCACCACAAAAAACTAACTAACTAACCAACTAAATAAATAAATGAAAACAAAATAATTTAAAAATCAAAAGCTATGGAGGAGCCGGGTGTGGTGGCGCACACTTGTAATCCCAGCATTCGGGAGGCTGAGACCGGTTCGCGGACAGCCTCAGCTACTTAGTGAGGCCCTCTGCAACTCAGTGAGACCTGGTTTCAAAATAAAGAATAAAAAATAGGGCAGGGGGTGTGGCTCGGAGGTCAAATGCCCCAGGGTTCCATCCCGCAAAAAACAAAAACAAAAACAAAAAAACCAACAACTCTGCGCTTTGGAGGCGGAGACAGGATGACGCAGGTTCAAAGTCAGCCTCACTGGCTTAAGAGACCCTGTTTCCAATAAAATATAAAAATAGGTCTGGGAGTGTAGCCCGAAAGTAGAAGGGGTCTATCCACAGTACCACCCCAAAAGAAAAGAAAAGAAAAGCTATGGATATAGGTCAGAAGTAGAGAGAGAGAGAAAGACAGACAAAGAAAGAAGAGAGAAAGAAAGAGAAAGATAAAGAGAAGGAGAAAGTGTGTTTCTGTGTGTGTGTGTTACTGAGAATTTAACCCAGGGGCGTTCGACTTGGAAAAAAGATCTCTCAAAATAGCTGATGGTGGTTTTGAACCTTTGATCCATCTGTGTTGGCCTTTTCAAATACTTGGAGTACAAGTATATGCCACCACTCTGGGCAGGAGAACACTTTTGCAGTATGTATAAGGCACTGGGTTCTATCCTCATACCACAAAATAAATGAAAAGAAAAAGGACAGAATGATTATCAAAGAGAGAAAGGCTTGATATGGATACTAGTGCTTTGATAATAGCTCCTAGATGTATTCTGAAGAGCATTTCAGCAAATCATGTTAAAAATTTTCTAGCTGGGCATGGTGGAATATGCTTGTAATCCCAGCATTCAGGAGACTGCAGCCGGAGGGTCATGGTTGGTGGACAGCCTCAGGTACTACTTACTGAGGCCCTCTGCAACTTAGTGAGACCCTGTGTCAAAATAAAGAATAAAAAATAGGGCAGGGTTTGTCGTGTGGAGGTCTAGGGGTGGAACCCAGGGTCTTTCTATCTCCAGGCTATATTCCCAGACCATTTTATACTTTTTATTTGGAAACAGGGTCTCACTAAATTGCTCAAAACCTCACTAAGTAGTTGAGGCTGGCTTGGAACCTGTGCGATCCTCCTTTCTCAGCTTCCCGAGCACTAGGATTACAAGTGTATGCCACCACACCTGGACCTATACAAAATTCTTAATAGCCGGGTGTGGTGGCACATGCTTGTAAACCCTGTGCTTGGGAGGCTGAGACAGGAGGATCGCAGGGGTCGAAGCCAGCCTCAGCTACTTAGGCTCTCAGCAATTTAGTGAAACCCTGTTTCCAAATAAAATAAAAAATTGCTCTGGGAGTATAGCCCAGAGGTAGAAAGCCTCTGGGCTCCACCTCCAGTATCACACACACACACACACACACACACACACACACACACACACACAATCTTAATAAACACATCATTACTAATATACTTCTCTTTTTATTTTTTTTTTCAGAAATCAAATGGTAGAGAGATTCTTTGAATATAAACTTGATAGTGATTGTGGAACAATCATTAGATGCTCTCCAGATCCTATTGCCAAGCAGAAAACTTGTTCTGGAGTCAAACCAGGTGAAAGGCAGATGTGTGGAGATGGTCTCTTTGGTCATTTATCCTTAAATAAGCCCCATGGCGCTCACTCTGAACAGAAACCATGTGTGCCTTTGAAATATGGAGAGAAACCTGGTCTATACAAAGAACAGGAGGAAGCCTTCAGTTCTCCCAAGAGCTTTCTGAAGGATAAAGGGAGTCACCGTGGAGACCAGCACCATGAGTGTGAGCAATGTGGGAAAACCTTCAGTAGTTCCCATTACGTTAAAATCCATGGAAGAATTCACAGTGGAGAGAAGCTTTATGTTTGTAAATGATGTGGGAAAGCCTACTATGCTCTTAATTCTCTCAGAAGACATGAGAAGATTCACTCTGGAGAGTATGTAAGGAATGTGGAAAAGCATACACTTCTTTCAAAATGCATGAAAGGAGTCACACTGGGGAGAAACCCTATGTATGTAAGCAATGTGGGAAAGCCTTTAGATCTTCCAGTCACCTTCGGACACATGAACGAATTCACACTGGGGAGAAAGCCTATGTATGTAAGCAATGTGGGAAAGGCTTTAGACTTCACCATCACCTTCAGACACATGAGCGAATTCATATGGGTGAGAAACCCTATATATGTAAGCAATGTGGGAAAGTGTACGCTTATCCTTCTCTTCTCAAAATCCATCAAAGGAGTCACACTGGAGGGAAACCCTATGTATGTAAGTAATGTGAGAAAGCCTTTAATTATTCCAAAAGTATTAAGAGACATGAAAGGACTCATACTAGAGAGAAACCTTAACTGTGTAATCTATGTGGAAAAGCTTACTCTGATCCTCGTTCTCTCAGAAACCATGAAAGGAGTCACATGGGAGGAAACTGAGAAAGCAGTGTGGGACAGCCTTTAGTTCTTCCAGTCATCCTCCAATGCAGGAGCCTTACATATGTAAGCCATGTGGAATGCCTTCGGGATATCTAGTTCCTTGTACAGACATGAAGGAACCCACACAGAAGAGTAATTCCCAATATACACTCCAGACAGCCTTCCCTGCCATAGAGGAATGCGCCATTGAGAGTGCACCTGTCAGTATAAATCTTGGGGGATGCCCTTAGCAATCTGTACCAATTCACAGATGGGAAAGAACACAGTGTGGGGAGAAACCGTGATTAAAGGAGATGTGCAGAGTCTTTAGTTCAACACTTAGTTGCACAGTAGATTAAAACCTTACTACTGTGAAAACTAGAAGTGAGTATTCTGTTGCAACAAATAGTGTTCAAACTCTTTGAAAATTTGCCATGTAGTGTAATCCTCTAAAGACAAGTTATTTGAAGAGTTCAATGCAAATAACTTGTTTGGAATAATCCAGAAAAAAAACAAGGTGGAAGAAATGATCTAAACTTATGACTATATTGTTTATCAGTGTCTCAGCATAAATCTCAGGACTATGCATTTTTTCTACAGTTAACTGACAAAGGACCTAATTTTTTATTTTTCTTTAATAAATTGTGAGTTTAATATGTAGAATCTTTTATAATTAATCAGGTCATAAATTTTATTTTTCTTTTTAATATAACTTGTTGATCTTAAGTAAATTGAGATTTGCTTGCAGTATTTCAGTAGACTCGATTATTATGTAGTTCTTAATTATTGTGGTTAGCCAGGCATGTTGGCACACATTGTAATCCCAGCATTTGGAGGGCTGAGACAGTAGAATTACAGTTTGCAGACAGCCTCAGGTACATAGTGAGGTTCTTTGCAACTCAGTGAGACCATGTTTTAAAATAAAAGAATAAGCTGGGATGGTGGCGCAAGTTTATAATCCCAGCATTTGGATGCTGAGACAGAAGGATCACAGGTTGTTTGTTTGTTTGTTTGTTTGTTTGTTTGTTTGATGGACCTGGTGTTGGAACCCAGAGGCTTTCTAGCTCCGGTCTATACTCCCAGACCTATTTTATATTTTATTTGGAAACAGGGTCTCACCAAGTTGCTGAGAGCCTCACTAATTAGATGAGGCTAGCTTTGAACCTGTGCGATCCTCTTGTGTCAGCCTCCCCAGGGTGAGATTACAGGCATGCACCACCATGCCTGGCTAGATCACAGGTTTAAAGCCAGCCATATTTACTAGGTGAGGCCCTCTGCAACTTAGTGAGACCCTGTTTCCAAATAAAATATAAAATAGGTCTAGGAGTGTAGCCCGGAGATAGAAAGTTCTGGGTTCCATCTCCAGTAACACATGTCCTTCACCATTGATTTATGGTGGTTACACTCCTTTCTTTTTCTTTACTATCAATCTCACTGGTGAAGGATATAAATTTTCTGGGTTCTTGTAATAAAGTGTCAATCGCTCAAGAAGCTTTTGTCCACGTCAGATTCTTTCACCTTTAGCGCAGTGAAGAGGAACTTAAAAGGAATTTATTTCATAAAAGGGAAAGAATCGCTGCAGTTAAGTGGCTGCAGAACTGCACCCGAATCCTTTGCCCATCTTTCTGAGAAAATTGATCTCGAGCATATTTAGTGCTGGATTTATTATTCCCGACTGAGCAAGTCTGTAGCAATGCTCACATTGACCCTGTTTTGTATTTTGTGCTCTAACTGGATTATTAATCAAGCCAAATGATCTGGGTGGTCTCAGTGAGACATATTGTTCTTTGCATATGAAGATGTTATAAGAAAAAGGGTATTAAACCAGGGAATTGCTCAGAAATTCATAAAATCCCAAATGGAAAGAATCTGTCTAGTAGAAATGGAAACAATTACTGTTGTTTATAGATGCCGAGTCCTTTGAGAAAAAACCTCACCTGATGCCTGCAAACTTAATTGGGCCAGCTTATCTGATCAAAGATCATCCATGGTTGCCACTTGAGAGGGGCCTGAGCTAACCAATACATTGCCCCTCTACTACCCTGTATAGGAATGATACAGGACAGAGAATAGATAGAAAGTTTTTTGGGGTGTTGTGTTTTTTATTTTGGTGGTACTGGGGGTGGAACCCAGTGGCTTTCTACCTCTGGAAAGAGGGTGTCACTAATTTGCTTCAGAGCCTCAATAAGTAGCTGAGCCTGGCTTCTAACTTGTGCGATCCTCCTGTCTCAGCCTCCCAAGTGCCCATGCCCAGCTTAAAAGAACTTCTTGAGGAGATAATTAGATAGATCTTAGAAGAAAATAAAATATATACACTATATCTTGAAATATGAAATATAAAAGTAAAATGCTTTCATCCTTTAAATATTTTTTATAATCTTTTGGTTCTTCTTTATGGAAAAGCCCCATGTTTTTCGTACTTTTGGTTACCCTTAGATTTGAATGTGCCTTGCAGAGTCCATTGTGTTCATTGATTGTCTGAGTCTGGGATCTCTTGAAGTCTTATGGCATCCCACCCACATCCCCTGGGAATTTTGCTTGTCTTAGAAATGTTAAAGACCCTAGGCTCCCTCTTTTTTGCTAATCATCCTTGGTGTCTGGAACTCTGCAGGGTCCCTTCCATGTGTGAGTTCCTGCCCTGACTCCAAGCCCTAGCTTTTTCCCCCCTTTTCTACTTTCTTTACCTTCCTTCCTTCCTTCCTTCCTTCCTACCTTCCTTTCTTTCTTTCTTGGTGGTACTGGGGTTCCTGGAAGACCGTCTACCTCCAGGCTACACTCCCAGAACTATTTATATTTTTATTTGGAAACAGGGTCTCCTAAGCCAGCGAGGCTGGCTTTGAAACTGCACGATCCTCCTGTCTCTGCCTCCCAAGTGCGGGGATTACAAGCCTACGCCACCACGCCCGGCCTCTTTTTCTTTCTTTCTTTCTTTCTTTCTTTCTTTCTTTCTTTCTTTCTTTCTTTCTTTCTTTCTTTCTTTCTTTCTTTCTTTTTCGTACCCAGAGACATTCTACCTCAGAGCTACATGCCCAGCTTTATTTTTTATTCTCTATTTTGAAACAAGGTCTCACTGAGTTGAAAATGGTCTCACTAAGTAGCTGAGGCTGTCTGCAAACAGTGATCCTCTTTTCTCAGCCTCCCAAATGCTGAGATAGGAGCATGCACCTCCACACCCGGCTTCAATCTCTAGCTTTCTAATCCCAAACTTATTTTCAAATATATTTTGAAGCCATTTCCCAATACTGGCACATTGATATCAAAGTTTTTTTTTTTATCTTTTTGGTGGTACAGGGGATGGAACCCTTCTACCTCTTGGCTATACTCACAGACCTATTTTTTAAGTTTTTTATTTGGAAACAGGGTCTTTTATGCTAGCAAGGCTGGCTTTCAACCTGCACGATTCTCCTGTCTCCGCCTCCCAAGCGCGGGTATTGTAAGCTGCCCCACATCGCCCATCCAAAGCTATTTTAAAATACATTTGAAGCCCTTTGCCAATACTGGCATATTAGTAATTAGAATAGAATTGGTATTTGTGGCTAGGTAGCCAGAATGAATTGTGTGGCGTTCATTTGGATAATTATGGGTGTGTTTTCAGACCATGCTATTGGGATGTGTGCTCACTGGGTCAAGTTGAATTGTTCCAGATAAAGCACAAAATGTACCCAGGTAATAGAAAATGTTTTGCCACAAGTTAAAGTTGGTTGTGTCCAGGTGTGCTGAGGACATGTTTTACCCAAAGTTGTTGATACCAAATACTTTATGTAAAAGCATATGAAAATAAAGCATTGATTCCAAGTGTCAGAGTCACGACTCTGAAAATGCTCTCATTCTGTTTTAGCCTCCCAAATGCTGGGATTACAAGCATGCGCCACCAAGCCCAGCTCTAAAGTACATTTCTATCTACACAAATTCTTTTTCTTGCAGTGGATATTGAACTGACTTCTCCCAGCCCTAATTTTAAATTTTCATTTTGAAAAGGGATTTCAAAATCCCTTTTGAAATCCCTTTCAAAGGTTGATGAGTCTCAGTACTTGCCAAGGCGCTCCTTGAACCTGTGACCTTCCTTTCTCAGCTTCCCAAGTACAGGAATTGAAGGCAGATGCCAGCAGGCTTGACTTCATTTGCATGATTTTTTTTTTGGTACAAGGAGTGGAACCCAGGATCATTCTACCTCTGAGAGACACACTCAGTCCTATTTTTTATTCTTTATTTTTAAATAGGTTCTCACTGAGTTGCAAATGGCCTAAGTAGCTGAGGCTGTCTGCGAATTGTGATCCTCCTGTCTCAGCTTCCCAAATTTTGGGATTACCAGCATGCACCACCATGCCTGACTTGAGAATTCTTATCACATGTGTCCATTTGCACACGTGTTGTTCTTGTGTTCCACTGTTGTGTGCTGCAAGTGTAAGGCCTCCCTTCTGAACCAATGGTCTGTTGTCCTTGAAGTGGACTCTAGACCTGCTTTACTTGCAATGCATGCTGGTGTGTCACAGTGTCCAGGACAACTATTTCCTATCCCCACTTTCCTTAATCATTTCCTTTTTTCTCTTTTTAATTCTTTTTAATTTTTTAATTTTACTATATTTTATTATTTTAATGACTATATATATATATTTTTTGGGGGGGTAATACTGGGGGTGGAACCCAGAGGCTTTCTACCTCCGGGCTATACTCCCAGACCTATTTTATATTTTATTTAGTAACAGGGTCTCACTAACTTGCTGAGAGCCTCACTAAGTAGCTGAGGCTGTTTTCAAACCTATGTGACCCTCCTGTCTCAGCCTCCCAAGCGTGGGGATTACAAGCGTGTGCCACTACGCCTGGCTTCTTTTTAATTTTTGAAACAAGTTCTCATTGAGTTGCAAAGTGCCGGTGCCAGCTGGCAAAATTACGGGGCATTCAACCTCCAAGCTACAGCCCCTGCCCTATTTTTTATTTATTTTGAAACCGGGTCTCACTGAGTTGCAGAAGGCCTCACTAAATACCTGAGGCTGTCCGCAACCCGTGATCCTCTGGTCTCAGCCCCCCAAATGCTGGTATTACAAGGGTGTGTCTCCACACCCCTCTAAAGCTTTTTAATATTGAAGAACTCTTAGATGAACAAATATCTTTTTTCATTGGCTGAGAAGAGATCTGAAAGGCAGGCATGATGTGGCACACCTGTAATGCCTGTGTGTGGGAGACTGGAGGATTACAGTTTCAAGGCCAGCCACAGCAAATTAGCAAGGCCTTCAACAACTTACACACTGTTTAAAATATAAAGAAAGCTGGGCGTGGGTATAGTTTAGAGGTAGAGCAACCCTGGGTTCCTTCCCCAGTAATGCCAGGAAAAAGGGAACTACAGATATCCAATCCTAATGCTATGGTAATGTTTGAATTTGCCACATTTTTCCTTTGACATCGTGTCATTATTATCACATTCTTACAATTTAAGGTCTTTCCATCCTGCAAATTGTAGTCTTCATGCTTACATTGCTAATAGTTTTGGATGCCATTTCTATTTCACCCAACATAAGAAAGCATACTTTTTGCTAGGGTGTGTTTTCTCATGCCAGAGACCACAAGGACATAGCTTTTGTCCATTGGGAGGAATCAGTGGTAGTAACAAATGCCCACACAGCATAGGTCATTATAGCTCATCAGTAAGACCCTTGCCTGCAGTGGGTCTCCCTCAGGCAGCTTTGGGGTGTCCTCTTCTCCCTCATCTTGTGCTGCTCTGACTCCTACTCCTTTCCCTCTCTGGAGTGAGGAAGCCACTGTTGTTCCATGCATTCCTCCTCCAGCAGATGTCTGGTCTTTTACAGTGCCTGGCAGCTGCTGCTTTGCTTTCAGCTTCTCTTGCGGTTCTTCTGTGAGGGCAGGTTCTCGGGGCTTAAGATCTGCTTCAATGCAGAGGGCAGTAAGAAAACCCATCCCACAAGCCCAGCCACTGGCCCTTCCCAGCAGACAGCTTTTCCCGTGTGCGTGGGAGTCCCATCCACTCCAGGCCATTCCCATGGGGACCCAGGCCATCACAAGGCTGGGTGTGGACCAGCCTGAACCTGAACCTCTCATGCTGAAGCATTCAACCAGGGTCCTGGACCCTGCAGACTCCATCAAGGCTGGGGAGATGTGCTCTGGAAGTGAGGTCCTGGGGGAGGGAGCAAGATATGCCTTTGTTCAGGGGGGCAGGTTGAACTCACAGATGAGGCTTCCTCATCGAGTCAGTGACAGAGGGCTGAGTACAAGAGAGTTCAGGAAGAGACCTCTGCGCCATGATCAGCCCCAGTTCAGGTTATACAGCAAATCAGAACAAAAGTGGGAGCGGGCAGTCTTCAAGAACATGATTAGTTGCTTTTCATACAATAGGGGCCTTCATCAGAAAGTAAGAGGAAGCCTAAGCAACCTCAGGTTTTGACTGTGCTCTCCAATACCTCTGGGTTCATTCCCCATTAAACACACACACACACACACACACACACACACACACACACACACACGGAGTGGGGGATAAATGATGCGTTTCCATCGTCCTACTGAAGGTCTAGGAGGTCCATGGCATAACACTAGTGCCAATGGAGATCTGACACTGAAGACACAGCCTGCCACAACATGCAGAAAAAAATATTTTCCCTATCTGTGAGCTAATGCAACAGGAAAACGACCAGAACAAGCTCCTCTATACGTGTAGCAGACTTTCCACTAGACCCTCCTAGAGAGTGCCTGATATTGATGTTTACACTGTCCAACTGCAAACTCGTCACTCAGTGACCTGAAATGCTAATGAAGGGTTGAAAACTGCACAAGATTCACCCAAATCAGCATCTATCTATATTGGTCCTCAGTTCAATTTTATCTGTATCATTAATACTATCTATGTTTTTTGTCTTCAGTTTATATTAGTGGTCTTCTATATTAGTCTTCTTTCTATGAACTGACCTGTCCTCACCCCATAAAAATGCCCACACTGGACTGTATGGGTGACTCTGTTCTGCAGAGAATCACCCTGGATTTGCACTAAATCTTTCTCTTTATGCTGCTGAGCTGCAGCCCTTGTCCTTCCCTAACATGATGGTTTAGGAACCTGAGACAGGTGCTAGACTGAGTGCACCTCTTAGAACCCCAAAGGTCCCTTGTGTTCCACCCATCTCAGTACCAGCCTTCACCCCAAGTGGGTCCCACTGAGTGGTGAACCTCTTCAACCAGCAATGTGAGGCTTTCACCAGGCTGCCCTCCAGCTAGTTCTCAGCCTGCCAAGTGTTTGGACCCACTCCCAACTGCCTGGCACAGGTGTCTCCCCCTCCCCCTCCCCCTGTCCTCACAGGAAGCTGCAGCCTTACAGAGCATTTGCCATCCCTCAGCTTCACATTCCACATTGGTCATGACCTGTGGCCTGAGGCTCCCTCTGTGGTCAGCCCCTCCCTTGGATTCATCTCCTCTGGCCAGAAAGGAGTCTCCCACTGCTGCTCCAGAAAGAGCCCCAGATCTTCCAGGAAGATTTCCCTACCAGGAAAGACTTGACTGGGACGCCTCTCATCATCTTCTCTAGCTCTGCCAGTCATTTTCAACTGTGCTTGACTTCCTGAGAGACATCCCGCAGGTTGATCTGATAGTCCCCTTGTGAGAGTATATTTGTGTTTTTTTCTATCAAAGAAGTAGTTTGAACCACCATTTTGCATTCTGGTTTGGACTTATATTTCTTTGCAAAATTAGCATCTCTGAAGAGATTGCAGTTGCTAACCACACCCCCATCTTCCAATGTAGCTGACAGGGAAGAATGTGAAGCTGTCACCGGACCAATAGCAGTTCAGAGTTGCATCAGGGATATTAGTCTCACCTGGTTCCTTGTCAGCTGTGCTCTTTTGCATACCTGCATACCTGGGTACACCTGAGGACCTGGGGATAAGGATTGGGGGCTAATAGGCTAGGTGAAGTGCCCTGGAACTAATTGGCTAGAGTCCCATGGGAGGGGGTCATGTATCCAGGAAATTGGCTCAGGGTCAGCAGGAGGAAATATCCCTTTCACTGATTGGCCAAGGGGCACCAGGAGGGGGCAGGTCTCCCAGGTAAGTGACCAGGTAAGGTTGGAGGGGGATGGGAGCTTAACGAGTCAGACCAGAGCCTGTCAGGAAATTTAGCTCATGGGGGGTTTCTGAAGTAAGAACTTAATTCATCTAACATTCCTCCCTTTTTGTTTTGGTTGTGGAAATGGGGCATCGTTGATCAATCTGGCTGCTTGTTAATGGGAAGAAAGTTTGGTCTCAAAGTGACTAGGAGTCCAACTAGGACTCGAAGGACCCAGGCGCCAAAGGCAAAAGTTTCAAAACGAGTAAATTCGGAAAAGGTACCTTGTAGCCACATATCTTCAAGGATGGCAGCCCAATCAACAATGTAACCAACAGTGGAAGTCCAAGGGAAATGTGTCAATTGAAGCCTTTACTAGCTGGTCAGTGGTGGAGCCCTCAGTCTAAAATCAGACCAGAGGGGCGTGCTGACTGACCGGGGTGGAGGGCTCATGAGGAATAAGCAACAGGTTTACAGAAGCTGAAACTAGTAAGTTAGTGTGTCCAAGGGGTAAGGTGCTGGGTTATGCTCCACCCAAGATCAGAGGGTGGAGGAGAGGGACACAGGAATTTCTGGTAGGAGATAAGCCTTTAGCATAGGGCAGGGGAGTGGTTCTCCAGCTGTAATGAGTTCCTAGAGGTGCAAGGTTAAATTTTAGATTAGCTGCTTGAAACAAGAGGGGGTTGTGTCCGGTAGGCAAAATGGAGTCTCATCTGCTTCCACAGTGGTACTGGGGATGGAACCCTTCTACCTCCGGGCTACCCTCCCAGACATATATATATATATATATATATATATATATATATATATATATATATATATATATATATATATTGGTGGTACTGGGGTTCCTGGAAGCCCTTCTATCTCCGGGCTACACTCCCAGACCTATTTTTACATTTTTATTTGGAAACAGGGTCTCCGAAGCCAGCGCGTGCGGCTGGCTTCGAACCTGCACGATCCTCCTGTCTCTGCCTCCCAAGCGCGGGGATTACAAGCGTGTGCCACCACGCCCGGCCTCTATTTTTTATATTTTATTTGGAAACAGGGTCTCTAAAGCCAACGAGGCTGGCTTGAACCTGTTGGAGCTTCTTGTCTTCATGTCCCAAGTGCAGGGATTACAAGCTGCGCCACCAAGCCCTGCAGTCTAAACTTTAAAGTGCAGTTATTTGGGTATCATCATCATCATTATTATTATTATTATTATTATTATTATTATTATTTACGGGTCTGGGGATGGAACCCAGGGACATTTGATCTCCGAGCTACACCCTCTACCCTGATTTTTATTCTTTATTTTAAAACAGTGTCTCACTATGTTGCAGAGAGCCTCTCAAAGTAGCTGAGGCTGTCTGCGAACTGTGATCATCAGGTCTCAGCCTCCCAAATGCTGGGATTACAATAATGCAGTACCATGCCCGTCGGTATTTGGGATTTAATAGTCAGTATTCAGCTGTGCTAACAGCCAATTCTTAGCTGACCAAGGTCAATCCTGGCTGCAGATCTTGGCTGATAGCTTTAGGGACAGAAAATTTTGTTCTGCCTAAATATTAGTAGTTGTCACAGTTGTTCATTTGAAGCAAACAAGGAAGTGGGACTTTTCTACAGTGGTTAGAGTAAAAGGAACGTGGACCACCGAGGTGTTTCAGGGACACTTTTTTGTTCTGCAATGTTAGTGTAGGTCTAACCGTTAGATTTATATGTTTTTGAAATGCTGAATAGGTATTACGGAAACAGAGGTGAAGGATCAGAAAGGACATAGAAGTGTATGGAGAAGATTATAAGGAGAAGGATCATATTTCTTTGGAGGGGGTGGGGGAGTCAGAGAACAATAAAGCCAGAGTTGAAGAGGGTTTGAAGGTGAGGCAATAGAGGTACTAGGGTTTTGGGGACTCCTTTTTGGAGGAGTCTGTTGTCCAGCGAGTGGTCAGTTTGAGCCTAGAGATATGAATCCAACGAGTCAACTTTCCGGAGGCCCCTCGAAACTTGGCTGCCAAGGGTGTGCACAGCACAACCTGGAGGGGGCCTAGCCACTTAGTTTTAAGGGGGCGTGTTTCTGAGACCTGATGGGGACACAAATAGACCCAAGAATTGGGTGTTAATGGAAATGAAAGGGGAGGTTTATCTGGATCTGGAAGGAGATAGTCCTGATGTTTCCAGAGGTCCTGTCTACTGAAGGAAAGGAGCGGGTGTATCATGTTTTTTGGCCAGGGTCCCACAACTGGAGAGACCAGGCAGGAGTGCTGGATGTCCAAACATGATTTCAAAGGGGGGAAAGGAGAGATGGCTGTTTTGGAACAAGCATGAGTCTAAACAGCTCTAGAGGAAGTAATTGGGTCCAACCTAGGTAGAGGTCTAAAGAGAGTTTAGATAGAACTTCTTTTTCTGAAGCTCCTGGCTTATTTCCACCAAAACATATATTTGAAAAATTGAAAATCTTTTCCAGTACTGGTACATGAATACATGTTGAAGCCTCTTCCCCAAACTGGTACAGATTCCACACAATCTTGAGAAGGGGGATTCACAGAGACCGGGAGCAACGTTGCCGGGTGTAGGGCAGAACAGGGCTGAAAGGATATAGAAGGGTCATGATGGAAAGTTAGCAATAGGGAGAGGACACGGCCAGGGGGAGGAGTCTGAGGGGACTTACAGGTGGGTAGTCCCTTAAGTGATGTGGTGAGGAGACAGAAAGTTGTGCACCAAAAGTTAACTGTGTTGCTTTAGGTAGGAGCACACGAGCTGCCGCGAGGGCCCAGAGGCAGGGTGCCCAGCCCCGGACAGTTAGGTCCAGCTCTTTGGAACGGTAGGAGACAGGAGCAAAGATGGAAGCCTCGAACTGTTCCAGGACTCCTAGTGCCAGGCCTGGATTTTGTGTGTGTGTGTGTGTGTGTGTGTGTGTGTGTGTGGTACTGGGGGTGGAACCCAGAGGCGTTCTACCTCTGGACTGCACTCCCAGACCTATTTTATATTTTATTTAGAAACAGGGTCTCACTAATTGCTGAGAGCCGCACTAAGTGGCTTCAACCTGTGTGATCCTCCTACCTCAGCCTCCCAAACTCAGGAGCTGGCGCGACCACGCCTGGCTCCAGGCATAAATTTTCATGAACGGACAGCATGAATGGTTGTTGCAGGTTAGGAAGATGAAGAGCTGTGGCCCAGGTTAACGCCTGTTGTAAGGTTTGGAAGGATGGATGGATGTCATCAGGGGGACCATGTGTAAACCCCTTTGGAACCTCAATAGGGGATTTGCTTAGAGTGAAAAATTAGAGATCCATGCTCAAAAATATCTGGCCTCTCTCAAGAAGGAGAGAATTTCGTCTTGGTTTTGGGGCACGGGAGAGTTTTAATAAGGGCTTTGTGGTCTAATGTGATGGCCTTTGATTGATGGGAAATTTGGACTCCCAAATAGAGTATCTGGCTTTGAGCTAACTGCTCCTTGGTGGAGACACCCTGTACCCGGGGATAGACTTCTTTCCTTCTTCAGTTCCCAATTTGGGAGCCTTGCTGCAGTCACTTAGCATTCCATCTGAAGCCCTGTCACTGAAGAGGTGCCTCGGTGGGGCTTGCATTCTTGGCCAATCAAGAGCGCAAGGGCGGGCTCTCTAGCTCTCCAATCAGGAGCGCAGGGCGGGCTCTTCAAGCTTCCAGAACTTCCGCTTGGTGCACCACGTGCCTTCCTGTCTGTCTTCCTGCGGAGCAAGCAGGTTGTTCGGTCCAGCCCCGGGACCTCCAAAGGCCTTGGGGGACGCGGCCCGTCGGCGCCATGGTGAGTGAGGCGAGTCCGCGGGCGGCGATGAGGGCGGCTGGCGGCGGCGGCGGCTTCCCCTGCGGTGCCGGGGCCTCTCTGCAGCTCGGCACGGCCCGTGGCCCTGACCGCGCGGTGGCCACCAGGGTCGCGGGGAGACCCGATTAAAATTATATATTACGAAACAGGGTCTTTCTGAGTTGCTGAGGGTCCCATTAAAGTTCTGGAGTTGGCTTTGAATTTGGAATCCTCCTTTCAGTCTCCCCAATACCGTCCAGGGCTGCTGATGTTTGGCGGGGGGAGGGCGTATTGTAGATTGACTCCAATGGCCACACTAAGTAGCTGAGGCCGTCCCTGAAATGAGATCCTATGTCTCAGCCTCCCAAATGCTGGGATTACAAGCGTGCGCCACCACGCCAGGCTATTTTTAATTTTTGGAACAGAGTCTTAGTAAGTTGATGAGGGCCTCACTAAACTGCGGAGGCTGACCTTAAACCTGGATCCCATTGTCTCAGACTCCAAGTACTGGGAATACAGGTGCAGGCCAACGTGCCTGGTTGTTTTCTGCCTTCCTGAGAGGGCTGCCCTTCTCTCTCAGAGCCTCCCAAGCACGGGGATTACAAGTGTGCACCATCATGCCCAGCTAATAAATTGATTTTTAAAAAATTCATATACAAAACCGGACGTGGTGGCGAACGCTTGTAATCCCGGCGCTTGGTAGGTGAAATAGGAGGATTCCACAGGTTCGAAACCAGCCTCAGTTCTCAGCAACTTAGTGAGACCCTGTTTCCAAATAAAATACAAAATAGGTCTGAGAGTATAGCCTGGAGGTAGAAAGTTTCTGGGTTCCACCCCCAGTATCACAAAAAAAAAAAAATTCATATACATTGAACTTCTACAATTGGATATTCCAACATTTATATTTCATTTGTTAACAGGGTCTCACTAAGTTGCTGAGAGCCTCACTAAGTAGCTGAGGCTGGGTTCAAACCTGTGCAATCTACTTGTCTCAGCCTCCCAAGTGCTGGGATTACAGGTGTGAGCCACCATGCCTGGCTCTGTAGAAAATTCTTAATTAACACTGAATTACTAATATACTTCTCTCTCTCTCTCTTTTTCAGAAATCTGGTAGCGAGATTCTTTGAATATGAACTTGGTAGTGACTGTGGAATAATCTTTAGCTGCTGTCTAGATCCTATTGTCAAGCAGAAAATTCATCCTGGATTCAAACCAGGTGAAAGGCAGATGTGTGGAGATGTTCTCTGTGGTCATTTAACCTTAAATAAGCCCTACAGCACTCACTCTGGACAGAAACCATGTGTTCCTTTGAAATATGGAGAGAAACCTGGTCAATACAAAGAACAGGAGGAAGCCTTCAGTTCTTCCAAGAGCTTTCTGAAGGATAAAGGGAGTCACAGTGGAGATCAACACAATGAATGTGAGCAGTGTGGGCAAACCTTCAGTAGTTCTCATTACCTTAAAATCCATGGAAGAATTCACAGTGGAGAGAAGCCTTATGTATGTGAACAGTGTGGGAAAGCCTTTAGATCTTCCAGTCAATTACAGGTACATGTGCGAATTCACACTGGGGAGAAACCCTATGTATGTAAGCAATGTGGGAAAGCCTTTAGATCTTCCAGTCAATTACAGGTACATGAGCGAATTCACACTGGGGAGAAACCCTATGTATGTAAGCAATGTGGGAAAGCCTTTAGATCTTCCAGTCAATTACAGGTACATGAGCGAATTCACACTGGGGAGAAACCCTATGTATGTAAGCAATGTGGGAAAACCTTTAGATCTTCCAGTTACCTTCGGGCACATGAGCAAATTCACACTGGGGAGAAACCCTATGTATGTAAGCAATGTGGGAAAGCCTTTAGATCTTCCACTGAACTTCCTGTACATGAGCGAATTCACACTGAAGAGAAACCCTATGTATGTGAGCAATGTGGGAAAGCCTTCAGATCTTCCAGTGAGTTTCAGGTACATGAGCGTATTCACACTGGGGAGAAACCCTATGTATGTAAGCAATGTGGGAAAGCCTTTAGATCCTCCAGTTCCCTTCGGGCACATGAGCGAATTCACATGGAAGAGAAACCCTATGTATGTAAGCAATGTGGGAAAGCCTTTATATCTTCCAGTGTATTTAAGAAACATGAGCGAATTCACACTGAAGAGAAACCCTATGTATGTAAGCAATGTGGGAAAGCCTTTAGATTTTCTAATGTCCTTAAGATACATGAGCGAATTCATACTGGGGAGAAACCCTATGTATGTAAGCAATGTGGGAAAGCCTTTAGATCTTTCAGTAACCTTCAGATACATGAGAGAATTCACACTGGGGAGAAACCTTATGTATGTAAGCAATGTGGGAAATCCTTTAAATCTTCTACTGAACTTCGGGGACATGAGCGAATTCACACTGGGGAAAAACCCTATGTATGTAAGCAATGTGGGAAAGCCTTTAGATCTTCTAGTGAACTTAAGGTACATGAGCGTATTCACACTGGGGAGAAACCCTATGTATGTAAGCAATGTGGGAAAGCCTTTAGATCTTCTAGTGAACTTAAGGTACATGAGCGTATTCACACTGGGGAGAAACCCTATGTATATAAGCAATGTGGGAAAGCCTTTAGATCTTCTAGTGAACTTAAGGTACATGAGCGTATTCACACTGGGGAGAAACCCTGTGTATGTAAGCAATGTGGGAAAGCCTTTAGATCTTCTAGTGAACTTAAGGTAAATGAGCGTATTCAGACTGGCGAGAAACACTATGTGTGAAAACAATGTGGGAAAACCTTTAGATCCTCCAGTGAGTTTCAGGTACATGAGCATATTCACACTGGGGAAAAACCCTATGTATGTAAGCAATGTCAGAAAGCCTTTAGATCTTTCAGTCAATTACAGGTACATGGGTGAATTCACACTGGGGAGAAACCCTATGTATGTAAGCAATGTGGGAAAGCCTTTAGATCTTCCAGTCCCTTTCAGCGACATGAGCGAAATCACACTGCAGAGAAACCCTATTTATGTGAGCAATGTGGCAAAGCCTTTAGATCTTCCACTGAACTTTGGGTACATGAGCGAATTCACACTGGGGAGAAACCCTATGTGTGAAAGCAATGTGGGAAAGCCTTTAGATATTCCACTGAACTTTGGGTACATGAGTGAATTCACACTGGGGAGAAACCCTATGTATGTGAGCAATGCTGGAAAGCGTTCATTAGGCCTTCTTCTCTCTGAACACATCATAGAGGAGTCACACTGGAGAGAAACCCTATGTATGTGAGCAATGTGAAAAAGCCTTTAAATGTTCCCAAGGTATTAAGAGACATGAAAGGACTCATGCTGGAGAGAAACCTTAAGTATGTAATCTATGTGGAAAAGCTTACTCTGATCCTCATTCCCTCAGAAACCATGAAAGGAGTCACATGGGAGAGAAACTGAGCAAGCAATGTGGGACAGGCTTTAGTTCTTCCAGTCATCCTCCAATGCAGGAGCCTTACATAAGTAAGCCATGTGGAATGCCTTCAGGATATCTAGTTCCTTGTACAGACATGAAGGGACCCACACAGGAGAGTAATTCCCAATATACACTCTAGGCAGGCTTCACTGTCGTAGAGGAATGCGTGGTTGAGAGTGCTCCTGTCCATGTGAAGCTTGGGGGATGCCCTTAGCAATCTGTACCAATTCACAGATAGGAAAGAGCATGGTGTGGGGAGAAACCTTGATTAAAGGAGATGTGCATTCCTTAGTTCAATGATTAGTTGCACATTAGAATAAACCCTTACTAATGTGAAAAGTACAAGTGAGTTGTCCATTGCAAAAAATAGCTTTCAGATTCTTTGAAAATTTGCCATGTAGTATAATCCTCTAATGTGAAGATTTCAAGGCAAATAACTTGTTTGGAATACTCCAGAAGACACAGAGGAAGGAAATGATCTAGAACTTAGGAATTTATTGTTATCACTTTCTCTCAAAGTAAATCTCAGGACTATGCATTGTCTATTTTTACAATTAACTGACAAAGGACCTATTTTTTGTTTTACTTTAATAAATAGTGTGTGAGTTTAATTTGTATGGTCTTTTATAATTAATCAGCTCATACATTTTTTCTGCATTCACCTTTAAATTGTTGATTCTAAGTAAACTGAAACATGCTTGCAGTTTTCAGTGGAATCAATTTTTTAAAGAGGTGCTGGGGTGGGACCCAGAGGACTTCCATCTCTGAACTATACTCTCAGACCTATTTTTTTTCTTCTTTATTATTATTTCTTTATTGAACATAAGTGGTATACATTTAAACTATACTTGGTGCCCTCCCCCCCCCGCCCCTGTTTTCCCTTCCCCCCTCATACCAAGGATTGTCAAGGGTAATCATGCCATATTCATAATTTTACACATATTCGGGTGTAGACCCTCATTAATCAAGTTCAGTCTTCCTCCTCCCCTATCTTTCCATTCAAGCTTTGCGGATATTTCCCCTCTATTATCTGGAATACCACTGGTATCCTCTACGTTCCCTAGTTTGGGCATATTCGAGGGAACATATGTACCTTCTCCTTCTGTGTTTGGCTGATCTCACTTAACATAATGCTCTCCAGGACTTTCCATCTTCTTGCAAATGATATGGTTTTGTTCTTTTTTATGGCTGAATAGAATTCCATTGTGTGTATTTCCCAGAGTTTTGCAATCCATTCATCTGTTGATGGAGACCTGCATTGGTTCCATATTTTGGCTATTACAAATTGTGCTGCTATGAACATAGGTATGCATATGTTGCTATAGTTCTCTGAATTCAACCCTTTTGGAAAAATACCCTTATAGATATATAAATAAAATTTAAAACCTGGCTTTTATGTTTGATCTAACAAAAATGAGATACATATCCTATTGTGTCTCTAAAATAAAGGCTCCCATTAATCAGCTTTAAGTTTGACCTTTGGAATGTCTCAACAACAGAAATAAGGAGACAAATGCAGACACAGGGACAAGCCCATGTAATAGCCCTGCATTTGGTAATAAGTCTTTGCCCCCTCAGAGATACCAATGGCTTCCTATACAGAGAGGAAAGGAGCTAAAGGCCTTATACTTGCCGGCATGGCAAAGGTGCTTGGGTGTCGTGTCAAAGACTGCCCAAAGAGTCTGTCTGCATCTGGGTGTGCCACCTCTAAAAAGCATGCCGTCCTCACCTCTGAAGGGAAGTGAGGTCGGCTGCACTCTTTGTGGCTACCCTCAAAGACTGAGGACTAAGGATGCCCAAGGCTTAGCAAGGCCCCCCTGATCAGCCCTCTGACCAGCTTGGAGAAAGCCTGGGTAGCTATTGAGGTGGTAGGCAAAATATTGTTTTTTTTTTTAATACAGGGCTTAGTCCTCTGCTTGCTTTGTCTCTTCTGATTTGTATCTAGGGTTGACAACACCCCAAGGCCAAAGAAATTTGTAATGTCTTACAAATTCTCTCTTACCCAGAGACCAAGTGGGATCTGAAACAATAGATCCATCACTCAGTCCCCAGTATCTCCCCCCTACATCAGGACAATGCTTTAAAATGCTCTTAACTACATAAGGTTTAAAGTAACTCCTAAGTCTTTTAAATGTTTTTTTTTTTAATTGCTGGTATGTGAACAACATTAAATGGTATGCTCATTTGGGGTTTGTTTATAGATAACAACAAAAGGACAGATGTAGGAAGTCTATAGATGTATTTCTTTGTATGTTGGTAAATCCAGAGAAAGGAGAGGGTGTGAAACTAAAAAAAAGCATTTTGTACGTTTTATCCTAAGATTGTCCCAAATGGGGAAAAAAAGTACTAGGATAAAAGAGAAAATCAGGAGGATTGTGATTAAATTGCAGAGAGTTTGTGATATGCTTATTTGCATATGTAATAAAGATAGATTATTAAAAGGAAATTGATTCTGTAGCCGGTCTCAGGGCAAGGGCAGAGGCAGGGATTTTGATTCTGGATGCCCAAAACTAACATTAGGGCGACCCCTCATGGTGCAAACCCCTCATGACCTTTGAAGCTTATTAACATCCAAGAGACATTGGTGGCTGTCAGATAGCCATATTCTTAAATACCAGGCTATCTTTATGGAGAGGTCAAGCATAGCACTGAAGAAATGTGCTACTCTTAACCCCTCCACCATTCTGCCTGAGGATTCCAAGGGCCTGGTCCATTCCTGTGAAAAAACATTAGCCCATCTCTGGGCTCCTAGACCAGATCTGTCAGACAGGCCTCTTCTAAACCCTGATGAGAAATTATTTACTGATGTCAGTGCTTTTGTAAAGGAACGAGTACGGTATACAGGCTAAAGGGGACTGCTTACATCATCAGGATGCCCCATTAGACATAAGTCCCAAATTCTAGACTTACTAGGGACAGTCCAAAAACCCAAGCAAGTGGCTATCTTACATTGTCAGGCTTATCAGCAGGAAACAGATCTTATTTCTCAGGGTAATAACTTAGCCAATAGAGCAACATGGGAGGCTGCCAGCCATCCATGTCAGACACTCTGCCCTGTCCTGTGGGACAGGTATGGCTGCCCGATGTGAGACCAGTGTATTCCCAAGAGGAAAGCACAAATGCTCAGCATCAAGGACAATAAACTCTGGGTTCCCCAGAACAGTCAAGGAAAGATACTTAAAACTCTCCATCAGATGCACCATTTGGGAAGAAATAATTTCTTAAAACTGGTTTCAAGGTTGGTTACCGGACAAAAGTTACAGGAGACTAAGTCATACCATAGAGGGATTTGAAATTTGCTTTAGAAATTAATTCCAAAAGCTTCTTAAATCCATCAGGCAAGCAATCTAGAGACATATCCAGGTGAAGATTGGCAGCTTGGTTTCACTCATGCCAAGGGAAACTGTTAGATCTTTTCTGACTGGGACATAGTCCTAGATACCAATGTTACCCTATTGCCAGGGTACCGGCAAGTTTTAAGTAAACTTCAAACAGTGCCAGAGGAAAAGGATAAATTCTGTTTTGTCCAGGTGACCTGGTTCTCATCAAATCATCTAAGATCTTTATTCCAAAGCCTATTTCAGGTCTCCACAGTACTAATTTCTGGATTCACGTGGTGCAAAATAAACATAATACATCCCACTTTTGTGTATTTCAGCTTAAGTCAGCAAAACATGGTTTAATTTCTCATTTAAGTGTTATCTTTTGGGTTTCATGGTTAAAGCTTGCCAACAGACAGAACCTGAGAGACATCTATCCAGGCCCTTTGGATCGTCATGGACGCACACGACATGGACCCATCTGATTCCCCCATGCCAACTACATGCATGAATGTTACCCCAAAGCTGGGCCCCCCCCAACTTTGCCCCTGTTCAGCTCAAAGTAGTTTATGAACGACTCGACGTCCCTATTCCTTTGCTGAAGGGTACATTCATGCAATAGAAATAGGGGAAATTTAATGGAATTTGAGCTCATATTAAATGGTTGTAAAATTGTAAATGTTAAAATGTATTTTCTGTACTTAACTTTGGCCTGACAGGTGTCAGAAAGTTACTAGACAGAGGGGGGAATGTACAAGTATTGGGAACAGCCTAGAGATTTGGGAAAGCTCTGATTATTAATATATTTATTTTTTAAAAATTTTTTTAATTTTTTAATTTTTTTTAGTAATTAACATCAATAATTCAATTTTAACAGGAGGAGATTATTCAGACAGAAAGTATATAATAAAACACTGGTTTGAACTAAACTTTAAACCAAATACATATAAAAGACATAGAAAGCATTATGTCACTAAACAGCAGAATACACATTCTTATACACATTAGGTCATTTTTCAGATCATGTGTTAGGCCACAAAATAAGTCATGACAAATTTAAGAATATCAAAATTACATAGAATGTCTTTTCCAAATATAATAATATGAATCTAGAACTTAATAACAGGAAAACTCACAAATAAGTGGAAACTAAACAACATGTGACTGAGCAACCAAATGGTCAAAGAAAAAAAAAATAAAAAGTTTGAATGGAAAGATAGGGGAGGAGAAAGACTGACCTTGATTAATGAGGGTCTACACCCAAATATGGGCAAAATTATGAATATGGCATGGTTTCCCTGGTGGGAGGGGGGAAGGGAAAACGGGCAGGGGAGGGAGCACCAAGTATAGTTTAAATGTATACCATATGTTTAATAAAAAATTTAAAAAAACAACTCAATCATTGGTCTTTTCTATTATTTTTCTAGTGTCTTTATTTCTAGTGTATTTATTTTTGCTTTTTTGTTAATTTATTTCTTCTAACTTTGTGCTTGTTTATATTTTTTTACTTCTCTGGGGTATAACAGGTAATATATTTAACATCTTTCTCTTTTTGTAATGTAGATCTTCATCATTACAAAGTTCTCTCATGGAATTATTTTACTGTGTCCTACATGCTTTTGGTACATTGTATTTTGGTTTCATTTGTCTCAACATATTTTTTCCTTTGCCTTTTTTATTTTTTTTTCTTTGACCATTTGGTTGCTCAGTCACATGTTGTTTAGTTACCTTGATCTTATAAAACTGGCTCAACCAGTTTCCAAGCTGCATCCCTCAGAGCTGACTGAAAATTATACTGCCACCCTCATGGGACACCAGTATGATCATGTTGTCCATGAATGGGGCTCAGAGTCATCAGATCTTTGAATATTAATATATTTCAAAAGAAAATAATTGATATATTTCAAAATAGTTGTGTCAAAATGGCGGAAGACATGGGTAAAGAAAGGACTTGATTTCTGCCTAAAATAGGCAGCTATTCCAATGTCAATTAACCTACCTCAAAGTAATTAACCAGTCAATAGGAAAAGAGAACTAGGCCTTTAGAAAGATCTACATGATGATCTAGGGAGGATGGAGCAGGGTTTGACCTCTCCCTTCAGGAAAGGAGACACTTCACCACACCTTGCTAGGGGAGGTACCTTACAGGGACCTTTACTACTTCAGTCACACAAACAAGATGGAGGTCATGGGTATAAAAGGCCGAGTCCACATGTAATTCCTTTGGTATACTCATTTGAGTCATCCCCTCATGCCATTTTGGCATGGGGCTGTATTTCTATTTTCTGTATTTCTATCTTTCTAATAAACATCTTTAAATCTTCAGCAAAGGTCCAAGCTATGCATATTTATTCTTAGCTTAGGACAGGAATCCACGGTTTTTTCTTCTGTTTGGGCTCGTTTGGGGTTTTGTTATGGGTTGGGGGTAAGTGTGTCCGGGACCCTAGCAGGGGTTCCCAGGGAATGGCTTCCCAAAACCATAGTCTCCCAATCTGTAACAGTCCATAGCTGTCCAAAGGGCTTGTGTCAGCAAGTTCTCATTACATCGCTTAGAGTCTGGCAACACATTGATGATGTCCTCAAACCTGCGGTCCTCCTTTTTTAGCCTTCCATGTGCTGGGACCACAAGTTTGTGTCACCACGCTAGGGTTATTTTGTGGCATGTTTATTTCGTTTATGGGATTGTGGATTAAAGTCAGGATGTCCTACCTCTGAACTATACCCCCAGTCCTTTTTTTTTTTTTTTTTGGTGGTGGTGGTGGTACTGGGGATGGAACCCTTCTGAAACGGGGGTTTCTTGCGAGAGAAGTACGGCAAGTTCTTGTCTACGGAGAGCGAAGAATGACACCCGCAGACCTCAGGAAGGGGAGTAAAAGGTTTATTGGAAGCAGCAGGGAATGGGGCAAGGGTGGCCAAACACCCCCAAAGGGGCTGGAACTCTGGGTGCAGCAGCTGCCTTCAGGACAATACTTGATAGTAGCCCAAGCCGAATTGCCTTCAGGTGCAGGCTGCTTCCTTCCGGAGTCCATGCGATCTGCCAGAAGGGAATAGAGAAAAGTGGCCAAACACCCCATAGGGGCTGTCGGAACTCCGGGGTCCAGTAGCTGCCTTCAGGGTCACTACCCGAGTGTTGCCCGAGCCAAGTGCCCATCAGTTGCAAACTACTTTCTCCCAGAGTCCACGTGATCTGCCAGAAAAGAGGTGCAGGTCACCCCTAGGGACCTGGCCAGCCATGATGTCCAGCAGAGGCCTTCAGGTCACTACTCGAGAGTCGCCCGAGCCACGTGCCCTCAGATGCACTCTGCCTTCTCTCAGGGCCAACACGACCTGACCTGCGAGAGAGAGAACAGCTCCCCAAAAGGGGATTGGGGTCCTGAGCGGGAGTCCCCCACTTTTGCCATCTGACTGGCCGATGTCTGACCGCTTGCAAGTCCGTTTGTGGTTAGGGTGACTCCAAGGAGAATTTGCATAGGACATTTGCAAATTCTTTGAAGGGTCTTCTTTCAGGAATGCCAGACTTGCTTGGTGGGTTTGTTGATTAGGAAACTCAGGATGGCTTTGTGAAGCTCAGGCCTTCTTATCTCCTGAGCCTTTGGAATTTCAGGCATTTGTCGCCCCTCAGGAAACTCAGGAAATTAACTTTTTTCTACCAAGGCCTTTTCCCTATCTCCTATTTCCTTTCTACCTCCTCACTTCTACCTCCGGGCTATGGGCTACACTCCCAGACCTATTTTACATTTTATTTGGAAACATGGTCTCTTAAGCCAGGGAAGCTGGCTTCGAACCTGCATCATCCTCCTATCTCTGCCTCCCAAGCGCAGGGATTACAAGCGTGCACCACCACACACAGCGCCATTCCTGTTTTTATTTAGAAAGGGTCTCCCTAAGTTGATGGGAGCCTCACTGGGTTGGTGAGGCTGGCTGTCAGTCTGCAATCCTCCTGTCTCAGTCTCCCAAGTATTAAGAATATACACGTGTGCCACAACACCTGGCTAAACTCTTGAGTACTTGGTGCCCTTTTACTATTAGTGCAAAAAACAGACCCACACTTCTTCAAGGGAGCAGAGCAGCTTGCACCATAAGCAGGGCATCGAGATATCGACCGCCTTCCATGTCGCCTTTTCTTGCTCTGACTTGCCAACCTGCTCTCCTGCCTCATGGCAAGTATGAACTCTGATCTCTGCTTTCCAGGTGTCTGCGCTCTCATGAGCTTTTCTGCTGATAGTTATTGTCTAATATGTGAATTCCAAGTCACATTGCCATCTTACAATGGAGACAAGCACATAGGAGTCATTATGTTCCAGAAATAGAAACCAAGCGCATGCTACAGCTGAGCTATACCCCCAGCCCTTTTCTTTCTTTTTTTTTTTTTTTTTTGGTGGTACCTGGGGTTCCTGGTAGCCCCTCTACCTCCAGGATACACTCCCACAGACTACACTCCCAGACCTATTTTTTTACTTTTTATGTGGAAAGAGTCTCTTAAGCCAGGAAGGCTGGCTCCAAACCAGCGCAATCCTCCTGTCTCTGCCTCCCAAGAGCGGGGATTACAAGTGTGCACCACAATGCCCAGCTCATTTTTTCTTTTGAAACAGGGTCTCTCTTTAAGTTACTGAGGCTGGACAGTCCTGGGTTTACAAGTGTATGTCACCACACACAGCTAGGACTTTATTTGAGAGATGCTACGGTGCCCACAGAAAAGTTGAGATGACCCAGAAATACTGTGGGTGTCGGGGTCCTCCTAGGACCATACACCTTCAGCCTCCCATCAGAATTGCTGCAGGACATGATGTGGGAATGGATGGAGAGTAAGAGTGTGATGAGCAAGGCATGGAGGGAATATTTAGGGAACAGAGCATCATGGGAACTTCCTTTGAAGTTAGTATAGATCTGCAGTGATCTGAGTCTCACCCTTCATGCTAGAAATATGTGCCATGTTTTAGGCATAGGTGGCTTTTGAGGATGTGGCTGTGACCTTCACCCTGGAGGAGTGGGCTTTGCTGGATCCCTCCCAAAAGGAGCTCTACCAACATGTGATGCAGGAAACCTTGAGGAACCTGACCTGCGTAGGTAAGGGTGGTGTCATTCCCTCCATTAGTCAGTCAGAGTGCACATGGTTCTTGGTCATCAGTGCTGTGGCATGATTTGAAATATTGAAAAGCGAGGGACGTGGTAGGGCACACTTGTAGTCCAGTAGCTGGCAGACTTGAGACAGGAGGATTGTGTAGGTTCTAAACCAGCCTCAGCTACTTAGTGAGGTTTCCAGCAACTTAGTGAGACCCTCTTTTCAAAGGAAATAAAAAAAAAAATAGTTTGGAAGCGTAGCCTGGGGTAGAAAACCCCTGGGTTCCATTTCCAGTACCACAAAAAATAAAACAAATTGAACAGAAATGTTTGCGAAGTAGACCAGACCCCATCCTATTATTTATATCTTGTGTTCAGCCCAGAACTTAATAATTTCTTGTGATAGTGTAAGAATTAATAATTCTCTTTTTGGGTTTACTCTTTAGGCCAAGATCAGGAGGAGCAGAATATTACTGATGATTGCCAAACTTTCAGGAGAAATCAAAGGTAATTTTTCACTCCCAGAAGAAAGCAATGAATCAGGGTGATGAGCTTGTAATCCCAGCTCTGTGAGGCTGAGACAGAAGGGCCATAGGCTAAAACAAAGTGTAAAATAAAATAAAAAGGGCTGGAGGTTTACCTTGGAAGAGAGGGAAAGTAAGCAACGAGTCCAAGAATACTAGCATGTCGGGGAGTTTAACAACAAAGCTAATGATTAAGATAACCCCCACATGAATGGATTTAACCTCAAATTATATTCCAAAAATGCTCATACATTGAACTTCTACAATTGTAAATTCTAACATTAGAAATGTTTCAACATGGCTGGGTTGGTGGCTCACACTTTTAATCCTAGCATTTTGGATGCTGAAACCTGTGGGATCGCCTTTGTGGCCAGCCTCATCTACTTAATGAGGGCTTTTGCAACTCAGTGAGAGCAGGATTCAAAATAAAGTATAAGGCCGGGTTTGGTAGCTCACACTTGTAATCCCAGCATTTGGGAGGCTGAGACAAAAGGATCATGCTTTGCCGGCAGCCTCAGCTACTTAGTGAAGCTCTCTGCAACTTAATGAGACCCTGTTTGAAAAATAAAAGTATACTTCACAGTGTCAGTTCTGATTTTTAAGTCTTTGATCCATCTTGAGTTGATTCCTGTGCATGGTGAGATACAGGGGTTTAGTTCCATCTTTCTACAAATGGATAGCCAGTTCTCCCAGCACCATTTGTTGAAAAGGCTGTCTTTTCTCCAGCATATGAGTTTGGCCCCTTTGTCAAAGATTAATTGACTAAAGATGTTTGGATTTATTTCTGTATCTTCTATTCTATTCCACTGATCAGTATATCTGTTATTGTGCCAGGACCATGCTTTTTTTACTACTATTGCTCAATAGTATAATTTGAAGTGTGGGATTGTGATGCCTCCTGCATGTTTCTCATTGCTGAGAACTGCTTTGGCTATTCTGGGTCTTTTCTTTGTCCATATAAAGTTCATGTTTGCTTTTTCTAGGTCTATAAAGAATGTCGCTGGTATTTTAATGGGAGTTGCATTGAATCTATAAATCACTTTTGGCAGAATGGCCATTTTGATGATATTTATTTTGCCTATTCATGAGCATAAGAGATTTTTCCATCTTTCAAGGTCTTCTTCAATTTCTTTCTTTAGTGTTTTATAGTTTTTGTTGTAGAGGCCTTTTACACCTTGGGTTAGGTTTATTCCTAGGTATTTTATTGGTTTTGAGGTTACAGTGAATGGAATTGTTTTGTTTCTTTCGTTGTGGATTCATTGTTGGTGTAAAGAAAAGCCTCTGCTTTCTTTAGGTTGATTTTGTATCCTGCGACTTTGCTGAATTTGTCAATCAGCTCCAGAAGTCTTTTGGTTGAGTTCTTTGGGTCTTCCAGATAAAGGATCATGTCATCTGCGAATAAGGATAATGTTAATTCCTCTCTTCCTATGTGAATTCCTTTGATTTCCTTCTCTTGTCTTATTGCTGTGGCAAGAGTCTCAAGGACTATATTGAAAAGGAGTGGTGATAGTGGGCATCCTTGTCTTGTTTCTGATTGTAGAGGAAATTCTTGCAGTTATTCACCATTTAATATAATGTTGGCTTTGGGTTTACAGTATATTGCCTTAATGATGTTGAAGTATATTGCCTTAAGATGTTCCTTCTATCCCAATTTTCTGCAGTGTTTTTAACAGAAATGGGTGTTGGATTTTGTCGAATGCTTTTTCAGCATCTATTGCTATGATGAATAGACACTTCACAAAAGAAGAGATACAAAGGGCCAATAGATACATGAAAAGATGTTCTACATCATTGGCCATCAGGGAGATGCAAATCAAAACTACACTGAAATTCCATCTAACCCCAGTCAGAGTGGCAAGCCTAAAGAAATCAAATGACAACATATGCTGGTGAGGATGTGGGGAAAGAGGAACTCTTACAGTGTTGGTGGGAGTGCAAACTCGTTCAGCCACTATGGAGATCTGTGTGGAGATTCCTAAGAAAGCTGGCAATAGACCCACCATATATATGATCCAGCTCTACCACTCCTGGGTATTTTTCCAAAGGGGTTGAATTCAGAGAACTACAGCAACATATGCAGACCTATGTTCATAGCAGCACAATTCGTATTAGCCAAAATAGGGAACCAACCCAGAGCTCCATCAACAGAGGAATGGATAGCAAAACTTTGGGAAATACACACATAGGAATTCTATTCAGCCATAACGAAGAACAAAATCATATCATTTGCTAGAAGATGGAAAGTCCTAGAGAGCATTATATTAAGTGAGACCAACCATGCACAGAAGGAGAAGGTACATATGTTTCCTCTAATATGCCCAAACAAGAGAACATAGAGGATACCAGTGGGACTCCAGATAATGGAGTGGAAATATCAGCAAAGTTTGAATGGAAAGATAGGAGAGGAGGAAGGCTGAACTTGATTAATGAGGGTCTACATCCGAATATGTGTAAAATTATGAATATGGCATGGTTACCCTGGACAATCATTGGTGGGAGGGGGGAAGGGAAAACAGGAGTGGGGGGAGAGGGCACCAAGTATAGTTTAAATGTATACCATTTATGTTCAATAAAATATTTGTATTAAACAATAAATAAAGAAATAAATAGCTGGGCGTGATGTTGCACACTTGTAATCCCAGCATTCGAGAGGCTGAGACCAGAGGATCACGGTTCAGAGACAGCCTCAGGTACTTAGAGAGACCCTGTCTCAAAATAAAGACTAAAAAACAGTGCAGGGGGTATAGCTCAGAGGTAGAATGGCCCTGGGTTCCATCCCCAGACCCACGCACACAAAAATAAATGAATAAAGTAAATGATGAGTTTTAAAAGAAAAAAATAAAGTAACAAAAAAAAGTATAAGCCGGGAGTGGTGGCGCATGCTTATAATCCCCACGGTTGGGAGGCAGAGACAGGAGGATCTTGCGGGTTCAAAGCCATCCTCACTGGCTTAGAGACCCTGTTTCCAAATGAAAATATAAAAAATAGATCCCTGGGAGTGTAGCCTGGAGGTAGAAGGATTTTCAGGCATACTAGTAGCACCAATAATTAATTAATTAATTAATTAATTAGATAAATGTATAAAAATAGGGCAGGGGGTGTAGTGTAGAGGTTACATGCACATAGGTTCCATCCTCAGACGTGCAAAAAAGAAGAAAGGAAAGAAGGAAGGAAAGAAGGAAGGAAGGAAGAAGGAATAAAGAATGGCATTGGGGGTGCAGCTCAGAGGTAGAATCCATCCCCTGTACCACAGGAAAAAAAAAAAGAAAGAAAAACAAAGAAAGAAATGTTTCAACATTAACATTACAACATGGGGAGCACAAATGTGACACCATCAGTTCAGTTTTTCTTATGATTCATATATGTCAGCGTTTGGGAATAAGGTTGTAGATAATAAAGAAATTTTTTTTGCATGTCTTGAGCTGGAACTCAGGGACATTTTACCTCTGAGCCATACCCCCAGCCCTTCCTTCCTTCTTTATTCTTTATTCTTCTTTATTTTTTTATTCTTTATTTTGAAATAGGGTCTCACTGAGTTGTGAAGGGCCTCACTAAGTAGCTGAGTCTGTCCACGAACCATAATTCTCCAGTCTCCACTTCCCAGATGCTGGGATTACAAGCGTGCGCCACCACGCCCAGTTTATAAAAAAGATTTTGTGTACACAATGGGACACAACTTTGAGGTATCTTATGCCAACAGTTCAATGTCTAACACAGATTTTGTCTCTCATATTGTTCACATGGAGCACTAGAATGTGTTTCAATATGATTTAAATATTCAGTATAATTAAATAGTTAACTGGGAAAAGAATATTATAAAACGGGAGATGAGCCAGCTGTGGTGGCTCAGGCCTATAAGCCCAACTACGTGGAAGGCTTAGGCAGGAGGAATGTGAGTTTTTGGCCAGCCCAGAAACATTAGGGAGAGAGTGTAAAATTAAAGACTAGGAAGATGGAGAAGGCCTGTACTGGCAGTATTTAGGGGAATGTGACAGAAATCTCAGATGTGAAACCAGATTAGCAACTAGTGAGACTTAGAGAGACCCTGGTTCAAAGTTTGAGAGACACGCTGTCAAAATAGAAGGGAATGAGCCAGGCGTGGTAGTCAACGCTTGTAAACCTAGTGCTTGGGAGATTGAGACAGGAGGTTCGAAGCCAGCCTCAGCTACCTAGTGCGGCTCTCAGCAACTTAATGAGACCCTGTTTCCAAATAAAGTATAAGTAGGTCTGGGAGTATAACCTAGAGCTAGCAAAGTTTCTGGGTTCCACTACAATACAAGAAAGAATGAAAGAAAGAAAGAAAGAAAGAAAGAAAGAAAGAAAGAAAGAAAGAAAGAGAGGGCAGAAGGAAGGAAGGATGGAAGGAAGGAAGGAAGGAAGGAAGAAAGGAGTGGGGCTGTGGTCTAATTGAGAGGTAGAATTCATCTGGGTGTAATCTTCATTTAGAAGGCTTGCCGTGGTGGTCTATTCCTGTTATACAAGTACTTAAGGAGCTAAAGTAGGAAGATTGCAGGTTAGAGGCACTCAGCCAATTAGTGGGACTCTATTTAAAAATAAAAAGTGTTGGGGTATAGCTTGGAGGTACAAAGCCCATGGTTTTGATGCCCAGTAGTTTATTCCTTTTTATTTATTTTTTTGGTGGTACTGAGGATGGAACAAAGGGGCCTTCTACCTCCAGGATACACTCCCAGACCTATTTTATATTTTCTTTGGAAACAGGGTCTATTAAGGCAGCTGAGGCTGGCTTCGAACCTGCGTGATCCTCCTGTCTTAGCCTCCCAAGCACAAGGATTACAAGCGTGCACCACCATGCCTGGCAATGCCCAGTAGTTTATTATTTTTTCTTTTTTCTTTTTTTTTTTTTTTTTGCGGATCTGGGGATGGAACCCAGGGGCATTTGGCCTCCGAGCAATAGCCCCTGCCCTATTTTTTATTCTTTATTTTGAAACAGGGTCTCACTAAGTTGCAGAGGGCCTCACTACGTAGCTGAGGCTGCCTGCGAACCGCGATCCTCTGGTCTCAGCCTCCCAAATACTGGGATTACAAGCATGTGCCACCACGCCCAGCTAATGCTTAGTAGTTTAAAAGAAAACAAAGAAAAATTTAAAAAATCAAAAGCTATGAAAAGCCGGGTGTGGTGGCACACACTTGTAATCCCCATGCTTCGGGGGCTGAGAAAGGAGAATCACATAGGTTCGAAGCCAGCCTCAGCTACTTAGTGAGGCTCTCAGCAATTTAGTGAGACCCTGTTTCCAAATTAAAAAATGTTAAAAAAAATAGGTCTGGGAGCATAGCCTGGAGGTAAAAAGGCTCTGGTTTTCATCCCCAGCACCACAAAAAACTAACTATCTAACTAACTAACTAAATAAATAAATAAATGAAAACAAAAAAAATTAAAACTCAAAAGCTATGGAGGAGCCGGGTGTGGTGGCACACACTTGTAATCCCAGCATTCGGGAGGCTGAGACCAGTTCGCGGACAGCCTCAGCTACTTAGTGAGGCCCTCTGCAACTCAGTGAGACCCTGTTTCAAAATAAAGAATAAAAAATAGGGCAGGGGGTGTGGCTCGGAGGTCAAATGCCCCAGGGTCCATCCCCAGACCCACAAAAAACAAAACAAAACAAAACAAAACAAAAAACAACCCAACAACTCCGCGCTTTGGAGGCGGAGATAGGATCCCGCAGGTTCAAAGTCAGCCTCACTGGCTTAAGAGACCCTGTTTCCAATAAAATATAAAAATAGGTCTGGGAGTGTAGCCCAAAAGTAGAAGGGGTCTATCCCCAGTACCACCCCAAAAAAAAGAAGGAAAAAAAAAGCTATGGATATAGGTCAGAAGTAGAGAGAGAGAAAGACAGACAAAGAAAGAAGAGGGAAAGAAAGAGAAAGAGAAAGTGTTTTTCTGTGTGTGTGTGTTACTGAGAATTTAACCCAGGGGCGTTAGACTTGGAAAAAAGTTCTCTCAAAATAGCTGGAGACTTCCGGGAAGATGGCGACGGAGCAAAACGGGGCTTATGAGCCCCGCTAACAACCAATCTCTATTACCACAAAATCAGCGCCTTTCATAGCCAGAAAACACCATCAGCAGAGAAACAAAAAATGTAATTTTAAGGGACAGAGAAAAAGAGGGCTGGAAAAACGAGACACCAGAAACCAGACCACAGTGCTGCAGCCAGAGCCGCGGCGTGAAGCGGCGCGCGCCATTTTGCCTTGCAGCACCAGGCTCCAGAGAGGAAGGGAACTCATAACGGAGCTCAGAAACCAGAGAGGAGATACGCCGGCCTCACGCCCGAGAACGCGGCAGCAGCGCCGTAATGCTGGCGGCAGCGGCGAGTTCACCGGACGGCACCAGACCAACGCACTCAACAGCCCACCAAGCTCCAGAGTGGAGCGGCGGACAGCGAGCCGATGTGAGCCGCTGCGGAACAGCCGGGCAGGATTCAGCAGATTTCTCGGCGCAGGGAGCAGCTGAAGCTCCCAGGGGCTGGGCTCAGCGCACCCTGCAGGGTCTCAGAGTGGAGTTCAAAAACAGAAAAGAAATACGCCAGCCTCAAGGCTGAGGGCATGGCAGCGGCGCCATATTGGTACCGGCAGCGGCAGCAGCGAATTCACCGAGTCCACGACAGGTCCATCTACGCACTCAACAGTGAGTCAAATTGCGGCCCCTAGAGGAGAAATCCCAGTACTGTACTCCCAGGGACTTGACCCAGTGGAGGAGTGGTGGTGGCAGAGATATTACACCATAGGAGAACGCACAACCTGGCACCCCCCATGGTCTAAAGCAGCCTCGATTGACTCCCTGGGTCTGAGACTCTGCGATACAACCCAGTTAAGGAGTAGTGGGGACTGAGATACCACAAACTCGAGATCCACAGCACCTTAAGTGAAGTTGTAGCGACCTAGGGAAGAACCCAGAGAAGGCACAAACTTCCGAAATCATGGGAAAGAGGAATAACAATGGAGCAATGAATGCCCACAACCCCACAACATCAGAACCTGATAAAACAGAAATTCAGAGATTTCTAGAAGATCAAATCAGGAAAATAACTGTAGAAATAATAGAGGTGTTTCGAAAAGAATTCAGAGAGCCAAAGAGAGTTAAAGGATGCAATTAGTGAAGTAAAGGCCTCAATTCAAAGTACAAACAACCGATTAGACCACATGGAGAATAGAATCTCGCTCCTAGAAGATGATCATTCAAAAAATGAACGCATAGTTTCTAATTTAGAAAAAAAAATCAGACAGCAGGAATCTGACATTGAAGAAATATGGGCCCATTTTAAGAGAGCTAACCTAAGAATAATTGGAATAGAGGAGAGAAAAGAAAGTGAAACCAAAGGGATTAACAATCTTTTCAAGGAAATAATAGCAGAAAATTTTCCAAACATAGAGCAAGAGGTTGATACCAGGAAACTTATAGAACCCCTGATAGAGAGGATCAGAGAAGAGGATCCCCATGCCACATAATAGTCAAAATGACCAATGTGGAAGCCAGGCAGAGAATCTTAAGGGCAACAAAAACAAAGGGCCAAGTGACATTCAGAGGCAAACCAATTAGAATCACTCCGTACTTCCCAAACCAAGTCATGAGAGCCAGAAGGGCTTGGAGTAACATATTCCAAACTCTGAAAGAAAACAACTTCCAGCCAAAAATGTCCTACCCAGCAAAACTTTCTATCAAATTAGATGGAGAAATAAGAAGCTTCCATGACAAACAGAAACTAAAGGAATTTATGTCTTCAAAACCAGCACTAGAGAAAATACTCAAAGAGATTAACTACAAAGAAGAAATAGGTAACACACATTAGAACTAGAGAAACATGACTTTCCATCCAACAGACAACTAAGATTGGTTATCTGTGGAGATTCATTATTTATGTTAGTCTTTTACCTATCTCTAAAGGGTATTGTTTGCCTTTATTGTTGTTAATTTTTAGGATTTCTAGTTGGAATATTAATATACCTTCAGATATAGCATTTGGAAATATTTTATCCCATTCTATTAGTAACTGTTAACTCTGTTTACATTGTCTTTGGATATACAATATGTTTTTTATTTTTTAGGGAGTTTGTATACTCTTCTGTTGCCTGTGCCATTGAAATCATAACCAAGAAATCACTGCCAATTTCAATGTTGTGAGGTTTTATGACCCAGATTTTCTCCTAAAAGTTTATAGTCTTAAGATTTATATTTACGTCTTTTATCTATTTTGAGTTAATACCTGTATATGGGATTAGGTAAGGGTCCAATTTTATTCTTTTCCATGTAATTATTATTTTTCAACAATATTTAGTTAAAAGATTAGTATTTCCCCCACAAATGTTCGTGGAAACCTTGTCAAAAATAACTTGACAATATAGGGAAGAATTTAGCTCTAGGCTTTTATTTAACTCCAATGGTTTATATATCTGCCTTTAGAATAGTACTACACTGTTTCAATTATTGTAGCTTTATATGGTTTGAAATCAGAAAATATACATCTTCTAGCTTTGTTCTTTTTCAAGATCGTTGTGGGTACCTAGAGTCCATATTCCATATTAGGATAGATTTTTTTTCTGAAAAATAAATATATAAATATATGATAGTTTCACCTTAAAAATAGAAAAAATAGATTCTCTGGTAAGAAAGAAAGCAAAAAAAATTTGAAATGTTATCTTTAAGTCATCAAAAGCTTGGTATCAGACAAATGAAACTGTTATGTGAGATTATCATTTATAATTTTGGATAAATTGCTATAATACTAGATGTCAATCACTAAGCCAAGCATGGGAGGGAGGGATAGGGAGAGAATGGGGTGGGGATCGGGTGGGGGCTGACTGGGCAATGTGTGCATGTATGTCTACAAAAGTATGTATCCCACTATGATGTATGAATACAGTGCACCAATTAAAAATTAAAAAAAATTTAAATCCAAAAAAAAAATAAAAACCATCATTTACTTTTTTATTTATTTTTGTGTGGGTGGGTCTGGGGATGGAACCCAGGGGCATTCTACCTCTGAGCTATACCCCCTGCACTGTTTTTTAGTCTTTATTTTGAGACAGGGTCTCTCTAAGTTGAGAAGGGCCTCACTAAGTAGCTGAGGCTGTCCGTGAACCGTGATCCTCTGGTCTCAGCCTCTCGAATGCTGGGATTACAAGCATGCAACAGCATGCCCAGCTATTTATTTCTTTATTTATTCTTTAATACAAATATCTTATTGAACATAAATGGTATACATTTAAACTATACTTGGTGCCCTCTCCCCCGCCCCTGTTTCCCCTTCCCCCCTCCCACCAATGATTGTCCAGGGCAACCATGCCATATTCATAATTTTACACATATTCGGATGTAGACCCTCATTAATCAAGTTCAGCCTTCCTCCTCTCCTATCTTTCCATTCAAACTTTGCTGATATTTCCCCTCCATTATCTGGAGTCCCACTGGTATCCTCTATGTTCTCTTGTTTGGGCATATTAGAGGAAACATATGTACATTCTCCTTCTGTGCATTGTTGGTCTCACTTAATATAATGCTCTCTAGGACTTTCCATCTTCTAGCAAATCAAATGTTTATGTTCTTCTTTATGGCTGAATAGAATTCCTATGTGTGTATATCCCAAAGTCTTGCAATATATTCCTCTGTTGATGGAGCTCTGGGTTGGTTCCATATTTTGACTAATACGAATTGTGCTGCTATGAACATAGGTATGCATATGTTGCTGTAGTTCTCTGAATTCAACCCCTTTGGAAAAATACCCAGGAGTGGTAGAGCTGGATCATATATATGGTGGGTCTATTGCCAGCTTTCTTAGGAATCTCCACACAGATCTCCATAGTGGCTGAACTAGTTTGCACTCCCACCAACACTGTAAGAGTTCCTTTTCCCCCACATCCTCACCAGCATTTGTTGTTATTTGATTTCTTTAGGCTTGCCACTCTGACTGGGGTTAGATGGAATTTCAGTGTAGTTTTGATTTGCATCTCCCTGATGGCCAATGATGTAGAACATCTTTTCATGTATCTATTAGCCCTTTGTATCTCTTCTTTTGTGAAGTGTCTATTCATCATAGCAATAGATGCTGAAAAAGCATTCGACAAAATCCAACACCCATTTCTGTTAAAAACACTGCAGAAAATTGGGATAGAAGGAACATCTTAAGGCAATATACTTCAACATCATTAAGGCAATATACTGTAAACCCAAAGCCAACATTATATTAAATGGTGAATAACTGCAAGAATTTCCTCTACAATCAGAAACAAGACAAGGATGCCCACTATCACCACTCCTTTTCAATATAGTCCTTGAGACTCTTGCCACAGCAATAAGACAAGAGAAGGAAATCAAAGGAATTCACATAGGAAGAGAGGAATTAACATTATCCTTATTCGCAGATAACATGATCCTTTATCTGGAAGACCCAAAGAACTCAACCAAAAGACTTCTGGAGCTGATTGACAAATTCAGCAAAGTCGCAGGATACAAAATCAACCTAAAGAAAGCAGAGGCTTTTCCTTATGCCAACAATGAATCCACAACGAAAGAAACAAAACAATTCCATTCACTGTAACCTCAAAACCAATAAAATACCTAGGAATAAACCTAACCCAAGATGTAAAAGACCTCTACAACAAAAACTATAAAACACTAAAGAAAGAAATTGAAGAAGACCTTGAGAGATGGAAAGATTCCTCCCCCCACCCCCCGTGCTCATGAATAGGCAAAATAAATATCATCAAAATGGCCATTCTGGCCGGGCGTGGTGGCGCACTCTTGTAATCCCCGCGCTTGGGAGGCAGACCAGGAGGATTGCGCAGGTTCGAAGCCAGCCGCACACGCTGGCTTAGGAGACCCTGTTTCCAAATAAAAATGTAAAAATAGGTCTGGGAGTGTAGCCCGGAGGTAGAAGGGCTTCCAGGAACCCCAGTACCACCAAAAAAAAAAAAATGGCCATTCTGCCAAAAGTGATTTATAGATTCAATGCAACTCCCATTAAAATACCAGCGACATTCTTTATAGACCTAGAAAAAGCAATCATGAACTTTATATGGAGAAAGAAAAGACCCAGAATAGCCAAAGCAGTTCTCAGCAATGAGAAACATGCAGGAGGCATCACAATCTCAGACTTCAAATTATACTATTGAGCAATAGTAGTTAAAAAAAAAAGCATGGTCCTGGCACAATAACAGATATACTGATCAGTGGATTAGAATAGAAGATACAGAAATAAATCCAAACATCTTTAGTCAATTAATCTTTGACAAAGGGGCCAAACTCATATGCTGGAGAAAAGACAGCCTTTTCAAAAAATGGTGCTGGGAGAACTGGCTATCCATTTGTAGAAAGATGGAACTAAACCCCTACATCTCACCATGCACAGGAATCAACTCAAGATGGATCAAAGACTTAGAAATTAGACCAGAGACTGTGAAGTATACTTTTATTTTTCAAACAGGGTCTCATTAAGTTGCAGAGAGCTTCACTAAGTAGCTGAGGCTGCCGGCAAAGCATGATCCTTTTGTCTCAGCCTCCCAAATGCTGGGATTACAAGTGTGAGCTACCAAGCCCGGCCTTATACTTTATTTTGAATCCTGCTCTCACTGAGTTGTAAAAGCCCTCATTAAGTAGATGAGGCTGGCCACAAAGGCGATCCCGTAGGTTTCAGCACCCCAAATGCTAGGATTAAAAGCGTGAGCCACCAACCCAGCCATGTTGAAACATTTCTAATGTTGGAATTTACCATTGTAGAAGTTCAATGTATGAGCATTTTTGGAATATAATTTGAGGTTAAATCCATTCATGTGGGGGTTATCTTAATCATTAGCTTTGTTGTTAAACTCCCCGACATGCTAGTATTCTTGGACTCGTTGCTTACTTTCCCTCTCTTCCAAGGTAAACCTCCAGGCCTTTTTATTTTATTTTATACTTTGTTTTAGCCTATGGCCCTTCTGTCTCAGCCTCACAGAGCTGGGATTACAAGCTCATCATCCTGATTCATTGCTTTCTTCTGGGAGTGAAAAATTACCTTTGATTTCTCCTGAAAGTTTGGCAATCATCAGTAATGTTCTGCTGCTCCTGATCTTGACCTAAAGTGTAAACCCAAAAAGAGAATTATGAATTCTTACACCATCACAAGAAATTATTAAATTCTGGGCTGAACACAAGATATAAATAATAGGATGGGGTCTGGTCTATTTCCCAAACATTTCTGTTCAATTTGTTTTATTTTTTGTGGTACTGGAAACGGAACCCAGGGATTTTCTACCCCGGCCTACGCTTCCAAAACTATTTTTTTAATATTTAATTTGGAAAGAGGGTCTCACTATGTTGCTGAAAACCTCACTAAGTATCTGAGGCTGGTTTAGAACCTACACAATCCTCCTGTCTCAAGTCTGCCAGGTACTGGACTACAAGTGTGCCCTACCACGTCCCTCGCCTTTCAATATTTCAAATCATGCCACAGCACTTTTGACCAAGAACCATGTGCACTCTGACTGACTAATGGAGGGAATGACACCACCCTTACCTACGCAGGCCAGGTTCCTCAAGGTTTCCTGCATAACATGTCGGTAGAGCTCCTTTTGGGAGGGATCCAGCAAAGCCCACTCCTCCACGGTGAAGGTCACAGCCACATCCTCAAAAGCCACCAACGCCTAAAACACGACACATATTTCTAGCATGAAGGGTGAGACTCAGATCACTGCAGATCTATACTAACTTCAAAGGAAGTTCCCATGATGCTCTGTTCCCTAAATGTTCCCTCCATGCCTTGCTCATCACACTCTTACTCTCCATCCATTCCCACATCATGTCCTGCAGCAATTCTGATGGGAGGCTGAAGGTAAATGGTCCTAGGAGGACCCCAACACCCACAGTATTTCTGAGTCATCTCAACTTTTCTGTGGGCACCGTAGCATCTCTCAAATAAAGTCCTAGCTGTGTGTGGTGACATACACTTGTAAACCCAGGACTGTCCAGCCTCAGTAACTTAAAGAGAGACCCTGTTTCAAAAGAAAAAATGAGCCGGGCATTGTGGTGCACACTTGTAATCCCCGCTCTTGGGAGGCAGAGACAGGAGGATTGCGCTGGTTTGGAGCCAGCCTTCCTGGCTTAAGAGACCCTGTTTCCACATTAAAAGTAAAAAAATAGGTCTGGGAGTGTAGCCTGTGGGAGTGTATCCTGGAGGTAGAAGGGCTTCCAGGAACCCCAGGTACTACCAAAAAAAGAAAAAAGAAAAATGAAAAGGGCTGGGGGTATAGCTCAGCTGTAGCATGCGCTTGGTTTCTATTTCTGGAACATAATGACTCCTATGTGCTTGTCTCCATTGTAAGATGGCAATGTGACTTGGAATTCACATATTAGACAATAACTATCAGCAGAAAAGGTCATGAGACCCCAGACACCTGGAAAGCAGAGATCAGAGTTCATACGTGCCATGAGGCAGGAGAGCAGGTTGGCAAGTCAGAGCAAGAAAAGGCGACATGGAAGGCGGTCGATATCTCGATGCCCTGCTTATGGTGCAAGCTGCTCTGCTCCCTTGAAGAAGTGTGGGTCTGTTTTTTGCACTAATAGTAAAAGGGCACCAAGTACTCAAGAGTTTAGCCAGGTGTTGTGGCACACGTGTGTATTCTTAATACTTGGGAGACTGAGACAGGAGGATTGCAGACTGACAGCCAGCCTCACCAACCCAGTGAGGCTCCCATCAACTTAGGGAGACCCTTTCTAAATAAAAACAGGAATGGTGCTGTGTGTGGTGGTGCACGCTTGTAATCCCTGCGCTTGGGAGGCAGAGACAGGAGGATGATGCAGGTTCGAAGCCAGCTTCCCTGGCTTAAGAGACCATGTTTCCAAATAAAATGTAAAATAGGTCTGGGAGTGTAGCCCATAGCCCGGAGGTAGAAGTGAGGAGGTAGAAAGGAAATAGGCAGATAGGGAAAAGGCCTTGGTAGAAAAAAGTTAATTTCCTGAGTTTCCTGAGGGGCGACAAATGCCTGAAATTCCAAAGGCTCAGGAGATAAGTAGGCCTGAGCTTCACAAAGCCATCCTGAGTTTCCTAATCAACAAACCCACCAAGCAAGTCTGGCATTCCTGAAAGAAGACCCTTCAAAGAACTTGCAAATGTCCTATGCAAATTCTCCTTGGAGTCACCCTAACCACAAACGGACTTGCAAGCGGTCAGACATCGGCCAGTCAGATGGCAAAAGTGGGGGACTCCCGCTCAGGACCCCAATCCCCTTTTGGGGAGTTGTTCTCTCTCTCGCAGGTCAGGTCGTGTTGGCCCTGAGAGAAGGCAGAGTGCATCTGAGGGCACGTGGCTCGGGCGACTCTCGAGTAGTGACCTGAAGGCCTCTGCTGGACATCATGGCTGGCCAGGTCCCTAGGGGTGACCTGCACCTCTTTTCTGGCAGATCGCGTGGACTCTGGGAGAAAGTAGTTTGCAACTGATGGGCACTTGGCTCGGGCAACACTCGGGTAGTGACCCTGAAGGCAGCTACTGGACCCCGGAGTTCCGACAGCCCCTATGGTGTGTTCGGCCACTTTTCTCTATTCCCTTCTGGCAGATCGCATGGACTCTGGAAGGAAGCAGCCTGCACCTGAAGGCAATTCGGCTTGGGCTACTCTCAAGTATTGTCCTGAATGCAGCTGCTGGACCCAGAGTTCCAGCCCCTTTGGGGGTGTTTGGCCACCCTTGCCCCATTCCCTGCTGCTTCCAATAAACCTTTTACTCCCCTTCCTGAGGTCTGCGGGTGTCATTCTTCGCTCTTCGTAGACAAGAACTTGCCGTAGTTCTCTCGCAAGAAACCCCCGTTTCAGAAGGGTTCCATCCCCAGTACCACCACCACCACCAAAAAAAAAAAAAAAAAGGACTGGGGGTATAGTTCAGAGGTAGGACATCCTGACTTTAATCCACAATCCCATAAACGAAATAAACAAGCCACAAAATAACCCTAGCGTGGTGACACAAACTTGTGGTCCCAGCACATGGAAGGCTAAAAAAGGAGGACCACAGGTTTGAGGACATCATCAATGTGTTGCCAGACTCTAAGCGATGTAATGAGAACTTGCTGACACAAGCCCTTTGGACAGCTATGGACTGTTATAGATTGGGAGACTATGGTTTGGGGAAGCCATTCCCTGGGAACCCCTGCTAGGGTCCCGGACACACTTACCCCCAACCCATAACAAAACCCAAAACGATCCCAAACAGAAGAAAAAACCGTGGATTCCTGTCCTAAGCTAAGAATAAATATGCATAGCTTGGACCTTTGCTGAAGATTTAAAGATGTTTATTAGAAAGATAGAAATACAGAAAATAGAAATACAGCCCCATGCCAAAATGGCATGAGGGGATGACTCAAATGAGTATACCAAAGGAATTACATGTGGACTCGGCCTTTTATACCCATGACCTCCATCTTGTTTGTGTGACTGAAGTAGTAAAGGTCCCTGTAAGGTACCTCCCGTAGCAAGGTGTTGGGAAGTGTATAATTTTCAGTCAGCTCTGAGGGATGCAGCTTGGAAACTGGTTGAGCCAGTTTTATAAGATCAAGGTAACTAAACAACATGTGACTGAGCAACCAAATGGTCAAAGAAAAAAAATAAAAAGGCAAAGGAAAAAATATGTTGAGACAAATGAAACCAAAATACAATGTACCAAAAGCATGTAGGACACAGTAAAATAATTCCATGAGAGAACTTTGTAATGATGAAGATCTACATTACAAAAAGAGAAAGATGTTAAATATATTACCTGTTATACCCCAGAGAAGTAAAAAAATATAAACTTGCACAAAGTTAGAAGAAACGAAATAACAAAAAAGCAAAAATAAATACACTAGAAATAAAGACACTAGAAAAATAATAGAAAAGACCAATGATTGAGTTGTTTTTTTAAATTTTTTATTAAACATATGGTATACATTTAAACTATACTTGGTGCTCTCTCTCCCTGCCCGTTTTCCCTTCTCCCCTCCCACCAGGGAAACCATGCCATATTCATAATTTTGCCCATATTTGGGTGTAGACCCTCATTAATCAAGGTCAGTCTTTCTCCTCCCCTATCTTTCCATTCAAGCTTTTTTTTTTTTCTTTGACCATTTGGTTGCTCAGTCACATGTTGTTTAGTTTCCACTTATTTGTGAGTTTTCCTGTTATTAAGTTCTAGATTCATATTATTATATTTGGAAAAGACATTCTATGTAATTTTGATATTCTTAAATTTGTCATGACTTATTTTGTGGCCTAACACATGATCTGAAAAATGACCTAATGTGTATAAGAATGTGTATTCTGCTGTTTAGTGACATAATGCTTTCTATGTCTTTTATATGTATTTGGTTTAAAGTTTAGTTCAAACCAGTGTTTTATTATATACTTTCTGTCTGAATAATCTCCTCCTGTTAAAATTGAATTATTGATGTTAATTACTAAAAAAAATTAAAAAATTAAAAAAATTAAAAAAATAAATATATTAATAATCAGAGCTTTCCCAAATCTTCCTAGACTGTTCCCAATACTTGTACATTCTCCCCTCTGTCTAGTAACTTTCTGACACCTGTCAGGCCAAAGTTAAGTACAGAAAATACATTTTAACATTTACAATTTTACAAACATTTAATATGAGCTCAAATTCCATTAAATTTCCCCTATTTCTATTGCATGAATGTACCCTTCAGCAAAGGAATAGGGACGTCGAGTCGTTCATAAACTACTTTGAGCTGAACAGGGGCAAAGTTGGGGGGGCCCCAGCTTTAGGGTAACATTCATGCATGTAGTTGGCATGGGGGAATCAGATGGGTCCATGTCGTGTGCGTCCATGACGATCCAAAGGGCCTGGATAGATGTCTCTCAGGTTCTGTCTGTTGGCAAGCTTTAACCATGAAACCCAAAAGATAACACTTAAATGAGAAATTAAACCATGTTTTGCTGACTTAAGCTGAAATACACAAAAATGGGATGTATTAAGTTTATTTTGCACCACGTGAATCCAGAAATTAGTACTGTGGAGACCTGAAATAGGCTTTGGAATAAAGATCTTAGATGATTTGATGAGCACCAGGTCACCTGGACAAAACAGAATTTATCCTTTTCCTCTGGCACTGTTTGAAGTTTACTTAAAACTTGCCGGTACCCTGGCAATAGGGTAACATTGGTATCTAGGACTATGTCCCAGTCAGAAAAGATCTAACAGTTTCCCTTGGCATGAGTGAAACCAAGCTGCCAATCTTCACCTGGATATGTCTCTAGATTGCTTGCCTGATGGATTTAAGAAGCTTTTGGAATTAATTTCTAAAGCAAATTTCAAATCCCTGTATGGTATGACTTAGTCTCCTGTAACTTTTGTCTGGTAACCAACCTTGAAACCAGTTTTAAGAAATTATTTCTTCCCAAATGGTGCATCTGATGGAGAGTTTTAAGTATCTTTCCTTGACTGTTCTGGGGAACCCAGAGTTTATTGTCCTTGATGCTGAGCATTTGTGCTTTCCTCTTGGGAATACACTGGTCTCACATCGGGCAGCCATACCTGTCCCACAGGACAGGGCAGAGTGTCTGACATGGATGGCTGGCAGCCTCCCATGTTGCTCTATTGGCTAAGTTATTACCCTGAGAAATAAGATCTGTTTCCTGCTGATAAGCCTGACAATGTAAGATAGCCACTTGCTTGGGTTTTTGGACTGTCCCTAGTAAGTCTAGAATTTGGGACTTATGTCTAATGGGGCATCATGATGATGTAAGCAGTCCCCTTTAGCCTGTATACCGTACTTGTTCCTTTACAAAAGCACTGACATCAGTAAATAATTTCTCATCAGGGTTTAGAAGAGGCCTGTCTGACAGATCTGGTCTAGGAGCCCAGAGATGGGCTAATGTTTTTTCACAGGAATGGACCAGGCCCTTGGAATCCTCAGGCAGAATGGTGGAGGGGTTAAGGGTAGCACATTTCTTCAGTGCTATGCTTGACCTCTCCATAAAGATAGCCTGGCATTTAAGAATATGGCTATCTGACAGCCACCAATGTCTCTTGGATGTTAATAAGCTTCAAAGGTCATGAGGGGTTTGCACCATGAGGGGTCGCCCTAATGTTAGTTTTGGGCATCCAGAATCAAAATCCCTGCCTCTGCCCTTGCCCTGAGACCGGCTACAGAATCAATTTCCTTTTAATAATCTATCTTTATTACATATGCAAATAAGCATATCACAAACTCTCTGCAATTTAATCACAATCCTCCTGATTTTCTCTTTTATCCTAGTACTTTTTTTCCCCATTTGGGACAATCTTAGGATAAAACGTACAAAATGCTTTTTTTTAGTTTCACACCCTCTCCTTTCTCTGGATTTACCAACATACAAAGAAATACATCTATAGACTTCCTACATCTGTCCTTTTGTTGTTATCTATAAACAAACCCCAAATGAGCATACCATTTAATGTTGTTCACATACCAGCAATTAAAAAAAAAAACATTTAAAAGACTTAGGAGTTACTTTAAACCTTATGTAGTTAAGAGCATTTTAAAGCATTGTCCTGATGTAGGGGGGAGATACTGGGGACTGAGTGATGGATCTATTGTTTCAGATCCCACTTGGTCTCTGGGTAAGAGAGAATTTGTAAGACATTACAAATTTCTTTGGCCTTGGGGTGTTGTCAACCCTAGATACAAATCAGAAGAGACAAAGCAAGCAGAGGACTAAGGCCTGTATAAAAAAAAAAAAAAAAAACAACAATATTTTGCCTACCACCTCAATAGCTACCCAGGCTTTCTCCAAGCTGGTCAGAGGGCTGATCAGGGGGGCCTTGCTAAGCCTTGGGCATCCTTAGTCCTCATCTTTGAGGGTAGCCACAAAGAGTGCAGCCGACCTCACTTCCCTTCAGAGGTGAGGACGGCATGCTTTTTAGAGGTGGCACACCCAGATGCAGACAGACTCTTTGGGCAGTCTTTGACACGACACCCAAGCACCTTTGCCATGCCGGCAAGTATAAGGCCTTTAGCTCCTTTCCTCTCTGTATAGAAAGCCATTGGTATCTCTGAGGGGGCAAAGACTTATTACCCAATGCAGGGCTATTACATGGGCTTGTCCCTGTGTCTGCATTTCTCTCCTTATTTCTGTTGTTGAGACATCCTAAAGGTCAAACTTAAAGCTGATTAATGGGAGCCTTTATTTTAGAGACACAATAGGATATGTATCTCATTTTTGTTAGATCAAACATAAAAGCCAGGTTTTAAATTTTATTTATATATCTATAAGGGTATTTTTCCAAAAGGCTTGAATTCAGAGAACTATAGCAACATATGCATACCTATGTTCATAGCAGCACAATTTGTAATAGCCAAAATATGCAACCAATGCAGGTCTCCATCAACAGATGAATGGATTGCAAAACTCTGGGAAATACACACAATGGAATTCTATTCAGCCATAAAAAAGAACAAAACCATATCATTTGCAAGAAGATGGAAAGTCCTGGAGAGCATTATGTTAAGTGAGATTGGCCAAACACAGAAGGAGAAGGTACATATGTTCCCTCGAATATGCCCAAACTAGGGAACATAGAGGATACCAGTGGTATTCCAGATAATAGAGGGGAAATATCAGCAAAGCTTGAATGGAAAGATAGGGGAGGAGGAAGACTGAACTTGATTAATGAGGGTCTACACCCGAATATGTGTAAAATTATGAATATGGCATGATTACCCTTGACAATCCTTGGTATGAGGGGGGAAGGGAAAACAGGGGCGGGGGGGAGGGCACCAAGTATAGTTTAAATGTATACCACTTATGTTCAATAAAGAAAAAATAATAAAGAAGAAAAAAAATAGGTCTGAGAGTATAGTTCAGAGATGGAAGGCCTCTGGGTCCCACCCCAGCACCTCTTTAAAAAATTGATTCCACTGAAAACTGCAAGCATGTTTCAGTTTACTTAGAATCAACAATTTAAAGGTGAATGCAGAAAAAATGTATGAGCTGATTAATTATAAAAGACCATACAAATTAAACTCACACACTATTTATTAAAGAAAAATAAAAAATAGGTCCTTTGTCAGTTAATTGTAAAAATAGACAATGCATAGTCCTGAGATTTACTTTGAGAGAAAGTGATAACAATAAATTCCTAAGTTCTAGATCATTTCCTTCCTCTGTGTCTTCTGGAGTATTCCAAACAAGTTATTTGCCTTGAAATCTTCACATTAGAGGATTATACTACATGGCAAATTTTCAAAGAATCTGAAAGCTATTTTTTGCAATGGACAACTCACTTGTACTTTTCACATTAGTAAGGGTTTATTCTAATGTGCAACTAATCATTGAACTAAGGAATGCACATCTCCTTTAATCAAGGTTTCTCCCCACACCATGCTCTTTCCTATCTGTGAATTGGTACAGATTGCTAAGGGCATCCCCCAAGCTTCACATGGACAGGAGCACTCTCAACCACGCATTCCTCTGCGACAGGGAAGCCTGCCTAGAGTGTATATTGGGAATTACTCTCCTGTGTGGGTTCCTTCATGTCTGTACAAGGAACTAGATATCCTGAAGGCATTCCACATGGCTTACATATGTAAGGCTCCTGCATTGGAGGATGACTGGAAGAACTAAAGCCTGTCCCACATTGCTTGCTCAGTTTCTCTCCCATGTGACTCCTTTCATGGTTTTTGAGGGAAAGAGGATCAGAGTAAGCTTTTCCACATAGATTACATACTTACGGTTTCTCTCCAGTGTGAGTCCTTTCATGTCTCTTAATACCTTGGGAACATTTAAAGGCTTTTTCACAATGCTCACATACATAGGGTTTCTCTCCAGTGTGACTCCTCTATGATGTGTTCAGAGAGAAGAAGGCCTAATGAACGCTTTCCAGCATTGCTCACATACATAGGGTTTCTCCCCAGTGTGAATTCGCTCATGTACCCAAAGTTCAGTGGAATATCTAAAGGCTTTCCCACATTGCTTTCACACATAGGGTTTCTCCCCAGTGTGAATTCGCTCATGTACCCAAAGTTCAGTGGAAGATCTAAAGGCTTTGCCACATTGCTCACATAAATAGGGTTTCTCTGCAGTGTGATTTCGCTCATGTCGCTGAAAGGGACTGGAAGATCTAAAGGCTTTCCCACATTGCTTACATACATAGGGTTTCTCCCCAGTGTGAATTCGCCCATGTACCTGTAATTGACTGAAAGATCTAAAGGCTTTCTGACAATGCTTACATACATAGGGTTTTCCCCCAGTGTGAATATGCTCATGTACCTGAAACTCACTGGAGGATCTAAAGGTTTTCCCACATTGTTTTCACACATAGTGTTTCTCGCCAGTCTGAATACGCTCATGTACCTTAAGTTCACTAGAAGATCTAAAGGCTTTCCCACATTGCTTACATACACAGGGTTTCTCCCCAGTGTGAATACGCTCATGTACCTTAAGTTCACTAGAAGATCTAAAGGCTTTCCCACATTGCTTACATACATAGGGTTTTTCCCCAGTGTGAATACGCTCATGTACCTTAAGTTCACTAGAAGATCTAAAGGCTTTCCCACATTGCTTACATACATAGGGTTTCTCCCCAGTGTGAATACGCTCATGTACCTTAAGTTCACTAGAAGATCTAAAGGCTTTCCCACATTGCTTACATACATAGGGTTTTTCCCCAGTGTGAATTCGCTCATGTCCCCGAAGTTCAGTAGAAGATTTAAAGGATTTCCCACATTGCTTACATACATAAGGTTTCTCCCCAGTGTGAATTCTCTCATGTATCTGAAGGTTACTGAAAGATCTAAAGGCTTTCCCACATTGCTTACATACATAGGGTTTCTCCCCAGTATGAATTCGCTCATGTATCTTAAGGACATTAGAAAATCTAAAGGCTTTCCCACATTGCTTACATACATAGGGTTTCTCTTCAGTGTGAATTCGCTCATGTTTCTTAAGTACACTGGAAGATATAAAGGCTTTCCCACATTGCTTACATACATAGGGTTTCTCTTCCATGTGAATTCGCTCATGTGCCCGAAGGGAACTGGAGGATCTAAAGGCTTTCCCACATTGCTTACATACATAGGGTTTCTCCCCAGTGTGAATACGCTCATGTACCTGAAACTCACTGGAAGATCTAAAGGCTTTCCCACATTGCTCACATACATAGGGTTTCTCTTCAGTGTGAATTCGCTCATGTACAGGAAGTTCAGTGGAAGATCTAAAGGCTTTCCCACATTGCTTACATACATAGGGTTTCTCCCCAGTGTGAATTCGCTCATGTGCCCGAAGGTAACTGGAAGATCTAAAGGTTTTCCCACATTGCTTACATACATAGGGTTTTTCCCCAGTGTGAATTCGCTCATGTACCTGTAATTGACTGGAAGATCTAAAGGCTTTCCCACATTGCTTACATACATAGGGTTTCTCCCCAGTGTGAATTCGCTCATGTACCTGTAATTGACTGGAAGATCTAAAGGCTTTCCCACATTGCTTACATACATAGGGTTTCTCCCCAGTGTGAATTCGCTCATGTACCTGTAATTGACTGGAAGATCTAAAGGCTTTCCCACACTGTTCACATACATAAGGCTTCTCTCCACTGTGAATTCTTCCATGGATTTTAAGGTAATGAGAACTACTGAAGGTTTGCCCACACTGCTCACATTCATTGTGTTGATCTCCACTGTGACTCCCTTTATCCTTCAGAAAGCTCTTGGAAGAACTGAAGGCTTCCTCCTGTTCTTTGTATTGACCAGGTTTCTCTCCATATTTCAAAGGAACACATGGTTTCTGTCCAGAGTGAGTGCTGTAGGGCTTATTTAAGGTTAAATGACCACAGAGAACATCTCCACACATCTGCCTTTCACCTGGTTTGAATCCAGGATGAATTTTCTGCTTGACAATAGGATCTAGACAGCAGCTAAAGATTATTCCACAGTCACTACCAAGTTCATATTCAAAGAATCTCGCTACCAGATTTCTGAAAAAAAGAGAGAGAGAGAAGTATATTAGTAATTCGGTGTTAATTAAGAATTTTCTACAGAGCCAGGCATGGTGGCTCACACCTGTAATCCCAGCACTTGGGAGGCTGAGACAAGTAGATTGCACAGGTTTGAACCCAGCCTCAGCTACTTAGTGAGGCTCTCAGCAACTTAGTGAGACCCTGTTAACAAATGAAATATAAATGTTGGAATATCCAATTGTAGAAGTTCAATGTATATGAATTTTTTTTTTTTGTGATACTGGGGGTGGAACCCAGAAACTTTCTACCTCCAGGCTATACTCTCATACCTATTTTGTATTTTATTTGGAAACAGGGTCTCACTAAGTTGCTGAGAACTGAGGCTGGTTTCGAACCTGTGGAATCCTCCTGTTTCACCTACCAAGCGCCGGGATTACAAGCGTTCGCCACCACATCCGGTTTTCTATATGAATTTTTTAAAAATTAATTTATTAGCTGGGCATGATGGTGCGCACTTGTAATCCCCGTGCTTGGGAGGCTGAGACAGGTGGATTGCACAGTTTCGAAGCCACCCTCTGCTACTTAGTGAGGCTGTCAGTAACTTGGTGTGACCCTGTTTCCAAATAAAACATAAAATAGGTCTGGGAGTATAGCCCAGAGGTAGAAAGCCTCTGGGTACCATCCTCAGTACCACACACACACAAGAAAACAAATAAATAAATAAAAATTAATTAATTAATTATTTTTTTTTTGGTGGTACTGGGTTCCTAGAAACCTTTCTACCTCCAGGCTACATGCCCAGACCTACTATTTTTATATTTTTATTTGGAAATACCGTCTCTAAGGCAGCACAGCTGGCTTTGAACATGGCTGATCCTCCTGTCTCAAACTCATAATCATGGGGATCACAAGTGTGGGCCTCCACGCCGGGCTGCATTTTTAAAATATGGTCTGAGCTACTTTTCTAAGACTCATTGCTTACTTTCTCTCCCTTCAAGCTTAATCTCCCGCCTTTTTAATTTTATTTTATACTTTGTTTTAACCTATGACTCTTTTGTCTCAGCCTCCCAAGTGCTGGGATTACAAGCTCACCCCTACCTGACTCATTGCTTTCTTCTGGGAGTGAAAAATTACCTTGGATTTCTCCTGAAAGTTCGGCAATCATCAGTAGTGTTCTGTTGATCCTGATCTTGGCCTAAAGTGTAGACACAGAAAGAGAATTATGAATTATTACAATATAACGACAGAATTATTATTATCATTATTATTATTATTATTATTATTATTATTATTATTATTTTGTGGTACTGGGGTTCCTGGAAGCCCTTCTACCTCCAGGCTACACTTCCAGACCGATTTTATATTTTTATTTGGAAACAGGGTCTCTTAATGCAGCGAAGCTGGCTCTGAACCAGCGCGATCCTCCTGTCTCCGCCTCCCAAGTGCAGGGATTACAAGCGACACCACCACGCCCAGCAGAATTATTAAATTATAGGCTGAATGCAATATATAAATAATGTGATGAGGCCTGGTATATTTCCCAAAACGTTTCCTTTCAAGATTCTTTTCTTTCTTTTGACAGGTCTGGATATGGAACACAGTGGCATTCGACCTCTAAGCTGCACCCTCACAATTTTTTTTTTTTTTTTTGGCGGGTCTGGGGATGGAACCCAGGGGCATTCGTCCTCCGAGCTACAGTCCCTGCCCTATTTTTAATTCTTTATTTTGACACCGGGTCTCACAGAGTTACAGAGGGCCTCACTAAGTAGCTGAAGCTGTCCTCAAAACATGATCCTCCGGCCTCAGCCTCCCAAATGCTGGGATTACAAGCGTGCGCCACCATGGCCAGCTCCTCATGCTATTTTTAATTTTAAAAAATCAAATCATGTCACAGCACTGATAAAAAAAAAAAAAAAAACCTTGTGCACTCTGACTGACTAATGAAGGGATTCACACCACCCTTACCTACGCAGGCCAGGTTCCTCAAGGTTTCCTGCATCACATGTCGGTAGAGCTCCTTCTGGGAGGGATCCAGCAAAGCCCACTCCTCCAGGGTGAAGGTGACAGCCACATCCTCAAAAGCCACCAACGCCTAAAACAGGGCACATATTTCTAGCATGAAGGGTGAGACTCAGATCACTGCAGATCTATACTAACTTCAAAAGAAGTTCCCATGATGCTCTGTTGCCTAAATGTTCCCTCCATGCCTTGCTCATCACACTCTTACTCTCCATCCATTCCCACATCTTGTCCTGCAGCAATTCTGATGGGAGGCTGAAGGTATATGGTCCTGGGAGGACCCCAACACCCACAGTATTTCTGAGTCATCTCAACTTTTCTTTGGGCATTGTAGCATCTCTCTAATAAAGTTCTAACTGTGTGTGGTGATATGCACTTGTAAACCAAGGACTGTCCAGCCTCAGTTACTTAAATGATCTTGTTTTTTTTTTTTTTTTTTTTTTTTTTGGTAGTACTGAGGGTGGAACCCAGGGGCTTACTACCTCCAGGCTATACTCACAGACCTATTTTATATTTTATTTGGAAACAGGGTCTCACTAAGTAGCTGAGGCTAGCTTCAAACATGTGGATCCTCCTGTAATCCTCCCAAGTGTGGGGATTACAAGCGTGCGCCTCCACGCCCAGCCATGGTTTCTATTTCTGGTACATAATGACTCCTATGTGCTTGTCTCCATTCTAAGATGGCAATGTGACTTGGAATTCACATAGTAGGCAATAATGAACAGGAGCAAAGGCATGAGACCCCAGACACCCAGCAAGCAGAAATCAAGAGTTCATGCTGGACATCAGGCAGGAGTGCAGGTTGGCAAGCCAGAGCAAGAAAAGGCAGACATGGAAGGCGGTCTATGTCTGGTCCCTGCTTATGGTGCAAGCTCCTCTACACACTGGAAGAGCTGTGGTCCTGTTTTTTTGCAGTAATAGCAAGATGGCACCAAATACTCAAGCGGTTGGCCAGGTGTGGTGGAACATGTCTGTTTGCTTAATACTTGGGAGGCTGAGACAGGAGAACTCCAGACTGAAAGCCAGCCTCACCAACCCAGTGAGGCTCCCATCAACTTGGTGAGACCCTTTCCAAATAAAAATAGGACTGTGGGTACAGTTCAGTGGTAGGATGTCCTGTCTTCAACCGGCAGCCCCATAAACAAATAAATAGGCCACTAAAATAACCCAAGTGGTTAATAAAAAATAGGGCAGGGGGTATATCTCGGAGGTTGAATGCCTTTGGGTTCCATCCTCAGACCCACACAAACACACACACAAAAAATAGACCACACAAACCTGTGGTCCCAGCACATGGAAAGCTAAAAAAGGAGGACTGCAGGTCTGAGGCCATCATCAATGTGTTGTCAGACTCTAAGCGATGTAATGATAATTTGTTTCCAAAAATCTAAAGGATGGGGAAGGAGCATGGACTTACAATGTCCTGGGTCAATCCAAAGCCCCACAAACAAACAAACAAACAAGAAAAGAAAGAAAGAGAGAGAGAGAGAGAGAGAGAGAGAGAGAGAGAGAGAGAGAGAGAGAGAAAGAAAGAAGGCAAGCAAGCAAGCAAGCAAGCTGAGCAGGGTAACTAGAGGTAGAAATACTCCTACATCAATTCTCAGGATCATACATATACTCAAAAGATAGACAGAAGTCTATTTATTCACTCACAGATTATATAAATATTTTTTAAATAAAATCATTTTAATTTTTCCTTTTTTCTTTTTTTTGTATTGGAGATTGAACCCAGAGCCATTCTACTTTCAAAGTTCACCTCCAACACTTTTCACTTTTTATCTTCCAAGGAGGTATTGACAATTCGTACAGAGCCTCCAGTTGCTGAGGCTGGCCAACAAACTGTGATGCTACATCTCAGCCTCCCAAGTCCCGGGACTACAGGTGCTCACCGCCTTACCCAAGGAACTTTACTCTTAAGCACATAACTTATTTCAAGAAATGTCTTTGAGCCAGGCGTGGTGACACACGCTTGTAATGTCAGTACTTGGGAGGCTAGGACAGTAGTACGCATGGGTTCGAAGCCAGCCTTAGCTATTTAGTGAGGCTAGCAGCACCTTAGTGAGACTCTGTTTCAAATTAAAATATAAAAAGTGTGTGACTGTAACCCAGAGGTAGGATGGTAGAAGATCTCTGGGTTCCATTTCCAATGGCAAAAAAAAAAAAAAAAAAAAATCCTTCATCAGAACTCATCATTCTATCCACCCAGATTCAAGCAACAAAATCACCATCATATACACAATTTTTTTTTTCGGGGTCTGGAGATAGAACCCAGGGGCACTTATCTTTGATCTACATTCCTTGCTCTATTTTTTGTGTGTGTGTTTGTGTGGGTCTGAGTATGGAACCCAAAGGCATTCAACCTCCAAGATATACCTCCTGCCCTATTTTTTATTATTTATTTTGAAACAGGGTCTCACAAAGTTGCAGAGGACTCCACTAAATAGCTGAGGCTGTCCAAGAACTGCGATTCTCCAGTCTCAGCCTCCAAATGCCGAACTACAAGCGTGCGCACCACACCAGGCTCTCCTTTTTTTAAAAAAAATTCTTTATTTTGAAATAGGGTCTCACTAAGTTGCAAAGGGCTTCACTAAGTAGCTGAGGCTGTCTGCGAACCACAATCCTCTGGTCTCAGCCTCCCCAATGCTGGGATTACAAATGTACACTACAATGTCCCACACATGAAAATCTTGAAAATTTTTCTTAGATGGTGAAGGAAAATGCTATTTTATAAAAAGAAGATTCTACAATGAAAGCCAAATGGAAGCTTGCAGCCTCACCCACATCTCTCAAGAGAACATCAGAAGGTCACACAACTTCCTAAACTGAAATACAGACCACTCTCACTGTGCAGCTGCAGCCAGGTGGGTCATGACCAGGCAGGAGGGGAAGGAACCTGAGCAGCCAGGAAACCAAATTCTGGGACCTTATTAACCTTACACTCCCCAAACACTCACCTACAGTCAGGAGTAAGTTCTGACCTGTGGTATCCTTCTGACTCCCAACATGTGGGGTTTGCTGCATGCCAACCGATTCTCCAACACCAACTGGGTGTCCAATCATTCAATGCTGACACCACTCAGAGTTTACAGTCCTGACAAGTGTAGGGCTTAGATGGACCCCATTATCCCTGCTGGAGATGCCGGACCAAAGTGTGTGTTTGCTCTGACTGGTCTCCAGACCCCATCCAGAAATTATAGAAGGGCAGCACCTTGAGTCACTCTGTTAGTATAATTCAGATATTATATAAAAGGGGCTTTTCATAAGCAAAGACATTCTGTTCCTGGAATTCCCAAGGGTTTTAAGGATCTCTGTGCTAGAATCTGGAACAAAGACCAGATTGTTATTATTAATAGTATTAGTATTGTTTTATCATTATTATAGTACACACCTAAAGAAACACACAAATTCTCAGTAAATAGCAGTGATTAAAGATCACAAAGTCAGGTGTGGTGGTGAACCCTTGCAATCCCAGTACCTTGGAGGCCAAGACAGGAGGATTCCGCATCATGGAAGCCAGCCTCAGCAACTTAGGGAGACCCTGTTTCCAAAGAAAATATTTAAAAAACTGAGCTGGGAATATAGCCCAGAGGTGGATTTCCCTTGAGTTCCATACCCAGTACTACCAAAAAACTAGACTCCCACATCTAGTGCTTTATTGGTCTGGAGAAACATCCAGCTATATGCAACACATTACCTATTATACTTACAGGATGTCCTGGGTTTTTTTGTTTTTCTGGTTTCTTTTTTGGTGGTACAGGGTGTAGAACCCAGAGGCTTTCTACCTCTGGACTATACTCCCAGACCTATTTTGTATTTTATCTGGAAACAGGGTGTCACTAAGTTGCTGAGGGCCTCACTAAGTAGCCGAGGCTGGCTTCAAATCTGTGCGATCCTCCTGTCTCAGCCTCCCAAGGATGTCCTGTTTTTATCTTATTGTCATAAGGCAAGACAAGCACATTTCAAATTCCCACTTTTTTCCTAAAAAATAATTAACTGTCAGAAAAAAAAAAACTTTAAGCAAGTTTTCTGTTTTTTTCCTTCCTCCAGGCCTCTAATATTTGATTTACCTTTAGCCTGAGCCAGCACACAACCCTTCTTTATTGTCATGCTAACAAGCTGGGATCAGGAAAAGTCTTCTCAGGTCTAGGGTCTGATGTCACCACCCCATCCCCCTCTCCAACTTCTCTCTACTCCTGCTGGCTGCTACCCCAAAAGCAAAGTCCTCTCTGCCCACACACTGAGAAGTCTGCAGCCTTACATTTGAAACTTTCCCCTCCTCACACGTTGCTTTCTAAGTCACATTCTTTTATCTCTCTTTTCATCTTCTCCTCTTTCCTGTTTGAGAGGACAACCATCTCCCTCCATTCCCACCCCAGCCACGGGTGCACGTGCACCTCTTGAGGTAAGCTGGTGATATGGGACAGACTCTGGATATTTACAGATTTACTGGAATCCTGAGGAGAACAGGGCTTATGTACAGGCTGGGGACTGAGGCCATGCTTCCAGACAGCAGAGAACTTGGAGAATGTGGTCAGCCTGGTGAAGCAGGAGGGATAGAGACCCAATCCCTAGTTCCTACCACACAGGCACCCAATGCTCTGCCACCAGGGCACAACCCGTGATTCCAGGGCTGCAGGCCCAGATGCCACAGGGCTCTTGGTTGCCTGGGTCACTGCAAGCACAGAAAGGCTGCCCAGCACCACCAATGGCCCAGCTGCACCCCTACGCCAGGGACCCACAGCAGCCTCCAGGGCTGACAGGAGGCCGCTCCCCACCACCTCATCAGTCCCTCCTTACCCAAAACATGGCTCCCCCACATTTCACCACTTCCTGTTTCTGGGTGGCTCGGGATTTTGCCTACAGTTATGGTGGCAGAGTCTGTCACAGCACCCAGGAGGCTGAAGCACTGATCAGTGATCTCAGCAGCTGAAAGGAGTCCCCAGTATGGCAGATTTGAACTGTAAAATCCACTTAAATGTGTTGTCGCAGGCCCTGCGGCCTGTGCACCTCACTGGAGAGCTCACACCGGGCCTGAATCCTCTGGTTGGACAGTGAGTTAGGTGTGGCACCCCAAGAACTAAGTGACTAGGAGAAGAACCACACTGAGCTCAATCTCCACTACTCAAACAAACCCATACACATACACACATCCACCCTAAAATGTAAAGGCTCCGAGAGAGAAGGGCAGGCCTCTCAGGAAGGCAGAAAACAACCAGGCACGTTGGCCTGCACCTGTATTCCCAGTACTTGGAGTCTGAGACAATGGGATCCAGGTTTAAGGTCAGCCTCCGCAGTTTAGTGAGGCCCTCATCAACTTACTAAGACTCTGTTCCAAAAATTAAAAATAGCCTGGCGTGTTGGTGCACGCTTGTAATCCCAGCATTTGGGAGGCTGAGACATAGGATCTCATTTCAGGGACGCCTCAGCTACTTAGTGAGGCCATTGGAGTCAATCTACAATACCCCCTCCCCCCTCCAAACATCAGCAGCCCTGGACGGTATTGGGGAGACTGAAAGGAGGATTCCAAATTCAAAGCCAACTCCAGAACTTTAATGGGACCCTCAGCAACTCAGACAGACCCTGTTTCGTAATATAATATTAATCTGGTCTCCCCGCGACCCTCGCGCGGTCAGGGCCGCGGACCGCGCCGAGCTGCAGAGAGGCCCCGGCACCGCAGGTGAAGCCGCCGCCACCGCCCGCTCTGCAGGGGCCGCCCAGGCCCAGGGCGCCGGGACTCAGCGCCGCGGCCGCCGCCGCCGCCAGCCGCCCTCCTCGCCGCCCGCGGACTCGCCTCACTCACCATGGCGCCGACGGCCGCGTCCCCCAAGACTCTCGGGTCTTTGCAGGTTCGGGGCTGGACCGAACAAATGCCGACTCTGCAGGAAGACAGATAGGCAGCCACGCGGTGCACCAAGCGGAAGTTCTGGAAGCTTGAAGAGCCCGCCCTGCGCTCCTGATTGGAGAGCTAGATAGCCCGCCCTTGCGCTCTTGATTGGCCAAGAATGCAAGCCCCACAAGGAACCTCTTCAGTGACAGGGCTTCAGATGGAATGCTAAGTGACTGCAGCAAGGCTCCCAAATTGGGAACTGAAGAAGGAAAGAAGTCTATCCCCGGAGTACAGGGTGTCTCCACCAAGGAGCAGTAGCTCAAAGCCAGGTACTCTATTTGGGAGTCCAAATTTCCCATCAATCAAAGGCCGTCACATTAGACAGCAAAGCCCTTATTAAAACTCTCCCGTGCCCCAAAACCAAGACGAAATTCTCTCCTTCTTGAGAGAGGCCATATATTTTCGAGCATGGATCTCTAATTTTTCACTCTAAGCAAATCCCCTATATGAGGTTCCAAAGGGGCCTACGCATGGTCCCCCTGATGACATCCATCCATCCTTCCAAACTTTACAACAGGCGTTAACCTGAGCCCCAGCTCTTCATCTTCCTAACCTGCAACAACCATTCATGCTGTCGGTTCATGAAAATTTATGCCTGGTACCGGGCGTGGTCGCACACGCTTGTAATCCCTGAGCTTGGGAGGCTGAGGTAGGAGGATCGCACAGGTTCGAAGCCAGCCTCCGCTACTTAGTGAGGCTCTCAGCAATTAGTGAGACCCTGTTTCTAAATAAAATATAAAATAGGTCTGGGAGTGCAGTCCAGAGGTAGAACGCCTCTGGGTTCCACCCCCAGTACCACACACACACACACACACACACACACACACACACACACAAATCCAGGCCTGGCACTAGGAGTCCTGGGACAGTTCAAGGCTTCCATCTTTGCTCCTGTCTCCTACCTTTCCAAACAGCTGGACCTAACTGTCCGGGGCTGGGCACCCTGCCTCTGGGCCCTCGCGGCACCTCGTGTGCTCCTACCAAAAGCAACACAGTTAACTTTTGGTGCACAACTTTCTGTCTCCTCACCACATCACTTAAGTGACTACCCACCTGTAAGGCCCCTCAGACTCCTCCCCCCGGCGTGTCCTCTCCCTATTGCTAACTTTCCTTCATGACCCTTCTCTATCCTTTCAGCCCTGTTCTGCCCTACACCTGGCCACGCTGCTCCCGGTCTCTGTGAATCCCCCTTCTCAAGATTGTGTGGAAACTGTACCAGTTTTGGGAAGAAGCTTCAACATGTATTCATGTACCAGTACTGGAAAAGATTTTCAATTTTTCAAATATATGTTTTGGTGGAAATAAGCCAGGAGCTTCAGAAAAAGAAGTTCTATCTAAACTCTCTTTAGACCTCTACCTATGTTGGACCCAATTACTTCCTCTAGAGCTGTGTAGACTCATGTTTGTTCCAAAACAGCCATCTCTCCTTTCCCCCCTTTGAAATCATGTTTGGACATCCAGCACTCCTGCCTGGTCTCTCCAGTTGTGGGACCCTGGCCAAAAAACATGATACACCCGCTCCTTTCCTTCAGTAGATAGGACCTCTGAAAACATCAGGACTATCTCCTTCCAGATCCAGATAAACCTTCCCTTTCATTTCCAGTAACACCCAGTTCTTGGGTCTATTTGTGTCCCCATCAGGACTCAGAAACACGCCCCCTTAAAACCAAGTGGCCAGGCCCCCTCCAGGTTGTGCTGTGCACACCCTTGGCAGCCAAGCTTCGAGAGGCCTCCGGAAAGTTGACTCATTGGATTCATATCTCTAGGCTCAAACAGATCACTCTCTGGACAACAGACTCCTCCCAAAAGGAGTCCCCAAAACCCTAGTACTTCTATTGCCTCACCTTCAAACCCTCTTCAACTCTGGCTTTATTGTTCTCTGACTCCCCCACCCCCTCCAAAGAAACATGATCCTTCTCCTTTTAATCTTCTCCATACACTTCTATGTCCTTTCTGATCCTTCACCTCTGTTTCCATAATACCTATTCAGCATTTGAGAAACATATAAATCTAACTGTTAGACATACACTAACACTGCAGAACAAAAAAGTGTCCCTGAAACACCTCGGCGGTCCACGTTCCTTTTACTCTAACCACTGTAGAAAAGTCCCACTTCCTTGTTTGCTTCAAATGAACAACTCTGACAACTAATAAGATTTAGGCAGAACAAAATTTTCTGTCCCTAAAGCTATCAGCCAAGATCTGCAGCCAGGATTGACCTTGGTCAGCTAAGAATTGGATGTTAGCACATCTGAATACTGACTATTAAATCCCAAACACCGACGGGCTTGGTACTGCGTTATAGTAATCCCAGTATTTGGGAGGCTGAGACCTGATGATCACAGTTGGCAGACAGCCTCAGCTCCTTAGTGAACCTCTCTGCAGCATAGTGAGACCCTGCTTTAAAATAAAAAATAAAAATCAGGGTAGAGGGTGTAGCTCAGAAATCAAATGTCCCTGGGGTCCATCCCCAGACCCGTAAATAATAATATTAATAATAATAATAATAATAATAATAATAATAATAATAATTGTTACCGACCGGCTCAGTACTGTGGGGGGCAAGTCCATTAGCGGTCGGGGGCCTCAGAAAGATGGGACAAAAGGCAGGCGAAGTCCTGCAGATCCTTATCTGCAGTGGTTCTTTCCCCTCTATGAATTCCTTTTAGTCACGACACTTTGGAAAAGAACCTGAGGTGGACAAAGGCTTCTTGAGCCAATGACACTTTATTACAAAAACCCCAAGAAATTTATACACTTCACCAGTAAAGTTAAGAGAAAGGGGGGCGGGTGTCTCTCAGCTGGCTGCTGGCCTTTGAAGAATTAACTTCTGTCTCTCCCCAAGGTCTGCAGATAAGCAGCCCCAGGTGGCAGTCTCCCAGAACAAACGGGCATCGTCAAGGCTTGGGAGCTTCTTGGGGAGTCTTTCCTGGAACTTTTCCATCTTTTGGGCTCAGTTCATACAGCAAGTGTGGGGTGATGTGGCTATTCAGGTGCTGGCATTCCATTTTCCAAATCTGAAAGCTTAAGCATACTCACAACACAGTTTGGCAGACAAAATACCACAAACAACACCACAAGGTTCTTAGTTCTAATTGTCAGATGTATTTCCTTAACTGCTGAGCACTCTTCTTTAGACAAGCCTATTAAAAGTCTACTTTTCTTTAATAATCCACTTCCCTGTCACAAACCCTCTGCAACCTGCTTTTAACCTTCTAATTCCTTTCTTTCCCAGTTGGGACTTTCTTATGATAAGCTCTTTTTCATGCAAAAATGCTTTCCTTACTCTTACGGTATTTCCTTTCCTTCATACATATATATATTTAGAATGTCTGTCCTTTATTTTGTCATATTCATTTCTAACTATGCAGCCATTTTCTCTGTCTCCTGGGGTGCTCAAACTGAGGTAAAAGTTAACAGTCTTTTTCTTTGGGTCTATTGTATTTGGGCAGCTAAGTTGTTTCTTTAAGGTCACACACAAAGTTTTTTCTCTGTCTCTGGGCAGGATTTCAAGGGTAGATAGTTACTTTGCCGGAGTTAACGATGAAGGTCGGAGGCCATTTGTGATTGCTGCAGCTGGGGTGCTTATCACAGTACCTGAATTCTGGCCAGTTTCTCATTATTGTTGAGCAGAGCCAAGGACGTTTAGACAGATTTAGAAGGTTTATCTCCACTGACTCAATTTCATAATTCACATCACTGGAGCAATTTATGTAGAAAGTTAAAAGGAATAATAGTGAAGGGTATCTAAAAGTTGGGGGACTTTGGCCAGAGACGATATCTCTTTCTCGGGGCTTTTCGCCAATAACTATGTGGAGTGGGGTCTCAACATATACATGCCGAGGCAGCAGGATGTCTTGGCAAATAATAATAATAATAATAATAATAATAATAATACCCAAATAACTGCACTTTAAAGTTTAGACTGCAGGGTTGGTGGCGCAGCTTGTAATCCCTGCACTTGGGACATGAAGACAAGAAGCTCCAACAGGTTCAAAGCCAGCCTCACTGGCTTTAGAGACCCTGTTTCCAAATAAAATATAAAAAATAGGTCTGGGAGGGTAGCCCGGAGGTAGAAGGGTTCCATCCCCAGTACCACTGTGGAAGCAGATGAGACTCCATTTTGCCTACCGGACACAACCCCCTCTTGTTTCAAGCAGCTAATCTAAAATTTAACCTTGCACCTCTAGGAACTCATTACAGCTGGATAACCACTGCCCTGCCCTATGCTAATGGTTTATCTCCTACCAGAAATTCCTGTGTCCCTCTCCTCCACCCTCTGACCTTGGGTGGAGCCTAACCCAGCACCTGACCCCTTGGACACACTAACTTACTAGTTTCAGCTTCTGTAAACCTGTTGCTTATTCCTTATAAGCCCCCCACCCTGGCCAGTCAGCACGCCCCTCTGCTCTGATTTTAGACTGAGGGCTCCACCACTGACCAGCTAGTAAAGGCTTCAATTGACACATTTCCCTTGGACTTCCACTGTTGGTTACATTGTTGATATGGCTGCCATCCTTGAAGATATGTGGCTACAAGGTACCTTTTCTGAATTTACTCGTTTTGAAACTTTTGCCTTTGGCGCCTGGGTCCTTCGAGTCCTAGTTGGACTCCTAGTCACTTTGAGACCAAACTTTCTTCCCATTAACAAGCAGCCAGATGGATCAACGATGCCCCATTTCCACAACCAAAACAAAAAGGGAGGAATGTTAGATGAATTAAGTTCTTACTTCAGAAGGCCCCCATGAGCTAAGTTTCCTGAGAGGCTCTGGTCTGACTCGTTAAGCTCCCATCCCCCTCCAACCTTACCTGGTCACTTACCTGGGAGACCTGCCCCCTCCTGGTGCCCCTTGGCCAATCAGTGAAAGGGATATTTCCTCCTGCTGACCCTGAGCCAATTTCCTGGATACATGACCCCTCCCATGGGACTCTAGCCAATTAGTTCCAGGGCATTTCACCTAGCCTATTAGCCCCCAATCCTTATCCCCAGGTCCTCAGGTGTCCCCAGGTATGCAGGTATGCAAAAGAGCACAGCTGACAATGAACCAGGTGAGATTCATATCCCTGATGCAACTCTGAACTGCTATTGGTCGGGTGACAGCTTCACATTCTTCCCTGTCAGCTACAATGGAAGATGGGGGTGGGGTCAGCAACTGCAATCTCTTCAGAGATGCTAATTTTGCAAAGAAATAAAAGTCCAAACCAGAATGCAAAATGGTGGTTTAAACTACTTCTTTGATAGAAAAAAACACAAATATACTCTCACAAGGGGACTATCAGATCAACCTGTGGGATGTCTCTCGGTAGAGAGAAATCAAGCACAGTTGAAAATAACTGGCAGAGCTAGAGAAGATGATGAGAGGCATCCCAGTCAAGTCTTTCCTGGTAGGGAAATCTTCCTGGAAGATCTGGGGCTCTTTCTGGAGCAGCAGTGGGAGACTCTTCCCTGGCCAGAGGAGAAGAACCAAGGGAGGGGCTGACCACAGAGGGAGCCTCAGGCCACAGGTCAGTGACCAGTGTGGAATGTGAAGCTGAGGGATGGCAAATGCTCTGTAAGGCTGCAGCTTCCTGTGAGGACAGGGGGAGGGGGGGGACACCTGTGCCAGGCAGTTGGGAGTGGGTCCAAACACTTGGCAGACTGAGAACTCGCTGGAGGGCAGCCCGGTGAAAGCCTCACATTGCTGGAAAGAGGTTCACCACTCAGTGGGACCCACTTGGGGTGAAGGCTGGTACTGAGATGGGTGGAACACAAGGAACCTTTGGGGTTCTAAGAGGTGGACTCAGTCTAGCACCTGTCTCAGGTTCCTGCACCATCATGTTAGGGAAGGACAAGGGCTGCAGCTCAACAGCATGAAGAGAAAGATTTATGCAAATCCAAGGGGCATTCTCTGCAGAACAGAATCACCCATACAGTCCAGTGTGGGCATTTTTATGGGGTGAGGACAGGTCAGTTCAAAGAAATGAAGACTAATATAGAAGACCACTAATATAAACTGAAGACAAAAAACATAGATAGTATTAATGATACAGATAAAATTGAACTGAGGACCAATATAGATAGATGCAGATTTGGGTGAATCTTGTGCAGTTTTCAACCCTTCATTAGCATTTCAGGTCACTGAGTGACACGTTTGCAGTTGGACAGTGTAAACATCAATATCAGGCACTCTCTAGGAGGGTCTAGTGGAAAGTCTGATACACGTATAGAGGAGCTTGTTCTGGTCGTTTTCCTGTTGCATTAGCTCACAGATAGGGAAAATATTTTTTTCTGCATGTTGTGGCAGGCTGTGTCTTCAGTGTCAGATCTCCATTGGCACTAGTGTTATGCCATGGACCTCCTAGACCTTCAGTAGGACGATGGGAATGCATCATTTATCCCCCCCTCCGTGTGTGTGTGTGTGTGTGTGTGTGTGTGTGTGTGTGTTTAATGGGGAATGGACCCAGAGGTATTGAAGAGCACAGTCAAAACCTGAGGTTGCTTAGGCTTCCTCTTACTTTCTGATGAAGGCCCCTATTGTATGAAAAGCAACCAATCATGTTCTTGAAGACTGCCCGCTCCCACTTTTGTTCTGATTTGCTGTATAACCTGAACTGGGGCTGATCATAGTGCAGAGGTCTCTTCCTGAACTCTCTTGTACTCAGCCCTCTGTCACTGAGTCGATGAGGAAGCCCCATCTGTGAGTTCAACCTGCCCCTCTGAACAAAAGCATGTCTTGCTCCCACCCCAGGACCTCACTTCCAGAGCACATCTCCCCAGCCTTGATGGAGTCTGCAGGGTCCAGGACCCTGGTTGAAGGCTTCAGCACGAGAGGTTCAGGTTCAGGGCTGGTCCACACCCAGCCTTGTGAGGGCCTGGGCCCCCACGGGAATGGCCTGAAGTGGATGGGACTCCCACGCACACGGGAAAAGCTGTCTGCTGGGAAGGGCCAGTGGCTGGGCTTGTGGGATGGGTTTTCTTACTGCCCTCTGCATTGAAGCAGATCTTAAGCCCCGAGAACCTGCCCTCACAGAAGAACCGTAAGAGAAGCTGAAAGCAAAGCAGCAGCTGCCAGGCATTGTAAGAGACCAGACATCTGCTGGAGGAGGAATGCATGGAACAACAGTGGCTTCCTCACTCCAGAGAGGGAAAGGAGTAGGAGTCAGAGCAGGACAAGATGAGGGAGAAGAGGACACCCCGAAGCTGCCTGAGGGAGACTCACTGCAGGCAAGGGTCTTACTGATGCGCTATAAGGACCTATGCTGTATGGGCATTTGATTCATCCCAATGGACAAAAGCTATGTCCTTGTGGTCTCTGGCATGAGAGAACACACCCTAGCAAAAAGCATGCTTTCTTATGTTGGGTGAAGTAGAAATGGCATCCAAAACTATTAGCAATGTAAGCATGAAGACTACAATTTGCAGGATGGAAAGACCTTACATTGTAAGAATGTGATAATAATGACACGATGTCAAAGGAAAAATGTGGCAAATTCAAACATTTCCATAGCATTAGGATTGGATATCTGTTGTTCCCTTTTTTCCTGGCATTACTGGGGAAGGAACCCAGGGTTGCTCTACCTCTAAACTATACCCACACCCAGCTTTCTTTATATTTTAAACAGTGTGTAAGTTGTTGAAGGCCTTGCTAATTTGCTGTGTCTGGCCTTGAAACTGTAATCCTCCAGTCTCCCACACACAGGCATTACAGGTGTGCCACATCATGCCTGCCTTTCAGATCTCTTCTCAGCCAATGAAAAAAGATATTTGTTCATCTAAGAGTTCTTCAATATTAAAAAGCTTTAGAGGGGTGTGGTGACACACCCTTGTAATACCAGCATTTGGGGGGCTGAGACCAGAGGATCACGGGTTGCGGACAGCCTCAGGTATTTAGTGAGGCCTTCTGCAACTCAGTGAGACCCGGTTTCAAAATAAATAAAAAATAGGGCAGGGGCTATAGCTCGGAGGTTGAATGCCCCGTAATTTTGCCAGCTGGCACCGGCACTTTGCAACTCAATGAGAACTTGTTTCAAAAATTAAAAAGAAGCCAGGTGTAGTGGTGCACGCTTGTAATCCCCACGCTTGGGAGGCTGAGACAGGAGGGTCACATAGGTTTGAAAACAGCCTCAGCTACTTAGTGAGGCTCTCAGCAAGTTAGTGAGACCATGTTACTAAATAAAATATAAAATAGGTCTGGGAGTATAGCCCGGAGGTAGAAAGCCTCGGGGTTCCACCCCCAGTACCACCAATATATATATATATATATATATATATATATATATATATATATATAGTCATTAAAATAATAAAATATAGTAAAATAAAAAAATTAAAAGGAATTAAAAAGAGAAAAAAGGAAATGATTAAGGAAAGTGGGGATAGGAAATAGTTGTCCTGGACCCTGTGACACACCAGCATGCATTGCAAGTAAAGCAGGTCTAGAGTCCACTTCAAGGACAACAGACCATTGGTTCAGAAGGGAGGCCTTACACTTGCAGCACACAACAGTGGAACACAAGAACAACACGTGTGCAAATGGACACATGTGATAAGAATTCTCAAGTCAGGCATGGTGGTGCATGCTGGTAATCCCAAAATTTGGGAAGCTGAGACAGGAGGATCACAATTCTCAGACAGCCTCAGCTACTTAGGCCATTTGCAACTCAGTGAGACCCTATTTAAAAATAAAGAATAAAAAATAGGACTGAGTGTGTCTCTCAGAGGTAGAATGACCCTGGGTTCCACTCCTTGTACCAAAAAAAAAAAAATCATGCAAATGAAGTCAAGCCTGCTGGCATCTGCCTTCAATTCCTGTACTTGGGAAGCTGAGAAAGTAAGGTCACAGATTCAAGGAGCGCCTTGGCAAGTAATGAGACTCATCAACCTTTGAAAGGGATTTCAAAATCCCTTTTTAAAATGAAAATTTAAAATTAGGGCTGGGAGAAGTCAGTTCAATATCCACTGCAACAAAAAGAATTTGTGTAGATAGAAAGAAATGTACTTTGGAGCTGGGCTTGGTGGCGCATGCTTGTAATCCCAGCATTTGGGAGGCTAAAACAGAATGAGAGCATTTTCAGAGTCGTGACTCTGACACTTGGAGTCAATGCTTTACTTTCATATGATTTTACATAAAGTATTTGGTATCAACAACTTTTGGTAAAACATGTCCTCAGCACACCTGGACACAACCAACTTTAACTTCTGGCAAAACATTTTCTGTATACCTGGGTACATTTTGTGCTTTATCTGGAACAATTCAACTTGACCCAGTGAGCACATATCCCAATAGCATGGTCTGAAAACACACCCATATGTATCCAAATGAATGTCACACAATTCATTCTGGCCACCTAGCCACAAATACCAATTCTATTTTAATTACTAATGTGCCAGTATTGGCAAAGGGCTTCAAATGTATTTTAAAATAGCTTTGGATGGGCGATGTGGGGCAGCTTACAATATCCGCGCTTGGGAGGCGGAGACAGGAGAATCGCGCAGGTTGAAAGCCAGCCTTGCTAGCATAAAAGACCCTGTTTCCAAATAAAAAACTTAAAAAATAGGTCTGTGAGTGTAGCCAAGAGGTAGAAGGGTTCCATCCCCTGTACCACCAAAAAGATTTAAAAAAAATACTTTGATACCAATGTGCCAGTATTGGGAAATGGCTTCAAAATATATTTGAAAATAAGTTTGGGATTAGAAAGCTAGAGATTGAAGCCGGGTGTGGAGGTGCATGCTCCTATCTCAGCATTTGGGAGGCTGAGAAAAGAGGATCACTGCAGACAGCCTCAGCTACTTAGTGAGACCATTTTCAACTCAATGAGACCTTGTTTCAAAATAGAGAATAAAAAATAAAGGTGGGCATGTAGCTCTGAGGTAGAATGTCTCTGGGTACAAAAAAGAAAGGAAAGAAAGAAAGAAAGAAAGAAAGAAAGAAAGAAAGAAAGAAAGAAAGAAAAGAAAAGAAAAGAAAAGAAAAGAAAAGAAAAGAAAAGAAAAGAGGCTGGGCGAAGTGGCGCAGGCTTGTAATCCCCGCACTTGGGAGGCAGAGACAGGAGGATCACGCAGTTTCAAAGCCAGCCTCACTGGCTTAGGAGACCCTGTTTCCAAATAAAAATATAAATATGTCTGGGAGTGTAGCCTGGAGGTAGACGGGCTTCCAGGAACCCCAGTACCACCAAGAAAGAAAGAAAGGAAGGTAGGAAGGAAGGAAGGAAGAGAGGGGGAAGGAAGGAAGGAAAAGGAAGTAGAAAAGGGGGGAAAAAGCTAGGGCTTGGAGTCAGGGCAGGAACTCACACATGGAAGGGACCCTGCAGAGTTCCAGACACCAAGGATGATTAGCAAAAAAGAGGGAGCCTAGGGTCTTTAACATTTCTAAGACAAGCAAAATTCCCAGGGGATGTGGGTGGGATGCCATAAGACTTCAAGAGATCCCAGACTCAGACAATCAATGAACACAATGGACTCTGCAAGGCACATTCAAATCTAAGGGTAAACCAAAAGTACAAAAAACATGGGGCTTTTCCATAAAGAAGAACCAAAAGATTATAAAAAAATATTTAAAGGATGAAAGCATTTTACTTTTATATTTCATATTTCAAGATATAGTGTATATATTTTATTTTCTTCTAAGATCTATCTAATTATCTCCTCAAGAAGTTCTTTTAAGCTGGGCGTGGGCACTTGGGAGGCTGACACAGGAGGATCGCACAGGTTAGAAGCCAGGCTCAGCTACTTATTGAGGCTCTGAAGCAAATTAGTGACACCCTCTTTCCAGAGGTAGAAAGCCACTGGGTTCCACCCCCAGTACCACCAAAATCAAAAACAAAACACCCAAAAAAACTTTCTATTCTCTGTCCTGTATCATTCCTATACAGGGTGGAGGAGGGGCAATGTATTGGTTAGCTCAGGCCCCTCTGAAGTGGCAACCATGGATGATCTTTGATCAGATAAGCTGGCCCAATTAAGTTTGCAGGCATCAGGTGAGGTTTTTTCTCAAAGGACTCAGCATCTATAAACAACAGTAATTGTTTCCATTTCTACTAGACAGATTCTTTCCATTTGGGATTTTATGAATTTCTGAGCAATTCCCTGGTTTAATACCCTTTTTCTTATAACATCTTCATATGCAAAGAACAATATGTCTCACTGAGACCACCCACATCGTTTGGCTTGATTAATAATCCAGTTAGAGCACAAAATACAAAACTGGGTCAATGTGAGCATTGCTACAGACTTGCTCAGTCGGGAATAATAAATCCAGCACTAAATATGCTCGAGGTCAATTTTCTCAGAAAGATGGGCAAAGGATTCGGGTGCAGTTCTGCAGCCACTTATCTACAGCGATTCTTTCCCTTTTATGAAATAAATTCCTTTTAAGTTCCTCTTCACTGTGCTAAAGGTGAAAGAATCTGACGTGGACAAAAGCTTCTTGAGCGATTGACACTTTATTACAAGAACCCAGAAAATTTATATCCTTCACCAGTGAGATTGATAGTAAAAAAAAGAAAGGAGGGTAACCACCATAAATCAATAGTGAAGGACATGTAGTCAAAGTAAAAAAAAAAAACAAGCTAGTCCGGGAATCCAACCCCATGCCCTTGAGCCCCCTGCTCTTGCAGACAGGCAGCTCCAAAGGGCAAATTCCAGAAGACACAGGCACGCCCAGGGCTTGGAGAATATGACCTCTCATGGAATCTTCTTTAACTTCTCGGAACTTTCTATTCCTAGGGCTTAGTCCATATGGCAGGCATGGGGAGATATGGCGATCCAGGGGGATGCAATGAAGATCTCCCAGGTTTCATCTGCATTACCTTCTAAAGTCTGAAAGCTTAAGCAAGCTCACACACAGTTTAGCAAGTAAACACCAAAAAATAACATGAAGTTTTTAGATTTAGTTGTCAGATGTACTTTTCTAGCTGCTGAACACTTTTCCTCAAACGATAGGCTTATTAGAAGCCTATTCCTCTTTTAATAATCCATTTCCACACCACAATCCTTCTGCAACCTGCTTTTAATCTTTCTAATTCCTTTCTTTCCCATTTGGGACAATCTTAGGATAAGCTCTTCTTCATACAAAAATCCTTTCTTATTCTCACCATATTTTCTTTCTTTCACACTTACACATTTATTATATCTGTCCTTTGTTCTGACATATTCATTTCTTAGCCTCGTGGCGCCTCCTTGTTTTGGGAAGCACACATACTGGGTGTAAAGGTCAAGAATCTTCCTAGCCTTCAGCTCTATTGTATTGGGCAGTATTAGCTGCTCATAAAGTTTATCTTCTCTGTATCTAGGCAGGATAACAAAGAGAGGGGGTAAACAGAGTTACCGGTTGCCTCCCCTTTAGGGCTAATGGTTACAGCTAACTCAATGCTTTTACTGTAAGTTAATTATTAGAATGAAGGTCAGAGATAGAGGGGAAATCCACGTTTGTAATTGCTGTTACTGGAATGTTTTCCACAGCATCTGAATTCTGACTAGATTTTATTACCATTTGAGCAAAGCCGAGGACATTTAGAGGCTTAGACAAATTACCAGAAAGTTTATTTTCCACGGACTCACTTTCTCTCACAGTCCTGATCTTACATCACCAGAGCAATTCATGTGGAAAGTTAAAAGAATCATTACCAAAAGAATAATAGTTATGAAAAAATATCTAAGAGTGGGGTAGTACTTTGTCCAGAGACAACACTTTCTCTCGGGGCCTTGCTCACGTTGAGGACCAGCCAATTAACTGTGTGGGAGACCATCACAGATGCCGAGAAGAAGCGTGTAATCTTGGCAGAGCATAGTCCTCATCCTCCTCTGGCAGGGACCTTGTCAAACAATTCCAGGGACCCAGGCCTCACAATGTATGTATAAAAGTAATATAAAAATCTTTGTTGTGTTAAAGGATTAAAAATGAGGATGGGCCAGGTGAACTCAGTAGAAAAATCCCAGTGATTAATTACAAGTCATTTTCCAATAGCTCATTAGCCACGTTTTTTTGTGTGTGTGTGTGTGGTTTGGGGATGGAACCCAGGGCCATTCTACGTCTGAGGATTTTGCCCAGCTTGATTTTTTTATTCTTTTATTTTTATTTTATTTTATTTGTGTTACTGGAGATGGAACCCAGAACCTTCTATCTCCGGGCTACACTCCTAGACCTATTTTATATTTTATTTGGAAACAGGGTCTCACTAAGTTGCAGAGGACCTCACCTAGTAAATAAGGCTGGCTTTAAACCTGTGATCTAGCCAGGCATGGTGGTGCATGCCTGTAATCCTCACCCTGGGGAGGCTGACACAAGAGGATCGCACAGGTTCAAAGCTAGCCTCATCTAATTAGTGAGGCTCTCAGCAACTTGGTGAGACCCTGTTTCCAAATAAAATATAAAATAGGTCTGGGAGTATAGACCGGAGGTAGAAAGCCTCTGGGTTCCAACACCAGGTCCATCAAACAAACAAACAAACAAACAACCTGTGATCCTTCTGTCTCAGCATCCAAATGCTGGGATTATAAACTTGCGCCACCATCCCGCCTTATTCTTTTATTTTAAAACATGGTCTCACTGAGTTGCAAAGAACCTCACTATGTACCTGAGGCTGTCTGCAAACTGTGATTCTACTGTCTCAGCCCTCCAAATGCTGGGATTACAATGTGTGCCAACATGCCTGGCTAACCACAATAATTAAGAACTACATAATAATCGAGTCTACTGAAATACTGCAAGCAAATCTCAATTTACTTAAGATCAACAAGTTATATTAAAAAGAAAAATAAAATTTATGACCTGATTAATTATAAAAGATTCTACATATTAAACTCACAATTTATTAAAGAAAAATAAAAAATTAGGTCCTTTGTCAGTTAACTGTAGAAAAAATGCATAGTCCTGAGATTTATGCTGAGACACTGATAAACAATATAGTCATAAGTTTAGATCATTTCTTCCACCTTGTGTGTTTTCTGGATTATTCCAAACAAGTTATTTGCATTGAACTCTTCAAATAACTTGTCTTTAGAGGATTACACTACATGGCAAATTTTCAAAGAGTTTGAACACTATTTGTTGCAACGGAATACTCACTTGTACTTTTCACAGTAGTAAGGTTTTAATCTACTGTGCAACTAAGTGTTGAACTAAAGACTCTGCACATCTCCTTTAATCACGGTTTCTCCCCACACTGTGTTCTTTCCCATCTGTGAATTGGTACAGATTGCTAAGGGCATCCCCCAAGCTTTATACTGACAGGTGCACTCTCAATGGCGCATTCCTCTATGGCAGGGAAGCCTGTCTGGAGTGTATATTGGGAATTACTCTCCTGTGTGAGTTCCTTCATGTCTGGACAAGGAACTAGATGTCCCGAAGGCATTCCACATGGCTTACATATGTAAGGCTCCTGCATTGGAGGATGACTGGAAGAACTAAAGGCTGTCCCACACTGCTTTCTCAGTTTCCTCCCATGTGACTCCTTTCATGGTTTCTGAGAGAACGAGGATCAGAGTAAGCTTTTCCACATAGATTACACAGTTAAGGTTTCTCTCCAGTATGAGTCCTTTCATGTCTCTTAATACTTTTGGAATAATTAAAGGCTTTCTCACATTACTTACATACATAGGGTTTCCCTCCAGTGTGACTCCTTTGATGGATTTTGAGAAGAGAAGGATAAGCATACACTATCCCACATTGCTTACATATATAGGGTTTCTCACCCAGATGAATTCGCTCATGTGTCTGAAGGTGATGGTGAAGTCTAAAGCCTTTCCCACATTGCTTACATACATAGGCTTTCTCCCCAGTGTTACTCCTTTCATGCATTTTGAAAGAAGTGTATGCTTTTCCACATTGCTTACATACTCTCAGAAGACATGAGAAGATTCACTCTGGAGAGCATAGTAGGCTTTCACACATCATTTACAAACATAAAGCTTCTCTCCACTGTGAATTCTTCCATGGATTTTAACGTAATGGGAACTACTGAAGGCTTTCCCACATTGCTCACACTTGCCAAGACATCCTGCTGCCTCGTCATCTATGTGTTGAGACCCCACTCCACATAGTTAAATCGGCAAAAAGCCCCGAGAAAGAGGTGTCGTCTCTGGCCAAAGTACCCCCCACTTTTAGACTATTATTCTTTTTAACTTTCTATACCAATTGCTCCAGTGATGTGGACTATGAAATTGAGTCCGTGGAAATAAACTTTCTAATAATTTGTCTAAACGTCCTTGGCTCTGCTCAACAATAATGAGAAACTGGCCAGAACTCAGGTGCCGTGATAAGCACCCCAGCTGCAGCAATCACAAATGGCCTCCGACCTTCATCATTAACTCCGGCAAAGTAGTTCAGTTCAAAGTAATTATTTACCCTTGAAATCCTGCCCAGAGACAGAGAAAAACCTTGTGTGTGACCTTAAAGAAACAACTTAGCTGCCCAATTACAATAGACCCAAAGAAAAAGACTGTTAATTTTTACCTCATTGTGAGCACTCCAGGAGATAGAAAAAATGGCCGCATAGTTAGAAATGAATATGACAAAATAAAGGAGAGACGTTCTAAATATATATATGTATGAAGGAAAGGAAATACCGTAAGAGTAAGAAAAGCATTTTTGCATGAAAAAGAGCTTATCATAAGAAAGTCCCAACTGGGAAAGAAAGGAATTAGAAGGTTAAAAGCAGGTTGCAGAGGGTTTGTGACAGGGAAGTAGATTATTAAAGATAAGTAGGCGTGTAATAGGCTTGTTGTCTAAAGAAGAGTGCTCAGCAGTTAAGGAAATACATCTGACAATTAGAACTAAGAACCTTGTGGTGTTGTTTGTGGTATTTTGTCTGCCAAACTGTGTTGTGAGTATGCTTAAGCTTTCAGACTTAGAAGATAAGATGCCAACACCTGAAGAAACTCCATCACATCCACCTGAATCACCACATCTCCCCACACTTGCTATATGAACTGAGCCCAAAAGATGGAAAGTTCCAGGAAAAGTTAAAGAAGATTCCCCGAGAAGCTCCCAAGCCTTGACTATGCCCGTTTGTTCTGGGAGACTGCCACCTGGAACTGCTTATCTGCAAGTCCTTGGAGAGAAACAGAAGTTGGTCTTTCGAAGGCCAACAGCCAGCTGAAAGACACCCATCCCCCCTTTTTCTCTTAACTTTACTGGGGAAGGGTATAAATTTCTTGGGGTTTTCATAATAAAGTGTCATTGGCTCAAGAAGCCTTTGTCTACCTCAGATTCTTTCCAAAGCGTCGTCATTTAGGGACCTAAAGAAAATTTAGTCCCTAAAGGGAAAGAATCGCGGCAGACAAGAGGCTGCAGAACTTCACCTGCCTTTTGCCCCATCTTTCTGAGGATTTGACCAGGAGCGGACAATAACGACCCGACTGAGTTTAGTCTGCGACACACACTCATGGTGCTGGTCTCCACGGTGACTCCCTTTATCCTTCAGAAAGCTCTTGGGAAAGCTGAAGGCTTCCTCCTGTTCTTTGTATTGACCAGGTTTCTCTCCATATTTCAAAGGCACACATGGTTTCTGTCCAGAGTGAGCGCCGTGGGGCTTATTTAAGGGTAAATGACCAAAGAGACCATCTCCATACCTCTGCCTTTCACCTGGTTTGACTCCAGGACAAGTTTTCTGCTTGGCAATAGGATCTGGTGAGCAGCTAATGATTGTTCCAAAATCACTATCAAGTTTATATTCAAAGAATCTCTCTACCATTTGATTTCTGAAAAAGAAAAAAGAAGTATATTAGTAATCATGTGTTTATTAAGATTGTGTGTGTGTGTGTGTGTGTGTGTGTGTGTGTGTGATACTGGAGGTGGAACCCAGAGGCTTTCTACCTCTAGTCTATACTCCCAGAACAATTTTCTATTTTATTTGGAAACAGGGTTTCACTAAATTGCTGAGAGCCTAAGTAGCTGAGGCTGGCTTCGACCCTGTGCGATCCTCTTGTCTCCCAAGCACAGGGTTCACAAGCATGTGCCACCACACCCGGCTATTAAGAATTTTGTAGACTGCCGGCGGCACCGGCGAATTCACTGGACGGCTACAGCAAGCTGAGGTGAGCCGCTGTGGAACAGCCAGGCGGGATTTCTCCGCGCAAAGAGCATCTTAAGCTGCCAGTGGCCGAGCTCAGCACACGCTGCAGGGATTCAGAGTGGAAATCAAAACCATGAAGTAAAACACCAGCCCCACAGCCGAGGGCATAGCAGCGGCGCCATATTGCCACCGGCGGCAGCAGCACCGAATTCAGTGAGGCCAGTACAGCTACATCTGCGTACTCAAGAACAGTGAGTCAAATTGCAGGCCACAGAGGAGAAATCCCAGTACTGTAATCTCTGGGACTTGACCCAGTGGGGGAGGGGCGGTGGCAGAGATATCACACCATAGGAGAACATGCAACCTGGCACCCCCCACAGTCTAAAGCAGCCTCTATCGACTCTCTGGGTTGGAGACTCTGTGATAAAACCCAGTAAAGGAGTAGTGGGGTCTGAGATACTACTGACTCGAGATCCAGAACACCTTAAGTGAAGTCATAGTGACCCAAGGGAAGAACCCAGAGAAGGCACAAACTTCCTAAATCATGGGAAAGAGGAATAATACTGGAGCAATAAATGCCCACAACCCCACAACATCAGAACCCGATAAAACAGAAAATTAGAGATTTCTAGAAGATCAAATCAGGAAAATAACTATAGAAATAACAGAGGTGCTTCGATAAAAACTCAGCGAGAGCCAAAAAGAGATAAAGGATGCAATTAATGAAGTAAAGGCCTCAATTCAAAGCACAAACAACCGATTAGAACACATGGAGAACAGAATCTCGCTCTTAGAAGATGAGCAATCCAAAAATAAATGCATAGTTTCTAATCTAGAAAAAAACATCCGACAGCAGGAATCTGATATTGAAGAAATATGGGCCCATTTTAAGAGAGCTAACCTAAGAATAATTGGAATAGAGGAGGGAAAAGAAAGTGAAACCAAAGGGATCAACAATCTCTTCAAGGAAGTAATAGCAGAAAATTTTCCAGACATAGAGCAAGAGGTCGATACACAGATCCAGGAAACTTATAGAACTCCCTTTAGACAGGATCGGAGAAGAGGATCCCCACGCCACATAATTGTCAAAATGACCAATGTGGAAGCCAAGCAGAGAATCTTAAAGGCAACAAAAGCAAAGGGCCAAGTGACATTCAGAGGCAAACCAATTAGAATCCCTCCAGACTTCCCAAACCAAGTTATGAGAGCCAGAAGGGCTTGGAGTAACATATTCCAAACTCTGAAAGAAAACAACTTCCAGCCAAAAATTTCCTACCCAGCAAAACTTTCTATCAAATTAGATGGAGAAATAAGAAGCTTCCATGACAAACAGAAAGTGAAGGAATTTATGTCTTCAAAACCAGCACTAGAGAAAATACTCAAAGAGATTAACTACAAAGAAGAAATAGGTAACACACACCAGAACCAGAGAAACAAGACTTTTCATCCAGCAGACAACTAAGATTGGTTATCTGTGGAGATTCATTATTTATGTTAGGCTTTTACCTATCTCTAAAGGGTATTGTTTGCCTTTATTGCTGTTAATTTTTAGGATTTCTAGTTGGAATATTAATATACCTTCAGATATAGCATTTGGAAATATTTTATCCCATTCTATTAGTAACTGTTAACTCTGTTTACATTGTCTTTGGATATACAATATTTTTTTTATTTTTTAGGGAGTTTGTATACTCCTCTGTTGCCTGTGCCATTGAAATCATAACCAAGAAATCACTGCCAATTTCAATGTTGTGAGGTTTAATGACCCAGATTTTCTCCTAAAAGTTTATAGTCTTAAGATTTATATTTAGGTCTTTTATCTATTTTGAGTTAATATTTGTATATGGGATTAGGTAAGGGTCCAATTTTATTCTTTTCCATGTAATTATTATTTTTTAACAATATTTAGTTAAAAGATTAATATTTCCACCACCAAATGTTCATGGAAACCTTGTCAAAAATAACTTGACAATATAGGGAAAAATTTAGCTCTAGGCTTTTATTTAACTCCAATGGTTTATATATCTGCCTTTAGAATAGTACTACACTGTTTCAATTATTGTAGCTTTATATGGTTTGAAATCAGAAAATATATATCTTCTAGCTTTGTTCTTTTTCAAGATCGTTTTGGGTACCTAGAGTCCATATTCCATATTAGGATAGATTTTTTCGGAAAAATAAATATATAAATATATGATAGTTTCACCTAAAAAAATAGAAAAAAATATTCTCTGGTAAGAAAGAAAGCAAAAAGAAATATTGAAATGTTATCATTAAGTCATCAAAAGCTTGGTATCAGACAAATGAAACTGTTATGTGAGATTATCATTTTTAATTTTAGATAAATTGCCATAATACTAGATGTCAACTACTAAGCCAAGCATGGGAGAGAGGGATAGGGAGAGAATGGGGTGGGGATTGGGTGGGGGCTGACTGGGAAAAGGGTGCATGTATGTCTACAAAAGTATGTATCCTACTATGATGTATGAATACAGTGCACCAATTAAAAAAAATAAATAAATAAAATAAAATAAAATAAAAATAAGGTTAAAAAAAAAGATGTATGACTACAATGCACCAATAAAAATTAAAAAAAAAAAGAATTTTGTATAGGTCCAGGTGTGGTGGCATACACTTGTAATCCCAGTGCTCGGGAAGCTGAGAAAGGAGGACCGCACAGGTTCCAAGCCAGCCTCAACTACTTAGTGAAGTTTTGAGCAATTTAGTGAGACCCTGTTTCCAAATAAAAAGTATAAAATGGTCTGGGAATATAGCCTGGAGATAGAAAGACCCTGGGTTCCACCCCTAGTAACACCAAAAAGAACTAAAGAATTTTGTATGAGACATGTGAGTTTAGAAATTTTATTGATTTTTTTTTTGCAGGTTTGTGGATGTAACCCAGGTGCATTTGACCTCCACACGACAACCCTTGCCCTATTTTTTATTCTTTATTTTGACACAGCATCTCACTAAGTTTCAGAGGGCCTCAGTAGGTAGTACCTGAGGCTGTCCACCAACCATGACCCTCCGGCTGCAGTCTCCCGAATGCTGGGAATACAAGCGTATTCCACCACGCCCAGCTAGAAATTTTTTAACATGATTTGCTGAAATGCTCTTCAGAATACATCTAGGAGCTATTATCAAAGCACTAGTATCCATATCAAGCCTTTCTCTCTTTGATAAATCATTCTGTCCTTTTTCTTTTCATTTATTTTGTGGTATGAGGATAGAACCCAGTGCCTTTTACATGCTGCAAAAGTGTTCTACTGCCCAGAGTGGTGGCATATACTTGTACTCCAAGTATTTGAAAAGGCCAACACAGATGGATCAAAGGTTAAAAACCACCATCAGCTATTTTTTTTAAAGCTAGAAGATGTATATTTTCTGATTTTAAACCATATAAAGCTACAATAATTGAAACAGTGTAGTACTGTTCTTAAGGCAGATATATAAACCATTGGCGTTAAATAAAAGCTTAGAGATAAATTCTTCCGTATATTGTCAAGTTATTTTTGACAAGGTTTCCACGAACATTTGGTGGAGGAAATACTAATCTTTTAACTAAATATTGTTGAAAAATAATAATTACATGGAAAAGAATAAAATTGGACCCTTACCTAACACATATACAAATATTAACTGAAAATAGATAAAAGACCTAAATATAAATCTTAATACTATAAACTTTTAGAAGAAAATCTGGGTCATAAAATCTCACAACATTGAAATTGGCAGTGATTTCTTAAATATGATTTCAATGGCACAGGCAACAGAAGAGTATACAAACTCCCTAAAAAATGAAAAAATATTGTATATCCAAAGACAATGTAAACAGAGTTAAAAGTTACTGATAGAATGGGATAAAATATTTCCAAATGCTATATCTGAAGGTATACTAATATTCCAACTAGAAATCCTAAAAATTAGCAACAATAAAAGCAAACAATACAATTTAGAGATAGGTAAAAGACTAACATAAATAATGAATCTCCACAGATAACCAATCTTAGTTGTCTGTTGGATGGAAAATCTTATTTCTCGGGTTCTGGTGTGTGTTACCTATTTCTTCTTTGTAGTTAATCTCTTTGAGTATTTTCTCTAGCGCTGGTTTTGAAGACATAAATTCCTTCAGTTTCTGTTTGTCGTGGAAGCTTCTTATTTCCCCATATAATTCGATAGAAAGTTTTGCTGGGTAGGAAATTTTTGGCTGGAAGTTGTTTTCTTTCAGAGTTTGGAATATGTTACTCCAAGCCCTTCTGGCTCTCATGACTTGGTTTGGGAAGTCTGGAGTGATTCTAACTGGTTTGCCTCTGAATGTCACTTGGCCCTTTGTTTTTGTTGCCTTTAAGATTCTCTGCTTGGCTTCCACATTGGTCATTTTGACAATTATGTGGCGTGAGGATCCTCTTCTCTGATCCTCTCTATCGGGGGTTCTATGTTTCCTGGACTTTTGTATCAACCTCTTGCTCTATGTTTGGAAAATTTTCTGCTATTAGTTCCTTGAAAAGATTGTTAATCCCTTTGGTTTCACCTTCTTTTCTCTCCTCTATTCCAATTATTCTTAGGTTAGCTCTCTTAAAATGGGCCCATATTTCTTCAATGTCAGATTCCTGAAGTCGGATTTGTTTTTCTAAATTAGAAACTATGCGTTCATTTTTGGAATGATCATCTTCTAGGAGCGAGATTCTATTCTCCATGTGGTCTAATCGGTTGTTTGTACTTTGAATTGAGGCCTTTACTTCATTAATTGCATCCTTTATCTCTCTTTGGCTCTCTCTGAATTCTTTTTGAAACACCTCTATTATTTCTACAGTTATTTTCCTGATTTGATCTTCTAGAAATCTCTGAATTTCTGTTTTATCAGGTTCTGATGTTGTGGGTTTGTGGGCATTCATTGCTCCATTGTTATTTCTCTTTCCCATGATTTCAGAAGTTTGTGCCTTCTCTGGGTTCTTCCCTAGGTCACTACGACTTCACTTAAGGTGCTTTGGATCTCGAGTCTGTGGTATCTCAGTCCCCTCTACTCCTTTACTGGGTTGTATCGCAGAGTCTCAGTACCAGGGAGTCAATCGAGGCTGCTTTAGACCATGGGGGGTGCCAGGTTGCACGTTCTCCTATGGTGTGATATCTCTGCCACCACCACTCCCCCACTGGGTCAAGTCCCTGTGAGTACAGTACTGGGATTTCTCCTCTAGGGGCCGCAATTTGACTCACTGTTGAGTGCGTAGATGGACCTGTCGTGGAACCAGTGAATTCGCTGCTGCTGCCGCCGGTAGCAATATGGCGCTGCTGCCACGCCCTCGGCCGTGTGGCTGGCGTATTTCTTTTCTGTTTTTGAACTCCACTCTGAGACCCTGCAGGGTGCGCTGAGCCCAGCCCCTGGGAGCTTCAGCTGCTCCCTGCGCCGAGAAATCTGCCGAATCCCGCCTGGCTGTTCCGCAGCAGCTCACATCGGCTCGCTGTCCGCCGCTCCTCTCTGGAGCTTGGTGGGCTGTTGAGTGCGTTGGTCTGGTGCCGTCCGGTGAACTCGCCGCTGCCGCCAGCAGTACGGCGCTGCTGCCGCGTTCTCGGGCGTGAGGCCGGCGTATCTCCTCTCTGGTTTCTGAGCTCCGTTATGAGTTCCCTTCCTCTCTGAAGCCTAGTGCTGCAAGGCAAAATGGCGCCCGCCGCTTCATGACGTGGCTCTGGCTGCAGCACTGCGGTCTGGTTTCTGGTGTCTCGTTTTTCCAGCCCTCTTTTTCTCTGTCCCTTAAAATTACATTTTTTGTTTCTCTGCTGATGGTGTTTTCTGGCTAGGAAAGGCTCTGATTTTGTGGTAATAGAAATTGGTTGTTAGCGGGGCTCATAAGCCCCGTTTTGCTCCGTCGCCATCTTCCCGGAAGTCTCCAGCTATTTTGAGAGAACTTTTTTCCAAGTCGAAGGCCCCTGGGTTAAATTATCAGTAACACACACAAGCAGAAACACACTTTCTCTTTCTCTTTCTTTCCCTCTTCTTTCTTTGTCTGTCTTTCTCTCTCTCTACTTCTGACCTATATCCATAGCTTTTTTTTTCTTTTCTTTTTTTTGGGGTGGTACTGGGGATAGACCCCTTCTACTTTTGGGCTACACTCCCAGACCTATTTTTATATTTTATTGGAAACAGGGTCTCTTAAGCCAGTGAGGCTGACTTTGAACCTGCGGTATCCTATCTCCTCCTCCAAAGCGCGGAGTTGTTTTTTTTGTTTTGTTTTGTTTTGTTTTTTGCGGGTCTGGGGATGGAACCCTGAGGCATATGACCTCTGAACCACACCCCCTGCCCTATTTTTTATTCTTTATTTTGAAACAGGGTCTCACTGAGTTGCAGAGGGCCTCACTAAGTAGCTGAAGCTGTCCGCGAACTGGTCTCAGCCTCCCGAATGTTGGGATTACAAGTGTGCGCCACCACACCCGGCTCCTCCATAGCTTTTGATTTTTAATTTTTTTTTGTTTTCATTTATTTATTTATATATTTAGTTAGTTAGTTAGTTTTTTGTGGTGCTGGGGATGAAAACCAGAGGCTTTTTACCTCCGGGCTATGCTCCCAGACCTATTTTTTAACATTTTTTAATTTGGAAACAGGGTCTCACTAAATTGCTGAGAGCCTCACTAAGTAGCTGAGGCTGGCTTTGAACCTATGCGATCCTCCTGTCTCAGCCCCCGAAGCACGGGGATTGCAAGTGTGTGCCACCACACCCGGCTCTTCATAGCTTTTGATTTTTTTAAATTTTTCTTTGTTTTCTTTTAAACTACTGGGCATTAGCTGGGCGTGGTGGCACACGCTTGTAATCCCAGTATTTGGGAGGCTGAGACCAGAGGATCGCGGTTCACAGGAAGCCTCAGCTACTTAGTGAGGCCCTCTGCAACTTAGTGAGACCCTGTTTCAAAATACAGAATAAAAAATAGGGCTGGGGCTGTAGCTCGGATGTCAAATGCCCCTGGGTTCCATCCCCAGATCCGCAAAAAAAAAAAAAAAAAAGAAAAAATAATAAACTACTGGGCATTGCCAGGCGTGGTGGTGCATGCTTGTAATCCTGTGCTTGGGTGGCTGAGACAGGAGGATCACGCAGGTTCGAAGCCAGCCTCAGCTGCCTTAATAGACCCTGTTTCCAAAGAAAATATAAAATAGGTCTGGGAGTGTATCCTGGAGGTAGAAGACCCCTTTGTTCCATCCTCAGTACCACCAAAAAATAAATAAATAAAAATAAACTACTGGGCATCAAAATCATGGGCTTTGTACCTCCAAGCTATACCCCAACACTTTTTATTTTTAAATAGAGTCCCACTAATTGGCTGAGTGCCTCTAACCTGCAATCTTCCTACTTTAGCTCCTTAAGTACTTGTATAACAGGAATAGACCACCACGGCAAGCCTTCTAAATGAAGATTACACCCAGATGAATTCTACCTCCCAGTTAGACCACAGTCCCACTCCTTCCTTCCTTCCTTCCTTCCTTCCTTCCTTCCTTCCTTCCTCCCTCCCTCCTTCCCTCCCTCCCTCCCTTTCTTTCTTTCTTTCTTTCTTTCTTTCTTTCTTTCTTTCTTTCTTTCATTCTTTCTTGTACTGGGAGTGGAACCCAGAAACTTTGCTACCTCCAGGTTATACTCCCAGACCTACTTATACTTTATTTGGAAACAGGGTCTCACTATCTTGCTGAGAGCCTCACTAGGTAACTGAGGCTGGCTTCGAACCTCCTGTCTCATTCTCCCAAGCACTGGGTTTACAAGCGTTGGCTACCACACCTGGCTCATTCCCTTCTATTTTGACAGCGTGTCTCTCAAACTTTGAACCAGGGTCTCTCTAGTCTCATTAGTTGCTAATCTGGTTTCACATCTGAGATTTCTGTCACATTCCCCTAAATACTGCCAGTACAGGCCTTCTCCACCTTCCTAGTCTTTAATTTTACACTCTCTCCCTAATGTTTCTGGGCTGGCCAAAAACTCACATTCCTCCTGCCTAAGCCTTCCACGTAGTTGGGCTTATAGGCCTGAGCCACCACAGCTGGCTCATCTCCCGTTTCATAATATTCTTTTCCCAGTTAACTATTTAATTATACCGAATATTTAAATCATATTGAAACACATTCTAGTGCTCCATGTGAACAATATTAGAGACAAAATCTGCGTTAGACATTGAACTGTTGGCATAAGATACCTCAAAGTTGTGTCCCATTGTGTACACAAAATCTTTTTTATAAGCTGGGCATGGTGGTGCACACTTGTAATCCCAGCATCTGGGGAGCGGAGACTGGAGAATTACGGTTCGTGGATAGACTCAGCTACTTAGTGAGGCCCTTCACAACTCAGTGAGACCCTATTTCAAAATAAAGAATAAAAAATAGAGCTGGGGGTATGGCTCAGAGGTCAAATGTCCCTGAGTTCCAGCTCAAGACATGCAAAAAAAAATTATTTATTATCTACAACCTTATTCCCAAACCCTGACATACATGAATCATAAGAAAAACCGAACTGATGGTGTCACATTTGTGCTCCTGATGTTGTAATGTTAAAGTCAAAACATTTCTTTCTTTGTTTTCCTTTCTTTTTTTCCCCCCTGCAGTACAGGGGATGTATTCTACCTCTGAGCTGCACCCCTAACCCCTTTCTTTCTTTCTTTCTTTCTTTCTTTCTTTCTTTCTTTCTTTCTTTCTTTCTTTCTCTCTTTTGCAGGTCTGAGGATGGAACCTATGCGCATGTAACCTCTACACTACACCCCCTTCCCTATTTTTATACATTTATTTAATTAATTATTTATTTATTGGTGCTACTTGTATGCCTGGAAATCCTTCTACCTCCGGGCTACACTCCCAGAGATCTATTTTTTATATTTTCATTTGGAAACAGGGTCCCTAAGCCAGTGAGGATAGCTTCAAACCTGCAAGATCCTCCTGTCTCTGCCTCCCAACCGTGGGGATTATAAGCATGCGCCACCACTCCCGGCTTATACTATTTTTTGTTACTTTATTTTTTTTTCTTTTAAAACTCATCATTTACTTTATTTATTTATTTTTGTGTGTGCAGTGGATCTGGGGATGGAACCCAGGGGTATTCTACCTCTGAGCTATACCCCCTGCACTGTTTTTTAGTCTTTATTTTGAGACAGGGTCTCTCTAAGTTGTGAAGGGCCTCACTAAGTTGCTGAGGCTGTCCTTGAACCGTGATCCTCTGGTCTCAGCCTCTCGAATGCTGGGATTACAAGCGTGCACCACCATGCCCAGCTATTTATTTATTTATTTATTTTTAATACAAATATTTTATTGAACATAAATGGTATACATTTAAACTATACTTGGTGCCCTCTCCCCCTGCCCCCGTTTTCCCTTCCCCCCTCCCACCAATGATTGTCAAGGGTAACCATGCCATATTCATAATTTTACACATATTCAGATGTAGACCCTCATTAATCAAGTTCAGCCTTCCTTCTCTCCTATCTTTCCATTCAAACTTTGCTGATATTTCCCCTCCATTATCTGGAGTCCCACTGGTATCCTCTATGTTCTCTTGTTTGGGCATATTAGAGGAAACATATGTACCTTCTCCTTCTGTGCATGGTTGGTCTCACTTAATATAATGCTCTCTAGGACTTTCCATCTTCTAGCAAATGATATGTTTTTGTTCTTCTTTATGGCTGAATAGAATTCCTATGTGTGTATATCCCAAAGTCTTGCAATCTATTCATCTGTTGAAGGAGACCTGGGTTGGTTCCATATTTTGGCTAATACGAATTGTGCTGCTATGAACATAGGTATGCATATGTTGCTGTAGTTCTTTGAATTCAACTCCTTTGGAAAAATACCCAGGAGTGGTAGAGCTGGATCATATATATGGTGGGTCTATTGCCAGCTTTCTTAGGAATCTCCACACAGATCTCCATAGTGGCTGAACTAGTTTGTACTCCCACCAACACTGTAAGAGTTCCTTTTTCCCCACATCCTCACCAGCATTTGTTGTTATTTGATTTCTTTAGGCTTGCCACTCTGACTGGGGTTAGATGGAATTTCAGTGTAGTTTTGATTTGCATCTCCCTGATGGCCAATGATGTAGAACATCTTTTCATGTATCTATTGGCCCTTTGTATCTCTTCTTTGGGAAGTGTCTATTCATCATAGCAATAGATGCTGAAAAAGCATTTGACAAAATCCCACACCCATTTCTGTTAAAAACACTGCAGAAAATTGGGATAGAAGGAACATACTTCAACATCATTAAGGCAATATACTGTAAACCCAAAGCCAACATTATATTAAATGGGGAATAACTGCAAGAATTTCCTCTACAATCAGAAACAAGACAAGGATGCCCACTAGCACCACTCCTTCTCAATATAGTCCTTGAGACTCTTGCCACAGCAATAAGACAAGAGAAGGAAATCAAAGGAATTCACATAGGAAGAGAGGAATTAACATTATCCTTATTCGCAGATGATATGATCCTTTATCTGGAAGACCCAAAGAACTCAACCAAAAGACAAATTCAGCAAAGTTGCAGGATACAAAATCAACCTAAAGAAATCAGAGGCTTTTCTTTATGCCAACAATGAATCCACAACGAAAGAAACAAAACAATTCCATTCACTGTTACCTCAAAACCAATAATATACCTAGGAATAAACCTAACCCAACATGTAAAAGACCTCTACAACAAAAACTATAAAACACTAAAGAAAGAAATTGAAGAAGACCTTGAAAGATGGAAAAATTTCTTAAGCTCATGAATAGGCAAAATAAATATCATCAAAATGGCCATTCTGCCAAAAGTGATTTATAGATTCAATGCAATTCCCATTAAAATACCAGTGACATTCTTTATAGACCTAGAAAAATCAGTCATGCACTTTATATGGAGAAAGAAAAGACCCAGAATAGCCAAAGCAATTCTAAGCAATAAGAAACATGCAGGAGGCATCACAATCCCAGACTTCAAATTATACTATTGAGCAATAGTAGTAAAAAAAAAAAAAGCATGGTTCTGGCACAATAACAGATATACTGATCAGTGGATTAGAATAGAAGATAGAGAAATAAATCCAAACATCTTTAGTCAATTAATCTTTGACAAAGGGGCCAAACTCATATGCTGGAGAAAAGACAGCCTTTTCAACAAATGGTGCTGGGAGAACTGGCTATCCATTTGTAGAAAGATGGAACTAAACCCCTATATCTCACCATGCACAGGAATCAACTCAAGATGGATCAAAGACTTAGAAATTAGACCTGAGACTGTGAAGTATACTTTTATTTTTCAAACAGGGTCTCATTAAGTTGCAGAGAGCCTCACTAAGTAGATGAGGCTGCCGGCAAAGCATGATCCTTTTGTCTCAGCCTCCCAAATGCTGGGATTACAAGTGTGAGCTACCAAGCGCGGACTTATACTTTATTTTGAATCCCGCTCTCACTGAGTTGCAAAAGCCCTCATTAAGTAGCTGAGGCTGGCCACAAAGGCGATCCCGCAGGTTTCAGCATCCCAAATGCTAGGATTAAAAGCGTGAGCCACCAACCCAGCCATGTTGAAACATTTCTAATGTTGGAATTTACCATTGTAGAAGTTCAATGTATGAGCATTTTTGGAATATAATTTGAGGTTAAATCCATTCATGTGGGGGTTATCTTAATCATTAGCTTTGTTGTTAAACTCCCCGAAATGCTAGTATTCTTGGACTTGTTGCATACTTTCCCTCTCTTCCAAGGTAAACCTCCAGGCCTTTTTATTTTATTTTACACTTTGTTTTAGCCTATGGCCCTTCTGTCTCAGCCTCACAGAGCTGGGATTACAAGCTCATCACCCTGATTCATTGCTTTCTTCTGGGAGTGAAAAATTACCTTTGATTTCTCCTGAAAGTTTGGCAATCATCAGTAATATTCTGCTCCTCCTGATCTTGGCCTAAAGAGTAAACCCAAAAAGAGAATTATACCATCACAAGAAATTATTAAGTTCTGGGATGAACACAAGATATAAATAATAGGATGGGGTCTGGTCTATTTCCCAAACATTTCCATTCAATTTGTTTTATTTTTTGTGGTACTGGAAATGGAATCCAGGGGTTTTCTACCCCGGGATACGCTTCCAAAACTATTTTTTTTTATATTTCATTTGGAAAGAGGGTCTCACTAAGTTGCTGGAAACCTCACTAAGTAGGTGAGGCTGGTTTAGAACCTACAGAATCCTCCTGTCTCAAGTCTGCCAGGTACTGGACTACAAGTGTGCCCTACTTCGTCCCTTGCCTTTCAATATTTCAAATCATGCCACAGCACTGATGACCAAGAACCATGTGCACTCTGACTGACTAATGGAGGGAATGACACCACCCTTACCTACGCAGGTCAGGTTCCTCAAGGTTTCCTGCATCACATGTCGGTAGAGCTCCTTTTGGGAGGGATCCAGCAAAGCCCACTCCTCCAGGGTGAAGGTCACAGCCACATCCTCAAAAGCCAGCAATGCCTAAAACACGACACATATTTCTAGCAGGAAGGGTGAGACTGAGACTCAGATCACTGCAGATCTATACTAACTTCAAAGGAAGTTCCCATGATGCTCTGTTCCCTAAATGTTCCCTCCATGCCTTGCTCATCACACTCTTACTCTCCATCCATTCCCACATCGTGTCCTGCAGCAATTCTGATGGGAGGCTGAAGGTATATGGTCCTAGGAGGACCCCGACACCCACAGTATTTCTGGGTCATCTCAACTTTTCTGTGGGCACCGTAGCATCTCTCAAATAAAGTCCTAGCTGTGTGTGGTGACATACACTTGTAAACCCAGGACTGTCCAGCCTCAGTAACTGAAAGATAGACCCTGTTTCAAAAGAAAAAACGAGCCGGGCATTGTGGTGCACACTTGTAATCCCCGCTCTTGGGAGGCAGAGACAGGAGGATTGCGCTGGTTTGGAGCCAGCCTTCCTGGCTTAAGAGACTCTTTCCACATAAAAAGTAAAAAAATAGGTCTGGGAATGTAGTCTGTGGGAGTGTATCCTGGAGGTAGAAGGGCTACCAGGAACCCCAGGTACCACCAAAAAAAAAAAGAAAGAAAGAAAGAAAGAAAAGGGCTGGGGGTATAGCTCAGCTGTAGCATGCGCTTGGTTTCTATTTCTGGAACATAATGACTCCTATGTGCTTGTCTCCATTGTAAGATGGCAATGTGACTTGGAATTCACATATTAGACAATAACTATCAGCAGCAAAGGTCATGAGACCCCAGACACCTGGCAAGCAGAGGTCAGAGTTCATGCTGGCCATCAGGCAGGAGAGCAGGTTGGCAAGTCAGAGCAAGAAAAGGCGACATGGAAGGCGGTCGATATCTCGATGCCCTGCTTATGGTGCAAGCTGCTCTGCTCCCTTGAAGAAGTGTGGGTCTGTTTTTTGCACTAATAGTAAAAGGGCACCAAATACTCAAGAGTTTAGCCAGGTGTTGTGGCACACGTGTGTATTCTTAATACTTGGGAGACTGAGACAGGAGGATTGCAGACTGACAGCCAGCCTCACCAACCCAGTGAGGCTCCCATCAACTTAGGGAGACCCTTTCTAAATAAAAACAGGAGTGGCGCTGTGTGTGGTGGTGCATGCTTGTAATCCCTGCGCTTGGGAGGCAGAGACAGGAGGATGATGCAGGTTCAAAGCCAGCTTCCCTGGCTTAAGAGACCATGTTTCCAAATAAAATGTAAAATAGGTCTGGGAGTGTAGCCCATAGCCCGGAGGTAGAAGTGAGGAGGTAGAAAGGAAATAGGCAGATAGGGAAAAGGCCTTGGTAGAAAAAAGTTAATTTCCTGAGTTTCCTGAGGGGGACAAATGCCTGAAATTCCAAAGGCTCAGGAGATAAGAAGGCCTGAGCTTCACAAAGCCATCCAGAGTTTCCTAATCAACAAACCCACCAAGCAAGTCTGGCATTCCTGAAAGAAGACCCTTCAAAGAACTTGCAAATGTCCTATGCAAATTCTCCTTGGAGTCACCCTAACCACAAATGGACTTTCAAGCGGTCAAACATCGGCCAGTCAGATGGCAAAAGTGGGGGACTCCCGCTCAGGAGCCCAATCCCCTTTTGGGGAGCTGTTCTCTCTCTCGCAGGTCAGGTCGTGTTGGCCCTGAGAGAAGGCAGAGTGCATCTGAGGGCACGTGGCTCGGGCGACTCTCGAGTAGTGACCTGAAGGCCTCTGCTGGACATCATGGCTGGCCAGGTCCCTAGGGGTGACCTGCACCTCTTTTCTGGCAGATCGCGTGGACTCTGGGAGAAAGTAGTTTGCAACTGATGGGCACTTGGCTCAGGCGACACTCGGGTAGTGACCCTGAAGGCAGCTACTGGACCCCGGAGTTCCGACAGCACCTATGGGGTGTTCGGCCACTTTTCCTATTCCCTTCTGGCAGATCGCATGGATTCCGGAAGAAAGCAGCCTGCACCTGAAGGCAATTCGGCTTGGGCTACTCTCAAGTATTGTCCTGAAGGCAGCTGCTGGACCCAGAGTTCCAGCCCCTTTGGGGGTGTTTGGCCACCCTTGCCCCATTCCCTGCTGCTTCCAATAAACCTTTTACTCCCCTTCCTGAGGTCTGCAGGTGTCATTCTTCGCTCTCCGTAGACAAGAACTCGCCGTAGTTTTCTCGCAAGAAACCCCCGTTTCAGAAGGGTTCCATCCCCAGTACCACCACCACCACCAAAAAAAAAAAAAAAAAAAAAAAAAAGGACTGGGGGTATAGTTCAGAGGTAGGACATCCTGACTTTAATCAACAATCCCATAAACAAAATAAACAAGCCACAAAATAACCCTAGCGTGGTGACACAAACTTGTGGTCCCAGCACATGGAAGGCTAAAAAAGGAGGACCGCAGGTTTGAGGACATCATCAATGTGTTGCCAGACTCTAAGCGATGTAATGAGAACTTGCTGACACAAGCCCTTTGGACAGCTATGGACTGTTATAGATTGGGAGACTATGGTTTGGGGAAGCCATTCCCTGGGAACCCCTGCTCGGATCCCAGACACACTTACCCCCAACACATAACAAAACCCAAAACGATCCCAAACAGAAGAAAAAACCGTGTATTCCTGTCCTAAGCTAAGAATAAATATGCATAGCTTGGACCTTTGCTGAAGATTTAAAGATGTTTATTAGAAAGATAGAAATACAGAAAATAAAAATACAGCCCCATGCTTAAATGGCATGAGGGGATGACTCAAATGAGTATACCAAAGGAATTACACGTGGACTCGGCCTTTTATACCCATGACCTCCATCTTGTTTGTGTGACTGAAGTAGTAAATGTCCCTGTAAGGTACCTCCCCTAGCAAGGTGTGGTGAAGTGTCTCCTTTCCTGAAGGGAGAGGTCAAACCCTGCTCCATCCTCCCTAGATCATCATGTAGATCTGTCTAAAGGCCTAGTTGTCCTTTCCAAAAAACTGGTTAATTACTTTGAGCTAGGTTAATTGACATTGGAATAGCTGCCTATTTTAGGCAGAAATCAAGTCCTTTCTTTACCCATGTCTGCTGCCATTTTGACACAACTATTTTGAAATATATCAATTATTTTCTTTTGAAATATATTAATATTCAAAGATCTGATGACTCTGAGCCCCATTCATGAACAACATGATCATTCTGGTGTCCCATGAGGGTGGCAGTATAATTTTCAGTCAGCTCTGAGGGATGCAGCTTGGAAACTGGTTGAGCCAGTTTTATAAGATCAAGGTAACTAAACAACATGTGACTGAGCAACCAAATGGTCAAAGAAAAAAAATAAAAAGGCAAAGGAAAAAATATGTTGAGACAAATGAAACCAAAATACAATGTACCAAAAGCATGTAGGACACAGTAAAATAATTCCATGAGAGAACTTTGTAATGATGAAGATCTACATTAAAAAAAGAGAAAGATGTCAAATAGATTACCTGTTATACCCCAGAGAAGTAAAAAAATATACACAAGCACAAAGTTAGAAGAAATAAAATAACAAAAAAGCAAAAATAAATATACTAGAAATAAAGACACTAGAAAAATAATAGAAAAGATCAATGATTGAGTTGTTTTTTTAAATTTTTTTATTGAACATAATGGTATACATTTAAACTATACTTGGTGCCCCTCCCCCTGCCTGTTTTCCCTCCTCCCTCCCAACAGGGTAACCATGCGATATTCATAATTTTACACATATTTGGGTGTAGACCCTCATTAATCAAGGTCAGTCTTTTTCCTCCCCTATCTTTCCATTCAAGCTTTTTATTTTTTTTTTCTTTGACCATTTGGATGCTCAGTCACATGTTTAGTTTCCATTTATTTGCGAGTTTTCCTGTTATTAAGTTCGAGATTCATATTATTATATTTGGAAAAGACATTCTATGTAATTTTGATATTCTTAAATTTGTCATGACTTATTTTGTGGCCTAACACATGATCTGAATAATGACCTAATGTGTATAAGAATGTGTATTCTGCTGTTTAGTGACATAATGCTTTCAATATGTCTTTTATATGTATTTGGTTTAAAGTTTAGTTCAAACCAGTGTTTTATTATATACTTTCTGTCTGAATAATCTCCTCCTGTTAAAATTGAATTATTGATGTTAATTACTAAAAAAAATTAAAAAATAAAAAAAATATATTAATAATCAGAGCTTTCTCAAATCTTCCTAGGCTGTCCCCAATACTGGTACATTCCCCCCTCTGTCTAGTAACTCTCTGACACCTTTCAGACCAAAGGTAAGTACAGAAAATACATTTTAACATTTACAATTTTACAAACATTTAACATGAGCTCAAATTCCATTAATTTTTTCCCTATTTCTATTGCATGAATGTACCCTTCAGCAAAAGAATAGGGACGTCGAGTCATTCATAAACTACTTTGAGCTGAACAGGGGCAAAGTTGGGGGGGCCCCAGCTTTAGGGTAACATTCATGCATGTAGTTGGCATGGGGGAATCAGATGGGTCCATGTCGTGTGCGTCCATGACGATCCAATGGGCCTGGATAGATGTCTCTCAGGTTCTGTCTGTTGACAAGCTTTAACCCTATAATACTCAATACAGGTTAACCATGAAACCCAAAAGATAACACTTAAATGAGAAATTAAAACATGTTTTGCTGACTTAAGCTGAAATACACAAAAGTGGGATGTATTAAGTGCATTTTGCACCACGTGAATCCAGAAATTAGTACTGTGGAGACCTGAAATAGGCTTTGGAATAAAGATTTTAGATGATTTGATGAGCACCAGGTCACCTGGACAAAACAGAATTTATCCTTTTCCTCTGACACTGTTTGAAGTTTACTTAAAACTTGCCGGTACGCTGGCAATAGGGTAACATTGGTATCTAGGACTATGTCCCAGTCAGAAAAGATCTAACAGTTTCCCTTGGCATGAGTGAAACCAAGCTGCCAATCTTCACCTGGATGTGTCTCTAGATTGCATGCCTGATGGACTTAACAAGCTTTTGGAATTAATTTCTAAAGCAAATTTCAAATCCCTGTATGGTATGACTTAGTCTCCTGTAACTTTTGTCCGGTAACCAACCTTGAAACCAGTTTTAAGGAATTATTTCTTCCCAAATGGTGCATCTGATGGAGAGTTTTAAGTATCTTTCCTTGACTGTTCTGGGGAACCCAGAGTTTATTGTCCTTGATGCTGGGCATTTGTGCTTTCCTCTTGGGAATACACTGGTCTCACATCCGGCAGCCGTACCTGTCCCACAGGACAGGGCAGAGTGTCTGACATGGATGGCTGGCAGCCTCCCATGTTGCTCTATGGGCTAAGTTATTACCCTGAGAAATAAGATCTGTTTCCTGCTGAGAAGCCTGACAATGTAAGATAGCCACTTGCTTGGGTTTTTGGACTGTCCCTAGTAAGTCTAGAATTTGGGACTTATGTCTAATGGGGCATCCTGATGATGTAAGCAGTCCCCTTTAGCCTGTATACCGTACTCGTTCCTTTACAAAAGCACTGCCATCAGTAAATAATTTCTCATCAGGGTTTAGAAGAGGCCTGTCTGACAGATCTGGTCTAGGAGCCCAGAGATGGGCTAATGTTTTTTCACAGGAATGGATCAGGCCCTTGGAATCCTCAGGCAGAATGGTGGAGGGGTTAAGGGTAGCGCATTTCTTCAATGCTATGCTTGACCTCTCCATAAAGATAGCCTGGCATTTAAGAATATGGCTATCTGACAGCCACCAATGTCTCTTGGATGTTAATAAGCTTCAAAGGTCATGAGGGTTTTGCACCACGAGGGGTCGCCCTAATGTTAGTTTTGGGCATCCAGAATCAAAATCCCTGCCTCTGCCCCTGCCCTGAGACAAGTTGGCCATCCACCGGCCACAGAATCAATTTCCTTTTAATAATCTATCTTTATTACATATGCAAATAAGCATATCACAAACTCTCTGCAATTTAATCAAAATCCAACTGATTTTTTCTTTTATCCTAGTACTTTTTTCCCCATTTGGGACAATCTTAGGATAAAACGTACAAAATGCTTTTTTTTAGTTTCACACCCTCTCCTTTCTCTGGATTTACCAACATACAAAGAAATACATCTATAGACTTTCTACATCTGTCCTTTTTTTTTATCTATAAACAAACCCCAAATGAGCATACCATTTAATGTTGTTCACATACCAGCAATTAAAAAAAAACATTTAAAAGACTTAGGAGTTACTTTAAACCTTATGTAGTTAAGAGCATTTTAAAGCATTGTCCTGATGTAGGGGGGAGATACTGGGGACTGAGTGATGGATCTATTGTTTCAGATCCCACTTGGTCTCTGGGTAGGAGAGAATTTGTAAGACATGACAAATTTCTTTGGCCTTGGGGTGTTGTCAACCCTAGATACAAATCAGAAGAGACAAAGCGAGCAGAGGACTAAGCCCTGTATTTAAAAAAACAATATTTTGCCGGGCGTGGTGGCGCACGCTTGTAATCCCCGCGCTTGGGAGGCAGAGACAGGAGGATCGCGCAGGTTCGAAGCCAGCCGCGCGTGCTGGCTTAGGAGACCCTGTTTCCAAATAAAAATGTAAAAATAGGTCTGGCAGTGTAGTCCGGAGATAGAAGGGCTTCCAGGAACCCCAGTACCACCAAAAAATAATAATAATAATTAAAAAAAAAAAAACCAATATTTTGCCTACCACCTCAATAGCTACCCAGGCTTTCTCCAAGCTGGTCAGAGGGCTGATCAGGGGGGCCTTGCTAAGCCTTGGGCATCCTTAGTCCTCAGTCTTTGAGGGTAGCCACAAAGAGTGCAGCCGACCTCACTTCCCTTCAGAGGTGAGGACGGCATGCTTTTTAGAGGTGGCACAGCCCAGATGCAGACAGACTCTTTGGGCAGTCTTTGACACGACACCCAGGCACCTTTGCCATGCCGGCAAGTATAAGGCCTTTAGCTTCTTTCCTCTCTGTATAGGAAGCCATTGGTATCTCTGAGGGGGCAAAGACTTATTACCCAACGCAGGGCTATTACATGGGCTTGTCCCCGTGTCTGCACTTGTCTCCTTATTTCTGTTGTTGAGACATCCCAAAGGTCAAACTTAAAGCTGATTAATGGGAGCCTTTATTTTAGAGACACAATAGGATATGTATCTCATTTTTGTTAGATCAAACATAAAAGCCAGGTTTTACATTTTATTTATATATCTATAAGGGTATTTTTCCAAAAGGGTTGAATTCAGAGAACTATAGCAACATATGCATACCTATGTTCATAGCAGCACAATTTGTAATAGCCAAAATATGGAACCAATGCAGGTCTCCATCAACAGATGAATGGATTGCAAAACTCTGGGAAATACACACAATGGAATTCTATTCAGCCATAAAAAAGAACAAAACCATATCATTTGCAAGAAGTTGGAAAGTCCTGGAGAGCATTATGTTAAGTGAGATAGGCCAAACACAGAAGGAGAAGGTACATATGTTCCCTCTAATATGCCCAAACTAGGGAACGTAGAGGATACCAGTGGTATTCCAGATAATAGAGGGGAAATATCAGCAAAGCTTGAATGGAAAGATAGGGGAGGAGGAAGACTGAACTTGATTAATGAGGGTCTACACCCAAATGTGTAAAATTATGAATATGGCATGATTACCCTTGACAATCCTTGGTGGGAGGGGGGAAGGGAAAACAGGGGTAGGGGGGGAGGTCACCAAGTATAGTTTAAATGTATACCACTTATGTTCAATAAAGGAAAAATAATAAAGAAGAAAAAAAATAGGTCTGAGAGTATAGTTCAGAGATGGAAGGCCTCTGGGTCCCACCCCAGCACCTCTTAAAAAAATTGATTCCACTGAAAACTGCAAGCATGTTTCAGTTTACTTAGAATCAACAAGTTAAAGGTGAATGCAGAAAAATGTATGAGCTGATCAATTATAAAAGACCATACAAATTAAACTCACACACTATGTATTAAAGAAAAATAAAAAATAGGTCCTTTGTCAGTTAATTGTAAAAACAGAAAATGCATAGTCCTGAGATTTACTTTGAGAGAAAGTGATAACAATAAATTCCTAAGTTCTAGATCATTTCCTTCCCCTTGTGTCTTCTGGAGTATTCCAAACAAGTTATGTGCATTGAAATCTTCACATTAGAGGATTATACTACATGGCACATTTTCAAAGAATCTGAAAGCTATTTTTTGCAATGGACAACTCACTTGTACTTTTCACATTAGTAAGGGTTTATTTTAATGTGCAACTAGCGATGAACTAAAGACTGCACATCTCCTTTAATCAAAGTTTCTCCCCACACTGTGCTCTTTCCTATCTGTGAACTGGTACAGATTGTTAAGGGCATCCCCCAAGCTTCACATTGACAGGAACACTCTCAACCACTCATTCCTCTACGATAGGGAAGCCTGCCTAGAGTGTATATTGGGAATTACTATCCTGTGTGAGTTCTTTCTTGTCTGTACAAGGAACTAGATATCCTGAAGGCATTCCACACGGCTTACATATATAAGGCTCCTGCATTTGAGGATTGGAAGAACTAAAGGCTGTCCCACATTGCTTGCTCAGTTTCTCTCCCATGTGACTCCTTTCATGGTTTCTTAGGGAATGAGGATCAGAGTAAGCTTTTCCACATAGATTACATACTTAAGGTTTCTCTGCAGTGTGAGTCCTTTCATGTCTCCTAATACTTTGGGAACATTTAAAGGCTTTCCCACATTGCTCACATACATAGGGTTTCTCTCCAGTGTGACTCCTCTATGATGTGTTCAGAGAGAAGAAGGCTTAATGAATGCTTTCCAGCATTGCTCACATACATAGGGTTTCTCCCCAGTGTGAATTCACTCATGTACTCAAAGTTCAGTGGAAGATCTAAGGGCTTTCCCACATTGCTTTCACACATAGGGTTTCTCCCCAGTGTGAATTCGCTCATGTACCCAAAGTTCAGTGGAAGATCTAAAGGGTTTGCCACACTGCTTACATAAATAGGGTTTCTCTGCAGTGTGTATTAGCTCATGTCGCTGAAGGTTACTGGAAGATCTAAAGGCTTTCCCACATTGCTTACATACATAGGTTTTCTCCCCAGTGTGAAATCGCTCATGTACCTGTAATTCACTGGAAGATCTAAAGGCTTTCCCACATTGCTTACATACATAGGGTTTCTCCCCAGTGTGAAATCGCTCATGTACCTGTAACTCACTGGAAGATTTAAAGGCTTTCCCACATTGCTTACATACATAAGGCTTCTCCCCAGTGTGAATTCGCTCATGTATCTGAAGGTTAGTGGAAGATCTAAAGGCTTTCCCACATTGCTTACATACATAAGGTTTCTATTCAGTGTGAATTCGCTCATGTTTCTTAAATACACTGGAAGATCTAAAGGCTTTCCCACATTGCTTACATACATAGGGTTTCTCCCCAGTGTGAATTCGCTCATGAACCTGAAACTGACCGAAAAATCTAAAGGCTTTCTGACATTGCTTACATACGTAGGGTTTCTCCCCAGTGTGAATTTGATCATGTACCCGAAGTTCAGTGGAAGATTTAAAGGCTCTCCCACATTGCTTACATACATAAGGTTTCTCCCCAGTGTGAATTCGCTCATGTACCTGAAGGTTAGTGTAAGATCTAAAGGCTTTCCCACATTGCTTACATACATAGGGTTTCTCCCCAGTGTGACCTCGCCCATGTACCTGTAATTGACTGAAAGATCTAAAGGCTTTCCCACATTGCTTACATACATAGGGCTTCTCCCCAGTGTGAATTCGCTCATGTATCTGAAGGTTAGTGGAAGATCTAAAGGCTTTCCCACATTGCTTACATACATATGGTTTCTCCCCAGTGTGAATTCGCTCATGTTTCTTAAGTTCACTGGAAGATCTAAAGGCTTTCCCACATTGTTTACATACATAGGGTTTCTCCCCAGTGTGAATTCGCTCATGTTTCTTAAGTACACTGGAAGATCTAAAGGCTTTCCCACATTGCTTACATACATAGGGTTTCTCCCCAGTGTGAATACGCTCATGTACCTTAAGTTCACTGGAAGATCTAAAGGCTTTCCCACATTGCTTACATACATAGGGTTTCTCCCCAGTGTGAATACGCTCATGTACCTGAAACTCACGGGAAGATCTAAAGGCTTTCCCACATTGCTTACATACATATGGTTTCTCCCCAGTGTGAATTCGCTCATGTTTCTTAAGTTCACTGGAAGATCTAAAGGCTTTCCCACATTGTTTACATACATAGGGTTTCTCCCCAGTGTGAATTCGCTCATGTTTCTTAAGTACACTGAAAGATCTAAAGGCTTTCCCACATTGCTTACATACATAAGGTTTCTCCCCAGTGTGAATTCGCTCATGTTTCTTAAGTTCACTGGAAGATCTAAAGGCTTTCTCACATTGTTTACATACATAGGGTTTCTCCCCAGTGTGAATTCGCCCATGTACCTGCAACTCACTGGTAGAACTAAAGGCTTTCCCACATTGCTTACATACATAGGGTTTTTCACCCATATGAACTCGCATATGTCTCTTAAGGCTCCCAGAAATGCTAAAGGCTTTCCCACACTGTTCACATACATAAGGCTTCTCTCCACTGTGAATTCTTTCATGGATTTGTTTGGAATGAGATGTACTGAAGGTTTTCCCACACTGCTCACATTCATGGTGTTTATCTCCACTGTGACTCCCTTTATCCTTCAGAAAGCTCTTGGGAGAACTGAAGGCTTCCTCCTGTTCTTTGTATTGACCAGGTTTCTCTCCGTATTTCAAAGGCACACATGGTTTCTGTCCAGAGTGAGTGCCGTGGGGCTTATTTAAGGATAAATGACCAAAGAGACCATCTCCACACATCTGCCTTTCACCTGGTTTGACTCCAGGATGAGTTTTCTGCTTGACAATAGGATCTAGACAGCAGCTAAAGATTATTCCACAGTCACTACCAAGTTCATATTCAAAGAATCTCGTTACCAGATTTCTGAAAAAAAGAGAGAGAGAAGTATATTAGTAATTCGGTGTTAATTAAGCATTTTCTACAGAGCCAGGCATGGTGGCTCACACCTGTAATCCCAGCACTTGGGAGGCTGAGACAGGAAAATTGCACAGGTTTGAACCCAGCCTCAGCTACTTAGTGAGGCTCTCAGCAACTTAGTGAGACCCTGTTAACAAATGAAATATAAATGTTGGAATTTCGAATTGTAGAAGTTCAATGTATATGAATTTTTTTTTTTTTTGGTGGTACTGGGGGTGGAACCCAGAAACTTTCTATACTCTCAGACCTATTATATATTTTATTTGGAAACAGGGTCTCACTACGTTGCTGAGAACTGAGGCTGGCTTCGAACCTGTGCGATCCTCCTGTTTCACCTCCCAAGCGCCGGGATTACAAGCGTGCGCCACCATGCCCGGCTTTGTATATGAATTTTTAAAAAATTAATTTATTAGCTGGGCGTGATGGTGCACACTTGTAATCCCGTCGCTTGGGAGGCTGAGACAGGAGGATCGCACAGCTTTGAAGCCACCCTCTGCTACTTAGTTAGGCTCTCAGTAACTTGGTGAGACCCTGTTTCCAAATAAAATATAAAATAGGTCTGGGAGTATAGCCCAGAGATAGAAAGCCTCTGAGTACCATCCTCAGTACCACACACACACACACAAAAACCAAATAAATAAAAATTATTAATTAATTTATTTTCTTTTTTTGTGTGGTACTGGAGTTCCTGGAAACCCTTCTACCTCCAGGCTACATGCCCAGACCTACTATTTTTATATTTTTATTTGGAAATACAGTCTCTAAGCCAGCACGGCTGGCTTTGAACATGGCTGATCCTCCTGTCTCAAACTCATAATCATGGGGATCACAAGTGTGGGCCTCCACGCCCGGCTGCATTTTTAAAATATGGTCTGAGCTACTTTTCTAAGACTCATTGCTTACTTTCTCTCCCTTCAAGCTAAATCTCCAGCCTTTTTAATTTTATTTTATACTTTGTTTTAACCTAGGACTCTTTTGTCTCAGCCTCCCAAGTGCTGGGATTACAAGCTCACCACCCTACCTGACTCATTGCTTTCTTCTGGGAGTGAAAAATTACCTTGGATTTCTCCCGAAAGTTTGACAAACATCAGTATTGTTCTGCTTCTCCTGATCTTGGCCTAAAGTGTAGACACAGAAAGAGAATTATGAATCATTACAATATAATGACAGAATTATTATTATTATTATTATTATTATTATTATTATTATTATTATTATTATGGTGGTACTGGGGTTCCTGGAAGCCCTTCTACCTCTGGGCTACACTTCCAGACCTATTTTATATTTTTATTTGGAAACAGGGTCTCTTAATGCAGCGAAGCTGGCTCTGAACCAGCGCGATCCTCCTGTCTCCGCCTCCCAAGCGCAGGGATTATAAGCGTGCGCCACCACGCCCAGCAGAATTATTAAATTATAGGCTGAATGCAAGATATAAACAATGTGATGAGGCCTGGTATATTTCCCAAAACGTTTCTTTCAAGATTCTTTTCTTTCTTTTGACAGGTCTGGAGATGGAACCCAGGGGCATTCGACCTCCGAGCTACAGTCCCTGCCCTATTTTTAATTCTTTATTTTGACACCGGGTCTCACAGAGTTGCAGAGGGCCTCACTAAGTAGCTGAGGCTGTCCGCAAAACATGATCCTCCGGCCTCAGCCTCCCAAATGCTGGGATTACAAGCGTGTGCCACCATGCCCGGCTCCTCATGCTATTTTTAATTTAAAAAAATCAAATCATGTCACAGCACTGATAAAAAAACTTTGTGCATCTGACTAATGAAGGGATTCACACCACCCTTACCTACGCAGGCCAGGTTCCTCAAGGTTTCCTGCATCACCTGTCGGTAGAGCTCCTTTTGGGAGGGATCCAGCAAAGCCCACTCCTCCAGGGTGAAGGTCACAGCTACATCATCAAAAGCCACCAACGCCTAAAACATGTACATATTTCTAGCATGAAGGGTGAGACTCAGATCACTGCAGATCTATACTAACTTCAAAGAAATTTCCCATGATGCTCTGTTCCCTAAATGTTGCCTCCATGTCTTGCTCATCACACTCTTACTCTCCATCCATTCCCACATCATGTCCTGCAGCAATTCTGATGGGAGGCTGAAGGTATATGGTCCTGGGAGGATTCCAACCCCCACAGTATTTCAGAGTCATCTCAACTTTTCTTTGGGCATTGTAAAGTCCTAGCTGTGTGTGGTGATATGCACTTATAAACCAAGGACTGTCCAGCCTCAGTTACTTAAATGATCTCTTTTTTTTTTTTTTTTTTGGTTGTACTGAGGGTGGAACCCAGGGGCTTGCTACCTCTGGGCTATACTCACAGACCTATTTTATATTTTATTTGGAAACAGGGTCTCACTAAGTAGCTGAGGCTAGCTTCAAACATGTGGATCCTCCTGTAATCCTCCCAAGTGTGGGGATTACAAGCGTTCACCTCTAAGCCCAGCCATGGTTTCTATTTCTGGTCCATAATGACTCCTACATGCTTGGCTCCTTTCTAAGATGGCAATGTGACTTGGAATTCACATATTAGGCAATAATGAACAGGAGCAAAGGCATGAGACCACAGACACCCAGCAAGCAGAAATCAGAGTTCATGCTGGCCATCAGGCAGGAGTGCAGGTTGGCAAGCCAGAGCAAGAAAAGGCACACATGAAAGGCGGTCGATGTCTGGTCCCTGCTTATGGTGTAAGCTCCTCTACACATGGAAGAGCTGTGGTCCTGTTCTTTGCAGTAATAGGAAAATGGCACCAAAAACTCAAGAGGTTGGCCAGGTGTGGTGGAACATGTCTGTTTGCTTAATACTTGGGAGGCTGAGACAGGAGAACTCCAGACTGAAAGCCAGCCTCACCAACCCAGTGAGTCTCCCATCAACTTAGTGAGACCCTTTCCAAATAAAAATAGGACTGGGGGTACAGTTCAGTGGTAGGATGCCCCGGCTTCAACCGGCAGCCCCATAAACAAATAAATAAGCCACTAAAATAACCCAAGTGTGCTGACACAAACCTGTGGTCCCAGCACATGGAAGGCTAAAGAAGGAGGACTGCAGGTTTGAGGCCATCATCAATGTGTTGTCAGACTCTAAGCGATGTAATGATAATTTGTTTCCAAAAATCTAAAGGGATGGGGAAGGAGCATGGACTTACAATGTCCTGGGTCAATGCAAAGCCCCACAAACAAACAAACAAGAAAAGAAAGAAAGAAAGAGAGAGAAAGAAAGAAAGAAAGAAAGAAGGCAAGCAAGCAAGCAAGCAAGCTGAGCAGGGTAACTAGAGGTAGAAATACTCCTACATCAATTCTCAGGATCATACATATACTCAAAAGATATACAGAAGATTATTTATTCACTCACAGATTATTATATAAATATTTTTTAAATAAAATCATTTTAATTTTTTCTTTTTTCTTTTTTTTGTATTGGAGATTGAACCCAGAGCCATTCTACTTTCAAAGTTCACCTCCAACACTTTTCACTTTTTAGCTTCCAAGGAGGTATTGACAATTCGTACAGAGCCTCAGTTGCTGAGGCTGGCCAACAAACTGTGATGCTATGTCTCACCTCCCAAGTCCCGGGAATACAGGTGCTCACCGCCTTACCCAAGGAACTTTACCGTTAAGCACATAACTTATTTCAAGAAATGTCTTTGAGCCAGGCGTGGTGACACACGCTCGTAATGTCAGTACTTGGGAGGCTAGGACAGAAGTACGCATGGGTTCGAAGCCAGCCTTAGCTATTTAGTGAGGCTCTCAGCACCTTAGTGAGACTCTGTTTCAAATTAAAATATAAAATAAGTGTGTGACTGTAACCCAGAGGTAGGATGGTAGAAGATCTCTGGGTTCCATCTCCAATGGCAAAAAAAAAAAAAAAATCCTTCATCAGAACTCATCATTCTATCCACCCAGATACAAGCAACAAAATCACCGTCTTATACGCAATTTTTTTTTCGGGGTCTGGAGATAGAACCCATGGCAATTTATCTTTGATCTACATTGCCTGCTCTATTTTTTGTGTGTGTGTTTGTGTGGGTCTGGTGATGGAACCCAAAGGCATTCAAACTCCGAGATATACCCCCTGCCCTATTTTTTATTATTTATTTTGAAACAAGGTCTCACAAAGTTGCAGAGGACTCCACTAAATAGCTGAGGCTGTCCAAGAACTGCAATCCTTCAGTCTCAGCCTCCAAATGTCGAACTACAAGCGTGCACACCACACGAGGCTCTCCTTTTTTAAAAAAAAAATCTTTATTTTGAAATAAGGTCTCACTAAGTTGCAAAGGGCTTCACTAAGTAGCTGAGGCTGTATGCGAACCACAATCCTCTGGTCTCAGCCTCTCCAATGCTGGGATTACAAATGTACACTACAATGCCCCACACATGCAAATCTTGAAAATTTTTCTTAGATGGTGAAGGAAAATGCTATTTTATAAAAAGAAGATTCTACAATGAAAGCCATATGGAAGCTTGCAGCCTCACCCACATCTCTCAAGAGAACATCAGAAGGTCACACAACTTCCTAAGCTGAGATACAGACCACTCTCACTGCACAGCTGCAGCCAGGTGGGTCATGAGCAGGGAGGAGGGGAAGGAACCTGAGCAGCCAGGAAACTAAATTCTGGGACCTTATTAACCTTACACTCCACAAACACTCACCTACAGTCAGGTGTAAGTTCTGACCTGTGGTATACTTCTGACTCACAACATGTGGGGTTTGCTGCACACCAACCGATTCTCCAACACCAACTGGGTGTCCCATCATTCAATGCTGACACCACTCAGAGTTTACAGTCCTGACAAGTGTAGGGCTTAGATGGACCCCATTATCCCTGCTGGAGATGCCGGACCAAAGTGTGTGTTTGCTCTGACTGGTCACCAGACCCCATCCAGAAATTATAGAAGGGCAGCACCTTGAGTCACTCTGTTAGTATAATTCAGATATTATATAAAAGGGACTTTTCATAAGCAAAGACACTTTTGTTCCTGGAATTCCCAAGGGTTTTAAGGCTCTCTGTGCCATAATCGGGCACAAAGAGCAGATTATTATTATTAATAGTATTAGTATTGTTTTATCATTATTATAGTACACACCTAAAGAAACACTCAAATTCTCAGTAAATAGCAGTGATTAAAGATCACAAAGTCAGGTGTGGTGGTGAACCCTTGCAATCCCAGTACCTTGGAGGCCCAGATAGGAGGATCCCACATCATGGAAGCCAGCCTCAGCAACTTAGTGAGACGCTGTTTCCAAAGAAAATATTTAAAAAACTGAGCTGGGAATGTAGCCCAGAGTTGAATTTCCCTTGAGTTCCATACCCAGTACTACCAAAAACATAGACTCCCCACATCTAGTGCTTTATGGTCTGGAGAAATATCCAACTATATGCAACACATTCACTATTATACTTACAGGATGTCTTGGGGTTTTTTGTTTTTCTGGGGTTTTTTTGGTGGTACTGGGGGTGGAACCCAGAGGCTTTCTACCTCTGGACTATACTCCCAGACCTATTTTGTATTTTATCTGGAAACAGGGTCTCACTAAGTTGCTGAGAGCCTCACTAAGTAGCCGAGGCTGGCTTCGAACCTGTGCGATCCTCCTGTCTCAGCTTCCCAACGATGTCCTGTTTTTATCTTATTGTCATAAGGCAAGACAACACATTTCAAATTCCCACTTTTGTCGTAAAAAATAATTAACTGTCAGCAGAAAAAACCTTTAAGCAAGTTTTCTGTAAGGCTTTTCCTTCCTCCAGGCCTCTGATCTTTGATTTACCTTTAGCCTGAGGCAGCACACAACCCTTCTTTATTGTCATGCTAACAAGCTGGGACCAGGAAAAGCCTTCTCAGGTCTAGGGTCTGATGTCACCACCCCATCCTCCTTTCCTCTCCATCTTCTCTCTAATCCTGCTGGATGCTACCCTAAAAGCAAAGTCCTCTCTGCCCACATAATGAGAAGTCTGTAGCCTTACATTTGGGACTTTTCCCTCCTCACATTTGGGACTTTTCCCTCCTCACACGTTGCTTTCTAAGTCACATTTCTTTTATCTCTCTTTTTCATCTTCTCCTCTTTCCTGTTTGAGAGGACAACCATCTCCCCCCACTCCCACCCCAGCCACAGGTGCGCATGGACCTCTTGTTGGTAAGCTGGTGATATGGGACAGGCTCTGGATATTTACAGATTTACTGGCGTCCTGAGGAGAGCAGGGCTTAGGAACAGGCTGTGGACTGAGGCCCTATCAAGACAGCAGAGATCTTGGAGAATGTGGTCAGCCTGGGGAGGCAGGAGGGATAGAGACCCAATCCCTGGCTCCTCACAAACAGGTGCCCAAAGTTCTGCCACCAGGGCACAACCCGTGTTACCAGGGCTTCAGGCCCAGATGCCACAGGGCTCTTGGTTGCCTGGGTCACTGCAGGCACAGGAAAGATGCCCAGCACCCTTAGCAGCATGGACTGTACTGGGGAGACTGAAACCAGGATACCATATTCAAAGCCAGCTTCAGCACTTTAATGAGACCCTCAGCAACTCAGAAAGACCCTGTTTCGAAATAAAATAATATTAATTGGTCTCCCCACGACCCTACAGCCACCGCGCGGTCAGGGACGCGGGCCGCGCCCAGCTGTAGAGAGGCCCAGGCACCGCAGGGGAAGCCGCCGCCGCCGCCGCCCGCTCTGCAGGGGCCGCCCAGGCCCAGGGCGCCAGGACTCAGCGCCGTGGCCGCCGCCGCCAGCCGCCCTCCTCGCCGCCCGCGGACTCCCTCGCTCACCATGGCGCCGACGGGCCGCGTCCCCCAAGACTCTCGGGTCTTTGGAGGTCCAGAGCTGGACCGAACAACCTGACTGCTCCGCAGGAAGACAGATAGGCTGCCACGTGGTGGCTCCAAGAGGAAATTCCGGGATCCAGGAGAGCCCGCCCCCTGCGCTCCTGATTGGGGAGCCAGGAGAGCCCCTCCCAGCCCCACCCCCATGCCTCTAGACTGACAGGGCTTCAAATGGAATGCTAAGTGACTGCAGCAAGGCTCCTGGCTTGGGAACTAAAGGAGAAAGGAAGAAGTCAATCCCGGGATACAGGGTGTCTCCACCAAGGAGCAGGTAGCTCAAAGCCAGGTACTCTATTTGGGAGTCCAAATTTCCCATCAATTAAAGGCCATCACATTACACCGCAAAGCACTTATTAAACGCTCCCGTGCCCAAAAACCAAGACGAAATTCTCTCCTTCTTGAGAGAGGCCAGATATTTTTGAGCATGGATCTCTAATTTTTCATTCTTAGCAAAACCCCTATATGAGGCTCCAAAGGGGTGTACACATGGTCCCCTGATGACATCCATCCATCCTTCCAAACCTTACAACAGGCGTTAACCTGGGCCCCAGCTCTTCATCTTCCTAACCTGCAACAACCATTCATGCTGTCGGTCCATGAAAATTTATGCCTGGAACTGGTCGTGGTGGCACACGCTTGTAATCCCTGAGCTTGGGAGGCTGAGGTAGGAAGATCGCACAGGTTCGAAGCCAGCCTCCGTTACTTAGTGAGGCTCTCAGCAATTAGTGAGACCCTGTTTCTAAATAAAATATAAAATAGGTTTGGGAGTGCAGTCCAGAGGTAGAACGCCTCTGGGTTCCACCCCCAGTACCATACACACACACACACACACACACACACACACACACACACATACACACACACACACAAGTCAGGCCTGACACTAGGAGTCCTGGGACAGTTCGAGGCTTCCATCTTTGCTCCTGTCTCCTACCTTTCCAAACAGCTGGACCTAACTGTCCGGGGCTGGGCACCCTGCCTCTGGGCCCTCGTGGCAGCTCGTGTGCTCCTACCAGAAGCAACACAGTAGCCGGGCGTGGTGGCGCACGCTTGCAATTCCCGCACTTGGGAGGCTGACACAGGAGGTTCGAAGCCAGCCTCAGCTACTTAGTGAGGCTCTCAGCAACTTAGTGAGACCCTGTTTCCAAATAAAATATAAAAAAGGTCTGGAAGTATAGCCCGGAGGTAGAAAGCCTCTGAGTTCCAACCCCAGTACCACCAAAAAAAAAAAAAAAAAAAAGCAACACAGGTAACTTTTGGTGCACAACTTTCTGTCTCCTCACCACATCACTTAAGGGACTACCCACCTGTAAGGCCCCTCAGACTCCTCCCCCCAGCGTGTCCTCTCCCTATTGCTAACTTTCCTTCATGACCCTTCTATATCCTTTCAGCCCTGTTCTGCCCTACACCTGGCCATGCTGCTCCCTGTCTCTGTGGACCCCCTTCTCATGACTGTGTGGAAACTGTACCAGTTTTGGGAAGAGGCTTCAACATGTATTAATGTACCAGTACTGGAAAAGATTTTCAATTTTTCAAATATATGTTTTGGAGGAAATAAGCCAGGAGCTTCAGAAAAAGAAGTTCTAACAAAACTCTCTTTAGACCTCTACCTAGGTTGGACCAAATTACTTCCTCTAGTGCTGTTTAGACTCATGCTTGTTCCAAAACAGCCATCTCTCCTTTCCCCCCTTTGAAATCATGTTTGGACATCCAGCACTCCTGCCTGGTCTCTCCAGCTGTGGAGCCCTGGCTAAAAAACATGATACACCCGCTCCTTTCCTTCAGTAGACAGGACCTCTGGAAACATCAGGACTATCTCCTTCCAGATCCAGATAAACCTCCCCTATCATTTCCATTAACACCCAGTTCTTGGGTCTATTTGTGTCCCCGTCAGGACTCAGAAAAATGCCCCCTTAAAACTAAGTGGCCAGGCCCCCTCCAGGTTGTGCTGTGCACACCCTTGGCAGCCAAGCTTTGAGAGGCCTCCGGAAAGTTGACTTGTTGGATTCATATCTCCAGGCTCAAACCAGGCACTCGCTGGACAACAGACTCCTCCCTAAACGAGTCCCCCAAACCCTAGTACCCCTATTTCCTCACCTTCAAACCCTCTTCAACTCTGGCTTTATTGTTCTCTGACTCCCCCACCCCCTCCAAAGAAACATGATCCTTCTCCTTATAATCTTCTCCTCCATACACTTCTATGTCCTTTCTGATCCTTCACCTCTGTTTCCGTAATACCTATTCAGCATTTGAGAAACATATAAATCTAACGGTTAGACCTACACTAACACTGCAGAACAAAAAAGTGTCCCTGAAACACCTCGGCGGTCCACGTTCCTTTTACTCTAACCACTGTAGAAAAGTCCCACTTCCTTGTTTGCTTCAAATGAACAACTCTGACAACTACTAAGATTTAGGCAGAACAAAATTTTCTGTCCCTAAAGCTATCAGCCAAGATCTGCAGCCAGGATTGACCTTGGTCAGCTAAGAATTGGCTGTTAGCACATCTGAATACTGACTATTAAATCCCAAATACCGGCGGGCTTGGTACTGCGTTATAGTAATCCCAGCATTTGGGAGGCTGAGACCTGATGATCACCGTTCACAGACAGCCTCAGCTCCTTAGTGAACCTCTCTGCAACATAGTGAGAACCTGTTTTAAAATAAAGAATAAAAATCAGAATAGAGGGTGTAGCTCGGAGATCAAATGTCCCTGGGTTCCATCCCCAGACCCGTAAATAATATTAATAATTATAATAATAATAATAATACCCAAATAACTTCACTTTAAAGTTTAGACTGCAGGGCTTGATGGCGCAGCTTGTAATCCCTGCACTTGGGACATGAAGACAAGAAGCTCCAACAGGTTCAAAGCCAGCCTCGCTGGCTTTAGAGACCCTGTTTCCAAATAAAATATAAAAAATAGGTCTGGGAGGGTAGCCCGGAGGTAGAAGGGTTCCATCCCCAGTACCACTGTGGAAGCAGATGAGACTCCATTTTGCCTACCGGACACAATCCCCTCTTGTTTCAAGCAGCTAATCTAAAATTTAACCTTGCACCTCTAGGAACTCATTACAGCTGGAGAACCACTGCCCTGCCCTATGCTATTGGTTTATCTTCTACCAGAAATTCCTGTGTCCCTCTCCTCCACCCTCTGACCTTGGGTGGAGCCTAACCCAGCACCTGACCCCTTAGACACACTAACTTACTAGTTTCAGCTTCTGTAAGCCTGCTTGCTTATTCCTTATAAGCCCCCCACCCCGGTCAGTCAGCACGCCCCTCTGCTCTGATTTTAGACTGAGGGCTCCACCACTGACCAGCTAGTAAAGGCTTCAATTGGCACATTTCCCTTGGACTTCCACTGTTGGTTACATTGTTGATTGGGCTGCCATCCTTGAAGATATGTGGCTACAAGGTACCTTTTCCGAATTTACTCATTTTGAAACTTTTGCCTTTGGCGCCTGGATCCTTCGAGTCCTAGTTGGACTCCTAGTCACTTTGAGACCGGACTTTCTTCCCATTAACAAGCAGCCAGATGGATCAACGATGCCCCATTTCCACAACCAAAACAAAAAGGGAGGAATGTTAGATGAATTAAGTTCTTACTTCAGAAGGCCCCCATGAGCTAAGTTTCCTGAGAGGCTCTGGTCTGACTCGTTAAACTCCCATCCCCCTCCAACCTTACCTGGTCACTTACCTGGGAGAACTGCCCCCTCCTGGTGCCCCTTGGCCAATCAGTGAAAGGGATATTCCCTGCTGACCCTGAGCCAATTTCCTGGATACATGACCCCCTCCCATGGGACTCTAGCCAATTAGTCCCAGGGTATTTCACCTAGCCTATTAGCCCCCAATCCTTATCCCCAGGTCCTCAGGTGTCCCCAGGTATGCAGGTATGCAAAAGAGCACAGCTGACAAGGAACCAGGTGAGACTCATATCCCTGAGGCAACTCTGAACTGCTATTGGTCAGGTGACAGCTTCACATTCTTCCCTGTCAGCTACAATGGAAGATGGGGGTGGGGTCAGCAACTGCAATCTCTTCAGAGATGCTAATTTTGCAAAGAAATATAAGTCCAAACCAGAATGCAAAATGGTGGTTTAAACTACTTCTTTGATAGAAAAAAACACAAATATACTCTCACAAGGGGACTATCAGATCAACCTGTGGGATGTCTCTCGGTAGAGAGAAGTCAAGCACAGTTGAAAATGACTGGCAGAGCTAGAGAAGATGATGAGAGGCATCCCAGTCAAGTCTTTCCTGGTAGGGAAATCTTCCTGGAAGATCTGGGGCTCTTTCTGGAGCAGCAGTGGGAGACTCCTTTCTGGCCAGAGGAGATGAATCCAAGGGAGGGGCTGACCACAGAGGGAGCCTCAGGCCACAGGTCAGTGACCAGTGTGGAATGTGAAGCTGAGGGATGGCAAATGCTCTGTAAGGCTGGAGCTTCCTGTGAGGACAGGGGGAGGGGGAGGGGGAGATACCTGTGCCAGGCAGTTGGGTTGGGGACCAAACACTTGGCAGGCTGACAACTCGCTGGAGGGCAGCCCGGTGAAAGCCTCACATTGCTGGTTGAAGAGGTTCCCCACTCAGTGGGACCCACTTGGGGTGAAGGCTGGTACTGAGATGGGTGGAACACAAGGGACCTTTGGAGTTTTAAGAGGTGGACTCAGTCTAGCACCTGTCTCAGGTTCCTGCACCATCATGTTAGGGAAGGACAAGGGCTGCAGCTCAACAGCATAAAGAGAAAGCTTTATGCAAATCCAGGGTGATTCTCTGCAGAAGAGAGTCACCCATACAGTCCAGTGTGGGCATTTTTATGGGGTGAGGACAGGTCAGTTCATAGAAAGAAGACTAATATAGAAGACCACTAATATAAACTGAAGACAAAAAACATAGATAGTATTAATGATACAGATAAAATTGAACTGAGGACCAATATAGATAGATGCAGATTTGGGTGAATCTTGTGCAGTTTTCAATCCTTCATTAGCATTTCAGGTCACTGAGTGACACGTTTGCAGTTGGACAGTGTAAACATCAATATCAGGCACTCTCTAGGGGGGTCTAGTGGAAAGTCTGCTACACGTATAGAGGAGCTTGTTCTGGTCGTTTTCCTGTTGCATTAGCTCACAGATAGGGAAAATATTTTTTTCTGCATGTTGTGGCAGGCTGTGTCTTCAGTGTCAGATCTCCATTGGCACTAGTGTTATGCCATGGACCTCCTAGACCTTCAGTAGGACGATGGGAATGCATCATTTATCCCCCCCCCGTGTGTGTGTGTGTGTGTGTGTGTGTGTGTGTGTGTGTGTGTGGTGTGTGTGTGTGTGTTTAATGGGGAATGAACCCAGAGATATTGGAGAGCACAGTCAAAACCTGAGGTTGCTTAGGCTTCCTCTTACTTTCTGATGAAGGCCCCTATTGTATGAAAAGCAACTAATCATGTTCTTGAAGACTGCCCGCTCCCACTTTTGTTCTGATTTGCTGTATAACCTGAACTGGGGCTGATCAAGGCACAGAGGTCTCTTCCTGAACTCTCTTGTACTCAGCCCTCTGTCACCGAGTCGATGAGGAAGCCTCATCTGTGAGTTCAACCTGCCCCCCTGAACAAAGGCATATCTTGCTCCCTCCCCCAGGACCTCACTTCCAGAGCACATCTCCCCAGCCTTGATGGAGTCTGCAGGGTCCAGGACCCTGGTTGAAGGCTTCAGCATTTGGGAGGCTGAGAAAAGAGGATCACTGTTTGCAGACAGCCTCAGCTACTTAGGCCATTTTCAACTCAGTGAGAACTTGTTTCAAAATAGAGAATAAAAAATAAAGCTGGGCATGTAGCTCAGAGGTAGAATGTCTCTGGGTACAAAAAAAAAAAGAAAAGAGGCCGGGTGTGGTGGTGCAGGCTTGTAATCCCCACGCTTGGGAGGCAGAGACAGGAGGATCACGCAGTTTCAAATCCAGCCTCGCTGGCTTAGGAGACCCTGTTTCCAAATAAAAATATAAATAGGTCTGGGAGTGTAGCCTGGAGATAGATGGGCTTCCAGGAACCCCAGTACCACCAAGAAAGAAAGAAAGGAAGGAAGGAAGGAAGGAAGGAAGGAAGGAAGGAAGGGAAGGAAGGAAGGAAAAGAAAGTAGAAAAGGGGGAAAAAAGCTAGGGCTTGGAGTCAGGGCAGGAACTCAGACATGGAAGGGACCCTGCAGAGTTCCGACACCAAGATGATTAGCAAAAAAGAGGGAGCCCAGGGTCTTTAACATTTCTAAGACAAGCAAAATTCCCAGTGGATGTGGGTGGGATGCCATAAGTCTTCAAGAGATCCCAGACTCAGATAATCAATGAACACAATGGACTCTGCAAGGCACATTCAAATCTAAGGGTAAACCAAAAGTACAAAAAATATGGGGCTTTTCCATAAAGAAGAACACAAAGATTATAAAAAAATATTTAAACGATGAAAGCATTTTAATTTTATATTTCATATTTCAAGATATAGTGTATATATTTTATTTTCTTCTAAGATCTATCTAATTATCTCCTCAAGAAGTTCTTTTAAGCTGGGCATGGGCACTTGGGAGGCTGAGACAGGAGGATCGCACAGGTTAGAAGCCAGGCTCAGCTACTTATTGAGGCTCTGAAGCAAATTAGTGACACCCTCTTTCCAGAGGTCTGGGAGTATAGACCGGAGGTAGAAAGCCTCTGGGTTCCAACACCAGGTCCATCAAACAAACAAACAAACAAACAACCTGTGATCCTTCTGTCTCAGCATCCAAATGCTGGGATTATAAACTTGCGCCACCATCCCGCCTTATTCTTTTATTTTAAAACATGGTCTCACTGAGTTGCAAAGAACCTCACTATGTACCTGAGGCTGTCTGCAAACTGTGATTCTACTGTCTCAGCCCTCCAAATGCTGGGATTACAATGTGTGCCAACATGCCTGGCTAACCACAATAATTAAGAACTACATAATAATCGAGTCTACTGAAATACTGCAAGCAAATCTCAATTTACTTAAGATCAACAAGTTATATTAAAAAGAAAAATAAAATTTATGACCTGATTAATTATAAAAGATTCTACATATTAAACTCACAATTTATTAAAGAAAAATAAAAAATTAGGTCCTTTGTCAGTTAACTGTAGAAAAAATGCATAGTCCTGAGATTTATGCTGAGACACTGATAAACAATATAGTCATAAGTTTAGATCATTTCTTCCACCTTGGGTGTTTTCTGGATTATTCCAAACAAAGTTATTTGCATTGAACTCTTCAAATAACTTGTCTTCAGAGGATTACACTACATGGCAAATTTTCAAAGAGTTTGAACACTATTTGTTGCAACGGAATACTCACTTGTACTTTTCACAGTAGTAAGGTTTTAATCTACTGTGCAACTAAGTGTTGAACTAAAGACTCTGCACATCTCCTTTAATCACGGTTTCTCCCCACACTGTGTTCTTTCCCATCTGCGAATTGGTACAGATTGCTAAGGGCATCCCCCAAGCTTTATACTGACAGGTGCACTCTCAATGGCGCATTCCTTTATGGCAGGGAAGCCTGTCTGGAGTGTATATTGGGAATTACTCTCCTGTGTGAGTTCCTTCATGTCTGGACAAGGAACTAGATATCCTGAAGGCATTCTACATGGCTTACATATGTAAGGCTCCTGCACTGGAGGATGACTGGAAGAACTAAGGGCTGTCCCACACTGCTTTCTCAGTTTCCTCCCATGTGACTCCTTTCATGGTTTCTGAGAGAACGAGGATCAGAGTAAGCTTTTCCACATAGATTATACAGTTAAGGTTTCTCTCCAGTATGAGTCCTTTCATGTCTCTTAATACTTTTGGAATAATTAAAGGCTTTTTCACATTACTTACATACATAGGGCTTCCCTCCAGTGTGACTCCTTTGATGGATTTTGAGAAGAGAAGGATAAGCGTACACTTTCCCACATTGCTTACATATATAGGGTTTCTCACCCATATGAATTCGCTCATGTGTCTGAAGGTGATGGTGAAGTCTAAAGCCTTTCCCACATTGCTTACATACATAGGCTTTCTCCCCAGTGTGACTCCTTTCATGAATTTTGAAAGAAGTGTATGCTTTTCCACATTGCTTACATACTCTCAGAAGACATGAGAGGATTCACTCTCCAGAGTGAATCCTCTCATGTCTTCTGAGAGAAGTAAGAGCATAGTAGGCTTTCCCACATCATTTACAAACATATAGCTTCTCTCCACTGTGAATTCTTCCATGGATTTTAACGTAATGGGAACTACTGAAGGTTTTCCCACATTGCTAACACTCATGGTGCTGGTCTCCACGGTGACTCCATTTATCCTTCAGAAAGCTCTTGGGAAAGCTGAAGGCTTCCTCCTGTTCTTTTAATGACCAGGTTTCTCTCCATATTTCAAAGGCACACATGGTTTCTGTCCAGAGTGAGCGCCGTGGGGCTTATTTAAGGATAAATGACCAAAGAGACCATCTCCATACCTCTGCCTTTCACCTGGTTTGACTCCAGGACAAGTTTTCTGGTTGGCAATAGGATCTGGAGAGCAGCTAATGATTGTTCCACAATCACTATCAAGTTTATATTCAAAGAATCTCTCTACCATTTCATTTCTGAAAAAAAAATAAAAAGAAGTATATTAGTAATGATGTGTTTATTAAGATTGTGTGTGTGTGTGTGTGTGTGTGTGTGTGTGTGTGTGTGTGATACTGGAGGTGGAACCCAGAGGCTTTCTACCTCTGGGCTATACTCCCAGAGCAATTTTCTATTTTATTTGGAAACAGGGTTTCACTAAATTGCTGAGAGCCTCACTAAGTAGCTGAGGCTGGCTTCGACCCTGTGTGATCCTCCTGTCTCAGCCTCCCAAGCGCAGGGTTTACAAGCATGTGCCACCACACCCGGCTATTAAGAATTTTGTATAGGTCCAGGTGTGGTGGCACACACTTGTAATCCCAGTGCTCGGGAAGCTGAGAAAGGAGGATTGCACAGGTTCCAAGCCAGCCTCAACTACTTAGTGAGGTTTTGAGCAATTTAGTGAGACCCTGTTTCCAAATAAAAAGTATAAAATGGTCTGGGAATTTAGCCTGGAGATAGAAAGACCCTGGGTTCCACCTCTAGTAACACCAAAAAGAACTAAAGAATTTTGTATGAGACATGTGAGTTTAGAGATTTTATTGATTTTTTTTTGCAGGTTTGTGGATGTAACCCAGGTGCATTTGACCTCCACACGACAACCCCTGCCCTATTTTTTATTCTTTATTTTGACACAGGGTCTCACTAAGTTGCAGAGGGCCTCAGTAAGTAGTACCTGAGGCTGTCCAGCAACCATGACCCTCCGGCTGCAGTCTCCCGAATGCTGGGAATACAAGCGTATTCCACCACGCCCAGCTAGAAATTTTTTAACATGATTTGCTGAAATGCTCTTCAGAATACATCTAGGAGCTATTATCAAAGCACTAGTATCCATATCAAGCCTTTCTCTCTTTGATAAATCATTCTGTCCTTTTTCTTTTCATTTATTTTGTGGTATAAGGATAGAACCCAGTGCCTTTTACATGCTGCAAAAGCGTTCTCCTGCCCAGAGTGGTGGCATATACTTGTACTCCAAGTATTTGAAAAGGCCAACACAGATGGATCAAAGGTTCAAAACCACCATCAGCTATTTTTTTTTAAAGCTAGAAGATGTATATTTTCTGATTTCAAACCATATAAAGCTACAATAATTGAAACAGTATAGTACTGTTCTAAAGGCAGATATATAAACCATTGGAGTTAAATAAAAGCTTAGAGATAAATTCTCGCATATATTGTCAAGTTATTTTTGACAAGGTTTCCACGAACATTTGGTGGAGGAAATACTAATCTTTTAACTAAATATTGTTGAAAAATAATAATTACATGGAAAAGAATAAAATTGGACCCTTACCTAAGACATATACAAATATTAACTGAAAATAGATAAAAGACCTAAATATAAATCTTAATACTATAAACTTTTAGAAGAAAATCTGGGTCATAAAACCTCCCAACACTGAAATTGGCAGTGATTTCTTAAATATGATTTCAATGGCACAGGCAACAGAAGAGTATACAAACTCCCTAAAAAATGAAAAAATATTGTATATCCAAAGACAATGTAAACAGAGTTAAAAGTTACTGATAGAATGGGATAAAATATTTCCAAATGCTATATCTGAAGGTATACTAATATTCCAACTAGAAATCCTAATAATTAGCAACAATAAAAGCAAACAATACAATTTAGAGATAGGTAAAAGACTAACATAAATAATAAATCTAGCCGGGCGTGGTGGCGCATGCTTGTAATCCCAGCATTCGGGAGGCTGAGACCTGGTGATCGCGGTTCGCGGACAGCCTCAGCTACTTAGTGAGGCCCTCTGCAACTCAGTGAGACCCGGTTTCAAAATAAAGAATAAAAAATAGGGCAGGGGGTATAGCTCAGGGGTCAAAATCCCCTGGGTTCCATCCCCAGACCCGCAAAAAAAAAAAAAAAAAAAAAAAAAAAATCTCCACAGATAACCAATCTTAGTTGTCTGTTGGATGGAAAATCTTATTTCTCTCGTTCTGGTGTGTGTTACCTATTTCTTCTTTGTAGTTAATCTCTTTGAGTATTTTCTCTAGCGCTGGTTTTGAAGACATAAATTCCTTCAGTTTCTGTTTGTCGTGGAAGCTTCTTATTTCCCCATCTAATTTGATAGAAAGTTTTGCTGGGTAGGAAATTTTTGGCTGGAAGTTGTTTTCTTTCAGAGTTTGGAATATGTTACTCCAAGCCCTTCTGGCTCTCATGACTTGGTTTGGGAAGTCTGGAGTGATTCTAATTGGTTTGCCTCTGAATGTCACTTGGCCCTTTGTTTTTGTTGCCTTTAAGATTCTCTGCTTGGCTTCCACATTGGTCATTTTGACAATTATGTGGTGTGGGGATCCTCTTCTCTGATCCTCTCTATCGGGGGTTCTATAAGTTTCCTGGACCTGTGTATCAACCTCTTGCTCTATGTTTGGAAAATTTTCTGCTATTATTTCCTTGAAAAGATTGTTAATCCCTTTGGTTTCACCTTCTTTTCTCTCCTCTATTCCAATTATTCTTAGGTTAGCTCTCTTAAAATGGGCCCATATTTCTTCAATGTCAGATTCCTGCTGTCAGATTTGTTTTTCTAAATTAGAAACTATGCGTTCATTTTTGGAATGATCATCTTCTAGGAGCGAGATTCTATTCTCCATGTGGTCTAATCGGTTGTTTGTACTTTGAATTGAGGCCTTTACTTCATTAATTGCATCCTTTATCTCTCTTTGGCTCTCTCTGAATTCTTTTCGAAACACCTCTATTATTTCTACAGTTATTTTCCTGATTTGATCTTCTAGAAATCTCTGAATTTCTGTTTTTATTTATTTATTTATTTATTTTTTTAATTAATTTATTTTTTAAATTGGTGCATTGTAGTCATATATCAATCACATTGGAGTACAAGACTTGAGAAGATATACAAGCACACATCATCCAATTAGCCCTCCTCCAGCCCCCGTCCCATTCCCTCCCCGTCCCTCCATCCCACACTTCTTTGGTGATTTACTTTGATACATTTGTTTATGTACCTCCTGCATTTTAAAGAGGCTCCGTCCTCCAGTATTACATACCCTCTGATTGGTCACATTAGTTGCTTCACTATAGGGCCCTTTCTATAGCTCAACCTCTTCCTGTTGCCCTTTTCCTCCCAGTTATTGCTGATTAAGAGAAGCGTCTGATTTATATTTTCTGCGATATTTCTCTGTGCATGCTGCGTTGCAAGTACCAATCCCACTCTTGATGGTCCCAGTAGTGGCCTGGCTACTCAGTGGATTGATCCAGACCTCGCTGGCTCACGCAGCGGACTTGCCTCATGGGAGGACCCAGTTCTGGTCTCGCTGGCCCCTGAACCGGTCAAACCCCTAAGCTGGCTTTGGTCCCGACCTTGGAGGCCACAGGAGTGAACTTGCCTCACGCCAGGCTCCGATGCTGGCCATTGGCCCCTGCACCGGTCTAACCCCTTGGCAGGATTCCAATCCCGGCCTCGGAGGCCCCAACACTGGTAATGCCTCACGGCAGGCTCCGATGCCGGCCTCACTGGCCCCAGCACCGGCCAAACCCCTTGACAGGCTCTTATCCTGGCCTCAGAGGCCCCAGTACCGGCCTTGCCTCACGGCAGGCTCCGATGCCGGCCTCGCTGGCCCCAGCACCGGCCTAACCCCTCAGCAGGCTCTTATCCTGCCCTCGAAGGCCCCAGTACCGGCCTTGCCTCACGGCAGGCTCCGATGCTGGCCTCGCTGGCCCCAGCACCGGCCTAACCCCTCGGCAGGCTCCGATCCCGGCCTCGGAGGCCCCAGCACTGGTCATGCCTCACGGCAGGCTCCGCTGCCGGCCTCGTTGGCCCCAGCACCGGCCTAACCTCTCGGCAAGCTCTTATCCTGGCCTCGGAGGCCCCAGTACCGGCCTTGCCTCAAGGCAGGCTCCGATGCCGGGCTCGCTGGCCCCAGCACCGGCCTAACCCCTCAGCAGGCTCTTATCCTGGCCTCAGAGGCCCCAGTACCGGCCTTGCCTCACGGCAGGCTCCGATGCCGGCCTCATTGGCCCCAGCAGCGGCCTAACCCCTCGGCAGGCTCCGATCCCGGCCTCAGAGGCCCCAGTACCGGCCTTGCCTCAAGGCAGGCTCCGATGCCGGCCTCGCTGGCCCCAGCACCGGCCTAACCCCTCGGCAGGCTCTTGTCCTGGCCTCGGAGGCCCCAGTACCGGCCTTGCCTCACGGCAGGCTCCGATGCCGGCCTCGCTGGCCCCAGAAGCGGCCTAACCCCTCGGCATGCTCCGATCCCGGCCTCGGAGGCCCCAGCACTGGTCATGCCTCAAGGCAGGCTCTGATGCCGGCCTCGCTGGCCCCAGCACCGGCCTAACCCCTCAGCATGCTCCGATCCCGGCCGGGAGGCCCCAGCACTGGTCATGCCTCACAGCAGGCTCCGCTGCCGGCCTCGTTGGCCCCAGCACTGGCCTAACCACTCGGCAAGCTCTTATCCTGGCCTCGGAGGCCCCAGTACCGGCCTTGCCTCATGGCAGGCTCCGATGCCGGCCTCGCTGGCCCCAGCACAGGCCTAACCCCTCGGCAGGCTCTTATCCTGGCCTCGGAGGCCCCAGTACCGGCCTTGCCTCACGGCAGGCTCCGATGCCGGCCTCGCTGGCCCCAGCAGCGGCCTAACCCCTCGGCAGGCTCCGATCCCGGCCTCGGAGGCCCCAGCACTGGTCATGCCTCAAGGCAGGCTCCGATGCCGGCCTCGCTGGCCCCAGCACCGGCCTAGCCCCTTGGCAGGCTCTTATCCTGGCCTCGGAGGCCCCAGTACCGGCCTTGCCTCACGGCAGGCTCCGATGCCGGCCTCGCTGGCCCCAGCACCGGCCTAACCCCTCGGCAGGCTCTTATCCTGGCCTCGAAGGCCCCAGTACCGGCCTTGCCTCACGGCAGGCTCCGATGCTGGCCTCGCTGGCCCCAGCACCGGCCTAACCCCTCGGCATGCTCCGATCCTGGCCTCGGAGACCCCAGCACTGGTCATGCCTCACGGCAGGCTCCGCTGCCGGCCTCGTTGGCCCCAGCACCGGCCTAACCTCTCGGCAAGCTCTTATCCTGGCCTCGGAGGCCCCAGTACCGGCCTTGCCTCACGGTAGGCTCCGATGCCGGCCTCGCTGGCCCCAGCACCGGCCTAACCCCTCGGCAGGCTCTTAAACTGGCCTCGAGGCCCCAGTACCGGCCTTGCCTCAAGGCAGGCTCCGATGCCGGCCTCACTGGCCCCAGCACCGGCCTAACCCCTCAGCAGGCTCTTATCCCGGCCTCAGAGGCCCCAGTACCGACCTTGCCTCAAGGCAGGCTCCGATGCCGGCCTCGCTGGCCCCAGCACCGGCCTAACCCCTCAGCAGGCTCTTGTCCTGGCCTCGGAGGCCCCAGTACCGGCCTTGCCTCACGGCAGGCTCCGATGCCGGCCTCGCTGGCCCCAGCAGCGGCCTAACCCTCGGCATGCTCCGATCCCGGCCTCGGAGGCCCCAGCACTGGTCATGCCTCAAGGCAGGCTCCGATGCCGGCCTCACTGGCCCCAGCACCGGCCTAACCCCTTGGCAGGCTCTTATCCTGGCCTCGGAGGCCCCAGTACTGGCCTTGCCTCACGGCAGGCTCCGATGCCGGCCTCGCTGGCCCCAGCACCGGCCTAACCCCTCAGCATGCTCCGATCCCGGCCTCGGAGGCCCCAGCACTGGTCATGCCTCACAGCAGGCTCCGCTGCCGGCCTCGTTGGCCCCAGCACCGGCCTAACCCCTCGGCAAGCTCTTATCCTGGCCTCGGAGGCCCCAGTACCGGCCTTGCTTCACGGCAGGCTCCGATGCCGGCCTCGCTGGCCCCAGCACCGGCCTAACCCCTCGGCAGGCTCTTATCCTGGCCTAGAGGCCCCAGTACCGACCTTGCCTCAAGGCAGGCTCCGATGCCGGCCTCACTGGCCCCAGCACTGGCCTAACCCCTCGGCAGGCTCTTATCCTGGCTTCGGAGGCCCCAGTACCAGCCTTGCCTCACGGCAGGCTCCGATGCCGGCCTGGCTGGCCCCAGCAGCGGCCTAACCCCTCGGCAGGCTCCGATGCCGGCCTCGCTGGCCCCAGCACCGGCCTAGCCCCTTGGCAGGCTCTTATCCTGGCCTCAGAGGCCCCAGTACCGACCTTGCCTCACGGCAGGCTCCGATGCCGGCCTCGCTGGCCCCAGCACCGGCCTAACCCCTCGGCATGCTCCGATCCCGGCCTCGGAGGCCCCAGCACTGGTCATGCCTCACGGCAGGCTCCGCTGCCGGCCTCGTTGGCCCCAGCACCGGCCTAAACCCTCGGCAAGCTCTTATCCTGGCCTCGGAGGCCCCAGTACCGGCCTTGCCTCACGGCAGGCTCCGATGCCGGCCTTGCTGGCCCCAGCACCAGCCTAACCCCTCGCCAGGCTTTTATCCTGGCCTCGAGGCCCCAGTACCGGCCTTGCCTCAAGGCAGGCTCCGATGCCGGCCTCGCTGGCCCCAGCACCGGCCTAACCCCTCAGCTGGCTCTTATCCTGGCCTCGGAGGCCCCAGTACTGGCCTTGCCTCACGGCAGGCTCCGATGCCGGCCTCGCTGGCCCCAGCAGCGGCCTAACCCCTAGGCATGCTCCGATCCCGGCCACAGAGGCCCCAGTACCGGCCTTGCCTCAAGGCAGGCTCCGATGCCGGCCTCGCTGGCCCCAGCACCGGCCTAACCCCTTGGCAGGCTCTTATCCTGGCCTCGGAGGCCCCAGTACTGGCCTTGCCTCATGGCAGGCTCCGATGCCGGCCTCGCTGGCCCCAGCACCGGCCTAACCCCTCGGCATGCTCCGATCCCGGCCTCGGAGGCCCCAGCACTGGTCATGCCTCACAGCAGGCTCCGCTGCCGGCCTCGTTGGCCCCAGCACCGGCCTAACCCCTCGGCAAGCTCTTATCCTGGCCTCGGAGGCCCCAGTACCGGCCTTGCCTCACGGCAGGCTCCGATGCCGGCCTCGCTGGCCCCAGCACCGGCCTAACCCCTCGGCAGGCTCTTATCCTGGCCTAGAGGCCCCAGTACCGACCTTGCCTCAAGGCAGGCTCCGATGCCGGCCTCACTGGCCCCAGCACTGGCCTAACCCCTCGGCAGGCTCTCATCCTGGCCTCGGAGGCCCCAGTACCGGCCTTGCCTCACGGCAGGCTCCGATGCCGGCCTCGCTGGCCCCAGCAGCGGCCTAACCCCTCGGCAGGCTCCGATCCCGGCCTCGGAGGCCCCAGCACTGGTCATGCCTCAAGGCAGGCTCCGATGCCGGCCTCGCTGGCCCCAGCACCGGCCTAACCCCTTGGCAGGCTCTTATCCTGGCCTCGGAGGCCCCAGTACTGGCCTTGCCTCACGGCAGGCTCCGATGCCGGCCTCGCTGGCCCCAGCACCGGCCTAACCCCTCGGCATGCTCCGATCCCGGCCTCGGAGGCCCCAGCACTGGTCATGCCTCACAGCAGGCTCCGCTGCCGGCCTCGTTGGCCCCAGCACCGGCCTAACCCCTCGGCAAGCTCTTATCCTGGCCTCGGAGGCCCCAGTACCGGCCTTGCCTCACGGCAGGCTCCGATGCCGGCCTCGCTGGCCCCAGCACCGGCCTAACCCCTCGGCAGGCTCTTATCCTGGCCTAGAGGCCCCAGTACCGACCTTGCCTCAAGGCAGGCTCCGATGCCGGCCTCACTGGCCCCAGCACTGGCCTAACCCCTCGGCAGGCTCTTATCCTGGCCTCGGAGGCCCCAGTACCGGCCTTGCCTCACGGCAGGCTCCGATGCCGGCCTTGCTGGCCCCAGCACCAGCCTAACCCCTCGCCAGGCTTTTATCCTGGCCTCGAGGCCCCAGTACCGGCCTTGCCTCAAGGCAGGCTCCGATGCCGGCCTCGCTGGCCCCAGCACCGGCCTAACCCCTCAGCTGGCTCTTATCCTGGCCTCGGAGGCCCCAGTACTGGCCTTGCCTCACGGCAGGCTCCGATGCCGGCCTCGCTGGCCCCAGCAGCGGCCTAACCCCTAGGCATGCTCCGATCCCGGCCACAGAGGCCCCAGTACCGGCCTTGCCTCAAGGCAGGCTCCGATGCCGGCCTCGCTGGCCCCAGCACCGGCCTAACCCCTTGGCAGGCTCTTATCCTGGCCTCGGAGGCCCCAGTACTGGCCTTGCCTCACGGCAGGCTCCGATGCCGGCCTCGCTGGCCCCAGCACCGGCCTAACCCCTCGGCATGCTCCGATCCCGGCCTCGGAGGCCCCAGCACTGGTCATGCCTCACAGCAGGCTCCGCTGCCGGCCTCGTTGGCCCCAGCACCGGCCTAACCCCTCGGCAAGCTCTTATCCTGGCCTCGGAGGCCCCAGTACCGGCCTTGCCTCACGGCAGGCTCCGATGCCGGCCTCGCTGGCCCCAGCACCGGCCTAACCCCTCGGCAGGCTCTTATCCTGGCCTAGAGGCCCCAGTACCGACCTTGCCTCAAGGCAGGCTCCGATCCCGGCCTCACTGGCCCCAGCACTGGCCTAACCCCTCGGCAGGCTCTTATCCTGGCCTCGGAGGCCCCAGTACCGGCCTTGCCTCACGGCAGGCTCCGATGCCGGCCTCGCTGGCCCCAGCAGCGGCCTAACCCCTCGGCAGGCTCCGATCCCGGCCTCGGAGGCCCCAGCACTGGTCATGCCTCAAGGCAGGCTCCGATGCCGGCCTCGCTGGCCCCAGCACCGGCCTAACCCCTTGGCAGGCTCTTATCCTGGCCTCGGAGGCCCCAGTACTGGCCTTGCCTCACGGCAGGCTCCGATGCCGGCCTCGCTGGCCCCAGCACCGGCCTAACCCCTCGGCATGCTCCGATCCCGGCCTCGGAGGCCCCAGCACTGGTCATGCCTCACAGCAGGCTCCGCTGCCGGCCTCGTTGGCCCCAGCACCGGCCTAACCCCTCGGCAAGCTCTTATCCTGGCCTCGGAGGCCCCAGTACCGGCCTTGCCTCACGGCAGGCTCCGATGCCGGCCTCGCTGGCCCCAGCACCGGCCTAACCCCTCGGCAGGCTCTTATCCTGGCCTAGAGGCCCCAGTACCGACCTTGCCTCAAGGCAGGCTCCGATGCCGGCCTCACTGGCCCCAGCACTGGCCTAACCCCTCGGCAGGCTCTTATCCTGGCCTCGGAGGCCCCAGTACCGGCCTTGCCTCACGGCAGGCTCCGATGCCGGCCTCGCTGGCCCCAGCAGCGGCCTAACCCCTCGGCAGGCTCCGATCCCGGCCTCGGAGGCCCCAGCACTGGTCATGCCTCAAGGCAGGCTCCGATGCCGGCCTCGCTGGCCCCAGCACCGGCCTAGCCCCTTGGCAGGCTCTTATCCTGGCCTTGGAGGCCCCAGTACCGGCCTTGCCTCACGGCAGGCTCCGATGCCGGCCTCGCTGGCCCCAGCACCGGCCTAACCCCTCGGCATGCTCCGATCCCGGCCTCGGAGGCCCCAGCACTGGTCATGCCTCACGGCAGGCTCCGCTGCCGGCTTCGTTGGCCCCAGCACCGGCCTAAACCCTCGGCAAGCTCTTATCCTGTCCTCGGAGGCCCCAGTACCGGCCTTGCCTCACGGCAGGCTCCGCTGCCGGCCTCGTTGGCCCCAGCACCGGCCTAACCCCTCGGCAAGCTCTTATCCTGGCCTCGGAGGCCCCAGTACCGGCCTTGCCTCACGGCAGGCTCCGATGCCGGCCTCGCTGGCCCCAGCACCGGCCTAACCCCTCGGCAGGCTCTTATCCTGGCCTAGAGGCCCCAGTACCGACCTTGCCTCAAGGCAGGCTCCGATGCCGGCCTCACTGGCCCCAGCACTGGCCTAACCCCTCGGCAGGCTCTTATCCTGGCCTCGGAGGCCCCAGTACCGGCCTTGCCTCACGGCAGGCTCCGATGCCGGCCTCGCTGGCCCCAGCAGCGGCCTAACCCCTCGGCAGGCTCCGATCCCGGCCTCGGAGGCCCCAGCACTGGTCATGCCTCAAGGCAGGCTCCGATGCCGGCCTCGCTGGCCCCAGCACCGGCCTAGCCCCTTGGCAGGCTCTTATCCTGGCCTTGGAGGCCCCAGTACCGGCCTTGCCTCACGGCAGGCTCCGATGCCGGCCTCGCTGGCCCCAGCACCGGCCTAACCCCTCGGCATGCTCCGATCCCGGCCTCGGAGGCCCCAGCACTGGTCATGCCTCACGGCAGGCTCCGCTGCCGGCCTCGTTGGCCCCAGCACCGGCCTAAACCCTCGGCAAGCTCTTATCCTGTCCTCGGAGGCCCCAGTACCGGCCTTGCCTCACGGCAGGCTCCGATGCCGGCCTTGCTGGCCCCAGCACCGGCCTAACCCCTCGGCAGGCTTTTATCCTGGCCTCGAGGCCCCAGTACCGGCCTTGCCTCAAGGCAGGCTCCGATGCCGGCCTCGCTGGCCCCAGCACCGGCCTAACTCCTCAGCAGGCTCTTATCCTGGCCTCGGAGGCCCCAGTACCGGCCTTGCCTCACGGCAGGCTCCGATGCCGGCCTCACTGGCCCCAGCAGCGGCCTAACCCCTCGGCAGGCTCCGATCCCGGCCTCAGAGGCCCCAGTACCGGCCTTGCCTCAAGGCAGGCTCCGATGCCGGCCTCGCTGGCCCCAGCATCGGCCTAACCCCTCGGCAGGCTCCGATCCCGGCCTCGGAGGCCCCAGCACTGGTCATGCCTCAAGGCAGGCTCCGATGCCGGCCTCGCTGGCCCCAGCACCGGCCTAACCCCTCGGCAGGCTCTTGTCCTGGTCTCGGAGGCCCCAGTACCGGCCTTGCTTCAAGGCAGGCTCCGATGCCGGCCTCGCTGGCCCCAGCAGCGGCCTAACCCCTCGGCAGGCTCCGATCCTGGCCTCGGAGGCCCCAGCACTGGTCATGCCTCAAGGCAGGCTCCGATGCCGGCCTCGCTGGCCCCAGCACCGGCCTAACCCCTCAGCAGGCTCTTATCCTGGCCCTGGAGGCCACAGCACCGGCCTAACCCCTCGGCAGGCTCTTATCCTGGCCTCGGAGGCCCAAGTACCGGCCTTGCCTCAAGGCAGGCTCCGATGCCGGCCTCTCTGGCCCCAGCACCGGCCTAACCCCTCGGCATGCTCCGATCCCGGCCTCGGAGGCCCCAGCACTGGTCATGCCTCACGGCAGGCTCCGCTGCCGGCCTCGTTGGCCCCAGCACCGGCCTAACCCCTCGGCAAGCTCTTATCCTGGCCTCGGAGGCCCCAGTACCGGCCTTGCCTCACGGCAGGCTCCGATGCCGGCCTCGCTGACCCCAGCACCGGCCTAACCCCTCAGCAAGTTCCGGACCCGACCTCGGAGGCCCTAGCACAAGCCTTGCATCATGGCAGGCTCCAATGCCGGCCTCGCTGGCCCCAGCATCGGTCTAACCCCTCTGCAGGTTCCAATCCCGGCCACGGAGGCCTCAGTAGTGGCCTTGCCTCACAGCAAGCTCCGATGTCGGCCACTGGCCCCGGCGCCCGCCTAACCCCTCAGCAGGTTCCGATCACTGTCTCTGTGGTTAGTATTTCAAAGGTTCCAGTTGTAATGTATCAGATCTCTGCCTCCCCCGAATATTGGCCACTGGCATTGCCACTGCCTCCACCGTTTCAAATCCTTCCCAGGCTCTTTTTCCAGTCTGAATGTTGTCCAGTGCTCCAAAGCATGCGTGATGGTAGCATTCAACATTTGGTGTAATTTCTCCAAAAAAATAAAGTTGGTAAGATCCGGTTTCTGCTTCTCCTGAATACAAGTCTCTACCACCATCGCGAAGAACTCTTTCAACACCGCATTTCTCCTTGGTCTCCGCTAAACTCTCTCCTTATATGTGATGTCTGAGATTCTTAACAATATAGAGAAATAGCAGTCCTCTTTCACGGCGAATTTTTCCATAAGTTCCAGTGCATTTAGGTAAGTTTTGTCTGCATCTCCAGTGTCCTGGCATCCATAACGGCTTTCTTACCACCTCTCTGATATTTTTCTTTATCTTTTTCTGTTCTGGGCCCGGTTTCTCCAGGGGTCTGGCGTGCTACTCGCAGTTCGGCCGGGACCCAGAGTCCCGCGACCCAGGCCCCGGCTTTTGTGCGCCGCGCGCGACCCCTGCCCAGAACCCAGCGTCTTACTGGGCCTGGTTTCTCCAAGGATCTGGCGTGCTACTCGCAGTTCTGCCTGGGGCCCAGAGTCCCGCGACCCGGGCCCCATCTGGCGTGCCCAGCCCGCGACCCCAGCCCAGAACCCAGCGTCTTACTTGGTCTGGTTTCTCCAGGGGTCTGGCGTGCTATGCGCAGTTCGGTCTGGGGCCCAGAGTCCCGCGACCCGGGCCCCATCTGGCGTGCCCAGCCCGCGACCCCCGCCCAGAACCCAGCGTCTTACTGGGCCTGGTTTCTCCAGGGGTCTGGCGTGCTACGCGCAGTTGGCCTGGGCCCAGAGTCCCGCGACCCGGAACCCATTAGGCGTGCCCCGCCCGCGACCCCCGCCCAGAACCCAGCGTCTTACTGGGCCTGGTTTCTCCAGGGGTCTGGCGTGCTACGCGCAGTTCGGCAGGGGCCCAGAGTCCCGCGACCCGGGCCCCATTAGGCGTGCCCCGCCCGCGACCCCCGCCCAGAACCCAGCGTCTTACTGGGCCTGGTTTCTCCAGGGGTCTGGCGTGCTACGCGCAGTTCGGCCCGGGGCCCAGGGTCCCGCGACCCAGGCCCCGGCTTTTGTGCGCCGCGCGCGACCCCTGCCCAGAACCCAGCGTCTTACTGGGCCTGGTTTCTCTAGGGGTCTGAATTTCTGTTTTATCAGGTTCTGATGTTGTGGGTTTGCGGGCATTCATTGCTCCATTGTTATTCCTCTTTCCCATGATTTCAGAAGTTTGTGCCTTCTCTGGGTTCTTCCCTAGGTCACTACAACTTCACTTAAGGTGCTGTGGATCTCGAGTTTGTGGTATCTCAGTCCCCACTACTCCTTTACTGGGTTGTATCGCAGAGTCTCAGACCCAGGGAGTCAATCGAGGCTGCTTTAGACCATGGGGGGTGCCAGGTTGTGCGTTCTCCTATGGTGTGATATCTCTGCCACCACCACTCCCCCACTGGTCAAGTCCCTGGGAGTACCGTATTGGGATTTCTCCTCTAGGGGCCGCAATTTGACTCACTGTTGAGTGCGTAGATGGACCTGTCGTGGACTCGGTGAATTCGCTGCTGCTGCTGCCGGTAGCAATATGGCGCTGCTGCCACGCCCTCGGCCATGAGGCTGGCGTATTTCTTTTCTGTTTTTGAACTCCACTCTGAGACCCTGCAGGGTGCACTGAGCCCAGCCCCTGGGAGCTTCAGCTGCTCCCTGCGCCGAGAAATCTGCCGAATCCTGCCCGGCTGTTCCGCAGCGGCTCACATCGGCTCGCTGTCCTCTCTGGAGCTTGGTGGGCTGTTGAGTGCGTTGGTCTGGTGCGTCCGGTGAACTCGCCGTTGCCGCCAGCAGTACGGCGCTGCTGCTGCGTTCTCGGGCGTGAGGCCGGCGTATCTCCTCTCTGGTTTCTGAGCTCCATTATGAGTTCCCTTCCTCTCTGGAGCCTGGTGCTGCAAGGCAAAATGGCGCCCGCCGCTTCACGCCACGGCTCTGGCTGCAGCACTGGGGTCTGGTTTCTGGTGTCTCGTTTTTCCAGACCTCTTTTTCTCTGTCCCTTAAAATTACATTTTTTGTTTCTCTGCTGATGGTGTTTTCTGGCTATGAAAGGCGCTGATTTTGTGGTAATAGAGATTGGTTGTTAACGGGACTCATAAGCCCCGTTTTGCTCCGTCACCATCTTCCCAGAAGTCTCCAGCTATTTTGAGAGAACTTTTTCCAAGTCAAAGGCCCCTGGGTTAAATTCTCAGTAACACACACACACAGAAAAACACTTTCTCATTCTCTTTCTCTTTCTTTCCCTCTTCTTTCTTTGTCTGTCTTTCTCTCTCTCTCTCTACTTCTGACCTATATCCATAGCTTTTTTTCCTTTTCTTTTTTTTGGGGTGGTACTGGGGATAGACCCCTTCTACTTTTGGGCTACACTCCCAGACCTATTTTTATATTTTATTGGAAACAGGGTCTCTTAAGCCAGTGAGGCTGACTTTGAACCTGCGGGATCCTATCTCCTCCTCCAAAGCGCGGAGTTGTTTTTTTTGTTTTGTTTTGTTTTGTTTTTTGCGGGTCTGGGGATGGAACCCTGGGGCATTTGACCTCCGAACCACACCCCCTGCCCTATTTTTTATTCTTTATTTTGAAACAGGATCTCACTGAGTTGCAGAGGGCCTCACTAAGTAGCTGAGGTTGTCCGCGAACTGTTCTCAGCCTCCCGAATGTTGGGATTACAAGTGTGCACCACCACACCCGGCTCCTCCATAGCTTTTGATTTTTAATTTTTTTTTGTTTTCATTTATTTATTTATAAAATTATTTAGTTAGTTAGTTAGTATTTTGTGGTGCTGGGGATGAAAACCAGAGGCTTTTTGCCTCCGGGCTATGCTCCCAGACCTATTTTTTAACATTTTTAAATTTGGAAACAGGGTCTCACTAAATTGCTGAGAGCCTCACTAAGTAGCTGAGGCTGGCTTCGAACCTATGCAATCCTCCTGTCTCAGCCCCCGAAGCACAGGGATTACAAGTGTGTGCCACCACACCCGGCCCTCCATAGCTTTTGATTTTTTAAATTTTTTTTTGTTTTCTTTTAAACTACTGGGCATTAGCTGGGCGTGGTGGCGCACGCTTATAATCCCAGTATTTGGGAGGCTGAGACCAGAGGATCACGGTTCGCAGGCAGCCTCAGCTACTTAGTGAGGCCCTCTACAACTTAGTGAGACCCTGTTTCAAAATAAAGAATAAAAAATAGGGCAGGGGCTATAGCTCGGATGTCAAATGCCCCTGGGTTCCATCCTCAGATCCGCAAAAAAAAAGAAAAAAGAAAAAATAATAAACTACTGGGCATTGCCAGGCGTGGTGGTGCATGCTTGTAATCCTTGTGCTTGGGAGGCTGAGACAGGAGGATCACGCAGGTTCGAAGCCAGCCTCAGCTGACTTAATAGACCCTGTTTCCAAAGAAAATATAAAATAGGTCTGGGAGTGTATCCTGGAGGTAGAAGGCCCCTTTGTTCCATCCTCAGTACCACCAAAAAAATAAATAAATAAAAATAAACTACTGGGCATCAAAACCATGGGCTTTGTACCTCCAAGCTATACCCCAACACTTTTTATTTTTAAATAGAGTCCCACTAATTGGCTGAGTGCCTCTAACCTGCAATCTTCCTACTTTAGCTCCTTAAGTACTTGTATAACAGGAATAGACCACCACGGCAAGCCTTCTAAATGAAGATTACACCCAGATGAATTCTACCTCCCAGTTAGACCACAGTCCCACTCCTTCCTTCCTTCCTTCCTTCCTTCCTTCCTTCCTTCCTTCCTCCCTCCCTCCCTCTTTCTTTCTTTCTTTCTTTCTTTCTTTCTTTCTTTCTTTCTTTCTTTCATTCATTCTTTCTTGTACTGGGAGTGGAACCCAGAAACTTTGCTACCTCCAGGTTATACTCCCAGACCTACTTATACTTTATTTGGAAACAGGGTCTCACTATGTTGCTGAGAGCCTCACTAGGTAGCTGAGGCTGGCTTCGAACCTCCTGTCTCATTCTCCCAAGCACTGGGTTTACAAGTGTTGGCTACCACACCTGGCTCATTCCCTTCTATTTTGACACCGCGTCTCTCAAACTTTGAACCAGGGTCTCTCTAGTCTCATTAGTTGCTAATCTGGTTTCACATCTGAGATTTCTGTCACATTCCCCTAAATACTGGCGGTACAGGCCTTCTCCACCTTCCTAGTCTTTAATTTTACACTCTCTCCCTAATGTTTCTGGGCTGGCCAAAAACTCACATTCCTCCTGCCTAAGCCTTCCACGTAGTTGGGCTTATAGGCCTGAGCCACCACAGCTGGCTCATCTCCCATTTCATAATATTATTTTCCCAGTTAACTATTTAATTATACTGAATATTTAAATCATATTGAAACACATTCTAGTGCTCCATGTGAACAATATGAGAGACAAAATCTGTGTTAGACATTGAACTGTTGGCATAAGATACCTCAAAGTTGTGTCCCATTGTGTACGCAAAATCTTTTTTATAAGCTGGGCGTGGTGGTGCACACTTGTAATCCCAGCATCTGGGGAGCGGAGACTGGAGAATTACGGTTCGTGGATAGGCTCAGCTACTTAGTGAGGCCCTTCACAATTCAGTGAGACCCTATTTCAAAATAAAGAATAAAAAATAGGGCTGGGGGTATGGCTCAGAGGTCAAATGTCCCTGAGTTCCAGCTCAAGACATGCAAAAAATAATTATTTATTATCTACAACCTTATTCCCAAACCCTGACATATATGAATCATAAGAAAAACCGAACTGATGGTGTCACATTTGTGCTCCTGATGTTGTAATGTTAAAGTCGAAACATTTCTTTCTTTGTTTTCCTTTCTTTTTTTTCCCCCAGCAGTACAGGGGATGTATTCTACCTCTGATCTGCACCACTAACCTCTTTCTTTCTTTCTTTCTTTCTTTCTTTCTTTCTTTCTTTCTTTCTTTCTTTCTTCTTTTTTGCAGGTCTGAGGATGGAACTTATGTGCATGTAACCTCTACACTACACCCCCTTCCCTATTTTTATACATTTATTTAATTATTTATTTATTTATTGGTGCTACTTGTATGCCTGGAAATCCTTCTACCTCCAGGCTACACTCCCAGAGATCTATTTTTTATATTTTCATTTGGAAACAGGGTCCCTAAGCCAGTGAGGATGGCTTCAAACCTGCAAGATCCTCCTGTCTCTGCCTCCCTACCGTGGGGATTATAAGCATGCGCCACCACTCCTGGCTTATACTATTTTTTGTTACTTTATTTTTTTTTAAACTCATCATTTACTTTATTTATTTATTTTTGTGTGTGCAGTGGATCTGGGGATGGGACCCAGGGGCATTCTACCTCTGAGCTATACCCCCTGCACTGTTTTTTAGTCTTTATTTTGAGACAGGGTCTCTCTAAGTTGTGAAGGGCCTCACTAAGTTCCTGAGGCTGTCCTTGAACCATGATCCTCTGGTCTCAGCCTCTCGAATGCTGGGATTACAAGCGTGGACCACCATGCCCAGCTATTTATTTATTTATTTATTTATTTATTTATTTTTAATACAAATATTTTATTGAACATAAATGGTATACATTTAAACTATACTTGGTGCCCTCTCCCCCCGCCCCCGTTTTCCCTTCCCCCCTCCCACCAATGATTGTCAAGGGTAACCATGCCATATTCATAATTTTACACATATTCGGATGTAGACCCTCATTAATCAAGTTCAGCCTTCCTCCTCTCCTATCTTTCCATTCAAACTTTGCTGATATTTCCCCTCCATTATCTGGAGTCCCACAGGTATCCTCTATGTTCTCTTGTTTGGGCATATTAGAGGAAACATATGTACCTTCTCCTTCTGTGCATGGTTGGTCTCACTTAATATAATGCTCTCTAGGACTTTCCATCTTCTAGCAAATGATATGGTTTTCTTCTTCGTTATGGCTGAATAGAATTCCATTGTGTGTATTTCCCAAAGTTTTGCTATCCATTCGTCTGTTGATGGAGCTCTGGGTTGGTTCCATATTTTGGCTATTTTGAATTGTGCTGCTATGAACATAGGTATGCATATGTTGCTGTAGTTCTCTGAATTCAACCCCTTTGGAAAAATACCCAGGAGTGGTAGAGCTGGATCATATATATGGTGGGTCTATTGCCAGCTTTCTTAAGAATCCCCACACAGATCTCCATAGTGGCTGAACTAGTTTGCACTCCCACCAACACTGTAAGAGTTCCTTTTCCCCCACATCCTCACCAGCATTTGTTGTTATTTGATTTCTTTAGGCTTGCCACTCTGACTGGGGTTAGATGGAATTTCAGTGTAGTTTTGATTTGCATCTCCCTGATGGCCAATGATGTAGAACATCTTTTCATGTATCTATTGGCCCTTTGTATCTCTTCTTTTGTGAAGTGTCTATTCATCATAGCAATAGATGCTGAAAAAGCATTCGACAAAATCCCACACCCATTTCTGTTAAAAACACTGCAGAAAATTGGGATAGAAGGAACATACTTCAACATCATTAAGGCAATATACTATAAACCCAAAGCCAACATTATATTAAATGGGGAATAACTGCAAGAATTTCCTCTACAATCAGAAACAAGACAAGGATGCCCACTATCACCACTCCTTTTCAATATAGTCTTTGAGACTCTTGCCACAGCAATAAGACAAGAGAAGGAAATCAAAGGAATTCACATAGGAAGAGAGGAATTAACATTATCCTTATTCGCAGGTGACATGATCCTTTATCTGGAAGACCCAAAGAACTCAAACAAAAGACAAATTCAGCAAAGTTGCAGGATACAAAATCAACCTGAAGAAATCAGAGGCTTTTCTTTATGCCAACAATGAATCCACAATGAAAGAAACAAAACAATTCCATTCACTGTAACCTCAAAACCAATAATATACCTAGGAATAAACCTAACCCAAGATGTAAAAGACCTCTACAACAAAAACTATAAAACACTAAAGAAAGAAATTGAAGAAGACCTTGAAAGATGGAAAAATTTCTTATGCTCATGAATAGGCAAAATAAATATCATCAAAATGGCCATTCTGCCAAAAGTGATTTATAGATTCAATGCAATTCCCATTAAAATACCAGCAACATTCTTTATAGACCTAGAAAAATCAGTCATGAACTTTATATGGAGAAAGAAAAGACCCAGAATAGCCAAAGCAATTCTAAGCAATAAGAAACATGCAGGAGGCATCATAATCCCAGACTTCAAATTATACTATTGAGCAATAGTAGTAAAAAAAAAGCATGGTCCTGGCACAATAACAGATATACTGATCAGTGGATTAGAATAGAAGATAGAGAAATAAATCCAAACATCTTTAGTCAATTAATCTTTGACAAAGGGGCCAAACTCATATGCTGGAGAAAAGACAGCCTTTTCAACAAATGGTGCTGGGAGAACTGGCTATCCATTTGTAGAAAGATGGAACTAAACCCCTACATCTCACCATGCACAGGAATCAACTCAAGATGGATCAAAGACTTAGAAATTAGACCTGAGACTGTGAAGTATACTTTTATTTTTCAAACAGGGTCTCATAAAGTTGCAGAGAGCCTCACTAAGTAGCTGAGGCTGCCGGCAAAGCATGATCCTTTTGTCTCAGCCTCCCAAATGCTGGGATTACAAGTGTGAGCCACCAAGCCCGGCCTTATACTTTATTTTGAATCCTGCTCTCACTGAGTTGCAAAAGCCCTCACTAAGTAGCTGTGGCTGGCCACAAAGGCGATCCCGCAGGTTTCAGCATCCCAAATGCTAGGATTAAAAGTGTGAGCCACCAACCCAGCCATGTTGAAACATTTCTAATGTTGGAATTTACAATTGTAGAAGTTCAATGTATAAGCATTTTTGGAATATAATTTGAGGTTATATCCATTCATATGGGGGTTATCTTTTTTTGTGTGTGTGGGTCTGGGGATGGAACCCAGGGGCATTTGACCTCCGAGCTACACCCCCTGCCCTATTTTTTATTCATTATTATTTTTTTTAATTATTTTTTTTTGGTGGTACTGGGGGTGGAACCCAGAGGCTTTTTACCTCTGGGCTGTAGGGGTGCTGGAAAGCAGGCTGGAAGAAATGCTTTCCCCCCAATATGAGAAGTTAAATAGAGAAGTCTTCTTCCATATTAGGATTAGAAATAAGATATTAAAATATAAAGTCAAGATATAGAAGTAAGGCAGGATTGGAAATAGAGTGAAGATCCATAAGCCCAGCTGCCCAGGTTGCAAGATTCAAGAACGAGGGTAGGGGACCCACAAGGTCAAAGTCTCTAATCTCCAGCTTGCCGACCAAGGTCTTTGTAAATGGGACCCCATCCCCATATCTCTGAGCTAGATCAGCAAACAAGGCCAGGCTAATCTGCTCTCCAGGCAGACTCTCCAGTGCAGAGATAAGCCTGGCCCAGCCTAGGTGGGTGGGAAAGACAGCCCTAGGGAACGAACACATACCATAGGGGAGATAAGCAGTCCTTAGCAGGCTCTGACATATGTGGATGCATGTTTTAAAATTATTGGTTGTACTTGTTTGTCCTTGTATCTGATTGGTTGTATTCTAAGGTTGGCGGGCTCTGACTTGTGTAACCACTCCCTCATGTGTAACCACTCCCTCCTAGGGTTATAAAATTCAGAGCATGGAGTGGGGAGGGGTCGAACCTCGACCATAGTGTCTTGGTCTCGACCCCTGGCTAGCCGGGACAATAAACCTCGCTTGCATTTTTACATCTCTTGTGAGTCCTTCAATATTTGGGTTGGTGGGCAATTCTTGGACCCTTTCATATGGGGGCGCGTCCGGGATAAGCCCCTTCCCCATTTAGCGAACGGCACCAAGGGGCAGAGGTTTCATTTTGGGGCCCTCAGGCTGCGAGACGTCGTTGTGAGTCCTGGGATGAGACAAGGGAATAGGCTCGGGCATCAGGACGCTGTATTAGGCCCATGTGACCCTTGATCGAGTCTGGAGGTGACGACCTCAGACGGGGGAACAGGCTTGGGCGACAGGACGCTGTGGTAAGGCCCTTGTGACCCCCTGGGCTGGAGGAACAGGCTTGGGTATAGAGTCCCTTGTGACCTCCAGCAGTGGTGCTAATCTGTGAGAAGGGAGTTAGACTCCCAGAGGCGCAGGCCAAGGCCTGAGCCCCTAGAGCTGTTTTGGCATTTTTTTTAGAGAGGAACAGTGTCCTCTGTGCTCGAGCAAAGAAGGAATCTTGGCGCCCAACGAAGAAGTGATCAAGTTGGTCGATCTGCCACCGGTGAAGTGAACTTCATTCAGCCGCATCAAGGATCCTAACTGTGAGTGCATGTGTGTGAAAAAGGACCGGTCCGTATGATTGGAGAAAGTGGAGTGAATGGAAATAATTGGGATATGTGATTGGATTTGCAATTTTGTTGTTTTTGTTATATGTTATTTTGGAATATTGGTACCAGTAAATGTCTTATAATCAAAGGTTAATTATAATTTTTCTAAACTTAGAAATTGCTCTTTTAGTGATAGTGATAATTTGCATGCTTAAGTTTTTATGATATCCATTCAATATTCATTGATCGCGATTCTAAGGTATTTGGCTAGGGAAACAGCCGATTTTGGGTGGGGTTGAGCAACGACATCTGTTAAAATTAAATATCAGTCCGCCAGGGGAGTGCAAATAAGGGGTGGTCGCCCAGCACTCCGGACTAGCCTACCTCTGCTAGAGAGGTCAGGACTTTACCTGAGACCCTTGTGGAGGCAAACGGCATCGCGACCAAAAACCCGATGAAGTCCCCTCCTAAAGCAGCACACATTTGACCCAAAACACTAGAAACTCCACCCCGGACTCCAGTTAAGGTATACGGACTTCTTGCCAGCTGCTTGGGTGGTTTTCCGTCCACCTGTGACCCTTAAGGATCGGGGGAAGTGGCAGGCAAGAAAAGGGGCACCTCGCTACCAGCTGCTCGGGTGGCCTCCTACCACCTGTAACCCGTAAGGATTTGGGGAGCTTCCAATGGTAAGGAGCCTGGGTGGGGGCTTGTACCACCCCCCTTCCAGCTGGACTTCCAGGCCAACTGGAGTCCACCACCATCTCCCTAGACTTATAACTCCCCCATCCCACTCGGCTGAGAATAATAAGGATTGTGGTTATAAAGCTTTGTAAATACAGTATTAAGTGGTTTTAAGAGAAAAATATAAAATAAGTTGTTTAATTTTAACAATGGGACAAGCACACATAACTCCCAAAGGTCTCGTCCTCGCCCACTTTTCTGAGGTACAGAAGGAGGCTCGGGAAATGGGCTTGGCTATTAAGAAGGGTAAGTTTAAGACTCTCTGCTCAGCCGAATGGCCATCCTTTGGAGTTGGGTGGCCACCATAGGGAACGGTTTCCCCAGACCTGATTTCTAAGGTCAAGGCCGTCATTACTCGTCCTAGTAACCAGGGCCATCCTGATCAGCTTCCATATATTTTAGTTTGGGAGGATTTAGTCCAGAAGCCCCCTTCCTGGCTTAGGCCTTGGGTACAAGATGGTGGCACTCCGGCATTGGTAGTCCAGGAGAAAAAGGGACTTCCAGATGTCTCTAATGCTTATGGAGAAAAGTCTTCTGCCCCGGTGCTTCCAGAAAGTTCCTCTCTAGATCCTTCTCTATTAGATTCTGAGGCAGTTAGGCCACCTCCATATGCCCAAGCAGGCCAAGTAGCTGGGGCAGCCATCCAGGCAGACCAAGCACCTAGTGCTGCAGTTAAGCCAGTGTCTTCGATGACTGGGGGGCAAAATCTAGAAAGAGGACGTAGACCAAGGACTAGAGGGCTTCAGAGACAGGAAGAACAGGAACCTACCTCCTCAACTCCAGAGGAAGACGTCCCAATCTTCCCAGTTTGTGTTATAGGACAGGGGGGACCAGAAGGGGAGCAACATTACCAATATTGGCCTTTCTCCTCCAGTGATCTCTATAACTGGAGAACCCAAAACCCTCCTTTCTCTGAAGATCCTAAGTGTCTTATAGGATTATTAGAGTCCATCATGCATACCCATTGTCCAACCTGGGACGACTGCCAGCAGCTGCTAAAGACGCTCTTCACCACGGAGGAAAGGGAGCGTATCCTCAACGAGGCCAGAAAGAATGTCCTCGGAGAAAATGGGAGACCCACCACACTTCAGAATGAAATCAATGATGCCTTTCCGCTCACACGTCCAGATTGGGATTTCAGGGACGCACGAGGTAGGGAGCGTCTCCGAGTGTACCGCCAGACTCTGATGACCGGTCTCCAGGCGGCTGCTAGACAGCCTACAAATTTCTCTAAGGTAAAGGCTGTTGTTCAAGGGGAAACAGAAAGCCCAGCCGCATTTTTAGAATGCTTGTATGATGCTTATAGGCAGTATACCCCAATAGACCCAAAGGCAGAGGTACACCGGTCAGCTGTTATACTTTCTTTTATTAGCCAGGCAGCCCCAGATATCAGGAAGAAATTAAGCAAACAAGAGAATTTAGGAGAACTAACTGTGGGAGAGATGATGCAGATAGCAGAAAAGGTATTTAATGCCAGAGAAACTAAGGAAGAAAGAGAAGAAAGACTCAGAAAGGAAGATAGAGAGGTTCAGGAAAAATTTAGAAAGGAGGACCACGACTTTCAGGCAAGGGAAAACCGAAAGCAGCAGCAGAAAATGGCTCGAATCTTCTTGGCAGGAGTTAAAGACAGGGATGAACCTAAGCAAAGAAACAGAAACTTTGTTAGGTTAAACAGAAATCAGTGTGCAATCTGTAAGGGGTACGGACACTGGAAATATGAGTGCCCAAGATTCCAGGGGAATAATAGAAGGGGAAACAACTATACTTCTAGAAGAGAAAGGGAAAGAGCAGTGGAGCAAGCTAAAGTCCTCCTAGCAGGAAAGGAAGACTGAGGGGGTCGGGGCTCGGCTCCCCTCCCCGAGTCCTGGGTAACTTTAATGATGGAGGGGAAACCAGTGGGATTCATGGTGGATACCGGAGCACAATACTCGGTGCTAAACCAGCCCTTGGGAAAGCTAAATAAGCAGAGAACGAGCATAGTTCAGGGGGCTACGGGATCTAAACTTTGCTCCTGGAAAAGTGAGCGAACTGTTAATTTAGGAAAACACCAGGTCACTCATTCTTTCCTGGTGGTTCCTGAAAGCCCAGCTCCATTGTTGGGAAGAGATTTACTTACTAAAGTAAATGCTCGTATCCACTTTGAACCAGAAGGAATTAAAGTTACTGATGGAGAAGGACAGCCATTACATGTATTGACTTTATCACTGAATGATGAACATCATTTATTTAAAGAGCAAAGAAAAGAATTAAAAGACCAGGAGGAAATGACTGTTTGGCTAGAACGTTACCCCAATGCCTGGGCTGAAATAACAGGCATAGGACTGGCCAAACATGTGGCTCCAATAGTCGTAGAGCTAAAAGCTACTGCCCAACCTATACGGGTTAAACAATATCCAATGCCTGAGGAAGCACGGCAGGGGATAGCGCCTCATATCCATAGACTGTTGAGAGCTGGAGTCCTCAGGCCCTGCCATTCGGCATGGAACACCCCTCTCCTCCCAGTCAAAAAGCCAGGAGAAACAGATTATCGGCCAGTGCAGGATCTTAGAAAGATCAATGAAAGAACTGAAGACATACACCCAACAGTGCCTAATCCCTATACAATTTTAAGCCATCTTTCCCCAACACTAATTTGGTACACGACTCTCGATTTAAAGGATGCGTATTTTAGTTTAAGATTGGCTGAAGTTAGCCAACCATTGTTTGCTTTTGAGTGGCAAGAAGAAAAAGGGGGAAAGATAGGCCAATTAACATGGACCAGGCTTCCCCAGGGATTCAAGAATTCCCCAACTCTTTTTAATGAGGCCCTTAGCCGGGATCTGGAGCATTTCCGACAGACTCATCCTCACGTGACTTTGCTACAGTATGTTGATGATTTGCTGCTAGCGGCAGCCACTAGACAGGAATGCTTGGAAGCGACAGGCCAGCTGCTTGAGGAGTTGAGGACCCTGGGGTATCGTGCCAGTGCTAAAAAGGCACAGATTTGCCAACAGACTGTCACCTACCTGGGGTACAAATTAAGGGATGGAGCACGATGGCTAACTGATGAAATGAAGAAGACCATTCTTCATATTCCAACGCCTACCACCGCTCGAAAGGTGAGAGAATTCTTGGGTTCTGCAGGGTTTTGCCGACTATGGATACCAAATTTTGCAGAGGTGGCTAGGCCCCTCTATGAGGCCACCAAACAGACTAAAAGGTGGCAATGGACTGGGGAACATCAACAGGCCTTTGATCATCTTAAGAGAGCCCTGTTGCAGGCGCCTGCTCTAGCCCTGCCTGATCCCCTGAAACCCTACACTCTGTTTGTGGACGAGAGAGAAGGGGTAGCTAAAGGGGTGTTAACCCAGTGGCTAGGACCGTGGAAAAGGCCAGTAGCTTATTTGTCAAAAAGACTGGATGCGGTAGCGGCAGGATGGCCCCCGTGCCTCCGTATCATTGCAGCCATAGCTGTGCTTGTCAAAGAGGCAGATAAATTGACTTTTGGACAAAATCTGCAAATTACGGCTCCCCATCCAGTGGAGGGAGTCCTAAGACAGCCACCAGGGAAATGGATGACAAATGCCAGATTAACTCATTACCAGGGACTGTTATTGGACTCGCCTAGGATTACCTTCACAGATTCAGTGATTCTGAATCCAGCCACCTTGCTGCCAGCACCGGACCTGCAACAGCCTCTTCATGACTGTGCAGAAATCCTGTCGGAAGTCTCCCAAATGCGAGCTGATCTGCAGGATGTCCCACTGCCTAACTGTCAGTTGAACTGGTACACGGATGGCAGCAGCTTTGTACAGAATGGGCAACGGCGAGCGGGGGCAGCAGTGGTGAATCAAGAAGGAGAGGTAGTCTGGAGTAGTGCCCTACCCCCCGGAACGTCAGCCCAAAAAGCTGAGCTGGTAGCACTAGCCGAGGCCCTTGAACGAGCTGAGGGAAAACGCGTCAATGTGTATACCGACAGCAGATATGCATATGGTACTGTACATGTGCATGGCGCCATCTACCGGGAACGGGGGTTTCGCACATCAGAAGGCAGAGAACTTAAAAATTTGGCTGAAGTACAGCGACTGCTCACCGCTGTGAGTAAGCCAAGAGCTGTGGCTGTGATGCACGTTCCAGGACATCAATCAGCCAACACCTCAGAAGCAATCGGTAATCGACAAGCAGACGCAGAGGCCAGAAGAGTGGCCACAGAAAACATCATCACTGTGGCCGCTGTGAGTCTGCCCCTACCAGAGATGCCCGCATTGCCGCCACAGCCAAACTACTCCTCAGAGGATTTGAATTGGATAAAAACTCACCTACGAGTTCATGGACCTACAAATTCCAACAAATGGCAAAGAGACTGTGAAAAAAGGCTAATTTTGCCACAAGAATTAGGACTCTTTCTTCTCACCAATCTTCATCAAACTTCCCACTTGGGCTGGAAGAAATTATTGACTCTGTTTTCTGCAGCACAGATCCGGTTTCCTCACCAAAACAGCATCGCACGGCAGGTAGTAGAACAGTGTGTGAGCTGTACCATGATGAGGCCAGCTTTACAGAAAAAGCTGCATACAGGTACTCGGGTATCAGGGAGGTCTCCAGGGCGGAGTTGGGAGGTGGACTTCACTGAGGTAAAGCCTGGCAAGTTCGGGTATCGGTATTTATTAGTGTTAGTAGATACTTTCTCTGGGTGGGTAGAAGCTTTTCCTACAAAAAGGGAAACAAGTCAGGTGGTAGCCAAAGCCTTACTAGAAGAAATAATTCCCCGATACGGGGTCCCAGAGACAATAGGGTCTGATAACGGTCCGGCTTTCATTAGTAAAGTCCTCCAAGGACTGGCCCAAGCAATGGGGTTGGATTGGAAATTGCATTGTGAGTATAACCCCCAAAGCTCTGGGCAGGTAGAAAGGATGAATCGGACTCTAAAGGAGACCTTAACTAAATTGGTACCAGAGACTGGCGGTGACTGGGTGACACTCCTCCCTCTAGCCATTTTTCGGGTTCGGAACTCTCCATACATTCATGGCCTAACTCCTTTCGAAATTTTGTATGGAGCACCTCCCCCCATCATCCAGCGTGCTGTAGCACCACCAGGGGAGAAGAATCTGGCCTCAAATTACCTAACTATGTTGCAGGCCCTGTCCAGGGTCCAGCAAACAATTTGGCCCTTAATTCAGGCCTATCATGAAAAGAATACAGAACCGAACCCAAAACATGGTATCGTCCCAGGGGATATGGTCTGGGTCAAGAGACACCAGTCAAAGACTTTAGAACCTCGGTGGAAAGGACCTTATGTTGTCTTGTTCACTACCCCTACTGCTTTGAAGGTTGACGGTATTGGACCTTGGGTGCACTTTTCCCACGTGAGGAAAGCACAACCCAGTGAGGCAAGGACAACTGACGAGTGGACTGTCCGACGACATCTCTCCAATCCACTGAAGTTACATCTAACTAGAAAGAAGAACGATGGCTCATCTTCTCTTTTCTCTCTTGCTCGGAACAATCCTGACCCAGACTGAGGCTGAACCCTTCAACCCGCTCTATCCCAGTGACCCTTATCAACCGGTAAAGCAAACTTGGGTGCTTAGAAGTGCTACTACCCAGGAAATATGGAACTCCACATCCAAAGTAGCACCGCCACTGACTTGGTTTCCGGACTTGTACTTCAACCTGGAAACTATAATGGGGGGTGTCAATGACAAAACTGATCCTAAACTCAAATTGATAACACGTGCTGATATGAGAAAACAGGGATTTTGGGTATGCCCAGAAAACCAAGCGGTAAACTTAAGAGAAAAATGTGGGGGTGTACAAAAAGCATATTGTGCACTGTGGGAATGTGCTATTACTGCAGATAGACAGGAGCCAATAACTTTAGTGAACTCAGGCTTAATATCAATGAAATTCATTCGCCCCTATCCACCTGATAGCGATGGAGAAGACGTTAATGTAGTTAAAATTCAATTTACTGAAAGAGGCAAAGCAGAAAATCGATGGGAACGAGGGTTCACTTGGGGTATATTATTGTCCCCTACAATTGAAGTCATGACTTTCCCGGCTACGGGAATAGGAATGGGGATGCACTGGGGATTTAAGTCCAGTGATATGGTAAAAACATACCCCGGCCGCAGTGTACTGGCCCAAATACTCTTGAAAATAGAACAAGTGGCAGAACCGGCGTGGGGACCTGCCCGGCTAGGCCCAAAACCAGTCACCAGGGTTCCTACCACCACCACGACCATGGCCACTCCTACTACCGTTATCCCTACTACGTCAATAGCTCCAAAGACAGTGTGGACCGATCCACTATGGTCAATGGTTAAGGCCGTTTATAATACCGTTAATCACACGGTTCCAAATTATACGGAGTCTTGTTGGCTATGCTATGAACCCACCTTACCTTTCTATGAGGCGGTAGGAGTAGAAGGGAAGTATACCACTAGCAGTAAAGCCCCAACCAATTGGAAACAGCGCCCTGTGGGTTTAAATTCATTGACTAAAATTACAGGTAAAGGAACATGCATTGGAAAAGTCCCTGATGACCAAAGACAGTTATGTGCTACCACAGTGCCCTCTCCCGGTTGGCCAACTAATACCTGGGTCAGCCCAAGTCAGGATCTGTGGTGGGCCTGTTCCTTAACTGGAATATCTTCCCACATAACTACTACGGTGTTTGATCCCACCCAAGAATTCTGTGTTACGGTCATGGTGGTACCCCGTATCCTCTACTACAAGGGAGACAGGCTCTTCCGATACTATAATCATAGAGCCCAGGTGAGCAATCTAGGAGAACACATCAGGTTGAGGAGGGAACCAATTACTGCTATTACTGTCGCAGTATTGCTGGGATTCGGGCTCGCAGGAACAGGAACAGGTATTGCCGCCTTAGCCACACAGAAATATGGACTTACAACTCTTAGGGCAGCCATAGATGATGATCTAGAACGTATAGAACAATCAATTACCTCTTTGGAAAAGTCTTTAACATCTCTCTCGGAGGTGGTCCTTCAGAACAGGTGAGGATTAGACCTTTTATTTCTCAAGAGTGGTGGGTTATGTGCAGCCTTAGGTGAGGAATGCTGTTTTTACGCTGATCATACAGGAGTGGTGCGAGACTCAATGACTCTATTAAGAGAAGGATTGCAGAAACGTAAAAAGGAAAGGGAGACTCAACAAGGATGGTTTGAATCCTGGTTCAATTTTTCGCCATGGCTGGTAACCCTGCTCTCAGCTCTGGCGGGGCCCTTAGTCATTATCCTTCTCTTGCTTACCATCGGCCCATGCGTTATAAATAAACTGATAGCTTTTGTGAAGGACCGTATCAACTCTGTACAACTCCTGGTCCTCAGACATCATTATGATCTCTTAGATGGGCCTAACAGTAAGTCTGAGGAAGGTTCCTCAGTTTGAAGAGAAAAAGGGGGGAAATGTAGGGGTGCTGGAAAGCAGGCTGGAAGAAGTGCATTCCCCCCAATATGAGAAGTTAAATAGAGAAGTCTTCTTCCATATTAGGATTAGAAATAAGATATTAAAATATAAAGTCAAGATATAGAAGTAAGGCAGGATTGGAAATAGAGTGAAGATCCATAAGCCCAGCTGCCCAGGTTGCAAGATTCAAGAACGAGGGTAGGGGACCCACAAGGTCAAAGTCTCTAATCTCCAGCTTGCCGACCAAGGTCTTTGTAAATGGGACCCCATCCCCATATCTCTGAGCTAGATCAGCAAACAAGGCCAGGCTAATCTGCTCTCCAGGCAGACTCTCCAGTGCAGAGATAAGCCTGGCCCAGCCTAGGTGGGTGGGAAAGACAGCCCTAGGGAACGAACACATACCATAGGGGAGATAAGCAGTCCTTAGCAGGCTCTGACATATGTGGATGCATGTTTTAAAATTATTGGGGGTACTTGTTTGTCCTTGTATCTGATTGGTTGTATTCTAAGGTTGGCGGGCTCAAACTTTTGGCGGGCTCTGACGTGTGTAACCACTCCCTTGCGTGTAACCACTCCCTCATAAGGTTATAAAATTCAGAGCGTGGAGGAGGGGGAGGTCGAACCTCGGCCATAGTGTCTTGGTCTCGACCCCTGGCTAGCCGGGACAATAAACCTCGCTTGCATTTTTACATCTCTTGTGAGTCCTTCGATATTTGGGTTGGTGGGCAATTCTTGGACCCTTTCATGGGCTATACTCCCAGACCTTTTTTATATTTTATTTGGAAACAGGGTCTCACTAAGTTGCTGAGAGCCTCACTAAGAAGCTGAGGCTGGCTTCGAACCCATGCGATCCTCCTGTCTCAGCCTCCCAAGCGCAGGGATTACAAATGTGCGCCCCCACGCCCGGCTTATTCATTATTTTGAAACCGGGTCTCACTGAGTTGCAGAGGGCCTCACTAAGTACCTGAGGCTGTCTGCGAACCGCAATCCTCCAGGTCTCAGCCTCCCGATTGCTGGGATTACAAGCATGCGCCACCACGCCCGGCTTGGGGGGGTTATCTTAATCATTAGCTTTGTTGTTAAACTCCCCAACAAACTAGTATTCTTGGACTTGTTGCTTACTTTCTCTCTCTTCCAAGGTAAACCTCCAGCCCTTTTTATTTTATTTGATACTTTGTTTTAGCCTATGGCCCTTCTCTCTCAGCCTCCCAAATGCTGGGATTACAAGCTCATCACCCTGATTCATTGCTTTCTTCTGGGAGTGAAAAATTACCTTTGATTTATCCTGAAACTTTGGCAATCATCAGTAATGTTCTGCTCCTACTGATCTTGGCCTAAAGAGTAAATCCAAAAAGAGAATTATGAATTATTATTACACCATCACAAGAAATTATTAAGTTCTAGGCTGAACACAAGATATAAATAATAGGATGGGGTCTGGTCTATTTCCCAAACATTTCCATTCAATTTGTTTTATTTTTTGTGGTACTGGAAACCGAACCCAGGGGTTTTCTACCCCAAGGCTACACTTCCAGAACTATTTTTTTTAATATTTCATTTGGAAAGAGGGTCTCACTAAGTTGCTGAAAACCTCACTAAGTAGCTGAGGCTTGTTTAGAACCTACACAATCCTCCTGTCTCAAGTCTGCCAGGTACTGGACTACAAGTGTGCCCTACCACGTCCCTCGCCTTTCAATATTTAAAATCATGCCACAGCACTAATGACCAAGAACCATGTGCACTCTGACTGACTAATGGAGGGAATGACACCACCCTTACCTACGCAGGCCAGGTTCCTCAAGGTTTCCTGCATCACATGTCGGTAGAGCTCCTTTTGGGAGGGATCCAGCAAAGCCCACTCCTCCAGGGTGAAGGTCACAGCCACATCCTCAAAAGCCAGCAATGCCTAAAACACGACACATATTTCTAGCAGGAAGGGTGAGACTCAGATCACTGCAGATCTATACTAACTTCAAAAGAAGTTCCCATGATGCTCTGTTCCCTAAATGTTCCCTCCATGCCTTGCTCATCACACTCTTACTCTCCATCCATTCCCACATCATGTCCTGCAGCAATTCTGATGGGAGGCTGAAGGTATCTGGTCCTAGGAGGACCCCAACACCCACAGTATTTCGGGGTCATTTCAACTTTTCTGTGGGCACCGTAGCATCTCTCAAATAAAGTCCTAGCTGTGTGTGGTGACATGCATTTGTAAACCCAGGACTGTCCAGCCTCAGTAACTGAAAGAGAGACCCTGTTTCAAAAGAAAAAATGAGCCGGGCATTGTGGTGCACACTTGTAATCCCCGCTATTCGGAGGCAGAGACAGGAGGATTGCGCTGGTTTAGAGCCAGCCTTCCTGGCTTAAGAGACCCTGTTTCAACATAAAAAGTAAAAAAATAGGTCTGGGAGTGTAGCCTGTGGGAGTGTATCCTGGAGGTAGAAGGGCTTCCAGGAACCCCAGGTACCACCAAAAAAAGAAAAAGGAAAAATGAAAAGGGCTGGGGGTGTAGCTCAGCTGTAGCATGCGCTTGGTTTCTATTTCTGGAACATAATGACTCCTATGTGCTTGTCTCCATTGTAAGATGGCAATGTGACTTGGAATTCACATATTAAACAATAATATCAGCAGCAAAGGTCATGAGACCCCAGACACCTGGCAAGCAGAGGTCAGAATTTATACTGGCCATCAGGCAGGAGAGCAGATTTGCAAGTCAGAGCAAGAAAAGGCGACATGGAAGGCGGTCGATATCTCGATGCCCTGCTTATGGTGCAAGCTGCTCTGCTCCCTTGAAGAAGTGTGGGTCTGTTTTTTGCACTAATAGTAAAAGGGCACCAGGTACTCAAGAGTTTAGCCATGTGTTGTGGCACACGTGTGTATTCTTAATACTTGGGAGACTGAGACAGGAGGATTGCAGACTGACAGCCAGCCTCACCAACCCAGTGAGGCTCCCATCAACTTAGGGAGACCCTTTCTAAATAAAAACAGGAGTGGCGCTGTGTGTGGTGGTGCATGCTTGTAATCCCTGCGCTTGGGAGGCAGAGACAGGAGGATGATGCAGGTTCAAAGCCAGCTTCCCTGGCTTAAGAGACCATGTTTCCAAATAAAATGTAAAATAGGTCTGGGTGTGTAGCCCATAGCCCAGAGGTAGAAGGGTTCCATCCCCAGTACCACCAAAAAAAAAAAAGGACTGGGGGTATAGTTCAGGGGTAGGACATCCTGATTTTAATCCACAATCTCATAAACAAAATAAAAAAGTCACAAAATAACCCTAGAGTGGTGACACAAACTTGTGGTCCCAGCACATGGAAGGCTAAAAAAGGAGGACTGCAGGTTTGAGGACATCATCAACACGTTGCCAGACTCTAAGCAATGTAATGAGATCTTGCTTCCAAAAATCTAAAGGGATGGGGAAGGTGCATGGACTTATAATGTCCTGGGTCAATCCAAAGCCCCATAGTCAAACAAGGAAATCAATCAATGAATCAATCAATCAATAAAGATAGCTGAGGTTGTAACTAGAGATAGAAATACTCCTACATAAATTCTGAGGATCATACATATACTCAAAGATAAAGGGATGGATGATAGAGAGAAACCTATTTACTCACTTGAAGATGATTATATAAATATTTTTTCTTAAATTAGTTCATTTTCATTTTTTTTTGTATGGGAGATTAAACACAGGCCATTCTACCTTCAAAGTTCACCTCCGTCTGGGCGTGGTGGTGCACGCTTATAATCCCAGCATTTAGGAGGCTGAGATTGGACAATTGTGGTTTCTGGACAGCCTCAGCTACTTAGTGAGACCATTTGCAAATCAGTGGCACCCTGTTTCAAAATAAACAATAAAACATAGGGTAGGGGGTATGGCTCAGAGGTCGAATGTTCCTGACTCCAGGTCAAGACCCACAAGAAAAAGAAAAAAGTTCACCTCCAACACTTTTCATTTGTTATTTAAATGAGGTACTGACAAATTGTACAGCACCTCACTAAGTTGGTGAGACTGGCCTACAAATGGTGATGCTATGTATCAGCCTCCCAAGTACTGGGACTTCAGGTGTGCACCACCTTACCCAAGTAACTTTACTGAGAATCAAATAACTTATTTCAGGAAATCTCTTTGAGCCCGGCATGGTGACACAAGCCCTTTGGACAGCTATGGACTGTTACAGATTGGGAGACTATGGTTTGGGGAAGCCATTCCCTGGGAACCCCTGCTAGGGTCCCGGACACACTTACCCCCAACCCATAACAAAACCCAAAACGATCCCAAACAGAAGAAAAACCGTGGATTCCTGTCCTAAGGTAAGAATAAATATGCATAGCTTGGACCTTTGCTGAAGATTTAAAGATGTTTATTAGAAAGATAGAAATACAGAAAATAGAAATACAGCCTCATGCCAAAATGGCATGAGGGGATGACTCAAATGAGTATACCAAAGGAATTACACGTGGACTCGGCCTTTTATACCCATGACCTCCATCTTGTTTGTGTGACTGAAGTAGTAAATGTCCCTGTAAGGTACCTCCCCTAGCAAGGTGTGGTGAGGTGTCTCCTTTCCTGGAGGGAGAGGTCAAACCCTGCTCCACCCTCCCTAGATCATCATGTAGATCTGTCTAAAGGCCTAGTTCTCCTTTCCTATTGACTGGTTAATTACTTTGAGGTAGGTTAATTGACATTGGAATAGCTGCCTATTTTAGGCAGAAATCAAGTCCTTTCTTTACCCATGTCTGCTGCCATTTTGACACAACTATTTTGAAATATATCAATTATTTTCTTTTGAAATATACTAATATTCAAAGATCTGATGACTCTGAGCCCCATTCATGGACAACATGATCATTCTGGTGTCCCATGAGGGTGGCAGTATAATTTTCAGTCAGCTATGAGGGATGCAGCTTGGAAACTGGTTGAGCCAGTTTTATAAGATCAAGGTAACTAAACAACATGTGACTGAGCAACCAAATGGTCAAAGAAAAAAAATAAAAAGGCAAAGGAAAAAATATGTTGAGACAAATGAAACCAAAATACAATGTACCAAAAGCATGTAGGACACAGTAAAATAATTCCATGAGAGAACTTTGTAATGATGAAGATCTACATTAAAAAAAGAGAAAGATGTTAAATAGATTACCTGTTATACCCCAGAGAAGTAAAAAAATATAAACAAGCAGAAAGTTAGAAGAAATAAATTAACAAAGAAGCAAAAATAAATACACTAGAAATAAAGACACTAGAAAAATAATAGAAAAGATCAATGATTGAGTTGTTTTTTTTAAATTTTTTATTGAACATATGGTATACATTTAAACTATACTTGGTGCTCTCTCTCCCTGCCCGTTTTCCCTTCCCCCATCCCACCATGGAAACCATGCCATATTCATAATTTTGCACATATTTGGGTGTAGACCCTCATTAATCAAGGTCAGTCTTTCTCCTCCCCTTTCTTTCCATTCAAGGTTTTTTTTTTTCTTTGACCATTTGGTTCCTCAGTCACATGTTGTTTAGTTTCCACTTATTTGTGAGTTTTCCTGTTATTAAGTTCTAGATTCATACCATTACATTTGGAAAAGACATTCTATGTAATTTTGAGATTCTTAAATTTGTCATGAAGTGGCCTAACACATGATCTGAAAAATGACCTAATGTGTATAAGGATGTGTATTCTGCTGTTTAGTGACATAATGCTTTCTATATGTCTTTTATATGTATTTGGTTTAAAGTTTAGTTCAAACCAGTGTTTTATTATATACTTTCTGTCTGAATAATCTTCTCCTGTTAAAAATTGAATTATTTAGCCGGGCGTGGAGGCGCACGCTTGTAATCCCAGCATTCGGGAGGCTGAGACCTGGAGGATCACGGTTCGCGGACAGCCTCAGCTCCTTAGTGAGGCCCTCTGCAACTCAGTGAGACCCGGTTTCAAAATAAAGAATAAAAAATAAGGCAGCGGGTGTAGCTTAGAGGTCAAATGCCCCTGGGTTCCATACTCAGACCCGCAAAAAAAAAAAAATTGAATTATTGATGTTAATTACTAAAAAAAAATTAAAAATTTTTAAAAAATTTTAAAAAAGATATATATTAATAATCAGAGCTTTCCCAAATCTTCCTAGGCTGTTCCCAATACTGGTACATTCCCCCCTCTGTCTAGTAACTTTCTGACACCTGTCAGGCCAAAGGTAAGTACAGAAAATACATTTGAACATTTACAATTTTACAAACATTTAACATGAGCTCAAATTCACTTAATTTTCCCCCTATTTCTATTGCATGAATGTACCCTTCAGCAAAGGAATAGGGACGTCGAGTCATTCATAAACTACTTCGAGCTGAACAGGGGCGAAGTTGGGGGGCCCCAGCTTTAGGGTAACATTCATGCATGTAGTTGGCATGGGGGAATCAGATGGGTCCATGTCGTGGACGTCCATGACGATCCAAAGGGCCTCAATAGATGTCTGTTAGGTTCTGTCTGTCAGCAAGCTTTAAGCCTATGAGATAATACTCAATACAGGTTAACCATGAAACCCAAAAGATAACACTTAAATGAGAAATTAAAACATGTTTTGCTGATTTAAGCTGAAATACACAAAAGTGGGATGTATTAAGTTTATTTTGCACCACGTGAATCCAGAAATTAGTACTGTGGAGACCTGAAATAGGCTTTGGAATAAAGATTTTAGATGATTTGATGAGCACCAGGTCACCTGGACAAAACAGAATTTATCCTTTTCCTCTGAATAGTCCTGAGATATACTTTGAGAGAAAGTGATAACAATATATTCCTATGTTCTAGATCATTTCCTTCCCCTTGTGTCTCCTGGAGTATTCCAAACAAGTTATTTGCATTGAAATCTTCACATTAGAGGATTATACTACATGGCAAATTTTCAAAGAATCTGAAAGCTATTTTTTTGCACTGGACAACTCACTTGTACTTTTCACATTAGTAAGGATTTATTTTAATGTGCAACTAAGCGATGAACTAAAGACTGCACATCTCCTTTAAACAAGGTTTTTCCCCACACCGTGCTCTTTCCTATCTGTGAATTGGTACAGATTGCTAAGGGCATCCCCCAAGCTTCACATTGACAGGAACACTCTCAACCACGCATTCCTCTAAGACAGGGAAGCCTGCCTAGAGTGTATATTGGGAATTACTCTCCCTTGTGAGTTCTTTCTTGTCTGTACAAGGAACTAGATATCCTGAAGGCATTCCACAAGGCTTACATATGTAAGGCTCCTGCATTTGAGGATTGGAAGAACTAAAGGCTGTCCCACATTGCTTGCTCAGTTTCTCTCCCATGTGACTCCTTTCATGATTTCTTTTTATTTTATTTTTTATTTTATTTTATTATTTTTTTTTTTTGGCGGGTCTGGGGGTGGAACCCAGGGGCATTCGACCTCCAAGCTACACCCCCTGCCCTATTTTTTATTCTTTATTTTGAAACCGGGTCTCACTGAGTTGTGAAGGGCCTCAAAGGTAGCTGAGGCTGTCCGTGAACCGCGATCCTCCTGTCTCAGCCTCCCGAATGCTGGGATTACAAGCGTGCGCCACCATGCCCGGCTATATTTTCATGGTTTCTTAGGGAATGAGGATCAGAGTAAGATTTTCCACATAGACTACATACTTAAGGTTTCTCTCCAGCGTGAGTCCTTTCATGTCTCTTAATACTTTGGGAACATTTAAAGGCTTTCCCACATTGCTTTCACACATTGGTTTTCTACCCAGTGTGAATTCGCTCATGTCCCCGAAGTTCAGTGGAAGATTTAAAGGCTTTCCCACATTGCTTTCACACATTGGGTTTCTCCCCAGTGTGAATTCTCTCATGTATTTGAAGGTTAGTGGAGGATCTAAAGGCTTTCCCACATTGCTTACATACATAGGGTTTCTCCCCAGTGTGAATTCACCCATGTATCTGTAATTGACTGAAAGATCTAAAGGCTTTCTGACATTGCTTACATACATAGGGTTTCTCCCCAGTGTGAATTCGCTCATGTACTTTAAGTTCACTAGAAGATCTAAAGGCTTTCCCACATTGCTTACATACATAGGGTTTCTCCCCAGTGTGAATTTGCCCATGTACCTGTAATTGACTGAAAGATCTAAAGGCTTTCTGACATTGCTTACATTCATAGGGTTTCTCCCCAGTATGAATTCGCTCATGTACCCGAAGTTCAGTGGAAGATTTAAAGGCTTTCCCACATTGCTTACATACATAGGGTTTCTCCCCAGTGTGAATTCGCTCATGTACCCGAAGTTCACTGGAAGATCTAAAGGCTTTCCCACACTGCTTACATACATAGGGTTTCTCCCCAGTGTGAATTCGCTCATGTGCCCAAAGGTGACTGAAAGATCTAAAGGCTTTCCCACACTGCTTACATACATAGGGTTTCTCCCCAGTGTGAATTCGCTCATGTCTCCAAAATTCACTGGAAGATCTAAAGGCTTTCCCACATTGCTTACATACATAGGGTTTATCCCCAGTGTGATTTCGCTCATGTACCCGAAGTTCACTGGAAGATCTAAAGGCTTTCCCACATTGCTTACATACATAAAGTTTCTCCCCAGTGTGATTTCGCTCATGTCGCTGAAGGTTACTGGAAGATCTAAAGGCTTTCCCACATTGCTTACATACATAGGGTTTCTCCCCAGTGTGAATTCGCTCATGTGCCCGAAGGTGACTGGAAGATCTAAAGGCTTTCCCACATTGCTCACATACATAGGGTTTCTCCCCAGTGTGAATACGCTCATGTACCTGAAACTCACTGGAAGATCTAAAGGCTTTCCCACATTGCTTACATACATAGGGTTTATCTTCGGTGTGAATTCGCTCATGTGCCCGAAGGTACCTGGAAGATCTAAAGGCTTTCCCACATTGCTTACATACATAGGGTTTCTCCCCAGTGTGAATTCGCTCATGTACTTGTAATTGACGCGAAGATCTAAAGGCTTTCCCACACTGCTTACATACATAGGGTTTCTCACCCGTATGTACTCGCATATGTCTCTTAAGGTTCCCAGAAATGCTAAAGGCTTTCCCACACTGTTCACATACATAAGGCTTCTCTCCACTGTGAATTCTTCCATGGATTTTAAGGTAATGAGAACTATTGAAGGTTTGCCCACACTGCTCACATTCATTGTGTTGATCTCCACTGTGACTCCCTTTATCCTTCAGAAAGCTCTTGGGAGAACTGAAGGCTTCCTCCTGTTCTTTGTATTGACCAGGTTTCTCTCCATATTTCAAAGGCACACATGGTTTCTGTCCAGAGTGAGCACCGTGGGGCTTATTTAAGGATAAATGACCACAGAGAACATCTCCACACATCTGCCTTTCACCTGGTTTGACTCCAGGATGAGTTTTCTGCTTGACAATAGGATCTGGACAGCAGCTAAAGATTATTCCACAGTCACTACCAAGTTCATATTCAAATAATCTCTTTACCAGATTTCTGAAAAAAAGAGAGAGAGAAGTATATTAGTAATTCGGTGTTAATTAAGAATTTTCTACAGAGCCAGGCATGGTGGCTCACACCTGTAATCCCAGCACTTGGGAGGCTGAGACAGGAAGATTGCACAGGTTCGAACCCAGCCTCAGCTACTTAGTGAGGCTCTCAGCAACTTAGTGAGACTCTGTTAAAAAATGAAATATAAATATTGGAATATCCAATTGTAGAAGTTCAATGTATATAATTTTTTTTTTGGTGGTACTGGGGGTGTAACCCAGAAACTTTCTACCTCCAGGCTATACTCTCAGACCTATTTTATATTTCATTTGGAAACAGGGTCTCACTACGTTGCTGAGAACTAAGGCTGACTTCGAACCTGTGCGATCCTCCTATTTCACATCCCAAGCGCCGGGATTACACACGTGCGCCACCACGCCCGGCTTTGTATGCGAATTTTTTAAAAATTAAATTATTAGCCGGGCGTGATGGTGCACACTTGTAATCCCTGCGCTTGGGTGACTGAGACAGGAGGATCGCACAGGTTCGAAGCCACCCTCTGCTACTTAGTGAGGCTCTCAGTAACTTGGTGAGACCCTGTTTCCAAATAAAATATAAAATAGGTCTGGGAGTATAGCCCAGAGATAGAAAGCCTCTGAGTACCATCCTCAGTACCACACACACACAAAAAAACCAAATAAATAAAAATTAATTAATTAATTTTTGTGTGTGTGGTACTGGAGTTCCTGGAAACACTTCTACCTCCAGGCTACATGCCCAGACCTACTATTTTTATATTTTTATTTGGAAATACAGTCTCTAAGCCAGCACGGCTGGCTTTGAACATGGCTGATCCTCCTGTCTCAAACTCATAATCATGGGGATCACAAGTGTGGGCCTCCACGCCCGGCTGTATTTTTAAAATATGGTCTGAGCTACTTTTCTAAGACTTATTGCTTACTTTCTCTCCCTTCAAGCTAAATCTCCAGCCTTTTTAATTTTATTTTATACTTTGTTTTAACCTATGATTCTTTTGTCTCAGCCTCCCAAGTGCTGGGATTACAAGCTCACCCCCTACCTGACTCATTGCTTTCTTCTGGGAGTGAAAAATTACCTTGGATTTCTCCCGAAAGTTTGGTAAACATCAGTATTGTTCTGCTTCTCCTGATCTTGGCCTAAAGTGTAGACACAGAAAGAGAATTATGAATCATTAAAATATAATGACAGAATTATTATTATTATTATTATTATTATTATTATTATTATTATTATTATTATTATTTTGGTGGTACTGGGGTTCCTGGAAGCCCTTCTACCTCCAGGCTACACTCCCAGACCTATTTTATATTTTTGTTTGGAAACAGGGTCTCTTAATGCAGCGAAGCTGGCTCTGAACCAGCGCGATCCTCCTGTCTCGGCCTCCCAAGCGCAGGGATTACAAGCGTGCGCCACCACGCCCAGCAGAATTATTAAATTATAGGCTGAATGCAAGATATAAACAATGTGATGAGGCCTGGTATATTTCCCAAAACGTTTCCTTTCAAGATTCTTTTCTTTCTTTTGACAGGTCTGGAGATGGAACACAGTGGCATTCGACCTCTGAGCTGCACCCTCACGCTTTTTTTTGTTTGTTTTTGCGAGTCTGGGGATGGAACCCAGGGGCATTCGACCTCCGAGCTACAGTCCCTGCCCTATTTTTAATTTTTTATTTTGACACCGAATCTCACTGAGTTGCAGAGGTCCTCACTAAGTAGTTGAGGCTGTCTGCAAACCATGATCCTCTGGCCTCAGCTTACCAAATGATGGGATTACAAGCATGCGTCACCACGCCTGGCTCCTCATGCTATTTTTAATTAAAAAAATTCAAATCATGTCACAGCACTGATTAAAAAAAAAAACCTTGTGCACTCTGATTGACTAATGGAGGGAATGACACCACCCTTACCTACGTAGGCCAGGTTCCTCAAGGTTTCCTGCATCACGTGTCGGTAGAGCTCCTTTTGGGAGGGATCCAGCAAAGCCCACTCCTCCAGGGTGAAGGTCACAGCCACATCCTCAAAAGCCACCAACGCCTAAAACATGTACATATTTCTAGCATGAAGGGTGAGACTCAGATCACTGCAGATCTATACTAACTTCAAAGGAAGTTCCCATGATGCTCTGTTCCCTAAATGTTCCCTCCATGCCTTGCTCATCACACTCTTACTCTCCATCCATTCCCACATCATGTCCTGCAGCAATTCTGATGGGAGGCTGAAGGTATAAATTCCTGGGAGGATCCCAACACCCACAGTATTTGAGTCATCTCAACTTTTCTTTGGGCATTGTAGCATCTCTCTAATAAAGTTCTAGCTGTGTGTGGTGATATGCACTTATAAACCAAGGACTATCCAAACTCAGTTACTTAAATGATATATTTTTTTTTGGTAGTACTGAGGGTGTAACCCAGGGGCTTACTACCTCCAGGCTATACTCACAGACCTATTTTATATTTTATTTGGAAACAGGGTCTCACTAAGTAGCTGAGGCTAGCTTCAAACATGTGGATCCTCCTGTAATCCTCCCAAGTGTGGGGATTACAAGCGTGCGGCTCCACGCCCAGCCATGGTTTCTATTTCTGGTACATAATGACTCCTATGTACTTGTCTCCATTCTAAGATGGCAATGTGACTTGGAATTCACATATTAGGCAATAATGAACAGGAGCAAAGGCATGAGACCCCAGACACCCAGCAAGCAGAAATCAGAGTTCATGCTGGCCATCAGGCAGGAGTGCAGGTTGGCAAGCCAGAGCAAGAAAAGGCAGACACGGAAGGCGGTCGATGTCTGGTCCCTGCTTATGGTGTAAGCTCCTCTACACACTGGAATATCTGTGGTCCTGTTTTTTCCAGTAATAGCAAGATGGCACCAAATAATCAAGCGGTTGGCCAGGTGTGGTGGAACATGTCTGTTTGCTTAATACTTGGGAGGCTGAGACAGGAGAACTCCAGACTGAAAGCCAGCCTCACCAACCCAGTGAGGCTCCCATCAACTTAGTGAGACCCTTTCCAAATAAAAATAGGACTGGGTGTGCAGTTCAGTGGTAGGATGTCCTGTCTTCAACCTGCAGCCCCATAAACAAATAAATAAGCCACTAAAATAACCCAAGTGTGCTCACACAAACCTGTGGTCCCAGCACATGGAAGGCTAAAAAAGGAGGACTGCAGGTTTGAAGCCATCATCAATGTGTTTCCAGACTCTAAGTGATATAATGAGAACTTGCTTCCAAAAATCTAAAGAGATGGGGAAGGAGCATAGACTTGCAATGTCAATGTCCTGGGTCAATGCAAAACCCCACAAACAAACAAACAAACAAACAAGCAAACAAGAAAAGAAAGAAAGAAAGAGAGAGAGAGAAAGAAAGAAAGAAGGCAAGCAAGCAAGCAACAAGCTGAGCAGGGTAACTAGAGGTAGAAATACTCCTACATCAATTCTCAGGATCATACATATACTCAAAAGATAGACAGAAGTCTATTTATTCACTCACAGATGATTATATAAATATTTTTTAAATAAAATCATTTTAATTTTTCCTTTTTTCTTTTTTTTTTTTTTGTATTGGAGATTGAACCCAGAGCCATTCTACTTTCAAAGTTCACCTCCAACACTTTTCACTTTTTAGCTTCCAAGGAGGTATTGACAATTCGTACAGAGCCTCAGTTGCTGAGGCTGGCCAACAAACTGTGATGCTATGTCTCAGCCTCCCAAGTCCCGGGAATACAGGTGCTCACCACCTTACCCAAGGAACTTTACTGTTAAGCACATAACTTATTTCAAGAAATGTCTTTGAGCCAGGTGTGGTGACACACGCTTGTAATGTCAGTACTTGGGAGGCTAGGACAGTAGTACGCATGGGTTCGAAGCCAGCCTTAGCTATTTAGTGAGGCTCTCAGCACCTTAGTGAGACTCTGTTTCAAATTAAAATATAAAAAGTATGTGACTGTAACCCAGAGGTAGGATGGTAGAAGATCTCTGGGTTCCATCTCCAATGGCAAAAAAAAAAAAAAAAAAAAAAAAATCCTTCATCAGAACTCATCATTCGGGCGACCGAGAAAAGCAGGGCTTAAGAGCCCCGCTAACAACCAATCTCCATTACAACAAAACCAGCGCCTTTCATAGCCAGAAAACACCATCACCAGAAAAACAAAAAAACCACCAGGCTTCAGAGAGAAAGCGAACTGAGAACAGAGCTCAGGGCCACAGAGGAGACATACGCGCCCGAGGACGCGGCAGCAGCGCCATACTGCCGGCGGCAGCGGTGAACTCAACGGACGGCTACAGCAAGCCGAGGTGAGCCGCTGCGGAAAGCCAGGCGGGATCTTTCGGTGCATAGAGCATTTAAAGCTCCCAGTGGCTGAGCTCAGCACACGCTGCAGGGATTCAGAGTGGAAATCAAAACCAGAGAAGAAAAAATACTCCAGCCTCATGGCCGAGGGCGTGGCAGCGGCGCCATATTGCCACCGGGGGTGGCAGCAGCAGTGAATTCACCGAGTCCAGTACAGCTACATCTGCGTACTCAAGAACAGTGAGTCAAATTGCGGGCCACAGAGGAGAAATCCCAGTACTGTACCACTTGGGACTTGACCCAGTGAGGGAGTGGTGGTGGCAGAGATATCACACCATAGGAGAACGTGCAACCTGGCACGCCCCATAGTTTAAAGCAGCCTCTATCGACTCCCTGGGTCGGAGACTCTGTGATACAACCCAGTAAAGGAGTAGTGGGGTCTGAGATAATACAGACTCGAGATCCAGAGCACCTTAAGTGAAGCCATAGTGACCCAGAGAAGGCACAAACCTCCAAAATCATGGGAAAGAGGAATAACACTGGAGCAATGAATGCGCACAACCCCACAACATCAGAACCTGATAAAACAGAAAATCAGAGATTTCTAGAAGATAAAATCAGGAAAATAACTGTAGAAATAATAGAGGTGCTTCGAAAAGAACTCAGAGAGAGCCAAAAAGAGATAAAGGATGCAATTAATGAAGTAAAGGCCTCAATTCAAAGCACAAACAACCGATTAGACCACATGGAGAACAGAATCTCGCTCTTAGAAGATGAGCAATCCAAAAATGAACGCATAGTTTCTAATCTAGAAAAAAATATCCAACAGCAGGAATCTGACATTGAAGAAATATGGGCCCATCTTAAGAGAGCTAACCTAAGAATAATTGGAATAGAGGAGGGAAAAGAAAGTGATACCAAAGGGATCAACAATCTCTTCAAGGAAGTAATAGCAGAAAATTTTCCAAACATAGAGCAAGAGGTTGATACACAGATCCAGGAAACTTATAGAACTCCCTTTAGACAGGATCGGAGAAGAGGATCCCCACGCCACATAATTGTCAAAATGACCAATGTGGAAGCCAAGCAGAAAATCTTAAAGGCAACAAAAACAAAGGGCCAAGTGACATTCAGAGGCAAACCAATTAGAATCACTCCAGACTTCCCAAACCAAGTCATGAGAGCCAGAAGGGCTTAGAGTAACATATTCCAAACTCTGAAAGAAAACAACTTCCAGCCAAAAATTTCCTATCCAGCAAAACTTTCTATCAAATTAGATGGAGAAATAAGAAGCTTCCATGACAAACAGAAACTGAAGGAATTTATGTCTTCAAAACCAGCACTAGAGAAAATACTCAAAGAGATTAACTACAAAGAAGAAATAGGTAACACACACCAGAACCAGAGAAACAAGACTTTTCATCCAGCAGACAACTAAGATTGGTTATCTGTGGAGATTCATTATTTATGTTAGGCTTTTACCTATCTCTAAAGGGTATTGTTTGCCTTTATTGCTGTTAATTTTTAGGATTTCTAGTTGGAATATTAATATACCTTCAGATATAGCATTTGGAAATATTTTATCCCATTCTATTAGTAACTGTTAACTCTGTTTACATTGTCTTTGGATATACAATATTTTTTTTATTTTTTAGGGAGTTTGTATACTCCTCTGTTGCCTGTGCCATTGAAATCATAACCAAGAAATCACTGCCAATTTCAATGTTGTGAGGTTTAATGACCCAGATTTTCTCCTAAAAGTTTATAGTCTTAAGATTTATATTTAGGTCTTTTATCTATTTTGAGTTAATATTTGTATATGGGATTAGGTAAGGGTCCAATTTTATTCTTTTCCATGTAATTATTATTTTTTAACAATATTTAGTTAAAAGATTAATATTTCCACCACCAAATGTTCATGGAAACCTTGTCAAAAATAACTTGACAATATAGGGAAAAATTTAGCTCTAGGCTTTTATTTAACTCCAATGGTTTATATATCTGCCTTTAGAATAGTACTACACTGTTTCAATTATTGTAGCTTTATATGGTTTGAAATCAGAAAATATATATCTTCTAGCTTTGTTCTTTTTCAAGATCGTTTTGGGTACCTAGAGTCCATATTCCATATTAGGATAGATTTTTTCGGAAAAATAAATATATAAATATATGATAGTTTCACCTAAAAAAATAGAAAAAAATATTCTCTGGTAAGAAAGAAAGCAAAAAGAAATATTGAAATGTTATCATTAAGTCATCAAAAGCTTGGTATCAGACAAATGAAACTGTTATGTGAGATTATCATTTTTAATTTTAGATAAATTGCCATAATACTAGATGTCAACTACTAAGCCAAGCATGGGAGAGAGGGATAGGGAGAGAATGGGGTGGGGATTGGGTGGGGGCTGACTGGGAAAAGGGTGCATGTATGTCTACAAAAGTATGTATCCTACTATGATGTATGAATACAGTGCACCAATTAAAAAAAATAAATAAATAAAATAAAATAAAATAAAAATAAGGTTAAAAAAAAAGATGTATGACTACAATGCACCAATAAAAATTAAAAAAAAAAAGAATTTTGTATAGGTCCAGGTGTGGTGGCATACACTTGTAATCCCAGTGCTCGGGAAGCTGAGAAAGGAGGACCGCACAGGTTCCAAGCCAGCCTCAACTACTTAGTGAAGTTTTGAGCAATTTAGTGAGACCCTGTTTCCAAATAAAAAGTATAAAATGGTCTGGGAATATAGCCTGGAGATAGAAAGACCCTGGGTTCCACCCCTAGTAACACCAAAAAGAACTAAAGAATTTTGTATGAGACATGTGAGTTTAGAAATTTTATTGATTTTTTTTTTGCAGGTTTGTGGATGTAACCCAGGTGCATTTGACCTCCACACGACAACCCTTGCCCTATTTTTTATTCTTTATTTTGACACAGCATCTCACTAAGTTTCAGAGGGCCTCAGTAGGTAGTACCTGAGGCTGTCCACCAACCATGACCCTCCGGCTGCAGTCTCCCGAATGCTGGGAATACAAGCGTATTCCACCACGCCCAGCTAGAAATTTTTTAACATGATTTGCTGAAATGCTCTTCAGAATACATCTAGGAGCTATTATCAAAGCACTAGTATCCATATCAAGCCTTTCTCTCTTTGATAAATCATTCTGTCCTTTTTCTTTTCATTTATTTTGTGGTATGAGGATAGAACCCAGTGCCTTTTACATGCTGCAAAAGTGTTCTACTGCCCAGAGTGGTGGCATATACTTGTACTCCAAGTATTTGAAAAGGCCAACACAGATGGATCAAAGGTTAAAAACCACCATCAGCTATTTTTTTTAAAGCTAGAAGATGTATATTTTCTGATTTTAAACCATATAAAGCTACAATAATTGAAACAGTGTAGTACTGTTCTTAAGGCAGATATATAAACCATTGGCGTTAAATAAAAGCTTAGAGATAAATTCTTCCATATATTGTCAAGTTATTTTTGACAAGGTTTCCACGAACATTTGGTGGAGGAAATACTAATCTTTTAACTAAATATTGTTGAAAAATAATAATTACATGGAAAAGAATAAAATTGGACCCTTACCTAACACATATACAAATATTAACTGAAAATAGATAAAAGACCTAAATATAAATCTTAATACTATAAACTTTTAGAAGAAAATCTGGGTCATAAAATCTCACAACATTGAAATTGGCAGTGATTTCTTAAATATGATTTCAATGGCACAGGCAACAGAAGAGTATACAAACTCCCTAAAAAATGAAAAAATATTGTATATCCAAAGACAATGTAAACAGAGTTAAAAGTTACTGATAGAATGGGATAAAATATTTCCAAATGCTATATCTGAAGGTATACTAATATTCCAACTAGAAATCCTAAAAATTAGCAACAATAAAAGCAAACAATACAATTTAGAGATAGGTAAAAGACTAACATAAATAATGAATCTCCACAGATAACCAATCTTAGTTGTCTGTTGGATGGAAAATCTTATTTCTCGGGTTCTGGTGTGTGTTACCTATTTCTTCTTTGTAGTTAATCTCTTTGAGTATTTTCTCTAGCGCTGGTTTTGAAGACATAAATTCCTTCAGTTTCTGTTTGTCGTGGAAGCTTCTTATTTCCCCATATAATTCGATAGAAAGTTTTGCTGGGTAGGAAATTTTTGGCTGGAAGTTGTTTTCTTTCAGAGTTTGGAATATGTTACTCCAAGCCCTTCTGGCTCTCATGACTTGGTTTGGGAAGTCTGGAGTGATTCTAACTGGTTTGCCTCTGAATGTCACTTGGCCCTTTGTTTTTGTTGCCTTTAAGATTCTCTGCTTGGCTTCCACATTGGTCATTTTGACAATTATGTGGCGTGAGGATCCTCTTCTCTGATCCTCTCTATCGGGGGTTCTATGTTTCCTGGACTTTTGTATCAACCTCTTGCTCTATGTTTGGAAAATTTTCTGCTATTAGTTCCTTGAAAAGATTGTTAATCCCTTTGGTTTCACCTTCTTTTCTCTCCTCTATTCCAATTATTCTTAGGTTAGCTCTCTTAAAATGGGCCCATATTTCTTCAATGTCAGATTCCTGAAGTCGGATTTGTTTTTCTAAATTAGAAACTATGCGTTCATTTTTGGAATGATCATCTTCTAGGAGCGAGATTCTATTCTCCATGTGGTCTAATCGGTTGTTTGTACTTTGAATTGAGGCCTTTACTTCATTAATTGCATCCTTTATCTCTCTTTGGCTCTCTCTGAATTCTTTTTGAAACACCTCTATTATTTCTACAGTTATTTTCCTGATTTGATCTTCTAGAAATCTCTGAATTTCTGTTTTATCAGGTTCTGATGTTGTGGGTTTGTGGGCATTCATTGCTCCATTGTTATTTCTCTTTCCCATGATTTCAGAAGTTTGTGCCTTCTCTGGGTTCTTCCCTAGGTCACTACGACTTCACTTAAGGTGCTTTGGATCTCGAGTCTGTGGTATCTCAGTCCCCTCTACTCCTTTACTGGGTTGTATCGCAGAGTCTCAGTACCAGGGAGTCAATCGAGGCTGCTTTAGACCATGGGGGGTGCCAGGTTGCACGTTCTCCTATGGTGTGATATCTCTGCCACCACCACTCCCCCACTGGGTCAAGTCCCTGTGAGTACAGTACTGGGATTTCTCCTCTAGGGGCCGCAATTTGACTCACTGTTGAGTGCGTAGATGGACCTGTCGTGGAACCAGTGAATTCGCTGCTGCTGCCGCCGGTAGCAATATGGCGCTGCTGCCACGCCCTCGGCCGTGTGGCTGGCGTATTTCTTTTCTGTTTTTGAACTCCACTCTGAGACCCTGCAGGGTGCGCTGAGCCCAGCCCCTGGGAGCTTCAGCTGCTCCCTGCGCCGAGAAATCTGCCGAATCCCGCCTGGCTGTTCCGCAGCAGCTCACATCGGCTCGCTGTCCGCCGCTCCTCTCTGGAGCTTGGTGGGCTGTTGAGTGCGTTGGTCTGGTGCCGTCCGGTGAACTCGCCGCTGCCGCCAGCAGTACGGCGCTGCTGCCGCGTTCTCGGGCGTGAGGCCGGCGTATCTCCTCTCTGGTTTCTGAGCTCCGTTATGAGTTCCCTTCCTCTCTGAAGCCTAGTGCTGCAAGGCAAAATGGCGCCCGCCGCTTCATGACGTGGCTCTGGCTGCAGCACTGCGGTCTGGTTTCTGGTGTCTCGTTTTTCCAGCCCTCTTTTTCTCTGTCCCTTAAAATTACATTTTTTGTTTCTCTGCTGATGGTGTTTTCTGGCTAGGAAAGGCTCTGATTTTGTGGTAATAGAAATTGGTTGTTAGCGGGGCTCATAAGCCCCGTTTTGCTCCGTCGCCATCTTCCCGGAAGTCTCCAGCTATTTTGAGAGAACTTTTTTCCAAGTCGAAGGCCCCTGGGTTAAATTATCAGTAACACACACAAGCAGAAACACACTTTCTCTTTCTCTTTCTTTCCCTCTTCTTTCTTTGTCTGTCTTTCTCTCTCTCTACTTCTGACCTATATCCATAGCTTTTTTTTTCTTTTCTTTTTTTTGGGGTGGTACTGGGGATAGACCCCTTCTACTTTTGGGCTACACTCCCAGACCTATTTTTATATTTTATTGGAAACAGGGTCTCTTAAGCCAGTGAGGCTGACTTTGAACCTGCGGTATCCTATCTCCTCCTCCAAAGCGCGGAGTTGTTTTTTTTGTTTTGTTTTGTTTTGTTTTTTGCGGGTCTGGGGATGGAACCCTGAGGCATATGACCTCCGAACCACACCCCCTGCCCTATTTTTTATTCTTTATTTTGAAACAGGGTCTCACTGAGTTGCAGAGGGCCTCACTAAGTAGCTGAAGCTGTCCGCGAACTGGTCTCAGCCTCCCGAATGTTGGGATTACAAGTGTGCGCCACCACACCCGGCTCCTCCATAGCTTTTGATTTTTAATTTTTTTTTGTTTTCATTTATTTATTTATATATTTAGTTAGTTAGTTAGTTTTTTGTGGTGCTGGGGATGAAAACCAGAGGCTTTTTACCTCCGGGCTATGCTCCCAGACCTATTTTTTAACATTTTTTAATTTGGAAACAGGGTCTCACTAAATTGCTGAGAGCCTCACTAAGTAGCTGAGGCTGGCTTTGAACCTATGCGATCCTCCTGTCTCAGCCCCCGAAGCACGGGGATTGCAAGTGTGTGCCACCACACCCGGCTCTTCATAGCTTTTGATTTTTTTAAATTTTTCTTTGTTTTCTTTTAAACTACTGGGCATTAGCTGGGCGTGGTGGCACACGCTTGTAATCCCAGTATTTGGGAGGCTGAGACCAGAGGATCGCGGTTCACAGGAAGCCTCAGCTACTTAGTGAGGCCCTCTGCAACTTAGTGAGACCCTGTTTCAAAATACAGAATAAAAAATAGGGCTGGGGCTGTAGCTCGGATGTCAAATGCCCCTGGGTTCCATCCCCAGATCCGCAAAAAAAAAAAAAAAAAAGAAAAAATAATAAACTACTGGGCATTGCCAGGCGTGGTGGTGCATGCTTGTAATCCTGTGCTTGGGTGGCTGAGACAGGAGGATCACGCAGGTTCGAAGCCAGCCTCAGCTGCCTTAATAGACCCTGTTTCCAAAGAAAATATAAAATAGGTCTGGGAGTGTATCCTGGAGGTAGAAGACCCCTTTGTTCCATCCTCAGTACCACCAAAAAATAAATAAATAAAAATAAACTACTGGGCATCAAAATCATGGGCTTTGTACCTCCAAGCTATACCCCAACACTTTTTATTTTTAAATAGAGTCCCACTAATTGGCTGAGTGCCTCTAACCTGCAATCTTCCTACTTTAGCTCCTTAAGTACTTGTATAACAGGAATAGACCACCACGGCAAGCCTTCTAAATGAAGATTACACCCAGATGAATTCTACCTCCCAGTTAGACCACAGTCCCACTCCTTCCTTCCTTCCTTCCTTCCTTCCTTCCTTCCTTCCTTCCTTCCTCCCTCCCTCCTTCCCTCCCTCCCTCCCTTTCTTTCTTTCTTTCTTTCTTTCTTTCTTTCTTTCTTTCTTTCTTTCATTCTTTCTTGTACTGGGAGTGGAACCCAGAAACTTTGCTACCTCCAGGTTATACTCCCAGACCTACTTATACTTTATTTGGAAACAGGGTCTCACTATCTTGCTGAGAGCCTCACTAGGTAACTGAGGCTGGCTTCGAACCTCCTGTCTCATTCTCCCAAGCACTGGGTTTACAAGCGTTGGCTACCACACCTGGCTCATTCCCTTCTATTTTGACAGCGTGTCTCTCAAACTTTGAACCAGGGTCTCTCTAGTCTCATTAGTTGCTAATCTGGTTTCACATCTGAGATTTCTGTCACATTCCCCTAAATACTGCCAGTACAGGCCTTCTCCACCTTCCTAGTCTTTAATTTTACACTCTCTCCCTAATGTTTCTGGGCTGGCCAAAAACTCACATTCCTCCTGCCTAAGCCTTCCACGTAGTTGGGCTTATAGGCCTGAGCCACCACAGCTGGCTCATCTCCCGTTTCATAATATTCTTTTCCCAGTTAACTATTTAATTATACCGAATATTTAAATCATATTGAAACACATTCTAGTGCTCCATGTGAACAATATTAGAGACAAAATCTGCGTTAGACATTGAACTGTTGGCATAAGATACCTCAAAGTTGTGTCCCATTGTGTACACAAAATCTTTTTTATAAGCTGGGCATGGTGGTGCACACTTGTAATCCCAGCATCTGGGGAGCGGAGACTGGAGAATTACGGTTCGTGGATAGACTCAGCTACTTAGTGAGGCCCTTCACAACTCAGTGAGACCCTATTTCAAAATAAAGAATAAAAAATAGAGCTGGGGGTATGGCTCAGAGGTCAAATGTCCCTGAGTTCCAGCTCAAGACATGCAAAAAAAAATTATTTATTATCTACAACCTTATTCCCAAACCCTGACATACATGAATCATAAGAAAAACCGAACTGATGGTGTCACATTTGTGCTCCTGATGTTGTAATGTTAAAGTCAAAACATTTCTTTCTTTGTTTTCCTTTCTTTTTTTCCCCCCTGCAGTACAGGGGATGTATTCTACCTCTGAGCTGCACCCCTAACCCCTTTCTTTCTTTCTTTCTTTCTTTCTTTCTTTCTTTCTTTCTTTCTTTCTTTCTTTCTTCTCTTTTGCAGGTCTGAGGATGGAACCTATGCGCATGTAACCTCTACACTACACCCCCTTCCCTATTTTTATACATTTATTTAATTAATTATTTATTTATTGGTGCTACTTGTATGCCTGGAAATCCTTCTACCTCCGGGCTACACTCCCAGAGATCTATTTTTTATATTTTCATTTGGAAACAGGGTCCCTAAGCCAGTGAGGATAGCTTCAAACCTGCAAGATCCTCCTGTCTCTGCCTCCCAACCGTGGGGATTATAAGCATGCGCCACCACTCCCGGCTTATACTATTTTTTGTTACTTTATTTTTTTTTCTTTTAAAACTCATCATTTACTTTATTTATTTATTTTTGTGTGTGCAGTGGATCTGGGGATGGAACCCAGGGGTATTCTACCTCTGAGCTATACCCCCTGCACTGTTTTTTAGTCTTTATTTTGAGACAGGGTCTCTCTAAGTTGTGAAGGGCCTCACTAAGTTGCTGAGGCTGTCCTTGAACCGTGATCCTCTGGTCTCAGCCTCTCGAATGCTGGGATTACAAGCGTGCACCACCATGCCCAGCTATTTATTTATTTATTTATTTTTAATACAAATATTTTATTGAACATAAATGGTATACATTTAAACTATACTTGGTGCCCTCTCCCCCTGCCCCCGTTTTCCCTTCCCCCCTCCCACCAATGATTGTCAAGGGTAACCATGCCATATTCATAATTTTACACATATTCAGATGTAGACCCTCATTAATCAAGTTCAGCCTTCCTTCTCTCCTATCTTTCCATTCAAACTTTGCTGATATTTCCCCTCCATTATCTGGAGTCCCACTGGTATCCTCTATGTTCTCTTGTTTGGGCATATTAGAGGAAACATATGTACCTTCTCCTTCTGTGCATGGTTGGTCTCACTTAATATAATGCTCTCTAGGACTTTCCATCTTCTAGCAAATGATATGTTTTTGTTCTTCTTTATGGCTGAATAGAATTCCTATGTGTGTATATCCCAAAGTCTTGCAATCTATTCATCTGTTGAAGGAGACCTGGGTTGGTTCCATATTTTGGCTAATACGAATTGTGCTGCTATGAACATAGGTATGCATATGTTGCTGTAGTTCTTTGAATTCAACTCCTTTGGAAAAATACCCAGGAGTGGTAGAGCTGGATCATATATATGGTGGGTCTATTGCCAGCTTTCTTAGGAATCTCCACACAGATCTCCATAGTGGCTGAACTAGTTTGTACTCCCACCAACACTGTAAGAGTTCCTTTTTCCCCACATCCTCACCAGCATTTGTTGTTATTTGATTTCTTTAGGCTTGCCACTCTGACTGGGGTTAGATGGAATTTCAGTGTAGTTTTGATTTGCATCTCCCTGATGGCCAATGATGTAGAACATCTTTTCATGTATCTATTGGCCCTTTGTATCTCTTCTTTGGGAAGTGTCTATTCATCATAGCAATAGATGCTGAAAAAGCATTTGACAAAATCCCACACCCATTTCTGTTAAAAACACTGCAGAAAATTGGGATAGAAGGAACATACTTCAACATCATTAAGGCAATATACTGTAAACCCAAAGCCAACATTATATTAAATGGGGAATAACTGCAAGAATTTCCTCTACAATCAGAAACAAGACAAGGATGCCCACTAGCACCACTCCTTCTCAATATAGTCCTTGAGACTCTTGCCACAGCAATAAGACAAGAGAAGGAAATCAAAGGAATTCACATAGGAAGAGAGGAATTAACATTATCCTTATTCGCAGATGATATGATCCTTTATCTGGAAGACCCAAAGAACTCAACCAAAAGACAAATTCAGCAAAGTTGCAGGATACAAAATCAACCTAAAGAAATCAGAGGCTTTTCTTTATGCCAACAATGAATCCACAACGAAAGAAACAAAACAATTCCATTCACTGTTACCTCAAAACCAATAATATACCTAGGAATAAACCTAACCCAACATGTAAAAGACCTCTACAACAAAAACTATAAAACACTAAAGAAAGAAATTGAAGAAGACCTTGAAAGATGGAAAAATTTCTTAAGCTCATGAATAGGCAAAATAAATATCATCAAAATGGCCATTCTGCCAAAAGTGATTTATAGATTCAATGCAATTCCCATTAAAATACCAGTGACATTCTTTATAGACCTAGAAAAATCAGTCATGCACTTTATATGGAGAAAGAAAAGACCCAGAATAGCCAAAGCAATTCTAAGCAATAAGAAACATGCAGGAGGCATCACAATCCCAGACTTCAAATTATACTATTGAGCAATAGTAGTAAAAAAAAAAAAAGCATGGTTCTGGCACAATAACAGATATACTGATCAGTGGATTAGAATAGAAGATAGAGAAATAAATCCAAACATCTTTAGTCAATTAATCTTTGACAAAGGGGCCAAACTCATATGCTGGAGAAAAGACAGCCTTTTCAACAAATGGTGCTGGGAGAACTGGCTATCCATTTGTAGAAAGATGGAACTAAACCCCTATATCTCACCATGCACAGGAATCAACTCAAGATGGATCAAAGACTTAGAAATTAGACCTGAGACTGTGAAGTATACTTTTATTTTTCAAACAGGGTCTCATTAAGTTGCAGAGAGCCTCACTAAGTAGATGAGGCTGCCGGCAAAGCATGATCCTTTTGTCTCAGCCTCCCAAATGCTGGGATTACAAGTGTGAGCTACCAAGCGCGGACTTATACTTTATTTTGAATCCCGCTCTCACTGAGTTGCAAAAGCCCTCATTAAGTAGCTGAGGCTGGCCACAAAGGCGATCCCGCAGGTTTCAGCATCCCAAATGCTAGGATTAAAAGCGTGAGCCACCAACCCAGCCATGTTGAAACATTTCTAATGTTGGAATTTACCATTGTAGAAGTTCAATGTATGAGCATTTTTGGAATATAATTTGAGGTTAAATCCATTCATGTGGGGGTTATCTTAATCATTAGCTTTGTTGTTAAACTCCCCGAAATGCTAGTATTCTTGGACTTGTTGCATACTTTCCCTCTCTTCCAAGGTAAACCTCCAGGCCTTTTTATTTTATTTTACACTTTGTTTTAGCCTATGGCCCTTCTGTCTCAGCCTCACAGAGCTGGGATTACAAGCTCATCACCCTGATTCATTGCTTTCTTCTGGGAGTGAAAAATTACCTTTGATTTCTCCTGAAAGTTTGGCAATCATCAGTAATATTCTGCTCCTCCTGATCTTGGCCTAAAGAGTAAACCCAAAAAGAGAATTATACCATCACAAGAAATTATTAAGTTCTGGGATGAACACAAGATATAAATAATAGGATGGGGTCTGGTCTATTTCCCAAACATTTCCATTCAATTTGTTTTATTTTTTGTGGTACTGGAAATGGAATCCAGGGGTTTTCTACCCCGGGATACGCTTCCAAAACTATTTTTTTTTATATTTCATTTGGAAAGAGGGTCTCACTAAGTTGCTGGAAACCTCACTAAGTAGGTGAGGCTGGTTTAGAACCTACAGAATCCTCCTGTCTCAAGTCTGCCAGGTACTGGACTACAAGTGTGCCCTACTTCGTCCCTTGCCTTTCAATATTTCAAATCATGCCACAGCACTGATGACCAAGAACCATGTGCACTCTGACTGACTAATGGAGGGAATGACACCACCCTTACCTACGCAGGTCAGGTTCCTCAAGGTTTCCTGCATCACATGTCGGTAGAGCTCCTTTTGGGAGGGATCCAGCAAAGCCCACTCCTCCAGGGTGAAGGTCACAGCCACATCCTCAAAAGCCAGCAATGCCTAAAACACGACACATATTTCTAGCAGGAAGGGTGAGACTGAGACTCAGATCACTGCAGATCTATACTAACTTCAAAGGAAGTTCCCATGATGCTCTGTTCCCTAAATGTTCCCTCCATGCCTTGCTCATCACACTCTTACTCTCCATCCATTCCCACATCGTGTCCTGCAGCAATTCTGATGGGAGGCTGAAGGTATATGGTCCTAGGAGGACCCCGACACCCACAGTATTTCTGGGTCATCTCAACTTTTCTGTGGGCACCGTAGCATCTCTCAAATAAAGTCCTAGCTGTGTGTGGTGACATACACTTGTAAACCCAGGACTGTCCAGCCTCAGTAACTGAAAGATAGACCCTGTTTCAAAAGAAAAAACGAGCCGGGCATTGTGGTGCACACTTGTAATCCCCGCTCTTGGGAGGCAGAGACAGGAGGATTGCGCTGGTTTGGAGCCAGCCTTCCTGGCTTAAGAGACTCTTTCCACATAAAAAGTAAAAAAATAGGTCTGGGAATGTAGTCTGTGGGAGTGTATCCTGGAGGTAGAAGGGCTACCAGGAACCCCAGGTACCACCAAAAAAAAAAAGAAAGAAAGAAAGAAAGAAAAGGGCTGGGGGTATAGCTCAGCTGTAGCATGCGCTTGGTTTCTATTTCTGGAACATAATGACTCCTATGTGCTTGTCTCCATTGTAAGATGGCAATGTGACTTGGAATTCACATATTAGACAATAACTATCAGCAGCAAAGGTCATGAGACCCCAGACACCTGGCAAGCAGAGGTCAGAGTTCATGCTGGCCATCAGGCAGGAGAGCAGGTTGGCAAGTCAGAGCAAGAAAAGGCGACATGGAAGGCGGTCGATATCTCGATGCCCTGCTTATGGTGCAAGCTGCTCTGCTCCCTTGAAGAAGTGTGGGTCTGTTTTTTGCACTAATAGTAAAAGGGCACCAAATACTCAAGAGTTTAGCCAGGTGTTGTGGCACACGTGTGTATTCTTAATACTTGGGAGACTGAGACAGGAGGATTGCAGACTGACAGCCAGCCTCACCAACCCAGTGAGGCTCCCATCAACTTAGGGAGACCCTTTCTAAATAAAAACAGGAGTGGCGCTGTGTGTGGTGGTGCATGCTTGTAATCCCTGCGCTTGGGAGGCAGAGACAGGAGGATGATGCAGGTTCAAAGCCAGCTTCCCTGGCTTAAGAGACCATGTTTCCAAATAAAATGTAAAATAGGTCTGGGAGTGTAGCCCATAGCCCGGAGGTAGAAGTGAGGAGGTAGAAAGGAAATAGGCAGATAGGGAAAAGGCCTTGGTAGAAAAAAGTTAATTTCCTGAGTTTCCTGAGGGGGACAAATGCCTGAAATTCCAAAGGCTCAGGAGATAAGAAGGCCTGAGCTTCACAAAGCCATCCAGAGTTTCCTAATCAACAAACCCACCAAGCAAGTCTGGCATTCCTGAAAGAAGACCCTTCAAAGAACTTGCAAATGTCCTATGCAAATTCTCCTTGGAGTCACCCTAACCACAAATGGACTTTCAAGCGGTCAAACATCGGCCAGTCAGATGGCAAAAGTGGGGGACTCCCGCTCAGGAGCCCAATCCCCTTTTGGGGAGCTGTTCTCTCTCTCGCAGGTCAGGTCGTGTTGGCCCTGAGAGAAGGCAGAGTGCATCTGAGGGCACGTGGCTCGGGCGACTCTCGAGTAGTGACCTGAAGGCCTCTGCTGGACATCATGGCTGGCCAGGTCCCTAGGGGTGACCTGCACCTCTTTTCTGGCAGATCGCGTGGACTCTGGGAGAAAGTAGTTTGCAACTGATGGGCACTTGGCTCAGGCGACACTCGGGTAGTGACCCTGAAGGCAGCTACTGGACCCCGGAGTTCCGACAGCACCTATGGGGTGTTCGGCCACTTTTCCTATTCCCTTCTGGCAGATCGCATGGATTCCGGAAGAAAGCAGCCTGCACCTGAAGGCAATTCGGCTTGGGCTACTCTCAAGTATTGTCCTGAAGGCAGCTGCTGGACCCAGAGTTCCAGCCCCTTTGGGGGTGTTTGGCCACCCTTGCCCCATTCCCTGCTGCTTCCAATAAACCTTTTACTCCCCTTCCTGAGGTCTGCAGGTGTCATTCTTCGCTCTCCGTAGACAAGAACTCGCCGTAGTTTTCTCGCAAGAAACCCCCGTTTCAGAAGGGTTCCATCCCCAGTACCACCACCACCACCAAAAAAAAAAAAAAAAAAAAAAAAAAGGACTGGGGGTATAGTTCAGAGGTAGGACATCCTGACTTTAATCAACAATCCCATAAACAAAATAAACAAGCCACAAAATAACCCTAGCGTGGTGACACAAACTTGTGGTCCCAGCACATGGAAGGCTAAAAAAGGAGGACCGCAGGTTTGAGGACATCATCAATGTGTTGCCAGACTCTAAGCGATGTAATGAGAACTTGCTGACACAAGCCCTTTGGACAGCTATGGACTGTTATAGATTGGGAGACTATGGTTTGGGGAAGCCATTCCCTGGGAACCCCTGCTCGGATCCCAGACACACTTACCCCCAACACATAACAAAACCCAAAACGATCCCAAACAGAAGAAAAAACCGTGTATTCCTGTCCTAAGCTAAGAATAAATATGCATAGCTTGGACCTTTGCTGAAGATTTAAAGATGTTTATTAGAAAGATAGAAATACAGAAAATAAAAATACAGCCCCATGCTTAAATGGCATGAGGGGATGACTCAAATGAGTATACCAAAGGAATTACACGTGGACTCGGCCTTTTATACCCATGACCTCCATCTTGTTTGTGTGACTGAAGTAGTAAATGTCCCTGTAAGGTACCTCCCCTAGCAAGGTGTGGTGAAGTGTCTCCTTTCCTGAAGGGAGAGGTCAAACCCTGCTCCATCCTCCCTAGATCATCATGTAGATCTGTCTAAAGGCCTAGTTGTCCTTTCCAAAAAACTGGTTAATTACTTTGAGCTAGGTTAATTGACATTGGAATAGCTGCCTATTTTAGGCAGAAATCAAGTCCTTTCTTTACCCATGTCTGCTGCCATTTTGACACAACTATTTTGAAATATATCAATTATTTTCTTTTGAAATATATTAATATTCAAAGATCTGATGACTCTGAGCCCCATTCATGAACAACATGATCATTCTGGTGTCCCATGAGGGTGGCAGTATAATTTTCAGTCAGCTCTGAGGGATGCAGCTTGGAAACTGGTTGAGCCAGTTTTATAAGATCAAGGTAACTAAACAACATGTGACTGAGCAACCAAATGGTCAAAGAAAAAAAATAAAAAGGCAAAGGAAAAAATATGTTGAGACAAATGAAACCAAAATACAATGTACCAAAAGCATGTAGGACACAGTAAAATAATTCCATGAGAGAACTTTGTAATGATGAAGATCTACATTAAAAAAAGAGAAAGATGTCAAATAGATTACCTGTTATACCCCAGAGAAGTAAAAAAATATACACAAGCACAAAGTTAGAAGAAATAAAATAACAAAAAAGCAAAAATAAATATACTAGAAATAAAGACACTAGAAAAATAATAGAAAAGATCAATGATTGAGTTGTTTTTTTAAATTTTTTTATTGAACATAATGGTATACATTTAAACTATACTTGGTGCCCCTCCCCCTGCCTGTTTTCCCTCCTCCCTCCCAACAGGGTAACCATGCGATATTCATAATTTTACACATATTTGGGTGTAGACCCTCATTAATCAAGGTCAGTCTTTTTCCTCCCCTATCTTTCCATTCAAGCTTTTTATTTTTTTTTTCTTTGACCATTTGGATGCTCAGTCACATGTTTAGTTTCCATTTATTTGCGAGTTTTCCTGTTATTAAGTTCGAGATTCATATTATTATATTTGGAAAAGACATTCTATGTAATTTTGATATTCTTAAATTTGTCATGACTTATTTTGTGGCCTAACACATGATCTGAATAATGACCTAATGTGTATAAGAATGTGTATTCTGCTGTTTAGTGACATAATGCTTTCAATATGTCTTTTATATGTATTTGGTTTAAAGTTTAGTTCAAACCAGTGTTTTATTATATACTTTCTGTCTGAATAATCTCCTCCTGTTAAAATTGAATTATTGATGTTAATTACTAAAAAAAATTAAAAAATAAAAAAAATATATTAATAATCAGAGCTTTCTCAAATCTTCCTAGGCTGTCCCCAATACTGGTACATTCCCCCCTCTGTCTAGTAACTCTCTGACACCTTTCAGACCAAAGGTAAGTACAGAAAATACATTTTAACATTTACAATTTTACAAACATTTAACATGAGCTCAAATTCCATTAATTTTTTCCCTATTTCTATTGCATGAATGTACCCTTCAGCAAAAGAATAGGGACGTCGAGTCATTCATAAACTACTTTGAGCTGAACAGGGGCAAAGTTGGGGGGGCCCCAGCTTTAGGGTAACATTCATGCATGTAGTTGGCATGGGGGAATCAGATGGGTCCATGTCGTGTGCGTCCATGACGATCCAATGGGCCTGGATAGATGTCTCTCAGGTTCTGTCTGTTGACAAGCTTTAACCCTATAATACTCAATACAGGTTAACCATGAAACCCAAAAGATAACACTTAAATGAGAAATTAAAACATGTTTTGCTGACTTAAGCTGAAATACACAAAAGTGGGATGTATTAAGTGCATTTTGCACCACGTGAATCCAGAAATTAGTACTGTGGAGACCTGAAATAGGCTTTGGAATAAAGATTTTAGATGATTTGATGAGCACCAGGTCACCTGGACAAAACAGAATTTATCCTTTTCCTCTGACACTGTTTGAAGTTTACTTAAAACTTGCCGGTACGCTGGCAATAGGGTAACATTGGTATCTAGGACTATGTCCCAGTCAGAAAAGATCTAACAGTTTCCCTTGGCATGAGTGAAACCAAGCTGCCAATCTTCACCTGGATGTGTCTCTAGATTGCATGCCTGATGGACTTAACAAGCTTTTGGAATTAATTTCTAAAGCAAATTTCAAATCCCTGTATGGTATGACTTAGTCTCCTGTAACTTTTGTCCGGTAACCAACCTTGAAACCAGTTTTAAGGAATTATTTCTTCCCAAATGGTGCATCTGATGGAGAGTTTTAAGTATCTTTCCTTGACTGTTCTGGGGAACCCAGAGTTTATTGTCCTTGATGCTGGGCATTTGTGCTTTCCTCTTGGGAATACACTGGTCTCACATCCGGCAGCCGTACCTGTCCCACAGGACAGGGCAGAGTGTCTGACATGGATGGCTGGCAGCCTCCCATGTTGCTCTATGGGCTAAGTTATTACCCTGAGAAATAAGATCTGTTTCCTGCTGAGAAGCCTGACAATGTAAGATAGCCACTTGCTTGGGTTTTTGGACTGTCCCTAGTAAGTCTAGAATTTGGGACTTATGTCTAATGGGGCATCCTGATGATGTAAGCAGTCCCCTTTAGCCTGTATACCGTACTCGTTCCTTTACAAAAGCACTGCCATCAGTAAATAATTTCTCATCAGGGTTTAGAAGAGGCCTGTCTGACAGATCTGGTCTAGGAGCCCAGAGATGGGCTAATGTTTTTTCACAGGAATGGATCAGGCCCTTGGAATCCTCAGGCAGAATGGTGGAGGGGTTAAGGGTAGCGCATTTCTTCAATGCTATGCTTGACCTCTCCATAAAGATAGCCTGGCATTTAAGAATATGGCTATCTGACAGCCACCAATGTCTCTTGGATGTTAATAAGCTTCAAAGGTCATGAGGGTTTTGCACCACGAGGGGTCGCCCTAATGTTAGTTTTGGGCATCCAGAATCAAAATCCCTGCCTCTGCCCCTGCCCTGAGACAAGTTGGCCATCCACCGGCCACAGAATCAATTTCCTTTTAATAATCTATCTTTATTACATATGCAAATAAGCATATCACAAACTCTCTGCAATTTAATCAAAATCCAACTGATTTTTTCTTTTATCCTAGTACTTTTTTCCCCATTTGGGACAATCTTAGGATAAAACGTACAAAATGCTTTTTTTTAGTTTCACACCCTCTCCTTTCTCTGGATTTACCAACATACAAAGAAATACATCTATAGACTTTCTACATCTGTCCTTTTTTTTTATCTATAAACAAACCCCAAATGAGCATACCATTTAATGTTGTTCACATACCAGCAATTAAAAAAAAACATTTAAAAGACTTAGGAGTTACTTTAAACCTTATGTAGTTAAGAGCATTTTAAAGCATTGTCCTGATGTAGGGGGGAGATACTGGGGACTGAGTGATGGATCTATTGTTTCAGATCCCACTTGGTCTCTGGGTAGGAGAGAATTTGTAAGACATGACAAATTTCTTTGGCCTTGGGGTGTTGTCAACCCTAGATACAAATCAGAAGAGACAAAGCGAGCAGAGGACTAAGCCCTGTATTTAAAAAAACAATATTTTGCCGGGCGTGGTGGCGCACGCTTGTAATCCCCGCGCTTGGGAGGCAGAGACAGGAGGATCGCGCAGGTTCGAAGCCAGCCGCGCGTGCTGGCTTAGGAGACCCTGTTTCCAAATAAAAATGTAAAAATAGGTCTGGCAGTGTAGTCCGGAGATAGAAGGGCTTCCAGGAACCCCAGTACCACCAAAAAATAATAATAATAATTAAAAAAAAAAAAACCAATATTTTGCCTACCACCTCAATAGCTACCCAGGCTTTCTCCAAGCTGGTCAGAGGGCTGATCAGGGGGGCCTTGCTAAGCCTTGGGCATCCTTAGTCCTCAGTCTTTGAGGGTAGCCACAAAGAGTGCAGCCGACCTCACTTCCCTTCAGAGGTGAGGACGGCATGCTTTTTAGAGGTGGCACAGCCCAGATGCAGACAGACTCTTTGGGCAGTCTTTGACACGACACCCAGGCACCTTTGCCATGCCGGCAAGTATAAGGCCTTTAGCTTCTTTCCTCTCTGTATAGGAAGCCATTGGTATCTCTGAGGGGGCAAAGACTTATTACCCAACGCAGGGCTATTACATGGGCTTGTCCCCGTGTCTGCACTTGTCTCCTTATTTCTGTTGTTGAGACATCCCAAAGGTCAAACTTAAAGCTGATTAATGGGAGCCTTTATTTTAGAGACACAATAGGATATGTATCTCATTTTTGTTAGATCAAACATAAAAGCCAGGTTTTACATTTTATTTATATATCTATAAGGGTATTTTTCCAAAAGGGTTGAATTCAGAGAACTATAGCAACATATGCATACCTATGTTCATAGCAGCACAATTTGTAATAGCCAAAATATGGAACCAATGCAGGTCTCCATCAACAGATGAATGGATTGCAAAACTCTGGGAAATACACACAATGGAATTCTATTCAGCCATAAAAAAGAACAAAACCATATCATTTGCAAGAAGTTGGAAAGTCCTGGAGAGCATTATGTTAAGTGAGATAGGCCAAACACAGAAGGAGAAGGTACATATGTTCCCTCTAATATGCCCAAACTAGGGAACGTAGAGGATACCAGTGGTATTCCAGATAATAGAGGGGAAATATCAGCAAAGCTTGAATGGAAAGATAGGGGAGGAGGAAGACTGAACTTGATTAATGAGGGTCTACACCCAAATGTGTAAAATTATGAATATGGCATGATTACCCTTGACAATCCTTGGTGGGAGGGGGGAAGGGAAAACAGGGGTAGGGGGGGAGGTCACCAAGTATAGTTTAAATGTATACCACTTATGTTCAATAAAGGAAAAATAATAAAGAAGAAAAAAAATAGGTCTGAGAGTATAGTTCAGAGATGGAAGGCCTCTGGGTCCCACCCCAGCACCTCTTAAAAAAATTGATTCCACTGAAAACTGCAAGCATGTTTCAGTTTACTTAGAATCAACAAGTTAAAGGTGAATGCAGAAAAATGTATGAGCTGATCAATTATAAAAGACCATACAAATTAAACTCACACACTATGTATTAAAGAAAAATAAAAAATAGGTCCTTTGTCAGTTAATTGTAAAAACAGAAAATGCATAGTCCTGAGATTTACTTTGAGAGAAAGTGATAACAATAAATTCCTAAGTTCTAGATCATTTCCTTCCCCTTGTGTCTTCTGGAGTATTCCAAACAAGTTATGTGCATTGAAATCTTCACATTAGAGGATTATACTACATGGCACATTTTCAAAGAATCTGAAAGCTATTTTTTGCAATGGACAACTCACTTGTACTTTTCACATTAGTAAGGGTTTATTTTAATGTGCAACTAGCGATGAACTAAAGACTGCACATCTCCTTTAATCAAAGTTTCTCCCCACACTGTGCTCTTTCCTATCTGTGAACTGGTACAGATTGTTAAGGGCATCCCCCAAGCTTCACATTGACAGGAACACTCTCAACCACTCATTCCTCTACGATAGGGAAGCCTGCCTAGAGTGTATATTGGGAATTACTATCCTGTGTGAGTTCTTTCTTGTCTGTACAAGGAACTAGATATCCTGAAGGCATTCCACACGGCTTACATATATAAGGCTCCTGCATTTGAGGATTGGAAGAACTAAAGGCTGTCCCACATTGCTTGCTCAGTTTCTCTCCCATGTGACTCCTTTCATGGTTTCTTAGGGAATGAGGATCAGAGTAAGCTTTTCCACATAGATTACATACTTAAGGTTTCTCTGCAGTGTGAGTCCTTTCATGTCTCCTAATACTTTGGGAACATTTAAAGGCTTTCCCACATTGCTCACATACATAGGGTTTCTCTCCAGTGTGACTCCTCTATGATGTGTTCAGAGAGAAGAAGGCTTAATGAATGCTTTCCAGCATTGCTCACATACATAGGGTTTCTCCCCAGTGTGAATTCACTCATGTACTCAAAGTTCAGTGGAAGATCTAAGGGCTTTCCCACATTGCTTTCACACATAGGGTTTCTCCCCAGTGTGAATTCGCTCATGTACCCAAAGTTCAGTGGAAGATCTAAAGGGTTTGCCACACTGCTTACATAAATAGGGTTTCTCTGCAGTGTGTATTAGCTCATGTCGCTGAAGGTTACTGGAAGATCTAAAGGCTTTCCCACATTGCTTACATACATAGGTTTTCTCCCCAGTGTGAAATCGCTCATGTACCTGTAATTCACTGGAAGATCTAAAGGCTTTCCCACATTGCTTACATACATAGGGTTTCTCCCCAGTGTGAAATCGCTCATGTACCTGTAACTCACTGGAAGATTTAAAGGCTTTCCCACATTGCTTACATACATAAGGCTTCTCCCCAGTGTGAATTCGCTCATGTATCTGAAGGTTAGTGGAAGATCTAAAGGCTTTCCCACATTGCTTACATACATAAGGTTTCTATTCAGTGTGAATTCGCTCATGTTTCTTAAATACACTGGAAGATCTAAAGGCTTTCCCACATTGCTTACATACATAGGGTTTCTCCCCAGTGTGAATTCGCTCATGAACCTGAAACTGACCGAAAAATCTAAAGGCTTTCTGACATTGCTTACATACGTAGGGTTTCTCCCCAGTGTGAATTTGATCATGTACCCGAAGTTCAGTGGAAGATTTAAAGGCTCTCCCACATTGCTTACATACATAAGGTTTCTCCCCAGTGTGAATTCGCTCATGTACCTGAAGGTTAGTGTAAGATCTAAAGGCTTTCCCACATTGCTTACATACATAGGGTTTCTCCCCAGTGTGACCTCGCCCATGTACCTGTAATTGACTGAAAGATCTAAAGGCTTTCCCACATTGCTTACATACATAGGGCTTCTCCCCAGTGTGAATTCGCTCATGTATCTGAAGGTTAGTGGAAGATCTAAAGGCTTTCCCACATTGCTTACATACATATGGTTTCTCCCCAGTGTGAATTCGCTCATGTTTCTTAAGTTCACTGGAAGATCTAAAGGCTTTCCCACATTGTTTACATACATAGGGTTTCTCCCCAGTGTGAATTCGCTCATGTTTCTTAAGTACACTGGAAGATCTAAAGGCTTTCCCACATTGCTTACATACATAGGGTTTCTCCCCAGTGTGAATACGCTCATGTACCTTAAGTTCACTGGAAGATCTAAAGGCTTTCCCACATTGCTTACATACATAGGGTTTCTCCCCAGTGTGAATACGCTCATGTACCTGAAACTCACGGGAAGATCTAAAGGCTTTCCCACATTGCTTACATACATATGGTTTCTCCCCAGTGTGAATTCGCTCATGTTTCTTAAGTTCACTGGAAGATCTAAAGGCTTTCCCACATTGTTTACATACATAGGGTTTCTCCCCAGTGTGAATTCGCTCATGTTTCTTAAGTACACTGAAAGATCTAAAGGCTTTCCCACATTGCTTACATACATAAGGTTTCTCCCCAGTGTGAATTCGCTCATGTTTCTTAAGTTCACTGGAAGATCTAAAGGCTTTCTCACATTGTTTACATACATAGGGTTTCTCCCCAGTGTGAATTCGCCCATGTACCTGCAACTCACTGGTAGAACTAAAGGCTTTCCCACATTGCTTACATACATAGGGTTTTTCACCCATATGAACTCGCATATGTCTCTTAAGGCTCCCAGAAATGCTAAAGGCTTTCCCACACTGTTCACATACATAAGGCTTCTCTCCACTGTGAATTCTTTCATGGATTTGTTTGGAATGAGATGTACTGAAGGTTTTCCCACACTGCTCACATTCATGGTGTTTATCTCCACTGTGACTCCCTTTATCCTTCAGAAAGCTCTTGGGAGAACTGAAGGCTTCCTCCTGTTCTTTGTATTGACCAGGTTTCTCTCCGTATTTCAAAGGCACACATGGTTTCTGTCCAGAGTGAGTGCCGTGGGGCTTATTTAAGGATAAATGACCAAAGAGACCATCTCCACACATCTGCCTTTCACCTGGTTTGACTCCAGGATGAGTTTTCTGCTTGACAATAGGATCTAGACAGCAGCTAAAGATTATTCCACAGTCACTACCAAGTTCATATTCAAAGAATCTCGTTACCAGATTTCTGAAAAAAAGAGAGAGAGAAGTATATTAGTAATTCGGTGTTAATTAAGCATTTTCTACAGAGCCAGGCATGGTGGCTCACACCTGTAATCCCAGCACTTGGGAGGCTGAGACAGGAAAATTGCACAGGTTTGAACCCAGCCTCAGCTACTTAGTGAGGCTCTCAGCAACTTAGTGAGACCCTGTTAACAAATGAAATATAAATGTTGGAATTTCGAATTGTAGAAGTTCAATGTATATGAATTTTTTTTTTTTTTGGTGGTACTGGGGGTGGAACCCAGAAACTTTCTATACTCTCAGACCTATTATATATTTTATTTGGAAACAGGGTCTCACTACGTTGCTGAGAACTGAGGCTGGCTTCGAACCTGTGCGATCCTCCTGTTTCACCTCCCAAGCGCCGGGATTACAAGCGTGCGCCACCATGCCCGGCTTTGTATATGAATTTTTAAAAAATTAATTTATTAGCTGGGCGTGATGGTGCACACTTGTAATCCCGTCGCTTGGGAGGCTGAGACAGGAGGATCGCACAGCTTTGAAGCCACCCTCTGCTACTTAGTTAGGCTCTCAGTAACTTGGTGAGACCCTGTTTCCAAATAAAATATAAAATAGGTCTGGGAGTATAGCCCAGAGATAGAAAGCCTCTGAGTACCATCCTCAGTACCACACACACACACACAAAAACCAAATAAATAAAAATTATTAATTAATTTATTTTCTTTTTTTGTGTGGTACTGGAGTTCCTGGAAACCCTTCTACCTCCAGGCTACATGCCCAGACCTACTATTTTTATATTTTTATTTGGAAATACAGTCTCTAAGCCAGCACGGCTGGCTTTGAACATGGCTGATCCTCCTGTCTCAAACTCATAATCATGGGGATCACAAGTGTGGGCCTCCACGCCCGGCTGCATTTTTAAAATATGGTCTGAGCTACTTTTCTAAGACTCATTGCTTACTTTCTCTCCCTTCAAGCTAAATCTCCAGCCTTTTTAATTTTATTTTATACTTTGTTTTAACCTAGGACTCTTTTGTCTCAGCCTCCCAAGTGCTGGGATTACAAGCTCACCACCCTACCTGACTCATTGCTTTCTTCTGGGAGTGAAAAATTACCTTGGATTTCTCCCGAAAGTTTGACAAACATCAGTATTGTTCTGCTTCTCCTGATCTTGGCCTAAAGTGTAGACACAGAAAGAGAATTATGAATCATTACAATATAATGACAGAATTATTATTATTATTATTATTATTATTATTATTATTATTATTATTATGGTGGTACTGGGGTTCCTGGAAGCCCTTCTACCTCTGGGCTACACTTCCAGACCTATTTTATATTTTTATTTGGAAACAGGGTCTCTTAATGCAGCGAAGCTGGCTCTGAACCAGCGCGATCCTCCTGTCTCCGCCTCCCAAGCGCAGGGATTATAAGCGTGCGCCACCACGCCCAGCAGAATTATTAAATTATAGGCTGAATGCAAGATATAAACAATGTGATGAGGCCTGGTATATTTCCCAAAACGTTTCTTTCAAGATTCTTTTCTTTCTTTTGACAGGTCTGGAGATGGAACCCAGGGGCATTCGACCTCCGAGCTACAGTCCCTGCCCTATTTTTAATTCTTTATTTTGACACCGGGTCTCACAGAGTTGCAGAGGGCCTCACTAAGTAGCTGAGGCTGTCCGCAAAACATGATCCTCCGGCCTCAGCCTCCCAAATGCTGGGATTACAAGCGTGTGCCACCATGCCCGGCTCCTCATGCTATTTTTAATTTAAAAAAATCAAATCATGTCACAGCACTGATAAAAAAACTTTGTGCATCTGACTAATGAAGGGATTCACACCACCCTTACCTACGCAGGCCAGGTTCCTCAAGGTTTCCTGCATCACCTGTCGGTAGAGCTCCTTTTGGGAGGGATCCAGCAAAGCCCACTCCTCCAGGGTGAAGGTCACAGCTACATCATCAAAAGCCACCAACGCCTAAAACATGTACATATTTCTAGCATGAAGGGTGAGACTCAGATCACTGCAGATCTATACTAACTTCAAAGAAATTTCCCATGATGCTCTGTTCCCTAAATGTTGCCTCCATGTCTTGCTCATCACACTCTTACTCTCCATCCATTCCCACATCATGTCCTGCAGCAATTCTGATGGGAGGCTGAAGGTATATGGTCCTGGGAGGATTCCAACCCCCACAGTATTTCAGAGTCATCTCAACTTTTCTTTGGGCATTGTAAAGTCCTAGCTGTGTGTGGTGATATGCACTTATAAACCAAGGACTGTCCAGCCTCAGTTACTTAAATGATCTCTTTTTTTTTTTTTTTTTTGGTTGTACTGAGGGTGGAACCCAGGGGCTTGCTACCTCTGGGCTATACTCACAGACCTATTTTATATTTTATTTGGAAACAGGGTCTCACTAAGTAGCTGAGGCTAGCTTCAAACATGTGGATCCTCCTGTAATCCTCCCAAGTGTGGGGATTACAAGCGTTCACCTCTAAGCCCAGCCATGGTTTCTATTTCTGGTCCATAATGACTCCTACATGCTTGGCTCCTTTCTAAGATGGCAATGTGACTTGGAATTCACATATTAGGCAATAATGAACAGGAGCAAAGGCATGAGACCACAGACACCCAGCAAGCAGAAATCAGAGTTCATGCTGGCCATCAGGCAGGAGTGCAGGTTGGCAAGCCAGAGCAAGAAAAGGCACACATGAAAGGCGGTCGATGTCTGGTCCCTGCTTATGGTGTAAGCTCCTCTACACATGGAAGAGCTGTGGTCCTGTTCTTTGCAGTAATAGGAAAATGGCACCAAAAACTCAAGAGGTTGGCCAGGTGTGGTGGAACATGTCTGTTTGCTTAATACTTGGGAGGCTGAGACAGGAGAACTCCAGACTGAAAGCCAGCCTCACCAACCCAGTGAGTCTCCCATCAACTTAGTGAGACCCTTTCCAAATAAAAATAGGACTGGGGGTACAGTTCAGTGGTAGGATGCCCCGGCTTCAACCGGCAGCCCCATAAACAAATAAATAAGCCACTAAAATAACCCAAGTGTGCTGACACAAACCTGTGGTCCCAGCACATGGAAGGCTAAAGAAGGAGGACTGCAGGTTTGAGGCCATCATCAATGTGTTGTCAGACTCTAAGCGATGTAATGATAATTTGTTTCCAAAAATCTAAAGGGATGGGGAAGGAGCATGGACTTACAATGTCCTGGGTCAATGCAAAGCCCCACAAACAAACAAACAAGAAAAGAAAGAAAGAAAGAGAGAGAAAGAAAGAAAGAAAGAAAGAAGGCAAGCAAGCAAGCAAGCAAGCTGAGCAGGGTAACTAGAGGTAGAAATACTCCTACATCAATTCTCAGGATCATACATATACTCAAAAGATATACAGAAGATTATTTATTCACTCACAGATTATTATATAAATATTTTTTAAATAAAATCATTTTAATTTTTTCTTTTTTCTTTTTTTTGTATTGGAGATTGAACCCAGAGCCATTCTACTTTCAAAGTTCACCTCCAACACTTTTCACTTTTTAGCTTCCAAGGAGGTATTGACAATTCGTACAGAGCCTCAGTTGCTGAGGCTGGCCAACAAACTGTGATGCTATGTCTCACCTCCCAAGTCCCGGGAATACAGGTGCTCACCGCCTTACCCAAGGAACTTTACCGTTAAGCACATAACTTATTTCAAGAAATGTCTTTGAGCCAGGCGTGGTGACACACGCTCGTAATGTCAGTACTTGGGAGGCTAGGACAGAAGTACGCATGGGTTCGAAGCCAGCCTTAGCTATTTAGTGAGGCTCTCAGCACCTTAGTGAGACTCTGTTTCAAATTAAAATATAAAATAAGTGTGTGACTGTAACCCAGAGGTAGGATGGTAGAAGATCTCTGGGTTCCATCTCCAATGGCAAAAAAAAAAAAAAAATCCTTCATCAGAACTCATCATTCTATCCACCCAGATACAAGCAACAAAATCACCGTCTTATACGCAATTTTTTTTTCGGGGTCTGGAGATAGAACCCATGGCAATTTATCTTTGATCTACATTGCCTGCTCTATTTTTTTTGTGTGTGTTTGTGTGGGTCTGGTGATGGAACCCAAAGGCATTCAAACTCCGAGATATACCCCCTGCCCTATTTTTTATTATTTATTTTGAAACAAGGTCTCACAAAGTTGCAGAGGACTCCACTAAATAGCTGAGGCTGTCCAAGAACTGCAATCCTTCAGTCTCAGCCTCCAAATGTCGAACTACAAGCGTGCACACCACACGAGGCTCTCCTTTTTTAAAAAAAAAATCTTTATTTTGAAATAAGGTCTCACTAAGTTGCAAAGGGCTTCACTAAGTAGCTGAGGCTGTATGCGAACCACAATCCTCTGGTCTCAGCCTCTCCAATGCTGGGATTACAAATGTACACTACAATGCCCCACACATGCAAATCTTGAAAATTTTTCTTAGATGGTGAAGGAAAATGCTATTTTATAAAAAGAAGATTCTACAATGAAAGCCATATGGAAGCTTGCAGCCTCACCCACATCTCTCAAGAGAACATCAGAAGGTCACACAACTTCCTAAGCTGAGATACAGACCACTCTCACTGCACAGCTGCAGCCAGGTGGGTCATGAGCAGGGAGGAGGGGAAGGAACCTGAGCAGCCAGGAAACTAAATTCTGGGACCTTATTAACCTTACACTCCACAAACACTCACCTACAGTCAGGTGTAAGTTCTGACCTGTGGTATACTTCTGACTCACAACATGTGGGGTTTGCTGCACACCAACCGATTCTCCAACACCAACTGGGTGTCCCATCATTCAATGCTGACACCACTCAGAGTTTACAGTCCTGACAAGTGTAGGGCTTAGATGGACCCCATTATCCCTGCTGGAGATGCCGGACCAAAGTGTGTGTTTGCTCTGACTGGTCACCAGACCCCATCCAGAAATTATAGAAGGGCAGCACCTTGAGTCACTCTGTTAGTATAATTCAGATATTATATAAAAGGGACTTTTCATAAGCAAAGACACTTTTGTTCCTGGAATTCCCAAGGGTTTTAAGGCTCTCTGTGCCATAATCGGGCACAAAGAGCAGATTATTATTATTAATAGTATTAGTATTGTTTTATCATTATTATAGTACACACCTAAAGAAACACTCAAATTCTCAGTAAATAGCAGTGATTAAAGATCACAAAGTCAGGTGTGGTGGTGAACCCTTGCAATCCCAGTACCTTGGAGGCCCAGATAGGAGGATCCCACATCATGGAAGCCAGCCTCAGCAACTTAGTGAGACGCTGTTTCCAAAGAAAATATTTAAAAAACTGAGCTGGGAATGTAGCCCAGAGTTGAATTTCCCTTGAGTTCCATACCCAGTACTACCAAAAACATAGACTCCCCACATCTAGTGCTTTATGGTCTGGAGAAATATCCAACTATATGCAACACATTCACTATTATACTTACAGGATGTCTTGGGGTTTTTTGTTTTTCTGGGGTTTTTTTGGTGGTACTGGGGGTGGAACCCAGAGGCTTTCTACCTCTGGACTATACTCCCAGACCTATTTTGTATTTTATCTGGAAACAGGGTCTCACTAAGTTGCTGAGAGCCTCACTAAGTAGCCGAGGCTGGCTTCGAACCTGTGCGATCCTCCTGTCTCAGCTTCCCAACGATGTCCTGTTTTTATCTTATTGTCATAAGGCAAGACAACACATTTCAAATTCCCACTTTTGTCGTAAAAAATAATTAACTGTCAGCAGAAAAAACCTTTAAGCAAGTTTTCTGTAAGGCTTTTCCTTCCTCCAGGCCTCTGATCTTTGATTTACCTTTAGCCTGAGGCAGCACACAACCCTTCTTTATTGTCATGCTAACAAGCTGGGACCAGGAAAAGCCTTCTCAGGTCTAGGGTCTGATGTCACCACCCCATCCTCCTTTCCTCTCCATCTTCTCTCTAATCCTGCTGGATGCTACCCTAAAAGCAAAGTCCTCTCTGCCCACATAATGAGAAGTCTGTAGCCTTACATTTGGGACTTTTCCCTCCTCACATTTGGGACTTTTCCCTCCTCACACGTTGCTTTCTAAGTCACATTTCTTTTATCTCTCTTTTTCATCTTCTCCTCTTTCCTGTTTGAGAGGACAACCATCTCCCCCCACTCCCACCCCAGCCACAGGTGCGCATGGACCTCTTGTTGGTAAGCTGGTGATATGGGACAGGCTCTGGATATTTACAGATTTACTGGCGTCCTGAGGAGAGCAGGGCTTAGGAACAGGCTGTGGACTGAGGCCCTATCAAGACAGCAGAGATCTTGGAGAATGTGGTCAGCCTGGGGAGGCAGGAGGGATAGAGACCCAATCCCTGGCTCCTCACAAACAGGTGCCCAAAGTTCTGCCACCAGGGCACAACCCGTGTTACCAGGGCTTCAGGCCCAGATGCCACAGGGCTCTTGGTTGCCTGGGTCACTGCAGGCACAGGAAAGATGCCCAGCACCCTTAGCAGCATGGACTGTACTGGGGAGACTGAAACCAGGATACCATATTCAAAGCCAGCTTCAGCACTTTAATGAGACCCTCAGCAACTCAGAAAGACCCTGTTTCGAAATAAAATAATATTAATTGGTCTCCCCACGACCCTACAGCCACCGCGCGGTCAGGGACGCGGGCCGCGCCCAGCTGTAGAGAGGCCCAGGCACCGCAGGGGAAGCCGCCGCCGCCGCCGCCCGCTCTGCAGGGGCCGCCCAGGCCCAGGGCGCCAGGACTCAGCGCCGTGGCCGCCGCCGCCAGCCGCCCTCCTCGCCGCCCGCGGACTCCCTCGCTCACCATGGCGCCGACGGGCCGCGTCCCCCAAGACTCTCGGGTCTTTGGAGGTCCAGAGCTGGACCGAACAACCTGACTGCTCCGCAGGAAGACAGATAGGCTGCCACGTGGTGGCTCCAAGAGGAAATTCCGGGATCCAGGAGAGCCCGCCCCCTGCGCTCCTGATTGGGGAGCCAGGAGAGCCCCTCCCAGCCCCACCCCCATGCCTCTAGACTGACAGGGCTTCAAATGGAATGCTAAGTGACTGCAGCAAGGCTCCTGGCTTGGGAACTAAAGGAGAAAGGAAGAAGTCAATCCCGGGATACAGGGTGTCTCCACCAAGGAGCAGGTAGCTCAAAGCCAGGTACTCTATTTGGGAGTCCAAATTTCCCATCAATTAAAGGCCATCACATTACACCGCAAAGCACTTATTAAACGCTCCCGTGCCCAAAAACCAAGACGAAATTCTCTCCTTCTTGAGAGAGGCCAGATATTTTTGAGCATGGATCTCTAATTTTTCATTCTTAGCAAAACCCCTATATGAGGCTCCAAAGGGGTGTACACATGGTCCCCTGATGACATCCATCCATCCTTCCAAACCTTACAACAGGCGTTAACCTGGGCCCCAGCTCTTCATCTTCCTAACCTGCAACAACCATTCATGCTGTCGGTCCATGAAAATTTATGCCTGGAACTGGTCGTGGTGGCACACGCTTGTAATCCCTGAGCTTGGGAGGCTGAGGTAGGAAGATCGCACAGGTTCGAAGCCAGCCTCCGTTACTTAGTGAGGCTCTCAGCAATTAGTGAGACCCTGTTTCTAAATAAAATATAAAATAGGTTTGGGAGTGCAGTCCAGAGGTAGAACGCCTCTGGGTTCCACCCCCAGTACCATACACACACACACACACACACACACACACACACACACACATACACACACACACACAAGTCAGGCCTGACACTAGGAGTCCTGGGACAGTTCGAGGCTTCCATCTTTGCTCCTGTCTCCTACCTTTCCAAACAGCTGGACCTAACTGTCCGGGGCTGGGCACCCTGCCTCTGGGCCCTCGTGGCAGCTCGTGTGCTCCTACCAGAAGCAACACAGTAGCCGGGCGTGGTGGCGCACGCTTGCAATTCCCGCACTTGGGAGGCTGACACAGGAGGTTCGAAGCCAGCCTCAGCTACTTAGTGAGGCTCTCAGCAACTTAGTGAGACCCTGTTTCCAAATAAAATATAAAAAAGGTCTGGAAGTATAGCCCGGAGGTAGAAAGCCTCTGAGTTCCAACCCCAGTACCACCAAAAAAAAAAAAAAAAAAAAGCAACACAGGTAACTTTTGGTGCACAACTTTCTGTCTCCTCACCACATCACTTAAGGGACTACCCACCTGTAAGGCCCCTCAGACTCCTCCCCCCAGCGTGTCCTCTCCCTATTGCTAACTTTCCTTCATGACCCTTCTATATCCTTTCAGCCCTGTTCTGCCCTACACCTGGCCATGCTGCTCCCTGTCTCTGTGGACCCCCTTCTCATGACTGTGTGGAAACTGTACCAGTTTTGGGAAGAGGCTTCAACATGTATTAATGTACCAGTACTGGAAAAGATTTTCAATTTTTCAAATATATGTTTTGGAGGAAATAAGCCAGGAGCTTCAGAAAAAGAAGTTCTAACAAAACTCTCTTTAGACCTCTACCTAGGTTGGACCAAATTACTTCCTCTAGTGCTGTTTAGACTCATGCTTGTTCCAAAACAGCCATCTCTCCTTTCCCCCCTTTGAAATCATGTTTGGACATCCAGCACTCCTGCCTGGTCTCTCCAGCTGTGGAGCCCTGGCTAAAAAACATGATACACCCGCTCCTTTCCTTCAGTAGACAGGACCTCTGGAAACATCAGGACTATCTCCTTCCAGATCCAGATAAACCTCCCCTATCATTTCCATTAACACCCAGTTCTTGGGTCTATTTGTGTCCCCGTCAGGACTCAGAAAAATGCCCCCTTAAAACTAAGTGGCCAGGCCCCCTCCAGGTTGTGCTGTGCACACCCTTGGCAGCCAAGCTTTGAGAGGCCTCCGGAAAGTTGACTTGTTGGATTCATATCTCCAGGCTCAAACCAGGCACTCGCTGGACAACAGACTCCTCCCTAAACGAGTCCCCCAAACCCTAGTACCCCTATTTCCTCACCTTCAAACCCTCTTCAACTCTGGCTTTATTGTTCTCTGACTCCCCCACCCCCTCCAAAGAAACATGATCCTTCTCCTTATAATCTTCTCCTCCATACACTTCTATGTCCTTTCTGATCCTTCACCTCTGTTTCCGTAATACCTATTCAGCATTTGAGAAACATATAAATCTAACGGTTAGACCTACACTAACACTGCAGAACAAAAAAGTGTCCCTGAAACACCTCGGCGGTCCACGTTCCTTTTACTCTAACCACTGTAGAAAAGTCCCACTTCCTTGTTTGCTTCAAATGAACAACTCTGACAACTACTAAGATTTAGGCAGAACAAAATTTTCTGTCCCTAAAGCTATCAGCCAAGATCTGCAGCCAGGATTGACCTTGGTCAGCTAAGAATTGGCTGTTAGCACATCTGAATACTGACTATTAAATCCCAAATACCGGCGGGCTTGGTACTGCGTTATAGTAATCCCAGCATTTGGGAGGCTGAGACCTGATGATCACCGTTCACAGACAGCCTCAGCTCCTTAGTGAACCTCTCTGCAACATAGTGAGAACCTGTTTTAAAATAAAGAATAAAAATCAGAATAGAGGGTGTAGCTCGGAGATCAAATGTCCCTGGGTTCCATCCCCAGACCCGTAAATAATATTAATAATTATAATAATAATAATAATACCCAAATAACTTCACTTTAAAGTTTAGACTGCAGGGCTTGATGGCGCAGCTTGTAATCCCTGCACTTGGGACATGAAGACAAGAAGCTCCAACAGGTTCAAAGCCAGCCTCGCTGGCTTTAGAGACCCTGTTTCCAAATAAAATATAAAAAATAGGTCTGGGAGGGTAGCCCGGAGGTAGAAGGGTTCCATCCCCAGTACCACTGTGGAAGCAGATGAGACTCCATTTTGCCTACCGGACACAATCCCCTCTTGTTTCAAGCAGCTAATCTAAAATTTAACCTTGCACCTCTAGGAACTCATTACAGCTGGAGAACCACTGCCCTGCCCTATGCTATTGGTTTATCTTCTACCAGAAATTCCTGTGTCCCTCTCCTCCACCCTCTGACCTTGGGTGGAGCCTAACCCAGCACCTGACCCCTTAGACACACTAACTTACTAGTTTCAGCTTCTGTAAGCCTGCTTGCTTATTCCTTATAAGCCCCCCACCCCGGTCAGTCAGCACGCCCCTCTGCTCTGATTTTAGACTGAGGGCTCCACCACTGACCAGCTAGTAAAGGCTTCAATTGGCACATTTCCCTTGGACTTCCACTGTTGGTTACATTGTTGATTGGGCTGCCATCCTTGAAGATATGTGGCTACAAGGTACCTTTTCCGAATTTACTCATTTTGAAACTTTTGCCTTTGGCGCCTGGATCCTTCGAGTCCTAGTTGGACTCCTAGTCACTTTGAGACCGGACTTTCTTCCCATTAACAAGCAGCCAGATGGATCAACGATGCCCCATTTCCACAACCAAAACAAAAAGGGAGGAATGTTAGATGAATTAAGTTCTTACTTCAGAAGGCCCCCATGAGCTAAGTTTCCTGAGAGGCTCTGGTCTGACTCGTTAAACTCCCATCCCCCTCCAACCTTACCTGGTCACTTACCTGGGAGAACTGCCCCCTCCTGGTGCCCCTTGGCCAATCAGTGAAAGGGATATTCCCTGCTGACCCTGAGCCAATTTCCTGGATACATGACCCCCTCCCATGGGACTCTAGCCAATTAGTCCCAGGGTATTTCACCTAGCCTATTAGCCCCCAATCCTTATCCCCAGGTCCTCAGGTGTCCCCAGGTATGCAGGTATGCAAAAGAGCACAGCTGACAAGGAACCAGGTGAGACTCATATCCCTGAGGCAACTCTGAACTGCTATTGGTCAGGTGACAGCTTCACATTCTTCCCTGTCAGCTACAATGGAAGATGGGGGTGGGGTCAGCAACTGCAATCTCTTCAGAGATGCTAATTTTGCAAAGAAATATAAGTCCAAACCAGAATGCAAAATGGTGGTTTAAACTACTTCTTTGATAGAAAAAAACACAAATATACTCTCACAAGGGGACTATCAGATCAACCTGTGGGATGTCTCTCGGTAGAGAGAAGTCAAGCACAGTTGAAAATGACTGGCAGAGCTAGAGAAGATGATGAGAGGCATCCCAGTCAAGTCTTTCCTGGTAGGGAAATCTTCCTGGAAGATCTGGGGCTCTTTCTGGAGCAGCAGTGGGAGACTCCTTTCTGGCCAGAGGAGATGAATCCAAGGGAGGGGCTGACCACAGAGGGAGCCTCAGGCCACAGGTCAGTGACCAGTGTGGAATGTGAAGCTGAGGGATGGCAAATGCTCTGTAAGGCTGGAGCTTCCTGTGAGGACAGGGGGAGGGGGAGGGGGAGATACCTGTGCCAGGCAGTTGGGTTGGGGACCAAACACTTGGCAGGCTGACAACTCGCTGGAGGGCAGCCCGGTGAAAGCCTCACATTGCTGGTTGAAGAGGTTCCCCACTCAGTGGGACCCACTTGGGGTGAAGGCTGGTACTGAGATGGGTGGAACACAAGGGACCTTTGGAGTTTTAAGAGGTGGACTCAGTCTAGCACCTGTCTCAGGTTCCTGCACCATCATGTTAGGGAAGGACAAGGGCTGCAGCTCAACAGCATAAAGAGAAAGCTTTATGCAAATCCAGGGTGATTCTCTGCAGAAGAGAGTCACCCATACAGTCCAGTGTGGGCATTTTTATGGGGTGAGGACAGGTCAGTTCATAGAAAGAAGACTAATATAGAAGACCACTAATATAAACTG